>NW_028274819.1:82896155-84181155 GCF_037043125.1 Eumetopias jubatus | reverse complement strand
ATGCTTTTCTGACACTGTCTCCCCAAGATCCTCCTGAAAACTCACACTTTTTTTTTAAACACATTTAACATGTTTCAACCCCGTTGCAGTCATTCCTTTTGATATTCAAATTGTCCTGTCTCCTTTAAGTTGGCCCCTGTGTCCTCTCATCCTCTTGACATGAGTCCAGTAGCTTTTGATATCTTCTTTGTCCTCCAGCATGTTTCAGGCTGTGTGGCTCCACAGACTTGGAATCATGTATTTCTCCAAGGCAGTCTGAAAGGCCGTGTGTGTGTGTGTGTGTGTGTGTGTGTGTGTGTGTTTTAAAATTTTTACTTATTTATTTGAGAGAGAGGGAGCAAGCATGAGTGGGGGGAGGGGTACAGGGAGAAGCAGGCTCCCTACTGAGCAGGGAGCCTGCTGCAGGGCTCGATCCCAGGACCTTGGGACCATGACCTGAACCAAAGGCAGATGCTTAACCGACTGAACCATCCAGGTGCCCCAGGCCGTGTTTTTATGCTAAGAGATTTGAACATTTCCCTGAAAGTTGCGGGGAGCCATTTTAAAGCATGGCTTGGGAATCAGATGACCAGCTTTGCATTTCAGAAGGATTTCTTTGGTAGCTGTGTGGGGGGTGGAGTGGAGTGGGACCATGCTAGAGCCCTGAAAATGAATAAGAATCTACTGAAGTTGAGCTTAGATAAGGGGGGTGAAGAAGGATTAGTGAAACAGATATTTAGAGTCAGACTCTAAAGGAGGTGATGACTGGTTGGTTGGGGATATTGAGGAAGAGACACTGTCTATGCTTTTTACCTTTTTGACTGGATGGTTGGTGTTGCTCTTTGGAGAGGAAAAAGAGTAGGATGGGGAAGTGTGGTAAATATAGTTTGGGAGATACTACATTGGAATCATTTAGGGATCTTCAGAAGGAGAAGTCTAACGACATGGGAGTTAGCAGACATCGAGTGCTTTAGGTCAGTGTTAGATAGGCAGATTCATGAATAGCCACGGTCAGACCATGGGTTAGGATGATTTCTCTTACTGTATGAAGGAACAAGAAGAAAAGACCATGGACAGACAGAATTTGGCACACCTGGCATGGAGTTCCTAAAATCAGGAGTCTAGTCCAGGCTCTATCATGAATTGATGAGCAAATTAAATCATTCCCTTTCCTTGATTTCAGCTTTTCCATCTGAAAAATAAGAATACATTACTGTCTAGCACATGCAGAGAAATATGAAGTTGGTTTGGAAAACTAAAAAGGACTCTTGGGGCAATTCCTCTGGAGAAGTGGGCTTTGGTTGTGGGTTTCTGAAATTTGTCTCTCCAGCATGAACATTCAGCCTGGTTTGTTCCTCTTTCTGCCACAGCCCATCAGCTCTGTCAAGCCAATCTGCATGGAGAAGCTGTCCGTGAACCAGGGGAATGGTCAGTCCTCTGGATACATACTTTACGAGACTGTGGTCACCACCAGTGGCCTCCTCACCACGAAGGGTCATGTTCAAGATCGAGGTCAGGTAAGGGACGGTGGATGGGTCCCAGTGGCACTTCTCTGCTAGTAAAACCCAGTGGTGTTGCTGAGGTGAATATCTAAATGATGGTCAAATCTTTTTCACCTTCAAAAAATCATCACTGTTTCCTAACCTTTGTCCCTTCAGGGAAATATTTGATATATAAGCCACTGTTGTCGTAGGTCCAGGGTTTATAGTAGTTCGCAGGGAAGGGGGGGTATTCATTGAACCCTTATGGGAGTTGATGGAGTTCTTTAAAGGAGACTTGGGAGGAGCTTCAGAAGTCCCTCTACTTACTGCACAGCAATCCCTACATCACAATGCGCTACTCTCATTCAATTCTCAAAACACCCATCTAAGATATTTATTACAAACAAGAAAACCTCAGAGAAGTTAAATGACTTTCAGAGGACATTTGGCTTGAAAGCAGCAGAGCTGAGGGTAAAGGCTTCATCATCTCACTCCAAGTTAAGAGCTGGCAGAGTTTCCTCAGGTCTTGGTGACATTCTCTTGCTAAGAGCCCTCTCTGTGCTGTCTGTGTCATCTTCTCCCCAAGTGTCAGGCACTCCTGATGGTGACTCCAACCCTCCCCTTCTTTTCCTGAGCTGCAGACCCAGATTCCTTGTTTGCTGAACATTTTTCTTCACTTAGACATATGTTCCACTGGCTTCTTACACTCATCATGTCCAAAACCAAATTCATTACCTTCCAAAATAAACCTCATCCTGTACTCCTCACATCCATTCATGGACTTGCAGCCTCCCCCCCTGAAAATGCTGCTCCCCTCATCTTCTCTTCACACCTTATTCTCAGTGGGCACATGCTGGCTACAGTATTACTCAGTGGGTCTTCTCTCAAAATCCATGCCGCCATGGCCTTAGATGTGCCTTTGTCTCTTGCCTCTATTACTGTTAGAGCCTCATAGCTGATCTTCCTTTTTCCGATAGCTCACCTTTCCTCTCCACCTTGCCAAATCCCTTCCTCACAGGGCCACCAGTTTCCTTCCCAAAGGAAAATTCTCAGCGTGCCACTTCCCCTGTCTACAGTCTTCCATTGATTTTCCCAGTCACCTGTCATCATGTTCGCCAAATAACCTGGACTTGACTGTGGATCAGGACTTGCCACTCCCTTCCCTGTGCTTCCATGGCATTCTGGTCACAGTTCCATGTTAGCTATTGTGGAGTATCCTAATAATTTCTTTGTGTCACTCTCTGAGTTCCTCAATGACCGGGGTTGTGTTTTAAGCTTGGTGACCCCTTGCCCAAGCCATTCAGTAGGTGTTCAACAAATAGTTCTAGAGTATATAAGCCTTGTAATTAGACTCTAAATAGCTTAAAATATGAATTCTGTGTTTTGTATAGTATTAATATTTGTGTTTTTAATATTTGTGGATTTTAATTTTTATAGTTTCCTGGTCAAATTTCATTTGAAAATTATGACCTGACTCAAATAATCTAAGGGGCCAATTATGTATCCTTCTGTGGTCCTGCATGGTTAGAGCAGGTTCTTCTGGGTGACTTCATCTGAGCTTAAAGCAATAGAATAGGTAACAGGAAAGAAAAAGATTTATGTCCAGGTCATTCTTAAAATGAGAATTAGTGGTGGCAGCAGCCTCTGATAAGGGTCAGGGGAAACCTGGAAGACTGCATGGGAGTGAAGCCATGCCAGCCAGGCAGGCAGATGCCTCCTGCACCTGGAGCCCCATCTTCCCTGTGGCCATTACTTCTTTCACAATATCCATTCATTCTCTACCTTCCTTTTTCCCTCATTCCCTGTAGGTCCTTTAAATTTTGTTTTTCCCTCCTTGCCCTATAGTACAGCCAGGCCCAGATTTGGTATCAGGACATCCTTCTCTGGACTTTGCCTCATACATTTCATGACTGTACTGCTTTGAATCTGTTGTATTTTTGTGGATTCATAGTCAGCTTGTAATATTCTAGGAGACAGAGTTAATCATTCCCCTAGAACTTGCCTTTTCTTTGCTTTCCCAAGGACCATTTTATCCCTTTCCTTATCATGACCTAATGGTGCTCTCCTCTTTCTTTGGCAGGTGTTTTTGGATGAGGAGTTTTTAGGGGTCCTGGACCATTCCACTAGTCAGCTGACTATTCCCAGGAAAATGGTATGTAATCCAGTGTTGATGGACTAATACTTCAGCGCCCAGGCTTAATTGTAGGCGTGGCCTTGCCCTGTGATAGCTTATTTTCTCCTCCGCTGTCCTTTGGAATGTTCCTTGCATAAGAGCCCAACACGGATGCAGGAGAGCTGTATGTATTTCTAAAGTATAGGTGTATATGCTTTGGGTGAGCAGAACTTCAACATGTTGGATATTTGATGCTCAAAAAACTCTAGGTTTGTCACCTTCCTCAATAATCTCTTATCAAATGTTCGAGTGACTGTTTTCTGAAAGGCCCAGTATGGGGGTGGGAGTGAGGGTGGATGAGTAGAAAGAGAGGGGCCCAAGGGTTTACTTGACCCAGAGCTGGACATCTGCAGGCTTCTGAAGCCTGCTGTATGTCAGTCACCCTGCTTACAACATCCTCTGAGTTTCAGAGGAGATTTAAGAGGTCTACAGAAAAGTTCCCTGAGTGGCACTGACTCTGGCTCGTCTGTCTTGGACAGGTCTACCAGAATAACCCAACACTGAGGATCCTGGTGGAGAATCAAGGCCGCCTTGCCTATGGGCAGGACATCAATAAGGAGAGAAAAGGTAGGCCTCCTTCCTTCCAAGGGTGAAGAAGTTTGAGACCTCGAGACACCAAATTCTTGTCGCTCTTATCCTAGGGTGAGAACAGTCATGGCCAGGTGTATGATTTGGTGGACAGCAGGATCTTTTGGCCAACGAAATAGCCATGTGTAGAAACTATGATGAAATCTTGCTTTGATGGGAAAGGATGATGGTGCCTTCCCTCAAGTGTATTCTCTAATGACCAAGCCAGAGCACTGCCTTTCCTCTTCCAGGAGGTTTTTGAAGAAAGCTATAGAAAAAGATGATTAGTATCCCTCCCTGGGAACTTTTATTTTTCCTTCTCTGGAACTCAGTGCCTGTGTCCTCACCTCCCCCTGGGCTCCTGGGCACAGAGTCACACACACCTTCCTTCCCCGGCTCCAAATGCTTTGACCTACCTTGAGAGTTAAAGGTAGCCTGAACTGCTATTCTGGCCAGACCTGGCAGGATGTGCTGTGACTTTTGCACTGTTAATGTGGGACATACAGGCACCCTCTAAGAAGTGTACATGTATAACAGAAGGAAGAATTGTTGTAAAATTTTGCAGAAACCTTCCATCTGATATGGACAGGAAAACATCCTCCTTCAGGGGGAGTCCTGGCCACAGCCTGTTTACATCTCTGTGTTCACATCCCTGCTTGCCTTCTTCATGTTCCTTTTATTCCCTCTTTTACAGGTTTAATTGGGGATATCTATCTGAACAATTTTCCTTTAAGAAAATTTAAAATCTATAGCCTGGATATGAAAACTCAGTTTCTACAAAGGTGGGTGCCAGATCATTGACTCAAGGTGACTGATCAAATATGGTTCTGATTTAGAGATGGAAAGAAGCTCAGAGACCATCCAGACTAACCTCCTTAGTTTTCAGATGAGAGGTGAGATCCACAGTGTTGAAGGAAATGACCCCAAGTTTCATAGTTGTCTGGGGCAGAGTGGTGACCCTCCCCTCATTCACCCAACTCCTGGTCTGCTGATTTTTTGTTTGTTTTTTTCTGCATTGTGCCCCCTTCAAGGCATGTGCCTGTGCTATAAGATGAATGTCGGGCTTGGGCAAAAAGGAGACTTACCTCAAAATTCACAACTGACACACAAAGAAGGGCATGACCTTTCTACTGGTGTTTGATTCCCTCTTAGGGACCTTCCTAACATCTGGAAACCAGCTTTATTCAAACATCGGGGCCCTGCCTTCTTCCTTGGTATCCTGAGAATGGGTAATTACCCCAGAGACACCTTCATAAAAATGGAGGTTAGTGATATTTCTCCCTTGCCCATCCCCCCGGCCCCCATCCCAAAAGGATATTTGGGAAAAATCTCCTTGGTACATGGGCCCTGTCCTGTGAAAGGAAATGTAAGCTCCCTGGGACATCAGCCACTCCACAGCTATCTGGAGGCTGTCCCTTCCCTGGTGTTAACAAGGGTGAGGGGTGGAAGCTTAACAAATGCAACAAAGACATAAGTAGTATATTTTAGTGGGGACAGCTGTAGAATCTAGTGCATGAAGAATTTAGTGAGTGTGATCCACTTGTCCCCAGACATAATCCAAGACATTGAGACCCTCAACCCCTTTAAGACACACATCCAGTCTGTGGTGGGGATGTTGAGATTTTAATGTACATGTACGGCCAACCCAAAATTCTACAACTCAAACTATGCTTTGGGCCCAGCGAGTTTTGGTGAATGCCTGATGGTCAATGGAAAGACCCTTCCCTGACTTGGCACAGATGAGTTAGAAATCAGTACCTTCCTTCTTGAGGCCTGGGTGTTGAGCCAGCCCCGGGTCAGGGGCAATAACATAGACCTGTCCAGGTAACCTTCCATTTAAGACCATGTGTGGTAATCCACTCCATCTAGGTGTGACTCTGACTATGATCGGGTGCGTTTATGGGGTGTGTGTGTGTCTTCACCCTAGTTTCATTACATCTAGAACTCAGGTCTTGAATCCTTCATTCCAATCTTTTCAGGGCTGGACAAAAGGTGTAATATTCATCAATGGACGAAACCTGGGACGCTACTGGAACATAGGTCCCCAGGAGACCCTCTACCTTCCAGGACCCTGGCTTCATCCTGGATCAAATGAGGTAAGCTCCGCCCTACACCTCCCTCATCCCAGTCCACTTCCTTTGGCCTTTGCCTTGCAAAGAGTCAGAACTTGAATCTCATGGCCACCCAACCTCCTTCTTTACAGATCATTGTGTTTGAGGAATTTAAACCTGGCCTGGAGATCCACTTCACAAACATATCTCATCTAGGTATGGTATTCTGGAGGGTAAATTTGCAGCCTCTGAGACAATCCTTCTGGGTCTTTCTAGCTGGGCTACTATCTCCCAGGAACCTGAGTACCTCCTCACTGCCTTTGCATGATAGCCAGGTTTTCTCTTAGACCTGGCACAGCTCTACTCACCACCTCCCATTTCCAAGTGACCTGACTAGCTCACTCCTCTAACAGCCTTAACCCAACTCCCTGGGCCTCCCTTCCTTCCAGATGTTTCCACTGTGTTCTCTGGATCCCTCCCTTATTGTAAACCAAGGTCCCAACATTTTGCACTTCTTGCCTTGCTTCATACTGCTCTCTCTTGTGCTGCCATGTTTCATCATCCCAAGGCACTTTTCCTAGTACTGTTTCTCAGGTTGCCAAAGGGAGGGACTGCATGGCCCAGTTGCCACAGGTGAGAAGGTTGCAGAGTCTGCCTGCCCATAGTGGATGACTGGTGTCTGTGTGCCCAGCCTCCCTGATCCTCATGTTGGCAGCAGGATCCAGATGTCCTTTTGGAGAATCACCCTTGTCCCCTTCATTAGAGTCTTTGTGGGACTGATAATCACGCTGCCCTTTCTTCCCACTTGCAACTGTCCTTCTCTGCCAGGGGCGGGCATATGATGTACAGTAGACCAATCAGACTTTCTTTTCCAGGATATTGAATCTTGAGTATTATGACATAACGTAGGAAATTGATTGAGATGAGTCGCTTCAACAGCGGGGCTGTGAGTAACCTCTTTATCCTGACACGTTGCTGGAACTACCCTGGCTTCTCCACTTACCCAGTCCCTGCTTCGAGTCTACCATTCTCTTCCTAATTTGCTAGTACATTCCTCTTTTGGCGTAGGTTAGCTAACCTTTTTCTGATGCTCATAACAAAATGACCTACTTAGTGCATACCCCTTGTCATATTGCTACAATAAAGGCTGTTTGACCACCAAACAAAATGCTGAAAAAATGAGATGCTCAGAATACTTGACCCCACAAATGTAAATTTGAAGCAAAAGCGATCTTTCGAAGAAATCAAATAAAATGTAAACATTAATGCAGTTCATATACACTTTGTGTTTTCAATGTATTAAAAAAATATATTTTCCTTTTACCCTTCAGTGCTCGTTCCATACTATACCACTGGCTTTTCCATAGTCAGGGGAAAGCCCTGCTTCTTTGAAACTCATGACACCAACTGCCTGGTCTGGTGCCTCCTTATCACCTTATTATTCTTTATCCACCTTCTGGCTACCACCTTTAGTACCTGATATGCAGCTCTTCTTGAGTCCATGTTGTACTCCCTGTCCTCTGGGTGCTGCAAACCTTCTGAGCCATAATGAGAACACAGGGAGCCATTTAAGTGTCGGAGATGCATCAACTGCCTGGGCAGGCAGAGGGGAGATCTGTGGAACTTCACTTTCTAAAGCTGCTGCAAATTTCAGCATGGTATAAACTGGCCCTGGGGTTAGCTGACAGGCTTCTGGGAAACTTGGGGGAGTGGGTCACCATGAAGGTGAGTTGGCACTGCATCAGGAGCTGTTGAGACTTGTAAGCCAAGACCAGAAGGAATCACAGCCAGACTTCAGGCCAGTTGTACAAGAGGCTGCATTCCTCCCAGAATCAAGATCCTGAGTCCACTCTTTGCATCTGCAAATGCCGGGGGACCAGCAGCACCCATGTGGACCAGGACTTCCACAGCCCAAGGAGGTCGGAGAGCATGATCTCCCTGCTTGGTCCTTCCTTCACTTTCCACTCCACCACCACATCTCTCAGTCCAAACCTGCCAAGGAGGAAAGAGCAAGCTGGCAGCAGGATTTCTTTCTTCTATCTCTTGGTTCCCCACCCACCATCACCCAGAGCTGGAAAGGATCAGTGGTCCTGTGTCATAGCCTCTGACTTCCATAGAGCATAAGCCTTAGTGTGGGCACCACCTGGAGGGCTTGTTAAAACACAGATTGCTGGGCTCGATTCCCAGAATTTCTAGTTCAGTAGATCTGGGGTAGGGCCCAAGGATTTGCATTTCTACCAAGTTCCCAGGTGATGCTAATATTGCTGGTCTGAGGACCACACTTTGAGCACCTTTGTCCTAGAGCAGGATCTCAACCTGTCTTAACACTTTTACTCTTTTGAGCCAGAAAAGTCTGTGTGGCAGGGGCTGCCTGAGTATTGTAGGATGTTGAACAGCATCCCTGGTCTCTATGCACTAGATGCTGGTAGCACAACCCCCTTAGTTAGGACAACCAAAATGTGTGTAGATACTACCCAGTCTCCTCTGGGGGCAAAATCCCTCCAGGTGAGAAACACCACCATAGAGCATACCAGGTTCTCCTAGTCAGAAGTGATGCTTTCCTTGCCTTACAGTAAAGCACAAGGAGTTGGGAGCCTTGGGGATCAACCTTTTATAAATAAAAGGCAAAGATGACAGAATTTGGGAAATCTTCTTTCAAGACAATAGTCTATGACTCTGTTTTTCTTCTGCATGATCCTCGTTCTGAATAACAGAAACAGCTTATTCTTTCTTTTTTGTGCTACTTTTGAAAGAAATTCTAATATCCTCACAGATAAATGGATTCCTAGGGTAAACTGGGGTTAAAGTCCTATATGGGGTAGACTGAAAAGAAAAATCACATTACATTTTTACAAATATTACTCCCTTTACATCTATAAACAAACAAGCACAATATGGTGTGATGTTATAAAAGGTACAGCTCATTACTAGTGTCTGGTCTTCATGATTCCTTAGGATCCTGGGTAATGTAGACAACACTCAGGCCACTCAAATATTCTTACCTAATCCATGTTATCCTACTGGAAGAAGCTTTAAAGCCGATTTAATGTTATTTTTTCCCCCAGATAACCAGACGTTAGTGCCTTGGGTGAAATACCAGGTTAATTAATAGCCTAAATGCAATTTCTCTATCCAAATGAGTTGCAGTGTGAATATTTGTCCTTCTTTAATTGTTGTGTCTTTAGGGTCAATCAGTGTTAGGCAAAGAGATACTCAAGCAAAATTTAGTGACACTGAATATTTTCACATATATTCTGCCAAAAAAGCTCAAACAGGAGGACTAAATGCCTGTTCTGTTCTTCCAGGGGCAGGTTGAAGAGGTTGAGGACTGACAGAGAAGTCTGTCCTCTCCTGTATCATACAGATGTCTTTGTATAGTAGGCAATATTTCAATCCATAAGCTGCCTACACTTCTAACCTTAGGAACACAAATCTATCTGGGAAGGGAGTGGAGAACCTGAAACTGTTCTGTAATCTGCTAAACACTTAGCTGGTTTCTAGAAGTCCTTTCTCTCTCACCACTCTAAGCAACCTAAATTTATACAGAAAATACAAGCTCTGCTCAGTTTTTGACAAATCCATGGAAGGAGAGAAAGTTAATCAACATGGGGGCCTGGGAGGTCATGTTTGTTACCCTCTGTAAACTTGCTGTCTCTCAGGTGATAACTTGCTCTCCATTGCTGCGCCAGTGTAACACCACCGAGGGCACAGACATCCGCATCCAGGTCCAGCCCCTCCCTGCCTCCTGAAGTCCAGCTGATAACTGACTCCCCATCCCTGGCTTACTAACATTTGGGTGAGCAAATGTCTCACTAGTTTTGACTGACCGGGAGAAATCCTGAGTGGCAGCCTCCAAATTCTGAAGATACTGCAAAACCAATCCAATAGAGAACCTTGTATTCTGGAAACAAGAGCGGTAGATCCATTTGTCACCTAACCATCAGAGAACCATCCTCTGAGGTCACTTTAGTAGCTGTTGCCCCTAGACTAGGTGACAGACCCTCCATGACTGCGCAGCACAGACCAGAAGGGAGGCTCCTCAGGGAGAGAGGACAGGCAGTGGTCCCTGCAGGAGCTGCGGTGCTTCTCTGCTTGATTACACCACTTGCAGTAAGATTCCTTTCAGTAAAAGCAAGACATTTCCTCTTGATATTTTGCTTACTGAAACCCATGAAAAGGAAGAGTGAACCCACATCTTCTGGAAAGAAGAGATTTTGTCAAATAACAGATCCAGGATCCAAATAGAGTTAAGAAAGGGGCCAAATGCTCTTGACCTGTATAAGATAGTGGTTCTTCACTCTTGGTGTATATCAGCTCATTTGGAGAACTAAAAAAAATATAGTGGTCCAGGCTTACCAAAGTAGCATGAAGCCTACACCTCATAGTCTTACCAAGTTCCCCAGGTGATGCTAATAAACACCAAAACTTGAGAACTTTGTTCTAGGGCACTAGGGCACTAGTTCTAAACTTGGCTACACATTGAAATCATCTGGGAAAGTTTATAAAAATAATGTTTAGGTCCCACCTCCAAAGGATTTGATTTGATAGGTATGGAGTATAGTGTAGATATTGAGTTTTCTTTTTCAACTTAATTATTAATTCACTAAAAATAAATTCAATAAACTCATTTTTTATTAAAAAAATTTTTAGGGGCGCCTGGGTGGCTAAGTCGTTAATCGGCTGCCTTCGGCTCAGGTCATGATCCCAGGGTCCTGGGATCGAGCCCCGCATCGGGCTCCCCACTCCACGGGAAGCCTGCTTCTCCCCCTCCCACTCCCCCTGCTTGTGTTCCCTCTCTCACTGTCTCTCTCTCTCTCTGTCAAATAAATAAATAAAAAATCTTTAAAAAACTTTTTTTAAAGTATACTTTAAAAATTCAGTGAGAAATATATCATTGTTTTACACTTTGGCAAATGTCTTTAGGCTTAATAGATGATATCTGGATTCTCATATCTGCTTCTAGATTCAATCCATTGTGTTATGTTGTTTTGGTTGAAGCATATGAAGAAAATACAGCTTAACACAGTTCTGTAACTGGAAAAAGATAAGTATTTTAATAGTCTTCACAGGAAATTATTTTGGATATTCTTCTTTGGTATTACACCAAAATTTTACAAGAAGTAGTTTCTTAAAGATTAGTAGAAATGTGGAATCTAAAATCATATAAATAAACTTCTTGAACTCAGTTACGTTAAAATCCATTGGTCTGACTTGGCATGGATCTTTCACTCAAGCATGATCTGGTAATGTCATGCATTGGTTCACAGAATTATTCCAATCTTCAAAATATTGACATATTTCATTATCCAATAGAAAAAATTCAGTAATTATTTTTAAATTTAAATTCAATTATCCAACACATAGTACATCATTAGTTTCAGATGTAGTGTTCAGTAATTCATCAGTTGCATATAACATCCAGTGCTCATCACATCACGTTCCCTCCTTAATGCCCATCACCCAATTACCCCATCCCCCCACCCACCGCCCCTCCAGCAACCCTCAGTTTGTTTCCTATAGTTAAGAGTCTCTCATGGTTTGTCTACCTCTCTGATTTCTTCCCATTCAGTTTTCCCTCCCTTCCCCTATGATCCTTCTACACTGTTTCTTATATTCCATATTCATATGTGGTCCCTGCAGGAGCTGGGGTGCCTCTCTGCTTGATTTCACCACTTGCAGTAAGAGTCCTTTCAGTAAAAGCAAGACATTTCCTCTTGATATTTTGCTTACTGAAACCCATGAAAAGGAAGCGTGAACCCACATCTTCTGAAAAGAAGAGATTTTGTCAAATAACAGATCCAAGTGATAATTGAAAAAAATCCACAGTCATTAATATCACCACCAATATCATAGGAAAAGTCTTTCAAGATTTTAGGAGCTGTCAAGCTACTGGTGGTGGATACAAGTTTTCCGAAATACTAATTTTTAATGGAAAGCTCAAGGTTTTTTTTTTCATTAGCAACAAGTACTGCCAGTTGTTATCCTTCAGGCGACAGGCTCACTTCATTTTTCTCTTTCTCTTTTTAAATAACAGTTTTATGGAACAAACATAAAACATATCATAAAATCAATCTTTTTAAAGTGTAAAATTTAGTGGCTTTTAGTATATTCAGAGTTGTTCAGCCATCACTACCATCTAACTCTAGAATGTTTTCATAGCCCCCCTACCCATTAGCACCAACTCCCCATTTCCTCCCCCTCCCAGCCCCTAGCAACCACTATTCTACTATCTCCAAGGATTTTGCCTATTCTGAACATTTCATATAAATAGTATCCTACAATATGCAGTCTTTATGACTGGCTTCTTTCACTTACCATAATGTTTTCAAGGTTCATCCATGTCATAGCATGTGCCAGAATTTCATTCATGGGATAGCTGGGTGGTGCCGTGGGTTAAGCATCTGACTCTTGATTTGAGCTCAGGTCATGATCTCAGAGTCCTGGGATTGAGCCCTGCATTAGGCTCTGTGCTCGGCATGGAGTCTGCTTCAGATTCTCTCTCCCTCTGCTCCTCCCCCTGCACTCACTCTTGAGCATGCTCTCTCTCAAATAAATGAATAAATCTTTTTTTAAAAAAGAATTTCATTCATTATTTTGGTTGAAGAATATTCCATTGTATGGATAGACCACATTTTGTTTATCCTTTCATCAGTTGGTGGACATTTAAGTTGTTTCCACTCTTGGGCTATTATGAATAGTGCTGCTCTGAACATTCATGTGCTAGTTTTTGTGTGGACGTGTATTTTCATTTCTCCTGGGTATTCTCCCAGGAGTGGCATTGTTGGGTCATACAGTAGCTCTATGTTTAACATCTTGAGGAACTGCCAAACTCTTTTCCAAGGTAGCTGTGCCATTTTACAATCCCACCAGGAATATATGAGGGTCCCAATATCTTAATGTCCTCACTAACATCATCAGCTGTCATTTTGGTTTTAGTCATCCTTGTGATTGTGAAGTGGTAATTCAATGTGGTTTTGATTTGCCCTTCTCTAATGATGATATGATGATAATGAATGATAGTGTGGAGCATTTTTCGTGGGTACTGGCCATTTGTTTACGTGCTTTGGAGGAATGTCTATTCAAATCTTTTGACATGCCCTTAATCATTTTTAAAATTTGGCTTATTTTTAATTGCTGAGTTATGAGTTTGTATATTTTAGATATAAGTCCCTTATCAGATATATGATTTACAAATATTTCCTCTCACTCTGGGGGTTTCTTTTCATTTTCTTTTTCTTTCTTCTTCTTTTTTAAAAGATTTATTTATTTATTTTGGAGAGAGAGAGTGTGCGTACATGTGCACCTGGGTGGGGGGAGATGGGAGGAAGAAGGAAAGAATTCCAAGCAGACTCAGTGCATAGCGTGAGCTCAACACAGGGCTTGATCTCATGACCCATAAGATCATAACCTGAGCTGAAACCAAGAGTCAGATGTTCAACTGACTGAGCCACCCAGGTGGCCCTTCATTATCTTGATAGTATCATCTGAAGCACCATACATTTTAATTTTAATGAAGCCCAGCATATCTATATTTTTTTCTTTTGTTGTTCATGCTTGATGTCATTTATATCTAAGAAACTATTGCCTAGCTCAAGGTTATAAAGAATTTAATTCTATGTTTTCTAAGAGCTTTGTAGTTTGAACTCTTAAATTTAGGTCTATGATACATTTTGAGTTAATTTTGGGGGTCCAACTTTATTCTTTTGCACAGGGGTCTCCATGTGTCTCCTCACTATTTGTTGAAATGACTGTTTTTCCCCATCAAACTGTCTTGGAAGCTTTGCCAAAAATTAATTGACCATAAATGTATGAGTTTATTTCTGGACTGTTAGTTCTGTTCCATTCACTTTTATGTTTATCTTTAGGCCAGTACTACACTGTCCTGATCACTGTAAATTTGTATTAAGTTTTAAAATGAGGAAACGTGAGTCTCCAAATCTTGTTATTTTTTCCAAAGTTGTTTTGGATATTCTGGTGGACACAGAGATTTTTAAATGATTTCCGGATGATTCCATTTTGCAGCTAGGTTTGAGAATCATTGTTTCTAGCAGACACAAATTATCTAGATATCCTTGCCACCTTCCTAAAACTCATCACTTGTAAGTTTGTCAGTTGTCTTTTAAATCTTTTATCTACAAATTCTGATAGTTTCTGTCTACTTTTTAACATCTTAATCTTATTTTCCTTTTTTTTTTTTTGTATTACTGGATTGGATATAATGACAGCAAAATTGTTTTCTATTCAAGTCTTTCCCTTTTCTTCCTTGCTAACAGACCATGATTTTGTTGGAAGGCAATATACCCCTGGACATCAGATTTAACTGTCATCAGGTTAACAATCAATATTATCTACAAATCTTCTACCAAGTATATTGTGGAAAAATAGCCACATTAAATTCTGGAGAAACACAGGAGCTCCACTATTATTACCATCTTTCACCATTATGTTGGCAGTCCTAGCCAACAAGACAACAACAACAAAAATAATATGTAGAAAAAAGGGTTGAAATATAAAAGGCAGAAATTGTAATTGGTCGTCTTTATACAAAGCTCAGGAGAGTCCATTAACAATCTATTAGAAATTAATAAGTTACTAGATTCAAGGCTGAAATATAAGAACTACTCAAGAGCCTACACACCAGCAAGCAGCAATTATAACATGTCATAGGAAAAAGATATTGCTCATGATAGCAACAAAAACTATAAACTTTCTGGAAATAAGCCAACATAATGTGCAATACCATTATGGAGAAAAATATAAACTTCCTTTGAAATACATAAAAGAAGACCTTAATAAATAGAAAGACATACCATGTCTATGGATCGGAAAACTTAATATTATTAAAGTTTAATTAATGTACACTTTAATGTAATTCCAACCAAAATCCCAAGAATTCATAGCATTTATCAGAGTAATTCTAAAATTCATGTGGTCCAATAAGAAAGCAAGTTTCATTCTGACACTTATTAAAATATATAGCAATAATTTCAAACATTTATACAGTGTTCATTAAATGCTAGGTACTGTTCTAAGAGCTTTATATTTACTATATTCACTAATAGGATCAGTCCTTATAAGTGGACCTATATTGTAAGCATATTAATTACTAAGAGAACTCATGTCAAGAAGCCCTGAATGAGGCCCAGAGCACGAGAAGGCTGGCAGAAAATGCAGGGCACCTGGCAGGTTAACAATCTGCACCTAAAAAACAGCTCTTGACTCAGTGCAGCCCTGAGACACCAAGGGATCACCACATTAAACTGCTATTGTAAAATGCTACATTTGAAACCTTTCTCCTAAAATAAATATGTGAGAAACAGGGTCCCATTATTTTCTTAACTCCAGATTTTCAAAAAGGTAGTAATAAGCTGGAGCAGTAGGGGGAAAAAAACAAATCCCAGGCAAATGCTCTCCTCTGCCAACTCCCCACTCTGTCCTTAAAGCCTGCTGCCTGCCTTTCTGTCACTGGTCCACTGTCTCCTTCTGCACCAGGTCAGCTAACTTGGTCATTACATCTTTGCATATTTTTGGGGTTGGGCTAGGAGACTTGCTAGTGTAGATCTTATCAGGAAACAGGAGTCAGGAACTGCAGTATTTTTCTGTTTTAATAATTTTTAAAAATAAGATGCACAAAAAGAAGAATTTTTTATTTCAAAGCTTAATGCATATGCAAAAGACATTGCAATTAATGATTCTATATAAAAGCGTGAAAAACAAAATATTAGGAGAGAGAAGAGCTCGGGGTTGTTGCAATTCTAAAATAAGTAATTAAATGTATTTAGCTCTTTGTAAACATGTAATCAAGGTTTCCTATTGCTGCCCAACACATAACATGAGAGACTCCCAGGAGAGGGAAGGAACAGAACACCTCACAGACATGCTGATGGTGGCAAAATTTATGCTAGAGTTTTAACTTTTACTATGCTAGGGAGAAATTTTGTTTACAAAGAATCCTAGAGAGACAGCAAATACTGAAAAACTCAAAACCCCACAAACACAGAGGGCTGTCATTTGACATGTGCTTCAGTTTGGATTGAAATTTCTGGTGTTCCAGTACTTTAAAAAGATTTGTAGGGCATCAGGGAACCCCTGACATAATTTAAAAGGCAGAAAGTGAAGGAAAAGAGAACCTTCTTTTAGTGGTTCAGATTTTGGGTGAGAATTGTTTATTTTATTTTATTTTTTATTATGTTAGTCACCATACAATACATCATTAGTTTTTGATGTGATGAACCACGATTCATTAGTTTTTTTTGTTTTTTATTGTTATGTTAATCACCATATATTACATCATTTGTTTTTGATGTAGTGTTCCATGATTCATTCTTTGTTCATAACACCCAGTGCTCCATGCAGAATGTGCCCTCTTTAATACCCATCACCAGGCTAACCCATCCCCTTACCCTCCTCCCCTCTAGAACCCTCAGTTTGTTTTTCAGAGTCCATCATCTCTCATGGTTCGTCTCCCCCTCTGACTTACTCCCCTTCATTCTTCCTCTCCTGCTATCTTCTTCTTTGTCTTTTTTCTTAAAATATGTTGCATTATTTGTTTCAGAAGTACAGATCTGTGGTTCAACAGTCTTGCACAATTCACAGCGCTCACTGTAGCACATACCCTCCCCAATGTCTATCACCCAGCCACCCCATCCCTCCCACCCCCAACCACTCCAGTAACACTCAGTTTGTTCCTGAGATTAAGAATTCCTCATATCAGTGAGGTCATATGATACGTCTTTCTCTGATTGACTTATTTCACTCAGCATAACACCCTCCAGTTCCATCCACGTCATTGCAAATGGCAAGATCTCATTCCTTTTGATGGCTGCATATATTCCATTTTGTATATATACCACATCTTCTTTATCCATTCATCTTGGCTCTTTCCACAGTTTGGCTATTGTGGACATTGCTGCTATAAACATTGGGGTGCACGTACCCTTTCGGGTCCCTACATTTGTATCTTTGGGGTAAATACCCAATAGTGCAATTGCTGGATCGAATGGTAGCTCTATTTTCAACTGTTTGAGGAACCTCCATACTGTTTTCCAGAGTGGTTGCACCAACTTGCATTCCCACAAACAGTGTAGGAGGGTTCCCCTTTCTCCACATCCCCACCAACATCTGTCGTTCCCTGACTTGTTAATTTTAGCCATTCTGACTGGTGTGAGGTGGTATCTCATTGAGGTTTTGATTTGGATTTCCCTGATGCCGAGCGATGTTGAGCACTTTTTCATGTGCCTGTTGGCCACTTGGATGTCTTCTTTGGCAAAATGTCTGTTCGTGTCTTCTGCCCATTTCTTGATTGGATTATTTGTTCTTTGGGTGTTGAGTTTGATAAGTTCTTCATAGATTTTGGATACTAGCCCTTTATCTGATATGTCATTTGCAAATATTTTCTCCCATTCTGTCGGTTGTCTTTTGGTTTTGTGGACTGTTTCTTTTGCTGTGCAAAAGCTTTTTATCTTGATGAAATCCCAATAGTTCATTTTTGCCCTGGCTTCCCGTGCCTTTGGCGATGTTTCTAGGAAGAAGTTGCTGCGGCTGAGGTCGAAGAGGTTGCTACTTGTGTTCTCCTTTAGGATTTTGATGGACTCCTGTCTCACGTTTAGGTCTTTCAACCATTTGGAGTCTATTTTTGTGTGTGGTGTAAGGAAATGGTCCAGTTTCATTCTTCTGCATGTGGCTGTCCAATTTTCCCAACACCATTTGTTGAAGAGACTGTCTTTTTTCCACTGGACATTCCTTCCTGCTTTGTCAAAGATAAATTGACCATAGAGTTGAGGGTCCATTTCTGAGCTCTCGATTCTGTTCCATTGATCTATGTGTCTGTTTTTGTGCCAGTACCATACTGTCTTGATGATGACAGCTTTGTAATAGAGCTGGAAGTCCGGAATTGTGATGCCGCCAACTTTGCTTTTCTTTTTCAATATTCCTCTGGCTATTAGGGGTCTCTTCTGGTTCCATACAAATTTTAGGATTATTTGTTCCATTTCTTTGAAAAAAGTGGATGGTATTTTGATGGGGATTGCATTGAATGTGTAGATTGCTCTAGGTAGCATTGACATCTTCACAATGTTGTTTCTCCCAATCCATGAGCATGGAACATTTTTCCATTTCTTTGTGTCATCTTCAATTTCTTTCCTGAGTATTTTATAGTTTTCTGAGTCAGATCCTTTGCCACTTTGGTTAAATTTATTCCTAGGTATCTTATGGTTTTGGGTGCAATTGTGAATGGGATCGAATCCTTGATTTATCTCTCTTCTGTCTTGTTGTTGGTGTACAGGAATGCCACTGATTTCTGTGCACTGATTTTATAGCCTGCTACTTGACTGAATTCCTGTATGAGTTCTAGCAGTTTTGGGGTGGAGTCTTTTGGGTTTTCCACATAAGGTATCATATCATCTGCAAAGAGTGAGAGTTTGACTTCCTCTTTGCCGATTTGGATGCCTTTCATTTCTTTTTGTTGTCTGATTGCTGTGGCTAGGACTTCTAATACTATGTTGAATAGCAGTGGTGAGAGTGGACATCCCTGCCGCGTTCCTGACCTTAGGGGAAAAGCTCTCAGCCTTTCCCCATTGAGAATGATATTCGCTGTAGGTTTTTTGTAGCTGGCTTTTATGATATTGAGGTATGTACCCTCTATCCCTATACTCTGAAGAGTTTTGATCAAGAAAGGATGCTGTACTTTGTCAAATGCTTTTTCTGCATCTATTGAGAGGATCATATGATTCTTGTTCTTTCTTTTGTTAATGTATTGTATCACGTTGATTGATTTGCGGATGTTGAACCAGCCTTGCAGCCCAGGGATAAATCCCACTTGGTCGTGGTGAATAATCCTTTTAATGTACTGTTGGATCCTATTGGCTAGTATTTTGGTGAGAATTTTTGCATCCATGTTCATCAAGGATATTGGTCTGTAATTCTCCTTTTTGATGGGGTCTTTGTCTGGTTTGGGGATCAAGGTAATGCTGGCCTCATAAAATGAATTTGGAAGTTTTCCTTCCATTTCTATTTTTTGGAACAGTTTCAGGAGAATAGGTATTAATTCTTCTTTAAATGTCTGATAGAATTCCCCTGGGAAGCCATCTGGCCCTGGGCTTTTGTTTCTTGGGGGATTTATGATGACTGCTTCAATTTCCTTAGTGGTTATAGGTCTGTTCAGGTTTTCTATTTCTTCCTGGTTCAGTTTCGGTAGTTGATACATCTATAGGAATGCACCCATTTCTTCCAGGTTATGGAATTTGCTGGCATAGGGTTGCTCATAATATGTTCTTATAATTGTTTGTATTTCTTTGGTGTTGGTTGTGATCTCTCCTCTTTCATTCATGATTTTGTTGATTTGGGTCATTTCTCTTTTCTTTTGGATCAGTCTGGCCAGGGGTTTATCAATCTTGTTAATTCTTTCAAAGAACCAGCTCCTAGTTTCGTTGATCTGTTCTACTGTTCTTTTGGTTTCTAGTTCATTGATTTCTGCTCTGATCTTTATTATTTCTCTTCTCCTGCTGGGTTTAGGCTTTATTTGCTCTTCTTTCTCCAGCTCCTTTAGGTGTAGGGTGAGGTTGTGTATTTGAGACCTTTCTTGTTTCTTGAGAAAGGCTTGTATTGCTATATACTTTCCTCTCAGGACTGCCTTTGCTGTATCCCAAAGATTTTGGACAGTTGTATTTTCATTTTCATTGGTTTCCATGAAATTTTTTAATTCTTCTTTAATTTCCTGGTTAACCCATTCATTCTTTAGTAGGATGCTCTTTAGCCTCCACGTTTTTGAGTTCTTTCCGATTTTCTCTTGTGATTGAGTTCTAGTTTCAAAGCATTGTGGTCTGAAAATATGCAAGGAATGATCCCAATCTTTTGGTACCGGTTGAGACCTGATTTGTGACCTAGGATGTCATCAATTCTGGAGAATGTTCCATGGGCACTAGAGAAGAATGTATATTCCGTTGCTTTGGGATGGAATGTTCTGAGTATGTCTGTGAAGTCCATTTGGTCCAGTGTGTCATTTAAAGTCTTTATTTCCTTGTTGATCTTTGCTTAGATGATCTGTCCATTTCAGTCAGGGGGGTGTTAAAGTCCCCCCCTATTATTGTATTGTTGTCAATGTGTTTCTTTGCTTTTGTTATTAATTGCCTTATATAATTGGCTGCTCCCATGTTCGGGGCATAGATATTTACAATTGTTAGATCTTCTTGTTGGATAGACCCTTTAAGTAGGATATAGTGTCCTTCCTCATCTCTTATTACAGTCTTTGTTTTAAAATCTAGTTTGTCTGATATAAGGATTGCCACCCCAGCTTTCTTTTGGTGTCCATTAGCATGGTAAATGGTTTTCCACCCCCTCACTTTCAATCTAGGGGTGTCTTTGGGTCTAAAATGAGTCTCTTGCAGACAGCATATTGATGGGTCTTGTTTTTTAATCCAATCTGATAGCTTGTGTCTTTTGATTGGGGCATTTAGCCCATTTACATTCAGGGTAACTATTGAACGGTAAGAATTTAGTGCCATTGTATTGCCTGTAAGGTGACTGTTATTGTATGTTGTCTGTGTTCCTTTCTGATCTTTGCTGCTTTTAGGCTCTCTTTGCTTAGAGGACCCCTTTCAATATTTCTTGGAGGGCTGGTTTCGTGTTTGCAAATTCCTTTAGTTTTTGTTTGTTCTGGAAGCTTTTTATCTCTCCTTCTATTTTCAATGACAGCCTAGCTGGATATAGTATTCTTGGCTGCATATTTTTCTCGTTTAGTGCTCTGGAGATATCTTGCCAGTCCTTTCTGGCCTGCCATGGTCTCTGTGGATAGGTCTGTTGCCAATCTAATATTTTTACCATTGTAGGTTACGTATCTCTTCTCCTGAGCTGCTTTCAGGATTTTCTCTTTGTCTCTGAGACTCATAAGTTTTACTATTAGATGTCGGGGTGTTGACCTATTATTATTGATTTTGAGAGGGGTTCTCTGTGCTTCCTGTATTTTGATGACTGTTTCCTTCCTCACATTAGGGAAGTTCTCTGCTATTATTTGCTCCAATATACCTTCTGCCCCTCTCTCTCTTTCTTCTTATTCTGGGATCCCAATTATTCTAATGTTGTTTCGTCTTATTGTATCACTTATCTCTCGAATTCTGCCCTCGTGATCCTGTAGTTGTTTCTCCCTCTTTTTCTCAGCCTCTTTATTTTCCATCATTTGGTCTTCTATATCACTGATTCTCTCTTCTGCCTCATTTATCCTAGCAGTTAGTGCCCCCATTTTTGATTGCACCTCATCAATAGCCTTTTTGATTTCGACTTGGTTAGATTTTAGTTGTTTTATTTCTCCAGAAAGCGTTTCTCTAATAACTTCCATGCTTTTTTCAAGCCCAGCTGATATCTTTAAAGTATGATTCTGAACTCTAGGTCCGACATCGTACTAATGTCCGTATTGAGTAAGTCCCTGGCTGACGATACTACCTCTTGTTCTTTTTGTGAGGTGATCTTTTTCGTCTTGTCATTTTGTCCAGAGGAGAATAGATGAATGAAAGGACAAAATGGTAACAGGTTTACAACATCCTCAGCAAATATACTGTATACAAATCAGAAAAGACCTGAAACCAGGGCAAAAGAAAGGGAAAGAAAGAAAAAAGAAAGAGAAAAAAATAAAAAAAGAAAAAAAAGAAAAAAAGAAAAACAGAACAATACAAAAAAAGCAGAATATGATCAAATATGATCAGGCTAGTGCATAGATCAGTGCCACACACTACATTTTGGGCGTATTTTGGTCTGTTAGAAATAAGTGCCTCCTAAAATTTTAAAGGAAGAAAGACATATATGTACAAAATAAGAGTTGATACAATGAAGTGTAAAAAGATGACTGTAAAGATGGAAATTATAAAAGATTTTATAAAAGGACTTGATAAGATAAGAAGTTGTTTGAAAAAAGAAAGAAGATTAAAAAAAAAAAAGAAAAAAGGGAGAGAATGTGATCAGGCAGGAGACTAGAACAGAGCCATACACTAGTGATTTAGGGTATATTTTGATATGTTAGAAGAAATTGTATCTCAAAATTTTAAAGAGAGAACAACTTATATATATATATGCCAAAAATAAGGGTAACTACTATGAAGGGATAAAATATGACTCTAAAAATGAAAAATAAAAAATGTTTTTTTTTAAAAGAGATTGATAAGATGTTGGTTGAAAAAGGGAAAAAGAAAAAAAAAAACAGTTAACAAAAATTAACTTTGATGAACTAATGAATCATGGTAAAAAGAAGCCATGAATTCTATGTGCCTTATTCCCCTAGCGCTGGAGTTCTCCCGTTCTCCTTGATTGGTAAACTTGGTCTTGGCTTGCTGGCTGTTTGGGGTGATCTTCTGGGGGAGGGGCCTGTTGCTGTGGTTTCCAAATGTCTTTGCCGGAGGCTGAATTGCCCTGCCCTTGTCGGTCCGGGCTAAGCAAGCTGCTCGGGTTTGATCTCAGGAGCTTTTGTTTCCTGCAAGGTCTCAGTACAGCCTTGGAGGACCAGGGCAAAAATGGTGGCCTCCCAATCTCCACCTGGAGGAGCCGAGAACTCGGGGCCCTGCTCCTCAGTGCGCCCACAGAGAAAAGTAGTCACTCCCTTGTCCCAGGTCTCCGGCCGCTCTCCGTGCTCACCTGGCCTGTGACCGAGCGTTGCTATCTGTGGCACCCAACCCCGTGTGGAGTCTCCAAACCCAGCAGATCCCTGCGGTGCGTTCCCGCGCCGCTCCTCCCCGGGAAGGAAGGGGAGTCTCCCCGGATCTGCCACCTGTTGGGTCCCTGCTGGAGGAGCAGTGGCCCAACTGGTCCGCGGATCACAGTTTATGGCAACCCCAAGCTGAGAGCCCGCGCCTCGGCTCCGTCTCTGCAGCCGGCTTCCCCGCTCCGATACCTGGGAGCTCTGGCGCACTCAGGCTCCCCTGGTCTTTCTGTGACCCCAAGGGTCCTGAGCCCACACTGTCCCGGGAGGCTTCCACCCCCTGCTTAGCCACTGCAGCGACGTCCCTCAGCGGAGCCGACTTCTAACAGTTCCGATTTTGTGCTCTGCGACTCTATCACTTGCCAGAAGCGGCCGGCGGAGGCCCCTCCCCCGCCGTCTATCCTCCTGAATATCGCCTCGGATTCACTTCTCCGCACGTCCTACCTTCCAGTAAGTGTTCGCTTTTCTGTTCAGAGAGTTGTTGCTACTCTCCTCTTTGATCTCCTGTTGAGTTCGTAGGTGTTCAGAATGGTTTGATCCCTATTCAGCTGAATTCCTGAGACCAGACGAAATCTAGGTCTCCTACTCCTCCGCCATCTTGCTCCGCCCCCCTTCTTCAATTTCTTTCATGAGTGTTCTGTAGTTCCTAGAGTATAGATCCTCTACCTCTTTGGTTAGTTTTATTCCAAGGTATCTTATGGTTTTTGGTGCTATTGTAAATGGAATCATTTCTCTAATTTCTCTTTCTACAGTTGCATTGTTAGTGTATAAAAAAGCAATTGATTTTTGTGCATTAATTTTGTATCCTGCCAAATTACTGAATTGCTGTATGAGTTCTAGTAATTTGGGGGTGGAGTCTTTTGGGTTTTCCACATAAAGTATCATGTCATCTGCGAAAAGAGTGAGTTTGACTTCTTTGCCAATTTGAATACATTTATTTCTGTTTTTTAAAGATTTTATTTATTTATTTAATTGACAGAGAGAGAGAGAGACAGCAAGAGAGGGAACACAAGCAGGGGGAGTGGGAGAGGGAGAAGCAGGCTCCCCACTGAGCAGGGAGCCTGATGCGGGGCTCGATCCCAGGCCCTGGGATCATGACCTGAGCCTAAGGCAGACACATAATGACTGAGCCACCCAGGCGTCCCTGAATACTTTTATTTCTTTTTGTTGTCTGATTGCTGTTGCTACGACTTCTAGTACTATGTTGAACAATAGTGGCGAGAGTGGGCATCCTTGATGTGTTCCTGATCTTAAGGGAAATGTTCTCAGCTTTTCCCCATTGAGGATGATATTTGCTATGGGTTTTTCATAGATGGGTTTTATGAACTAGAGGAATGTTCCCTCTATCCCTATACTCTGAAGAGTTTTAATCAGGAAAGGATGCCTTATTTTGTCAAATGCTTTTTCTGCATCAGTTGAGAGGACCATATGGTTCTTCTCTCTCCTCTTATTAATGTGTTCTACCACATTGATTGATTTGCGAATGTTGAACCACTCTTGCATCCCGGGGATAAATCTCCCAGTTGGTCGTGGTGGATGATCCTTTTAATGTATTGTTGGATCCTATTAGCTAGGATTTTGTTGAAGATTTTGGAATCCGTATTCATCAGGGATATTGGTCTGAAATTCTCCTTTTTGATGGGGTCTTTGCCTGGTTTGGGAATTAAGGTAATGCTGGCCTCATAGAGTGAATCTGGAAGCTTTCCTTCTGTTTCTATTTTTTGAAACAGTTTCAGGACAATAGGTATTATTTCGTCTTTGAATGTTTGGTATAATTCCCCAGGGAATCCATTAGGCCCTGGACTCTTGTTTTTTGGGAGGTTTTTGATCACTGCTTCAATCTCGTTACTGGTTTTTGGCCTATTCAGGTTGTCAATTTCTTCCTGTTTCAGTCTTGGCAGTTTATAGGTTTCCAGGAAGGTATCCATTTCATCCAGATTGCTCAGTTTATTGGCATATAGTTGTTGATAATAATTTCTAATAATTTCTATTTCAATGGTGTTAGTCGTGATCTCTCCCTTTCATTCATAATTTTATTAATTTGGGTCCTTTTTCTTTTCTTTTGGATAAGTCTAGCCAGTGGTTTATAGATCTTATTAATTCTTTCAAAGAACCAGCTTCTAGTTTCGTTGATCTGATCTACTGTGTTTCTGGTTTCTAATTCATTGTTCTCTGCTCTAATCTTAATTATTTCTCTTCTGATGCATGGCTTAGGCATTGTTTGTTCTTTTTCTCTAGTTCTTTAAGGTGTAGAGTTAGTTGGTGAATTTGGGATTTTTCTATTTTTTTTTTGAAAGCGAGGCTTGGATGGCTATGTATTTCCCCCTTAGGACCGCCTTTGCAGTATCCCATAGGTTTTGAACCAATATGTTTTCATTCTCATTGGTTTCCATGAATTGTTTAAATTCCTTGGTTTCCTGGTTGACCCAAACATTCTTGAGCAGAGTGGTCTTTAGCTTCCAAGTGTTTGAATTTCTGTCAAATTTTTTCTTGTGACTGAGTTCCAGTTTTAAAGCATTATGATCTGAGAATATGCAGGGAATAATCTCAATCTTTTGGTGTCTGTTGAGACCTGATTTGTGACCCAGTATGTGGTCTATTCTGGAGAAAGTTCCATATGCGCTCGAGAAGAATGAGTATTCTGTTGTTTTAGGGTGGAATGTTCTGTATATATCTATGAGGTCCATCTGGTCCAGTAATTCAAAGCTCTTGTTTCTTTGTTGATTTTCTGCTTAGATGATCTGTCCATTCCTGAGAGTGGAGTGTTGAGGTCTCCTACAATTAATGTATTGTTATCAATATGACTCTATTTTGGTTAACAGTTGGCTTATGTAGATGGCTGCTCCCATGTTGTGGGCATAGATATTTACAATTGTTAAATCTTCTTGTTGGATAGACCCTTTAAGAATGATATAGTGTCAGGGGCAGGGAAAGATGGTGGAGGAGTAGGAGACCTGCATTTCGTCTGGTCTCAGGAATTCAGCTGAATAAGGATCAAACCATTCTGAACACCTACGAACTCAACAGGAGATTGAAGAAAAGAATAGCAGCAACTCTCTGAACAGAAAAGCGACCACTTACTGGAAGGTAGGATGTGCGGAGAAGTGAATCCGAGGTGATATGGGAGGATAGACGGCGGATAGCGGCCTCAGTCGGCCGCTTCTGGCAAGTGCTAGAGCCGTGGAGCACAAAATTGGAACTTCTAGAAGTTGGTTCCGCTGATGGACGTCACTCCAGTGGCTAAGCCGGAGGTGGAACCCTCGCGGGACAGTGTGGACTCAGGACCCTCGGGGTCACAGAAAGACCGGGGGTGCCTGAGTGCAGCAGAGCTCCCAGGTATTGGACTGGGGAAGCCGGCTGCAGAGACTGAGCCTAGGCACGGGCTCTGAGCTCGGGGTGGCCATAAACTGTGATCCGCGGCCCAGTGGGGCCACTGCTCCTCCAGCAGGGACCAACAAGCAGCAGAGCCGGGGAGACTCCCCTTCTTCCCCGGGGAGGAGTGGCATGGGAGCACACCGCAGGGATCTGCTGGGTTTGGAGACTCCACATGGGGTCAGGTGCCAGAGACAGGAACACTCAGTCACAGGCTGGGTGTGCACGGAGTGCAGCCGGAGACTGGGGAGATGGGAGTGATTGACTGCTTTTCTCTGGGGGCGCACTGAGGAGCAGGACCCCAAGATCTCAGCTCCTCCAGGCAGAGAGTGGGAGGCCACCATTTTCACCCTGGTCCTCCAAAGCTGTATCCAGAGCTTACAGGGAACAAAAGCTCCTGAGAGCAAACCCGAGCAGCTTGCTTAGCCCAGACCGACAAGGGCGGGGCAACTCTGCCTCCGGCAAAGACATTTGGAAACCACGGCAACAGGCCCCTCCCCCAGAAGATCAGCACGAACAGCCAGCAAGCTAAGAGCAAGTTTACCGATCAAGGAGAACGGGAGAACTCCAGCACTAGGGGAATACTGCACATAGAATTCATGGCTTTTTTACCATGATTCATTAGTTTTTCAAAGTTAATTTTTTAACTGTTTTCTGGGGGTTTTTTTGAATTTTTCTTTTTCCCTTTTTCAACCAATATCTTATCAATCCCTTTTTTAAAAAAAAATTTTATTTTTCATTTTTAGAGTCATATTTTATCCCATCTTAGGAGATACTCTTATTTTTGGCATATATATATAAGTTGTTCTCTCTTTAAAATTTTGAGATACAGTTTCTTCTAACAGATCAAAATATACCCTAAATCACTAGTGTATGGCTCTGTTCTAGTCTCCTGCCTGATCACAATCTCTCCCTTTTTTTTCTTTTCTTTTTTTTTAATCTTCTTCTTTCTTCTTTCAAACAACTTCTTATCAATTCCGTTTATAAAACCTTTTATAATTTTCATCTTTACAATCATCTTCCATCCCTTCATTTTATCAACCCTTATTCTGTACATATATAAGTCTTTCTTCCTTTAAGATATTAGGAGGCACTTTCTTCTAACAGACCAAAATACACACAAAATCTAGTGTGTGGCACTGATCTATGCACTAGCCTGATCATATTTGATCATATTCTGTTTTTTTTTGTTTTGTTCTGTTTTTGTTTGTTTTTATCTTTTTTTTTCTCTTTCTTTTTCTTTCTTTCCCTTTCCTTTCACCTGGTTTCAGGTCTTTTCTGGTTTGTTTAGAGTATATTTTCTGGGGATGTGGTTAACCTGTTAGCATTTTGTTCTCTCATTCATCTATTCTCCTCTGGACAAAATGACAAGACGAAAAAAATCACCTCAGCAAAAAGAACAAGAGGTAGTACCATCTGCCAGGGACCTACTCAATACGAACATTAGTATGATATCGGACCTAGAGTTCAGAAACATGAGTTTAAAGATTCTAGCTGG
Organism: Eumetopias jubatus; assembly: GCF_037043125.1. Lineage (NCBI taxonomy): Eukaryota > Metazoa > Chordata > Mammalia > Carnivora > Otariidae > Eumetopias > Eumetopias jubatus. The sequence continues at coordinate 84,153,353 of NW_028274819.1, read as the reverse complement.
GCTTGAAAAAAGCATGGAAGTTATTAGAGAAACCCCCTCTGAAGGAATAAAAGAACTAAAATCTAACCAAGTCGAAATCAAGAAGGCTATTGATGAGGTTCAATCAAAAATGGGGGCACTAACTGCTAGGATAAATGAGGCGGAAGAGAGAATCAGCGATATAGAAGACCAAATGATGGAAAATAAAGAGGCTGAGAAAAAGAGAGATAAACAACTACAGGATCACGAGGGCAGAATTCGAGAGATAAGCGATACGATAAGATGAAACAACATTAGAATAAATGAGATCCCAAAAGAAGAAGAGAGAGAGGGGTAGAAGGTATAATTTGGAGCAAATTATAGCAGAGAACTTCCCTAATGTAGGGAAGGAAAGAGGCATCAAAATCCAGGAGACACAGAGAACCCCTCTCAAAATCAATAAAAATAGGGCAACACCCCGATATTTAATAGTAAAATGTACGAGTCTCAGAGACAGGGAGAAAATCATGAAAGCAGCTCAGGAGAAGAGATATGTCACCTACTATGGTAGAAACATTAGATTGGCAACAGACCTATCCACAGAGACCTGGCAGGCCAGAAAGGACTGGCATGATATCTTCAGAGCACTAAACAAGAAAAATATGCAGGTAGAATACTATATCCAGCTAGGCTGTCATTGAAAATAGAAGGAGAGGTAAAAAGCGTCAAGGACAAACAAAAACTAAAGGAATTTGCAAACACAAAACCTGCCCTAAAAGAAATATTGAAAGGGGTCCTCTAAGCAAAGAGAGAGCCTAAAAGCAGCATAGATCAGAAAGGAACAGAGACAATATACAGTCACAGTCACCTTACAGGCAATACAATGGCACTAAATTGATACCTTTCAATAGTTACCCTGAATGTAAATGGGCTAAATGCCCCAATCAAAAGACACAGGCTATCAGATTGGATTAAAAAACAAGACCCATCAATCTGCTGTCTACAAGAGACTCATTTAACACCCAAAGACACCCCCAGATTGAAAGTGAGGTGGTGGAAACCATTTAACATGCTAATGGACACCAAAAGAAAGCTGGGGTGGCAATCCTTATATCAGACAAATTGGATTTTAAAACAAAGTCTGTAATAAGAGATGCAGAAGGACACTATATCTTACTTAAAGTGTCTATCCAACAAGAAGGTCTAAAAATTGTAAATATCTATGCCCCGAACATGGGAGCAGCCAATTATATAAGGCAATTAATAACAAAAGCAAAGACAATAATACAATAATAGTGGGGGACTTTAAGACCCCCCTGACTAAAATGGACATCATCTAAGCAAAAGATCAACAAGGAAATAAAGCTTTTAAATGAAACACTGGACCAAATGCACTTCACAGACATATTCAGAATATTCCATCCCAAAGCAACGGAATACACATTCTTCTCTAGTGTCCCCATGGAACATTCTCCAGAATTGATCAGATCCTAGGTCACAAATCAGGTCTCAACCGGTAACAAAAGATTGGGATTATTCCCTGCATATGTTCAGACCACAATGCTTTGAAACTAGAACTCAATCACACGAGGAAAGTCAGAAAGAACTCAAATACATGGAGGCTAAAGAGCATCCTACTAAAGAATGAATGGGTCAACCAGGAAATTAAAGAAGAATTTTAAAAAATCATGGAAACCAATGAAAATGAAAACAAAACTGTTCAAAATCTTTGGGATACAGCAAAGGCAGTCCTAAGAGGAAAATATACAATACAAGCCTTTCTGAAGAAATAAGAAAGGTCTCAAATACACAACCTAACCCTACACCTAAAGGAGCTAGAGAAAAAAAAGGCAAATAAAGCCTAAACTCAGCAGGAGAAGAGAAATCATAAAGATCAGAGCAGAAATCAATGAACTAGAAACCAAAAGAACAGTAGAACAGATCAACGAAACTAGGAGCTGGTTCTTTGAAAGAATTAACAAGATTGATAAACCCCTGGCCAGACTGATCCAAAAGAAAAGAGAAATGACCCAAATCAACAAAATCATGAATGAAAGAGGAGAGATCACAACCAACACCAAAGAAATACAAACAATTATAAGAACATATTATGAGCAACTCTATGCCAGCAAATTAGATAACCTGGAAGAAATGGGTGCATTCCTATAGATGTATCAACTACCAAAATTGAACCAGGAAGAAATAAAAAACCTGAACAGATGTATAACCACTAAGGAAATTGAAGCAGTCATCAAAAATCTCCCAAAAAACAAAATCCCAGGGCCAGATGGCATCCCAGGGGAATTCTATCAGACATTTAATGAAGAATTAATACCTATTCTCCTGAAACTGTTCCAAAAAATAGAAATCGAAGGAAAACTTCCAGACTCATTTTATGAGGCCACCATTACCTTGATCCCAAAACCAGACAATGACCCCATCAAAAAAGAGAATTACAGACCAATATCCTTGATGAACATGGATGCAAAAATTCTCACCAAAATACTAGCCAATAGGATCCAACTGTACATTACAAGGATTATTCACCATGACCAAGTGGCATTTCTCCCTGTGCTGCAAGGTTGGTTCAACATCCACAAATCAATCAACGTGATACAACACATTAATAAAAGAAAGAACAAGAATCATATGATCCTCTCAATAGATGCAGAAAAAGTATTTGACAAAGTACAGCATCCTTTCTTGATCAAAAATCTTCAGAGTGTAGGGATAGAGGGTACATACCTCAATATCATAAAAGCCATCTATGAAAAACCTAGAGCGAATTTCATTTTCAATGGGGAAAAGCTGAGAGCTTTTCCCCTAAGGTCAGGAACGTGTCAGGGATGTCCACTCTCACCACTGCTATTCAACATAGTATTAGAAGTCCTAGCCACAGCAATCAGACAACAAAAATAAATCAAAGGCATCCAAATCCGAAAAGAAGAAGTCAAACTCTCACTGTTTGCAGATGATATGATACTGTATGTGGGAAACCGAAAAGACTCCACCCCAAAACTGCTAGAACTCATACAGGAATTCAGTCAAGTAGCAGGCTGTAAAATCAATGCACAGAAATCAATGGCATTCCTATACACCAACAACAAGACAGAAGAGAGACAAATCAAGGAGTCGATCCCATTGACAATTGCACCCAAAACCATAAGATACCTAGGAATAAACTTAACCAAAGAGGCAAAGGATCTGTACTCAGAAAACTATAAAATACTCAGGAAAGAAATTGAAGAAGACACAAAGAAATGGAAAAACGTTCCATGCTCATGGACTGGAAGAACCAACATTGTGAAGATGTCAGTGCTACCTAGAGCAATCTACACATTCAATGCAATCCCCATCAAAATACCACCCACTTTTTTCAAAGAAATGGAACAAATAATCCTAAAATTTGTATGGAACCAGAAGAGACCCCGAATAGCCAGAGGAATCTTGAAAAAGAAAAGCAAAGCTGGCGGCATCACAATTCCAGACTTCCAGCTCTATTACAAAGCTGTCATCATCAAGACATTATGGTACTGGCACAAAAACAGACACATAGATCAATGGAACAGAATAGAGAGTCCAGAAATGGACCCTTAACTCTATGGTCAACTCATCTTTGACAAAGCAGGAAAGAATGTCCAGTGGAATAAAGACGGTCTCTTCCACAAATGGTGTTGGGAAAATTGGACAGCCACATGCAGAAGAATGAAACTGGACCATTTCCTTACACCACACACAAAAATAGACTCCAAATGGTTGAAAGACCTAAACGTGAGACAGGAGTCCATCAAAATCCTAAAGCAGAACAGAGGTAGCAACCTCTTCGACCTCAGCCGCAGCAACTTCTTCCTAGAAACATCGCCAAAGGCAAGGGAAGCCAGGGCAAAAATGAACTATTGGGATTTCATCAAGATAAAAAGCTTTTGCACAGCAAAAGGAACAGTCCACAAAACCAAAAGACAACCGACAGAATGGCAGAAAAGGTATGCAAATGACATATCAGATAAAAGGCTAGTATCCAAAATCTATAAAGAACTTATCAAACTCAACACCCAAAGAAGAAATAATCCAATCAAGAAATGGGCAGAAGACATGAACAGACATTTTGCCAAAGAAGACATCCAAATGGCCAACAGGCACATGAAAAAGTGCTCAACATCGCTCGGCATCAGGGAAATCCAAATCAAAATCTCAATGAGATACCACCTCACACCAGTCAGGATGGCTATAATTAAGAAGTCAGGATACGACACATGTTGGCGGGGATGCGGAGAAAGGGGAACCCTCCTACTCTGTTGGTGGGAATGGAAGCTGGTGCAACCACTCTGGAAAACAGTATGGAGGTTCCTCAAACAGTTGAAAATAGAGCTACCATTCGATCCAGCAATTGCACTATTGGGTATTTACCCCAAAGATACAAATGTAGGGGTCCGAAGGGGTACGTGCACCGCGATGTTTATAGCAGCAATGTCCACAATAGCCAAACTGTGGAAAGAGCCAAGATGTCCATTGAGAGACGAATGGATAAAGAAGATGTGGTATATATACACAATGGAATATTATGCAGCCATCAAATGGAATGAGATCTTGCCATTTGCAGCGACAGGGATGGAACTGGAGGGTGTTATGCTGAGTGAAATGTCAATCAGAGAAAGACATGTATGATATGACCTCGCTGTTATGAGGAATTTTTAACCTCAGGAAACAAACTGAGGGTTGTTGGAGTGGTGGGGGTTGGGAGGGATGGGGTGGCTGGGTGACAGACATTGGGGAGCGTATGTGCTATGGTGAGCGCTGTGAATTGGTCAAGAGTGTTGAATCACAGATCAGTACTTCTGAAACAAATAATGCAATATATGTTAAGAAAGAAAAATGAAGAAGAAGATAGCAGGAGGGGAAGAATGAAGGGGAGTATGTCGGAGGGGGAGACGAACCATGAGAGACAATGGACTCTGAAAAACGAACTGAGGTTTCTAGAGGGGAGGGGGTTGGGGGGATGGGTTGGCCTGGTGATGGGTATTAAGGAGGGCATGTTCTGTGTAGAGCACTGGGTGTTATGCACAAACAATGAATCATGGAACACTACATTCAAAACTAATGATGTATGGTGATTAACATTAACAAGAAAAAAATTTAAAAAAAAGAAGTGGTATATATACACAATGGAATATTATGCAGCCATAAAAAGGAATGAGATCTTGCCATTTCAACGACGTGGATGGAACTGGAGGGTGTTATAGTGAGTGAAATAAGTCAATCAGAGAAAGACATGTATCATATTACCTCGCTGATATGAGGAATTTTTAACCTCAGGAAACAAACTGAGTGTTGCTGGAGTGGTGGGGGGTGGGAGGGATGGGGTGCCTGTGTGATAGACTTTGGGGAGGGTATGTGCTATGATGAGCACTGTTAATTGTGCAGAACTTTTGAATCACGGATCTGTACTTCTGAATCAAATAATCCAATATATGTTAAGAAGAAAAAAAGAATATAGCAAGATGGGAAGAATGAAGGGGAGTAAGTCGGAGGGGGAGATGAACCATGAGAGACGATGGACTCTGAAAAACAAACTGGGTTTTCTAGAGGGAGGGGGGTTGGGGGATGGTTTGGCCTGGTGATGGGTATTAAAGAGGGCACGTTCTGCGTGGAGCACTGGGTGTTATTCACAATGAATCATGGAACACTACATCAAAAACTAATGATGTAATGTATGGTGATTAACATAACAATAAAAAATTTAAAAAAAGAACAAACAACCTAAAATGAAACAAACAAAAAAAAGAATGATATAGTGTCCTTCTGTGTCTCTAACTGCAGTGTTTAGTTTAAAATCTAATTTGTCTGATATAAGAATTGCTACCCCAGCTTTCTTTTGAGGTCCATTGGCATGGAAGACGGATCTTCATCCCTTTACTTTCAGTCTGGATGTATCTTTAGGTTCAAAATGAGTCCCTTCTAGACAGCATATGGATGCGTCCTGTCTTTTTATCCAATCTGCAACCCTGTGCCATTTAATGGGAGCATTTAGGCTGTTCACGTTGAGAGTGGTTATTGAAAGAAATGAATTTATTGTCATTATGTTGCCTGTGAAGACCTTGTTTTTATAGATTGTCCCTGTAAATTTCTGCTGTATATCACTCCTGGGGGCTTTCTCCTTTTATGGAATCCCCCTTAATATCTCTTGCAGGGCCGGCTCAGTGGTCACATATTCTTTCATTTTCTGCCGGTCTTGGAGGCTCTGCCTCTCTCCATCCATTCTAAATGACAGGCTTGCTGGATAAAATATTCTTGGCTGCATGTTCTTCTCGTTTAGTACCCTGAGTATGTCTTGCTAGGCCTTTCTGCTTGCCAGGTCTCTGTGGATAGGTCTGACGTTATTCTGATGTTCCTCCCTCTGTACATAAGTAATCTCTTTCCCCTAACTGCCCTTAAGATGGTTTCCTTGGTTCTAAGATTTGCGAGTTTTACTATTACATGCTATGGTGTTGGCCTGTTTTCCTTGATCTTGGGAGGGATCCTTTCTGCCTCTAGGACATGAATGTTTGTTTCGTTCCCCAGAATAGGGAAGTTCTCAGCTACAATTTGCTCAAATATATCTTCTAGTCCTCTCTCTCTCTCCACCTGCTCCGGGATTCCAATAATTCTGACATTGGAATGCTTCATGGTGTTACTTATTTCTCTGATTCTATTTTCATGGATTCTGAGATGTTTTTTCCTGGCCTCCTCTTTTCCCTCTTTACTCTATTAAATGGTCTTCCAGGTCACTAATTCTTTCTTCTGCCTCACTTACCCTAGCTGTTAGATTATCTAGATTAGATTGGATCTCATTGATAGCATTTTTAAGTTCTGCCAATTCAGCTTTCATTTCTGCCCTTAGAGACTCTATGTTGCCATTAATTGATTTCTCCATTCTAGCTATTGTCTTCACAATTGCTAGCCTGAATTCCATCTCTGACATCTTGGTTATATCTGAATCCATTTTTAAATCTGTGACATAAGTCATAATCTCTGAGTCTTTCCTATTTTAGGGTTCTTCCTCCTAGTCATTCTGTTGAGGGGTGGTTGAGGGAATGTATAGAGTACAAATTATTGACCACAACCCAAACAAGATGCACCTGTTTTCTTGGGACCTTAGGGTTGCTGGCCTCTTGTTTTCCCAGCCTGTCCTCTGTGGGAGGGGCCTGCTGCACTATTACTCAGGCAACTCTGTTTGGGCAGAGTTGCCCTGCCCCCTGTGGCAGGGTATGGGCTCAGTGGAAACCGGTTTTTTGGGGCTTTTATTCTCTGGCGGCTTTCTGCGTGTCTTCTGAGAGTCAGAGCAGAAGAGACCATTTCCAATCCTCTGCTTCAGAGCAGAGAGATCACACACAGTCTGTTCTTCAGTGAGCTCTCCAGGCCACACTATCTCCATTTCTGTCTGTGCTGCTATAAACTGCAGCGTCCTGGGTTGTGTGCCCCTCCGCAGGGCTCCCAGTCCTCACCTCCAGGTGGGGCACATCTCTGCACTTTGTGCTTCTAAAACCACCAGCTGTCCCCAGTTCGCACGTGCAGCCCCACTGCTCTGGTTTCTATCTGGGGAGTTGCCCTAAAGTCCTTTCCCTGCCACTACTGGTCTGCGAGTCTGTGCCAGGTCCCCAGTGCTGGAGACTACCACTTACTGGCGGTGTAGTTTCCCCATGGCCAGACTCCCTCCTGCTGCTGTTTATCCTCTGATATCAGGGCTCCCTGCTTCATACCTCAAAACCAACCGCCTGCAATATTCTGTTTGTAGAGATTCAGATCTATCTTCTTACATCTCAGGCTGATTTTGTGGGTGTACAGAGTGGTCTGGTAGATATCCAGCTCAATTCCGGGGACCGGTTGGGATAGGGTCCCCTACTCCTCTGCCATCTTTTCCCCCTCGAGCATTGTTATTTTAGTCTTAAAATGGAAATGCATCCATTTTTCTTTAAGAACTCTGATCACAGAGGCATTCAAGCCTGTCATATGGGCTTATAAATCTGGAATGAACGCTACCCAATTATTAAAGAACTAGAATCAGGATCATGTGAAACTGGTCTGAGCAGGCTCAAGCAGACTTGTTTCCCCACATGCCCTGCAACCCCCTCCAGTGCACTCTGGCCCTTAAAGCTGCATCATCCTTACCTCATGACTGGCATGAGGGGTGACATTTCTCAGAACAGATAATCAGAGAGAAAAGAAAAGGAAGGTGCACTGTAGATGAGTACACCTATAGGCCAGTAAGATAAATGAATGAAGTATCTTTCAGACTTGCCCATTTATGGCAGTAGTCATTGAGGGAGTGGGGGAAGAAAAATAGTCTTTCAATTTCTGGTCCTTAAGAAAGCATACTTCATTATAGCATTCCACAAACATTACATGGCACCCAAGCACAGCTGATTGAGAAAGGATGGGTATTGAATGAGGACAAAATCCAAGACCTAACTTCCTAAGTGACCATTTTAAGAAATATCTTTGGGCTGTAGCCTGAAGGGACATTCTTCAACCAATTAAAGGTAAACAGCTGGTCCTTTAGCCACTAACTACAGAGGAAAAAGCCTAACACTTGATCAGCCTTTTTGAAAATATCTAGACAATACATCTCACATTAGGGAATTTCACTAATGCAACTACTGAAATGCAACTGGCCAAATTTCACTGGGACTCCCTACAGCCAAGAGCCTTGTAAGTAATCTAGGAGAGAATAATTCATCCTTGTCCCAGATCTCCTATCTTCTCTGATTCCACAGAATTACAAGTATTTGTGGCCATTTCAGAACCAAGTGGAACCTCTGAAATAAAGCTCCACTGGCATTATCAGTCTCTGTGCTTTTAGGCTTGAGAACTTCTTCCTTTTTCTGAGAAGCTATGGCAGACAGGTTGCCTCATAGAATAGTCATGACTCTCTGACCTAGCATTTTCATCTTGAAATTGGTCCTCTCATGGGGCGCCTGGGTGGCTCAGTCGTTAAGCATCTGCCTTTGGCTCAGGTCATGGTCCCAGTGTCTGGGGATGGAGCCCCGGGTCAGGCTCCCTACTCAGCGGGGAGTCAGCTTCTCTCTCTGTCTCTGCCCCAACCCCCGCTCGTGCTCTTTCTTTCTCTTCAATAAATAAATAAAATCTTTTTTTAAAAAGATATTATTTATCTATTTGACAGAGAGAGAGATAGCGAGAGCAGGAGCACAAGCAGGGGGAATGGGAGAGGGAGAAGCAGGCTTCCTGAAGAGCAGGGAGCCCGATGTGGGGCTCAATCCCAGGACCCTGGGATCATGACCTGAGCTTAAGGCAGATGCTTAATGACTGAGCCATCCAGGCGCTCCAAATAAATAAAAATCTTTAAAAAAAAAAAAAAAGAAAATGATCCTCTCATCACTAAATTTCTGTTTTTGAAAATTTGCATTCAATTAGCCATCATATAGTACATCATTAGTTTCAGATGTAGTGTTCAATAATTTATCAGTTTTGTATAACATGCAGTGCTCATCACATCACATGCCCTCTTTAATGCCCATCACCTAGTTGCCCCATCCCCCCACCCACCTCCCCTTCAGCAACCCTTGGTTTGTTTCCCAGAGTCAAGAGTCTTTCATGGTTTGTCTCCCTCTCTGATTTCTACCCATTCCATTTTCCCTCCCTTTCCCTATGATCCTCTACACTATTTCTTATATTCCACATATGAATGAAACCATATAATTATTTTTCTCTGATTGACTTATTTCACTTAGTATAATACCCTCCAGTTCCATCCATGTCAATGTGAATGGTTAAGTATTCATCCTTTCTGATGGCTGAGTAATTTTCCATTGTATATATAAACCACATCTTCTTTATCCACTCATTTGTTGAAGGACATCTCAGCTCCTTCCACAGTTTGGCTAATGTGGACATTGCTACTATGAACATTGGGGTGCAGGTGCCCCTTCATTTGACTACATCTGTATTTTGGGGGTAAATACCCAGTAGTGCAATTGCTGGGTCATAGAGTAGCTCTGTTTTTAACTTCTTGAGGAACCTCCAAACTGTTTTCCAGAGTGACTGTACCAGCTTGCATTCCCACCAATAGTGTAAGATGGTTCACCTTTCCCTGCATCCTTGCCAACATTGGTTGTTTCCTGTCTTGTTAATTTTAGCCATTCTGACCAGTGTGAGCTGGTGTCTCATTGTGGTTTTGATTTGTATTTCCCTGATGCCAAGTAATATTGAACATTTTTTCATGTGTCTGTTGGTCATCTGTACGTCTTCTTTGGAGAAGTGTCTGTTCATGTCTTCTGCCCATTTTTCTTGACTGGATTATTTGTTTTCTGGGTGTTGAGTTTGATAAGTTCTTTATAGATCTTGGATACTAGTCCTTTATCTGATATGTCATTTGCAAATATCTTCTTCCATTCCATAGGTTACTGTTTAGTTTTGTTGACTATTTCCTTTGCTGTGCAGAAGTTTTTTATTATGATGAAGTCACAAGAGTTCATTTTTTCTTTTGTTTCCTTTGACTTTGGAGACGTGTCTAGCAAGAAGAGCTGCAGCAGAGGTCAAAGAAGTTGCTGCCTATGTTCTCTTCTAGGATTTTGATGGATTCCTGTCTCACATTTCGGACTTTCATCCATTTTGAGTTTATCTTTGTGTATGGCATAAGAAAATGGTACAGTTTCATTCTTCTGCATGTAGTTGTCCAATTTTCACAGCACCATTTATTGAAGAGACTGTCTTTTTTCCACAGGATATTTTTTCCTGCTTTGTCAAAGATTAGCTGACCATAGAGTTGAAGGGTCATTTCTGGGTTCTCTATTCTCCTTCATTGAACTACGTCTATGTTTTGTGCCAGTACCATGCTGTCTTGATGATCACATCTTTGTAATATAGCTTGAAGTCAGGCATTGTGATGCCCCTCACTTTGGTTTTCTTTTTCAACATTCCTCTGGCTATTCAGGGTCTTTTCTGGTTCTAGCTCTGTGAAAAATGTCTATGGTATTTTGATAGGGATTGCATTGAATGTGTAGATTGCTCTGGGTTGCATACACATTTTAACAATATGTATTCTTCCAATCCATGAGCATGGAATTCTTTTCTATCTCTTTGTGTCTTCTTCAATCTCTTTCATGAGTATTCTATAGTTTTCTGAGTACAAATCTTTCACCTCTTTGGTTAGGCTTATTCCTAGATATCTTATGGTTTTTGGTGCAATTGTAAATGGGATCGATTCCTTAATTTCTCTTTCTTCAGTCATATTGTAGTGTATAGATATCTAACTGATTTCTGTGCATTGATTTTGTATCCTGCCACTTTACTGAATTCCTGTATGAGTTCTAGCAGTTTTGGGGTGGAGTCTTTTGGGTTTTTCACATAAAGTATCATGTCATCTGCGAAGAGTGAGAGTTTGACTTCTTTGCCGATTTGAATATATTTTATTTCTTTTTGTTTTCTGATTGCAGAGGCTAGGACTTCTAGTACTATGTTGAACAACAGTAGTGAGAGTGGGCATCCTTGTTGTGTTCCTGACTTTAGGGGGAAAGCTTTCAGTTTTTCCCCATTGAGAATGATATTCACTATGGGCTTTTCCTAGATGGCTTTTATGATATTGAGGTATGTACCCTCTATCCCTACACTTTGAAGAGTTTTAATCAAGGAAGGATCTTGCATTTTGTCAAATGCTTTTTCTGCATCAATTGAGAGATCATATGGTTCTTGTCTTTTCTTTTATTAATGTGATCTATCACGTTGATTGATTTGTGAATGTTAAACCACCCTTGCAGCCCAGGAATAAATCCCACTTGGTCGTGGTGAATAATCCTTTTAATGTACTGTTGGATCCTATTGGCTAGTATCTTGGTGAGTATTTTGGTATCCATGTTCATCAGGGATATTGGTCTGTAATTCTCCTTTTTGATGGGGTCTTTTGCCTGGTTTGGGGATTAAGGTAATGCTGGCCTCATAGAATGAGTTTGGAAGTTTTTCTTCCCTTTCTATTTTTTGAAACAGTGTCAGTAGAATAGGTATTAATTCTTCTTTAAATGTTTTGTCGAATGTCCCTGGGAAGCCATCTGACCCTGGGCTCTTGCTTTTTGAAAGGTTTTTGACTACTGCTTCAATTTCCTTGCTGGTTATTGATCTGTTCACATTTTCTATTCTTCCTGTTTCAGTTTTGGTAGTTTATACTTCTCCAGGAATACATCCATTTCTTCCAGATTGCCTAATTTCTTGGTATATAGTTGCTCATAATATGTTCTTAAAATTGTATTTGCTTGGTGTTGGTCATGATCTCTTCCCTTTCATTCATGATTTTATTAATTTTGGACCTTTCTCTTTTTGATAAGTCTGGCTAGAGATTTATTGATCTTATTAATTCTTTCAAAGAACCAGCTTCTAGTTTCGTTGATTCGTTCTACTGTTCTGGTTTCTATTTCATTGATTTCTGCTCTAATCTTTATTATTTCTCTTTTCCTGCTTGGTTTAGGCTTTATTTGCTGTTCTTTCCCCAGCTCTTTTAGGTGTAAGGTTAAATTGTGCATTTGGGATTTTTCTAATTTTTTAAGAGAGGCTTGTATTGCAATGTACTTAACTCTTTGAACCGCCTTTGCTGTATCCCAAAGGTTATGAACCAATGTGTTTTCATTTTCATTAGTTTCCATGAATTTTTAAAATTCTTCTTTAATTTCCTAGTTGACCCGTTTAGTAGGATGATTTTTAACCTCCAAGTGTTTGAGTTCCTTCCAAATTTCTTCTTGTGATTGAGTTCAAGTTTCAAAGCACCATGGTCTGAAAATATTCAGGGAATAATCCCAATTTTTTGGTATCTGTTGATACCTGATTTGTGACCCAGTATGTGATCTATTCTGGAGAAAGTTCCATGTGCACTCAAGAAAAATGGGTATTCTACTGTTTTAGGATGGAATGTTCTGTATATATCTATGAAGTCCATCTGGTCCAGTGTGTCATTCAAAGCCTTTGTTTCTTTGTTGATCTTCTGCTTAGATGATCTGTCCATTGCTGTGAGTGGGGTGTTAAAATTCCCTACTATTAATGTATTCTTATCAATGTGCTTCTTTAGTTTGGTTATTAATTGGTTTATATAATTGGCTGCTCCCATGTTGGGGGCATATATATTTATAATGTTAGATCTTCTTGTTCGATAGACCCTTTAAGTATGATACAGTGTCCCTCTTCATCTCTTATTACAGTCTTTGTTTTAAAATCTAATTTGTCTCATATTAGGATTGCTACCCCAGCTTTCTTTTTAGGTCCATTAGCATGGTAAATTGTTCTCCAGCCCTCACTTTCTGTGTGAAGGTGTCTTTAGGTCTAAAATTAGTCTCTTGTAGACAGCATATGGATGGATCTTGGTTTTTTATCCAATCTGATACCTTGTGTCTTTTTATTGGAACATTTAGCCCATTTACATTCAGGGTAACTATTGAAAGATATGAATTTGGTGCCATTGTATTGCTTGTTAAGTCCCTGCTTCTGTAGATTGTTTCTGTTTCTTTCTTGTCTATGTTACTTTTGGGCTCTCTCTTCATTTTCAGGATCTGCCTTAATATTTCTTGCAGAGCTGGCTTGGTGGTCACTTATTCTTTCAGTTTCTGTCTGTCTTGGAAGCTCTTTATCTCTCCTTCCATTTTGAATGACAGCCTTGCTGGATAAAGTATTCTTGGCTGCATATTCTTCTCATTTAATACCCTGAATATATCATGCCAGTCCTTTCTGGCCTGACAAGTTTCTGTGGATATGTCTGATGTTAGCCTCTTCTCTTGAGCTTCTGTCAGGATTATCTTTTTCTCTGAAATTTGCAAGCTTCAGTATTATATGTTGGGGTTGTTGACCTATTTTTATTGATTTTAGGAGGGGTCCTTCTACCTCTTGGACATGAATGATTGTTTCCTTCCCCAGATTAGGGAAATTCTCAGCTATGATTTGCTCAAATATTCCTTCTGGCCCTCTCTCTATCTCTTCATCCTCAGACACTCCAATAATTCTGACATTGGTATGTTTCATGGCATCATTGATTTCTCGGAGCCTCTCTTCATGGGTTATTAGCTGTTTTTCTCTCTTTTCCTCAACTTCCTTTCCATCAACCTGTCTTCTAGATCACTTATTCTCTCTTCTGTCTCATTCACCCTAGCATCCAATTTAGACTGCATCTCAGTTATAGCATTTTTAATTTTGGCCTGATTAGATCTCATTTTTGCACTAAGAGATTCTCTAGGGTCTTTTATGCTTTTTTCAAGCCCAGCTATTAACTTTAAAATTGTTATCCTGAATTCCATCTCTGACATGTTACTTGTAACCATATTGATTAGATCTGTGGCAGACAACATTACCTCTGGTTCTTTCCTTTGTTGTGAATTCTTCCTTGTAGTCATTTTGCCCAGAGAAAAATGGGTGAGTGAGAATCAAAATCAGAATCAAAAATATCAATCATGACTCAAGCAAAAATACACTCTAGACAAATCCAAAGAGATCAGGAACCAAAAGAGAAAACAAAACAAAACAAAAAGCGGGGAGGGAGGGGTGAAGAGAGAATATAATGTTACAAGGTGGACAAAACAGGATGATCCACTTGTTCCTGAGTGAATTTTGTTCTGTTTGTTAGAAGACACTAAATCCCAAAATTGCAAAGAAAGCAAAACTTATATATATACAAAAATAAAATTGAATAGAGTGAAAAAAGGCCATAAATGAAGCATATATCATCAAATGTAGATGTAAAAAAATAAAAGTTAAAAAGTGTCAAAAACAAAGAGTTGAAAAAATAAGGAACTAATTTAAAAGGGAAAAAAGAAAAAAAGAAGTAGAAAATTTTAGACTGAAAGATAAATGAATCATGAGGAAAATCCTCAAGTTCTATATACTACTTTACCCTAGCACAGGAGTTTTACAGTCTTGTGGGATCCATAAACTTGTGCATCTGTTCATCCAGTTGGTTTTCTGGGGGAGGGGCCTGTTGTGCTGCTTCTCAGGTGTCTTTGCCTGGGTGGAGTTGCACCATCCCTTGTGAGGGGCTGGGTTCAGTGTAAGATGGTCTTCTCTGTGGCTTTTGTTCCTTGAAGGCTTTCCGTTCCTTTTTAGAGGATCAAAATAAAAATGGCCATGCCCCGATCTCCAGCCTCAGAGCCGAAAGATTGCAATCCCCCACTCCTCAGTAAATCCTCTGGGACAAACAGTCTTCACTTTTGTGTGTTCCAGACTCCACAGACTCCTGCAGTGCGTGCCCACAGCTATCCTCCCTTGGGAGTGTGAGAGTTTTGAGTTACTGCCCTTTGTAGGGCCCTGGGGCCGAGAGCAGTTACGGGATCGTGTGCATACCCATTCTGCCACTCCTAGGCAATGGTACGGTCCCTGAGTTCCAGTATGCTGCTGGATGCTCAGGCAGAGAACGGTCACCTGATCTGGCTGGCTCGAGTTTTCTGGCAAACCGAGCTGAGAGCCCCCTCCTGGATTTGCTGATGGTAACCAGTTTCCCCACTCCACTGCTTTGACATTCTACCAGCTCAGGCACCCCTGTTAGTTCTGACTCCTGTGGTCCCGAGACCACACTGACCCACCTAGAATTCTGCCCATTTCATCTCCTGAGCCCCTTTCAGACAGGGATGTCTCTTACTAGAGCAGATTTCTAAGAGTTCTGATTTTGCCCTCCAGGGCTATATCACTCTCTGGTAGCCAGCTTATGGAGGCTCCCTCGCTCCTTCATTTATCTTCTGGTATCTCCCCTCAGATTCACTTCTCTGCACTTCTTACCTTGCAAAAAGCAGTTGTTTTTCTGCTTGTAGAGTTCCAGATATTTTATTTTTACATCTCAGGCTGAATTCATGGGTGTTCAGATGGTTTGATAGTTATCTAGCTAAATTCAAGGGACCAGATGAAACAAGGTCCCCTACTCTTCTGCCATCTTGTCTCCTCCTCCTCATAGCTAAATTTCCATCTGGTGAAAAAAAAAATTCCAAAAAGTTTCATTGTGATATGAAACTGATACATCCTATTATGAGCTACACTTGGCCCCAAAGACCAGTAACACCTTCATATACAGGGGTCCTTCTCTTCACCCCAAGTTACCCTTGCCTATTATATTACTGGATCAGGGTCTTGTCTATAAGATTTAACACCTGAAAAGACAGCCTGGTTCACAGGTGAAATAGTTTGCCCTAAGGTGGAAATAGCCAATAGAATTTGCATCCATCTAACCTATAGGTGATGAATTGCCAATAGCCCCACAGCACTGAATGCTTTTACAGTAGACTGAATTTCAGATGGTGTTCTTGGCTACAAAACAAAGGCTGAATACCTTTACACAGACCAATGGACCAATAATAATGTCTTAACTGTAATCTAGGACTGGATTATGAAATACCTCCCTATGGAAACAGATACAATTTACTAGGTACTGTCTTTATGTTACATGTGGATACAACAATGCACATGTGCATGAAGCAACTCTGTCTAAAGAAAGGCATTTGGTGATTCAAAGGGGCACATACATCCCAATGTTTATAAAGCAATGTCCACAATAGCCAAAATATGTAAAGAGCCCAGATGTCCATCGACAGATGAATGGATAAAGATGTGCTATATATACAAAATGGAATATTACTCAGCCATCAAAAAATGAAGAAATCTTGCCATTTGCAACCATGTGGTTGGAGCTACAGGGTATTATGCTAAGGAAAATAAGTCAGAGAAAGACAAATACCATATGATTTCACTCATATTTGGAATTTAAGAAACAAAACAGATGAACATAGGGGAAGGGAAGGAAAAATAAAATAAGATAAAAATTGAGAGGGAAGCAAGCCATAAGAGACACTGAACTCTAGGAAACAAACTGAGGGTTGCTGGAGGGGAGGTGGGAGGGGGAAGGGATAATTGGGTAATGGGCACTAAGGAGGTCATTTGATGTAATGAGCACTGGGTGTTATATGCAATTGATGAATCACTAAATTCTACCTCTGAAACTAATAAAAAAGCAAGCAAGCAAGCAAGCAAGCTATCTGGACTGACAGCCAACCAAACATGTAAAACCATCATATCTAGGAATGAAACCACTATAGAAGACTGGGTTCCCCCCAAACAGTTCTTTTAACATGTATGGGAGCTACCATTCTCTCTAAAGACAGCCTCCATGGAATCAGCTCACATGGCTCTTGTCAGTCATGTATGTGTCCCTCACAGCCATAGCACTCTATTCTTGGCTTAGCAACTAGGTACCCAGAAATGAGGAGCTGGGGAACTAGGAGAATTTGAGGAGGAACAGAACATTTCTCTCCCTTTTTTTATGGCACAATACCCAGCTCTTTTTTTTTTTCCCTTTGTGTCTGTTCAATCTCAGCAGACAGATGGATATAGATCACACTGTGCTTTCTTTGAATTCAATGGATGGTCTGACAGTTCATATTGGTCAGAACCAAAACCCACCTGGAAAAACTTGAACTTGGACATTGCCTCATGTTGTCCTCTGGCCACCTCATTAGCTTCTTTGGTCACTTGTAATAACAGCATGGCAACAGTGGACATCATTGCTCTGGAAAAAAAAAAAAAAGACTGGCTTATTTTTAAGAGAGGATGATAAATTTTATTTTTTTAAGATTTTATTTTTTATTTGACAGAGAGAGAGAGACAGCGAGAGAAGGAACACAAGCAGAAGGAGTCAGAGAGGAAGAAGCAGGCTTCCCACCGAGCAGGGAGCCCAATGCGGGGCTCAATCCCAGGACCCTGGGATCATGACCCGAGCCGAAAGCAGACGCTTAACCAACTGAGCCACCCAGGTGCTCTGGGGATGATAAACTTTAATTAGTTGGGCATATGTAAATCAGAACTTGAAGAGTGGGATGGGAAAAAGGTAGAGTGAAAAACTCTCTTTTCCTATTACAGAAATGGAACTAAGAGCCCCAAATAGCCTTCACAACTGTTCTAGGCAGTAATTCATCATGAGAACACCTCATGATGCTGGATATGTTACCTTCATCTGTCCTTGGGATATTATTGATGTCTCATTCCTAGACAGAGTCGTGGAAACCACTATCAATGAGAAATGGTAGAGATAGAGATAATACTATATTTAATGAGCCCTCAGGGATGTGGCACAGTGGATTTATAGGTGATAAACCTGAATGACCCTGGAGTTTCCTGTTCTCCTAACATGTCATTGTCTTAGCAGAAAGCTGGCTTAACAGGTCTGAGTTAGTTCAACAGAAGGCTAATATGAGCTGATATCAGCCTGAGATTTTTCTTTCTAAGAAGATCACTTCTGGGGTGCCTGGGTGGCTCAATCGTTAAGCGTC
The DNA here is from genome assembly GCF_037043125.1 of Eumetopias jubatus. Classification (NCBI taxonomy): domain Eukaryota; kingdom Metazoa; phylum Chordata; class Mammalia; order Carnivora; family Otariidae; genus Eumetopias; species Eumetopias jubatus. Next base: position 84,135,126 of record NW_028274819.1, on the reverse strand, counting down.
TGCCTTGGGCTCAGGTCATGATCCCAGGTTGCTGGGATCGAGTCCTGCATCGGGCTCTCTGCTCCATGGGAAGTCTGCTTCTCCCTCTCCCACTCCCCCTGCTTGTATTCCCTCTCTCGCTGACTGTCTCCCTGTCAAATAAATAAATAAAACCTTTAAAAAAAAAGAAGATCACTTCTTCAACCAGAGAAACCCCATTATTGTATAGACATGTAGATGTTTCCTGCTCTCCTGACCTATATATATGTAGGACATTATAGGTTGGGGCCATGATGCACAGTGGCCACTTAGCTTAAGCACTGGGATGATAAGAGCTGAGGGGAGGGAGAAATTGTATGTGTTCTACTACTTTACTGCTTGTACGTTTGTCCCCAATAATGCTTCTTGTGTATATGTATTCAGTGGCAGTAATGGTGTATGTTTGGGATTCCTTTGTACAACATTTCTGAACATCCATTCTTTCATTCTTCCTGGTGTACAAAACTTAAGCTTTGCTGTGGGAGCTACACCTTAGTAAAGGATAACCCTAATTGCTGGTAGAACTCGATTTTAATGCTGTAAGCCAATTATGGTAATCCTGTTGTGTTTGTCAGTGATTGGTTTGGAGGTGGGCCTATGCTCCTATAATGAATCATGAGACACAAGGGAAGTCTGCTTGAAAACTTTCTCACTTTTAAAAAAGAGATATACAAATAGGGGCGCCTGGATAGCTCAGTTGGTTGAGCGTCTGCCTTCAGCTCAGGTCATGATCCCAGGGTCCTGGGATCGAGTCCCGCATCGGGCTCCCTGCTCAGAGGGGAGCCTGCTTCTCCCTCTCCCTCTCCCTCTACCTGCCATTCCCCTTGCTTGTGCTCTCTCTCTGTCAAATAAATGAGTAAAATCTTAAAAAAGAGAGAGATATACAAATATATATGAATGCTGATGTGGCTGAGTCTGCATTTGATGCCTGAAGCCCTCACAGCACCAGGCCACTAGCTGGCTGCCATCTGAGCAGTTTGGATCTCAATGTGCAGCAGAAAAGATGAGAAAAGGTGAGGTGAGTAAATAACTGACCCTAGAATCATTCTCATACAGATTTCTTGTTTTGAGAAAAAACAAAATATTATTGTAAGACAGTTGAATAAAAACTTTTTGTACTGATGCAGTACCTTTTATGTAGAAGAATTTCCACTCTACTTCTAGTTTTCTGAAAGTATTATTTTTAATTTTATATGTATATTGAATGCTTTTCTCATCTATTGAGATGATTAAATGGCATTTTTCTTTTGATCTGTTAATGTGGTAAGTTACACAGATTTTTCCCCATGTTGGAAATGAGCAGCTACATTGCTCAGATAAACCCGACTTAATTGTTATTGTTTTGGCTTGGATTTGCTATATATACTTAGAATTTTTGCATCTATATTTATTAGTCATTTAGTATTATTTCATTATTATTATTTTATTATTTTTCATTATTATTTTATTATATCATTTACTATGATTTTCTTTCTTTTCCTACATTCCCCTTGTTTAGCTAGTTTGCTGCATAAAATGGGCTTGGTAGATTTCTACCTTTTTCTATTATATGGAATGACTTGTATGGGATACAGGTCATCTATTTTTGTAAACATCTCCTGTAACTTTGTTTGAGCTTATAGTCTTGCTGCCTCTGAAACAGCACTGGTGTGCAGGGCATTTATCAGGAGTGCTTGGGATCAATACCTTCCCCCACTCATGCACAGGCAGCAGTAGAAAACTGCAGGACTTCTGTCCTCCCAGAACATAGAGAAAAGCAGAGAAAACTCAGTTCCCCTGTGTAGTCTGGCTCCACAAAGCTCCAAATGTTGATGTGTAGCATACCAATTCCATTCAGTTCTAAGAATTTAAAAATATGTATTCTGATTTCTTTTTTAATCCATGGATTATTTTAATGTATGACTTTCATTTCCAAATACATGGTTTTTTAAATATTTTTTTAGAATACAAATAAAAGTTTATTGTACAAAATTGAGGCTTTCATATTCCATAGTTCACTAAGACTAAACAAAGACTAGGTATTTTTTTAATCATTCACAAAAATTTCACTTTCTTTCCCCTCCAACTATTAAAATGGCCTGACCAAATGTTATCAAAACAAACACTATAAATAACACCAAGTCCTTTAAAGACAACTATCCCATAGCTTATATCTTGGCATAGGTGATCTTCATGGTGTGGGATGGTGTGATTTTAAATTCCTGTAAAGCATCCTTAGCAGATCTAGCCTTTCCATCATTTTCAAATTCAACAAAAGCAATGTCATGCTTTGCAGGTACCAAACAATATCTACCATGTGGCCAAGCTGAGAAAACAGGGCATTAGGGATCTCTTAACTCTTTTTTAATTTTGTCATTCATATTGTTGTTATAAACTGTATGATTTGGTCTGACACCCATGTTTTTGGGTTGAACTGTTCAAATAGCCTGAGGCCTACACTGGTCTGCTATTTTATTTGTTTGTTTGTTTGTTTACTCCAAGTTTTTATTTAAATTCAAGTTAGTTAACATATAGTGTAATATTGGTTTCAGGAGTAGAATTTAGTGATTCATCATTTACTTATAATACCCAGTGCTCCATGATGTGATGAACACTGGGTGTTATATGCAACTGACGAATCATTGAACACTACATCTGAAACTAATGATGTACTATATGTGGCTAATTGAATTTAAATTAAAAAAAATACCCAGTGCTCAATGCAATGAGTGGCTTCCTTAATGTCATCACCCATTTAGCCCATGCCCCCACCCACCTCCCCTCTAGCAACCCTCAGTTTGTTCTCTATAGCTAAGAGTCTCTTATGGTTTGCCTCCCTCTCTGTTTTTATCTTACTTTATTTTTCCTTCCTCTCCCTTATGTTCATCTGTTTTGTTTCCTAAATTCCATATATGGAGTGAAATCATATGGTATTTGTCTTTCTCTGACTGATTTATTTCACTTAGCATAATACACTCTAGCTCCATCCATGTTGTTTGCAGATGGCAAGATTTCATTCTTTTTGATGGCTGAGTAATATTCCATTGTGTATATACATCTTCTTTATCCATTCATCTGTTGATGGACATGTGGGATCGTTCCATAATTTGTCGATTATTGACAGTGCATGTACCCCTTCAAATCAGGACTTTTGTATCCTGTGGATAAATACCCAGTACTGCATTTGCTGGGTTGTAGGGTAGTTACATTTTTAACTTTTTGAGGAACCTCCATACTGTTTTCCAGAGTGGCTGCGCCAGTTTGTAGTCCCACCAACAGTGTAGGAGGGTTCCCCTTTCTGCACATCCTTGCCAATATCTGTTATATCCTGAATTGGTAGTCTGTTTTTTTTTAATCTTTTTGATGTTGATTTCCACTTCGGTGTTTGTGTATGAAAAATACTCTTCATAAAATGTCAATTACTTGAAATTTTCTAACACATCGTTGGAACCTAAAGTGTAGTCAAATGTGGAAAAAATTTGTATGTGTTTGTTGTGCCTGTAAGAGACTCTGTATACCTCTTGACTTAAGCTTATTAAAAACATTATTCAATTTATTTATTTTTGTCTGATTGAGCTGTTTTCAGTGAAGTATGTATTTAAAGTCCCCTATTTAACATTGAATTTGTCAATTTCTCTTTGTAATTATGTTACTTTTTACTTTATGTATTTTGAGATTACATTGTTAAATTTATATATGATCAGGATTGTTAGGTTTTCTTTGTAGATTTCCTTTTCCTCACTTAAGTTCTAGCATTCCTTAATGCTATTAAATCTGTTTGCCTTAAACCCTATTTTGTCATTTATTAAGTGTTACTCTACCCATTATTATCTGTGTCTATCTCTTTATATATTTTTTCCTGAGCTCAAGTCCTTTCAACGAATTCTGTCTGCTCTAATTTTATATTTTTGTCCCCCTTGGCCTAGCTTAACACCCTTAGAACCAAATCCCATACGTGATCCCCAGACTCCTGTTGATACCAATTGGTAAAATCCTGACACTCTTTAATCTATAGACCATTTTCTCCTGGACCAGGCACTGCACTCTGCTAGTGGGCCATGGTGGGATGGGGGACAGCTGATTTAGGGGAAGGTTGGAGGGATTTGTTCTCAGCTCCATCTGTGTCTGCTGGTGGCATGACTGAGTCCACTCTTACTATACTAGCCTCCATCAAAGGCTTTCTTTTTCTTCCCTTTCCCTGAATTGGACATTCAAAGCTTTTAAGTTGTCTTTTCTCCACTTTTCTTGGGCTGTGTACACATCCTGACTACTTTAGTCTTTGTTGCCATGGGAACCAGTGCCCAGCCCCTTGATCTCATGCCTGCCTTTCACCTGCACTCCACCCCATGCCTGTCTGGTGACGGTTTGAGTACTCATGCCACCCATCAACACTGTTGACATCCCATTTCCCTCCAACAAGAATGTTATCTATGTGGTTATTAAACATCTTTGTAACCTAGTCCCAAAACCTCATCTTAAGGGTTTATTATCTGAGGCTACTTCTGGTATCAATTACTCTACCAGTTAGGTTTCCATCAGGGAAGAGGGGTACACTCAGAAGAAGTGTGATTGAGGTGAGTTTTGTTAGGGGTGAAGTTAAAGAAAACCAGTGAGGGATGATGAAACACTTTGGGGCTTGCACCAGAAGGAACTAGGGATGCCACTTCCACCCATAGGCCTAAGGGCCAAAGGGAGTGAGCTGCTACCAGAGCTGGCAAGATCTGCAGTTGGATCAAAACACTCTGTCTACAGTCTGTCCATTGGCCTCCTATAACTCCCAGATCTCATCACTCTAAGCCTGGGGCTCCCATATGTTTCTCCTTTCTTCTGGGGGGATAGGTCCTCATCATGGCCATTCTAAGTGGTTATGCTCTCTTACAGAATCCCATTTGCTTTCTGTTTCTATGGGATTCCTGTTTTCTGAACCTCTGAGCTTTTTTCCACCTTGCTTTTGAATTTAGTTATATTCACTTATTGAAAATAAAGTCTTGTCTTCTTGATCATTTCCACCATTTGGTATAAGGGAGGAAGATTACAGATATGTCCACATAGCTAAATTGAAACTAGAACTCTATGTACATTGCAATAGTAATGTCAAAATTTTCAAGTTTACAATCCCTTATGCATAATTCTGGCATTTACAAAATTTTGTGAAACCTTGCATTTTTCCCCCAAGTCATTTGACAGCACATCTTGAGCCAATGTGAGTTAATTTAACAAAATTAACAAAATTAACAAAACCTGTTTTGAATTTACCTGACACTTTTTAATTGTCTTTATTTATCCTCCTTAATATGAATGTCCAGATGTATCACTGCAGAAATATATATATATATGTATATATATATAACTTCTATAGATTTATTCTGTTAAAATATCCCTTTTCTATGATTTCAGGTTGGTACAGGTGGAAGAGTTGAGCAGGTGCACCCAGTACTTTGTGGAACCAGTTCTGGGCTCTCCCACTTTGGGCAAGTTGTTCAGACAAAACCTTCATTCTGCAGATAGAAAATGCAGGTCATATTTGTACTGATATCAGTTGGCAAAAGTGAGATAACAGCCTATTTTGTCTATTATTTAGCAAAATGCTTGAAGCACAGTGAGCTCTCAAAACTTAGAGGCTGTTACTGTTACAATGATCTTTTTTAGCAAGCAACTCACATATGAATGGGACTGTACTGTGCATACTGTTCTGTAACTTGCTTTTTAAATTAAACACTAGTGTGACCTGGTTTTCATGTCATTAATTTGATCTTTGTGTTTTCATGGTTTTATAGTATAACCTCTACTGACCCCTACAATTGCATTCCTTCTGATACCACCCAGAAGTGCTTGCTGAAATATGAATTTGAGCACATGTCTCTCTGTTCCAAACCTTACTGACTCCTCTTTCCTTAAAGTGTCAAGTCTAAAATCCTAGCATAGACTGAACACTCTGCTTCTGTAACCTCAGCTGCTGAGCCCATCACTTTTGGGTTCTGCTTTAGGAATTCCAAGGAGTTGTATTTCACTATTTCTGGAAAATTCCTTGTAATTTCTTGGCATTCTGTTTTTACACATTTTGTTATGGCCTAAAACTCCTTCCACATTTATACATCTGAAGAATTTCTCACTTTTCAAAAGCCTGTTCAAGTGAACAAATCCTTTCCTGACTGAATGAATCCCTTTCTCCTCATAATGCCTTGTGTAGGGCTCTCTCCACTGTGGTGCTTAATACTGTCCAGAGACTTGAACTTTTCTTTATATGATTATCACCTCATCAAGGCTCAAACAACCTGAGGGTAGGTAACATATCATTGGTCTTTGAGTCTAGCACAGTATCATCCAGGAGATACACACACGTATTTTTGAACAAATAAAAAATTTGATTATGTTGCACATACTTCTCTAATTCTAAATTTCAGGAAGTAAGGTGATTTCTTTGAAACATTATCTGTGTCCTCTGGTAAAAGGTAATCTTGTGGAGGACCTGTGCCAGATCTCATTTGTTACAGCTTCCTCACTGTCTTGTACAGTACCTAACACAACAACTAACAGTGGAAACGTAGCAAATAGGACTAAATTTAACCATGAGGAGAAGCATCTCAGAGAACTAAGTAAATTATCTGAAGTTGTGCATTTAGCCAGTTGAGGACCTGAGGTTAGAATTCTGGTTTTCACATTCTGGGGATGTACTTTTTCTTGTCTTTGCAAATATCCTTTCTTCTTCAGTTCCTAGCTCTGTGCTGACCAGTTGATGTGCTTCTGCTCTGTCACCTAGAGGTATTCAGTTCTTTACGTATCCTCACAATAGCTTTTAGCATCAAAAGAGACTTTGTTTCTCTCTTTCTAGTCAACATAAATTTCTCTCAGATCAAGTTGCTTGCTGGGGTTTATTTTTTGTAGTAGTCACATCAAAGAGGTTTGGTAACATCTCTGTACTTGCTCAGTATTTAGAAAAAGAAGCCACGGGGCGCCTGGGTAGCTCAGTTGTCAAGCGTCTGCCTTCGGCTCAGGTCATGATCTCAGGGTCCTGGGATCAAGCCTCACATTGGGCTCCCCGCTCAGCGGGAAGCCTGCTTCTCCCTCTCCCATTCTCCCTGCTTGTCTTCCCTCTCTCGCTGTCTCTCTCTCTGTCAAATAAATAAATAAAATCTTTAAGAAAAAGAAAAAGCAGCCACAACAAACTTGCAACACAATCTAGAGTCTTATATTGGATTTATTCTCACCATGGAGTCTGACTTCCACATGGTCGGGGCTGCTCTGCAGGTTCCCAGATTGCCTATGAAGAAAACAGTAGGGGATATAAATCTCCTTTGGTTTGTCTTTCCTTGTTTTCTCTGGATTTATTTAAACTAGGAGGTGGGGGAGTTAAGGGATGGGCAAGGGAGGTCCCCTCCATCTTCACTTTCTGCCTTTCTTCAAGCCGGGAACCTTGTGCTTGGGCTCTCTTTGTCACAATCCCCAGGGCATTTTTTATTCTCTCCCACTCGAGTTTACCACCCACACACTTCCAGCGTCCCTTTGACTTGTTTTTTTTTTTTTTGTTATGTTATGTTAATCACCATACAGTACATCATTAGTTTTTGATGTAGTGTTCCATGATTCATTGTTTGCATATAACACCCAGTGCTCCATGCTTTGACTTGTCTCCCTCATCTGGCCCCACCTTACCTCACTGAAAACTGAGATCAGTTTTACTTGTATATATCCTCACCCTCTGATTTATTCTGCCTCTTGGCTGTAACATATGTCACTTTTTAAAAATATTTTTTTTATTTATTTGAGAGAGAGAGCGAGCATGAGCAAAGGGAGAGGCAGAAGGAGAATCTCAAGCAGACTCCCTGCTGAGGGCAGACCCAAATGCAGGGCTCAAACTCATGACCCTGAGATCATGATCTGGCCAAAACCAACAGTCGGATGCTTGACTGACTGAGTCACCCAGGCGGCCCTCACTCCTTTTTTTTTTTTTAAAACCAAAGAGAAATTTCTAGACCCCAATCCTACAGCTGTTCCACTTGAAAGTCCCCACTTGAAGGTGGAAAATCAAACTACTTTTTTTCATTTATCAGTCTTTTTAGGGTCTATAATTCAAGCCTTTCCTTAGACTGGAGTGATTTGTCTCTAGCTAAAATAGTTTTCCAATCTACCATAGGTTAAGACTCTTTCTTAGAGTGACTGAACAGGAAACTGCTCCATTGAGGACAGCCATCGGATATTTTCTTAACTTTGGGTGTCTCTTTCTTATATTATTGGGAAGCCAGTTTATAGGTCATTCTTAAAAAATACACACTCAGCTCTTCAGTGACAGCATCTGGTCCTGAAACCAGTTCTCATCTGTCCACAAACTCTTTTATGGGTTTCCCTGGGTTACACTTCCCACTCCTGATAATATGGATGCCAGTCCCATTTGTGGGGAGAGCTGCAGGTGTGTACTGGCTCCCACTGGGTTAAGTTTGGATTTTAAAGTGCACTAACTTCAGGTCACAGAAGTAGTTATGGAGACATGTGAACTCATGGTTCTTTGTTTTATAGATATTTTTATTAATTTCACCCTCCCTAGTAAAATTAAAGTGCACATTCATTTCAGTGTAGAGAGACTATTAGAAAACCCAAGACAACTTTGACAACTCAGTTCTAATGGTATTCCTATTAAGTCATGCATGTTTTTTCCTAGTGGAAGCATAGTTAGCTAGTTTCACAAAGACCGATGACTTGTCTTTTTATCTCAAAGGATGGCCAGTCCTGTGCTCTTGCTTCTTTCTTCCAAAACTCATTCCCAAGACTCCAGAGGCTTCCCTCCTTCTGAGCCTGTACTTCACACCTCAGGCTGGCATTTCTTTCATATTAGGAGGATCCAGCCCTTCTCCTGCAGTTGTCTAAATCATTTATCAGTCTTACACAATTCACAGCACTCACCATTGTACATACCCTCCCCAATGCGCATTACCCAACCACCTTGGAGTGGAGATTTAACACTAAAATGAGGAAGATTTGGCCACTGACATGAGAAGGTCATTTTCAGGACAAGGAGAGGAGCTGTGTGTGAGCTCCGAGAGCTGGTATAAATGGGATGAGGTCTTGGGGTCCTATCTCTGGTAAGGTATGCAGGGCCTTGCTTGTTCACAGGCTAGAATCATGTCAGTGACCTTTATTAGTGTCAGCCCAGGTCTCTGTGGAGACAGCTAGTGCATTTGTTGGTGGGGCCATTTTTATATGTCCTACTTCATGAACCATGATAGGGGGTGTTAAAAGGTAAACTGAGTCATATTAAAAAGTTTTTAAGTTTATTTGAGCAAATCTTCGAATTGGGCAGCATCTAGTCTTGCAGAGAGAAAGAAGCTCTGGGGGTTTAAGGAAATTATACTGCCAAAAGAGTGGGCTGCTTTATGCAAAGTTACTTTCCTCTAGGGGATGACAGGGGTGTATTAGCAGATTACCTCACTAGTGCTGATCAGGTGATTGACTACTTTAAAGTTCCATTCCTGGGAAAGCTGAAAGTATAATTCTCAGTTTGGTGACACGAGGCTTCACTTAGGTGACTCCATTGGGCCTGTTGTCTTGATATCTTTTAGTTTCAAAGAACATGCAAATTTGCATTTTTCTTCCATTTCCTTATCAATTTGGGGTTATTTCCAAGAGGATAAGGGGAAACCACAGCCTTTGCTCTACCATTTAAACAATGGAAATTCTCCTTATTTTATTTGTTAATCCAATCTTTGCAATTGTTCTTTTCTTTTAGTATTTAGATCGACTTAAGTATTTGGTAAATTCTTGAGAAAGACAATGAGAAACATCTTTCTAAACAATTTCATTCATAAAAACGAGCATCTTTTTAGTGTTACCAGATAGGAGCATTTGGATATCAAAATTCACTGTTTACTGCATTAAGTTTTATTTTGAGTGACTACTTCATTTAAGGAACTCAGATTCTAGAAGGGGACAGGATAAAAGGCAGATTTAGAACATGTTTTCTGCCTTCAAAAGGCTTATGATTTAATAGGGAAATTATAAGACATTCAGCTACAATGTTAGTTCATGATTCATCCATGTTAGCGGGAGAAAGCATTTCAAACTGGAGGGATTTGAAAAGAAAGGACTCATGAGGGGGGCATAGATTCAAGATAAGTCTACAAATAGGTAGAATGTCTGAAGTGAATGGGGAAAGTGGATCCCAGCTGGAACAGGGGTGGGAAGAGAGTTGCAGCATGTGTTTGAGGAGGCTGCTTATTTTTCAGCTTATGGTGGTCTGGGGAGAGTATGGGTAGGAAAGTCCAATAAAGTTGGAAAGGTACATTGAGCTTGAATTTAGAGAGTCATACATGCCAAGTTAAGAAGTTTGAATTTTACTTGATCAGCAAAATACACAAGATGTTTTTAATCAAGAGAAATGTTGAGGGTGATGCATTTGAAGGAGAGTTTGAAGAATGGCTATGGGGAGGGACAGTAGACTAACCCAATCAGGAGGTGATGGTCATAATCAAATGCATAGTAATTTGAGTCTCAACATGACTGCAGGTGAGAATGGGCAGATGTGAGGGACAAGGGGGCTGGTGCTGAAAATGTCCAGCAATGTGACTGCCTTTGGGAGGTTCATAAGCTAAGAGGTCTTACACAGATCTAAGGGACTCACTGGATGTTATATTTTCTCTTTCATGGTTTCGCTCTTCTTTAAGGACATTTGGTGAAATTGTAGCATGATTAAATCGACATTTCTCACAAACACTCTTAATTTTGTTTTCTGAAAAAGTTCCCAAATGGGGTCTATAGTTAGCAAGGATGTGATGCTTACTGCAGAACACCAGAAAGCTCTGAGCTATTGTCTGGCATTTTCCAGTTACACACAGAAACAAAAAATAAAATGCTGGTCAATAACCTTTGATTGAAGAACATCTTCTGTGTGACTGGAGCCATACTAAGTGCTGGGGGCATACAGAAGACTAGAAGACAAACTTTACCCTCTGAGGGGCTCATTGTTCTAGGAGGGTGGACAGACACATCTGGAGTATAACTATAATAGCTATTTAACATCCTTTTCTGCTAGTTCCTTCACATGTGATAATGTTTCCACTGATTAAATTTTCTCCTGGTTCTGCATCATACTTTCCCTGGTAATTTTTTAAAAGATTTATTTATTTATTTATTTGAGAGAGAGAGGGAGAGAGAGAGAGCATGAGCAGGGAGAGGGATGGAGAGAATCCTCAAGCCGACTCCCCACTGAGCCAGAGCCTGATGCAGGTGTTGATCCTAGGACCCTGAGATCATGACCTGAGCCGAAATCAAGAGTTGGCCACTCAATTGACTTAGCTAGCCTGGTGCCCCTCCCTGGTAATTTTTGATTGTATGATGGACATTGTAAATTTTATGTTGTTTGCTGGATTTGCTATAATTCTTTATGTATTTCATCCCAGAACGGGATGTCACTATGTCACTTGGAATTAATTTGATCATTTGAAGGATTGTTTATAAGTTTTTGTTAGAAGGAATATATATTGCAATATCCTTATTAGGACTCTACTGGGTTCTCCACGCATGAGGAGATCGTCTTCCCACTCTGGCTGGTGAAATGTGAAACTTTCCTAAACCTGGGAAAGCCCTGAGGATTATTTTTCTGCTTATTCTTTTTTAGTAATTCTTTCCCTGGTCTTGGTAGTTTTCTCACATGCATGCCCAGTTCAGAACTCAGACAAAGACGCGTGGGAACCTCTCTGCAGATCTCTGGAGCTACCTGTGCAGATTTCTCTTGGGTACTTTGTTCTACAAAGTAGCTGTCTTTTTTTTTTTTTAATTTTTTATTGTTATGTTAATCACCATATATTACATAATTTGTTTTGGTGTAGTGTTCCATGATTCATTGTTTGTTCATAATACCCAGTGCTCCATGCAGAATGTGCCCTCTTTAATACCCATCACCAGGCTAACCCATCCCCCTACCCTCCTCCCCTCTAGAAACCTCAGTTTGTTTTTCAGAGTCCATCATCTCTCCTAGTTCGTCTCCCCCTCTGATTTACTCCCCTTCCTTCTTCCTCTTCTGCTATGTTCTTCTTTTTATTTTTCTTAAAATATGTTGCGTTATTTGTTTCAGATCTGTGATTCAACAGTCTTACACAATTCACAGCGTTCACCGTAGCACATATCTTCCCCAATGTCTATCACCCAGCCACCCCCTCCCTCCCACCCCCGACCACTCCAGCAACCCTCAGTTTGTTCCTGAGATTAAGAATTCCTCATATCAGTGAGGTCATATGATACATGTCTTCCTCTGATTGACTTATTTCACTCAGCATAACACCCTCCAGTTCCATCCACGTCGTTGCAAATGGCAAGATCTCATTCATTTTGATGGCTGCATAATATTCCATTGTGTATATATATATATATATATACCACATCTTCTTTATCCATTCATCTGTCGATGGACATCTTGGCTCTTTCCACAGTTTGGCTATCGTGGACATTGCTGCTATAAACATTGGGGTGCACGTACCCCTTCGGGTCCCTACATTTGTATCTTTGGGGTAAATACCCAGTAGTGCAATTGCTGGATCGAATGGTAGCTCTAATTTCAACTGTTTGAGGAACCTCCATACTGTTTTCCAGAGGGGTTGCACCAGCGTGCATTCCCACCAACAGTGTAGGAGGGTTCCCTTTCTCCACATCCCCGCCAACATCTGTCGTTCCCTGACTTGTTAATTTTAGCCATTCTGACGGGTGTGAGGTGGTATCTCATTGAGGTTTTGATTTGGATTTCCCTGATGCCGAGCGATGTTGAGCAATTTTCATGTGCCTGTTGGCCATTTGGATGTCTTCTTTGGAAAAATGTCTGTTCATGTCTTCTGCCCATTTCTTGATTGGATTATTTGTTCTTTGGGTGTTGAGTTTGATAAGTTCTTTATAGATTTTGGATACTAGCCCTTTATCTGATATGTCATTTGCAAATATTTTCTCCCATTCTGTCGGTTGTCTTTTGGTTTTGTGAACTGTTTCTTTTGCTGTGCAAAAGCTTTTTATCTTGATGAAATCCCAATAGTTCATTTTTGCCCTGGCTTCCTGTGCATTTGGTGATGTTTCTAGGAAGAAGTTGCTGCGGCTGAGGTCGAAGAGGTTGCTACCTGTGTTCTCCTTTAGGATTTGGATAGACTCCTGTCTCACGTTTAGGTCTTTCAACCATTTGGAGTCTATTTTTGTGTGTGGTGTAAGGAAATGGTCCAGTTTCATTCTTCTGCATGTGGCTGTCCAATTATCCCAACACCATTTGTTGAAGAGACTGTCTTTTTTCCATTGGACATTCTTTCCTGCTTTGTCAAAGATAAGTTGACCATAGAGTTGAGGGTCCATTTCTGGGCTCTCGATTCTGTTCCATTGATCGATGTGTCTGTTTTTGTGCCAGTACCATACTGTCTTGATGATGACAGCTTTGTAATAGAGCTGGAAGTCCGGAATTGTGATGCCGCCAGCTTTGCTTTTCTTTTTCAAGATTCCTCTGGCTATTCGGGGTCTCTTCTGGTTCCATACAAATTTTAGGATTATTTGTTCCATTTCTTTGAAAAAAGTGGATGGTATTTTGATGGGGATTGCACTGAATGTGTAGATTGCTCTAGGTAGCATTGACATCTTCACAATGTTGGTTCTCCCAATCCATGAGCATGGAATGTTTTTCCATTTCTTTGTGTCTTCTTCAATTTCTTTCCTGAGTATTTTATAGTTTTCTGAGTACAGATCCTTTGCCTCTTTGGTTAAATTTATTCCTAGGTATCTTATGGTTTTGGGTGCAATTGTGAATGGGATTGACTCCTTGATTTGTCTCTCTTCTGTCTTGTTGTTGGTGTATAGGAATGCCACTGATTTCTGTGCGTTGATTTTATAGCCTGCTACTTTACTGAATTCCTGTATGAGTTCTAGCAGTTTTGGGGTGGAGTCTTTTGGGTTTTCCACATAAGGTATCATATCATCTGCAAAGAGTGAGAGTTTGACTTCCTCTTTGCCGATTTGGATGCCTTTGATTTCTTTTTGTTGTCTGATTGCTGTGGCTAGGACTTCTAATAATATGTTGAATAGCAGTGGTGAGAGTGGACATCCCTGCTGCGTTCCTGACCTTAGGGGAAAAGCTCTCAGCTTTTCCCCATTGAGAATGATATTCGCTGTAGGTTTTTTGTAGATGGCTTTTATGATATTGAGGTTTGTACCCTCTATCCCTATACTCTGAAGAGTTTTGATCAAGAAAGGATGCTGTACTTTGTCAAATGCTTTTTCTGCATCTATTGAGAGGATCATATGATTCTTGTTCTTTCTTTTGTTAATGTATTGTATCACGTTGATTGATTTGCGGATGTTGAACCAGCCTTGCAGCCCAGGGATAAATCCCACTTGGTCGTGGTGAATAATCCTTTTAATGTACTGTTGGATCCTATTGGCTAGTATTTTGGTGAGAATTTTTGCATCCATGTTCATCAAGGATATTGGTCTGTAATTCTCTTTTTTGATGGGGTCTTGGTCTGGTTTTGGGATCAAGGTAATGCTGGCCTCATAAAATGAATTTGGAAGTTTTCCTTCCATTTCTATTTTTTGGAACAGTTTCAGGAGAATAGGTATAAATTCTTCTTTAAATGCCTGATAGAATTCCCCTGGGAAGCCATCTGGCCCTGGGCTTTTGTTTCTTGGGAGATTTTTGATGACTGCTTCAATTTCCTTAGTGGTTATAGGTCTGTTCAGGTTTTCTATTTCTTCCTGGTTCAGTTTTGGTAGTTGATACATCTCTAGGAATGTATTTCTTGCAGGTTATCTAATTTACTGGCATAGAGTTGCTCGTAATATGTTCTTATAATTGTTTGTATTTCTTTGGTGTTGGTTGTGATCTCTCCTCTTTCATTCATGATTTTGTTGATTTGGGTCATTTCTCTTTTCTTTTGGATCAGTCTGGACAGGGGTTCATCAATCTTGTTAATTCTTTCAAAGAACCAGCTCCTAGTTTCGTTGATCTGTTCCACTGTTCTTTTGGTTTCTATTTCATTGATTTCTGCTCTGATCTTTATTATTTCTCTTCTCCTGCTGGGTTTAGGCTTTATTTGCTCTTCTTTCTCCAGCTCCTTTAGGTGTAGGGTTAGATTTTGTATTTGAGACCTTTCTTGTTTCTTGAGAAAGGCTTGTATTGCTATATCCTTTCCTCTCAGGACTGCCTTTGCTGTATCCCAAAGATTTTGGACAGTTGTGTTTTCATTTTCATTGGTTTCCATGAATTTTTCAAATTCTTCTTTAATTTCCTGGTTGACCCATTCATTCTTTAGTAGGATGCTCTTTAGCCTCCATGTATTTGAGTTCCTTCCGACTTTCCTCTTGTGATTGAGTTCTAATTTCAAGGCATTGTGGTCTGAAAATATGCAGGGAATGATCCCAATCTTTTGGTACTGGTTGAGACCTGATTTGTGACCTAGGATGTCATCAATTCTGGAGAATGTTCCATGGGCACTAGAAAAGAATATGTATTCCGTTTCTTTGGGATGGAATGTTCTGAATATGTCTGTGAGGTCCATTTGGTCCAGTGTGTCATTTAAAGTCTTTATTTCCTTGTTGATCTTTTGCTTAGATGATCTGTCCATTTCAGTCAGGGGGGTGTTAAAGTCCCCCACTATTATTGTATTGCTGTCAATGTGTTTCTTCGCTTTTGTTCTTAATTGCCTTATATAATTGGCTGCTCCCATGTTCGGGGCATAGATATTTACAATTGTTAGATCTTCTTGTTGGATAGACCCTTTAAGTAGGATGTAGTGTCCTTCCTCATCTCTTATTACAGTCTTTGTTTTAAAATCTAGTTTGTCTGATATAAGGATTGCCACCTCATCTTTCTTTTGGTGTCCATTAGCATGGTAAATGGTTTTCCACCCCCTCACTTTCAATCTGGGGGTGTCTTTGGGTCTAAAATGAGTCTCCTGCAAACAGCATATGGATGGTCTTGTTTTTTAATCCAATCTGATAGCCTGTGTCTTTTGATTGGGGCATTGAGCCCATTTACATTCAGGGTTACTATTGAAAGGTATGAATTTAGTGCCATTGTATTGCCTGTAAGGTGACTGTTATTGTATGTTGTCTGTGTTCCTTTCTGATCTTTGCTGCTTTTAGGCTCTCTCTTTGCTTAGAGGACCCCTTTCAATATTTCTTGGAGGGCTGGTTTCGTGTTTGCAAATTCCTTTAGTTTTTGTTTGTTCTGGAAGATTTTGATCTCTCCTTCTATTTTTAATGACAGCCTAGCTGGATATAGTATTCTTGGCTGCATATTTTTCTCGTTTAGTGCTCTGAAGATATCTTGCCAGTCCTTTCTGGCCTGCCAAGGCTCTGTGGATAGGTCTGTTGCCAATCTAATGTTTCTACCATTGTAGGTTACATATCTCTTCTCCCGAGCTGCTTTCAGGATTTTCTCTTTGTCTCTGAGACTCGTAAGTTTTACTATTAGATGTCGGGGTGTTGACCTATTTTTATTGATTTTGAGAGGGGTTCTCTGTGCCTCCTGGATTTTGATGCCTGTTTCCTTCCTCACATTAGGGAAGTTCTCTGCCATTATTTGCTCCAATATACCTTCTGCCCCTCTGTCTTTCTTCTTCTTCTGGGATCCCAATTATTCTAATGTTGTTTCGTCTTATCGAATCACTTATCTCTCGAATTCTGCTCTCGTGATCCTGTAGTTGTTTCTCCCTCTTTTTCTCAGCCTCTTTATTTTCCATCATTTGGTCTTCTATATCACTGATTCTCTCTTCTGCCTCATTTATCCTAGCAGTTAGTGCCCCCATTTTTGATTGCACCTAATCAATAACCTTTTTGATTTCGACTTGGTTGGATTTTAGTTCTTTTATTTCTCCAGAAATGGTTTCTCTAATAACTTCCACGCTTTTTTCAAGCCCAGCTAGTATCTTTAAAGTCATGATTCTGAACTCTAGGTCCGACATCGTACTAATGTCCGTATTGAGTAGGTCCCTGGCTGACGGTACTATCTCTTGTTCTTTTTGGTGAGGTGATTTTTTTCGTCTTGTCATTTTGTCCAGAGGAGAATAGATGAATGAGAGAACAAAATGCTACAACGTCCCCAGCAAATATACTGTATACAAATCAGAAAAGACCTGAAACCAGGGGAAAAGAAAGGGAAAGAAAGAAAAAAGAAAGAGAAAAAAAAAAGAAAAAAGATAAAAGATAAAAACAAAAACAGAACAATACAAAAAAAGCAGAATGTGATCAAATATGATCAGGCTAATGCATAGATCAGTGCCACACACTAGATTTTGGGCGTATTTTGGTCTGTTAGAAAAAAGTGCCTCCTAAAATTTTAAAGGAAGAAAGACATATATGTACAAAATAAGGGTCGATACAATGAAGGGATAGAAGATGCCTGTAAAGGTGAAAATTATAAAAGATTTTATAAAAGGACTTGATAAGATAAGAAGTTGTTTGAAAAAAGAAAGAAGATTAAAAAAAAAAGAAAAAAAGGGAGATAATGTGATCACGCAGGAGACTAGAACAGAACCATACACTAGTGATTTAGGGTATATTTTGATCTGTTAGAAGAAACTGTATCTCAAAATTTTACAGAGAGAACAACTTATATATATATATATATGCCAAAAATAAGGGTAACTACTATGAAGGGATAAAATATGACTCTAAAAATGAAAAATAAAAAATGTTTTTGTTTTTGTTTCTTAAAAAAAAGAGATTGATAAGATGTTGGTTGAAAAAGGGAAAAAGAAAAAGAAAAAAAAACAGTTAACAAAAATTAACTTTGATGAACTAATGAATCATGGTAAAAAAAAGCCATGAATTCTATGTGCAGTATTCCCCTAGCGCTGGAGTTCTCCCGTTCTCCTTGATCGGTAAACTTGGTCTTGGCTTGCTGGCTGTTCGTGCTGATCTTCTGGGGGAGGGGCCTGTTGCTGTGGTTTCCAAATGTCTTTGCCGGAGGCTGAATTGCCCCGCCCTTGTCGGTCCGGGCTAAGCAAGCTGCTCGGGTTTGATCTCAGGAGCTTTTGTGTCCTGCAAGCTCTCCGTACAGCCTTGGAGGACCAGGGCAAAAATGGTGGCCTCCCAATCTCCACCTGGAGGAGCTAAGAAATCGGGGCCCCGCTCCTCAGTGCGCCCACAGAGAAAAGCAGTCACTCCCTTGTCCCTGGTCTCGGGCCGCTCTCCGTGCTCACCCAGCCTGTGACCGAGCATTTGTATCTCTGGCACCCGACCCCGTGTGGAGTCTCCAAACCCAGCAGATCCCTGCGGTGCGTTCCCGCGCCACTCCTCCCCGGGAAGGAAGGGGAGTCTCCCCGGATCTGCCACCTGTTGGGTCCCTGCTGCAGGAGCAGTGGCCCGACTGGGCCGTGGATCACAGTTTATGGCAACCCCGAGCTGAGAGCCCACGCCTCAGCTCCGTCTCTGCAGCCAGCTTCCCTGATCCGATACCTGGGAGCTCTGGTGCACTCAGGCTCTCCCGGTCTTTCTGTGACCCCAAGGGTCCTGAGACCCCACTGTCCCGCGAGGGTTCCACCCCCGCTTAGCCACTGGAGCGACGTCCTTCAGCGGAGCCGACTTCTAAAAGGTCCGATTTTGTGCTCCATGGCTCTAGCACTTGCCAGAAGCGGCCGGGGGAGGCCCCTCCCCCGCCGTCTATCCTCCCGAATATTGCCTCGGATTCACTTCTCCGCACGTCCTACCTTCCAGTAAGTGGTCGCTTCTCTGTTCAGAGAGTTGTTGCTACTCTCCTCTTTGATCTCCTGTTGAGTTCGTAGGTGTTCAGAATGGTTTGATCCCTATTCAGCTGAATTCCTGAGACCAGACGAAATCTAAGTCTCCTACTCCTCCGCCATCTTGCTCCGCCCCTACAAAGTAGCTGTCTTGATACAATTTAGCTGACTTGGTCCTCCTGCATTTCGACCTCTATTTGGATGCCTCTCACTGGTGCTGTACCTCTGGAAGCTGCTTGCAAGCGCTAAGCTCATGCAGTCATAGGGCTTATCTTGTTGGCATCCCTTATCTCAAGAATCCCAGTCCTGTGCTGCCTTCTGTCCAATGTCTGAAAAACATTGTTTTAAATATTTTTGTCTGGTCTGGTTTTCTAGCTGTTTAAGGAAAGACAGTAAATCTGTTGCATGTTTTAAATGTTATATGTTACACCTTGGTTGGATCAAGTTCTCTAACTAGATTTTAAGATTATGGAAACTGCTCTAATTTTCATCTTATTTAAATGCCTAAATTTAATGAATGATAAATATGAGAAACTGAATAATATATAGTTTCCTATAGTAAGGATAATTAATTAAGAATGTTGGGTTAATTTATAAGAAATTTTCAGAAGTTGGAAAAAATATATAAATATGAGAACCAAGCAAGAAGCCTGAAGTTTTTTAGAATATTGAGTAATAACTGTTAAGTAAGGGTTGTATGATCAACATAATCAATATAACATATATAATGTACTATACTATAATTTCTTAGCTATGATTTTGATGCTTCACATAGCAATGTATTTTTACCCACAAAAACAAATACCATGATCCTTTATTATATTTAATTTTTTTCCTTGAATGTATTAGAAGCAAGAGAGAGAACTATGTCCTAGATTCATTATGGTTATTTTGTCCTAATATTTTCCCACTAATACAAAGGCATTTGGCACATTTTCTATTACAGATTATTTTCATTTCTTATTTCTTAAGATCATTATAGCATTTTCTTCCTTCCATCTGACAACTTTCCTCCTGAATACAATCCAAATAAACTAAAAATCTACTTTCTTTTCTACAACCAAATACATGAATTTCAATTTGGAGACATTACCAGATGATATGACCTGTTCTAACAGTTATGGCTTTAAATATTTTTATTATCCTTGTTTATATCTTAGTGTAAGTAGTTTTCAATTTCTATGTATAGGACAGTTCTTCCAAAATTGAAAGTGTGACAGATTTTGTACACATTTCTTTTAGGCTTAGGTTTTTGTATTAATACTCCAAATAAAATACCAAGTTGTCAGTTAGAATAGGGACTCCCTTTCCGTATCCAGTGACACCAAGGCAGGCACAATAGGAAGAGCTTCCAGCAACAGCAGGGGCCACTTTGGGGAGTCTCTCTCTTTTTGCAGTCCTGAGACACTCCTGTGTCCAAAGACATCAGGGTAGGCAGGGACATAATCACAGCAGGGGATAGAGGGAAAGATCCAAGAATTCCCAATTTGAACAACAGAGAGCAAATAGGCCAAATAATAATAATAATAATGATAATAATAATAATAATAAATCAGAAACTCAGGGACCTGTGGGAAAGTAACAAATAATAAAACACATCTAAGATTTACATCATTGGAATCTGATAAGAAGAGGAGAAAGAAAGTTGGGTTGAAAGAATTTTTGAAGCAATAATGGTTATCCACTCCAAGGAACATACCCCACAGGTTAAGGACTCAATCTCACATGACCATCCGCTGCCTACCCCATTTGATGCTGGTCCCAGGATGTCACTTGTATTTCTGATTGGTTACAAATCAGTTTTTCAAAACTCTCTCCTCATGTTTGATATTTGCTAGAACTGCTCACAGAACTCTGGGAACACTTAGGTTTACCAGTTTATTATAATATTATTATACCAGTTATAATTTTGATGCAACTCAAAAGCAGCCAGGTGGAAGAGATGCATAGGGCCAGATATGAGAAAGGAGCATGGAGCTTCCACACCTTCTCTGGGCTTACCACCCTCCCAGCACCTCATCACGTGTCCATCAACATGGAAGCTCTCTGAACCGTTTCAGTTAGAGTTTTCATGGGGACTTCATTATATGGGCATGATTGATTAAATCACTGGCCATTGGTAATTAACTCAGTCTTTGGCCCCTCTCCCCTCCCCAGAGGTCAAAGCTGGGGTTGGGAGGGGAGCAGAAGCTGAAAGTTCCAACTCTCTAATCACATGATTATGTCCCCTGGTAACCAGTTCCTCATCTTGAGGGGCTTTCCAAAAGTTACCTCATTAACATAAATTCAGACATGCTTGAAAAAGGCTTGTTAGGAATAACAAAAAATGCTCTTCTGTTCTCTTTCACTCTGGAAATTCCAAATATTTTGGGAGCTGTGTAGCAGGAACTGGAAATGAAGACCAAATATATATTTCTCATTATATCACATAATATCACACACCTGCAAATTCTATATCTGGCAAAAGTATGTTTCAGGAAGAAAATTAGGATGGTAATGTTATAAAAAATGAAGACAGGATCCAAGTATTTGACAAAATTCAACACCATTCATAATAAAAACTCTCAGCAAATTAGGAATAGAGAAAACTACTTCAATGTGATAAACAACATATACACAAGCCCCACATCTAACATCATACTTAATGCTGAAAGACTGAATATTTTTTCTCTAAGTCTAGGAGCAAAGTAAGGATGTCAGCTCTTACCACCTATTCAACATAGTACTAGAAATTCTAGCTGCCACAATTAGATAAGAAAAAGAAATAAAATACATACAGAAAGAAATACAACTGTCTGTATTTGTAGATGACATGATTGCCTCTGTAGAAGATCCCAAAGAATTGGATTTTTAATTCCTAAAACAACCACCTAGAATGAATAAGTGAGTTTACCACGGTCACAGAATCCAACATCAATACAAGAAACCTAATGGCATTTCTAGATGCTAAGACTGAACATGCTGAAACTGAACTTAAAAATATAACACCATTTAAAATCACTCAAAAGAAATTGCAACACCGAGGTATAAACCTGACAAAACATGCATAGGATCTGTGTAAAAAAAAAAAAAAAAATCACAAAATTCTGATTTAAAAAAGTGGAAGAAAACCAAAAGAAATGGAGACACATAGCATGTTCATGGATTTGAAGACTCAACATAGTAAAGATGTCAAATCTCCAGAATTGGATCAAAGGGCGATAGCAATTCCTATCCAAATTTTAGCATGGCTTTTTGTAGAAAGAGACAAGCTTATTCTACATTTTATATGGAAAGGCACAAGCCCTAGAATAGTTTTTAAAATCTTGGCAAAGAATAAATGTTTGTAGCTCTTAAAACCAAATTTACAAAACAGGGTATATTCAAAGAAGATAAATATCATTCTTCTGTGTAAGATGTGGAAAGACCCAAAAATCCATTGCTTCCAAGCTAAGACTGAGAAAAAAGATGGATAATCTACAGAGTTGCTGAAAAAAGTATACGTATAATAAGTGAGACAACAGGAGAAAACCCATCATATTTCCTGAAAACTGTAGTCCTAATTGCAACCTGATACCACAGGCTTTGTTCTTTCAAATGGGAGAGAAAAAGCAAAGACTTCGAAGAGAAAAATCAGAAGGCTTCTCTTCATTACAGGGACTTCAAATCCAGCAGGTTCCAAGCTGGGTACATCACTGTTCTCTGTTTAGTCAAACCTCTGCCACTTCCTGTGTTTCTCATCTCAGAAAATGTCACGACCATCTACCCCAGTCACTTAGGCTGAGACACGGTGTCATCCCAGACTCCTCTCTCTGTATCATCTGCCTCATCCAATCACTTAATCAAAAGCTACCAGTTCTACCTCCCCAAATTTTCTTAAATCAACTCCATCCTCTTGCTTAATATTACCACCATGAGAACAATTCCATCCCTTATCCTGGGATCACCACATATATTGGGATGACCTGTCTGTTTTCCATCCAGCCTACACCTTGCAGTCTCTCCTGATCTCCAGAAAATTACTATCTGACTTAGTTTCTGCTTGAAATCTCTGGAAAGAGGCGGACTGAAGCAGTTCATTGTCTCCACTGCCCTCCCTGGCCTGCCTCCTCCTGATCTGATCTCTCCAGCCCCATCTCCTGCTAGTTTGAAACCAAAGAATTCCACGCTGTACTTCTTGCATAACCTATGTAGATACTTCCAAACTGTTCCACTGATAGGAACAGCACTCCCTTCTCTGCTCTGATAACTCTCTTATTTTACAGACTCGGTTTGGTTAAACTATACTCCTCCAGGGTAGCCTGTGTCCCTCACCTGCACCTCTATCGCACCCTGTAGAACCTTTATTTTGGCATTTACCCATCGTTTTGGAACTATTCGTCTGTGTGCACACTGTATCCATTGGTTTGGACGCGCTGTCTTCAGCAGAGGGGCACTCACCACAGTCGCTGAGCCCGCGGAACACGCGTAGGCAAAGTTTTCCTTTTTTCCTCCCATTTATCGCTGCCTTTCCCTCCCAGTTGGCTGGTGACACACAGTATAGGAAAACCAAGGTCATGGCCATAGCTCAAGACCCTCCCACATTACTCGCACCAGCTGAAAGGCATCTGCGCACACAGGCAGTTCGGACACGCTGGGTCGGGTGTGGTGCCCGGCCTTCCCTGCCCCCTCAGAGCCCGAGACCTCCTTGGCACTGCTTGGCAGGCTCCCCCGCTCCGGTGCGCGGCGTCGGGGTCCGCGGAGAGGCGGCGGGGAGCAGCGCGGGACCTCGGCTCCCCCCGGCGGTGCGTGATGGGCAGCCCGCGGCGCTTCAGGTGACCTTGCCCCGGCAGCGCAGCCCGCAGTTCCAGGCGCAGCGGTCCTTGCGCCCAGCCGGGCTGCTGGGTAGCCCCGAACGCGCTAATCCGGGGGCCCTGCTAGAGCTCCCTCCCGGTTCTGTTAGTCAGCCGGCCATCTACAGGAGTTTATTTCGCTGGGCCCCGGGTCATTATGTGGAGCAAGGGCCCCTTTGGACTGGGACGTCGCCCTGGGTCCTCCTATCTGTCTGAGCTTCTCCTCATCGACTCGCCTTTCAAGCTTTCGGTCCTCATGCTCTTCTGTCCACACCTTAGATCCGCCCGAGCCCTGCTGAGAGTCTGTTCCATTATCCCAGAGAGAATAAAATCAGCGTGTGGATGGTGACAAAATGCCCCAGGGATCGGACACTGCAGCCTTTCTGAGAGCTCCCACCTCTCATTGAGCCCCTTAGCCCTCCTCCACCTTTTCCTAGGATCGCCTCTCCCCAGTTCCCACGGTTGCCCTGTCCTGTTCCTGGCTGTGGGCTTCGAGGACTGTCTATCTTCATCTTTCTGTCGGGACTGAGGTGGGCTGTGGGACAGCCGGGGTGGTGCAGGGGACCTCAGTGGATGCAGGTAAAGCCGCAGTCTCCCTGCGCATTAGGCTAGCCTAGAAGACCTACCTTGATGTGAGTCTCCTCTGTGGCTCTTGCAACTAACCTGCCGCTAGAGCAGCATTTTAATCCTTAGAGTTTGATGAGCCCAGTGCCTTCCCCTGGTCATTGCCCTTTTTTCTCTTTTCAGCCGGTGTCTCTCCTGGAAAAGAATCCTGTGCATCTGTTTCGTGCCACTTATCTTATCAGGTTTTGCTCCCCGAGTGAAAGATAAAGTGGGTCTTATATATGCAAATGCACAGCTACAGCCAGCCCCGTACAGGTTTGCCTGAGTGGGGGAGGGGGGTTCTCCTTTCTTGGAGAAGATAATAGCAGCAGGATGCTCAGAGAGTGTCCTGCCCAAGAACGTCCCTTTCCGCTAAGGCTATGGCGGCCTGGCCGATCTCTCTCTCTCTCTCTCTCAGCATGTTTAATTGGTCTCACCTGACCCCCCTCACACTGAAGGACCGATCTGTGGGACTTGAGACTGAAAGCAGAGTCGGAAGTAAGCCATACTTCACCCTGGGGGGTCACAAGTTCCTGATTTTCGGGGGCTCCATCCATTATTTTCGGGTGCCCAGGGAGTACTGGAGGGACCGCTTGCTGAAGCTGAAGGCCTGTGGCTTCAACACCCTTACCACGTGAGTGCTGGCCCTCTAGCCCTCTGTGACCTTCCTACCCTATTCCTAACCCCTGCATCCAGGCTCAGAGCCTCTGGACTTGGGACCCCCGCCTGAGGGTTTACCTTCTGAATAGTCATCTCTAGCATGTGCCTTATATGCTTCAGTGTCACACTTCACACTTAGTTTGCTGTGGTCAAAACCTTGGGTAGGGATTAATGAGAGAAAGACAGAAGGAGTAAGTGATTGCCACAAGAATCTCTCTAATGGGAGAGTCACTGGGTCCCTTAGGAGCTCTCAGTTTAATGACAAAGGCTCCAAGTATACTTAGAGATAAATAAATACATGGTGTTTTTTTTTAAAGATTTTATTTATTTGAGAGAGTGTGTGTGTGCGTGTGTGCACGTGGGCACACACAAGCTGTGGGTAGGAGCAGAGGGAGAAGCAGACTCCCTGCTGAACAGGGAGCCCGATTAGGGGCTCCATCTAATCCCAGGACCCTGGAATCAAGACACCCGGGAGCCTCAATACATGGTGTTTTAAAAACAATTTTTATTTATGTATATGGAGATGAGCTTGTAAAGGAATAATAGTATCAAAAGAAATGAATACGTCAAAGGAAATCCCAGTATCACTAAAGTGAAGTTTAATGGCATTAAGGGAATGAATACTGTAGCTTAATGATTAAGAGCATAGGGATGCAGGGTCAGACAGACCTGTCTTCAGTCCCAGCTCTGCCTCCAAGCATCATATCCTAGGGCCCTGGTGTCCTCGTCCATAAATGGGCAAAATAAAAATTGCTTCATAAATTTGTATTGATGATTAAATGAGATAAAACCTTTACCTTATTTATGTGAAAAGTGCCTATCACAATGCCTGGCACGTATATGTACTAAATTCTAATGGCAAAAAAAAGAAATGCAAACTTACTTTAGTCAATCATAAGAATTTAAATATAAATGTAACGTGATTAAATATACATTTAACACGATAAATTTAGCGTGATCTTTAACATGATTAGGTGTATAGTGACAAAAGGTAACGTGTATTTAGGGTCTACTGATGGCTGGGCATTTTGTAATTATCTTCACAAAATCACTTAATCTTCACAACTAGCTGTCCTGTGAGATGGATAGTGTAATTCTCACTGTGCAGTGGGGTAAATGACAGAAGCATAGAGGGCTTAACTAGCTTGCTCAGGGTGAGTCTCCTCCCACCTTCTTCTCAGGGTGTGACCCTCCAGCTGTGAGTGAGGATGCTGTCCAGCTCACACACGGGCATAGGCTCCTGCCTGTGCACAGATGGCCAGTCAAATGAAAACCAGCCCGAAGCAAAAATCACATTTGAGTTAGGAACAGTGGCGATTCCTTCATAACAAACCTATTTCCAAAAATGCCTTGAAGTTCAAAAAGGGAGTTGATAAAAGTAGGTTATTAGGTAAGCCTCAAGAAACCATTCCAAGGAAGGCAGCCCTGTAACAGGTGCACGTGAAAGAACATGAGGTTAACTTCATGGGAACGGTGTTTTTGGAATCGGAGAAAAAGGCTGGGGTGCCTGGGTGGCTCAGTCGTTCAGCATCTGCCTTCGGCTTGGGTCATGATTCCAGAGTCCTGGGATCAAGCCCTGGGTCCGGCTCCCTGCTCCACGGGAAGCTTGCTTCTCCCTCTCCCACTGCCCCTGCTTGTGTTCCCTCTCTAGTTGTCTCTCTCTGTGTGTCAAATAAATAAATAAATAAATAAGTCTTACAAAAAAAAAAAAAGGAGAAAAGGCAGGGGAGCCCACCCTTCATATAACAATGCTGCCATTGACAGAACACTGAGATCCCCATCTACATATATCAACACTATAAAGTATGACAACCAGTTTTAGTTATTCAGCGAACATGTATGTAGTATTTACACTTAGCCAGGCATGTTCTAAACCCTAGAAAATATTAATTCACATTGTCCATATATCAATACTAGATGGTGAGTAGGGTAATCACTATCTTATATAGGTGAGAAAACTCAGGCACTTGCTCCAAGACTCATAGCTAGTAGAGCTATGCTTTGAATTCAGACACCTGGTTCCAGCAGCTAAGCAACTCAACCGCCTTTCATAACTGTGGACTTCGAGACTGAGGATGACATTCAGAGCACTTTGCAACCCTGCTTGTAAAGTCTTGTAAAGTTAAGTCCCCTCTGCAGGGCATTTTATCATTTTATGAGACAGAACTCATTTTTCTGTTTCTTGGTGAGATGTTTATCACCAGCAATCAGAAGGATATGTTGTCTTCATGGTCAAGCTGTGGGATTTTATTAGTAACATCAGGAAAAAGTAAAGGCAGCCCCGAGAGGCTTAAACTTACAATATAGAAGGGGAAAGAGCAGAAAAAAATGTTAGCAAAACTCTATGGGGCATTTAAAGTAATGTAATGTTTTACATCTGTAACGATATTAATTATGTCAATTGAAAAAATAGTTGAGTTCCCTTGCCTTTCTGGGCAATTCTACATTGGTTGTTATGGATTATACTTACAATGCATTGATTATTTAAAAAACAAAGAACCACCAGATGTCCTGACCCACCTACACCACTGATAAGACCTAGCAGGACCATAGAAATGCAAAACCTGCACTGCAATCAGAAGAGACGCCCCTTTTCTCCAGAATGTCTCTCCACCGTCCTCTTGTGGCAAAGATAAGCACAGTACTCACTACAAAGGACAAACTGCTTCAAGGTCAGGCTGCATCCATTACTGCAGAGCCGATACTAAAGGTTGCATCCGAAGCTGGGAGGCAGTAAATTGATAATTGGCTCATCTAATATACAAAGAATTTAATCAAAATAATCATTGAGTTTTATTGAGAGCTTTTCTACATCTAATGAAAAAATTATATGGTTTTTCTTCACTTCTTTATTAAAGTAGTAAATTATAGTGACAATTTTTCTGATATTCAACCAATCCACAGCTCTGGGATAAATTCTATGTGGTTACGAGACATGCACATGTGAATATGCAAACACACATGCACACATACAGATTGCTAGACTTGATTTATTAGTGTTTTATTTCAGATATATATATTTATGATTATAACTGAAATTGATTTAAAATTGTATTTCTGTCAGTATCTTGTCCAGTTTTGATCAGTCTTATAATAAACTTATCAAGTGACTATATATTTTTTCTCTTCTCTGAAACTATCTTGCAAAAGAATTCTCTTTACTCTGAATGTTTCTTAAAATTCACCTGTAAAATCTCTGTGACTACTATCTTTTGTGGTTGTGAGGTGAAGATTCAACTTTCTTGAATGGTTATTGTTTTTTCTTCTAGAGTATATACTATTTTTATTCTGTAGATCTTTTTTCCTTTTCTTTCTTCTTTTAGATCGACTAGGACTTTTAAAGATTCTCCTTTCTTTCTTGGAAGTTGTACATCATATTGTGTATTTAGGCCTTTTTCTTTTCTTGTCTAAATATTTAGTCTTTTCAAAGAACTAGCTTGTAGCTTTATTAATATTCTCTATATCTTTTTGTTTTCTAGTTGATAATTTCTGAGTGATGCATAATTTCCTCTCTTCTACCTTATTTGATTTAGTACCTTCTCCCTCTCCTCTCCTCTTCCCCTACTTGCTCCTCCCCCTCCTCCTCTACCTTCTCCTCCCCCTCCTCCCTATCCTCTACCTTCTCCTCCCCCCTCCTCCCCCTCCTCCTCTACTTTCTCCTCCCCCTCCTCCTCTACCTTCTCCTCCCCCCTCCTCCTCTACCTTCTTCTTCCCCTCTCCTGCCCCTCCTCCTCTACCTTTCCCTCCCCCTCTCCTCCCCCTCCTCCTCCTCCTCCACTTCCTTCTTTTCTCCTTTTCTCCTGAGTTGAATATTTAGTTCATTTTCTTTCCAGGATTTTGCATTTTCTAATATATTTATTCAGGGATATGAGTTTACCTCTAATTATTGCTTTGGTTACATATCCCATAAATTTTGCTGTGTAATACTTTGTCATCCGGTCTCAAACATTTCAGCTATTTGGGAATATGCTTTCTGTTTTATTTATTTATTTTACTTTTCATATTTTTAAAGCATAATTTTCTAATGTAGTTGCCTTTATCTTGGGGTCATGGACTATGTGATGTAAGTTTTTGAGATCTGTTGAGATTTATTTTGTATTTTATGACTGTTGCATATGTTTTTAAGAGTATATGTGCTCTACGTTTGGCTACTGAGTTCTCTATGTATTTCTTAGATTCAGCCTTTCATTTGTGTTATTCAAACTTACATCCTTACAAGTTTTTGCTGTTATTTTCTTTGTTTCTTAGGGAAGTATTTTAACTCTTCCCACTATGACTATGGATTTATCCCTTTCTCTGGTTCAGTAAATTCCTCCTTGACTTGAAGTTATGGTTACAGAGCACATGAAGTCGTGATTACTGTATCTTCTTGATGGATCATTTCCTTTCTTTTTATTTGATGCCTTTCGACATCTATTTGTGAGGGATTTTTTTTTTTGCTTTAAATTCCATTTTACCTGCAATTTAAGATTGCTAGAATAATTTTGCCTCATCTATATCATTTTCCATCTTTTTGTTTTCAACTTTTCCCAGCAATATCCTTTAAAGTAAGTCACTTGTGAGCATCATTTAGCAATTTTTTTCATTCTGTTCTCTTAGTGCATAGCTATAAACTTTATCATGCATTTTTAAGTCTTGAGCAAACCAACTTTTCATTCCTCCTCACAACGAAAGATCTTTAAAAAAGTCAGTTCTACCACAATGCAACATATGGATTCTAAAAATCTACATTGTGCACAATTGTGTAATAAGAAGCTAACGAGGTATAATACAGAGCTAATGATAAAAATGAGGTTAGATGCACAACCCTCAAGAACTTTGTTGGTGACAAATACAAAAAAGATAGTCATCTAATAAAAATATCACCTAATAAAAATTTTACACATATCCCTTTGTCCCTATAGGCTCAGCCCTGTGGGGGGAGGTGCCTAGCATGGTCCTTCTTGCTAAATCTAAAACTGGCACTTTTCTTCATTGCATCTCCATTATCCTTGTAGGAAGTCCTCCTCTATTCTTATTTTGGTTAATTCTTAGCAAAAATTTCTTGGCATACGTAGGCATTTGAGGGTTTTATCCTTTTCGTTATAGGTTTAATGGGTATTACGTAGAATGGGGTGGTGAGTGGGATAATTTATGTATAAATTCAAGGAATCTAGAATCATAGGATTATTGGCAGCCTGGACCACAACTGGGTAATATTGACAATAATCAATGTTCACATAATACATATTTAATTGCCATTAGAAACTCCAACTTATTCCAAAATAGAGCTATCCCAGGTGTTGGCATGGATTTGGGGCTGACCTAGGAATTTAGAGGAAAGAAATCTGAAGATGTTTATTGTACTTCCCCCTTCCCTATTACAGCTATGTTCCGTGGAACCTCCATGAGCCAGAAAGAGGCAAATTTGACTTCTCTGGGAACCTGGACCTGGAGTAAGTGCTCTTGCTGCTTCTATAGCCTGGCCTGGGGTGGGGAGGCAGAGAGGTGGCCCCTTGGGGTTGATCAGGAACCATGGGACCATCTCGGTTCTGCTTTGAGAACCAGAGAGAGGCGGGTCAGGAGCCTTGTTCTCAGGACCCACATGCTCTCCATGAACCTGTTACTCCTGGGGGTCTGGGTCTGCCTCCTCTGAGCCCAGACCTCTTCACTGCAGCCCAGAGATGCCTAATCCCCAGTGTCTGCCCTGCTTTGCAGTGTGGGCCAGCTGCCTGTGCTGGGACTGCAGTTGCCCCTCTATGGTCTCAAGGCTGTTGGGGTCAGGTTCACTGTTAGGACCCCCCCGTACCCTGTTTGATGCCCTTCCTCCTTATGCCCCCAGTGGGGCTGTGCAGAAGGTCCTGGGCTGGGAGCAGGTGAGAACCCAGCTCCCAGGGCCTGTGAAGGGAGGGAGGAGAGGAGCTGGGCAGCTCCACCACCTTGTGATGCTGGGCTTGTCCCCATCCTCCCCTCTGTGTCTTGAGAGCTGCTGACACTGACCTCCCTAGGGCCTTTGTGCTGATGGCTGAGGAGATCGGGTTGTGGGTGATTCTGCGTCCAGGCCCCTACATCTGCAGTGAGATTGACCTTGGAGGCTTGCCCAGGTGAGTGGGGCTGTGAGTCCAGAGTTGTGGTTGTAGTAAAGTTCATTTGTTGGCTTTACTAAACATAAAACTTCAGTCTAATAACAAATGAGCATATCCTCTGTGTCTTGCGCTGTTATTTGCCTTACATACATCATCTCAGGCAGTGGTTGCAGTAATATGGTGAGGTGTAGGTGCTCTTGTAATCCCTATTTTATAGATGACACATCGTCCCGGTGCTCTGGGTGTGTGGCCAAGAGTGTGCAGGGGGAGAGGAAGCATCAGGATGATCATAGTCTTTTTTCCGCACTGAAGGGAGCTATGCCCAACTCTGGCCTGTGGTGAGAAGAATGGGAGGAAGCCTTAGACACTGAAGAATGGGCTTGTTCTAACCATGTCTGATTTTTCTCTTATTTTGTCAGTGGAAGACCAAATTCTCTGTACTAAGAACCTTCAGTCCCCCTCCTTTCCCTCTCATTTTTCTTTGCCTGATCTCTCATCTGTGATGCTTGCCCTCAATGCAAACAACTAAGGTTCAGGGTGAGAATTCAAGAATGCTCTTCTGGTACTGTCAGAAGCTGACAGGACTGCCCATTTAGTCCATGGCTCTGCTCCAGGCGAGCACTTTTACTTTCCTTTGTCAGGTAAAAGCATTACTTTTCTCCAAGATGAGCTTGTTCTCCCATCCCAGCTCAGGAGCAGAAAATACCTGACCTTGAAGAAGAGGGTGCCTTAGAGGAGAAGCAGTTCATGGTGCAGGTTAGCTGGATCCCTGCCCAGTATTTTACAGGTGATCTGGAGGTGTGCTTACTGGCTTATAAGCTCTTACTCTGTGCTGGAAGTCTCAGCTCTTACAGGAAATGCAACCTCTGCCCAAGGTGTATACACTGTGCTCAAGAAAAATGTTTTTAATGACCTGAACAAGAATAGAGGAGAGTATTCAACGAAAGGTTAAACTACCTCTCATTAAGATGTGGGAATACAGGTCTTGATAGTAAGTTGTAAAGTGTCATGTCGATGGAGTTGGTATCTTTTCTTCTAAATCTGTGAGAATGGTCCAAAAACCTGACATGGACACATCCCTTCAGGACCCCTGAGTGCTCCAGGACCATGGACATGAGCTCAAAGGATGTAAAACTGCGAAAGCCCCACCCCCACTTACCCTCACCTCTACCCTCCCACCTCCGACACTGAGCTTGTCCCCTTTGGCCCCCAGCTGGTTGCTGCAAGACCCCAAGATGATATTGAGAACAACCTACAAGGGCTTTGTTGAAGCAGTTGATAAGTATTTTGACCACCTGATTTCCAGAGTTGTTCCTCTCCAGGTAAAGCAAATTTCCTGTTCCTTCTTTTATTTTTTTTTTAATATTTTATTTATTTATTTGAGAGAGAGACAGAGAGAGCACAAGCAGGGGGAGGGGCAGAGGTGAGGGAGAAGCAGGCTCCCCACTGAGCAGGGAGCCCAATGTGGGACTCAATCCCAGGACCCTGGGATCATGACCTGAGCCAAAGGCAGATGCTTAACCAACTGAGCCACCCAGGCACCCCTCCGGTTCCTTCTTTCTTATCTTTGCTTTAGGAAATTGTTTTTCTGGCTTGTTCACAGAATAGGCCATGCCCAGTCTCTAAGAGAATTGAAGCTGACATTCTTGCAATTTTCAATTCTAGACCCTCGTCTTAAGTACAGCCTTTACCCCAAGGTTTCTAGAGAGACACACATCATACAAGGGACTGACAAAGGGTGTTCATTTGTGGTTGTCATTGTTCTGAATGTACTCGATATTCATTAAGCTCACTGACCTTCATACTGCTTATTTTTACTCTTAAATTATCTTTGTTGTTTTAAATAGTTAATACAGGCCCTTGGTGATAAACCTCAAAAGAATATAAAAGAGTTAATGGTGAAATAATTCTCCCCTCTTACCCTGAGCCAAAGCCATTCAATTTCCTTTTCAGAAGATAATCAATTTTGCCAGATTTTTGTGTGTCTTTCCAGAGATTTCCTACACATATAGAAGCAAGTTATTTATACATACACTTACACATGTGTATGTGTATTTATGCATACTTTTTAATTAAAAAATACACAATTCCCACTGACCTTTTTTTCACTTAAAAATATATTTTTGAAACCCATTCTTTTTAATGTCTGCATAGTATCCCACAATTTGTATATATTGTGATTCATTTAACTAGTACCTCATCACGGACATTTGATTTTTCCAGTTTATGCTATAATGCATAACTTGGCTCATATGTCATTTAGTACCTGTGTGAGGATATTTGCTATTGCTTACATTCCAGTTTGTTTTAGTTTCATAAATGCACAGAGCACAGACCCCATGCATTTTCCTTTCTTCATGGAGTCTCCAGATCTTATGCAAGGTACCCACAGCAACACAGACCAGTCTGTGATAAAAAAGAACGTATACCCTGCAGTCTACAAGGCAGCAATTATTTGGTCATTATGTTTGATTTTTAAAATACAACTCTTTTCCAAAGAAGAGGAGGCACATGGCTATTATTTAAATAAAAATAAATCTTATTTTGAGAGCATATATCTTGATAAAACTTGAGAGGCGATAAAAACCAATTATTAGGTAGTAGACCAATAGCTTATTATCGTAGACTCTTTTTTGGGGGGGAAATATGATGCAGATCTAGCCCTTTGTAACTAATTCTCAATTGTGAATTATGAGTTACTCTTAGAATAATTTTAAAGAAAAGAAACTGCGGATTAGGAATGGAAATAAAGGGAAAGACAGATTAGGAATTATGTCTCTGCAGTACAGCTTTAGGAGAGATGACCAATGCTGCGGGGAAGAAGACATCGTCGTTAGGATTAAACTCTGGGTCTCTTAGGCGGAATTGAGGTACATCTTTCATTAGAAGGGCTAAAAACCATATGTTTCTGGCTGCATTTCTGCCATATAGGGGGGACCAGATGCAGGAGCAAAAATCTCTGAGCCTTAAAACTAGAAAGACTTTGGATGTTTGGCTGGAAGTTCAGGCACAAGTACAAATGCCACATACCATTAGTACAGATGCTGCAAGCAAAGCAAATTTACAAACACCCCACTGAAATTATGAGGTAGGAAATCCTAGGAAACTTTTAAAAAGCAAGGAATTTTAAGTGCAAATGAAATTTAGAGGGCTTATCATTACTAAATTGTTAGTATTTTAAGGTTTTCTATTTGGTTATCTTGTTTTAATTATTACATTTAAGTAATTTTTATTTATTTATTTAAAGATTTTGTTTATTTTTATTTTATTTGAGAGAGAAAAATGAGAGATAGAGAGCACTAGAGGGAAGAGGGTCAGAGGGAGAAGCAGACTCCCTGCTGAGCAGGGAGCCCAATGCGGGACTCGATCCCAGGACTCCAGGATCATGGCCTGAGCCGAAGGCAGTCACTTAACCAATTGAGCCACCCAGGCGCCCCTACATTTAAGTAATTTTTAGAGTGTCTTCACTATTTCACATGGGACTTTCATCCTTCTAACCCTGTTTGTTTTGTAAGGTCAACTGTGAATTTATGATGCAGTTTTTAGAAATCTCACCCTCCAGGTTGGGGAGAAGATATGGTTCAATAATACAAAAATTTTTCTTAATTCATCAGTGTGGAATACTTATGTTCACTCAATGGGTAATTACTGAGCACCTGCTATGCGCCAGGTGCTGTGTAGGAGCTAAGCTTCCAATGGTGAGAAGGACAGACATGGTTCCTGCCCCATGGAGACAAATGACCACTTACAACATGAGGGATAGTTGCTGCAGTGGAAGAAGTGCGGGACAGCCCTCACAGGGTAGCATCAAGGGAGGAAGGGAGGCTCAGGGCATGGCTTTCCAGAAAAAGTAACTTAAACAGTGACCTGAGGCATGGGCAGGCATTAGCAATGGTCAGGAGGATCCAACATGGGTAAGGATCAGAGAGCAAGAGACAGAATGAGGAGTTTGAAGAGCTGGAAGTAGAAAGTAAGGTGGGAAAGAGGCAAAAGATGAGGCTGTAGAGGAAAACCCACCCCACATGCTCACTCTCTTCTGTTCCAACACAGGGGCATGCTCATTCTCTTCTGTCCCATTGTCCGAAAGGGAATACCTCTCTCTAAAATTGGCATTTACTCTATAGGCCATAGGAACCATGTGGGGGGTGGAGTGGTCAGGCTGTCAAGAGCTCACTCTGCCTTCAGTATGGAGAGGCTTCTGCACTACAGTGTGGAAGGACATTGAAAGATTAAGTTAAACAGTGAAAACTTATAATGTCAGTATAATTTCAACTAGGTTACTGTTGATGACAGGTGGCATGATGGCATTGGCAGAATTACCGTGGTGGTTTGAGGGGTGGAGTCGAAGTGAGAAAGCAAAGCAAAAAAACCAAACCAAACCAACCAAAGTGAGAAAGCAGAGAGAACTGAGTGTAGACAAGCAGTAACTCTTTTAAGAAACAGGGCTCTTAAAAAGGGAAGAGCAAGAGAACTGTGGGTGGGCTAATAGTCCTGGGTGCTCTCCCTCTCCGATGTGAGGGTTCCGAATACGTTTCCATGATGCTGGAGGTCAGTTGATTTGGAAGGAGAGGTTGAAAGTACAGAAGGTAGACGGAACAGGGCAGAGAGTAGGAAGCAGGGAGACTCCACGCACAAGTGGTGGCATTATCCTAAGGCAGGAGGGGGAAGGAACACCTCTTTCATTTGCTGGGGAAAGGGGCTAGAGTGGGCAATGAAGCTGGGGAGTTTGTAGGTTTGAGATTCATATTTAAGCAGATAATTAGTATGAGAAATAGAGGGAAAACTGTGGGAGTTGCTTATCTCCAAAGACTAGGGAAGGCAGGACTCTGTGCAACAGCTGAAGTGCCTGGAGGTGATTGAATCCAGGACCTGGGGGAAGAGAGGGAGCACCAAAGGAATATGAGGTAACTACTTGGATCAAAGCTTACCGCACCAGGTGTGTGATCTTAGCAGCAAACTCAGAGAATCCAGCCTTCTCCCACCCGTAGCTTCACATTTCCCCTTGATTTGCTTGTTTCTCAGTACCACAGGGGAGGCCCCGTCATTGCAGTGCAGGTGGAGAATGAATATGGTTCATTTGCCAAGGATAAAGATTACATGCCTTATGTTCAAAAGGTAAGAGACACTTGGTGTGTCCTCGTATTTACATGCTTCCTTCCTCACTCTGTCATTTTTACAGGCATGCATTTTCGAGGCCCTGCTGCATGGGTGACCCTGTGGTAGGTGCTGTGGGGGATGAGACTATGTGAGATCAAGTTCAGTGTCTCTGCGAATCTGCAGTGTTGTCAAGATGTACTCAGATAACTTTATTAAGAGATAAAACATGATGTGGAAAGATTATACCTTTCTCTTGCTATCTCTATGACCCATAATTCTCCTTAAACCTGGGGGCTGGTAAAGTTACATCCATAGTAAATAATGCTTCATGAACTTAATGACAACAGCTCTCGTCCTGTGGCTTTCTGACCTGTAGTGTCAACATTCTTTCTTCTGTTGCCTTTACTCCTCCATGGGGGGCGGGGCATGTCTCAGGCCAGGGAATAACTGCAGTCTTGCCTGGTTGCCTTTCTGATGGCTCAGGACTCTTCCCGTCCCTGATTTCCCACAGTGAAGAAGCTGATGAGTTTCGAGTGTAAACTGGACCTCCTCCCCAGGTTGCTAAGCAGAATGCAGGGTCACATGTTAGCTGTGCCCACACATAGACCCCTGGGAGGGACGACCCAGAAGGCAGTGGGGAAGAGCTGCCTCCTGGGCAAGGAAGAGTGAGCCGGTGACAAGAGGGGGAGGAGGGCAGTGCTGGGCTCCCCGGACATCCTGGCTCCTGCCACACAGCTCTGGCCTCTGGGGCTGGACAGGCTCTGTGAGGGACTCCCCCCTCTAACTTTTCTCAGGGGCATCACATTAGACCCCCTCAAATCAGTCTCATTGAGCTAGCGTTGTTTTTCCTTGACTTTCAAAATTTACTAGCCTACCCCGCCAGGCCTGGACATGGCTTAGTGAATAGGTAAGACACACAGCTGGGGTCCTCTTGCCCTCTGGTCATCTGTCTGCTCCTCAGCCCTTAGTAAATGCAATCTGCAAATTAGATTCCCCCTCCTTCCCTGAAGCCATGACAGACTTTCTTACTTCCTTTGAGTGTCCAGGTAGGACCCAAGTTTTATGAAGTTTATCTGTGATCCCCACAGCCTTGGCTTCTTCCCTTCAAGCACAAAGTGCTTCAAAACCTCTCTTTCTCTTGGATTTAGAGCCTCCCTCAAGTGCTTCCTCATAAAAGTCAGCCTTGGGGTTTTCCCCTTGAGACTGTGACCATGGATGTCAGAGCTCCTAACTCAGCTGCTCTTGTGGTTATCCCTGGGAACAACACAGGCTGGGACAGAGACCAAGTTTCCCCTAATTTACTGAATTGCAGATGGTCAGACTCTAAATTCAAACCTTTCTCTCTGGCTCACACATTGCCCAAGTGAGCCCAAGCTATATTTTTCCCTAATTTCCTTATATGTCCTTCTTCTCATGGGAGCAAGGGAAGTAGGTTCATTTTGTCCAGTTTTCTCAACAGGCCCTGCTGGAAAGAGGGATTGTGGAACTGCTCATGACCTCGGATGATACAGAAAATGTGCTAAAAGGCCACATAAAAGGAGGTACAAATTTAGACTTATTTTAAGGAAGAACTGAGCCTCTTCACCAGCCAATTTGAATCTTGAACCAAGTATATCTCAGATGTCTACATTGGAGTGGACTCCAGAAACTTGATACTGATGAGGACTCAAGGTCCAAGTGAAGAGCTCACACACCAACCCCATCTCTTTCCCTCAGTCATGTTGTCTTTAAACAGAGCTATAACTGAGATCTTCTGGTCTCAGTACACTTTTCCATCTTTCATAATTTTTCCGTGGGCTAAGAATCTGGATTGGTGCTGGGCATGGCTTAGAATCCCGGTCTTCTGCACCAATGTGGAGAGACACATGGAGAAACAGAAGATAGATGTGTGTCAGGAAGATGGCCTAGGCCAAGTTCTAGTCCTGGGATCTTATAGCCAGAAACTCACTGTGGACTCTGAGTAGAGTTCATCCTAGAGAGTGAAGTAACAGAACAGTTCAGACCAGAATCATAAGGTGATGATAGTGAGGGAAATGACCGTGGTATTATCAGCAGCCATTTGGGTCCAAGGGAGTATCTGTCAGGTAGTCCTTAGTTCAAGACCAGTTACTTCCATATATTGCTGTTTTCCCCTCCTTTTTGGTGGCTCTTCCCCTCACTATTATGGTACAGTGAGAAGTGTGCTGAACTTGGGTCAAGAGACTTGTATTCAGTTCCTAGGTCTAATCAAGTTGTATGATCTTGGCTTGTTCTACTTCTCTACACAAAATGTGGTTAATTTCAATTGCCCTTCTTATCTTGCATTGTCCTTGCAAGTGTCCAGTGATGTGAAGACTTATATGGCAGCCCTTTGTACTTTGCAAAGTGGAATATAAGTAGTGTCTCATTATCCTTACTAATTAGCACACTTTCCTTCTGTGTGCCGGGGCCTCCAACTATCCCCTGGTGGCACTGGCACAGTACCTCATGCAGCACCTGTCTCTTTCTATAGTTCTGGCCACCATCAATATGAACACATTTGAGAAGAGTGCTTTCAAGCAGCTTTCCCTCCTGCAGGTAAGGATGTCTTAGAGATGAAGAGTCTTTGCTCCTTTGCCTGCCCAATCCTCCCTAGCCTGTGCAGCTGGTGTTCAATGAGAACAGGCCTGGCAAGGTAACTCCTGCTTCCCTCCACCCCCCAGGGCCTCAACTAGGTTCCAAAGCAATTTGGGGAGTTTATGCCTTTTGTAATGGGGAATGAAGACGAAGTCCTGCTTCCATCACCACTGTTAGTGAAGCACCTCATGGAGATGACTAGAGGGAAGGTGAGGGGATTATGTGGGGTAAATCAAAGGGAGATGATGTTCTTTTTCCTCTGCAAGGACAGAGCTCAGAAGTTGTCTATATACATTGCTGAGAGAGGACTCATACCTAGCTTTGCTGGATTCAGCCTATTTTAGCCAGACTGCAAATTATGGAAGTGAATAACTGTTGTACATGAATTCATTAACAACCATGGATGGAGTAGTTCCTATTTCCTCTCAGTGGGTTGTCCCTTGTGATAGTTTCAAAGATGGACAAATTATGGTCTATGCCTTTGGGGATTATATCCTTTCTTCACAGAACAGCTAGACTGAGCTCTTAAAGACCAAACTGATTATGGTTTCCTCTGCTTAACATACTTTCCTGGGTTTCCTTTGTGCCCAGGATATATCCAAAGCTGGTGCCATGGCTGGCGAGGCCTGGTAGGACCTGATGCAGTCTTCCATTCCACGCTCAGCCCTCACTGCTCTTCTCCCTTAGGTGGGAAAGCCTTCTTCAGTACTGCAAAGTAAGAGGCGCACTGCTCACGTGGCCAGAGTGTCCCGCGGTGCTTCCTCTGCCTTACACCCTCATACACAAGTTTTAATTAAAGAACAAATTAATCTTATTTCCTCTTCTCACTAATTTCTACACATCTTCTGACCTAGTAAATGGAAGGGACTCTGCCAGGGCTGGCTCCATGGCTTTCTATTTTTTTCTTTTTTTTTTTACCAACAGATTCCAAAAAGTTAACTTTGAGCAAAATCAAATGGTATTTGTCTTTATCTGACTTATTTCACTTAGCATAATACCCTCTAGGTCCATCCATTTGTTGCAAAGGGCAAGATTTCATTTATTCTTTTTATGGTTGAGTAATATTCCATGATATATATATATAAATAATCCCTTCTTCCTTATCCATTCATTTATCATTGGACATTTGGGTTGCTTTCACATCTTAGCTATTATAAATAATGCGGCAATAAACATAGGAGTGCATGTATCTTTTCAAATTAGTGTTTTCATTTTCTTTAGGTAAATACCCAGTAGTGGAATCACTGAATCACATGGTACTCCTATTTTTAATTTTTTTGGGGAAACACCATACTGTTTTCCACAGTGGTTGCCCCAATTTACATTCTCCCTGACAGTGTACAGGGTTCCTTTTTTTCCATATCCTCATCAACACTTGTTATTTCTTGTCTTTTTTTTCTTTAAATTTTTTATTGTTATGTTAATCACCATACATTACATCATTAGTTTGTGATGTAGTGTTCCATGATTCATTGTTTGTGCATAACACCCAGTGCTCCACACAGAACGTACCCTCTTTAATACCCATCACCAGGCTAACCCATCCCTAATCCCCCTCCCCTCTAGAACCCTCAGTTTGTTTTTCAGAGTCCATCGTCTCTCATGTTCGTCTCCCCCTCCGATTTACCCCCCTTCCATTCTTCCCTTCCTGCTATCTTCTTCTTTTTTTTTCTTCACATATATTGCATTATTTGTTTCAGAGGTACAGATCTGTGATTCAACAGTCTTGCACAATTCACAGCACTCACCATAGCACATACCCTCCCCAATGTCTATCACCCAGCCACCCCATCCCCACTCCAGCAACCCTCAGTTTGTTTCCTGAGATTAAGAATTCCTCATATCAGTGAGGTCATATGATACATGTCTTTCTCTGATTGACTTATTTCACTCAGCATAACACCCTCCAGTTCCATCCACATCGTTGCAAATGGCAAGATCTCATTCATTTTGATGGCTGCATAATATTCCATTGTGTATATATACCACATCTTCTTTATCCATTCATCTGTTGATAGACATCTTGGCTCTTTCCACAGTTTGGCTATTGTGGACATTGCTGCTATAAACATCGGGGTGCACATAACCCTTTGGATCCCTACATTTGTATCTCTGGGGTAAATACCCAGTAGTGCAATTGCTGGATTGAATGGTAGCTCTAATTTCAACTGTTTGAGGAACCTCCATACTGTTTTCCAGAGTGGTTGCACCAGCTTGCATTCCCACCAACAGTGTAGGAGGGTTCCCCTTTCTCCGCATCCCCACCAACATCTGTCATTCCCTGACTTGTTAATTTTAGCCATTCTGACTGGTGTGAGGTGGTATCTCATTGAGGTTTTGATTTGGATTTCCCTGATGCCGAGCGATGTTGAGCACTTTTTCATTTGTCTGTTGGCCATTTGGATGTCTTCTTTGGAAAAATGTCTGTTCATGTCTTCTGCCCATTTCTTGATTGGATTATTTGTTCTTTGAGTGTTGAGTTTGATAAGTTCTTTATAGATTTTGGATACTAGCCCTTTATCTGATATATCATTTGCAAATATCTTCTCCCATTCTGTCGGTTGTCTTTTGGTTTTGTGGACTGTTTCTTTTGCTGTGCAAAAGCTTTTTATCTTGATGAAATCCCAATAGTTCATTTTTGCCCTTGCTTCCCTTGCCTTTGGCAATGTGTCTAGGAAGAAGTTGCTGTGGCTGAGGTCAAAGAGGTTGCTGCCTGTGTTCTCCTTTAGGATTTTGATGGACTCCTGTTCCACATTGAGGTCTTTCACCCATTTTGAGTCCTTTTTTGTGTGTGGTGTAAGGAAATGGTCCAGTTTCATTCTTCTGCATGTGGCTGTCCAATTTTCCCAACACCATTTGTGGAAGAGACTGTCTTTTTTCCATTGGACATTCTTTCCTGCTTTGTCGAAGATGAGTTGACCATAGAGTTGAGGGTCCATTTCTGGGCTCTCTATTCTGTTCCATTGATCTATGTGTCTGTTTTTGTGCCAGTACCATACTGTCTTGATGATGACAGCTTTGTAATAGAGCTGGAAGTCCGGAATTGTGATGCCGCCAGCTTTGCTTTTCTTTTTCAACATTCCTCTGGCTATTCGGGGTCTTTTCTGGTTCCATACAAATTTTAGGATTATTTGTTCCATTTCTTTGAAAAAAGTGGGTGGTATTTTGATGGGCATTGCATTGAATGTGTAGATTGCTCTAGGTAGCATTGACATCTTCACAGTATTTGTTCTTCCAATCCATGAGCATGGAATGTTTTTCCATTTCTTTGTGTCTTCTTCAATTTCTTTCATGAGTATTTTATAGTTTTCTGAGTACAGATTCTTTGCCTCTTTGGTTAGATTTATTCCTAGGTATCTTATGGTTTTGGGTGCAATTGTAAATGTGGGATCGTCTCCTTAATTTCTCTCTCTTCTGTCTTATTGTTGGTGTATAGGAATGCCACTGATTTCTGTGCATTGATTTCATATCCTGCCACTTTACTGAATTCCTGTATGAGTTCTAACAGTTTTGGGGTGGAGTCTTTTGGGTTTTTCACATAAAGTATCATATCATCTGCAAACAGTGAGAGTTTGACTTCTTCCTTGCCGATTTGGATGCCTTTGATTTCTTTTTGTTGTCTGATTGCTGTGCCTAAGACTTCTAATACTATGTTGAATAGCAGTGGTGATAGTGGACATCCCTGCTGCATTCCTGACCTTAGGGGGAAAGCTCTCAGTTTCTCCCCATTCAAAATGATATTC
Organism: Eumetopias jubatus; assembly: GCF_037043125.1. Taxonomy (NCBI): domain Eukaryota; kingdom Metazoa; phylum Chordata; class Mammalia; order Carnivora; family Otariidae; genus Eumetopias; species Eumetopias jubatus. Next base: position 84,092,863 of record NW_028274819.1, on the reverse strand, counting down.
ACTGTAGGTTTTTCCTAGATGGCTTTTATGATATTGAGGTATGTACCCTCTCTCCCTATACTCTGAAAACTTTTGATCAAGAAAGGATGCTGTACTTTGTCAAATGCTTTTTCTGCATCTATTGAGAGGATCATATGATTCTTGTTCTTTCTTTTGTTAATGTATTGTATCACGTTGATTGATTTGTGGATGTTGAACCAACGTTGCAGCCCAGGGATAAATCCCACTTGGTCGTGGTGAATAATCCTTTTAATGTACTGTTGGATCCTATTGGCTAGTATTTTGGTGAGAATTTTTGCATCCATGTTCATCAAGGATATTGGTCTGTAATTCTCCTTTTTGATGGAGTCTTTGGTTTGGGGATCAAGGTAATGGTGGCTTCATAAAATGAGTTTGGAAGTTTTCCTTCGATTTCTATTTTTTGGAACAGTTTCAGGAGAATAGGTATTCATTCTTCTTTAAAAGTTTGGTAGAATTTCCCTTTGAAGCCATCTGGCCCTGGGCCCTTGTTTGTTGGGAGATTTTGGATGACTGCTTCAATTTCCTTAGTGGTTATACATCTGTTCAGGTTTTCTATTTCTTCCTGGTTCAGTTTTGGTAGTTGATACATCTCTAGGAATGCATCCTTTTCTTCCAGATTATCTAATTTGCTCATAGAGTTGCTCATAATCTGTTCTTATAATTGTTTGTATTTCCCTAGTGTTGGTTGTGATCTCTCCTCTTTCATTCATGATTTTGTTGATTTGGGTCATTCCTCTTTTCTTTGTGATAAGTCTGGCCAGGGGTTTATTAATCTTGTTAGTTCTTTCAAAGAACCAGCTCCTAGTTTCGTTAGTCTGTTCTACTGTTCTTTTGGTTTCTATTTCATTGATTTCTGCTCTGATCTTTATGATTTCTCTTCTCCTGCTGGGTTTAGGCTTTATTTGCTGTTTTTTCTCTAGCTCCTTTAGGTGTAGGGTTAGGTTGTATATTTGAGACCTTTCTTTTTCCTTGAGAAAGGCTTGTATTGCTATCTACTTTCCTCTTAGGACTGCCTTTGCTGTATCCCAAAGATTTTGAACAGTTGTGTTTTCATTTTCATTGGTTTCCAGGAATTTTTTTAATTCTTCTTTAATTTCCTGGTTGACCCATGCATTCTTTACTAGGATGCTCTTTAGCCTCCATGTATTTGAGTTCTTTCTGACTTTCCTCTTGTGATTGAGTTCTAGTTTTAAAGCACTGTGGTCTGAACATATGCAGGGAATGATCCCAATCTTTTGGTACCGGTTGAGACCTGATTTGTGACCTAGGATGTGATCTGTTCTGAAGAATGTTCCATGGGCAGTAGAGAAGAATGTGTATTCCGTTGCTTTGGGATGGAATGTTCTGAATACATCTGTGAAGTCCATTTGGTCCAGTGTGTCATTTAAAGACTTTATTTCCTTGTCATGGGTATCCATTTTTTAATGGCTGTAGTAAGTCTTTTTTGTTGTTGTTGTTAGTTCTTTTTCTCTTGTCACTTTTAAAAAATTTTTAAATTATTATTATTTTTTTAATTTAAATTCACTTAGCCAACATATAGTACATCATTAGTTTCAGATGTAGTGTTCAATGATTCATTAGTTGCATATAACACCCAGTGCACATCACATCACATGCCCTCCTTAATGCCCATCAGCCTGTTATGCCATCCCCCCACTCACCTGTCCTTCCACACCCTGAGGAAGTTTGTTTCCCAGAGTCAAGAGTCATGGTTTTTCTCCCTCTCTGATTTCTTCAGTTTTCCCTCCCTTCCCTTATGATCCTCTGCACTGTTTCTTATGTTCCACATATGAGTGAAACCATATGATAACTGTCTTTCTCTGATTGTCACTTTTTTAAAAAGCAGCTTTGTTGAAATATAATTTATACACCATAAAATTCACCCATTGTCAGTATACAATCCAAGATGTAGAGTTTTACAACCACGGCCATAATCTAAAGAGTTTCCCCACACTCATTTGTGGTAAATCCCCTGCCCCGTCTCCAGCCCTAGGCAAACACTGATCTGCTTTTCATCTCTATAAACTTGCTTTTTCTAGACATTTCATATAAATGGAATCATGCACTATCTTGTCTTTTGTATCTGGTTTCTTTCAGGCAGCTTGATGTTTTTGAGGTTCCTCTGTACTACAGCATGAATCAGCAGTTCATTCCTTTTGATAGCCGAGTAGATAACGTTCTTGTATCCTATGTCTAAAGTCATAGCCAAAGCCAAAGATCATGCAGTTTTTCTCTTATGTCCTTCTTTCGTACACTAATATGGTTAAACATGGGTTTTGAAAGTTGATCCAGGCTTGTATTCCTGGTATTAATTCTACTCGTTTGTGATGCATTATTGTTTTATATTCCACTGGATTCAATTTCTTCATATCTTATTGAGGAGTTTTACTTCCATGTTCATGAGGGATATTGGTCTTTGGTTTTCTTTTCTTATAATGTCTTTATTTTAGAATCAGGGTAACACTGGCCTCATAAAATGAGTTTGGAGGTATTTCCTCCTTTTCTATTTTCTGGAAGAGGTTGTATAGAATCCATAGCATTTCTTACTTAATGTTTGGTAAAATTCACCAATGAAACCATCTGGACCTGAAGTTTTCTTTTTAAAAAGACTTTTAACTAGAAGTTAATGTCTCTAATAGATGTAGCATAATTTAGATTATTTCTTGTTGAGCAAGCTTTGGTAGTTTGTGTCTTTTAAGGATTTATTCTATTCTATTTCATCTAAGTTTATGAATTCATGGGCACAGAGTTGTTTGTAATATTCTGTTGATATCCTTGTAATGTCTTTATTGTCAGTGGTGGTGGCCCTTCTTTCATTCCGATATTGGTAAGTTTGTGTCTTCTCTCTTTTTATCTCAGTCATTGTGACTAGAAGTTTAACAGTTTTATCGATCTTTTCAGAGAATTAGCTTTTGGCTTTTTTTTTTTTTTTTTTTTGCTTTATTTTCTTCTTGTTCTCTATTTCATTGATTTCTTCTCTGATCTTTAGCATTTTGTATTTTGCTTCCTTTGGACTGAATCGGCTCTACTTTTTCTAGGTTGTTTGTTTGTTTGTTTGGTGGAAGCTTAGATTACTGACTTGAGAATTTTTTCTTTTCTAATATGAGCATTTATGGCTACAAAATTTCCCTGAATGCACTGTGTGATATGCTGTATTTTCATTTTCAAAAATGTTTCAAAAAATGTTCAAAACATTTTAAAATTTCCCTTGAGAATTCATCTTTATTCTATGTATCAGAAGTATGTTGCTTAATTTTTGAATCCTTGGGGATTTTCCAGGTATTATTCTGTTGTTGATTTCTAGTTTAATACCATTAAAGTCCAAGAATATACTTTGCATGATTTCTGTTCTTTTACATTTTTTAAGTTTTGTTTTATGACTCATAAGATGGTCAGTTTGGTGAATGTTCCATGTACACTTGAGAAGATGTGTATTTTGCATTTGTTTTTAAATTTCCGTTAGCTTAAGTTGATTGTTGGTACTGTTCAGGTAATCTCTATTCTTACTGATTTTCTACTTACTTATTCTATCAATTATTAAGAGAAGAGTGTTGATATCTCTAAATATAATTGTGGATTTATTTATTTGTCATTTCAGATCTATCCGCTTTTATCTTTGTGTATTTTGAACCACTGTTTTTAGGTATGTGCACATTTAGAATTGTTGTATTTTCTTGGAGAATTCATCCCTTTATCATTATGTAATGACCATCTTCCTTGTTTTGAAGTCTACTTTGACTGATATAAATAGAGCTATTCCAGCTTTCTTTTGGTTAGTGGTTTGCATGATGTATTTTTCTTTATTCTTTTACTTTTTACCTTTCTTTTTCTTTAAGATTTTATTTATTTATTTGAGAGAGAGAGCATGAGCAGGGCAGAGGGGCAGAGGAAGAGGGAGAAGCAGGTTTCCCCCTGAGCAGGGAGCCAGACTCAGGGCTTGATCCCAGGACCCTAGGATCCTAACCTGAGCTGTTAACTGACTGAGCCGCCGAGGTGCCCCAATTTTTACCTTTCTTTAAGTATTCATATTTAAAGTGGATTTCTTGTAGACCGCATATAATTATGTATTACTTTTTAAAATATTTAATCTGACAGTTTTTGTCTCTTAGCTGATGTAGTTAGATAATTCACATTTAAAGTGATTATTGATATAGTTGGATTAAAATCTAGCATCTTGCTAATTCTTTTCTATTTTTCCACTTGTTATGTTTCTTTTCTCTTCTTTTTTTCCCTTCTCTTGAATTAATTGAGCATTTTTTATGATTATATTTTATCTCCTCTATGGACTAAAAACTTTTCTCAGGGTTTAAAGTTTTAGGTGTTGCCCAAGGATTTAAAATGTACATGTTAAATTAATCTGAAAGTACTTTCAAATACTGAACTGCTTCACATGTAGTATCTTATGCATATCTTATATGCGCTATCTTATAATAGTATATTCCTAAATTCTCATTTTAAAGATGCTATTCTATTGTGTTGGGTTATTTTGTTGTTTTGTTTCGTTTTGGCTTTCATGGTTTCTGATGATAAGTCTATATTAATTCTTGCCTGTGGCTTTTGTAGGTGATTTGTCTTTTTTCTCTGACTGCCTTTAGAATTTTCTCATTGTCTTTGGTTTTCAGAAGCTTAAGTATAATATACTTGGGTGTGGTTTGTTTCTTAGAGTTTATCCTGCTTGATGTTCCACAGATTGGATCTATGGTTTGGTGTCTGTAATTAATTTTAGAAAATTCTCAGCCATTACTTATTCAAGAATTTCCTCTCTTCTCTCTCTCTTCTTCTGGAGGTCCAATTACATGTACATAAGATCATTTGATATTGTCTCACACTGCTTGGTTGGTGGTTTTTTTTTTTTCTACTCTTTTACTCTTTATTTTTTAGTTTGGTTAATTTCTTTTGACTTCTCTTTAAGTACACTGATTTAGTCCTCTCCTCCATTGAGTCTACTGGTGAGCTCAGTGAAAGACTTCTTTATTTCTATTACTGTGTTCTTGATTTCTAGTTTTTCATTCACTTCCTATAGCTTCCATCTGTCAACTAAAGTTATCCATCTGATTTTGCATGGTGTCCACCTCTTCTATTGCAAACTTTATCATATTAATCATAGTTATTTTAAATTCCATATTTAATTACAACATCTGTCTTATCTGAGACTGTTCTTGATTATTGCTTTATCTCTTTGAAATGTGTTTTTTCCTTGCCATTTTGTAGGGCTCATAGTTTTGTTTTGTTTTTAAATGAAAACTGAACATCTTGTGTGGGACATAGATACTATCTTGGAGGTAAGCATGCCTTTCTTTCTGCTAGCCTTTTAATGTGGGGGGTTTGTGTCAATCTAGTCAGGAGTTGGGCTGAATTTGAGGTTTCTTGTTGCTAAAGTTATCCTCCTTGAACCACAGCCTTCAAATTCCTCTAGAATATCTCATGTCTAGTGTGAGGGCTAGTTTTTCAGAGGTATTTTCTCTATGTCTGGACTCCTCTTGGCTTCCGTTCTTCCTGCTTTGCATTGCACCCCAAGAGAGTCTGTCTTTCCCACCTCTCCCAGCTATATTATATGTCATTTATACTCTATACTGGTTAGCCTCATGGTGAGGGAGGAAATGCATTCCCTGATGTTATAATTAAGCCTCAGTCTTAGGCAAGCACTGTGTGCCTGGGTCTGAGGGGTAGGCCTTTCAAGGCTCCTGTTTCTTTGCTAGCTGTATTTCCAGGCCCAGCACAGGTTCTTGCTCCTCTCCCAATGGTAGTGTTTTGTTTTGTTGGTTTTTCCCTGCTCTGTTTCTCAGAAGCAGTAGGTTTCTATGAGCGTCCTAAGGTGACAGCTTTTGTTTTTCCTGTCTCTGCAGATTAAGTCTTTTGTTCCCTAGAAGAGAGGAGTATGGGAGATTTGGCAGAGGCTGCCGCTTCCCTTCCCCAGCCAGTATTGGGAAGGAAGCCAAAGTACCTCAGGCCTGTTGGCTTAAACAGTATTTATCTTCTCACAGTTCTGGAGGCTAGAATCCGAGATTAAGGTGTCAAAAGGGTTTGTTTCTTCTGAGGCTTCTCTCCTCAGCTGACTTCTCTGGGCATCTTCACAAGGTTCTCCTTGTGTGTGTGTCTGTATCCTAATCTCTTCTTAAAAGGGTACTAGTGATATTGGATTAGGGTCCACCCTGATAATCTCATTTAAACTTAATTAACTGTTTAAATACCCTTTTCCCGAATATAGTCATATTCTGAGATACTGGGGCTTAGGACTTCCAGTATAAATGTGGGGAGGCCCCACAATTCAGCCCATAACTTTCCACCTTCACCCAAATTTAGGTCCTTCTTGCATGCAAAATATATTAACCCCAGGCCTGCAACCTCAAAGTCCAACTTTTTTTTTTTTTTTATTCCAGCATCAACTCTGAGTCCAAAGTCTCATCTCATACAGGTAGAGATGAGACTCCGGGTATGATTCATCCTAGGCAAAATGCTTCTTTAGGTTTGAACCTGTGAAACCAGGCAACAAGTTATCTGCTTCCAAAATACAATGTAGGATAGGCACAGGATAGACAATCTCATTCAAAAAGGGAGAAATTGGAAAGCAGAAAGGGGTCGTGGGTGGCAAGCAAGTCCAAAACCTTGTAGGGCAAATTCCATTAGATTTGAGGCCTCAGAATAATAATTAAACTTTATGGCTTAATAATAATTCCCTGTTCTCTATGTTTACCAGGGTGGGCTTCCCTTTCAGGCCCACCAGGTGACAGCTCCGTAACCTCAGCCCTGGGCATTGGCTGTGACTCCTCTGGGACCTAGAAAAAGATGACACAGCCCCATCTGCTGGGCTTTTGTGTCTACAGTAGTAGTGGTAGCCTGCTGACTTCTCAATCACCTTCAGCGTCATTCCTCTTTTTTCTTGAAGGATAATGTATATTTGCAGCCTGATAGCTCTATTGGCCCATCCTGTAGAATCCCAGAAGTCCAACAGCTTTCCTTCATTTTGCCTCAGCTCTGTCCCCTTCTGTCCAAGTCAGTAGCATTTCGGCTAGTATAAAATTTTTAAAAACCTACTGGCCTCCCGTACAATTCATGGGAACCCACGCCATTAGACGTGGGAACTTTCCTAGATAGCCCCACCTCTATTCCTGGCCTCTGTTGAGTTGGCTAAATGGATCCATAAGTCACCAACAACCTCTGTAGCAAATGATTGTCCACCCACATCTTTGATGTTCTCTAATTGCACCTTTTCAATTTTTACAATATAGGTAGGCTGAGAATTTTACAAATCTTCAAGTTCGGGTTCCTTTTTGCTTAACAATTCCTTCTTCAGTTTATCTCTTTCCTCTTATATTTCACTATAAGGAACAAGGAGAAACCAGACCATGACATCAACATTTTCTTAGGAATCTCCTCATCTAAATATTGAGGTTCATCAATTGCAAGTTCTGCTTTCCAAAATACTAGAACTCAATTCATCCAAGTTCTTTGCCATTTTATAACAAGGATTAACTTCCCCTTCCAGTTTCCGATAACATTTACTGATTTCCACCTGAGATCTCATCAGAAGCATCTTTAACATTCATATTTCTAACAGCAATCTGTTTATGATGACATTTATATTCTCTAAGATGATACAAGTTCTCTCTCCAGCTCTCCTATTCTTTTTCCAAGCTCTCACTAGAATTGCCTTTAATCCCATATTTCTATTAACAGTCCCTTCAAGGAAATCTAGGCTTATTTTTAGCAAGCACTTCAAGGTTCATCCAGCCTTTCCCCATTACCCAGTTCCAAAGCCACTTCCTTATCTTTAGGCATTTGTTAATTAATAAACAATCACCCCAGTACCCCCCCAAAATCTATATTAATTTCCTTGGGCTGCCGTAACAGAACACCACGGGCTGGGTACTTAAACAACAGTCATTTATCTTCTCACAATTTTAGAGGCTTAGACATCCAAGATTGAGGTGCCAGCAGGGTTGTTTTGATCTGAGATTCTTTTCTTGGCCTGTAGATGGCCTTCTTCCCCTCCTTATGTCTTCACATGGTCTATGCTTGTCTATATCCAAATTTCCTCTTTTTATAAGGACACCACTCATTTTGGAGGCCCTGTAGCCAAATACAGTCACATTCTGAGGTCCTGGGAATTAGGACCTCAATATATGATTTTTTTTTGGTTGGGGGGGGACCCAGTTCACCTGTAATAGAAAGTTACTGAGGATTCTCCCTAGTCTTCCCACAGAACATGTGGTGGGATTTGTGGAGGTAAAATCTGCATAAAGGTGTAAGACCCAACCACATCCAGGCCCCTGGAGGATTCACATTTTCATGCTAGCCCAATATGTTTTCCTATGTTCTTTTTTTTTCAAGATTTTATTTATTTATTTGACAGAGACAGAGATAGCGAGAGCAGGAACACAAGCAGCGGGACTGGGAGAGGGAGAAGCAGGCTTCCCCCCAAGGAGGGAGCCCAATGCGGGGCTCGATCCCAGGACCCTGGGGTCATGACCTGAGCCAAAGGCAGACGCCAACGATGAGCCACCCAGGCGCCCTTCCTATGTGTTCTTTCCCATATCTTTAAAAAGACAATGAGAAATAAATGAAGATAAGAGAATAACCCACTCTCATTATAAAACTATCATTTGTATCTGTTTAGGATTTACTCATTTGGGGTGTTCAGTAGGTTCTTCTCCCTTCTTCTTTTTCTAAGGTTTTTTTTTTTTTTTAATTGAGGTACAATTGACGTATAGCATTATATTAGTTTTAGGTATATAACAGAATGATTTGATATTTATATATATTGTCAAGTAATCACCACAATAAGCCTAGTAAACATCCATTACCATACTTAAAAATATTTTTTCTTGTGATGAGAACTTTTAAGATCTACTCCCAGCAATGCTCAAATATGAACACAGTATTATTAACTATAGTCACGATGTTGTGCATTACATCCCCATGACTTATTTGTTTTATAACTAGAAGTTTGTACCTTTTGACTCCCTTCACCCATTTCACCCAACCCCCCATCTTCCCTTCTTCCCTCCATCGGGCAACCAGCAGTCTGTTCTGTTTCTCCAAGCTTTGGTTTTTGTTGTTGGTTTTTAACTTTTTTTTTTATGATTCAACATATAAGTGATATGATATTTGTCTTTCTCTGTCTGATTTATTTCACTTTTCATAATGTCCTCAGGTCCACCCATGTTGTCACAAATGGCAAGATTTCATTCTTCTTTATGGCTGAAATATTTAGTTTCTCATATATATCACATCTTCTTTATCCATTTATCCATCAATGGACACTTGGTTTGTTTTTATACATTGGCTATTGTATAATGCTCTAATGAACATGGGGATGTGTATATCGTTTTGAGTTAGTGCTTTAATTTTTTTCAGATAAATACCCAGATGTGGAATGCTGGATCATATTGTATTTCTATTATTAATGTTTTGAGGAACCTCTACTGTTTTCCGTAGTGGTTCCACAAATTTACATTCCCACCAACAGTGGATTCCTTTTTCTCTTCATCTTCACCAACACTTGTTATTTCTTGTCTTTTTGATGAGTCATTCTTACAGTGAGATGATATATCACAGTGGTTTTGATACACATTTCCCTGAATTGTTAGTGATGTTGAGCATCTTTTCATGTACTTGTTGGCTATCTATATTTCTTCTTTGAAAAATGTCTATTCAGATCTTCTGCCCATTTTTACATCAAGTTATTTGTTTTTTTGCTATTGAGCTATATGAGTTCTTTATGTATTTTAGATATTAACTGGTTATCAGATATATTATTTTCAAATATTTTCTCACATTCAGTAGGTTGCCATTTCATTTTGTTGATGGTTTCCTTTGCTGAAGAGGAAATTTTTAGTTTGATGTAGTCTCAATTGTTTATTTTTGTGTTTGTTGCCTTTGCTTTTGATGTCAGATCCAAAAATCATTGCCAAGACCAACATCAAGGAGCTTACTGTCTATGTTTTCTTTTAGGAACTCTATGGTTTCAGGTCTTACATTCAAGTATTTAATTTATTTTGAATTAATCTTTATGTAAGGTATAAGATAGGTGTTCAGTTTCATTGTTTCACATTTGGCTGTCCCTGTTTTCCTAACACCATTTATTGAAGAGACTAAAGTTTCCCCATTTTATATTCTTGGCTCCTTTGTTGTAAATTAATTGACCATATGTGTGTGAGTTTATTTCTGGGCTCTCAGTTCTGTTCTACATTGTTTGATTTGTGGATGTGAAACCATTCTTGCATTGCAGGGATAAATCCCACTTGTTGATGGTGAATGATTCTTTTAATGTATTGTTGAACTCAGTTTGCTAATATTTTATTGAAGATTTTTGCATATATGTTCATCAAGTGTATTGGCTTGATATTTTCTATTCTTGCAGTATGCTTGGTCTGGTTTTGGTATCAGGGTAATTCTGGCTTTGGAAAATGAGGTTAGAAATACTCCCTCCTTCTATTTTTTGGAAGAGTTTGGAAAGGATTAGCATTAGTTCTTCTTTAAATGTTTGGCAGAATTCACCAGTTAATCCATTTGGTCCTGGACCTTCATTTACTGGAATGTTTTTGATTCTCTAAAGTTTCATGATTCAGTCTTGGCAGGTTGTATGTTTCTAGAAATCTAAGTATTTCATCTTGGTTGTCCAATTTTTTAGCATATTCATTGCATGTTCATTGCAGTCTCTTATTTTCCTTATATTAATGTGGTATCAATTGTAATATGTCTTCTTTCATTTCTGATTTTATTTATGTGAATCCTCTATCTTTTTCTTGGTAAGTTTAGCCAACCGTTTGTTTATTTTGTTTATCTTCTCAAAAAACCAGCTCTTAGTTTCATTGATGTTTTCTATTGTGTTTTTAGTCCCTCATTTTTTTCTACTCTGATATTTATTATTTCCTTTCTTCTATAAACTTTGGGCTTAATTTGTTCTTTTTTTAGTTCCTTGAGATATAAAGGTAGGTTGTTTATTTGAGATCTTTCTTGCTTTTTAATGTAGGCATTTATCACATGAACTTACCTTTTAGAACAGCTTTCGCTGCATCCTTTAGGTTTTGGTATGTAGTTCTATTTTCATTTGCCTCAAGATTTCTTGATTTCTCTTTTGATTTCCTTTTTGACCTATTGATTGTTCAGTAGCATGTTTAATCTTTTATATACTTCTGAATTTTCCAGTTTTCTTCTTGTAATTTATTTCTAGTTTTATACTATTATGTTTGGAAAAGAGCTTGATATGATTTAAATATTCTTATATTTATTAAGACTTATTAAATAAATATTTACAAATGTTATATCCTCTTGTTGGATTGACCTCTTTACATTGCTCCCCTATATAATGACCTTCTTTATCTCTTATTACAGTGTTTGTCTTAAAGTCTATTTTGTGTGATATGAGTATAGCTTTTTCCCAGTTTTCCTTTGGTTTCCATTTACATGGAATATCTTTTCCATCTCTTGCTTTCAATCTATGTATGTCCTTACATGTGCAGTAAGTCCTTTGTAGGCAGCATATAGATGGGTCTTATTTTTTTTACCCATTCCACTATTCTATGTCTTTTGATTGGAGAATTTAGTTCATTTACTTTTATTTATTTTATTTATTTTTAATTTTTATTTATTTATTTATTTGAGAGAGAGAAAGGGAGGGAAAGAGAGAGCACAAGCAGGGGGAGCGGCAGGCAGAGGGAGAAGCAGGCTCCCCACTAAGCAAGGAACCTGATGCGGGACTTGATCCCAGGACCCTGGTATCATGACCTAAGCCAAAGGCAGATGCTTAACTGACTGAGCCACTCAGGCAACCCTATTTTATTTTATTTTTTAAAGATTTTATGTATTTACTTGAGAGATTGAGAGAGAGCAAGAGCAGGGGGGAGGGCAGAGGGAGAGGGAGAAGCAGACTTCCCGCTGAGCGGGGAGCCTGATGGGGCACTCCATCCCAGGACCCTGGGATCATGACCTGAGCTGAAGGCAGATGCTTAACTGACTGAGCCATCTACATGCTCTTCCATTTACTTTTAAAGTAGTTATTGATAGTAATGCACTTATTGCCATTTTGTTCATTGTTTTCTGGCTGTTTTATAATTCCTTTGTTTCTTTCTTCTTTTCTTGCTCCCTTCTTTTGTGATTTGATGATTTTCTCTAAAGGTATGCTCAGATTCCCTTCTTTTTATCCTTCATATATCTACCATATGTTTGCTTTTTGATTACCATGAGGCTTGCATAGAACAACGTAAACTTATAACCCAGTCTATTTTAAGTTGATAACAACTTAGTTCAAACACATTCTAAAATTACATTTTTATTACCCTTCCCCATGTTTTGTGTTTTTGATGTCAGAATTTATTCCTTTTTATCTTCTGTAGCATTACTTTTTATATTAAGGCAAGTTTCAACTGTTGTTGATATTGCCATACCCGATTTCTTTGTTTAATCTATAAATAGTATATCATTTTTGTGTCATCATTTTACTTTTAATTTTACTGTAACTTTTTAAAATTTAATTTATTTAAATTCAATTAGCTAACATGTAGTACATGATTAGTTTCAGACGTAGTGTTCAATAATTCATCAGTTGCATATAAATATAACACCCAGTGCTTATCATATCACATGCCCTCCTTGATGACCACCACCCAGTTCCCCCATACCCCCACCCACCATCCCTCTAGCAACCCTCAGTTTTTTTCCTATAGTTAAGAGTCTCCCATGGTTTTTCTCCCTCTCTGATGACTTCCCATTCAGTTTTCCCTCCCTTCCCCTATGATCCTCTCTGCTGTTTCTTATATTCTACATATGAGTGAAACCATATGATAATTGTCTTTCTCTGATTGACTTATTTCACTTAGCATAATACCCTCCAGTTCCATCCATGCTGATGTAAATTGTAAGTATTCATCCTTTCTGATGGCTCAGTAATATTCCATTGTATATATATATACACCACATCTTCTTTATCCATTCATCTGTCAATGGACAATATTTATCATATTTTGCTATTTATTTCTTATATCCCAGATATTCTATTTAGGATTATTTTTCTTCAGATTGAAGTATATCCTTTAGAAATTTCTTTAGGGGCACCTGGGTTGCTCAGTTGGTTAAGCATCTCACTTTGGCTCAGGTCATGACCTCAGGGTCCTTGGATCAAGTCCTGCGTTGGGCTCCTGACTCAGTGGGGAGTCTGCTTCTCCCTCTCCTTCTGCCTCTCCCCGACTTGTGCTCTCTCTCTCTCTCTCTCAAATAAATAAATAAAATCTTTTAAAAAAAGGAAATTTTCTTTGTGATATCTGCCTATGACATAGTCTATTTTTTTCCATTTCTTTTTTTTAATTTATTTTTTTATTAGCATATAATGTATTATTTGTTTCAGGGGTACAGGTCTGTGATTCATCAGTCTTACACAATTCACAGAGCTCACCATAGCACATAGCCTGCCCAGTGTCTATCACCCAGTCACCCCATCCCTCCCAACCCCCTCCACTCCAGCAACCCTCAGCTTGTTTCCTGAGATTAAGTCTCTTATGGTTTTTCTCCCTCTCTGGTTTCGTCTTGTTTCATTTTTCCCTCCCTTCCCCTATGATCCTCTGCCTTGTTTCTCAAATTCCACATATCAGTGAGTTCATATGATAATTGTCTCTCTATGATTGACTTATTTCACTTAGCGTAATACCCTCTAGTTCCATCCACGTTGTTGCAAATGGCAAGATTTCATTTTTCTGATGGCTGCATAATATTCCATTGTATACATATACCACATCTTTATCCATTCATCTGTTGATGGACATCTAGGCTCTTTCCATAGTTTGGCTATTGTGGACATTGCTGCTATAAATATTGGGGTGCACGTGCCCCTTCAGATCACTACATTTGTATCTTTGTGGTAAATGCCCAGCAGTGCAACTGCTGGGTCTAGGGTAGCTCTATTTTCAACTTTCTGAGGAACCTCCATAATGTTTTCCAGAGTGGCTGCACCAGCTTGCATTCCCACCAACAGTGTAGGAGGCTCATCCTTGCCAACAACTGTCATTTCCTGACTTGTTAATTTTAGCCATTCTTACTGGTGTGAGGTGGTATCTCATTGAGGTTTTGATTTGGATTTCCCTGATGCCAAGTGATGTTGAACACTTTTTCATGTGTCTCTTGGCCATTTGGATGTCTTCTTTGCAGAAATGTCTGTTCACGTCTTCTGCCCATTTCTTGATTGGATTATTTGTTCTTTGTGTGTTGAGTTACATAAGTTCTTAATAGATTTTGGATACTAGTCCTTTATCTGATATGTTATTTGCAAATATCTTCTCCCATTCTGTCGGTTGTCTTTTGGTTTTGTTGACTGTTTCCTTTGCTGTGCAAAAGCTTTTTATCTTGATGAAGTCCCAATAGTTCATTTTTGCCCTTGCTTCCCTTGCCTTTCACAATGTTTCTAGGAAAAAATTGCTGTGGCTGAGGTCGAAGAAGTTGCTGCCTGTCTTCTCCTCTAGGATTTTGATGAATTCCTGTCTCACATTTAGGTCTTTCATCCATTTTGAGTCTATTTTTGTGTGTGATGTAAGGAAATGGTCTATTTTTTTTAATACCTCAGTCTCTCTCTCTTTTTTTAAATCATTTTTATTTATTTATTTGACAGAGAGACCGCAAGAAAGGGAACACAAGCAGGGGGAGTGGGAGAGGGAGAAGCAGGCTTCCTGCTGAACAGGGAGCCTGACAGGGGGCTCGATCCCAGGACCCTGGGACCATGACCTGAACCGAAGGCAGACACTTAACCACTGAACCACCCAGGCGCTCCAATATCTCAGTCTTTCATTGGCTCTGGAATTCTCACTTGGTAGTTGCTTTCTTTCAGCACATAATCTGCTGAATTTATTGTTGCATTTAAAAAGTCCCTGTCAGGCTAACTCCTCTGAAGGTAATTTTTACTCTGTTGTCTGCTATAAAGAATTTTGTCTTTTGGGCACCTGGGTGGCTCAGTTGGTTGAGCCTCCAACTCTTGATTTTGGGTCAGGTCATAATCTCAGGGTTCTGGGATCAAGCCCCATGAGGTTGGGCTCTGTGTTCAGCAGGGAATCTGTGTGCCGATTTCTCTCCCTCTACCTTGGCCCCTCCCCCCATTTGCACACGCATGCTCTTTCTCTCTAAAATAAATAAATAAATCTTAAAAAGAATTTTGTCCTTGTCTTTGGTGTTTTTTTCACTTAGACCGTAACTTGTTTATGTGTGAATGTATTTATTTATTATTTTTTCCAATTTGTTGAAATTCTTGGACATGTGTATTCTCAGATAGTATCTCTTCAACTATTGCTCCTGCCCTATTGTCTCACTCCTTTCATTCTGAAATTCCAACTACAGTTATGGTAGGCCTCATGTGTGCTTTATATCTGTTTTAGTTTGTGTATTTTTTCTTCTTATGTTTCCTTTTGGATACTTTCTTCTGATCTATCACATTCTAATATGTACTAATTCTCTTTTGAGCTATATTTAAGATCATCTGTTTTATCCAACATCTTTTTTTGTCCTGAATGAGAAGGTGGGTTCAAATAACATAGATCATCATTACTGAGATTGAAAGTTTTCTATTATATCTTTTAGTATGTTTCTTGACTTGCTATTTGGTTTATTCTGTTCAGGGACACAAGTTTTGTATAGTGCAAAATTTTTCATCGGTCTTTCACATGTCCTTTGTCCATTTTTCTCTAATCCTTCTACTTAAGTTCATGTCCATTTAATTTTGTTTACTTTTCACTACTTTTTTTGTCCCTCGCAGTGTTTATTTACCTTTTAGCTTCTTCCAGTTTTGACTTAGTATTTTCTATTTTATCTCCTTTTTTGTTTTGTTTTGTTTTGTTTTACTCCACAGGTTATATTTTAGCTCCTTATGTTTTCTTATCCTGTCCTTT
Source organism: Eumetopias jubatus (assembly GCF_037043125.1). Classification (NCBI taxonomy): domain Eukaryota; kingdom Metazoa; phylum Chordata; class Mammalia; order Carnivora; family Otariidae; genus Eumetopias; species Eumetopias jubatus. Next base: position 84,076,976 of record NW_028274819.1, on the reverse strand, counting down.
TTGAGTACTTTTAGTTTTGTCTAATGCCTCAATATATAGAAGTAATTGTTTCATTGAGATTTTTAACTTCACACCAATATTTTTGGGCCACAATTTTGACCTGCTCCATTGCAAGTTTTTGGTGTTTCTCCTCTCTAATTTTGTTTTTTCATTTCTCTTTTTTTAAATGGTAAATTTAAAATTAGTTTCTGTTCTTATTCCTTTTTTTTATTAATACTCTGTTTTGATTAGATGAGTTCTTATTGGCTCAAGTACTTAAGAGAAGTTCCTGTAAGTCTTTGAGTATAGGACTGCATTTCAGGGTAACAATATATCTTAATGGCCCATTGTTGTATTCAGGGATGAATTCTTTTCTTTACCTACCTCCTTTTTCCCATTCCTGGCTCTCTCAGGGAGGCAGTTGAAATTGTAAGACTGATGTCAGATACCTCACAAGCAGACTTCTTTCTACTAAATTTTTTATCTGTGATTCTACAATAGTTATTTTCTTTCAAGCTCCTGATATATTGTATTACACAAAATGTACTCCTTTTACCAACTTGTGAACCTCATTCTGTAATTACAAATAAGACATTGTTGATGTACTATAGGGTATGCTTTCTACTTGGAAGAAATTTGTGCTGGTACTCTTTCCTAAAATCTTCAACAAAAAGCATTTTCTTTCTACATTTGTCCAACACTTGATAGAACTTCAGGGCTTTGGCACTCTTTCATTTTAATTTATGTTTTGAAGTTTCAGATGTCAATTAGATTCATGGAAGATGTTTGTGTTTCCATTTCTCATTCTTCATTATGATTTTGAGGATTTCCAAGAGAATGTCAAGTGCACCAATAGCACAGTGCTACTTTAATACCAGAAATCAGTCTTCCCTCTTTAATACAAATGCTATTTATTTAATAAAAGTTTCCAGTGAAAAATAATAACTGCCAAAAAAGAAGAAAATGGAAGCCAGGGAATATATACTTAATTCAGGAAACAAATATCAAAAATGCTTATTAATATGCATAAAGATATGAATAAAATTATTTATGCATGAGATAAGAGTAAGATATTAAGAAAAATGGATATTCAGAGAACCAAAAGAAATCTTTGACATGAAAATCTAATATTTAAATTAAAAGTTAAATATGAGTTAGAGGTAAAGTTGAGGAAATTTCCTAGAAATACAGCGAGTCAACAGGATATAAAATATGAGACAACATAAATGTCTCATAAGATCAATTCAGAAGGCCCAACACCTCACTAATAGTTATGAAAAGAGGACAAAGAACACAGAGAAAAGGAAATTACAAAAAACTAATGTAAGAAAACTTCCTTTAACTGAAGGATATGTATCTCCAAATTGAAAATGCCCTTCAAATGGTCAACACAATAAATGATTTTAAAAAGGGGGGCACCTGGGTAGCTCAGTTGTTAAGTATCTGTCTTTGGCTCAGGTCATGATCCCAGGGTCCTGGGATCGAGCCCCACATCAGGCCCCCTGCTCAGTGGAGAGCCTGCTTCTCCCTCTCCCACTCCCCCTGCTTGTGTTCCCTCTCTTGCCGTATCTCTCTCTGTCAAATAAATAAATAAAATCTTAAAAAAAAGACCCACATTGTAAAACTAATGTGGAATGAGGAAAACTGTAGGCTTACTATATACCAAGCAATGAGAATCAGGCTTTTAAAATATTGACATTGGATGACACAAAGCAATGAAATATATGTTTAAAATTCTGAGGATAAATGAATTTCAACTTAGAATTTTATACCAAGTCTAAATATGAAGAAACTGTATTGCAGAATAAAGATATTTAAGGGCTTAGGTTACTTATTTTCTATTCACCCTTTTTATGGAAATGTTTGGAGGGTGCAGAAATAAGGGATTAATTAAGATAGAAGAACACATAGGATCTAGAAAACATAATATTCAACTCCAGGGATCAGCTAAGAAAAGGCCCTGGAGGACAGGTCTTCAGGCTTACAGTATGGCCATTTTTGATCATGGCAGGATGCTGGAGGACTCCAGGAGTAAAACTGAGAACGCACAATATGAATGCCTGATATATTCCCCAAGAGAAGCCCACCATAATTTTCCATTGTAATATACATGGGACAGTAATTTCCCCTCCTGCTGTGGAGATGTCAACTTTTTAAAAAAGAACCTGCATTTTTCAGTAGCATTGAAATTGTCAGGCTAGAAGCGGAATGCAGGTATCAGACTGAAAGCCTATGGCATCTGACACCAATAATATGAATTTTAAAAGAGATGCCTATATTTTTAGGCAAGAGTTAGTTCAGAAGTTTTGAGAAATGGAATTGCTTTGATATGTTCTCCTCTAGTTTTAGGTAATAAGTCATTTACATTCCAGATGCAATATGGTGTAATGGTTAAGAGTGTGGAGTCTGGAGGGACGCCTGGGTGGCTCAGTCAGTTAAGCAGTTGCTTTCAGCTCAGGTCATGATCCCAGTGTCCTGGGATCGAGTCCCGCATCTAGGTCCTTGCTCAGCAGGGAGCCTGCAGCTCCCCCTGCTTGTACTCTTGCTCACTCTTTCTCGCCTATGCTCTCTCTCTCTCTAGCAAATAAATAAATAAAATCTTTAAAAAAAAAAAGAGTGTGAAGTCTGGAGGTAGCCTGGCTGAGTTCAAATCCCAGTTCTAGCACTTCCTAGCTGAATGAACTTGGATGGGTTATCTGACCTCATTTTCTTCATTTGTAGAATAAAGACTCGTAATATCTACCTTACAGTTTGTTACACAGAACAAAGTAAGTGAAGTACTTCAAACAGTACTCAGCACATGGTAAAAGTTTGATAATCATTAGTCATTTTAATATGATAATAATTGCTTTATATAAATAAAAGTTACAATCCATAAAGACATAACATTTATGAATTGTTATATATCAAATTGTTTATTAACAAATACAAAGTAAGAATTGTTAGAAATAAAAATAAATAAATAAAATAATTACAATGGATCAACACAGATGAGGTAGAATAAAATTTAAATAAAGATATGGAGAAAATGAATGAAATACTTAATAGGTAGTATAACTTAGTAGCTGATAGTTTGGCTTAGACCTGGATTTGAGTTGTAGCTCTGCCTTTACCAGCAACGTGACCTCTGAGCCTCAGTTTTTTTTTTTTTCAAATTTTTATTTAAATTCTAGTTAGTTAACATATAATGTAATATTGGTTTCAGGAGTAGAATTTAGTGATTCATCACTTACACATAATACCCAATGCTCATCATAACAGGTGCCCTCCTTAATACCCATCACTTGTTTAGCCCATCCCCTACTCACTTTCCTTCCATCAACCCTCAGTTTGTTCTCTAACATTAAGAGTCTCTTATGATTTGATTCCCTCTCTCTCTCTTTTTCCCCTTCCCATACGTTCATCTGTTTTGTTTTTTAAATTCCATATATGACTGAAATCATATGGTATTTGTCTTTCTCTGACTTACTTATTTCGCTTAGCATAATACACTCTAGCTCCATCCACACTGTTGCAAATGGCAAGATTTCATTCTTTTCGATGGCTGAGTAGTATTCCATTGTATATATATACCACACTTTCTTTATCCATTCATCAGTTGATGGACATTTGGGCTCTTTCCATAATTTGACTATAGTTGATCATTCTGCTAGAAATATCAGGGTGCATGTACCTCTTCAAACCTGTATTTTTTATCCTTTGGGTAAATACCTAGTAAAGCAATTGCTGGATCATAGGGTAATTCTATTTTTAACTTTTTGTGGAACCTCCTCCATACTGTTTTCCAGAGTGGCTGCACCAGTTTGCATTCCCACCAATAATGTAAGAGGGTTCCCCTTTCTCCACATCTTCACCAACATTTGTTGTTTCCTGACTTGTTCATTTTAGCCATTCTGACATGTGTGAGGTGATACCTCATTGTGGTTTTGATTTGTATTTCCCTGATGACAAGTGATGTGGGGCATTTTTTCATGTGTCTGTTGGCCATCTGGATGTCTTCTTTGGCAAAATGCCTATTCATGTCTCTGCCCATTTCTTAACTGGATTATTTGCTTTTTGGGTGTTGAGTTTGATAAGTTCTTTATAGATTTTGGATACTAACCCTTTATCAGATATTTGAAAATATCTTCTCCCATCCCGTAGGCTGCCTTTTAGTTTTGTTGGTTGTCTCCTTTTCTATGCAGAAGTTTTTATCTTGATGAAGTCCCAATAGTTCGTTTTTGCTTTTGTTTCCCTTGCCTCTGGCAACATGTCTAGTAAGAAGTTGCTACAGCCAAGGTCAAAGAGGTTGCTGCCTGTGTTCTCTAGGATTTTGATGGATTCCTGTCTCACATTTAGGTCTTTCAACTATTTTGAATTTATTTTTGTGTATGGTGTAAGACAGTGGTCTACTTTCATTCTTCTGCATGTCACTGTCCAGTTTTCCCAACACCATCTGTTGAAGGGACTGTCTTTTTTCCATTGGATATCCTTTCCTACTTTGTTGAAGATTAGTTGACCATACCGTTGTGGGTCCATTTCTGGGTTTTCACTTCTGTCCCCTTGATCTATGTGTCTGTTTTTATGCCAGCACCATACTGTCTTGATGACTACAGCTTTATAATATAGCTTGAAGTCTGGAATGGTAATGCCTCCTGCTTTACTTTTCTTTTTCAGGATTGCTTTGGCTATTCAGGGTCATTTGTTGTTCCATAAAATCTTAGGATTGTTTGTTCTAGCTCTGTGAAAATTGCTGATGGTATTTTGATAGGGATAGCATTGAATATGTAGATTGTTTTGGGTAGTATAGATATTTTAACAATGTTTGTTCTTCCACTCCATGAGCATGGAATGTTTTTCCATTTCTTCGTGTTTTTTTCATTTTCTTTCATATGTGTTCTGTAGTTTTTAGAGTAGAAATCTTTTACCTCTTTGGTTAGGTTTATTCCTAGTTATCTTGTTGTTTTTGGTGCAATTATAAATGGGATTGATTCTTTAATATTTCTTTCTGCTGCTTCATTATTAGCAAATAGAAATGCAACAGATTTCTGTATGTTGATTACACCTTGTGATTTTGCTAAATTCATGTATTAGTTTTAACAACTTTTTGGTGAAGTCTTTTGGGTTTTCTGCGTAGATACCATGTCATCTGCAAATAGCGAAATTTCGACTTCTTCCTTGCTGATTTGGATGCCTTTTATTTCTTTTTGTTGTCTGATTGCTGAGGCTAGGACTTCCAGTACTATGTTAAATAGTAATAGTGAGAGTGGACATCCCTGTCTTATTCCTGATCATAGAGGAAAAGCTCTCAGTTTTTCCCCGTTGAGGATGATATTAGCTGTTGGTCTTTGGTATACGTGCACCTCAGTATCTGTGTCAAGAATTGTAGTCAGGTCCTTGTTTATCCAAAGCCAATTGTTTTAAAACCAGCCTCACATATGACAAGGTTAGAATCATAGATGATGATATCCAGGTACAGCAGTGAGGCACATAAAGTATAAGGAGTATGGACAGCATGAATGTTTAGGAGAGGTGGAGGAACCAAAGCTATGGGTGATGGTAAAGGTATGATGGGTGATGGGAAAGGAGGGAGAACAAAGCACTGAATTTTGAAAAAGTGAACAGCATGAGTTCCTTAAATTCTCATCTGTTGTGTTTAGCTTTTCTGGTTTTCTTTTTACATTTTGTCAGACTTGGTATTTGATTTGGTTTCTTTCTAGAGCAATAAGCCCATTATGATCATGGAATTCTGGGTTGGCTGGTTTGACACATGGGGAGGTGAACATATGGTTGGTAATCCTGAGGGTAAGTGTTTTGCAGTGTTGAATCCTGAGTAGAGGTGGTCCTGAGTCATGGATCATTCACACATTTCTTTTCTAATTAATTAGCTCATTCAGCCATAACTATTCATTCAATACCTATATGTACAAGGACTTGGCTAGGTTTGAGTGTATACTGATGAATAAAAATGACCTGGTTTCTACCCCTAGGGAGCTTGTTATTTAGTAGAGTTGACAGAAAATTAAGAAGTAAATCAAGGGTTCCACATCTAACAAGTGCTTTGAAGCAAACAAACAGGTGCAGTGATAGAAAAGACAGGGACAGGCCTGCAGAGGTAAGGCAAGGTGGTCATGGAAAGGGTCTTGGAAAGGCAACATCTCTGAAGAAGGGGATGCATTGCTAAAAGTCTTAATAATCTCTGGCAAATGCACAGGCCACTGCTCTGGTGTTGTCAACTAAGTGGTAGTCATTGTCAGGAAACAACATGCAATGATGGTTTAAAGCATGGATCCTGCAGCCAAAGAGGTCAGGATTTCAATCTCAGCTCTACTAGTCTGCATGACTAGCTGCATGATCCAAGACAGCTTTCCTTGTCTGCTAAGTCTCAGTGTCCTCATTGAAAACAGGAAGTATCATGTAACCTACCTCATAGGGTTGTTGTGAGGATTAAATGCAGGAAACAACTCAGAACAGTGCCTGGCAGATGTTGACTTAATAAAAGTATTTTGCTAGTAAATATATTCTGCTGTCAATATTATGAAAATAAGCTCACTTGTACCAGAAGTAAAGCAAACCAATGAAAAATACCAGGTAACTTAGGAGAGCCTGCTTGGGCTGAAACAAAACAAAACCCACCACCAACAAACAAGTTTTTTGATCGCTTTTGTGTCAGGCACTATGGTATGTTTCTTACCTATATTCTTTCATCAGTCCTATGAGGTAGTAGGAATTAGGACTTTTCATTTAACAGATAAAGAAGCAGAGGCTCTGAGAGAAAAATAGACTGTCCAAGTTAATGCAAGTAGTAAAGAGCACAGCCAGAATTGAATCCTATATCTGACTACCTTTTAACAAACTCCCTATGATGGCCAGTGGAAAGTTGATCATACCTGTTAAAATCATGGTAAAAAAATAAGAGTTTCTCTGGCTGAAGATTGGGAACAGCTACTTGTGGACTGTTGCAGTGGTTTTATATTACCCTAGAAGGGAGTAATGAGATTATACTAATTAATTCTATAATTTCAAAAAATTTAATGAACATTAGATATTTAAGTAACATAAGGGTTCTTAGGCTATTATTTAATAGATATAACATGGAGCCAAATTATGTCCATACTCTGGGGAAAATAATTTCAAAATGGCTCTTGGTATTGATAATACTTGGTTTCCTGGAATAGTTTGGCCAATTCCACCTATTTTCTGGTTAGAATCTCAGTGGAGGTTGAAACACAAAACTGTTAAGTTGATCATGGGGTGGGGTTGAGAATAAGATTTCATCAGAGACTTCTGTCTTAATTTTTAATTTTCCCTGTGTTCTTGTCTTTCTCCTTTACAGATGTTGCGGAAACTGTGTCCAAATTTATCACATCTGAGATCTCCTTCAATGTATATATGTTTCACGGTGGAACCAACTTTGGTTTCATGAATGGGGCCACATATTTTGGGATACACAGAGCTGTTGTCACTAGCTATGGCAAGTGCTTGCTGGTATGGTCACCTCCCAGCATAAGGCGTACTGGAGCTTTACAGAGGAGGCTCCAAAAGCATGTTCTGAGCATCACTGAATTCTTGACTTATAACCTATGCTGAGCATTCAGGATATTCCTATCTATTTTCCTTTCTTCCGTGATGTTCATAATGCCCCCAACAAACTGTCATTGCAGTAGATGGGGTGCCTCAGACCTATAGCCCTGCTTCACTCATCATATATACTGACCCCTTGACTTGAACCTTCTAAGACACACAGAATACAAATGGTGGCTGCTGGCACTGATAGACATACCTAGGCAATCCAGATTGAGGGAAGAAAAGGGTGTACATTAGAAAGTAAAACAGAAGGATGAGTCCAGTGCTTGGCAGCCTCAGATCCCCAGGACGGTTGTGGGGAGTGTTCCCAGAGTGGCATAACACTCCCCCCTCACACACACACAGCTGGGATGCACTGGTCCAGGGGTGGGGAAGATGTATCTTCTATCTCCCTCTGGTAGCCTTGGCCCATCTCATGCCAGCAGTGCTGAAACAGGGTCTGCTGTGGATGATTGCCTGGTCAGTGACAACACTCTTGTGTCTTGCAGACTATGATGCTGTGCTGACAGAGGCTGGGGATTACACAGAAAAATATTTCAAGCTTCGAAGACTCTTTAGATCTGTCTTAGGTACTCAGCAATCATTTTAATTTGAGGGATGGCTCTCCTCATGAAGTGGAAGGGTGGGGGGAGGGAAAGTTCCCCCATGGGCAAAAGCTTGGAGCCTTAAGGCCAAGTGCAACCTTAAGTTCAAATCCCAGTTTTCCTACTTAAAAGATGAGTGGCTTTGCTTGAGTGTTTCAAGCCTCTGAAGCATATTTCTTCACTGAAATATGAAGACAATGATATTCATCTCCTATAATGACTGTGAAGATTAAGTATGTTACTGTTTGTAGAGCTCTTAGTATGATGGCATGGTACCCTCACATACAATAGCAAAAGCCATCCTACTTAGTTTTATTTATTTAAATAAAGTTAATAATATACTATGTGCTAGAAAGTGAGCATTGTCAGAAGGCACAAGGCAGAGTTCTTGCTCCCTGAGAGCCCTCGGTCCATACGACCAACATTACTTTATAGCTATCCATGCATACAAAACTCATTCCAATTTAGTTATTTACAGTTTCTTATCGCTCTTGGAGAAGTATACACATATGCCAGGATAGGACCCATTTCTCTTGTTGGCTCTGGGATATGAGAGTTCATGGGTAGGGATGGGGAAATTTAGAGAAGGCAGTAGTTATTTCAGGCACTTTTTGCCCCATGGCTTATTTTCATTTCAGCAGTGCCTCTGCCCCCTTTACCCAAGCTCACTCCCAAGGCTGAATATCCTTCTGTGAAACCATCCCTTTACTTGCCACTGTGGGATGTCCTACAGTACTTAAATGAGGTGAGTACTATCTGGCACTGAAATGGGGGCTTGGCTATTGGGGGCCATGGGGGAGAAGGCTTTAGGCCACAGAGTAGAGATTCCTTCAAGTACTTTTTATTATGAAGGGTGAAAATAAATCTTTTAGATTTTGTCCAAATTTAGAACTATTGGGTAAGAACCACAAACATTTTCTCTGGGTAGACTGTAAAGGGGTTTGAACTTGAAGAATGAGTAGGGGTGGGGGAAAGCAGGATATTAGAGGATCCTCTTTCCCTGCTCAGATGAACCATCTGGTAGATGCTCTTAGGTGGGACTGCATGATCCATATGGGAAAGACTGAGAGCCAGGAACCCATAAAACTGAGTTTCTGACTCTTCTTCACCATCAAATAGGCCAAATCACTGAACTTTTATATGTCCATATTCTCCCTTTAAAATTAGACTACCTATTATATTTTGAAGAAAAGGTGAAATTGTTTGAAAAATGTTGACTTTTGAATTCATATTAACTTCACCTCTGCTATCACTGGGTTTTAGATAAATATAGTTATTGGCACATTGTAGATGCTAACTAAATGTTTGCTTTAGTGCATAATTCTTATTTGACTTCAGTTATGTTAAAATACAATTTATTCACTTCATTAATTCTCATGATTACAACAATTGTTCCCTCTACGATGCTCCTATTATCCCCTGAGTTTCCTGGTCAGTGGAGATGATGCAAATTATCATATAGCACTTGTTTTAGTATTTCTTATCCAAAAAACTGTTGGGGACCATTAGGAGGTACAACAAAAAATGACAAGGGCCTAAGGAAGAAGGATCCCAACTTCTCATCACCCTGGCTTATGTCTCTCTCATAGCCAGTTATATCTAATACACCAGTCAACATGGAGAACCTCCCTATAAACAGTGGGAATGGCCAGTCCTATGGATTCGTGCTTTATGAGACTTCCATCTGCTCTGGAGGTTCTCTCCATGCTAATGTTCAAGATACAGCACAGGTAGGTGTCAACAGGCTATCTATGAAGGTAAGCAGAACCTGACTGTGTTATTGGGGAGAGTAGTCACTGGTCAACTTTACTATTAGGTGATATTTTCAAGCACCTACTATTTGTGAGGCTTTGGGAATATAAAGTCAAACCAAAGAGACTTGTTTTTGGCTTTATCACAACTTAAGCCTATGAGGTCCTCCTGTTCAGCTTCTAGCCATCTGTGATCACCAAGGCTAGTCTCTTCCTTCAAAATGCTCTGCTTCCTAAACCAGAGCCTCTCTTCTTTCTTCAGGTGGGCCTGTAAGTCTGATGCTGGCTCTTCTTTTGCAGGTGTTTTTGAATGAGATAAGTATAGGACTTCTGGATGATCATACTAAGAAGTTGAATATTCCTAAAATCAAGGTACGTGATTCAAGAGTCTGGGTGCTTCCCTAGACCTCTGACTCAAATGCAAGCATAGCCTGGTCCTGAGGCAGACTACCTCCTTTCTCTGTCACTGCCCTTTGGTATTATTTCTCACTTGGGGTTCCATCAACAAGTACTTAGGGCTATAAGTGTAACTGCATCTCCCAGGGCCAGGTGTAGTAGAGTTGCAAAATACATGCTTCAGTGTAAATGGAACTTTAGGACCCATTAGGCCCTGAGTCAAACATCAGCCCCTGGTTGGGTCTCTGATCAAAGGCACATAGCTGAGTCTCTCTGCCTTTCCTAAGGCAGACCAGCAAATGAAAGGGAAGATTGAGTTTGGAACAGGAACACAAATGGTCCTTATGAGAGAGGAGGACTGCTGCACTCTGGAGCCCCCTTTGCTCCCATTTGCTTGTCTTTCCTCTGGGACTCAGAGAAAGAATGGGTTCTAGTATAAAAACTCTGTGAGGCCATGTAGTCTCTGTGAGCTGGTCTATCCCAAGCAGGAATGCCAACTTCCTTCTTTTTTCTTTTTTTTTTAAGAAATGTCAACTTCTAAGGATCCTGGTAGAGAATCAAGGACGAGTCAATTTTTCATGGAAAATTCAAGATCAGCGGAAAGGTAGGAAATAAGCTGTAATATCTCTTTGTGGTTACTTGGATCCTAAGATTGGGGCAATGTGCAGTTGGGAGGAGAAAATGAGCCCCTTGAGCAGTGGGATACCTAAGTCCCAGGACCAGAGACTACCTCTCCTTTGTCCTGCCTTCTTCAGGTCTCCTGGGTAGAAAAGCAGAACAGTTAGATTGGGCCCTGGCTTATTGTAGAGCAGGGTCCAGTCTCCTACTGGGAATTTCAGAGAAAGTTCTGATACAACGTGGGAAGCTTTCTTGGTAATATGGAACCATACAACAGGAAACTTTTGGTCATAGCGGGTCAGACAAGTGTTTGCCCTCCTGGCTGATTCCTTGTCACAGGCATATACAGTCAGCATTTCTTTATCCCAGACACTGGAGAATGTCCAGTCCCTGTCCATATTTTTTCCTACCCTTACCTGCAGGATTAACTGGATCAGTTACCATCAATAACGTTCCCCTGAAAGGTTTTGTTATCTATTCTCTGGAAATGACAATGAGCTTCTTTGAAAGGTATGTTCCTCCTTACACCCATTAAACACTTGGAAGGATCAGGGGGCTTACAGATGTCAAACTCTTCACTTTGCAGATGAAAAGCTAAGATTTGGAGAACTGAAATGATTTACCCAAGATTATAGAGTGCTTTGGGGTCAGGACTAGAACCCCAGAACAAGTCTCCTGACTCCTGATTTTAATGCTTCTAGTCTAATATATGTCCCTGGATCAGAATCCTAATCCTTGGGTGGGGAAATCTAGGTGTTGGCACTAGAGTGGAGAAGGGGTATTTTCTCTTCTTCAAGGCTCTGTTCTTCCTCCAGGCTCCGCTTTGCCCCTTGGAGGCCTGTCACAGAGAGCTATTTGGGCCCTGCCTTCTACCTTGGTACCTTGAAGGTTGACTCTTCACCCAAGGACACCTTCCTGAGTCTACTGGTAGGTGAGCTGCCCTCAGCTGTTCTGGTGTCCCAACCACTTCTTTTTTTTTTCTTCTTTAAATTTTTTATTGTTATGTAAATCATCATAAATTACATCATTAGTTTTTGATGTAGTGTTCCATGATTCATTGTTTGTGTATAACACCCAGTACTCCACGCAAAATGTGCCCTCTTTAATACCCATCACCAGGCTAACCCATCTCCCCACCCCCCTCCCCTCTAGAACCCTCAATTTGTTTTTCAGAGTCCAACCACTTCTTCTTTTCAGAAGAGTTTTAAAGCAAAGCCATAGTGTTCCTGGCAGGAGTGTTTCCCCATTTTCCTTGTTTTTCTCTTCCTCATTTCTAATAAGACTTCCAACATTTCTGTCTTCCTAATGTATCATTATTTTAAAAATAATAAATCAAAACACAATGGAAAACCTGAAATAATAAGATAGAGAGAGCAAATGATGGAGTTCCTCTTTCCAACACACCCTCCATTCCAATTCCTTTTACTTTTCAGAACTAAACATTACCACACTACCTGTGTCACTGGACCGAAGTGGGACACTCCTTGCTCAGTTACAGACACACTACACCAAATAGGGTTGCCTCACAAGTCATTTATTTATACAAACAAGGAGATTGTGGGGAATAATTTTCAAAGTTCTGTCTTCCTGAAGATGGGAAAGCAGAGCCTTTTATTAGGGCTTGGGATGAATATTTAGAAGGGGATTTTAATGTAATCATGAGGCTGAGGTCACTTCTGGCACTTTCTGGTTCATCTGAACAGGTGTGGCCCTCAAATGTTTCTTTTTCTAGTCTAGCAGTCCATTAGTTCCTTTCTAAAAGGTAAAATCAACAGCTAGGCAGAAGCCTCTAGGAGTTTATTTCCTAAAAGATAACATTGACAGGCAGAAGCTTCTACTAGAAATTTCCTGAATTCAGGGGGTTAGGCTGGTGACACCAACAGTTTGTGGTATTTCATATATAACTTTGCCTAAACATATACACAATTACTTTTTACACTAATGGGTTCATTCCCTAAATTATATTCTGCAACTTGCTTTTTAAAAATACTATACCTCGTATAGCTTTTTATATATAAACACACATAGTGACATACATGCACATAATAAATGCACAGTTCAATAAATTTTCACAAAGTGAACACCATGTACTTCTTTTGAGATGAAAAAAATAAAATATTGTCAGCACCCCTCCCAATCACTGTCTCTCCTTGTTCCTAAAAGTGAACCATTATCTTGACTTCTAACACTCCAATTCAGTGCTTCCCCTTTTATTTACTTCATGTAAATTGAATTGTATAGCATCTTTTTTGTGTGGCTTCTTTTTTGCTAAGATTCAACCATTAAGTGATGTTGTGGTGATTTATTCATTTTCAGTATTGTATGGGGTTCCATTTCATAAAATACCATACTTTATTTAACCATCCTACTGTTGATAGACATTTGTATTATTTCCAGTGTTTGGCTATTGTAAATATTAAGACTTCTTTTGTGTTTATGTTTGTGACTGAGACATCTTTGTCATGTTTTGGTACCATGTTTTAAGACCCCCATAAATGATTTGAGAAGTAGAGTCTGTGTAAGCCTGTTATTACTTCTTACATGTTTGGTAGATTTCACTTGTGAAGCCATTTAGGGTTGACTTTTTCTTTGTGGGAAAGTTTGTAAGTGTGGATTAAATTCCTTCAAGATTAAAGTACTAGTCAGACTTTGTTTCTTTAAAAGTTAATTTTAGGGGCGCCTGGGTGGCTCAGTCAGTTAAGAGTCTGCCTTCGGCTCAGGTCATGTTCCCAGGGTCCTGGGATCGAGCCCTGCCTTGGGCTCCCCGCTCAGCGGGGGTCAGCTTCTCTCTCTCCCTCTGCCCCTCCCCTGATTCGTACTCTCTCTCTCAAATAAATAAATAAAATCTTTTAAAAAAAAGAGGTTAGTTTTAATAAAATTTATTTTTCTGGGAATTTTTCCATTTCCTTTTAATTTTCAATGTGTTATGTTTGAGTTGTTCATTTTTAATGTTTAGATCATCTGTAGTATTGTCTCATTTTGTCTTGATAAGTTTCATCAGAACATTACCAAATTATTAATCTTTCAAAGAATCAATGGTTGGCTGTGACTTTTACCATATCATGTAGTTTTTTTCTGTTTCATTTCTGCCATTTTCTTTATTATTATTATTCTTATTATTTTGTTCTTTTGTGAAATCCTGCACTACCTTTGCAAAGTTTGTATAGATCTGAAACTATTTTAAAATAAAAATATATTAAACATTTTAGTATGTTTCTAGTACATATTATTTTAATTGTTCAACTTTTTTTTTGAAGATTTTGTTTATTTATTTGAGAGAGAGAGAGAAAGCACAAGTCAGGAGGAGGTTCAGAGGAGAGGGAGAAGGAGAAGCAGACTCTGCTGATCAGGGAGCCCGACACAGGGCTCAATTCCAGGACCCCGAGATCATGACCTGAGCTGAAGGCAGATGCTTAACTGAATGAGCCACCCAGGTGCCCCACAACTTTTAAATACTAATCATTTCCCCTATCACGTAGTCCTATAATTTTGCATTTTAAAGTTTTTTATTCAAGTATAATTAACATTGTGTTATATTAGTTGTACAATTAGTTATATTAGGTGTACAATATAGTAATTCAGCAATTGTATACATTTCTTGGTGCTCATCAGTATGAGTACTCACAATCTCTTTTATCTATTTCACCCATCCCTCTACCCACTTCCCCTCTGTCAACCACTAGTTTGTTCTCTGTATGTAAGAGTCTGTTTTTCACTTGTCTCTTTTTTCATTTGTTCATTTGTTTTGTTTTGTTTCTTAAATTCCACATATGAGTGAAATCATATGGTATTTGTCTTTCTCTGTCTGACTTATTTCACGTAGCACTTAGGTCTCCTAGGTCCATCCATATTGTTGCAAATGGCAAGATTTCATTCTTTTTTGTGGTTGAGTAATATTCTATTGTGTGTGTATACACACACACACACACACACACACACACACCCCACATCTTCTTTATCCATTCATCTCTCCATGGACACTTGGGTTGCTTCCTTATTTACTAATATAAATAATGCTGTAATAAACATAGAGGTACATATATCTTTTTTTATCTATTTATATTTTTTACATTTTTAAAGTTTTATTGTTATGTTAATCACCATACATTACATCATTAGTTTTTGATGTAGTGTTCCATGATTGTTTGTGTATAACACCCAGTGCTCCATTCAATACCTGCCCTCCTTAATACCCATCACCAGACTAACACATCCCCTCACCCCCCTCCCCTCTAGAACCCTCAGTTTATTTCTCAGAGTCCATAGTCTCTCATGGTTCGTCTCCCCCTCTGATTCCCCTGCTTCATTTTTCCCTTCCTGCTATCTTTTTCTTTTCTTTTCTTTTTTTAACATATAATGCATTATTTGTTTCGGAGGTACATATATCTTTTTGAATTAATGTTTTTGTTTTCTTTGGATATATACCCAGTAGTGGAATTATTGGATCATATGGTAATCCTACTTTAAATTTTTGAGGAACCTCCATACTGTTTTCCACAGTAGCTGTGCCAGTTTGCATTCCCACCAACAGCGCATGAGCGTTCCATTTTCTCCACATCCTTGCCAACACTTGCTATATCTTGTTTGTTCGTTTGTTTGTTTATTTGATACTAGCCACTCTGAAGGTGTATTTTGTTTATTCTACTTTTTATCTTAGGAGTTATCCTCTTTCTTTTTGTAATTTCTTGAGATGGGTGCTTAGATAACTGACTTTTAGTCTTTATTCTTTTTAACATATGAATTTAGGTGATTTTTCATTTAAGTATGAATTTGGTTGTACCCCATAAGTTTAAAACATTTATTGAGGTGAAATTTACATTAACATAAAATTAATCATTTTAAAGTGAACAATCCAGAGGCATTTGGTACATTTACAATGAATGCAATTCTTCCTTATATCTAGTTCCAAAACAGTTTTATAACTCTAACAGGAAACCCTGTACCCATTAAGCACTTACTTCCCATCTTCCCTTCTCCTCAGCGCCTGACAAACAATACTTTTCTTCCTGTGTCGATGGAATTGCCTATTCTGGATATATATTCCACGTTTTTATATGTTTTATTTTCATCACCAATCAATTCAAATATGTTACAAATTTCCTCATGATTTTTGCTTTGGCCTCTGCGTTATTTAGAAGTGTACGTGTTTCTTATTTTCCAAATATTTGGATACTTATAAAGTAATTTTTTGTTATCAGTTTCTTGTTTGACTGCACTGTGGTCTGAGAACTTTAAAATATAGCACTTGTTTAGTCCAATATAGGATCAAAGTTTTAAAGATTATTATGTATACTTGAAAGAATAGGTATATTCTGCATATATTAGATCAATGTTCTATATATGTCAATGAGTTCAACTTTGTTAATTACCTTATTTTGAATGTTTTATGTCTTTATTGATTCCTGTTTGCTTTATCTATTAGCTATTGAAACATTGTTTGAAAATTTTCCATTACAGTTTTAAATCTTATTTCTCCTGTTATTTCATCAATTTTGCTTATATATTCTGAATCTATACTTTAGCTTTTCTGTATATCATTATCACCCAGGGTAGATTAAGAATTTTATTATCAGGAGATATTCCTCTTTATTTCTAATAGTACTTCTTGCCTTAATGTCAAATTTTTCTGATATTAATAGAACTATAGTAACTTCCTTTCGCTTAAGGTTTATCTATTTTATCTTTTTCTGTTATTCTTTTATTTTTACAATTCCTTTATATTTCAGAAGGTTTTCTTATAAATATCATATAACTGCTTTATTTAATGTCCAGCAATCTTTGTTTTTTAATTGGAGCATTTCAGAGGCTCCAATTTTATGTTAGAACCATTTTGTTATATCTCCTTTTGTCTTCCTGTCTTGTCTGCTTCTCATTCTTCTTTTCTCTGAGCTTAATTTTGAAAACTTTCTTTCCTATTATTCAGTTTACTAATTCTATATTTAGCTATATCTCTATTTAGTTTATCTAGTCTGCTATTCAAAACATCTGTTAAATTATTAATTTTAATTATTACATTTTTTAATTTTAGAGTTTTCATTCTATAACTTGACTTTTTTATAGTTTCCATTTCTCTGTCAAAATTTTAGCTCTTGTCTTTGATCCCTATGAGCATGCTAATTTAATAGGCAATTCTTTTAAAGCCTGAGACTTATAAATCCATTATCTGCATCACCTGTGCATCTATTTTTATTGTCTGTTGTTCCTTGTAGTTTTTTTTATTATATTGTCTTTCCCACCCCATCTGCTTGATTTTTTTGAGTTCCAAAAATTATATATGAAAAATGCTAGAAATAACTTAAAGCCTAAGAGGATGTCAGAGAATTTACATCCATCTCTGGAGTTAAGTGCACTAGTAATCATCTTACTACAATTAAGAGGATGGAAATGATTTGAATCAAGGCTTCTATACAATGGCCAGACTAGTTCTAGTTCACTCTTCTCCTTGGGTATAGGCCCTCAGGATCACAGCCCAGAATGTAAATTATTTAATAAGGTTCCTTGGTATTCAATTTTTGTTCCCTAAGCTTGTGAGGCTATAAAATGTTCTGCTCAGCTTCTCAGCCATCTCTTCCTGAATAAGCAGATGCCTCTATTGGAAAAGCTGTCTCAGTGTCTTCTTGTCTCTCAGTTTTCTTTGCCTAGATCTTGGTCCTGTCACTCATCATTGTATTGCAAGCAGATTTTTTTTAAAAATGTATAGCTTTTATAATGGTTCTTAGCATTAGCATTCATCTTTATTACCTAATACTTATCTCTGGAAACAGAATAACTGCTTTTTAAAAAACCATAGCATTATATATCATGGGTCAGGAACAACAGTAGCATTAGCATTAAAGGTTTGGTTCATGTTTTTCTCTGTCATCCCTAGGCCAGCTACAGCTTAGTAGAGTTTCTAGAACATCCCATTCTAAACTCACTGCCACTTTCAGTGCCACAAAGCATTGAGTCTTGCTCTCACTCCCAAAAGTGCCTTAGGTTTTACCTTGCCAGTGTGAATCTGTTCCTATGTCTTAAGACTCCATTCCTTCCAGACCTGGAATTCTGGATTTGCATTCATCAATGGACGTAACCTTGGGCGATATTCAATTATTGGACCTCAGGAAACACTTTACCTTCCTGGTGCTTGGCTTCATCCAGAAGACAATGAGGTGAGTCACCCCTACCACTGCTTTTATGTTTCATAAATGTTGAGATCTGCCTTCATCCCGAGAATGCAATTCAGGGTCGTTCTCATCCTATACTGAATAGGCTTACACTTTCTTACTGTCAACCTTTTTTTCTCCCTAGATCATCCTGTTTGAGAAAAGGAAGAGTGGTTCATACATACAAACTACAAATGAACCCATGCTGTAAGACTGTGTTATAATACATTTCTAGGATTGTTAGATTTCATCTACAAGCATTTTTTTTAGTAGGAAGATTTATGTTGAGAATATCAGTGTTGCCTACAATAGCAAAAAATGTAAAAATAACCTAAAAAATAAAAAAGGAAATTGTTATGAATATTATAGTATATCCACATGATGTCTATTTTTAGGCTTTAAGAAATCTTCAAAATATTTAATGACTGATTTACCTAGTTAAATACTAACCCTTAGCATATTCTTATTCTCTAATCAAATATGCCTTTAGGCAGATATGAATAAAATAATAACAAATTTTATTTCTGACTCTTCATATTCAGTTGGAAGGGAGAAGAGAGTCTCTGGCTTAAGAGAGAGTAAGGATTACTGCTCTCTCTAATGCCAGAGAAAGTACCGTATATGCTGATTGGCAAATTTCTGGTGTGTGTGTGTGTGTGTGTGTGTGTGTGTGTGTGTGTGTGTGTGTTTGTAAGAGGGAGGGAATACAAGGTGCCATGAACAATGTCTTCAGACATTTCCCTACAGTCTGTGTGTCTCCAGGGTGACCTTATGGGTCATATCCAATCAGAGAAGGTATAGCAATTTGGTTGCTTGTTTCTGACAGGTATGACAGCAAAGCCTGGCATGGAGCACTCTGTGTCTTACTATTTCTCAGCTATCTGGATATAGTCAAGACTCTTCTTACTGATAGTGGACAAATATTAGTCAAACGAACTTCCTCAAATGACACCATTGGAAATGAATCACATTTTTATAATCAAATTATATCACATGACCTAAATTTGAACGATTGCACTATAACAAGATTTTATCACCTAGTTAGATATGGTGCCTAGGAGCTTCAACAAATTTAGCAAATAATCTGATGTCGAAAGGGAAGAAGGAAACTTCCTGCTTGGATGAGGACTAAGGAGTCAGATGATCTTTTCTCCCACTAGTCTGAATGTTTGGCTCACTGAAGGAGAATTTTATCATGCACCCATACAATTTCTACATAAAACTATATTCTCTGGGGCTATAACTCAAACCCATAAAATCTAGGGATAAACTATAGATCAAGGGAAAAAAACAGAAATAATAATCCTGAAGATCATATGTATGTATTATATTTCAGGTAATATATATGTTATTTTTAATCTTAGCAACCATGCAGCTTTTCCACTTTGTAGATAGAGAAACCAAGGTTCAAAGAGGTGTTTGAATACATGTCTCTCTGATTTGTATCTCTGCTTGTTATTATACCTCAGCTCCATACCTGTGTCATTTTTTTATGAATGCAAATATGAATGCAACAAAACTATCCAGAAGATGTAATGTTGTTTTCAGTGTACTTAGAGAAAAGGGCTCACAGCTTAAAACTCTTTACCCAACAACACTGTCCTTCAAGAAAAACAAAGCAAAAGAAAACAAAATATAGACCTTACAGACAAACAAGGGCCAAAAGATTTTATATCATCAAAAGATCCATGTGCTAAAGGGAATTCTGAGGCAGCCTTTCTTAACTGGGGTCCCATAACACCTTACAGAAAATGTTTTCAGTGATTAGTTTCTTATTGTAATATTATAGATGCATACTAGGAAAGTTATTTCATTACAGACCATGGATGCCTTAGGGCATTACAGCTTAAGTCTCTCAGTAAACCTCAGTGGAGAAAAGATATCCTAAAGAACATATGTCAGCCGAAAGAAAATGACCCCAGTAGTAAGATCTGAGATTCAGGAAAAAATGCAAAACAAAGGAAGGATGTTGAAAAATATGCAAATACATGTGAACAAACATTATTTCAATAAAAAAAATAGATCAATGTCTAATTTGAGGGTAAAATCTGTATAAAATTCTAAGACTAGGAGAAAATATCTATAGAAAGGGCTGTAATAGCAAAAAAACAAAGGGTGGGATCTAAGGTTTCTGTAATGCTCAAATATTAACTTTAGACTTTGTTGAATATGTATGTTAATAAATTTAGCTTAACTGTTTATTGTATATAATGCTTCTAACTTTCAAAAAAAAACACAACAAAACAAAGGGGACAAATAGAATGAGAGGGAAAAAGGCAACTAGAAATTTAACCAGTAAAAGGTAAAAGGGAATAGACAATAAAGTAAAAAATAAGTACAAGTAGAAAACACATATTAAGATAGTAGAAATAAATAAAAATATATTAGAAACCACAGTAAATTTTGTAAATGTACTAAACCCTCAGATTAAAAGATAGAAGTTGTCAGACACAATAAAAAATGAAATACATAAGTTTTACAAGAGATACACCTTTAACATAGTACACAACATGATAGAAAGTTAAGATAAAAAACATACCATGCAGGACACCTGGGTGGCTCAGTCAGTTAAGCGTCTGCCTTTGGCTCAGGTCATGATCCCAGGATCTTGGGATCGAGTCCCCCATCAGGCTCCCTGCTCAACAGGGAGTCTGCTTCTCCCTCTGCCTGCCCAACCCCCTGCTTGTGCTCTCTCTGTCTCTCTTACTTGCTCTTACTCTCGCTCTCTCTTTCTCTGGCAAATAAATAATAAAATGTTTTTTAAAAAAATACCATGCATGAATTAGCAAAAAGAAAAATTAAAATGATCCCATTTTCAACTACATCAAAAAGAATAAAATACCAAGAATAAATTTAACTAAGGAAGTGAAAAACCTATACTTTGAAAACTATAAGACATTGATGAAAGAAATTAAAGACAACACAAATAAATGGAAAAATATACCATGCTCATGAATTGGAAGAAGTAATGTTGTCAGGTATCCATACTACACAAAGCAATCTACAAATTCAATGTAATCAAAATACCAATAGCGTTTTTCACAGAACTAGAACAAAGAATCCTAAAATTTGTATGGAACCACAAAAGACCTCAACTAGCTGAAGCAATCTTGAGAAAGAAGAACAAAGAGAGATATCTCACAACCCAAGATTTCAAACTATATTACAAAGCTATAGTAATCCAGTATGGAACTGGTACAAAAATAGACACATAGATCAATAGAACAAAATAGAGGGCCAGGAGATAAACTCATGCCTATATGGTCAATTAGTTTACAACAAAGGTAACAAGAGCATAAAATGGGGAAAAAATAGTCTCTCTAATAAAGGTGTTGGAAACATTGGACAACTACAAGCAAAAGAATGAAACTGGACTACTTTCTTATATATATATATATATACATATGTAAACTTGAAATGGATTGACAACCTAAATGTCAGACCTGAAATCGTAAAACTCCTAAAAGAAAACATAGGTTGTAAAATCTTGGAAATTAGCCTTAGCAATATTTTTCTAGATATGTCTCCCTAGGTGGGGGAAATAAAAGCAAACAATTCAGTAGTTTTTAGTGTAGCATATTCATAAAGTTGTTGTAACAATCTTCTAAATCCAGAACATTTTCATTACTCTGAAAAGAAATCTTGTATCCATTAACAGGCACTCCCCTGCACCCCTCCCCAGCTCCTGGCAACATTAATCTACTTTTCATCTCTATGTATTCACCTATTCTGAACATTTCATGTAGATGGAATCATACAATATGTGGCCCTTTATGACTGGCTTCTTTCACTTGGCATAATGTTTGTAAGATTCATTCATGAAGCATACATCAGCACTTCATTCCTCTTTAGGGATGACTTAAATTTTGTTATCTGGATACCACATTTTGTTTATCCATTCATCAATGAGTGCATATTTGAGTTCTTTTTACTTTTTGGCTTTTGTGAATAATGCTGCTATGAACATTCACGCTCAAGTTTATGTGTGAATGTATGTTTTCAGTTCTCTTGGGTATATACTTAGGAGTGGAATTGCTGGGACATATGATAATAACTCTATGTTTAATTTTTTGAGGAAACACTAAACTTTTCCTAAGTTGCTGCACCACTTTATGTTTCCACCAACAATGAATGAGGGTTCTAATTTGTCCACATCCTCACTAACACTTGCTTTAATCTTTTTATTATTTTTTACTACTACAGCCATCCTAGTGGGTGTGAAATGCTATCTCATTGTCGCTTTGATTTGCATTCCCCTAAACATGTATCCTTTTAAATACTGAATGTAAAAATGTAGCAATGGAGTAATGTAACTATACCTTGAGATAACAAAAATAATCTCTGAAATTTCATCTGCATTTTAGCTTTCATTTTCACAGGGTACTAGCATTCCTCAGCAAGTGTTATGTTAGGATAACTTTTCCTCTCAAAGCATATCAATGTGTTCCTTCTTCAGCAGGTTCAAGAAAATAAATCATTTGCTGTTTGTATGGCCTCCTATGTTGCTATTATTTTCTGTAAAGTATAGTATTAAGGCTTTCTTTTGCTAAAGCTTAAATTTTCTTTTTAAACATGCATTAGCTGCTATTCAATCTTTCTGACCATCTTCCATAAAGTAAAAGGACAAGAGTTTCAAAATACCTTGTGTGTCAAGGAATTTGTTTTTGGTTGAAAAATGCTTACTTTATACTATGCTGAAATTACTTTCTAAATATGAAGCTGAAAGGCATAAATGAAGCTACACATTTGTAATTCCTAAATCATTTATGGCTTTAGCCATGTTTGTCCTTTGCCAATGACAAATACATAGCACCTGTATTTCCTAATTTTTCATTTTATAAATATTTCTTAGTTTGCTGTGCTAGACTAAGAAATCATGGTAACAAAGTAAAGGAGAAGCATAGCTAAATTCATCATTAATTTATCATGCTGTCAAGCTTTAAGAAAATTTCTATTTGTTCCTAAGTGTCCAGATATCTGGTATACAAAATATGGATATTTCATATCACTAACTGATGCATAGCAAAATATAATTTGGGAAAAATGTTTTCAGTGACATGTATTGTAGAAGGACTTCACACCTGGGAACCATAAGTGGGTCAGATTTCAAAAAATCTTTTGGCGAGGCGGAGCAAGATGGCGGAGGAGTAGGAGACCTAGATTTCATCTGGTCTCAGGAATTCAGCTGAATAGGGATCAAACCATTCTGAACACCTACGAACTCAACAGGAGATTGAAGAGGAGAGTAGCAACAACTCTCTGAACAGAGAAGCGACCACTTACTGGAAGGTAGGACGTGCGGAGAAGTGAATCCGAGGCGATATTCGGGAGGATAGACGGCGGAGGAGGGGCCTCTGTCCGACGCTTCTGACAAGTGATAGAGCCGCAGAGCACAAAATCGGACCTTTTAGAAGTCTGCTCCGCTGAGGGACATTGCTCCAGTAGCTAAGCGGGGGGTGGAACCCTCGCGGGACAGTGTGGTCTCAGGACCCTCGGGGTCACAGAAAGACCAGGGGTGCCTGAGTGCGGCAGAGCTCCCAGGTATCGGAGCAGGGAAGCTGGCTGCAGAGACAGAGCTGAGGCACGGGCTCTCAGCTCGGGGTTGCCATAAACTGTGATCCACAGCCCAGTCGGGCCACTGCTCCTCCAGCAGGGACCCAACAAGCGGCAGAGCCAGGGAGACTCCCCTTTCTCCCCCGGGAGGAGTGGCGCGGGAGTGCACCGCAGGGATCTGCTGGCTTTGGAGACTCCACACGGGGTCGGGTGCCAGAGATACAAATGCTCAGTCACAGGCTGGGTGAGTACAGAGTGCGGCCGGAGACTGGGGACACGGGACTGACTGCTTTTCTCTGGGGGTGCACTGAGGAGCGGGGCCCCAAGTTCTCAGCTCCTCCGGGTGGAGATTGGGAGGCCACCATTTTCGCCCTGGTCCTCCAAAGCTGTACCGAGAGCTTGCAGGGAACAAAAGCTCCTGAGAGCAAACCCAAGCAGCTTGCTTAGCCCGGACCGACAAGGGCGGGGCAATTCAGCCTCCGGCAAAGACATTTGGGAACCACGGCAACAGGCCCCTCCCCCAGAAGATCAGCACGAACAGCCGGCAAGCCTGGACCAAGTTTACCGATCAAGGAGAACGGGAGAACTCCAGCGCTAGGGGAATACTGCACATAGAATTCATGGCTTTTTTTTTACCATGATTCATTAGTTCATCAAAGTTAATTTTTTTAACTCTTTTTTTTTAATTTTTCTTTTTCCCTTTTTCAACCAACATCTTATCAATCCCTTTTTTAAAAAAAACATTTTTTATTTTTCATTTTTAGAGTCATATTTTATCCCTTCATAGTAGTTACCCTTATTTTTGGTATATATATATATAAGTTGTTCTCTCTTTAAAATTTTGAGATACAGTTTCTTCTAACAGATAAAAATATACCCTAAATCACTACTGTATGGTTTTGTTCTAGTCTCCTGCCTGACCACATTCTCTCCTTTTTTTTAAATCTTCTTCTTTCTTTTTTCAACAACTTATCTTATCAATTCCTTTTATAAAATCTTTTATAATTTTCATCTTTACAGTCATCTTCCATCCCTTCATTGTATCGACCATTATTTTGTACATATATGTCTTTCTTCCTTTAAAATTTTAGGAGGCAGTTTTTTCTAACAGAACAAAATACGCCCAAAATCTAGTGTGTGGCACTGATCTATGCACTAGCCTGATCATATGTGATCATATTCTGCTTTTTTTGTATTGTTCTGTTTTTGTTTTTAATTTTTTTCTCTTTCTTTTTTCTTTCTTTCCCGTTCTTTTCCCCTGGTCTCAGGTCTTTTCTGATTTGTATACAGTATATTTGCTGGGGACGTTGCAAACCTGTTACCATTTTGTTCTCTCACTCATCTATTCTCTGGACAAAAATGACAAGACGAAAAAAATCACCTCAGTAAAAAGAACAAGAGGTAGTACCGTCAGCCAGGGACCTACTCAATACGGACATTAGTAAGATGTCAGACCTAGAATTCAGAATCATGACTTTAAAGATACTAGCTGGGCTTGAAAAAAGCGTGGAAGTTATTAGAGAAACCATTTCTGGAGATATAAAAGAACTAAAATCTAACCAAGTCGAAATCAAAAGGCTATTGATGAGGTGCAATCAAAAATGGGGCACTAACTGCTAGGATTAATGAGGCAGAAGAGAGAATCAGCGATCTAGAAGACCAAATGATGGAAAATAAAGAGGCTGAGAAAAAGATAAACAACTACAGGATCACGAGGGCAGAATTCGAGAAATAAGTGATATGATAAGATGAAACAACATTAGAATAATTGGGATCCCAGAAGAAGAAAGAGAGAGAGGGACAGAAGGTATATTGGAGCAAATTATAGCAGAGAACTTCCCTAATGTGAGGAAGGAAACAGGCATCAAAATCCAGGAGGCACAGAAAACTTCTCTCAAAATCAATAATAATAGGTCAACACCCTGACATCTAATAGTAAAACTTACGAGTCTCAGAGACAAAGAGAAAATCCTGAAAGCAGTTCGGGAGAAGAGATATCTAACCTACAATGGTAGAAACATTAGATTGGCAACAGACCTATCCACAGAGCCTTGGCAGGCCAGAAAGGACTGGCAAGATATCTTCAGAGCACTAAACGAGAAAAATATGCAGCCAAGAATACTATATCCAGCTAGGCTGTCATTAAAAATAGAAGGAGAGATCAAAATCTTCCAGAACAAACAAAAACTAAAGGAATTTGCAAACACGAAACCAGCCCTCCAAGAAATATTGAAAGGGGTCCTCTAAGCAAAGAGAGAGCCTAAAAGCAGCATAGATCAGAAAGGAACACAGACAACATAAAGTAACAGGCACCTTACAGGCAATACAATGGCACTAAATTCATACCTTTCAATAGTTACCCTGAATGTAATTGGGCTAAATGCCCCAATCAAAAGACACAGGCTATCAGACTGGATAAAAAAACAAGACCCATCGATATGCTGTCTGCAAGAGACTCATTTTAGGCCCAAAGACACCCCCAGATTGAAAGTGAGGGGGTGGAAAACCATTTACCATGCTAATGGACACCAAAAGAAAGTTGGGGTGGCAATCCTTATATCAGACAAATCAGATTTTAAATCAAAGACTGTAATAAGAGATGAGGAAGGACACTATATCCTGCTTAAAGGGTCTATCCAACAAGAAGATCTAACAATTGTAAATATCTATGCCCCGAACATGGGAGCAGCCAATTATATAAGGCAATTAATAACAAAAGCGAAGAAACACATTGACAACAATACAATAATAGTGGGGGACTTTAACACCCCCCTGACTGAAATGGACAGATCATCGAAGCAAAAGATCAACAAGGAAATAAAGACTTTAAATGACACACTGGACCAAATGGACTTCACAGACATATTCAGAACATTCCATCCCAAAGCAACGGAATACACATACTTCTCTAGTGCCCATGGAACATTCTCCAGAATTGATCACATCCTAGGTCACAAATCAGGTCTCAACCGGTACCAAAAGATTGGGATCATTCCCTGCATGTTTTCAGACCACAATGCTTTGAAACTAGAACTCAATCACAAGAGGAAAGTCGGAAAGAACTCAAATACATGGAGGCTAAAGAGCATCCTACTAAGAATGAATGGGTCAACCAGGAAATTAAAAGAAGAATTTGAAAAATTCATGGAAACCAATGAAAATGAAAACACAACTGTTCAAAATCTTTGGGATACAGCAAAGGCAGTCCTGAGAGGAAAGTATATAGCAATACAAGCCTTTCTCAAGAAACAAGAAAGGTCTCAAATACACAACCTAACCCTACACCTAAAGGAGCTGGAGAAAGAACAGCAAATAAAGCCTAAACCCAGCAGGAGAAGAGAAATCATAAAGATCAGAGCAGAAATCAATGAAATAGAAACCAAAAGAACAGTAGAACAGATCAACGAAACTAGGAGGCGGTTCTTTGAAAGAATTAACAAGATTGATAAACCCCTGGCCAGACTTATCAAAAAGAAAAGAGAAATGACCCAAATCAACAAAATCATGAATGAAAGAGGAGAGATCACAACCAACACCAAAGATACAAACAATAATAAGAACAGATTATGAGCAACTCTATGCCAGCAAATTAGATAACCTGGAAGAAATGGGTGCATTCCTAGAGATGTATCAACTACCAAAATTGAACCAGGAAGAAATAGAAAACCTGAAGAGACCTATAGCCACTAAGGAAATTGAAGCAGTCATCAGAAATCTCCCAAGAAACAAAAGCCCGCGGCCAGATGGCGTCCCAGGGGATTTCTATCAGACATTTAAAGAAGAATTAATACGTATTCTCCTGAAACTGTTCCAAAAAATAGAAATGGAAGGAAAACTTTCAAACTCATTTTATGAGGCCAGCATTACCTTGATCCCAAAACCAGACAAAGACCCCATCAAAAAGGAGAATTACAGACCAATATCCTTGATGAACATGGATGCAAAAATTCTCACCAAATTACTAGCCAATAGAATCCAACAGTACATTAAAAGGATTATTCACCACGATCAAGTGGGATTTATCCCTGGGCTGCAAGGATGGTTCAACATCCGCAAATCAATCAACGTGATACAATACATTAACAAAAGAAACAACAATAATCATATGATCCTCTCAATAGATGCAGAAAAAGCCTTTGACAAAGTACAGCATCCTTTCTTGATCAAAACTCTTCAGAGTATAGGGATAGAGGGTATATACCTCAATATCATAAAAGCGATCTATGAAAAACCTACATCGAATATCATTCTCAACGGGGAAAAGCTGAGAGCTTTTCCCCTAAGGTCAGGAACGCGGCAGGGATGTCCACTATCACCACTGCTATTCAACATAGTATTAGAAGTCCTAGCCACAGCAATCAGACAACATAAAGAAATCAAAGGCATCCAAATCGGCAAATCACTCTTTGCAGATGATATGATACTGTATGTGGAAAACCCAAAAGACTCCACCCCAAAACTGCTAGAACTCATACAGGAATTCAGTAAAGTAGCAGGATAGAAAACCAATGCACATAAATCAGTGGCATTCCTGTACACCAACAACAAGACAGAAGAGAGACAAATGAAGGAGTCAATCCCTTTTCCAATTGCACCCAAAACCATAAGATACCTAGGAAGAAATTTAACCAAAGAGGCAAAGGATGTGTACTCAGAAAACTATAAAATACTCATGAAAGAAATGGAAGAAGACACAAAAAATTGAAAAATGTTCCATGCTTATGGATTGGGAGAACCAACATTGTGAAGATGTCAATGCTACCTAGAGCAATTTACACATTCAATGCAATCCCCGTCAAAATACCATCCACTTTTTTCAAAGAAATGGAACAAATAATCCTAAAATTTGTATGGAACCAGAAGAGACCCCGGATAGCCAGAGGAATATCGAAAAAGAAAAGCAAAGCTGGCAGCATCACAATTCCAGACTTCCAGCTCTATTACAAAGCTGTCATCATCAAGACAGTATGGTACTGGCAGAAAAACAGACACATAGATCAATGGAACAGAATAGAGAGCCCAGAAATGGATCCTCAACTCTATGGTCAACTAATCTTTGATAAAGCAGGAAAGAATGTCCAATGGCAAAAAGACAGTCTCTTCAACAAATGGTGTTGGGAAAATTGGACAGCCACATGCAGAAGAATGAAACTGGACCATTTCCTTACACCACACACAAAAATAGACTCCAAATGGTTGAAAGACCTAAACGTGAGACAGGAGTCCATCAAAATCCTAAAGCAGAACACAGGTAGCAACCTCTTCAACTTCAGCCACAGCAACTTCTTCCTAGAAACATCGCCAAAGGCAAGGGAAGCCAGGGCAAAAATGAACTATTGGGATTTCATCAAGATAAAAAGCTTTTGCACAGCAAAAGAAACAGTCCACAAAACCAAAAGACAACCGACAGAATGGGAGAAAATATTTGCAAATGACATATCAGATAAAGGGCTAGTATCCAAAATCTATAAAGAACTTACCAAACTCAACACCCAAAGAACAAATAATCCAATCAAGAAATGGGCAGAAAACATGAACAGACATTTTTCCAAAGAAGACATCCAAATGGCCAACAGACACATGAAAAAGTGCTCAACATCGCTCGGCATCAGGGAAATCCAAATTAAAACCTCAATGAGATACCTCCTCCCACCAGTCAGAATGGCTAAAATTAACAAGTCAGGGAACGACAGATGTTGGCGGGGATGTGGAGAAAGGGGAACCCTCCTACACTGTTGGTGGGAATGCAAGCTCATGCAACAACTCTGGAAAACAGTATGGAGGTTCCTCAAACAGTTGAAAATAGAGCTACTATACGATCCAGCAATTGCACTACTGGGTATTTACCACAAAGATACAAATGTAGGGATCTGGAGGGTTATGTGCACCCCGATGTTTATAGCAGCAATGTCCACAATGGCCTAACTATGGAAAGAGCCAGGATGTGCATTGACAGATGAATTGATAAAGAAGAGGTGGTATATATATACAATGGAATATTTTGTAGCCATCAAAAGGAATGAAATCTTGCCATTTGCAATGACGTGGATGGAACTGGAGGGTGTTATGCTGAGTGAAATAAGTCAATCAGAAAAAGACATGTATCATATGACCTCACTGATATGAGGAATTCTTAATCTCAGGAAACAAACTGAGTGTTGCTGGAGTGGTGGGGGGTGGGAGGGATGGGGTGGCTGGGTGATAGACACTGGGGAGGGTATATGCTATGGTGAGCGCTGTGAATTGTGCAAGACCCTTGAGTCGCAAATCTGTACTTCTGCAACAAATAATGCAACATATGTTAAGAAAAAAGAAAAAGAAGAAGATAGCAGGAGGGGAGGAATGAGGGGGGGTAAGTCAGAGGGGGGGACGAACCATGAGAGACGATGGATTGTGAAAAACAAACTGAGGGTTCTAGAGGGGAGGAGGGTGGGGGGATCGGTTAGCCTGGTGATGGGTATTCAAGGGGGCACGTTCTGCATGGAGCACTGGGTGTTATGCACAAACAATGAATCATGGAACACTACATCCAAAACTAATGATGTAATATATGGTGAGTAACAAAAGAATAAAAAAATAAAAAAAATCTTTTGGCAGTTGGAAATGACTGAAAATAGCAAAATAGAGCAATTATTTTGAGACTTTATTTTTAGCCTCACTAGACTCAAATCTATAAGAAATTGTCTTCTTAAAATTTTATAAGTCTGTCCTTTTGAAGTTTGGTAGTGAGAACAAAGTGTACCTAATTTTTGTTTAATGATTCCATCCTTTTTTCACATGTTGTTCATTCTTTGTTCTATCTGGATTGAACATGGTTTATCATAGATGTAGCTGCATATCATGTTGTAGCTTTTCCTCCTCATGAAATTTCAAGGTGGCAAGAGTTCCCAAAGATGACTTTTTTCCAAGACTCACAGCTGCAATGAAATTATGTGATACAATTAAATTCAGCTTACAAAAAGTATGCTGTTTAATGTTATGAATGGTAGACATCAAACAGTTCTAAAGTAATAAAATTGTGATATAACAATATTGATAGCTCTTAATTATTATGTATATTTTTAAATTTTTAAGCTATATAAATATATGTCTATCATCTTTATTTTTTTAAGGTTTATTTATTTATTTTAGAGAGAGGGAGGAGAGAGATAGCGCATGTGGGGGGAGGGAAAAGGAAGAGGAAAAGAGGGAATGTTTAGCAGACTCCCTGCTGATTGCGGAGTCCAACATGAGGCTTTATCTCATAACCCTGAGATCATGACCTGAGCTGAAACCAAGAGTCAGATGCTTAACTGAATGAGCCACCCAGGCGCCCCTATCTTCTTTATTTTCTAAAGATCATCTATTTACATACATTTGTTGGCTCAGAGAAGATATCATATTCTTTCTTAGAACTTATAAAGCTAATGTACTCTCTTAATATTCTTAGTGGCTATTAATGTATTTCTCCATATGCTTAAGAATTTGAAAGTTCTTAATAATTACTTCTGTACATTATGGACACACATATCCCAGAATATTATTAAGCCACTTGCAACAACATGGATGGACCTTGAGGGCATCATGCTAAGTGAAATAAGTCAGGCAGAAAGACAAATACTATATGATCTCACTTATATGTGAAATCTAAAAAACAAATACTGAACTCAGCTGCAGAGAACAGATTGGTAGTTGCCAGAGGCAGGGAATGGGTGGTGGGTGAAATGGGTGAAGAAGGTCAAAGGTACAAACATCCAGTTATAAAATAAATATGTCCTGGGGATATAATGTAGGGCATGTTGACTATAGCTAATAATACTGTTGTATATTTGAATGTTGCTAAAATAGTAAATCTTAAAGGTTCTCATCACAATAAAAACAAATTTGTAACTATACGTGGTGATGGATATTAACTAGCCTTACTGTGGTGATTGTTTCACAATATATACATATATTTAAGCATTATCTTATACATCTAAAATGAATATAATGTTATATGTCAATTATATCTGAATAAAAAATTATGAACATGCAAAAAATTACTTCTGTACATTATGGTAATAGTTTTCATAATAATCATTAATCATTATTTTGCTTAAACTTATCAATAAAATTTTAATGTTTTACTTCATGTCACATCTCAAATGTATACATACATTTGAAAGTTAATAATCAGATATTAACAACAAATTCAAACGATGCGTCCAGTTCTCATTTCTGACAATGTTGCACTGTCTGTATTTGAAATTAACCTAAGTGATCATTCTATCACAGAGAATACAGTGATACCTTAAATGATCCTATATATGCTGACTCGGTCACCCGCCCCTATCCACTTCACCTACTCAAGGATATTGCTCCAGAGATTCTG
The DNA here is from genome assembly GCF_037043125.1 of Eumetopias jubatus. Taxonomy (NCBI): domain Eukaryota; kingdom Metazoa; phylum Chordata; class Mammalia; order Carnivora; family Otariidae; genus Eumetopias; species Eumetopias jubatus. Next base: position 84,045,037 of record NW_028274819.1, on the reverse strand, counting down.
CAAGGGATCTGCTACTTCACAGTTTTCACTCTCTTTTGATCATGATCACTCTCAGCATATGAGTATGTGGTAGTTTCTATCTAAAATAGAAATGAAGATAGAATACTACCCCTGACTCCGAGTTAAGAACCACCAGCTACTGTTCCAATTATTGATTCCCCTTTCACTCTTAGATTCTTCATCCTTTCTAAACCTATTCCAGTCAGCTTCCCTGACCCTAACCCCCACCTCCACCTAAGCTGCCTGCATCCTAGTCACCAAACCCCTCCATGTACTGAATCCACTGATTCATTACCAGCCTTTCCTTAACTTGACCTGTCAGCACCATGTAACAGGTCATTACTGCTTCCTCCATGGTAACTTCTCTCTCTTGGCGTTCAGGATGGCATCTTTTCTGAGGGTTCTTCCTGCCTCACTGGCTGCTCCTTCTAGTTCAACTTTGCTGGTTTCTCCTCTTTTCTCAGTGTCAGGTGCCCCAGGGCTCATCCTTGGTCCTCTTTCTCTGCCTGCACTTACTTCACTGGTGATCTCACCCAGGCTCATGCCTTTAAATACCAACGATATATCAATGTCTCAATTTACATCTCCATGCCAGACCTCTCTCTTGAACTTCAGGCTTGTGCATTCAATAGCTTATGTGATATCTCTACTAGCACGTTCACAGCTATCTCAAACTCAACCAGCCCAAGTTGCGCTTCCGATATGTTGGAGTCATTCTTGAATCCTTATTTCTCTCACCCGACAAATGATCCTGGAATCACAACAATCCCCCAGTCTCTGCTTTCAAACTATTTCCAGAAATCCAACACTTCCCATCACCTCCTTCCTACCACCCTTGTGCAGGCCAGCATCATCTCTCACTGGGATTGCTGCCTCAAAGCGGGTCTCCTTTCTCCTGCTCTTGCCCACTTCTGGTGAGCCTCATCACAGCAGCCAGAGGAGACTTTCAAAGCATAATTGATGTCCAAAGCCTGCAATGGCTCCCATTTCATTTGGAGTCAGAGTCCTCCTCTGAAAGGCCTTCCATCATTAGGCCCCCGTACTTCTCTTACCTCACTGCTTGTAGTTCTCCCCCTCCCTTTCACTTCCCACGGGGACCTTGCAGTTCCCAGAACACCCTGTCATGCTCCTGCCTGAGAGCCTTTGCACTGTGGGTTCTCTCTGCTTGCATAGCCCTTCCTCCAGATATTTGCATGCATGGTTAACTCTCACCTCTTTCAGATCTTTGCTCATTAACATTGTTTCAGTAAGGCTTTGTCTGTGCACAACCCTCCCCCCAAGGCTCACAATCCCCTTCTTTTACCTACTTCCTTTTTGCAATGCAATTTATTACCTTTGGACATACTCTACAGTTTACTTATTCATTTCTTAATTTTTGTCGTTTTTCTTCCTCAGCTAAAGTATAAATTTCAAAGGGAAGGACCCTCATCTGTTTTGTCCACTGATGGATTGTAAGCACCTAAAACAGTGTTCAGCACATAGTAGTCATTAAACATTTGTTGCTTGCTTCTTAATGAAAGAAATATTGAATTAGGTCTTTGGCTTTTCTGCCTTCCAAAGGCTGAGGCTGAAAAGTGATATTTTTGGACTACAAAGGCCAATGATGAAGTTCAGTGCATCCCTCCCCGATGGATACAGGTCCCTTCCAGTCCCAGGGACACATCTCTTGGAGTGAGAAGCCTTGACTACTTATCTCAACTTGATTCTGCTTTCTTTTTCTCTTTCCAAGGCCAAAATCACCTTCCTGGGACTTTCTATTTTCTTTTTGTCTACGGTTGAAATTGCCCTCATTTATTCCCAGAAATTCCCCCATGTTCTTAATTTCTTTGCTCAAGACTCTTTCACAACTTGACATCATAACAGGTCTTGTCATGTAACATGGAGCAAAAGAGCTGGAGGGGGTGGGTGGGGAGGGTGGGTCCGGGTGTCTGTCTATAAGGAGGAGGGTGAAGAAGAGCTGGTTGTATCATGGTCCAGGGGCCCAAGTAGCTGCTCTACAGAAGCCATATTTTGCATCTTGTTCTCATGACTTTAGGAAAGACTTCATCAATGTTTTTCTAAAATTCAGATACATTATACTTAAGGCATTAGCACAGTGCACTAAAAAATAAGACATGTTAATAAATGAGTAATTGATCTATAAACCTGTTTGTTACCTATTAAAAATAAAAATAAAACAGCCAATAAGTTTAGTTTGATATGATTATTTTTCTTGAGAGCCTTCATTGACTGATCCTGAATGACTGTAGCTTTTATTCCCCCCACCCCCCCGCCCCAGGGTTCTTTGTATACTATGTGGGAGAGGTGACTTCTCAAAGAAGGAACTGTGCTCTCTGGGTCTGTTGGAGCTCTAACTTAGAGTCGTGGGCTGAGGATGTCAACAGGATTTTATAAAAAAAAAAAAAGTTTTGTATGTTTTCTAAACCAAAACCCTGACACCAGAAATGTAGCTTGTGAAGATTGATTCCTGAGCATCAGAGATTTGTTTCCATCCATGAGCCTTGCCAGACCGCATTTTTACATCTCCACCAGGCCAGTTTATTAAACTGTAGCTTCTGTTCCCAGATTTGAGTATTTCATTGTCTGCTTTGGGTTAAATTCATTACACTTTTTGGAAAGGAGTATTTTGAAGGAGTATCTTGCTAATATTTTAAAAACCAGAAGAAGTCTCGACTCCTCAGCAAAACACCTCTCAGATTAATGCTATCTTTGTAATGCTCTCGGTGGTATTATTAAAGCCAGATAAAGTGAAATTGTTCCTAAATTGTGGGTAGCTGTATCTACAGTTCTGAGCTTCCCAGAAAGTTAAGGGCTAATGAATTTTTTTAAAAGAGCTATTTATGTTTTCTTTCATAAATAAAAACAAGGGATACAAGGATGGGCTAAGAATTTCAGAGGTTTTATAGCTCATATTAACAGGTTTTTACTAATACCTGAAAAAAATATGGAGATGCTGGTATTGATTATTAACTTCAGGATACCCTGACGTGTAATAGATTGTACTACTGCCCAGCAATATCACAAGGAGTGAGGGGTGAGTGTTGGGTATGTGCCAGGAATAGGTCTCCAAAGGTAAAAAAGGGGCTAACATTTGACACTTTATCCATGTCTCATGGGCTAGCTTTTATCCCAACTATATGAGAATATTTTCATCATAGTCCAAAATACTACGAAGCAATTATATGTCTTTAAAAAAATGGACTGAGGGTTGCTGGAGTGGTGGGGGGTGGGAGGGATGGGGTGGTTGGGTGATAGACATTGGGGAGGGTATGTGCTATGGTGAGCACTGTGAATTGTGTGAGACTGTTGAATCACAGATCTTACCTCTGAAACAAATAATGCAACATATGTTTTAAAAAAGAAGAAGATAGTAGGAAGGGAAAAGTGAAGGGGGGGGAATCGGAGGGGGAGATGAACCATGAGAGACTATGGACTCCAAGAAACAGAGGGTTCTAGAGGGGAGGAAGTGGAGGAATGGGTTAGCCTGGTGATGGGTATTAAAGAGGGCACATATTGCATGGAGCACTGGGTGTTATATGCAAACAATGAATCATGGAACACTACATCAAAAACTAATGATGTGATGTAAGGTGATTAGCATACATAATAAAATAAAATAGAAAAATTATAAAAAAATAAATGCTGCCTACTTATCAAAAAAAAAAGAAAAAAATGGGGAAAAGGTACTGATTTTGTAGAGTGTGAAAGAGGAGCTACTTCTCTCTCTAAATGTCTCCAGGAATGTTTCTGGCCCTGCTATCTGCCCACCCCCCCCCCCAACTTGTTTGGTCGTTTTTTCCTCTCCTTGGTTTAACTTTTGCTCCATACTTACTATTTGCGTAATGCTTGTCAAAGGACCCTTCACACCAAACTCTGCATGTCTTTGTTCTGAGAAGTAAAATCTCATTTTGTTCTTATCAGCTTTACAAGTTCAAAACTATATACAAGTGTAGGAAGTGGTTTTGAAACATGCAACAAGGGATATTTTCTAGAAATTCGGATGCTCTGAAAAAACATTAGCCTTCCTAGAAAATGTTTCAGATTTTCTTTCAGTAAAATTGAATTTTGTTCTTGGGATGAAGTGGGTGTGTGATTTTTAGAAAGCATAAGTTTGCTCAAATATTACACAATATCCTTTGTGGCATAATTCTGTACCCATAAGAATTGTATTCATCCTTTCATAAAATTTGGGGGTTTTATCTGGACTTTTTTTTAAAGATAGAAATTAAAGGCAAGAAATATTTTGGTGCTCCTTCCTCTGCACCTTACCACCCCCCATGCTATTCAAACGTGAACCATACTAAGTCATAAAATATGTCTAAAGGAAATTCTACAATGTTCTTCCTTTTCATATGATACTTCACTACTTCAAATTTTTTTTTCTTCAAAATCTGAATTGTTTTAAAACAGCGTGTTGGCTTTGCAGGCGCCTTTAATACATGCTTGCTAATGTAGCGAGGTGGGGGGGTGTACTCTACGATGCGCAAGGACTGGGCGACATGGGCCCAGTATTTTTGCACTTGTTTGCATATCTCGTGAAGGAAAATAGCAACAGCCAGCTCCTCCCTGAGACTAGGGGCAGGTGGGCGGGGGAGACCCCTAGAGCCTCCCGGGAACCTTCCGGGAGCTGGAAACTGCTCCAGGAGGCAGCCCGCCCCTCCTCCGTTGCAGGCCCCGCCCCCGCCTTCGCTAGGCCCGCGGCGCGTGGGGCGGGCCGAAGGCCTCAGCCAATGAGCGCCTGCGGGCCGGGCGGGACGCGGGCCGGTTGCCCGGGCGACCAAAGTGCGGCCCCGCCCCCCGTCGCGAGCCCGCGAGCTGGGCAGTGCAGGTTACAGTGCTAGCTGCGGTCCCTGCACCGCGCGCAGTCGCGCGATGGGCAAGTGGAGCATCGGGCGAAAGCCAGGCCGCGCATTCGGACTCCTGCTGCTGGTGATCTTGAGTTTCCTGGTGCTCTGCAGGTGAGAGATCCCCGTCCCGCACCTGTCGGACTCCAGACACCTCAGCCTTCCACACCCGCAGTTTGCGTCTCCCCTCTCACCTGAGGGAGGCAGTCCCGGGAATCCGCGTCCCGCGAATCTCCACCGGGAAGGGCTATCCGGCCTCTTCTTTGTTGGGTCTGGCGTCCTTCTCCACCACTAGGCACTCTGCTCTTGCCTCGAGATCCAGGATTCCGGGTGACACTAGGTGCTGTCCTCTGCGTCTGTGTAGAGCTTCCCCACTTTCTCGAAGCTGGTGATGCTCGGGCTCTGCTTTCTTCGTGGATACTCCCAGCTCTTTGCGAAGGCCAGCAGAGCTAGCCATCAGGTCTCTTTCAGATGTCCCAGATCACTGCTCCGCCCCTAGTCCTTGGGGAGCCCGCTTCTGCTGTTCTCTCGGGTCCCCACATTTCCTACCAAGCCTGCTGGGAGGCTTCTCTAGTCATCAGAAGCCAGAGCTCCAGGCTCACAGCTATGGTCGATCTCACCTGCCCAGCGCAGTCATGAGGTCGCTGTCCCTTGGGTCCTTCAAGATCCTCAACCCTGGACTTATTAGTCCCACTTCAGGATTGATATGTCTTCTCTCTCCACTTTCCCACGTTGGTCAGTCATCTGCTCACTCCTTCCCAACCCCCTTTTACAAAGTGTTATCTTTGACAAGTGGTTGTGTTTAGTGATAGAAGGACTTACCCACAGCCTGTGTGGGTGCCCTAGCCCAGAACTTTTGTAAAGTGTGTCTATTTATAGGATTCTACAGTCCTGACCATGTCTTTCAGGTCGATGGCTGGCACTTTCCATATTCAAAACCTCCAGTGTTGCTGGGAAAGCAGACCAGCAGTATCAAATACTTGGGCACTGAAAGTTAAGTTCGAAGCAGGTGATGTGGAGGCAGACACACCACCCCTTCAGCTTTATCTTTTGCTTCTTCCAATCCCTTTTGTTAGTTTCTCTGACTCTCCTCTGGGAGATAGGGAAGTTTTTGATGGAGATGAATATTTGAATGTTTTTGCTGCCACAGAACACATTCAGAAACTATTTCCACCTTTTTTTAAGACATTTGGCTTTGGAGTTGGTAAGGATGTCATAATACTGTTTGAGAGAAAGAAATGGTGCTCTTCTCACTCTGGGGCCCAGAAAACTTAAGAGGCATTTTGTTTCCCGAGTTGTTCCCAAGACTATTTTCCATCTTGTCAGTGATCTCTAATCCATTCCTCTCTGAAGACTGATCCTGGCTCTTGTAGGATGCTCAGCCTTCCTCCTGACGCAAGGCTGATGCAAAGCCCAGAAGGATTACTCAAAGCAGAGGCAACAGAGCCTCCAGCATGCAGCAGGGTATCAAGGAGCCCACACCCCAGAGAGAAAGGCCAGAGGTGTGCAAATAGCATGTGGTTTGCCCATTGTTGGAGGTCAAGGATATGGCAGTCCATGCAGAGGCATTGAGGGGCAGCTCTGAGGGGCTTGAGTTGGGCCAGGTAGTGAACCTTAATAGTCCACAGGGAAAGGTGTGGGAAGGAGGCTGGGTGTTTGTTGGTGTCTGGCAGGAGGGAAGATGGGGTGTCAGGTAGCTGACTGGCCGTGAAGAAGCCTGAGCTTCTCATAGGTGAGTTAACCATGTCCCTACCTGAGTTGGAGTGGCCATAGCAGGAGTCAGTCAGGGGCTGATGGAGGTGCCTGAGAATAGCTACAACCCAAGCCTGAGGAAATAGTTGAAATGCTTAGTAAAGTCATTGTTGTTCCTGATATCCCTCCTTTCTCAGCAGGTAAGACAGAGGCCAGAGAAGCTCTGACCCACATTCAGGGCCATCTCTTAGGGTACTTCAGAATATGTGTGTTTTGGGCATTTTTTAATTTTATTACCCTCATGGTATTGGGCTTTTTGCCATGGGCAAAAGGATTATCTCTGGAGGGCAGAGGAGAATACACTCTTTGTTGCTTCCTCTTCTTGCCTTGCTCTGGCTTTGACTGGATATTAACTTCGTGGGAGGTGGGGACCCCTCCCAGCTGTTGCTGGGAATGTGGATATAGCCAGTGGAATATAGGGGAATTGGGAATGGGAATTGGCTACTCAACTGGCAGCTTTGTGGAGCTAAGCTGTCAGGATCAGCCTTTTCCTGTACCTCAGAAGGCAGGTATTTGGGTAGGGAGTGCCTGCCGGGCTCCAGCTTTTTTTTTTTCCCAAGAACTTTACCTTGGGCTGGTTCATGGTCAATCGTAGCTATTTGATTATTTCACATCCAAGAAATAGGAGGACCAAGATGACTTTTGAGGATGATTTCAACCTTTGATATTTTTTAGCTTGAACAATGGTCTGAAATTTACCTTTATTGTAGTATAATTGTCATGCAATAAGCTGTACATGTTTAGCTTGTACAGTTTGATAAATGCTGGTGTATATATCCATCTGTGAAAATACCGCCACAATTAAAAGAGTGAAAATATCCATCAGCCCTAGAAATTTCCTTGTGCCCTTGTGCATCTCTCTCTCCTGCCCTTCTCTGCTCCCCCACCCCTAATGACACTGATCTGTTGCTTTCTGCCACCATATATTGTATGCATTTTCTAGAGTTTTATGGAAGTGTAATCCTAAAGTATGTACTCTGTTTTGATTTGGCTTCTTTCACTCAGTATATTATTTGGAAATCTTTGATGCATATCAATGGGAACCATGTCTGAGTTAGTTGCCTTTCCTCCTCCCACTCCATGGTTGCAAGAATGCCTGCTTGATATGATCAAGGCATGGTTCCCACTCATGACTCTTTTCCTTAATATAAATGCATCACTGAGCAATAATACAATGAACTCTGCATCTCTTATACCTGATATATTAGCTGGCAAAAGTCAGGAGAGGAAATTGGCCAGGTAGGTGCCCTGCATCATGCCTTCTTAAAGGCAAGTTCATCTGTTTGCCCAGCTCTACCTCACTCAGTGCTCCTACACTGGCATTATCTGGATTCTAGACCCCAAACTCTGCGTGAAGGAAAGAAGAGGAGCCTATCAAAATCTTCTTTTTAGAGAAGGTGGATGACTTAGCAACATGACCTGGTCACCTTTGATCCAAATCATGGCCAGTTCTGCCTTCCAAGGATGTGTGGGCAAACTGTTCCTCCCTTCCTGGGCTTCTGTGAGGTCATTGATTTTATGAGCTTTGCCTGTTCTAGGACTCTACCCTGTGATGCCTGAGTCATATTCCCTGGAATGTTTGAACTCTTTGAACACTGTTCCTTTCATCTTCTAATAGTAAAGTTTTCAGCATCTGGGAAGTGTCTCTTTCAGCAGGTAGTCATTTCTCTGACACAAGTGGAGAAACATGGCTACCTGGGCAGTGGCTCAGTCAGAGAGAGAGAGAGAGAGAGAGAGGTAGGATGTCTGAACCACCCTGTTCTGGGAAGATAGAGCTGGCATTGGGATTCTTTCACTGCCATACTAGCCAACTGAAGGGGACCAGAGTGTCTTAGAGCAAGAGCATGGACATTATTACTGTATTTGTGATTAAAAGGATTGGGATGCCCAGGAGATTCAGGGGGAAAGCTACACAGTCTTGGCAGCAGAAGTATCAGAAGGTTGGCCAAAGAGTTCTCGGTACCTTGGGTCAAAGAAGTAGCAAGTGAAATAAAAGCACTTAATCTTTGATGAAATGACTCAGACTTCCATTATATCACCTTGAATGCTCTTCTAATGAAGATTCAGAAGATGCTGGAGTTTAGAGAGGTCTTTTCAGAACATTTAGCACCTGAAAAAGACTCTGGAGGCCAGCCCCATCTCTCTGGTCCCTCCCCCATCATCCAGCGCAGTTCTGCTGGTATAGGGATATTTGCTGCTTCCTCCCCACTCAGTTTTATTTCTTGCTTAAGTCTATTGCTCTGGATATTAAAGGCCATGTTGAAAAAGAGTTCCCATTGTGTGAGACTTCTCCTGGGAAAGAAGGGCAAGGGTATTTTTAGAGGCTAATGGTAATGAAGCAAATAACTCTTTACTGAGGTCTACTAGGTAGAGACTCTTATTTGATGATACTGCTTTCATAGTCACACACTCAGCAAGACAGAGAGTGGCATTTTTCCTTTCAAAAACATGTTTTCCTGCAAAATTTATTTTGTGAGTAGGTAATCTATGTAAATGATTAAATGTTCAAATAATATAAGGAGGAGAATAAAGCCCCCACTCCCAGCCCTTAGGCACCCCTCTCCGCCCCACCAGAGGTGATTACTAATAATAGTTTCTCCCAGGGATATTCTGTGCATATATAAGAAGGCAGCTATACGTATTACCCCGTTTGTCCATTAGGGATATAATTTATTCAAACAGTTCCCTGTTCAAGGGCATCGATTGTTTGCAATCTTTTAGCTACTGCAAAGTTGCAGTGTATGTTAACTACACTGGAATTGAAATAATATAAAGTGAAAACAACAACAAAAAACCCCCCAAATTTTGCAATGAATATCCATTGGGTATATTTCTGTCCCTAGAATTGCTGAGCATATGAAGTATTCATTTTAAATCCTGGTAGACTTTTTTTTTTTTTAAGATTTTTATTTATTTATTGGAGAGAGAGAGGTAGCTAGAGCCCACGAGTGGCGGGGGGGGGGGGGAGGGCAGAGGGCGAAGCAGACTCCTCGCCAAGCAGGGAGCCCAATGGAGGGCTTGATCCCAGGACCCTGGATCATGACCTGAGCTGAAGGCAGACACTTAACTGACTGAGCCACCCAGGTGCCCCTAATCCTGATAGACATTTAAAATAAGTAAGTAAAAATAAGTTAAAATAGTAAAATAGCACATTCTATTTCTGTTGGATCAATGTGAAGAAGATTCTGAGCTCTATAGTCTGAGCTCTATAGTCTGAAGGGGAAATTCTATTTCTTCCTCATTTGTATAGGTTCTTTGTATCTTTAAGAACTAGTCCATCTCATATATCTATGTACATAAGCCTCATGTGGTGGATTTTAAAAAATACTGAACATATTTATGTTTCCCCTGTTTCACAAATCATTTTATTCTGATTCCACAAGCATCTCTAAGAGCAGAGTCTTTTTTGTTATGTTAATCACCATACATTACATCATTAGTTGTTGATGTAGTGTTCCATGATTCATTTTTTTGCGTATAACACCCAGTGCTTCATGCAGAACGTGCCCTCCTTAATACTCATCACCAGGTTAACCCATTCCCCCACCCCCTTCCTCTCTAGAACCCTCAGTTTGTTTTTCAGAGTCCATAGTCTAAGAATAGAGTCTTTTGGGTTATCTAACAGAATTTTCACCCCTTTCTAGGTTGGGATATAACCCTTTTTTATTTGTGATGCCACAATGGAAATTTTCCCCCAAATGAAAAATTTCTGTCATATAACATCAGGTTACTTTTTATTATTAATATGTTGTTGATTACTATTGTTAATATGTAGTTGAGCAGTTTTGTTGCTTCACCAATGGGTCTCAAGGTTTTGGTTTAATAAGTGTTCATTAAACTTCCTACAGTATTTGGTAGATGTTGCCCTCTGAACCAGCAGCATGTCCCTGGATCATGTAGACAGCCACTTGGCCTGACTTGCTGGAGCCTGGGTGCTAGGCCATTTCCTGGCTTACCAAGAAGCCTTTTCAGAGGGAAGGACAGAGGTACTAAGTTGCAGTAGTGCCATTGACCTGAAAAATGCTACAAAATGACCTCGCATCTCTGCAAAATGAGTATACTAGCTTTTGGAATGGAAGGTTCAAGCCCTTTGGAAATATTTAATGCTGTTCGAGCAAAGCAGGAGCCTAAAGCATTGGGCCCAGGCCAAGGATCACATTCAGGAAAGTTGGATCAGCTACAAGGACAGAGTTCCATTTTGCTGGGGCTGAAGTTCTTGGGGTTCCAGGATTGATCCAAGAGCCGTTATTCTGGATTAGAGGCATTAAGGGCACTGGCCTGGGACAAAGAGTGGGCAGCTCCTTCCTTAGGCCCTCAAGTTCTCCTGCTGAGGGAGGAGTGTACAGCCTAAAGACTGGTAAGGCCAAAATATCCTCAAGTGTGCAGTTGAAAGGAATGGAATGCCCAAGGCAATGGGACCTCATGGGAACCTGTAACCATATCAGAGTCTTGGAGTGATGACTAGAAATTTGTATTTTAGATCCAAATGAGGAGATTTCTATGCATGATGGTGTCTTTTGGGCAGTTTAACGTAACTGCCATCTAAATAATTGTCTCTGGCATGACCACTTGAATGAACAAAGAGGTGAGTGTTTTCTTGGTCTTTAATGTGGTGCACTGGACTCAGATGCAGGTGAACCTCTGTTTAGGGTAGCCCTAGTAGGATCACAGTGCATCTGGAAATTGGATTTGTAAGTTATCTCTCAAGTATACATTATGTATAGTGACAAAATAACCAATCCGTAGGGTCAGCGAAGATTTATGCTCTGTGAATTGTAAGACTGTTTCTGCAAATTCCTACCTTTTTACTGAGCTTGTCCCCACCCTTGGCCAGCGTAAAATTGCATGAGCATTGCCTGGTCTCTGCTGGGGGCCAATATACCTCAGAAGTTGATGATGCTGTCTCTGCCCCATCTGGTTGGGTGGATACTACGTTGTCTGAATCTGGTCAGATTGTGTGGTATGACAGAAGGCTGAAGGAGATGGCTGTGACTCCAAGTGTAGCCTCAGTCCTGCTATGGCCTCCATTACTGATCAATATTTGCAGGATTTACAGGTGACACAGGGATGACTTCTGGAATGGCAAGAGCCATTTCAGACCTGCCTTGATCTTTAGCACATTCTGTTCAAGGAGATCATTCAAGTAGGTGACTGGATCTGGCTCTTCTCCCATCTCACCTGGAAGACCATCTCTGAGAGCTGAGAATCAATTCAGGGGCCCATTTCACATGAAAGAGGTTGTAAGCTTGTCACCAGCTCATCTGCCTTTTTTCCATATTCAAGCATACTAACCCAGCACTTTTGACCATGTTCAGTGACATCCGGCCTGTGTGGAGCCTGCACTGTGTCCTTTGTCATCATGATCCACGACAGTGATAAAGTATAAGAAGGATTCGTTCCTCTGCCCTCATCATCCTCCCAGTCACTGCCTGATGGCAACTCCTGACCATAGGGAACTCAGGCCCCAAGTCCTCTGCCTATGGTTTCTGCTGTAACCTGTTGTTGCGTCCATGGCTTGCACAACCTAATATCACCTGCCAAAAGGGATGGTAGTGACCAGAATACAGAGGTCTTGTTACATGGTGTGAGGCCCTGTCAGAAATCGTGATACATGTGCCTTCTTCCAGGAACCTCACTATGGACTGTGGACAGAGTATGGCTCTGAGCAGAGCAAATTTGAGGACGGGTCAGGTTGGTGAGCAAGGCCTGCTCTTCCGTTTATTCTCAGACTGAAAATTTACTTAGCCTACAGTGAAGCAAAGATACAAAGGCAACAAAATTTCCAGGAAAAAGTAATATATGCTCCAGCTAGAGAGAAGGCAGATGCCCGGGTCTCAACAAAAAATGTTTCAACAAGGGGCGCCTGGCTGGCTGGTGGAACATGTGACTCTTGACCTTGGGGTTTTGAGTTAGAGTCTCACACTGGGCAGACATTACTTAAAAAAAAAAAAAAAAAAAAAAGCTTTCCACAAAGCTTTCCAATTAAAGCTTTCGACAATCTAAAGAAAAAAAAGTTTCAACATGACTTGCTTGCTCACTGGGAAAAGCAACAGAAACGAGGGTTTCCTAAGGATTTGGTTATCACAGCTCCTAATTTAGAAGGGAAGTCTCTGACCTGGTGTAACCACAAAGTTTCCACTTTCTTTATTTTGTTATTACTGAGTTAATTACTCAGGAAGCATGGGGTTATTATTAATTTATGATCACTAGTACTAATGATATTATCAGTATTAACAACTATTTGCATAGTGCTTTCTCGTTTATGAAGCTCTAATGTGTATTATCTCATTTTCTCACGGTGAATTCCTTGGAGAAACCCCACATTTATCATCCTCATTTTCTCAGTGAATTCATCCTTTTCATTAATATATTAAAAACTCAGTTAGTAACCAAACAGAAGATTTTCAGAAAGAAAACAGTTGAATTCTCCAGAATTTAGAATTTGATATGAGCTAGCTTTTGTTATTTGCAGTGTTAGCTTCATGCTTCTTAATAAGCACTGAGAGGAAATATTTTTTAAAAAATCTAGAAAATAAGAGCACATAAAGACAGTAGCAAATAGAAGCTCTATCCAGGAAGAGATTATATATAATATATCAAAGGACAAGATACAGATTAGTGCTTCTCAAACTTTACCTTGGGGTCTGGTTGACATGCAGACTCAGGCCTGAGTTTCTGCATTTGTAGCAAACTCCAGATGAAGACACCCTGCAGGTGCAGACCACACCTGGAGACATAAACCCAGAAGGAGGTTTCCTAATGACTAGGTACCTGCTAGGGGACAGATTAGGGAGAGTGTGTTACCAGCAGGGAGTATGTTGGAACAAGGAGTCACAGGGTGTGCTTCCAACCGTGTCTACACCTCTTCACTGAGCGGATGGGGAGAGGGAGGCTCTCACAGCATTTGGGAGACACCTTAAACAAAAGTTAAGGTCCGTGATGTGAGCTTGGTGAGTTGGAGATTGTTCTTTTGAAGTTCTGGCCAGTGAATAAGGAGTGCTGCCCAGTGGAGTGATTGCTAAATTGTATTTTCACTGTCTTTAAAAATAATGAGATTTTGTGTGTGCATGTGTGTATTTTCACCACTGGACTATCAGTATACCCCTGTGTTAAAGAAGAGACTCTGTCCATCAGTTCTTCCTCATTCTAGCCTGGGGCGAGCCTGGAGGGTGGGGCACCCGAGGGAATGCCTGGGGGTGTCAGGTGGGGAGAGTATGTAAAGTCTAGTGAGTCCATGAGGCAAGAAGGCAGAATGTGTTCTTTGGAGCAGATGTGGTGAAAACTAAGGGAGACCAAACTCTCCTGTGCCTGCAGTATGAGAGACTTCAGACACAGCCAGAATACCAGGAGCTTGTGGCCAAAGGAAAGAGTGGGGGTGGGGAGGTGGGGGGGTTAGTGAGAAGAGCCAGACCAAGGAGGTGGCTAGGAGGCCCCGACAGTGGTCATGGGGGGCCTGAAGCCTCCTTTGAGTATCCCAGCCCTCATCCTTTAAGGCAGGGTTGGCAAAGTTTCCTGTAAAGGGCCACATAGCAAATGTGTTCAGCTTTGCAGTGTCTATTCCAGCAACGTCACTGTGCCCCAAAGTAGCCACAGTCAGGACTGAAAGGAGTGGGCATGGCACAGTGTCAGTAAAACTATTTATGGACATTGAAATGTGAAATGTGAAGTTGATATAATTTTTTTGCCCCCAAATCTTGTTTTTTGGGCTTCTTTCCAACCACTTAAAAGTGTGAAAGACATTTGTAGCTTGCTGGCTGCACAAAGACAGGAGGCAGGGTGGCTTTGTCTCACACCTGGGGTTTGCTGGGTTGGTTTGACAGGATCCTGGTGGATAGAACTTTCACTGCAAAATTTTAGAAATAGTAATAAGATGGCACAAAATCTTGCATATAAAATATGATTAGACAATAAATTAAATGGTTAAGAATGGAAAAATTGGGATTATTCCATAATAAGGACATAAAAAAACCCCACTGAGGTTGTTCTTTCTAATATGCAAAGCATGCAAAAATAAACTTATTTCAAACAGTGACAAAATTCTTTTATAGCACATTACAGAGTATTCTGTTTATATCTGACGTTCATAGCAGTTAGGACAGGCATGCACCCCATTTCACAGAGGAAGAAACTCATGCCCACAGAGCTAGTGTCCCTGACCCAAGGTGGCCGTGCTACAAGAGAAGGGCCAGGAGTCATGTCCAGATCCTCCCCTTACAGATACTCTTCTTGTTTTTGCTTTCCCATATAGGTGGTCCTTTGGAAGGACTGTATTATTTTTATTTTTTAAGTAGGTGCCATGCCCAGTGTGGAACCCAACACGGGGCTTGAACTCATGACCCTGAGATCTTGATCTCAGGGCCTAACCGACTGAGCCACTCAGGTGCCTCTAGAACTGTATTCTGAAATATGCTTTCTAAGTCACTTGGAACATGGAACTTTTCTCTTTAGAGAAAGAAAACAATAATTAGGTCCCCAGGCTATCCAAAAATGACCATTTCAACTGTAATATAATACAACTGCAGTCCGCAGAGCACTAGGGGTTCTGGGTCCTGGGGGCTATGAGAAGTAGGAAGGAGGGGTCAAATTAATTTTTTTTGCCCATGAGTGGCCATCGACAAAATTTCCAAGCAGTCAGTGATGTCTGTGGCACTTCTGTCTTGACCTCCTGCTCTCCCATCTCTGGCCATCAGGGTCCCTGATTTGCCCCCAAGCCCTCCTGTAACACCTTCCAGGAGCTCAGCCTCACCCGGATCTGTGGAGGAGCTTGTAAAAACTACCAATCCCTGGGGTCCACCTCCACCGTCATTAATTGGTCGGGGTGGGGCCTGCGCATTCCTCAGTTTTAAGCTTCCCAGGTGATTCAGATAGGGGGCCAGCTTTGAGAACCACCGTGGTGGCTAAACCCAAACCTCCCTTCTAGTCATGTGGCCGACTTCAGCCAAGTGCTGGGAAAGCTGCTGATGAAGCAATTTCACACCGGTTTGGTCTCACGCGTCCTGCATCCCATTTGGTTACTAAGCCTGTTAAACCGAACTGGTCAATATGTTTGTCCTCCCAGCTCTGATCAAAACTGCCCGAGGCCAGACTGTTGTTTCTGGTCTCGAGGAATATTTCTCAGTCTCTCTGTGCTGAAGAATCATTTTCCTTTTCTTCTTTAAAAGTTTTTTTCCCTCAATGTTACTTTATCAAAGACATTGAAAACGCTTTACTAGAAAAAGGAAATGAAGAGATCCACAAAGTACATGCCCCAGTCTTTTATGATGAGCTTCAACAGACATAAAATGACTCTCATTGCTCTAAAACTATCTCCGTTTCTGTACCAGTCGCGGACTAGCAGGAGGTTGGCAGCGGTGCGTGCCCTCGCCAGGCCCACGCTGTGGAGGGGCCCCGGGTTGCGGTGCGTGCTCACACAGCCTCCTCACCTGTCTGCTTGCCATTCCCTGAGTAGATATGCTTTCACTTTTTAATGCTTTTGCCCCTAGTTCCCTCTGCTTTCTTATATTCGCTGCCTTCAAACCCGTGAATATGTCATCTTCTGGACGAAGCTTTCTCTGACTCCACCTGGATGATATAGATAATTTCTTCATTTGACAATTACGTGTGTGTGTGTGTGTGTGTGTGTTTCAGCTACCGTCCTCTGCTGTTGCTAGGCCACACTACCTAATTTGTGGAGCCCGGTGCATAATGAAAATGTGGGGCCTCTGTCTAAAAAACATTGAGAATTTCAGGATGGAGATAGTGTGTCTGAAATCATGTGTACAGTGTGTGCTCTGATACATTTATATATTGTAATGTGATTGCCACTGTAACAATAATTTATCACATGACATAATTATAGTACAATATGGTCTATATTCATTATACTGTGGATTAGATCTCTATGGCTTATTTAACTACTTGTTGCAAGGGAGCCTTCTGAGCTTGGGGCCCTGGGTGGACTGCATGGATCACATGCCCCAGAGGCCAGCCCTGGACTTATCTTTGCGCTTGCCTTACAGCGGCACACATGACACCGACTTGTAATTATCTGAGTGTGCATGGAGGTGGAGAAGACTGTATGTGTCAGAATGCCTTATAGGGACCGTGGAGTCTGTGGCCCAGAGGAACTTTGGTAGGATGGGAGCCAGCTTCCTGAGGAGCATGCACACCTGTAGTGGATTTTCACTAAATGCCATTAAAAATTTTTCCACCAATAGCAGGGCTCCGGCTGCTTTACAGTGTAGGGTATGCACGTTTATGTTCCAAGCTGAAGCTCTTGGCACTGTAGGTGGAGGAGAAGCTGGTTGTCGTGTAGGAAAAGGACGCAGCAGGAGGACAGGGCTGTGGCGGTGATGGAGAGAGAGTGGAAGGGATGGCTGATCCCATAAGCATACTAGGAGAGTCAGCAACGGGATATGCGACATGCATGTGCCCTCTGCCCCCATGACCTCCACTCCTGGTCCCCATGGAGGCCAAAGCTCTGTGAAGGAGCTGCCCCTTTGAAGGACAGAATTGTTGAATCCAGAATCAAGATTGAAGCTCTTAGCCTAATTTTGCCTCCTGCATCTCTGTTTCTTCTAAGAGACGACAGTCTCCCATCAGTGTGTATCGATATGGATTGAGTGGAGCAGTTTGGGCCTTAAGCAGAGCATGTCTCTCAGTGGCACAGTTTTAGCTAGTGTTACAAAATCAATGGAAAGACCGATAGGCAGCAGTTCAGGGAGCTTTTTGATGCAGAAGAGCCCTCTGGGGCAATACGCCCTCTAGTGTCAGGAACTGTAATGAAAAGTGGGTGCGGAAAAGGCACCAACGGAAATTTGCTTTCCCCTCAGACACTCACTCACGCTGTTTTCTGTCTCCAAACTCCTAAATTTCTTGGCTCCCCCAGAGTCTCTTGCTGGGTTTCTCTCATGGCCTTTGGAGCCTGGGGAGGGAAGAGAGGGAAGGAATTCTAGTCATGGGGATCAGTTTGAGGGGACTCCCCAAGACCTACTTTTTTAGGGACTAGCACTTTCCAACAGCCCTCCCAGGTGGGGCTCTCTGTTGTGCTGGATTATCTCTTGAACTTGATCTTTAGATAATAATTAATACTTGGAATGTTGGTCAATTAACAGATGCTGTTTCTAACCCAGATACCTCCTTCTAGGTATTTGCATCTCAGGCCGGGCAGCTATGACCATGAGGCGCCTCAGAGGTACTATTTGAAATAGCTGCTTCTTTGATGCTTAGTCAAATGGCCTGGACAAGCTGGCCATTTGTAGGAACCTGCGTGTCACACCTGCCCTGGGCACCCCGCACGTCCCTGAGAATACCCTTTCCATGCTGTGTGCCCCCACCTCGTCTCTCTCCTGTTAGCACACAGCTTTCATGTTGACCTTTGTGTTTGTCTTGTTCCTGACTATGGCCTCAGCTTGCTCTTCCCCTGCAGTGGGATGCAGATGAGTAGACTGAAGAAAGGCTCCTTCTAAGGTTTGGCTGAATCGGAGGGTGGGGAACTTTTTCTGAAGGCCTCAGAAGCAGGAGCTCTTAGAAAGGCAGAGGGCCTGCAGAGGAGGAGAAAAAGCCTCTCTCCTAAGACTTCTGTACCCCTGCTCACTGCTGAGGATGAGCCAAGCTTCTCGGCTGCCTTTTCTCTTTGCAGATTGGATTGGTATAATCTGCTCCCTGCATGGCTTAAACAACGGCAGTCAGGGCTGCAGGCCAACGGCCAATACTTCATGCTGGAGGACTCCACTTTCTGGATCTTCGGGGGCTCCATGCACTATTTCCGTGTGCCTAAGGAATACTGGAGGGACCGTTTGCTGAAGATGAAAGCCTGTGGCTTGAATACCCTCACCACGTGAGTGCTGGCCCACCCCACCACCAAGCATTGGCATCTGTCGCATCTGTGTCCTGGGCTTCTTCAAGGCACCCCAGACTGTAGGTCTTCATTGTGTCAGGATTGGGGGAGCCCTGCCAGATCCTGAACGTGAGCTGTCCCTGAAGAGAATCTTTAGGCTGAGCTTTGTGGGGAAAAATATAGGAGGAGCCCACCCCTCTGCATAGGTCTGCCGGGTTCGACAGCCTCCTTCCCTCACCTGCACAGAACTCCCTGTTAGTGCGGATGAGAAGACAGGATGGATGTATAAGCTTTAGAGGAACAGAAAGAGCAATGGCATACAAAGGAATACAGTGAAGGAGGTGAGTGTAGGTGTAGGAGGTGATTAAATTATCCAATTTTTCTTTTTTTTAAACAAGCACTCCAGCCCCCAATTTATTCAGCAGATGAATGTGATCTTTTTCAAAATAGCTTCCTTGGGAAAGCTGTTTTCAGGCAAAAATATATGATTACAGATCAAGGATGTGGATTTTCTTGAGTGGTTCATGAGCTAGCTTTGAAGACAATTTCTAAAATGAATTACAGGAATGTTCTGGGCCATCACAGCATAGATGAAACAAATGTATATGGTTTTCCAGAAGGAGTACTTAAAAGGATCCATTTATTTGCATATGTAAATTCTGGTCCTGGGGATACATTCACACATCACAGGACTTCTGAAGCTTGTGGGAATATTGCAGGCTAAGCATTTTACCTTATAAAAGCTAGGTAATCTGTATTTTCTTCAACAGGGATCTCCTGAGTCTGAATTGGAAGCAAGCAAACCTCCTCCCCCTTTACCTGTGCACATTCTTTACAGTTGGAGAGGGCTCCACTGGAAGCCAGGGGTGGGTGGGAGTCCAGGAGAGGAGCGGCTGTGTTACCTCTACCTCTTGAGTTGGGCCCCTTAAAGAACTTATTTCCTTTCCTTATCTTCTAAAGAGAAGATATAAGGAAAGAATTCTTTGGAATTTTGATTCCTTCAGTAAAAATAGGACTGACCACTGAGGTTTCCTCTTATCTTACTTTTAACTTTTTCTTTTAAGAAGTTACTTTTTTTTTCTCCTCTGATGAAGAAAAAGTGGGAGAGATGGGGAGGGAGGGAGGGAGGAAGTGGGGGGAGTGCATGCTCAAGCTCACCTGTGGTCACATCTCATGCTTCACCCAAAGCTTACTGGCCTTCTCTTCCTTCTCCTAAGGAGATGAGGTATTAGCCTCCCAGGGACTGGCCCTGGATTCTCTAAGGTCCCTAGGTCTCTTCACTTAGTTCTTGGTTCCAATCCTGACACCATTAAGACCTGTACCTAAGAAATACATCTTCAACCATCATAGTGGGTTTTGGGGTAAAGAAGGTAATCTAGAAGACAAAGTGGAATAAATGAAAAGCTCATTCCTGTAATTATCTATTACAGCTATGTTCCATGGAACCTCCATGAGCCAGAAAGAGGCAAATTTGACTTCTCTGGGAACCTGGACCTGGAGTAAGTGCTCTTGCTGCTTCTATGGCCTGGCCTGGGGTGGGGAGGCAGAGAGGTGGCCCCCTGGGGTTGATCAGGAACCATGGGACCATCTCAGTTTTGCTTTGAGAACCAGAGAGAGGCAGGTCAGGAGCCTTGTTCTCAGGACCCACATGCTCTCCATGAACCTGTTACTCCTGGGGGTCTGGGTCTGCCTCCTCTGAGCCCAGACCTCTTCACTGCAGCCCAGAGATGCCTAATCCCCAGTGTCTGCACTGCTTTGCAGTGTGGGCCAGCCGCCTGTGCTGGGACCGGGGTTGCCCCTCTATGGTCGCAAGGCTGTTGGGGTCAGGTTCACTGTTAGGACCCCCCTGTACCCTGTTTGATGCCCTTCCTCCTTATGCCCCAGTGGGGCTGTGCAGAAGGTCCTGGGCTGGGAGCAGGTGAGAACCCATCTCCCAGGGCCTGTGAAGGGAGGGAGGAGAGGAGCTGGGCAGCTCCACCACCTTGTGATGCTGGGCTTGTCCCCATCCTCCCCTCTGTGTCTTGAGAGCTGCTGACACTGACCTCCCTAGGGCCTTTGTGCTGATGGCTGCGGAGATCGGGTTGTGGGTGATTCTGCGTCCAGGCCCCTACATCTGCAGTGAGATTGACCTTGGGGGCTTGCCCAGGTGAGTGGGGCTGTGAGGGGCTTCAGCTGTGGCTTGAGCTGGACCTCTGTGCTTCTGCAAAACAGTAATCACAATTGGAGGTTTAATTTTGCTGCTAAAGTATATTCTTCATTCTGTACTGAAATTCCTTTTCAAAATAAGTGATGCCCAAAGGAGGCCATTTTAAATGATGTCACTTTATTTGATAAAGTATAAGAGAAACAAATTATCGTTTTTGTTTTGTTTTATCTTCAAATCTCAGGCTTTAATGAATTATGGAGTAGAAATCTGGACGGTAATCACCTGGTACCACATTCATTCCTTGTCCTCATCATTACTGCCATTAATTTTCAACAAAAAGACTTTCTTTTAATAGGCATAATCTTTCCCATCTTCAGGGTGTTCCAGACGGTTAGATCCACTTTCTTCCTACCCGATGCCGCCCCAAGGGGGAAGAAGGCTGGTCCTGTTTGCCTTGTGGTCTTCTTCGGGAATGGCCTCTCCCCACAGCACAGCCACCAGGCCGGGCCTTGTTTTCTCTCCCGTCTCCAGAGCGACCCATCCCTTCCCTAAGGATCCCAAGCAGGCTCTATCTCCATCTCCTTCACTCTCTAGGATCACTTCTCTGTCTCTGTGCCCTTGACAAGGCTGTGCACACAGCCAGTGTGCCCTCCCCCTGCACCTAGGGATTAGAAATCTGTGTGTCAGCGATGTCCTCTGGCTCAGCCGGAGCTGCCAGGGGAAGGACAGGATTTAAGTGTTGGCTTAGAAGCAGCTGGAGCTCCAGCACTCAGCCCTCCTCCTGGGCGGCACTGTCCATTCAGGTCCTGGCACGTGGGCACACCCCAGGGAGGCCCAAACAAGCAGGGACCCAGTGTTGATGAGAAGCTAGACCCTTTTAGGTGAGATGGAGGGTGGAGGTATCTAGAGGAAGCTGCTCTCTCCTTAAACATTTTTACCTAACATAAATTGATAATTTTCTGACTCTGTTCAGGACTTGCAAATTAGGACAAGAAGCATCAGAGCCTTTATAAGAAAATATAAGTGTTTTCTCAGAATTTCAAGTGAGAAGGAAAAGTTCCTGACTCCAGCTCTGGAAGGAATGATCTGTGTACACCTGGGGAATATGATCACAATGGACAGGTTGTGGGAAGCATTCACCTTCTTGCTCATCAGCAACTTCCCTGAGCTGAGCTCTGAAGAGCTGAGGAGGCTGATGCTAATGAGCCCCCTGGGTCAGCCTAGAGAGAAGTGGGCAGAAGTGGGATTAGCCTCTCATGGCCTCTCTGTTGGGCCTGGTTTTCTGGGTGACACTGGAAGGTTGCATCTGGCCCCAGTGATTCCTTAACTGCTTTGGCTTCACCCCTTTGTAAGGAGATGTTAGAATAAATGCTTGAACACTGGGCTTCAGTTCAGTGAAAAGCTTTTCTCGCTCTGACTGGCAGCCAGACCTATAGCCACAAAGCTGGAAATAAAATCCCTAGCAATGCTGGTTGTCTTTTCGTAGGGAAGCAGTGCAGAGTGCAGGGCTGGAGCTGTAGCAGAGTTTCCCCCTGATCTGTTTGCACAATCTCCTGCTCCTGGCTGAGTGGAGGGAGTGGGGTGGGAATGGTCCCACTCTCCCCAAGACTCTGAAGCTGCTTCTTTTCTCCCCACCATCATCCTGCCCAGAACAAACCCACAAACAGTGCAACTAATTCCCACCCCCCCTTTTATTCAAGCTGGTTACTCCAAGACTCTGGCATGAGGCTGAGAACAACTTACAAGGGCTTCACCGAAGCAGTGGACCTTTATTTTGATCACCTGATGTCCAGGGTGGTGCCACTCCAGGTAAAAGCGAGGAGCCTCCTCTTTGATCTTCAACTGTCTTCCTACTGGGAGTAAATAGTCCTGGGGGACCTCTCAGACCAGGGGCTCACAGTTCCTTTCAACACAGGAATGCATTCTTCCCCACTGCCTGAGATCTATAATTGGAGGGGTTTGTAATAGTTGTCTTTTAAAAGATGTATTTCGGTGTCGTCTTGGGGGGTATAGTGCTGAAGGGACAGACAGGCACAAGGACATACGTTCATCCAAACGGTGTCAGAGCTGCCACGTGTGATGTGTTGGTAACTGAAAAACCCACAAACTGGTGTCCCAATAGCATACTAACCGGCTCAGTCCTACATGGAGAGGAGCGTAAATGGATGGGCCCTTACCTGTAAGACAGCAGGACTTTTTGTAGTTATAAAATTACAGCTGATGACTTTTCAAGGTACATCTTTTTGCTACCTACCAAAAAGGGGTTGTGTGTATGGTATACATTTTATCCAAAACATAGGTGATAAAAATGAATTTTGGGGAGAAAGTATATTATCATTGCATGTAATATTTGGAAGCAATAAGAAGGCAGGAATGGGAATAATTAATCCAAGAGCTTATATAAAAATTAGAAGAGTTATGCTGAGAAATTAGTACATTTATAAAAAAATTAGTAAGTACATCTATAAAATTGCTCTTGAGTCAATGGTTTGGAATGTTCACAGCACACATAGATCAAAGGAATTACTTGACCATTTGTAGGGTAGGCAAATAAAACACAGGGTATTCAGTTAAATTTGAATTTCAGATAAACAAAGAATATGTTTTTTAGTATAAATATGTCCTAAATATTGCATGGGACATACCTGTGTTAAAAATATTCATAACTTATATAAAAATTTATTCATTGTAAATTCAAGTTTATTTTTTTCAGATTTTTTTATTATTATGTTCTGTTAATCACCATACATTACATCATTAGTTTTTGATGTAGTGTTCCATGATTCATTGTTTGCGTAAAACACCCAGTGCTTCATGCAGTACATGCCCTCTTTAATACCCATCACCAGGCTAACCCATTCCCCCACCCCTCCCTTCTAGAACGCTCAGTTTGTTTCTCAGAGTCCATAGTCTCTCATGGTTCGTATCCCTCTCTGATTCCCCCTCCTTCATTTTTCCCTACTATGTTCTTTTTTTTTAACATATAATGTATTATTTGTTTCAGAGGTACAGGTCTGTGATTCAACAGTCTTACACAATTCACAGCACTCACCATAGCACATACACTCCCCAATGTCTATCACCCAGCCACCCCATCCCTCCCACCCCCCACTACAACAACAACCCTCAGTTTGTTTCCTGAGATTAAGAATTCCTCATATCAGTGAGGTCATCTGATACATGTCTTTCTCTGATTGACTTATTTCACTCAGCATAATAACCTCCAGTTCCATCCACGTCGTTGCAAATGGCAAGATTTCATTCCTTTTGATGACTGCATAATATTCCATTGTGTATATATACCACATCTTCTTTATCCATTCATCTGTCGATGGACATCCTGGCTCTTTCCATAGTTGGGCTATTGTGGACATTGCTGCTATAAACATCGGGGTGCACATACCCCTTCGGATCCCTACATTTGTATCTTTGTGGTAAATACCCAGTAGTGCAATTGCTGGATCGTGTTGAGCTCTATTTTCAACTTTCTGAGGAACCTCCATACTGTTTTCCAGAGTGGCTGCACCAGCTTGCATTCCCACCAACAGTGTAGGAGGGTTCCCCTTTCTCTGCATCCCTGCCAACATCTGTCGTTCCCTGACTTGTTCATTTTAGCTATTCTGACTGGTGTGAGGTGGTATCTCATTGAGGTTTTGATTTGGATTTCCCTGATGCCGAGCGATGTTGAGCACTTTTTCATGTGTCTGTTGGCCATTTGGAGGTCTTCTTTGGAAAAATGTCTGTTCCTGGCTTCTTTGGGTGTTGAGTTTAAGAAGTTCTTTATACATTTTGAATACTAGCCCTTTATCTGATATATCATCTGCAAATATCTTCTCCCATTCTGTCGGTTGTCTTTTGGTTTTCTTGACTGGTTCTTTTGCTATGCAAAAGCTTTTTATCTTGATGAATTCCCAATAGTTCATTTTTGCCCTTGCTTCCCTTGCCTTTGGCGATATTTCTAGGAAGAAGTTGCTGCAGCTGAGGTCGAAGAGGTTGCTGCCTGTGTTCTCCTTTAGGATTTTGATGGACTCCTATCTCACATTGAGGTCTTTCACCCATTTTGAGTCCTTTTTCGTGTGTGGTGTAAGGAAATGATCCAGGTTCATTCTTCTGCATGTGGCTGTCCAATTTTCCCAACACCATTTGTTGAAGAGACTGTCTTTTTTCCATTGGACATTCTTTCCTACTTTGTCAAAGATTAGTTGACCATAGAGTTGAGGGTCCATTTCTGGGCTTTCTATTCTATTCCGTTGATCTATGAGTCTGTTTTTGTGCCAGTACCATACTGTCTTGATGATGACAGCTTTGTAATAGAGCTGGAAGTCCGGAATTGTGATGCCGCCAGCTTTGCTTTTCTTTTTCAACATTCCTCTGGCTATTCAGGGTCTTTTCTGGTTCCATACAAATTTTAGGATTATTTGTTCCATTTCCTTGAAAAAAGTGGATGGTATTTTGATGGGGATTGCATTGAATGTGTAGATTGCTCTAGGTAGCATTGACATCTTCACAGTATATGTTCTTCCAATCCATGAGCATGGAACATTCTTCCATTTCTTTGTGTCTTCCTCAATTTCTTTCATGAGTATTTTATAGTTTTCTGAGTACAGATCCTTTGTCTCTTTGGTTCGATTTATTCCTAGGTATCTTATGGTTTTGGGTGCAATTGTAAATGGGATCGACTCCCTAATTTCTCTTTCTTCTGTCTTGCTGTTGGTGTATAGGAATGCCACTGATTTCTGTGCATTGATTTTATATCCTGCCACTTTACTGAATTCTTGTATGAGTTCTAGCAGTTTTGGGGTGGAGTCTTTTGGGGTTTCCACATAAAGTATCATATCTTCTGCAAAGAGTGAGAGTTTGACTTCTTCCTTGCCAATTTGGATGCCTTTTATTTCTTTTTGCTGTCTGATTGCTGTGGCTAAGACTTCTAGTACTATGTTGAATAGCCATGGTGATAGTGGACATCCCTGCCGTGTTCCTGACCTTAGGGGAAAGCTCTCAGTTTTTCCCCATTGAGAATGATGTTCGCTGTAGGTTTTTCCTAGATGGCTTTTATGATATTGAGGTATGTACCCTCTATCCCTATACTCTGAAGAGTTTTGATCAAGAAAGGATGCTGTACTTTGTCAAATGCTTTTTCTGCATCTATTGAGAGGATCATATGGTTCTTGTTCTTTCTTTTATTAATGTATTGTATCACATTGATTGATTTGCAGATGTTGAACCAGCCTTGCAGCCCAGGGATAAATCCCACTTGCTCGTGGTGAAGAATCCTTTTAATGTACTGTTGGATCCTATTGGTTAGTATTTTGGTGAGAATTTTTGCATCCATGTTCATCAAGGATATTGGTCTGTAATTCTCCTTTTTGATGGGGTCTTTGTCTGGTTTGGGGATCAAGGTAATGGTGGCTTCATAAAACAAGTTCGGAAGTTTTCCTTCCATTTGTATTTTTTGGAACGGTTTCAGAAGGATAGGTATTAATTCTTCTTTAAATGTTTAGTAGAATTCCCCTGGGAAACCATCTGGCTCTGGGCTTTTGTTTGTTGGGGGATTTTGGATGACTGCTTCAATTTCCTTAGTGGTTATACGTCTGTTCAGGTTTTCTATTTCTTCCTGGTTCAGTTTTGGTAGTTGATGCCTCTCTAGGAATGCATCCATTTCTTCCAGATTATCGAATTTGCTGGCATAGAGTTACTCATAATATGGTCTTATAATTGTTTGTATTTCTTTGGTGTTGGTTGTGATCTCTCCTCTTTCATTTGTGATTTTATTTATTTGGGTTATTTCTCTTTTCTTTTTGATAATCTGGCCAGCGGTTTATCAATCTTGTTAATTCTTTCAGAGAAGCAGCTCCTAGTTTCATTGATCTGTTCTACTGCTCTTTTGGTTTCTATTTCATTGATTTCTGCTCTGATCTTTATTATTTCTCTTCTCTTGCTGGGTTTAGGTTTTATTTGCTGTTCTTTCTCCAGCTCCTTTAGAGGTAGGGTTAAGTTGTGTATTTGAGACCTTTCTTGTTTCTTGAGAAAGGCTTGTATTGCTATCTACTTTCCTCTTAGGATGGCCTAGGCTGCATCCCAAAGATTTTGAACCATTGTGTTTTCATTTTCATTTGTTCCCATGAATTTTTTTAATTCTTCTTTAATTTCCTGGTTGACCCATTCATTCTTTAGTAGGATGCTCTTTAGCCTCCATGTATTTGAGTTCTTTCCGACTTTCCTCTTGTGATTGAGTTCTAGTTTCAAAGCATTGTGGTCTGAAAATATGCAGGGAATGATCCCAATCTTGTGGTACCAGTCGAGACATGATTTGTGACCTAGGATGTGATCAATTCTGGAGAATATTCCATGGGCAGTAGAGAAGAATGTGTATTCTGTTGCTTTGGGATGGAATGTTCTGAGTATATCTGTGAAGTCCATTTGGTCCAGTGTGTCATTTTAGGTCTTTTGTTCCTTGTGGATGTTTTGCTTAGATGATCTGTCCATTTCAGTCGGGGGTGTTAAAGTCCCCCACTATTATTGTATTGCTGTCGATGTGTTTCTTTGGTTTTGTTATTAATTGCCTTATATAATTGGCTGCTCCCATGTTAGGGGCATAGATATTTACAATTGTTAGATCTTCTTGTTGGATAGACCCTTTAAGCAGGATATAGTGTCCTTCCTCATCTCTTATTACAGTCTTTGATTTAAAATCTAATTTGTCTGATATAAGGATTGCCACCCCAGCTTTCTTTTGGTGTCCATTAGCATGGTTAATGGTTTTCCACCCCCTCACTTTCAATCTGGGGGTGTCTTTGGGTCTAAAATGAGTCTCTTGCAGACAGCATATCGATGGGTCTTGTTTTTTTATCCAGTCTGATAGCCTGTGTCTTTTGATTGGGGCATTTAGGCCATTTACATGCAGGGTAACTCTTGAAAGGTATGAATTTAGTGCCATTGTATTGCCTGTAAGGTGACTGTGACTGTATATTGTCTGTGTTCCTTTCTGGTCTATGTTACTTTTAGGCTCTCTCTTTGCTTAGAGGACCCCGTTCAATATTTCTTGTAGGGCTGGTTTTGTGTTTGCAAATTCCTTTAGTTTTTGTTTATCCTGGAAGCTTTTTATCTCTCCTTCTATTTTCAATGACAGCCTAGCTGGATATAGTATTCTTGGCTGCATATTTTTCTCATTCAGTGCTCTGAGTATATCATGCCAGTCCCTTCTGGCCTGCCAGGTCTCTTTGGATAGGTCTGTTGCCAATATAATGTTTCTACCATTGTAGGTTACAGACCTCTTGTCCTGAGGTGCTTTCAGGATTTTCTCTTTGTCTCGGAGACTCGTAAGTTTTACTATTAGTTGTCAGGGTGTTGGCCTATTTTTATTGATTTTGAGGGGGGTTCTCTGTGCCTCCTGGATTTTGATGCCTGTTTCCTTCCCCAAATTAGGGTAGTTCTCTGCTGTAATTTGCTCCAATATACCTTCTGCCCCTCTATCTCTTTCTTCTTCTTCTGGGATCCCAATTATTCTAATATTATTTTGTCTAATGGCATCACTTATCTCTCAAATTCTGCCCTCGTGATCCAGTAGTTGTTTATCTCTCTTTTTCTCACATTCTTTATTTTCCATCATTTGGTCTTCTATATTACTAATTCTCTCTTCTACCTAATTTATCCTATTAGTTAGAGCCTCCATTTTTTATTGCACCTCATTAATAGCCTTTTTGATTTTGACTTGGTTAGATATTAGTTCTTTTATTTCTCCAGAAAGGGTTTCTCTAATATCTTCCATGCTTTTTTCAAGCCCAGCTAGTATCTTTAAAATCATCATTCTGAACTCTAGTTCCAACA
Source organism: Eumetopias jubatus (assembly GCF_037043125.1). NCBI lineage: Eukaryota > Metazoa > Chordata > Mammalia > Carnivora > Otariidae > Eumetopias > Eumetopias jubatus. Next base: position 84,016,650 of record NW_028274819.1, on the reverse strand, counting down.
TATTGCTAATGTCCGTATTGATTAGGTCCCTGGCAGTCAGTACTACCTCTTGTTCTTTTTGTTGAGGTGATTTTTTCTGTCTTGTCATTTTGTCCAGAGGAGAATAGATGAATGAGAGAACAAAATGCTAACAGGGTAACAACATCCCCAGAAAGTATAGACTAAACAAATCAGAAGAGAGTTCCCAGAAAGTGGTCACTTTCCTGTTCAGAGAGTTGCTTCTATTCTTTTCTTCGATCTCTTGAGTTCGTAGGTGTTCAGAATGGTTTGATCCTTATCTAGGTGAATTCCTGGGACCAGATGAAATTTAGGTCTCCTACTCCTCCGCCATCTTGCTCTTCCACCTCATAAATTCAAGTTTAACCGGCTATCTTGTATTTTTATTTCTTAAGCCTAGAAGCCCTAATCATGAAAGAAGTAAGAAGCCAGAAATTTATTAGCCTGGATTTTTGTAAGGAAGCTGGGATTACTGAGATGATTCAGCAGGTTGTAGTAGATTGGGTTCTGGAGGTAGAGGCAGGGTTGTAGGGAAGTTCATGCCAGGAATATGGCTCAGGAGCATTGTTAAATATTTAAAAAAAAATCTGGGTATAACATAATTATTTTGTTTTTTGTTGTGGCAAAATATACATAAAATTTACTAGTCTTACCATTTTCAATTGTAGAGTTCACTGGCCTTACATCTATTCACATCATTGTGTGAACATTGCCACCATCCATTTCCTGAACTTTTTCATCTTCCCAAACTGAAACTCTATATCTATTAAACATTAACTTCCTATCTCCCCTCTCCATAACCTCTGGCCACCACCATTCTACTTTCTGTTGCTATAAAATTGACCATTCTAGGTACTTCATATAAGTAGAATCATACAGTATTTGTCCTGTTATAACTGGCTTCTTTCACTTAGCATGTCTTCAAGGTTCATCCACATCGTAGCACGTGTAGCAGGTGTCAGCATTTCCTTCCTTTTTAAGACTGAATAATAATCCTTTGTATGTACCATATTTTGTTCATCTATTCATTCATCAATGGACACCTAGGTTGCTTCTGCCTGTTGTGAATAATGTTATTATGCTAGTTAATCTTACTAAAGGTTTGTCAATTTTGTTAATCTTTCCAAAGAACTAACTCTTGGTTTTGTTGCTTTTTCTCTATTTTTTTTATTATCTGTTTTTATCTCCGTTCTAATCTTTAATATATCCTTCCTTCTGCTACCTTTCAGTTTAGTTTGTTTCTTTTTTCTATTTCCCTAGGGTGACTAGTTAGGTGTTGACTTAAGACCTTTTTTCTTTTTTAATGTGTTTACGGGTATAAATTTCCCTTTTAGCACTGCTCTTGCTGCATCCCATAAGTTTATGTTGAATTTTTATTTTCAGTTGTCTCAAGATATTTCCTGATTTCCTTGTTATTTCTTCTTTGAATCATTAGTTGTTTTTAATAATGTGTTAATTTTCACATATTTCTGGAATTTGAAATGTGAATTTTTGTGTTCTTTCTGCTTTTGGTTTCTAGTTTCATTCTGTTGTGATTGGAAAAGGTACATTGTATGATTTCAGTCTTTAAAATTATTAAAATTTGTGTTGTGGTTTAACATATGATCTGTCCTGGAGAATATTCCATGTGTATAAATTTGAGAAAAATGTGTATTGTGTTATTGGATGAACTGTTCTATATATATTTGTTAGGTTCATTTGCTCTATAGTGTTTTTCAACTCTAAATCTAGATCTTTTCATTGGGGAGTTTAATCCATTTACATTTAAAGGAATTACTGATGGGGAAACATTTACTTTGGTCATTTTGTTATTTGTTTTCTCTATGTTTTATAGCTTTTTTCTCCCATATTTCCTCCATAACTATTTTCCTTTGTATTTAGTTACTTTTTATAGTGACAAGTTTTAATTCCCTTTTCATTTTTTTGTGTGTATATTCTATAAATATTTTCATTGTGGTTACCATGGAGATTACAAATACTGTCCTAAAGTTATGACATTCTATTTTATATTGGTGTCAACTAAACTTCAATCACACACAAAAACTACTCCTTTATAGCTTCACCTCCCTGTATGTTATTGATGTCACAAGTCAAATCTTTATATGTTGTGTCCTCATTAATATAGATTAGTAATTATTTTCAGCATTTGTCTTTTGAGTCCTGTAAAAAAGAAGTAGATTTATAAATTAAAATTAGAACAATACTGGTTTTTATATTTTTTAAAAAGATTTTATTTATTTGACAGAGATACAGAGCCAGAGAGCACAAGTGGAGGGAATGGCCGAGGGAGAGGGAGAAGCAGGCTCCCCACTGAGCAGGGAGCCCAACGTGGGGCTTGATCCCAGGACCCTGGGATCACGACCTGAGCCAAAGGCAGACACTCAACCATCTGAGCCAGCCAGGCACCCCTACAATTTTCTTTTTTTTTAAAGTAATTCAAGAGGTAGTATTTAATGATTCATCACTTGCATATAACACCCAGTGCTCATTACATCAAGTGCCCTCCTTAATGCCCATCACCCAATTACCCCTTTCCCCCACCCACCTCCCCTCCAGCAACCCTGTTTGTTTTCCTAGAGTACAGCATCTTTTATGGTTTGCTTCCCTCTCAGTTTTCATCTTATTTTATTTTTACTTCCCTTTCCCTATGTTCATTTGTTTTGTTTCTTAAATTCCACATATCAGTGAGTCATATGGTATTTGTCTTTCTCTGACTGACTTATTTTGCTCAGCATAATACTAGTTATATCCACATTGTTGTGAATGGCAAGATTTCATTCTTTTTGACATTTACCTTTACTAGAGAACTTTGTATTTTCCTATGGCTTCAAGTCACTGTCTAGCATCTTTTCATTTTAACTTGAGGGACTCTATGTAGTATTTCTCATAAGTCAAGTCTAGTGGTATCAAACTCCCTCAACTTTTATTTGTCTGAGAATGTCTTAATTTCTCCCTCATTTTTTGAAGGACAGTTATCCTAGATGTAGAATTCTTGGTGGATAGTTTGTTTTTTTTCCTTCAGCACTTTGAATGTATCATCCTTCTGTCACTGCCCTGCAAATTCCTGGTGAGATAGCCACTGATGGTCTTATTGGGGATCATTCATACATATCAAGTTGCTTTTCTCTTGCTCCTGTCAAGAATCTCTTTTTGTCTTCAGCTCTGACAGTTTGATTGTAATGTGTCTTGGTTTGGGCTCTTGGTTAATGCTACTTGGAGTTCACTGAAGATTCTTGGATTTGTATATCCATGTCTCCTCAAATTTGAGAGGTTTCCAGCCATTAATTCTTCAAATAATCTCTCTGCCCCTTTGCTTTCTTCTTTTTGGGATTTCTGCAATGAGTGTATTTGTCTGCTTACTGATGTTGTGTATGTCCCTTAGGTTCTATTCACTTTTCCCCATTCTCTGTCTCTTTTTGCTCTACAGACTGAATAATTAAAATGACTTGTCTTCAAGTTATCCCATTCTTTCTTCTTTCTGTTTGAATCTACTGTTGAACTTCTATGGTGAATTTTTCTATTCAGATATTGTATTTTTCAGCTCCAGAAATCCTGTTTAGTTTTTTTATACTTTTTCTTTATTGATATTTTTCACTTTGCTGATATAGCCTCTTCCTGATTTCTTTGTCCATGTTTTCTTTAGCTCTTTGAGCATATATATATGGCAGTTTGTTTTAAAATCTTTGTCTAGTAAGTCCAGCATGTGTTCTTTAGAGACTGTTTCTAGAGATGTATTTTATCCTTTTGAATGAGCTGTGTTACCCTGTTTCTTTGCCTTGTGTTTGTTGTTGTTGTTGAAAATTGTATGTGCACCCCAATGTTTATAGTAGCAATGTCCACAATAGCCAAACTGTGGAAAGAGCCAAGATATCTATTGACAGATGAATGGATAAAGAAGATGTGGTATATATACACAATGGAATATTATGCAGCCATCAAAAGGAATGAGATCTTGCCATTTGCAACAACGTGGATGGAACTGGAGGGTGTTGTGCTGAACGAAATAAGTCAATCAGAGAAAGACATGTATCATATGACCTCACTGATATGAGGAATTCTTAATCTCAGGAAACAAACTCAGGGTTGCTGGAGTGGTGGGGCGTGGGAGGGATGGGGCAGCTGGGTGATAGACACTGGGGAGGATATGTGCTATGGTGAGTGCTGTGAATTGTGCAAGACTGTTGAATCACAGATCTGTACCTCTGAAGCAAATAATGCTATATATGTTAAGAAAAAAAAAAAGATAGCAGGAGGGGAAGAATGAAGGGGAGTAAATCGGAGGGGGAGATGAACCATGAGAGACGATGGACTCTGAAAAACAAACTGAGGGTTCTAGAGGGGAGGGGGTGGGGGGATGAGTTAGCCTGGTGATGGGTATTAAAGAGGGCACGTTGTGTGTGGAGCACTGGGTGTTATGCACAAACAATGAGTCATGGAACACTACATCAAAAACTAAGGATCTATGGTGATTAACATAACAATAAAAAATTTAAAGAAAAAAAAAGAAAATTGGGCATTTGAAACAACAGTCACCTCTCTCAGTGTTTGCAGACTGGTGGGGAACACCTTCATTATTTGGCGGGCTCCTAAGCATTAAAATCAGTATGGGGTGATGGCTTTAGATCTTCTCAGATGTTTTCTGGGCACGAATCTAGTCTGGCCTGTGTGTGCGCCACCTTTCTTTTCCTCCCAGCTTTCCCTGGCTGCTTTTACATGTCTTAATTTCCCAAAGAGTCTCACGCCAGCTTTATTTTGTGGCCTTAGATCTTCTATCATATTCCTCTGCCTATCATCCCTTGCACCCTGGCATACATGGGTCTGTAGACCCCCTGAAATTTTCATATGCTGTGCTCTTCATTGCCTTATGTAGCTTCCAACCTGAGGTCCAAGCTATGCCATTTCCTGTCTGAGCTCCAAGTCAGATAAGACTGAAACTAGTCTACTGGGCAGCCTACAGACAGCCCAGAATATTGCAAACAAATTCCATTTTGCCTCTTCTGTCTTGAGGGAGGGAACTGGGAATTGGGTTGCTTTATTCTGACAATGCCATGCTATGCCGGGGAGGGGGGTAGGGCGAGAGTGAGCAAAGACACCATGAGATTTCTTATCATTTTAAACTATGTGTTTTCCTTGATTTGCTTAAACATTTAACTGGTTTCCAGAGCTTTTATAAAGTTATTTTTGTCAGTTTGTAATTGTTTATTTGATGTTTCCATAAGAGAGCAAGGACCTGGAGCTCCCTACCTACTCTCTGTCTTACTGACATCATTCTCAATTATATAACCAAATCTTTTCAGACTTTTGCTTTCAAATGGAATATTTTGCTGGTAATTGGTGATAAGTGTGGTGAAATTAGTACAGTGTCCACTATAAACTCAGCTTTTGTTTGTCTCTATCCCCAGTACAAGCACGGAGGCCCCATCATTGCTGTGCAGGTGGAGAATGAATATGGTTCCTATAACAGAGACCCTGCCTATATGCCTTACATCAAGAAAGTAAGAGTCAACTTGGTTTATTTCTTCATATTCCTTCCTCTGAAATGTAGTATGGGCTATGATGTGACATGTTGGCCTAATTCTTTTCTCATATTAATACCACATTTCCTAGCACCATTTATTAATTAGTGAATCCTTTCACCATACTTTTATTTCAGTGGGGTCACCACTTATTTACCCTTTATCGATTGAGTCTAATTGGGGGTTGCACTACACACATGTAATTGCAATGGCTGAGAATAAAGGGATGGGCTTCATTGAGTGTGATGATTAGTGAAGTCTCTCTGTAGAGTCTGCTTTCATTCTAGCATCTAAAGCAAGGGTTCCCAGCTTCATCTGAACATACACTTTAAAAATCCCTATGCCCAGGCCACATACCATACCAATCAAATAAGAATCGCTGGGGTGGTCCTCAGACATCTGATTTCAATATGTAAGTTAGTTTGAGAACCACTGATTGAATGTGTGGCAGATCAGCATATGGCAGGGCTAGATGACACTTAAAAAAACAGGCCTGTTTTTTTAGATCTGGTTTCTATCCTTTTGTAGCTAAGGCCTTGAGCAAATGCCTTTTAATTTTTCTAAACCTCCATTTTCTCTTCTTTAAAGTGGAACTAGTGAGAGAATTTGCCTCTCTGAATTGTGCATGTGTGTGAGATCACCTGGCTCAGGACTGTTCTAGGCATGTAGTAAGTAGTCAATAAATAAGACTTTGATAGATTATTGGCAGTGGTTTTAGGGTACTTAGAAGGACGGGCCATGGTGTGGGTTGAGGAAATGTTAAGTGGCCTCAGAGAGTCCACCTAATTAAAGCTGCTTTAGTTTTGGCCCTTGATGTCAGCATCTCTTTTGCTGTCATAGGCAGATTCATTTTCCATCTGGAAATCACTTAAGTTCCTGCACACAGGCAGACCAAGCTCAAGCACTCTAGCTTATAGGTTCTCATCTACTCTTGCCCCCTTCTTATCACCTGCAGAAAGCCCTGTGTAGGGAACAAGCCTGTATCTAGGAAGAGGCATTCCCAGGCATCCTGATAGTCAAGCCCAACTGCGGCCTGTTTAGACCATACCTCCAGCTCCATCTTTGCCTTTGAATTAGCTAGAAAGATTCCAGCCAGGGCTCCATGATAGGGGAGCTTCTCCCACTATAACTCCTTCCCTTGGACTGTCTCTCAAATGCTGGGGCTTCTCCAGCAGGTGTCTACTGAGTCCTGAGCTGTAGAGAAGGAGAGTTCTGCTAATAGGTGGGGAGGAGAGGGCAACCACTTCAAGGGGCTTCTCCAGCTCAGTCAACACTTCCTTGGTGTCTGGAGAAGGTATCCATATGTGAGACAGATGGACAAAGAGAAGCTGCAGCACCCACCCTCTGTCATCCTGACCTCTTGGGAGGATCCCCTCTTAAGCTGTCTTGCAGCTTCTCCTGGGTGTTGCGGACATAAGGACACCATCATCACAGGATGACCTTGGGTAAATCACCTCACCTTTTGAGCCTTAGCTTCATCATGTGCTGAATGGAGACAGATTATAGACACAAGACCCGTAACTCTGCTTGGCAGATCACTGGTGCTCAGGCTATAGTAATTACCCCTAACAGTGTGCAGTCAATAAATTAATGCCTGTAAAAAGTCAAGTGTAATAGTACAGCTGTAAAAGAAGGTTACACCCTCCCAACCCCCGCGATCTTATATGCATAAGGTAGGAACTGAGGCAAAGCCTGTTACATATTGGCGAGTGACTGGCTGGAGAGTTGCGAGGTGCTGGATCCAGGGCTTTTAATAAACATCTCACCTTGCTTAATGGATTGAACATCTGCAGTTCTGTTGTCTCTGAGAATTAGGGCCCCCTCTGCTCTTTCCTTACTGGCATCAGGCTTTAGACATGAACATTATGTACCCACTGGATTATCTCTCTGTCTCACCTATTTCGCAAAGAATTTGGTTGAAATAAGCAGTCTTGTCAAAATATCTGCAGGAAAAATTAGAGGAAAGTCCCCCTTGCCAGGGTTTCTGATCCTTTAGAGCCCACAGCCCCAGAGCAGACCTTCCAAGGTGGACAGACTCTGGATTCAGGTCCATACCATCTAATTTGCTCTGTATCCCTTAACCCTTTATTCAACCTCTCTGAGACTCTTCCTCTGTACAGTTATTAATTGTGAAGAGTGAATAGGAGAATCTATGTAAAGTGTTTAGCAGAAGGCCTAGCATGATTGTAAGTGGTTCATATATGGCAGCAGGAGTAGTAAAATGGTTATTGCCTCTCAGCATAGTGTGTAACTCCTTCCACTTCTTCATTTGATGACTTTCAAGGAGGTTTTCCTGTTCTACTGGGTACGTGCAATGTGTCATGGGCATGTGACTGTGTTGGACAGAGCCCTCCCTGGCCCAGTGTGGGGGAAGAGTGGGCTGCTTGCTTCTGGTGTAGGGGGAGCTGGAGGGTCAGGAGGGCCTGGCCTGCTCTTGGAAACCATGTAAGCCGGCCTCTGAGTGGGGCCGTCTAAGAATAAGCGCACGCACTAGCCAGATCTGGCACCTCACCAGATCTGAGGCAGCCAAGGGATGCCAGAGTCTGACAGCCCTGCCCCTGCCACAGCTGGACTTCAGCTAATAGGAGCTTTGTTGACCATGTTGGGCACAGACAGGATAGGTTTCTGTCCACTTTTTGCAGAGAAGTAAATGCTTTATTTTGAATCTTTCCCTCTTTCTCTTGTAGCTGACACCTTCCCAGCTCTGAGGAACGACAGATTGACTTGTTTTCTTTTCCCCCACAGGCCTTGGAGGACCGAGGTATTGTGGAATTGCTTTTGACTTCAGACAACAAGGATGGCCTGCAAAAGGGAGTCATGGATGGAGGTGCCTGCCTGGAAGCTGTGCGGGTGCGGGGGGGTATGGGGGGAGGCGGCACCCTGGCCTCACTCTGCATGCATCCCTAAATGGCCTGGGCCGCAAGTGGAGTTTCCCTGATGTCTGGGCTTCTCCCATTTGCATGGCATTGGGCCCAAAGCTCTGGGCCTCAGAGGGTTGGAGGATCTGTGGCAGACGGATCTCTGGTCTCCCACTTGTGCTGAGCACTCACTCAGGACACTAATAGTGCTCTGCAGACTGCAACACAGGAATGGTGAGCTGGTCATCCTAGACAGAAGTTCTCTGAATGCCTGCAGAGAGGGCAGAGCAGATGAAGCATTATGGGGTGTCCTGTGAGGGTGGCTTACTCAAACGCTGCCACAATCATGGAGATGGCTGACCACCACCCAGGGGGCATGTAGCCCCTGTGGTGATGGCAGCTGGCTGGGCAGCAAGTGAACAGAAGATGACTGTGGCTGCCCTCCATCAGCGCCGTCTGTTTTCCTTACTCTGCGTCTCTTCCCGTTACTGTAGAGGCACTGGCCCAGCTTCACCCTTGTGCACCAAGCCCCTTGTCCCTCAGTTACTCAAGGGCATTGCTCCAGCAACTCCTGCTTCTGCCCTGGGTCGTCAGATTTTCCCTCTCTATTGGGTCATTCCCATCTGCATGTAAACATGTTATTTCTCTCTTGTAAAACAAATCTCTTGATTCAGTTCCCTTTCCAGAGGCTGCTGTGTTTCTCTGCTCCCCTTCAAGAGATCTCCCCATGTCCATGCTCAATGGCTGCCCCAGTCCATTTCCTCTCCATCTCTCTTAAACCATCGGGGTCACGTTACCACCCTCACCATTCCACTGTTCTGCTCTTTTCAGAGTTGCCAGTGACCTCCATGTTACAAATTTAAATGCTCGTCCTTGTCGCCTCTGACCTCTCAGATTTTGTCAGCAACCATCAGTCTCTTTCCTCCCTTGGTGTCTGAGACCCAGTTTCCTGTTTTTTTCTCTGACCTCACAGGCTGCTCCTACTTGGTATCTTCTGCTGGTCACTTCTCTGTTCCTGAGTTCTGATGTTTAAATTCTTTACTTCTCACTCCTTGGAATGAATGTTCCTCCTCTCTATACACTCACCACCCTGGTGATGTCATCCAGGTGCCTTTAGGTCTGACCTGTGTGTTGATGAGTGTGAGATGCACGTCTCCATGAGCAACCTTCCTGAACTCCTGCCTCACGTGTGCATCTGCCTACTGGGCACAGCACCCCGGGAAGGCTGCCGGTCTCAGTGGAGCCCGTGGGGAACTGAACTTGTCTGTTTCCCTCCCAGAGCCTGTCCCACCTTCCGTCTTCTTTTTCTCAGTAAATTGCAATTCCATTTCCCCCAGTTGCCCAGCACCTAAACTTTGTAGGCACTTTCAGGCCTCTCCTTGTGTATGCCTGACACACAGCAAATCCTACAAATCTTTAGCTTTATCTTCAAATTTATCCAGATGCAAGTTAAGTTTTACCCCATCTGCTATTACCATCATTCTCATGTGGGCTGTTGCAGCAGCACTGAACTGATCTCCTTTCTTCACTGCTGACTCCGACACCACTTTTTCTCAACAGAGCAGCATTTGCAAATGTCATTTGGATTGCCTCAGGCCTCACCTTAACTCCAGGTACATCCTGCCTTCCTCACACTGAAGCACAAGTTATGAGAAAGGCCTCGAAGGGCCTCCTTTGACCTGTGACCTCTGTGACCTGGCTAGGTGTCTCCTGGCCCCCCTCCCCTGCCATCCTGTTCCACCCTCCTCCTGGCCTCCTATCTCTTTCTGGAACATACTGGACATCCCCAGCCTTCCTGCAAGACCTCTCCTCCCACTTTTCTCCCAGGTCACCTCGAAGTGAGGCTTCCTCTGAGCATCCATTTGAAATGCAGCTCCTTCTGGAGCTCACCCAGCCCTTGAGCCCTGCTTTATTTTTGCCTTCTAACATTCTGGGTAGTTTGTTTCATTCACCTGTTTGACTGCAGCGGTAAGATCCACCAGGGCCTGGGTTCCGTCTTGTTTGGTGGTGCCCCTGTGCCTGGACACGGTTCATGCTCCGCAAGGATGATGGTCGTTGAAGGGCCTCCTATCAGCTGCCAGATACTTCCTAAGGGCTCCCACCACCTGCTTGCCTCTGTGGCAGCATGCCTGGCTTCCCGTTCCTTCTGCGTCGCCCTCCCCTCTACTAGAGTGAACAGATAGAGCCTTTCATCTCCGCGGCCCTAGGTCAGCGCCGGCTTGCGGGGGGCACTCGGGGGTGTCTCGTTGGATAAACGGGCAAGAGAAGGCCTTTTCCCCAGACCCACTGAGCTCCTCGAGGACCAGCCGCGATTCCCGCCGCTTCCACGCGACGGCAGTCTCCTTGTGGCTGCTTCCAAGGCCTCCGCCTCTCCATCGCTTCCGGTGGGGCCTGGGAAGGGCTATGGCCAGTGCCCGCAGGCAAGACCCTTTGGAGGCGGGTGCACAGGTTTAGCGCGTCAGCACCGCGCTGAGCAACGCCTCCGACGCAACGGAGGGAGTGGACGAGGCCGGCTGCCGGACTCCAGGCCCTCCTCCACGGCCCGCTCCGCCCCTCGCCACACCCCCGCCCCGCCCCGCCGTGCCCCTCTCCCCCGCCTTCGTCCCCGCTGCCCCGCCCCCTATCCCCTCCTCTCTGACCCCGCTTCCGCGCCGCCCCCGTGCCTCCCCTCCCGGTGCCCTGCACCCCAACCCTGACCTCCGGAGCTCTGCCTGCTGTCGGAAGGACTTTTCTCCATTACTTAAAAACGTAATTAGAGTGAAGACATCCACAGGTGTAGAGTAAGATCACAGAAATGCTGCCTCCTCCTCCCCGTCCCCAGACGTGACCCTGGCCCGCGGCATCCCGGCGGCGTAGCTCCCCGGTGATTCTGACCGGCTTCGTGGGCCGGCCTTATCCGCGTCGAGATGCCCCCCTGCCCGCTGCGGTGCGGTACGAGCGGTATTCGGGGCGGTGTTGTTGAACTGACTCGCTTTCGCTGGGCTTAGTTTTCACGTTCAGTGTAACTATCCCGTTTCTTTTTCTTTTCTTTCAATTCTCTCTTCTCTCCCCTTTCTCTTTCATTGTTATTTTTTGTTTAAATTTGACTTGACACACATAGCTGACACACGTTACATTAGTTTGTGTCCCCCCTCTTCTCTTTTAAACAAACGCTTTACCAAAGATTTTCCAAACTCCTGTCACGTGTGTTTCAAGTACCTGTACATATCAGACTCTATGTCAAGTCCGATGGGTCTGAGACCCGACCACCCCTGACCTGATGGAAGCCGGCTACCAGGCTTTACCGGAGGCTAAACTCTGGGTCTCCTGCCCAATTCCCCCCTTCTCTGCGCTGTGGCCAGATTTTCTAGCACCCACCGTCACCCTGAGGTACAAGGACATTCTGGTTCCTGATCCTTTTATATGTTCTTCCTGTTTTTTTTCCTTCCCATTTCTAGAAAATTACAGCATTTTCCCTTTATCCTGGGTATTCTGGTCTATCTTTGGTGTGGGATTTTTTTCCTTTTGTGGAACTTTTGGGCGTCATTTGAATTGAAACAGTTGGACATCCAGTCAGTGGATTTTTTTTTTTTTTTTGAAATGCTTTCCCTTCTTTTTTCTGATCTTTTGGTCACTCCTGTTATTTGTAGGTTGGAGTCTCATATCTATTCTCTAAGTTGCTTATATTTTTTATATATGTCTGCTCTTTAGTTCCACTTTCTGGGTGACTTCCTCAATTTGTCTTGTAATCCTCATATTTCCTGGGTCTTGTTTCCTTGAATATATTTATTTTCTCATGGCATAGTTTTTAAATGGACACAATCTTTCTTACTTTGCTCTGAGGATATTTTACTTTTACTTTTTTAATATTTACCAGTTCTGCTCAATCTTCCATGTGACGGGATTTTCTCAGTTGTCTGGCTCTGGACTGAGCAGTTTAAAGAGGAGGCACTAAACGGCCAGTTGGGAGCTGAGTGCCAGGAGGGGCTGGGGCAGGTGTGCTCCCTTATGGGGTGTTGGGGCTGGGGTGTGCTGTTTCCAGGAGGGAAGCCCAAATGTCAGTGTTTGGAGATACTCTCTTTAGCTCTATTAAGTGTTTCCAGAGACAAATCCTTTGGTCTGTTGCTGCAGATATCCTGGGAGCAGACAGGAGGAATGGGCAGGAATCCTTTGGCTGAGATGGCCCTTACTGACCAGCTGCAGATCTCTTAACTTCACACTCTGCTGCGCTGATCCCTCCCAGCCTGGAGACACTCAGCTTTCCTAGAGAATGTGGTCCTCCAGGGTGAGGCACCAGTGGGGAAGAGGCTTGAGGAGTGTATGAGGCATGGGATAGAAGTGTGTTCCCTGCTGCACAGTGCCTGGGACGTGAGACAAGGACTGGGGCTGGAGGTGGGGAGCCTGTTGAAGCTTCTTCCGCTCTCCTATGCTGTTTACTGACCCACTGCCCTTTGCAGCCTCCTGAGATTTTCTTGAAACTTCCTCTCGCTTTGTCTCCTCTCTAGGTCTTGTTCTTTATGACCTTCCACCTTTGGATTCCTTTATTTTTATATTAGTGAGGGGTCAGGAAGGCTAGGAATAGATGCCATGTTTTTAGCCATGCTAATCCTGTTCACTTCTGAGATTTCTGCCTGCTAGGTTTCAGACGGGCATCCTATCTTCAAGGTTTCTCCTTTAGGTGAGGAGGGGTCTGGATGTAGGGTCTTATCCAGTGGCTTGCTAGAGGATGGTGACATCACAGGACAATGGGTCAGTGTCAGATGGGCCTGGGTTGCAGCACTACTCTGCTGCTCACCGGTTGTGTGACCTTGAGGCAAGTTATTTAACCTCCTGGAGCCTCATCTGTTGTTTGTTTTTAATCACTGGTAATCAGTGGCTTATGTCTACCAGGAGAGTGTCAGGGTGGCCAGCTTGGCAGGCTGGTCAGTCTTTGTCATGCATTCCCAGACCTGCCCGAGCTCAGGCCAAGCCCAGTGCATATGAGGCCTACTGTCCAAGCAGACAACAGGCAGGCAAGGAGCCTCAGAGCCAAGTTCTGCAGCTGGGGTAGGCCAAAAGGTCCGTGACCTTTTGGCCAAATGTAGCACATCTTTCTTGGGCATACCTTTCACTGATGCCATTTAAAATATAATTCTAAACTAAAAAAATGGACATATTATGGAATGAAATAGAAAATTAGCCCTCACTTAAGAAATAAAAGGGAAGTCTTCATTTAGATCATTACTTCGCACTAGATGCTTGAGGTGCAAAACAAAGATCAGACTCTGGGCTCCTATGAAAGAATAATTACCAGAGAGGTACACTCTGCTTGTAAAAATTACATTAATCAAGAACAGATGCCCAGTGAGTGATTGCCCTGTAAGCTCTGAGCTGAGTGGTGGTTTCTGAGAGGAACAAGATAAATCTCCTGACATCAGAGCAACTAAACTCTAATGTGAGGTGGGAAACAATGTCAAGATTAATTTATTTTGCTGGTAAATTGGGAAAGGTCTGGGTTAGTTCAGAAAGTCTCCCTGGCTTTTAAGACAATGCTTTGTTTCTCTTTCTCTTTTCCATTTACAGTGCTGGCCACCATCAACCTGCAGTCACAACATGAGCTGCAGTTATTAACCAACTTTCTCTTAAGTGTGCAGGTAAGTCTGGCCCAGGGGCAGCTGCCTGCTCTGCTTGGTGCAAGTGTAGAAAGTCCTAGAGTCAAATGGAGCCTCTGTTAGGAAGTGTGCAGTGCTGTGAGGTAGCTGCAGCTATGTCCAGGGCTCTAGGATGGGGAGAGGATGACTCTGGGCTCGCTCAGCCTATCACCTCCCAGCCATCCTTCTGCCTCTGCATCCTTCATCCTCTGCCTCTGCATCTCATCCTTCATCCTCTGCTTCAACCACAGAGGCTCAGGACTAGAATTCTGTGGACTCCATTAGCCCCAGATATGCTCATCTTGGGATTGAGAGGAGTAATGCTTTCCTGACCTGTACTGTGTGTCTGACTTTAACCCGTAAGACTCCTCTGGGCCTAGAAAGGTTATTGTCATCAGCATGATGGGAACCCTGGGCCATTCCAGGTCAGAGGAGAGAGGAGAGGAGTTTCCGAGTACAAATTCACATCCTTCAGGTTGATGGGAATTTACAGTTAAATCCTATTCTGATTGATTTCTTTTCTTTTGAGTTCACATGCCTCTCCTAAGGAGGCAGATGGTACCTGGCCACAGTAGTGGCAGCCCATTCACAGAGCTAGGGCTCCATCCCTCACCGTGTCTTACTGAGGGTGTGAATGCCCCGGACTGTCACCACCTATTAGGTGTAGGCATTGATTCCCCGGGCCTAGTGGGGAGCTGTTGGAACATTAGCATCACCCGTGAGTAGATGCCTGCAGAGATGCTGGGGCTGTTCTCCATTCCACCTGTTCATTTCTTAGAGCAGAAGTAGGTCCAAAGGCACATCCATATGAAGTCACCAGGGGAGTGTGAAGCTGTGGAGGATGAGGGCCACCTGTGTGTATGATGTGGCTACTATCTGAGTTTAGAGGGACAAGCGGAATGCTCAGGGAAGGTGACCAGGAAGAAATGGGGCAGGATGGGACCTGACACCAGGCAGACTTTGTTAGGTTGAGTGGGGGAGAGACAGTGGGTCCCGGTGGGCCAAGGTCCAGCCCCTTTCTCCTTTCCTTCCTTCCTCCAGTGTTGACTGAGTGCCTGCTCTGTGTGTGGAATGTGGCTAGGCCCTTTTACCCTGTGGTGACGAAGATGGCAGGTCTTTGCCGTACGGGTTTGTGACCAACCTGGGGAGTAAACAAAAATAAACAATAGCCCAGCAACTAAATAGGATCGTACCTGAGTGCTGTCTAAGGCAGGTATAGGATATTGTGAGCTGTCTCTCTGCCCACTTGGTAGTGTGACCCCTCTGCTTCTCTTTCCTCTTCTGTGAAGTGGGGATAATGATAGTACCTGCTGAGGGGATTGTTTGAGGATCAAATGAAGAAATATTTGGAAAGCACCCAGGAAAGCAAGGCTTCGTGTTGGCTCCTTTATGGTCATCCTTAGATAGGGGCCCCACGGCTGTATAACCAGGCCGCGTCATCCTGCTGACAGATGCACCGTTAATGGCCTTTCTGTCTGCAGTTCAGTTCAGTGATGTTTTCCTCAAGGAAGGGGACTTAGAACAGAGTCTGCTTTGAATGCTCAAACAGGACAGGCCCTGCTCTGCTCAACTTTGGGATGTCCAACAGCACTCTGCTGGGCCCTCATGTGCATGTCCAGTGATGATATCTGATAATTAACGTGGATGTTTCTTGAGCACTTCCCAAGTGCTAGACACCATGTGCTAAAGGCTTTACATGCATTATCTCATTTAATTCTCCCAGTAACCAGGTCAGCTGGATATCGTGGTTACTGTTATACAGTTAAGGAGACTGATTTGAGAACAAATAGAGCACCCAGTAAGTGGCAGGTGAGGAGGTGCGGCACAGTCTGACTGAGGCAGAGCTCCAGCTCTTAACCACATTGTGCGGCGCAGTGACCTGGGCCATTGGTGGGCCTCCCCGTACCTTGGCCCTGGCACCCTTAAGTCAGGGAGCCCCTTCCTAGCCCTGGAGACTATTGACATGTGGCATGTAGAATCTACTTCACACTTAGTGACTTAAACATGGCACAGTGTATCCCCTTCTTGGGAGGTGGACAGATATAAAAAAAAAACAAAAAACCAAGCCACCAGTCTTGCTAAAAAAATTACTGTGACTACTTTGGCTTTTCGTCTGGCATGGTTGGTATCTTCTACTCAACAGATAATAAACCTATCCCATCACTCTGGACCAGATTTTGTTGCTCTGTATGTGTTGCCCTCTAAATGTAAGGCCATCACTAACAGAGAAAGTACTTGATGAATCCTCGAGGACGGCTCTCCGGTGTGGAACCTGAAACACCAGCATGTTAGTCCTTCTATCTCCCCCCGATGCTCTGGTGCTTCTGCAAACACGGCACAGTAGAACATGGTTCTCGGAATGGTTTCTGCATCCCTGGGGCAATCCCACACCAAAGTCAGCATTCTGAAGTAATATTAAAGACTTAACTGTTATCGAACATCTAGCCAAGGTATGAAGCCAGATACTGCGGCTGCAGGGCCTGCACTGGAAAAGCTGTGCTAAATAACTCCCTAATTTTCTTGTCCAGTTTTGTAAACTAATGTTTAAACTAGACCTCAAAGAGGGGCCCACTCTACAGCCCTCTGACTCTTCCAGCTAAAGGGAAACAGCAACTGAGGGGTCTGCATCCACGGGGTGCCCATCAGAAATGGAATTATCCTGATAGAACATTCTCCTTCCCTGAGAGAGGATAGGCAAAGCTTGGCTTGACCCAGAAAGCAAATCCACGTAGGAAAAGACTCCCAGAGCACATGCTGCATTCTGATGCAGACTGACTTTGAACACATCCCTGTGTTTTCTTGCTAGTTCCGTATGCAACATTAAAACTACGTTAAGGCATCAGGGTCTCACCTGCATCAGCTTTGCTAGTTCATTCCACTTTCTACCTGCAGTGTGAGGCACATGTGGAGGATAAGCTGGTACAGGTGCATTTAGTCCTCACCTGCGCTCTGCTTTTGATGGCCTTTACAGCAAGGAGTGTGTGGCCAGGGAGGAGTTGGGAGGGTAGAAGGGCTGGGATATCCCTGAAAGAAGAACTCCTCTCTGCCTCTTTTGGCCAGCTAACTTCTCATTTTGTGGTGCCCAGAGGGTTCAGCCCAAGATGGTGATGGAGTACTGGACAGGGTGGTTTGACTCGTGGGGAGGCCCACACAACATCCTGGATTCTTCTGGTAAGTGCTTTGCAGTACCTACACCCAACATGTGTATTGACCTATGAAGTAAAAATCAGTTCCAAATAACGTGCTAATTGATGTAAATGAGCTGTAGGGTGCAAGGCTCCTGGGATTATCTGCATGTCAGAGTCAGCTCTTGATATTCCAGACTCATGTGTCTTGACATTTGAAGTGAATGGTAGGACTCTTAACACTGCTTTATTATGTTTTTATAATTAGATAGGCAAGGCACACCTATTGCAAACATCCAGCAAATACAGAAAATGTAGGAAGAAGAAATAAAAACCCCAGAGCCCGAAGAAAACACGTACAGTTGACTTTTGAACAAGGCAGCAGTTAGGGGTGCTGAACCCCCTGCACACTTGAACTTTTGACTCCCCCCAAACTTAACGATTAATAGTCTACTATTGGCCAGAAACCTACTGATAACATACAATTGATTAACACATATTCTGTATATTGTCTGTGTCATATACTGTATTATTACGATAAAACCAGGTAGAGAAAAGACAATGTTATGAAGAAAATTGTAAGGAGGAGAAAATACTTTACAGCACTGCACTGTAAGAAATCATGTGTAAATGGAGCTGTGCAGCTCAAACCCGTGTCATTCGAGGGTCAGCTGTATATTGTGCAGGCAGTTCTGTGTCTCTGTCTGCAGCCCTGCACGCACGCAGAGATATGGATGCTCGTAGTCGTGACTGCTCTTTGTTACCTGCCTGTGCCCTGATTGACACAAATGAACAGCCTTCTATACTACTAGAGATTCCATCCCTGTTTTAAAGAATGCAAAGAACTCTGTTGTATTGGTGATTAAACCACAATTTATTTAGCCATTCTCTTATTGATGAACAGTTAGGATGTTTCCAGTGGTTTTTGTTAATTGAACACCATTGCAGTGAACATTCTTGAAAATCCAGTTTTGCAAATCTGGCATATTATTTCCCTAGGATAAGTTCCTAGGAATAGAATTGCTACATTAATTCAATTTTGATATATATATGTACTAAACTCTCTGGGAAGATTATAACAATTCTTACTGTTATTAAATGAGAAGACTTACTTTCCACAGATTCATCAACACTGAGTATTAAAATAATTTTTAATATTTGTCAATCTGATTGCCAATATATATGTATGTGTGTATACTTTATATTTCTCCTTTGATGTTATCTTTTCACGTCTTTGGCTAATTCTCTAATAGAGGTGGGATTAGGGAGGTGGTCAGAAATTACATCTCCGACTAGGAGTCCAGTCTTTTGCATCTTACCAAGTGTGAGTAAGGGTTGAGAACAGTGGAGGTGGAGGCTGTCATTGGAGACTTGGCCATGATGGAACCAACAGCTGGAAGACTGCAGCTCAGGGGCTGTGGTGCTGGCCCTTTCGTCTTCACACCCCTCATCTTCTGTGATTGCGGTTCTAGTGGAAGCTGAAGGGCAGAGCTATAGAGTTGAATTTGATGGGGTTGGAGAGGGGTCAGGAAAGCTGAGAGGCCAACAAGTTTGTGACTTGTCCCAAACTCTTGACTCGCTCTGCACATCCCCTTTCTCCCTTCCTCCTGCAGAAGTTCTAAAAACAGTGTCTGCCATCCTCGATGCTGGCTCCTCCATCAACCTCTACATGTTCCATGGAGGTACCAACTTTGGCTTCATAAATGGAGCCATGCATTTTCATGAATACAAATCTGATGTCACCAGCTACGGCAAGTATTCCCCAACACTGACCCTCCCTGGAACACTCCACATTAGCATGTCTGGGGCTTTTTATGCAGAGTCCTTTAGGGGCAGTGTCTGGCACCTTTAATGCATTTGGTTCTAGAGTGCCTGGGGAAGGGATGGTTTTGCCTGGATTATTACTTTTAAACTTCTAGAGCAGTAGGAGACTGAAGCCCACTCACATGCCTGTGAGCCTTTGGAAGTCATTGGAGGAAGTGAGAAGTATAGCCAGGATGGGGGAAGGTCCTTTGATGAGGGCAGCCTCTTCTCCCTGCTCAGGCCCTTGAGATGTGTGACTCCTGCACCCTTTAGGTTGAGAGTCCCCTGAAGGTAGGCAAGATGCAGGAAATTGAGGGTCATGCCATGGCCATGGCACCTTTGGTGGTACTTTATAGTATTTAGTATTTATTGTATTCTGACTGATGGCTTATACCAGAAGTGTTCTGCCTCCCAAATTGCTGGGATGAGGACCTTGATGCCATGCCCCAGCTTCTCCCTTCTCTTTTTGCTGCTGTGGACACTGTCCTGTGATACAGGTGACCAGTGACAGCATCCTGGTGTCTTGCAGACTATGATGCTGTGCTGACAGAGGCTGGGGATTACACAGCCAAGTACTTCAAGCTCCGAGGTTTCTTTGGCTCTATCTCAGGTACCTGACAGACAGCAGACTCAAGCACCAACTTGGGCCCTTGCTTTTGCTCTGAGACCCCTGAAGAATTACTTCTTTACTACCCCATCTCAACCCCAGTTGACCTATGTACAAGAATGTCCCTAGCCAAGGACAGGCAAGTTTGGGAGACTGTTTTCATCATGGTTTGTGTGTCATCAGCTTTGCCTTTCTATGGGCATTAAGACTCCTGAAGATATGAGAAAGTAAAATCCCCTGCACCCCCCCCCTCCCCCATGTTGCCTTCCTAGCAGGGCCAGGCAGTCTAAGAATGTTTCCCTCTTGGCTCTAGGATAAAGGAGCACATTGGGCCGTGGACAGGAGCCAGGGGCTGGGGAGGCTGGAGGTGGCAGTGACTTTTTGGGTCCTCTTGGGTTGGCCCTGTTGTCTGTATTGCAGGTGTCCCTCTTCCTCCCCAACCTGACCTCCTTCCCAAGACTGCGTATAAGCCCTTGAGACCGAATTTATACCTGTCACTGTGGGACGCCCTGCAGTACATGGAGGAGGTGAGTGCCTTGGGGCAGGGAAGCTGGGGCAGTCACTAGGTGGGCCAGTGGGGCTGTGGAGGGAGAAAAACCAACTCTGATAGCTTTGAGGTCCACTCCTTGACTTTAGAGCTCAGAGGAAAGAGCATAAACTTGTGCTAGAGTATGAACTGGGAAGGAACAAAAGGAATTTGAGGAAAACCTGGGTAACACAGTAGGTAGTCTCTCTCTCCAGCCTTGGTGGACAGGGAGGAGGGTGAATAGGCACGTGAATGGGATGTATCCCCCCTCTGAGAAGAGGGTGCCCCCCTGGAGCTGACCCAGTGGGGTGCCGTGATGCAGAAATGATGGTGGATTGAGAGACTACAGGTCTGGTACATCTCTGGGCTTCATTCCATTGTTATCACACATCTGCCCTCCCTGTGACCCTGGACAGCCTAGGGCTAATGAGATGAGAAGTCAAAATCAGAATTTTGGAGCTTGAAGAGCCAATCGGCCGGATTGGCTCCCTATGTTTGTATAGTGAGAAGTCAAACTAGAAGAAAAGTTTAGAGGGCCTCTTCCCCCAAATCCCCAGTCCCAGGTGGGGATCTGTCTGCTGTCTTGCACTCCCCCGGAAGGCTCAAGATGAGGTTGCTGCCCCCTTTCTCCTCTTCCTAGCCTGTATCTCCCCTACTCTTCTCTGTACAGCCAGTCAATTCTGAAAAACCAGTCAATATGGAGAACCTGCCAATAAACAATGGAAATGGACAGTCCTTTGGGTACACTCTGTACGAGACCACCATTGCTTCATCGGGCATCCTCAGTGGTCTTGTGCGTGACCGGGGACAGGTAGGGGCGATTTCTCTTTTTTTAAAAAAAAAATTTATTTAAATTCAAATTAATTAACGTATACTATATTATTAGTTTCAGAGGTAGACTTTAGTGATTCATTAGCTGCATATAACATCCAGTACTCACTACATCAGGTGCCCTCCTTTATGCCCATCGCCCAGTTATCCCTCCCCCACCCCCACCCCCCACCTCCCCTCCAGCAGCCCTCAGTTTGTTTCCTAGAGTTCAGCATCTCTTATGGTTTGTCTCCCTCTCTGGTTTCATCTTACTTTATTTTTCTTTCCCTTCCCTTCCCTCATGTTCATGTTTTGTTTCTTAAATTCCACATATGAGTGAAATCATGTGGTATTTGTCTTACTCTAATTTGTTTCGCTTAGCATAATACACTCCAGCTCTATCCATGTCATTGCAAATGGCAAGATTTCATTCTTTTTGACAGCTGAGTAATATTCCACTGTACATATATACCACATCTTTATCCACTCATCTGCTGTTGGACATCTGGGCTCTTTTCATAGGTTATTGTGGACATTGCTGCTACAAACATTGGGGTGCATGTGCCCCTTCAGATCACTACATTTGTATCTTTGGAGAAATACCTAGTAGTGCAATTGCGGGGTCATTGGGTAGCTCTATTTTTACCTTTTTGAAGACCCTCCATACTGTTTTCCAGAGTGGCTGCACCAGTTTGCATTCCCACCAACAGTGCAGGAGGGTTCCCCTTTCTCTGCATCCTCACCAACATCTGTTGTTTCCTGACTTGTTAATTTTAGCCATTCTGACTGGTGTGAGGTGGTGTCTCATTGTGGTTTTGATCTGTATTTCCCTGATGTTGAGCATTTTTTCATGAGTCTGTTGGCCATTTGTATGTCTTCTTTGGAGAAACGTCTGTTCATGTCTTCTGCCCATTTCCTGACCAGATTTTTTTGTTTTTTCGGTGTTGAATTTGCGAAGTTCTTTATAGATTTTGGATACTAGCCCTTTATCTGAGAAGACATTTGCAAATATCTTCTCCCATTTCATAGTTGCCTTTTAGTTTTGTTTGCTGTGCAAGAGCTTTTTATTTTGATGAAGTCCCAATAGTTCATTTTTGCTTTTGTTTCTTTTGCTCTTGGGGAATGTGTCTAGCAAGAAGTTACTGTGGCCAAGGTCAAGAGGTTGCTGCCTGCATTCACCTCTAGGATTTTGATGGATTCCTGTCTTACATTAGGTCTTTTATCCATTTTGAGTTTATTTTTGTGTATGGTGTAAGAAAGTGGTCCTGTTTCGTTCTTCTGCATGTGGTTGTCGAATTTTCCCAACCCCGTTTATTGAAGAACTGTCTTTTTTTTCCATTGAATATTCTTTCCTGCTTTGTTGAGGATTAGTTGGCCTTAGAGTTGAGAGTCCATTTCTGGGTTCTCTATTTTGTTCCGTTGATCTGTGTGTCTGTTTTTGTGCCAGTACCATACTGTCTTGATGATTACAGCTTTGTAATAGAGCTGGAAGTCTGGAATTGTGATGTCACCAGCTTTGGTTTTCTTTTTCAACATTACTTTGGTTATTTGGGGTCTTTTCTGGTTCCATACAAATTTTAGGAGTCTTTGTTCCAGCTCTGTGAAAAATGTTGATGGTGTTTTGATAGGAATTATATTGCTTTGGGTGGCATATACATTTTAACAATATTTGTTCTTCCAAGCCATGAGCATGGAATGTTTTTACTTTTTTTTGTGTCTTCATCAGTTTCTTTCATAAGTGTTCTGTAGTTTTGAGAGTATAGATCCTTCATCTCTTTGGTTAGGTTTATTCCTAGATATCTTATTGTTTTTGGTGTAATTGTAAATGGGATCAATTCTTTGATTTCTCTTTCCTGTTCTTCATTGTTAATATATAGAAATGCAACTGACTTCTGTGCATTTATTTTATATCCTGTCACTTTGCTGAATTCCTGTATCAGTTCTAGCAATTTAGGGTGGAGTCTTTTGGGTTCTTTACATAGAATATCATGTCATCTGTGAAGAGTGAAAGTTTGACTTCTTTCCCGATTTGGATGCCTTTTATTTCTTTTTGTTGTCTGATTGCTGAGGCTAGGACTTCCAGTACTATGTTGAATAATAGTGGTGATAGTGGACATCCCTGTCATGTTCCTAACTTTGGAGAAAAGCTCTCAGGTTTTCCCCATTGAGGATGATATTCACTGTGGGTTTTTCGTAGATGGCTTTTATGATATGCGGTATGTTCCCTCTATCCCTACACTGTGGAGAGTTTTAATCAAGAAAGGATGCTTTATTTTGTCAAATGCTTTTTTCTGCATCAGTTGAGAGGATCATATGATTGTTGTCCTTTCTTTTATTAATGCCGTGTATCACATTGATTGATTTGCGGATGTTGAACCAACCTTGCAGCACAGGAATAAATCCCACTTGGTCGTGGTGAATAATCCTTTGAATGTACTCTTGGATCCTATTAGCTAGTATCTTGGTGAGAATTTTTTTATCCATGTTCATCAGGGATATTGGTCTGTAATTTTCCTTTTTTGTGGGATCTTTGTCTGGTTTTGGAAACAAGGTAATGCTGGCCTCATAGAATTGAGTCTGGAAGTTTTCCTTCCATTTCTATTTTTGGAACAGTTTCAGAAGAATAGGTATTAGTTCTTCTTTAAATGTTTGGTAGAATTCCACTGGGAAGTCATCCGGCCCTGGACTCTTGTTTGCTGGGAGATTTTTGATTACTGGTTATGGGTCTGTTCAGGTTTTCTATTTCTTCCTGTTTCAGTTTTGGTAGTTTATATGTTTCTAGGAATGCATCCATTTCTTCCAGATTGCTTAATTTGTTGGCATATAATTGCTCATAATATGTCTTAGAATTGTGTGTATTTCTTCAGTGTTGGTTGTGATCTTTTCTCTTTCATTCATGATATTATTTATTTGTGTCCTTTCTCTTTTATTTTTGATAAATCTGGCTAGGGGCTTATTGATCTTACTGATTCTTTCAACAAACCAGCTCCTATTTTCCTTGATCTGTTCTACTATTTTTTTGATTTCTATACTATTGATTTGTGCTCTAATCTTGGGGCATCTTATTTCCTGTGACCCTGTGGTCATCAAGTCCTACCATATGCATCTGACTCTCTCTCCTCAGTGCTCACATATCTGCCTATTACCAGTGTGTAGAAATGGCCCATCACCATCAGTTCTGCTGTCCTTTTCAGCTACAATCATGGGCATTCATTTTTCCTCTATGCCTGGCTAACCCCCATTTTCACTGCACACACATAATGTTACCCCTTTCTTTGCTTATGAGAGATCCCTCTTATGCCTCCCTCCTGTCAACCCATGGATGCTTTCTGTCTGTTCATTTGGCAGGTATTTGTGAACACAGTGTCTGTAGGATTCTTGGACTATGAAAGGAAGAAGATTGTTATTCCCTTGATCCAGGTTTGTTATCCTGGGGAGCTGGGTGATGGCTAGCACCAAGCTGCTTCCCGAGCAGGTTTGGTGGGAGTCAAAGAGGAAGACCTGGAAGACAGGAGGCTCCTTAACCACAGAGCTGCTGATGGAAAGAGGGGCAAAACATTGCTATCTGATCAGTGGGTACTCTTTTACCCCTATTCTCAGAGTTCAGGGAAGAACTGGGGTTCCACAAAGAAACTCTGAGGTGCAGCTGTGATCTTATGGCTGGGGAATCAGGTGGTCATCATCAACCACTATGTTCCTGGCAGGGTTACACCAGGCTGAGGATCTTGGTGGAGAATCGTGGGCGAGTCAACTACGGGGATAACATTGATGACCAGCGCAAAGGTGGGTCATAGCATGTGCTGAGAGAAGAGCTTCTAGTGCTCAGCAATGCCTGGCTATTTTTTCTTCAAACCAGTGCACCAGCTGGTCATGGAGGCTGACTGTAGTGAGGTGGAGTCATGGTGGCCCATTGGAGGGAATTGGGTTGTGGAAACCCATTGAAGGGAGGTGGGTTATGGAGGCCCATTGGAGAGAGGTGGATTGCAGAGGTCCATTGTGGGGAGCTAACTCATGGAAGCCTATTGAAGAGAGGTGGAAGTGGGCCTTCCTGAAAGGCCCATGTGGGTTCTGACCTCTTTCTTATGCATGTTGTCCACATGGCCATGGTGAACACACAGGGAACACTGAGCCAGCCTCTCCAGATCTCCCTGCGTTGTAGTCTGCTTTAGTAGGGGACTGTCTGCTGGCGCTGGGCTGGGGGTGGTGAGGCTTAAGGAAGGGGATTCCCAGGAAGCCAAAATGGGCATAGGACGCCTGCCTTCTTGGGTCTCCACACTGAAGTTTTCTTTTCTTTTCGAGTTTTTATTTATTTATTTATTTATTTATTTATTTATTTATTTATTATTTAGATTTTATTAATATATTTATTTAGAGGGGGAGAGAGAAAGAGAGCATGTACACATGTGAGTAGGGGGAGGGGCAGAAAGGGAGGGAAAGGGAGAGAATCTTGAGCAGACTATGCACTGAGCATGGAGCCCGACAGAGGGCTTGATCTCACAACCCTGAGATTATGACATGAGCCGAAACCAAGAGTTAGACACGTAACTGACTGAGCCACCCAGGTGCCCCAGCATTTCTTTTCTTGATCCACTGTGGAAACCCATTGATGATCTCATTTGTGTGGGGAGGAGGAGGTAGTACATGCAGTAAACAAAATGCTCTTGATGGAATGCTCCCCTAGGAATATCTCACCAACTCATTTTATTTTTCCTGGCCTTCTAAAACTTCTCTGCTTAAATTTGCCTCTTCCTTTTCATCTATCAAAATGTTGGTGGTTTCATGTAAGTTGTAAGAATTCAGACAAATAAATCCTACTATGGTAAGGGATACTGGTGGCCTCCCAACTCTCTCATGGGTGTTTGCCTTTGTAATGAGGAAATTTGTGCATTCCTTCCTTTCCTGCCTGGGAAACGCTGTGGCCCAGCCATTGGGGGTTTCTTGGGTCTTGGGGTTTGGCCCTCTCCAGATAGGCCTCATGGTAGCTTCTAGTACTGTCCAGGCTTATCTTCCTTTTCCCCTAAAGAATCCCCCAGTGTTCCTCTTTGGATATTGGCTTCTTCCCCTAGGAGCTCCATCTGCAGGCCCATCTTCACTTCCTTTGCTCTCTTGTGGGCAGGAACGGATTGCCAGGCTCACCCCAGAGTAAGATGTGCCCTGGACTCTCACTGTGGAGTAATTATCCCCTAGAACAGTTCAGTGTTTATAAGTCAAAGACCTCCCCGCCCCAACCTGTACCTGTAATTTAAGAGTCTGTAGGCTCTATGAAACCTGTTTGCACTTCCCAGCCTATTCAGATTCCCTCTCTAGCAATTCAGCAGCTCCATGATTGTGAGGACCATGGGAGCTGCTCCAGGACTAACATTGCTGGCCCCTTCCCCAAGGACTAGCTAATCACTATGCAAGTGTGTGTGGGTCCTCAGACTTGGATACCCAAGTCATATTGCCATCTGTTCACAATTTAAATACTTAACATATCTTCAGTCCTAGGTCATGTAGAAGATTTCTGGCTGAGTTATTAGGTCTGTTTAGTCTGGGACCCTACTGAATCTGATCTTGAAGCTAAGTTAGAACTGCTGTGACCTCTTGATTATCTGCCCTTTGGGACTCATTTTGGTCCCCAAATGGAGCTTCCCCTTCAGAGAAAAGCCAGAGATTGTTCTCACCCAATGACATTCTCAGTTCCCATTACCCTCAGATGTATTCTTCTGTGCAAATCCTAGGGAGGTCCTGGCCAACACTGCTGTTACTCATTCTTTTCTCCTTTGGGATTTCTAGAGAAGGTTTTATGCCATATGAAGAGCTCTGTAGGGAGTATATACTTCTGGAGGAATCCTCACTGGAACTTTTCAGAAATTCTCCATGTATGTGCAGGGCCTTAGCTGGGTCAGCTCTGCCCCTGCCTTTGGCCTCATTCATGTTTCCTTGGCTTCTTCCCACAGGTTTAATTGGAAATATCTATCTGAATGATTCTCCCCTGAAAAAATTCAGAATCTACAGCCTGGATATGAAAAAGAGCTTCTTTCAGAGGTGAGTCCCCACCGCATAAAGTGTGTGAACCCATGGATAAGGTACAGTAAGAGGCAGGAAGGCCCAGAAAACTGCTCTGCCCTAGCCCCTCCCACTCAAGTGTAAACAGACCCAGAACCCAGAGCAACTTGCCCAAGGTAGGGGCAGTACCAGCACTAGAGACTAGGGAATTTCCATGGTACCCTGGTTAACAGGTGGGGGTAGGTGAGGGTATTTGGAATGCCTTTGTAGTTAGATTCGGAACAGGGTCCAAATCTGAGTAAGTGCCCCCCTTTCTTTCTTGTCTTCCATTCTTCTGTTCATAGGTTCAGCATCGACAAATGGAGCCCTATCCCTGAAGTACCTACGTTCCCTGCTTTCTTTTTGGGTGCCTTGTCTATTTCCCTTCCCCCTTTTGACACCTTCATGAAGCTGGAGGTTTGTAGTCCCCTCCCTGCCTGGGCTCTCCAGCCTTCCCTCAGAGAGCTCTGAGCCCAAGACCTGTACCTGTCCTTGCTGGAGCCCTCTATACCACTTGTACCCAGAGATTCTCTGTTTTGCCCTCTCTGAAGGGCCCCTGGGGCCTCCCTGGGGTGGAGGAGTGGATTCAGATCAGAAGAACCACCTGGTGGTACTTCTC
The DNA here is from genome assembly GCF_037043125.1 of Eumetopias jubatus. NCBI lineage: Eukaryota > Metazoa > Chordata > Mammalia > Carnivora > Otariidae > Eumetopias > Eumetopias jubatus. The sequence goes on along the minus strand of NW_028274819.1, from coordinate 83,989,153 downwards.
AGGGTCCAGGTCTGCTCTTGGGTACCTTGCTGGGGAGCTCAGAGCTAGTGGATTCAGGAGATAGAACACCCTTGTGTTAACCTCATGGCTGTTGAAATATTCATTCATACTGGTATCTTGGAAGCTGAGAGAAGCACTCATGGCATGTGTCTGTCTCTGTCTTTCTATGTGACTTTATATTTGGTGGCTTTCATGGTCAACTAATCCTTTTCCCACTCTGCTTAAAGGGCTGGGAGAAGGGGGTTGTATTCATCAATGGCCAAAACCTTGGACGCTACTGGAACATTGGACCCCAGGAGACCCTATACCTCCCAGGTGCCTGGTTGGACCAAGGCATCAACCAGGTGGGAGCATTTGCAGCTTCTTCCCTTGACCCAGCCCTCCCTGGTATCACAATGTTTTCCTGGGAGCGGGGTTCAGGTAACAGTCTATTTAGGCTCATTACGGTAGGAGATGGGTCAGAAGGTTTAGCCAGCCCCTTCTGCATTCCTCCTTGGTGATGATGAATTGTGGGTCCCTGTTCCTTCCAGTGTGGCTCTCAATCCCTTCCCCTAAGGCACCCTCATCTGGCTCCAAGACAAACCTTTACTGCTGTCATACACCAGCCCTTCTTTCCCCCAGGTTATTGTTTTCGAGGAGAAGATGGCAGGCCCTGTGATACAGTTCACTGAAACACCCCACCTAGGCAGGAGCCAGTACCTTGATTGAGCAGCACCACCCCGCGCCCCCTGGTGGCGAGAAGCAGGAGAGCACCACAGTCCCCCGTCAGCTGACCGGAGCCTGGTGCTCTGCTCCTTCACACCCTCCCATGCAGGAGAGTTTCCTTAAGTAGCATCCTCAGGCAGCCATGTGGCTACAGCAAGGCCCACTCGTTCAGTTCAAGACCCTAAACTTGGAAGAACTGAAGAAGAAAAGTGGGATAGGAGGGTGGGACCCCCTCCTTACCTAAGTGGCTTTAAAAAATTTTTTTATTGTTATGTTAATCACCATACATTACATCATTAGTTTTTGATGTCCTAAGTGGCTTCTTGACTGGGCTTTGTTGCTGGCACCTTTCCTACTTTCCTTTAACTTCTGGGAGAAGACAGAGGGATGTCCCTCTAGGGTAGGAATGTCTAATCAGATGTCCACGTGATGATGCCTGGGGCCCTCAGTTGGGCATAACTTCTAGACACAGGTTTGCTCCTATGATGTTCTCACCTGTGCTCAACCATGCCCCTCCTGGCCCCTTTTCATCTGAAATAGGAGGTTTGTCACCATTTGTAGAGGATAGGGAAGCGGGTAGGTGTCTCACCTGAATCATCTTTTTTCTTCTCAACCCTCCCCAAGCCTTCTCTGGGATTCTGGAAGAAACTATGAGAGACACACACATTTTCTCCTTCTCATTTTCCACTCTAATTGCATCTGACAGGATGACAAGCCAAGCTTAGGAGAAACAGAAATACTCAGCCACTTACTTTCCTGAATTAGAGAGTATTTCCAGTTTTACTCAATGAGAAGAAGCATCAACTGAGGAGGGAATGCAGGCCCTAGTAAGAACCACACCCTGATCTGAAGGCCCAGCTCTGGGGGCACGGGCAAGTAGTCTCCCTGGAATGTTGGTGTAGCCACGGGGCCCACAGGCCTAGTCCAGATCTTGCATCCAGCTCAGTCTCTCTCCCTCAACTCCCTGTAACTAAGCAGCAGGGAGGAGAAGCAGCCTTCCTTTGCAATTGTCTGTCCAAATTTGAGGCGCTTGTTCTAGGGATTGAATTCACTGGGTTAGCTCTGGTTCACTGTCCTGAATTGCAATAAAGCAACAGAGTTGAATCAAACCCTTTTTGGTGATACTTTTCTTCTGATTCAGATCAGAAGAACCACCTGGTGGTACTTCTCAGGGTCTAGGTCTGCTCTTTGGTACCTTGCTGGGGAGCTCAGAGCTAGTGGATTCAGGAGATGTGCTTCTATTTATCACAAGCAAAGGTATTGTGGGGTCAGGTACCCACTTAGCCCATCCAGCACTCAGAGTCTAGACAGACTTTACCCGGTTAGTAGGTGCTCCAGCCCCTGGCTCCTTACCACCTCCCTCCTGACCTTCATTCTGCCTGAAATGTCATCGTGAATCGGCAGTGCCCTTGGGGAGGAGAAGTCATATACAGATCCATTCTGGTGCTGGTGGGCAGGTGCTGAGGTTCTGCTGGACAGCCAAGAGCTCTCCATGTGAGGTAGCGGGTGAGTTTTCCTCACACATAACATCTGGATTGTACTGCCACAAACTATTTTCAATAGTAATCAAAGTTAGATAGCCAACACCTCCTCGGGACGGTACAGGAGCCCATAAAGACCTTTGCGGAATAGCAGGCCATGAGGCTCCCAGCAGCCCCATGGCTCCCATCTTGGGCTTGCCTAAGGAAGGGGGCATTTGTGGTGTGTAGCCATTGGGCCCACGAGCCGAGCCTGGGTCAAGGACAGACAGTTAGTTACAAGGGGCTGGGCCCAAGGGTCCACAGGGGCAGAGAAATGGAGCTTATGAAAGTGAATTTCATGGACAAGGGGTGGGGAGCCAGATACGGGTAAAGTCCTCAGTCTTGCTCAAACTCATCTGCTGTTCCTGAATTGCCTTGCAATGGAAAGCACACAGCTAACACTCGGATGAGACCAGGGCTTGGGCATGGCCAGCACTGGAGAGTGTGTCATTGCACCTTACTTTACACCTGAGCGGAATTTTACAAAGGTGTATGTAAAAGTTGGCTTCTGTTGGAAAATGTGATAGGGAACTGGAGTTTGAAATGAATCTTACGGTGATCCTTTTGTAAAGTGAGGAATCCCCTTGAATTGCTTTTATCCAAATCTGTGCAGGGCTGCTTTGGTCCTCTTGCACCAACTCACTGTTCTTGACCTTCTTATCTGCCAGCTGACCCTGCAGCTTCTCTCTGTCAAAGCCCCTTGGCAGAGCTCATCTTCCAGAGTTTATTCATGGTTTGTCCAGACCTTCCTGCTGGATGGCCTCATCACAGAGTCTTTAGAAGACTCCTCATAACCCTTAACCTCTAAATGCTGAAGGTCTTCAGGCCTGCTCCTTGGGGCTTTTCTTCTGTCCACACTCACTGTTGGGGGGCCTCACTGACTTGGGGGGTTTGTAAATAGCCTCAACATTCATGCTCTCTGATGTTTTTCTCCACCCAAGCTCCAGGCCCACTCACTGTCCACTCACCTTCTCTCCTGCGTGTGACACCACACTCTGATGACTGCCCCCGCGATCCCTCCTGCACTCCACCCCGCAGCAGGAAATGGCAATTCTATTCTGTGTCTTAGATTTGTTTTGGCTCCTCTCTTTCGTATTGCATAGCCACTCCATCAGGTGATTCTCCTGGCTGTACCTCAAAACACGTCCAGAACCTGACCGCTTCTCTCTGCCCCAAGGTTTGCTCTTCTGACTCACTGTCCTCTCCTGCCTGGATCATGGCAGGAGCGGCCTCACCTAGCCTATCCTGCCCTCTGTTTATCATCAGCACAGGAAGGGGAGTGATTTCTTTACAGGCCAGTTAGATCGTGTTGGTCCTTTGCTCCAAACCCTCCAATGGTTGCAATTCCCTTTTCCCTTGGGGGAGAAGCCGAAAGCTTTGCCCTGGTTTCCAGGGCCAACGTATTCTGCACCCTCCACCAACTGCGGTCCATTCCCCCCTCCCACCCTACCCCTTCCCATCTTGCCAGTCACTTGCAGGCACACTGGCCTTTTTGCTGCTCTTTAAACATGCTAAGTACTCTCTGCATGGGAGCAAGTTCTTTTCTGGAAAGCTCTGACCCAGGTAACTGCTGCACTGCTCTGTCCCCTTATCAGGGAGGCTCTTCTGACGGCCCTAGAGTAGGGATCAGCTCCTCCTCAGCTCCACTCTGACACCTCCATCCAGCCTCATACTTCTCCTTAGACCAGATCACATCTGAAATACTGTAGATTTGCCTAGTGTCCGTGTGTCTCGTTTCCCAAGGAGGGAAGCTCCATGAAGCCAAGTGCTTTGGTTTTTCACTGCTCTGTCCTCGCTCCTACAATCATGCCTGCCAAATAACTACTTGTTGGATGGTTAAAACAGTATATGAGAATAAGGCAGGGCTACGGAGGGTTAGGGCTGTTAAAAACCATGTTTGACTTTTAATTTTGGAAACAAATTAAATACAGTTAAATTAAAACCGACCAGATGGTGCAGCTGCATGGGCTCTGTTCTCCGGGCTCTGAGCCCCCAGCCTCACTCCTTTGCGGTGGGGGGCAGGAACAGACTGGGTCTGGGAAACAACTTGTAGTCATGGACCCAACTCTGACTTGGAAAAAACCCATTCCCAACAAAGATGAAAGCTGCAGTCCACCAGGGTTATAATTATAAATAAATACACATGCAGCTAAGAGAGGCTATTAGGTGAAAACAACGGAAATAGCATCCGCCAAAAAAAACAAAAACAAAAACAGAGAGGGAGGATATCCCATTTTGTTGTTCATTATCAATTTCCTGAAAAATGAGCCCTGGGTTTTTGGCTAAGAAGGTAGCCTAAGACCAGCCAGGCTGACCTGAGCATTCAGGGCTGGTTTTGGTGAGTGAGGCAGTGCCGTGCCTGGGCATAAATTCACTCATTTGGGGGGTGCCCTGTGCACACCTCCTCGCTCCCCTCCCACGCCACCCCACTTGGTTCTGAGGGGTTGATTCCAGAGCCACCATCGAAAGTGTAAGAGGCTAGGGAACGTCCTGCACAAGGTGGCTCAGGGTTCTCAGGGATGCGATCCCGTGGGGTGGTTTCACGAATGCTGTGGGAAGTTAAATCCATTTCAAAATTGGCAGCCAATGCTATTTTTTGAATGTTAGGTTGCTGGACTGAATCCTACCCACCCACCCACCCAGGAATGGGTTCTCAGCGGTCCTCAGACTGGTCCTGTGAGTTTAAACGGAGTGGGGGCTGTTAGCGTTAAAAAATAAACACCTCTTCAGTAGGCTCAGGCCTTTCCTTTTCCTCCACTTGGGAGGGAAATTGTGCTTCCAACTTTCAGGAGCATGAGTGAGAGAATCAGAAGAGGGCTGTCCCTGTCAGTGGCCTGTCCTGGTGCAGGGGGCAGTACATGCACACTGTTCTTTCTCTGTGGGGGCGGGGGGGGAGAGGGGACAAGCAGCAGGCTTGTTCCTCGTGCTCCCAACTCAGGGACAAGGGAGGTTTTCATTCCCATTTTGTGTTTAAAATAGAATGATTTCCAAAGTAGTGTGTGCTCAGGTCTCTTTTCCCCTCAGGGTCCAAATGATCTCTGCCCCTTTTCCACAAATTCCTCTGTTAATCCAAAGCCCCATCGCCCCCAACCAGGGGCAGAAAGGAGTATGGAACTGCCCCTGCCTCCCTCCTCTTTCCACCTTGCCACCCAGGCTCACTTCAGCCCCTGAGGTCTGTGGTTCTCAAGAGCTCTGGAAAGAGGGCTCCTGGCCTCCCCAGTCCTGGCCCAGGCAAAGGGCCCTGGGGCCCAGTGGGCAGGGGGGAGGCAGTGTGTAGACTGGGGCCTGCATGGTCTTAGTCCAGGTCAGTCCATGACCTGTGCTGGCTCGAGGGCCCACCTCCTTCTCTGTGCTGGAAGGAGCAGGCTTGAGGGATGTGTGGCCAGAGTAAGGGGCTCCACTCCTACCACAGCCTGGGGTATGGGGGAGCCTGATGGCAGGCCCAGGCTCCCCTCATGCAGGGTGGTTGCCTGTTGGGATCAAAGACAGCCTTATGCTCTGGAAATAGGAACCAGAGGAAAGCCAGAGAGGTATGTCTACTTGAGAACAGCTCTCTGAGGAGGGGAGGGGGTGTTCCTGATGCCTGGGCAGGGGGCTGCTCTCCGGTCTTCAGAATTCCCTGGCCGGATGGCCTGTGTGGTCGCGCTGGGCCCCAGGAGCAGGGAGCCAGGGAAGGCCACACTGCACTGGACAGCCGGGGTCTTTTCACCCCTCTCCCAGCCTGGCGTCACTCCAGGGCTTCGGTGCCCACTGTGTCTGCTCCCGCAGGCCCTGTCAGCGCGGGAAGCTCTGGGGAGGCATGCTGGGGCACTGGCTCGCTGACTGGCATGGCTCGACTAGCAGGGGGGCCCCTGGTCGTGCTGGATGGGAGAGAACAACAGGTCTGGGATTTCTGTGCTTTAGGTTCTCCGTCCTTTGTCCTGGCATCAAGCTGGGCTCTCTCTGAAGCCCTTAGAATAGAAAGGAGGGTGATGGTGATTCCTTAGGAGTTTGCCTCGGAGGGACCATCAGCCACGGGAAGAGGATGGAAGGCCAGGAACGGGGTCTGAGAAGGAGGCTCCTGTGAAGGGGAAAGGAGGAACATGGGTGAGGCAAGACGAGGGGCGGCAGGGAGGGGCAGCCGGTCCGGCCAAATGGCCCAGTCCTGAGCCCCCTTCGGAGTCCACCCAGGAGCTCCGCAGAGCCCAACCCCTGGGTCCTCTGTGGGTCTCTCACTGAGAGGCGGCTGGGCTCTTCCAGTGACCACTGGAAGTGAGGAGGCAGGCAACGGGGCTGTGTACTGGTGCATTTTCAGCAGCACGGGTCAAGCTGATTTTTTGGTTCAGGGCACAAAGCGGGCCGACTGACACCCTGTGGTCTCCTGTGGGCAGGGCAGTGGCAGACATGACAGGTACACTGAAGCTCAACTCTGAGGCCAGAGGACAGATGTGTATTCCACCGTCTGAGCTCCCACCTCTGTGATGACATTATAGAAAAGCCCACGGACGATTCCCGACTTGGAAAATCAGCTGGCACAATTCACTTCATTTAGCTTTTCTGAACACCATTCCTTTACCTCTAAAATGTAGATAGGTCCTGTGGCCTACTTCAATAGAAAGTTTTATTTATCTATCTACCTATCTATCTATTTATTTATTTATTATGTTAATCACCATACAGTACATCATTAATTTTTGATGTAGTGTTCCAAACAATGAATCATGGAACACTACAAAAGTTTTAAAGAATCAATTAAAAATAGCAACACTTATATAAGACTCTTTGTGTACCAAAGATTGTTCCTGGTGCCCCCAACAGCCCATTTTACAGATCAAGAAACTGAGACCTAGAGGAAGAAAGTCAAGTCAGAGGGTGAAAAGTGGTAGGCCTGGAGGCTGAACTAAGCTGTGGGGTCCGTGCCTTCACCCCTGCACTACATGGTTACTACTAAGAGACACATGGATGTGCTCGATGAGGGAGAAGCAGTGAGTGAGGGGTCCCTGTCACAGCAGCATGGCGAAGACCACAGGGGAAGACAGAACCTAGGAGAAAGAGTGCACATGGCAATGCCTTGCAACAGGACCAGTGTCATGGCCAAGATAATAGTAATGACAGGAGGTTGTCATGAGGCCATGTCTAGAAGGTGAGGCCTTCAAAGTTGCTGGTGGCAGAAGGACCCAGCTGTGTGGGGGAAGTTGGCTCCCGTTAACTTGCAGGTGGTACACTGGGATGGGGACTTCAGCTATGCCCTTTCCGCTCTTGCCCCCCTTTGTCCTGACCTCCCACAATTAAAAACCAAGACGAAAAGCCTCAGCAGATTTATTCTGCATCCAAACTTGATGTGCCCTTGCCTTGTGTGTGGTTTACCTTCATCCCTGCCATACCTGTATCCTGGAGCTCAGATCTCCACAGTGGGGTCAGTGAAGCCTTTCTTCCCCTCATTCACCAGCACCGGCTTCTCCGTCCGTGTGTGCCAGACCAGGATCTGTGTGTCCAGAGACATAAAACAACATGGAGCAGGCCCCCCGACCTCAGCCTGCCACCTCCCTGTTCACTCCCATGCTCCGCAAGTACTTTTCCTGCCCCTCCTTTTCTGTCCTTGTTCCATCAAGATTTTCTCCATTGTTCTTTATTTTTACCTACCCCCCCATTCTTGCTGTTTATACATAAATGATGCATTCAAAATATCTGTTGGAAACAAAAAATATGTAGCTACAGAAGACAGACAAGTCAGTTCCAAGATCTCTTCTTCCTTTTCGTCTTCCCCTGTCTTCATAGGTCTCTCTAGAGAGGGAGAAATTTTCAGGAGGCTTTGGCTCAGCCAAGTGATAGTTCAGGCCCTAGCTGGAGAAATCCAAACAGGAAGTAGTGTGTGTGTGTCTGCGTGCATGCGTGCATGCATGCGTGTGTGCCCATGGGTGTGTGCATGCACCCAGGCAAGCACGTGTTTGTACATATGTGAACACACATATCTGGCAGGGCGGTCGTGGAGCCTAGCTCTTTTGAGGTTTGGGAGGGAAGGCAACCCTTGGCCCTGCTCACTGACCACCACCCTATTTCCCTGCTTGACTTTAGTGTGATGGCCTCTGACAGGATAAACTACCTTCCTGAGGAAGGCATGACTCTAGGCTGGTCCTTTGCAGGGCTGTTTTGAGGTCTTTATTTCCTTCCCTCTGATCTGTAGGAGGGTTTGGATGGGCTGGAAAAAGCTTGCATTATAGCTTTCAGTTCTGGGAGGGTTTACCTTGGTGCAGTTGGCTGCCTTGGGCTCCAGGTCATTGAGGGTAACAAGTTCTCGGAGGAGGCTGCTTTCCTGGTAGCCTCCTTTCACGCCACGCAGCTTGAAGTAGGCCTGGCTACGCTGTAGAATGAGCCTCAGGTTGACAGCAAATCCAGCCATGTCTATTGCAAATGGTCGGTGCGGGTCGAACACTGTCTTCCAGCCGACCACCTTCCCTGCCCCGTTGACACGTGGGGCCTCGTACCGAAGGCCACCAACGAAGGCAACGGGCCACACAGACACCCTCCTGGTGCTGCGCATCTATAAGAGGGGATCCAGAATCAGGACACGTGGGACTGTTGATAGGGAATGAAGCCTGGCCCCAGAGAAGGGGAAATTGATGAGCTCTATGCAGACAGGCCATCTGAAGCCATACCAGGGGATCCAGCCCGGCCCTGTCTCCAGATGTATTCTCCATGGTGGGCATCTACAGGGTAACCTGCCTCACTGTGGACAAGGCCTGACCTCTCACCCAGCTGACATGCTGCTTCTCCACAAGACTGGGCAGCCCAGCTTTCTCTCCTGCAAAACCTCCATCTTCCTAATTTAGAGTAAAATGACTCCTTCCCCTGCTCCAGCCTCCCATGACTCACAAACCCCAAGGACAAACTGTTCCACATAGAATGACCCCACTCGAGGCCTTCACTGAGACAATGCCTCTAAGGCGAAGACTTTGGTCTAAGAGCTCCACCACCCACTTTCTTCCCTTTAACCAACGGTGACTGCTGAAACTTGGCAGCGAGTTTTTTCCATCCCTTTCCTGGTTCCCTGTACTCTACACTGACCCCAGTTGGCACCCGCCGCCCCCACCCCAACCCTATGGTTTCTCTAGGTGTCCATTCCAAGGGATCCCTCCGCAGGAGTCCCGGGGCCCCACACCAGAGGCCCTGCGCCGGCATCCTCCCGCCCCTTCCCCGCCTTCTGCCTGGTCCCACACCTCCTCAAAGAGCTCCAGACTGTAGGTGTTGTCGTCGTCGGCGAAGTACACCACGCCGGGTTGGCTGGAGTTGCGCGGGAAAGTCTCGCGCAGCCAGCGCAGGGCCAGGTTGCGCTGCATGGTGCCCCGCGGGATGCGCGGGTCGCGGGCGTCGCCGCGCAGCTTGTAGTTGCGGGGCGTCTCCACGTGCAGATGCGTGTAGTTGAGGCCGGTGTCGCGCAGCAGGCGCGCGGTGAGCGGCGTCCGGCGCGGCGCGTCCTCCACCACCAGCCAGTGCAGGTTGGGCACGTGCAGCAGCGTGTTGGCCATGCGCGTCAGCTCGGCCTTCTGCACCGGGCGGCTGTAGGTGGGCGTCACCACGTGGATGGTGGGCAGCGTGTCCGACCACGGCGGGGGCCGCGTGTACACGTACTCCGTGCGCACCACCTCCACGATGTCGCGGTCCGACATGCAGTACTCCCTGGGGTCGGCGCCCGGGGGCGCATCGCGCGGGGGGTCGCTGCCGTCATCTGTGGGGTTGGGAGACACACGGTGTGGGGAGGGGCCGCGCAGGCCCCGGCTCTGGCCTCAGGTACTGGGCCGGAGGCCGCCCACCCCGCTAAGACGAACCTCTCCTCTGCTCCTGCAGGATTGTCATGGGAAACCCGCCTGGGGCTCTAACTTTTAAGCTAACCGAGAAAGCTGCATCTCTGGAATGCTCTCGGGCCTTTTCCTAGTTCTGACTCCCGAAATGACACAGAAATAACCTCTTCCGCCTTCTCACATTTGACAGCTCTGTAGCTATTTGAGTGTGGCTGGCCAAGTTCCAAGGCTGCCTTCTCACTTCCTAAATGTGTTGGGTTTTATATGACAAAGTGTCCTGACGCTTCCCACCCTAGTGCCCTCCCCATCTGGCCAGGGCTGCCTGCACTTGCCACCCCCGCGCCCCCCGCCCAGGATTGGGCTTGCCTAGCACATGGCACTGCCACCTGTACTGGTGTAGATGCCACAGTGCCCAAGCACAGTGTTAGGGCTTTCCTAGACACAGCACACTGTGGACCCCATGCGTCTGAGGTTGGCTCAGTCCTATTTTTCACAAATTTCTACTTAAGTGGGGCCTCTCCCTTCCTGGTCTTACGAATCTTGGTGCAGAATTTTATACTTATCACGTTTTCTTCCAGGGTTATGCCTATAGTTGTCAAGATAATTTTGAATCCTGAACCCATTGTTTGTACTTTTAGATGTTCTTAAATTTTAGCCTACACAAGAAGACAGAGTGGAAACCTGTTTTAGCTCTTCTGTTGCTTCGATGTCAATCTCCTGATCTGTACTTTTGGACTCATTCAGCCATCTGGGAGACTAACTTGACCACTGACCCCAACTGTGCTAACATCCAGCTAGTGTTTATGCATTACTCCCCAAGACACCATGAGGGACAGTGTGTGGAACATTGCAGAGTTCTGGCCTCTGGTGGAACACTCACAGTCCTGGGGAACCCATTCCTTCCCGATGGCAACCTGTTTCAGTTGGGGCAGCTCTAACCAAGCCTTTTCTAGATCCTGGACATTTTTCTCATTACTAATGCTAGTAGTTCTGTCAAGAGGAGAAATCAGCGCCATTGGTATTCTTGTTTTTAATGAGCTCCTCCTCTCCAAGTTATGTTTTTCTGTTTGAACAACTCTGTGGCCCTCACTGCTCTTACAGCATCTCAGCAGGAGGTGGTATGGGTCAGAGGACATACCCAGGAATGTGAATGTCTGGGCTCAGACCCTGTCCGGTTCTATCACTTACTATTGCCCTTGGGCAGGTCACTTAGCTTCTGGCGCCTCAATGTTAGCAACTGCAATATGGAGCCAATAATAGAATTAACTTTATTGAGTTACTATATGGATTGAGTCAGTATATGTAAAGGACTCAGAACACTGCTAGGGAAGACAGTTGCCAGCCCTACATCTGCATGGCTTCATGCAGCCGGAGAAGAGCATTCTCACCATTGGGTAGAAGTATGGTTCCAGGGAGGATGCTGGGAATCAGTCATTCTGTCACCTCCCTTCCTTCCCATCGCTGTTCTTAGCAGATGAGGTGTGTGTGTGGTGTTCATATGAGACGTGCCGCTGGGCTCTGGGAGGAGGTACAGATGAACCCAGAAGAAGACCGGCTCTGGGCTCTTGGGGAGTTCACATAGGCCAACGGCACAATAAGACACACAGCGATAGTGAGGAGCCTGAGCCAGGGAGGGAAGACACACTGCCCCCGGGGGTGTGAATGCTCAGCCTCTGTTGATCAAAGGCGACTTCTTGGAGGGGTTTTGGGGTCAAACAAACATAACAAAGTTGAGGAAAGAGAGGTGGATGATGGGGATTCTGACCAAGATATATATAAGGGTTTATTTATCCTGCAGTCAGTGAAACTGAGGCCTGGGAAGAAAGATTCAGAGCCATCTTCCTCACCTTTCTTCCATTCAAGTCCTCCCAAACAGGCGGGTCTGGGCCCTGGGAACGTTCTCCATGCCTTCTGACCTGGCCACAGCGTGAGCTTAGCTCTTTGTGCTGGCTTCAGGGCTTCTGCAACCTTTGAGTCACAAAGGCCTCCTGGCCACCCTGACATGATTTCACTGCAGCTTTCCTTCAGCCCCTCTTGGCATACTCTGAGGAGACAGAACGCCAGCTCCCCATCCTCAGGCACTAGCATCAGTGCTTAGCTAAACATTCTGACACCTCTGACCTTAGAGCTCTGCCAAGAATGGAATCTACGTGATATTATGTCACTTGGTATATGGTAGCTTTAACCCTTCTGGCATGATGTAGTTGTAGGATAACAATTCCAAAAGCAAGAGCACCAAAGAGAGAAGTTGGAGGATAAATGTCAGAAGAGACTCTAAGTGCCCAGCATTGGGCAGTGGGAATTCCTTGATCTTCAGCCTGGAAAATCTTCCTCATGGAAGCTTCAGGAACTACTGGGGCTGAGCAGGACCCACTGCATAACTGTGGAGCAGCCTGCCTTCTGACTATGATTTTTGGCTACTGCCGGCATCCAAATCACTCGGGGTTACGAGCTACATGTGGATTTGCAGGCCCTACTCCAGACCCATCCTCTCTTTCTCTGGGATGGGCCTGGGTGCTTTTGTATTTTATCCTGTAATACGATGCACGTTTCAATAGGAGAATTGCTGCCTTAGAGTGCTGAGTCTGTACGTGAATGGAGTACATTGGAGGGCAGAAGAGTGTGAGATGAGAGACCAAAGAATGAGGGGGCAGGCCAGACAGGGGGCACATGGAAGTGGCCAGGGTATGGGGAGCCCCGTGTGAGAAGGAAAGGCAGCCTGGTGGAGGGGAAAAATCTCTGGACTCAGAGCCAGGAGAACCTGGCTCCAGCCTGTTCATCCACGAGTGCTTCGTGGGACTTTTTCTCTAGCTGGGCCTATTTTCACTAGGTAGGACTGACTAGGTTAGGGTTGTCTAAACAGGAAAAAGGAGCAAACACTATGCTCTCCCTGAACGGTTTTAGAACACAGGCCAGAAACCCCGTCCATCGCATCCTTCACTACCCACAGCTTAGAGCAAACAATCCTTACACATCCTGAGACTGGATGCAGTGTCGTGCATGTGTGTCTCTGCACTGTGTTTTTGCATGTGTGTCTCTGTGCATACATGCGTGTGGCGCCATTCATCAGATTCCCGAAAGGACCAAGACCTCCACAAAGGTAAGGTCACTGGCCTGGACCATTCTATGGCTCCTCTCAGCTGCCTCATACATGAAACCATGAACTCCATCAGTGTTGGCTGTGGTCATTCTTATGACAGAAGCCTGGCTGGGGCTGGGGGCCAGAGGTTGGGGGGCTCACCCTTGTGCGTGGTGAGCAGAGGCGTGATGGTGCTCTGGTGCCACACGGTGACTAGCAGTGTCCAGGGCAGTACGATGAGGACGATCGCAAGGATGTCCCGTCTCTTCGGCATCTCCAAGGCTGGCTGGGCCCACAGCTCCTCGTTACCTGAGCGGTGGCAAGGTCAGGAGAAGGGTGGCCCCAGGGGCGACGGCGGCAGACAGTGGCAAGCACAGGGGAGAAAAGAACAGGAATGGGCCGGGCAGGCCAGGCACAGGGAGAGCAGAGAAGCCGAATGTTGGCTAGCAGATCTTACCAGCACTCACAACCCACCCATTGCGGAAGCAGGTTTGCAGAGTCTGGCCAGACCGGAGACCGAGAAGGGGTGGCTGTCCAAGGGCATGATCAGGAACCCTGTGAAGTGGACACCTGCAAGAGAGAGCAGAGCAGGATGGCCAGAGACCTGGGGCCTTGCTGTGGGGCTCACAGCATCGGGGTTTTCACAGTAGAGCCTGGACTGCCATCTCTCTGAGGACTGCTCCGGCTTCCCTGCCTGAATGAAATGAGCCTCTGTCCCCCACAGGCATGGGGACGTGGCGCTGCCCAGTTCCATGATTCAGCAGGGCACAGAAGTTAAGGGCACGACCTTCAGACACATGTGTCTTGTTTTAAACCCCAACTCTGCCACCAACAAGCCACATGCCCTTTTTACCAAGTCACGGCTGCTCTCCATGCCTCTCTGTTTTCTCATCTGTGAAATGGGGTATGATCACTACCTACTTCACAAGGTTGTGAGAATTAAATCAGTTCGTACCAACAAAGGCCAAAGCATGGTGCCTGGCATGTATGTATGTGTGTGTATCTCAAGACATGTTGGCTAGTTGTCCACATGTATCCAGGTGGTTTCTTTCATAGCTGAGATAAAGGGGTGAACACTGGGGTGAGGGCCAACAAGACATGTTTTGGGGGATAGGCCCGGGGAGGAAATGCATCAAGTGCCTTCCCTTTGTCAATGTCTGTCGGGAATTTTTGTGAAATTTACATGGCTTGGACATGAAGAGGTGTCCCTGTGGGGGCTGCCATATGCTGAGGAGACGGCACTCACAGTGGCAACAACAGGGGCTCCAGGAGAGATACCCCTTCTGTGAGGAGTGTGAGCCTGCTAGAATTTCTCCTCAGTTCTGCAGAGGGCGTGTCAGCAGCATCCTTCTCTGGGCCTTGCTGTCTTGTGCCCTCGTGACCACCATGGAAATAGTCACATCCTGTTCTCTGCCTCCCTTTCCCTTCTGTGCTGAGCCCTGTGTAAGATGCGGGATCCGGGTAGCCCCTGGCTGGTCCTGGCATGCTCACCACTTCTGGTGGCCAGCACTGCGCAGTGACATGCCTGAGAGAGTCCAGCTGCCCCGTCCAGCCCAAGGAGCACATGCTCTTCACCTCTGGCAGTGTCAAGAGCCAAGGTCAAGAACTTCTGTCCACCCCCCCACCGACCCCCCCAGCTTGGGAAACAGTGTGTTTTCCTCTCCTTGTCTGGTCCTCTCTCCAAATAGTTTTGTCACCTTGTGCAAGAGCCAGGTGTGTCTTCTAGTAAAGCGCACCATGGTTCCCAGGGTCGGCCAGCATGTCCCAGCCAGCCACCTACCCAGCAGAGACCTGCTCGGCCTCCACCATCTCCTTGTAGGCAGGTGGTAAACAGGCTGCCCCGCTTTCCTCAGGGAAATGGAAGGTCCAACAGGCTGCAATGTTACAGGCAGGGGCAAACGATGTAGACACAGAGCAGGGAGAATAAGTCTACAAACTCCTCTTTTATGCCCCCCTTCCCCCAGGTGACAGAACCCAGTGTCCTGCCCCAGGAGCCCTGTCTGGTTCTTGTGTGCTCAGTATGATAAAGTGGAGTGACCTCTCGCCACCCCCATCCCCACCCCGATCCCCCCACTCCAAGGCCACTGACAAGGCTACAAAGGGCTGAGTCAAGGCCTTGGTTTGGCTGGGTGATCTTAGGCCACATTTGATGGAGGACAGGGGAGCTTCTAGGAGGCCTGGCTGCGAGATCTCTTTTGGATTCTTAGTGACTCAAAAAAGGAGCTTTTCCAAATGTCCTTCATCTTGGGGAGGGTTAATTCCAGGGTGGAGAAAGCACCGGAGAGGCAAGCTCCAGGCCAATTTGCTACATGCACATCCAGCCTGCTCACTCTGCACGTGCCTGCTTTTACACCTTTTTCCTCTGGGCGGCCTCTTATCCCAAGCCTCCTACCTCTGGCACCTGCTCAGCCTCCCACTTGTCTGCTTGGACTGTCATTAGTAAAAACAAGCTGTGAGGCAGCACTTGGTGATGTTCAGAAATGACGCTCAACTCTTCACAGTCAATCCTCATGACGCCTCTGGCCACAGGTGCCATTGTAACCCCATTTCATGAGGAAGTCATTGAGGCCAGAGAGGATCAGGGCTTGTCCAAAGCAGCAATCAGGTCACGGTGGAGCCAGACAGAAGTCCTGACCCTTTGGCTGTATGCGGTCAGCAGGAGCATGGGAAGAGAGGTTCCAGGTCCCAGAGCCTTGAACCTGGCTCAGGTGCAGAGTGAGCACAGGTCTACATAGACCGAGGCCTAGCACTGCTTCAGAGCCAACCCTCTTCATGAAAGCTGCCTCCACTGTGGGGTCCCAGCACCTCCCTGAAGGTGGGAGCAGGAAGCGGGTTCTGGGGGAGGAATGATGTAGGCAAGGGTGCAAGGGAGCTCTGGAGAGAGAGTTCTGAGCCCATCTAGTCTTTTTGGTCAAAACATCTATGAAAGGAAAGGGAGGAGGGAATAAAGGAGAAAAGCTCTAAAAATAAACTTAGCAATAAACCCAGTTGTGCATTAATTACTCTGGAAGCCATTACGGCTTGAAAACCCCATAACTTTAATGGAGGCTATTATAAACATAGTAGCAAAATCATGGAGCTAATTACCAGGCAGTTTTTAAGCAGCACAGAGAGAGCCCCCAGCCTTGGAGAAAGCTGGCTGGCCAGCAGGGGGCAGGTTTGTGGGGAATGGGACCTGGGGCAGGGGAGGGTCCTGGGAGCTGCAACCGCCTCCCCACCCCCAGACCCGGGCTCGTGTGTAAGATGGGAGGGCAAGGATGACCACCCGGCCACAGCCTGCTGTTCTGCTGCACCTTGGAGGGGAGGCAGTGGCTTGCCTGTGGCTGCAGGCTCAGGCCCCAGAATTACTCCGGGCCCTCACTGGCTAGGGCAGAAGGATCAACACAAAGATGGAGCAGGGGATTGGCCACACCATGAGGCCAACAGAGGGGAGGCGGCCAGGTCGGGAAGAATGGGATGTTTGAGGAAGCGGTGAGGGGTGGCTGACAGGAAAGTGCAGGGGCCCGCTGGCGCCATGACTCCCCACCTGAACCTCGTCACTCTTGTCTGTGACCAGCCTCCGCTGTCAGTTGTTCCCCAGTAAGTGCAGACATGAGGAGGCCCTTCCAACCCCCTGGTGCTCCAAGAAGCCTCCACGGGACACAGACAAAGGCTGTGCTGTGGGTGGAGGGTGTGGGCCAAAGGAGGGGGGACAGTCATTTGGCGACAGGAGCAGGGCACTGGGCAGCTGTGACAGGGAGACAGGGCAGCAGTGGCCTGGACAGTGTTCTGGGTGGTGGACAGTGTCCCCCTTCACTGGGGGACCAGGTCCCATTGCTTGCTCTCCTTGGCCTCCACCTTCATCTTAAAATACAGAGTCTGGGTTGGGAGAGTGCTAATGAATTTTCAGTTCTGCCATTTTAAGCAACCTGAGGTTGAGACATTTAGGCCTCTGTGACGATGAAGAAATGTCCTGTGTGAGAAAAGTGGGGTCAGGTGGGCATCCAAGGCAGGAAGCCAAACTAACAACTTTGCATGGAACTTAGTCATGATTTAAGGACCAATTAGCTATGGAGACTGGCCATGTCTGCGAAGACCTATTTATAGGAATTTGCCTCTGGGTTTAAGGGTGTCATGGTCTGTGTGTGAGAACCAGGGGGCATCCTGAAGGAAGTGCCCAAGAATGGGGCAGAGACAGTCAGGCCGGACAAGAGATGCTGGGCCTGGGGAGGCAGAGCTGGATGCCAGACTGGCTTCAAGGCTGGATGATTCCAAATGCATGGAAAGGCTTCCTCCCGAGCCTACAGGTGTTCCAACGAAAACCTCATCAATGCCCCTGGTCCCTGAAGAGGAGGGTTATTTAATTACATTCAACAAATATTAACTCAGCATCTGTAGTGGGCAGGCACTGTGTTAGGTTCTATGGGCAATGCAGCAGCATGGGAGAGGGAGGCAAGGGCTTCCTTCCAGCATCTCGCAGCCCAGAGGGAGAGAGGGACTTTACACAGGTGTCTGTGAGGCCCCCACATCATCACTCAGGATGATGTGTGATGAGTACTCTTGTTGTAGAGAGGGCGTGTGTGTGTGTGTGTGTGTGTGTGTGTGTGTGTGTGTGTGTGAGATGGAGGTTAGTTACTAACAAGCTCAGAAACCATCCAAGCCACTTGTCTCTGGAGGATGATAAAGCCATGTTACCTAATAAGTTTGGGAACAGTAGTTGGCTCCTCAAAGGAATCCATTAAAGTGAAGAGTCCTTCAAAATGCACACATATGATACATGTTTCAACTTAAGTAACTTTTAAAGAGCCAAGAGCTCAATAGGTGATGTTTTTCCAGGACTGCACCATATGTGGTCATTTTCCCCAAATCCAAACCACTCAGAACTGGCTAGCTTGTAGCACTTCTGCTGTTTTGACACAGGGCCTTTCCTAGGGCCGACAGACAGCTGAGGCGAGTTCCCTGTGGCCTTGCCGACATCATCCACATCCCAGTGCACTGCCTGTGGCCTCCAGGGCTGATTTCTTCAAAGTGCTCCAGGACCTGAAGGACATCTGGTGAGCAAATCAAGTGCTGCATCCTTTAAGATTTTTTATATTTCCCACCCATCTTCACCTAATTTGGAGAACTTTTTCCCTAGACTCATCTTAGGGAGTCTTTTGAGAGTATTCAACTTAGTTTTCATAGAGACAACACATTTCTTTCTTTCCAGCTTATGTTTCATGGTTCCTATAATAGCCCATAATGGTGATAGCAAGCATGACCATTGAAGCAGGCTGGGAGCAAACACTCTGGCCTCTCCGTGCATGCGGCTCAGCTGGTACAAGCGGGAGTGGGCCGCCAGAGGGGAGGTCCGGCATCAGGCTTGCACAGGCAGCTGGTAGTGTGCTTTACAGATGGGGTGGAGAACATCAGTCATGTGCTCAGTCAGTCGAGGAAAGGTTGGTTAAGAGAGCTTCTGCTTGTACATGGGAAGGGGAAAAGCTGTCCTCTGTCATCTGAGAGCCTGAGACCCCTGGGGCTGATGAGGCAGATGCTGAAGCCTCCTCAGGCAGAAGCATAAGCAGCTGCAGTGGTTCGGGCCCAGAAGGAGGGGGTGGGTGGGTGAAGAGAGCTGGGGCAGCCAGCATGGCTAGGGAAGGCATCAGGCCTTTGAGCATGGGAGCAGGGATGTGGCAATAGCAGGCAGAAAGAGGGGAAATTTTAAAAGAAGAGAGTGGGAGGGATGCTGGTCAAGGCTCCAGCTTTACCCTTTAGCCCCAGACAGCGCCCCTCTCAAAGAGAGGCACAGATTTGTCCCAGAGACCCGCAGGAGCCCCTAATGGGATCAAGGGATTAGTATTGATTCTGCTGCCACTGCTCAGGAAAAGCCCACTGCCAGAGCTAATCAGCGCCTGGGCCAGTCAATCCATACTTCATTAACCCAGCCCCAGTCTTCGGCCACCTGGCCCCCCCACCCTCCATCCCCCCAACCTGGCCCTGGCTTCCAGCCACCGGCTCTTGCTGGGATGGCAGCAACAGGCACGGGCCGCTCTCTGCCCACCATTCCCCAGGACACTCATGGGGGAGAGTGTCCAAGGAGCTGCACTGCCCGGGCTTCCTGTTCCTCCTTGTCCTCCCCTGCCCCCATGGCCTCAGAAGAAGTGAAGAGAGGTCCTGTGGGACACCTGGCTGGGGCTGTAAGCCTTTCCTGTAACAGCGCAATGCTGGGCCAATAGGATTCATCTTCCTTTGATCTTCACAACAGCCCTGCGAGGCAGGTAGGAAAACCATACCCCCATTTTATCTTCAAGGGAACTGAGACTTAGATGGGCTGTGTGACTGGCCCAGGGCTCAGAGTCGGCCACTGGCAGAGAGCATGCTCAGGCCTTTGGACTCCGAATCAGCGTGCCCCCCATGCCCATCCTGCTTCCCTCGCTGCAGACCTGGTACTTGCTTCCTGCCTCCCCCACCCGGCACTTCTGCCCCAGGCACACGGCTTCCTGAGCTGGCTGGGGCCCACCACTGGCCTGCCCTCCTGGTGGTCAGGCCGAGGGCCCCGGGGAGGGGCTCTCTCACCATTTCTTCACGGTGGGGCACTGAGGAGAGGAAGACCCGAGCCCTGGGGAGGTCTGCCTCCTGCCTTGGGGCCTGGCCACTGCTGCCTTTCTCTCCTGGGTACTTCTGATAGGAAGGATGACATGGATTCCTGATCTTCCACCATCTTGTTCCTTTCTAGCTAGGAAAACTCATCCAAGGGCTTGGGCTGAAAGAAGTGTTCCTTCAGTTCGGGCTTGGCATAAAGCATACTCTTAGGCTTTGGTTTTCTTCCAGCCCAGCAGTGACAGAAAATGCAACTCATGGTTTGTTTGTTTTAGGTAGCTCCTTTGTCTTTTTTCTTTTTGGTTTTTCTGAAACAGCCTTTAGATTCAATTTGGATTATGATTCAGTAAGAAATGAAAACTGGGGTTTGGTTTCATGTGGTACTCTGCAAGGCAAAGTCCATTCTGGTTCACTGCAGGAATTTAAACAGAACAAGAGATGGGCCCCAGCTGGTTTCACTGAAGTTCCTTGAATCATGTAGCTTGTGGGCTTCAGGCAGACAGGCAGCCACTCATTCCAGAGCCTCCAGGCAGGAGGCCCTTAGAGAAAAAATCCAATGTTTCATTTTGTGGGGACATCGGTCGCTACTCTCAGTTGGGGCTTGCAGAGGCTGGGGCCCAAGCACACAGATGACCACAGCTCGGGAGGGCGCAGGAGCCAGGGAGACAGCAAGTTGAAGGACACAGGCTGGATGGAGGGTTGTGAAGAGCTGGGCAGCGGCCCACCAGGCCCACGGGGCAGCCCCGTGCAGGGCTAGCATGCAGCGGGTCGTGAGGGCTGACTGCGGAGGGCTGGGTGGGCAAGACGGTCAGCAGTGACATGCTGATCTCCAGCAGGACAGTGGAGAGTCCCAGTGAGGGCACATGGCCACTCAGCCCTTGCCTGCATGCCGGGGGAAAACAGTGAGGGTCACGCCTAGCTGTGGAGTTTACAGACGGGGGAGCAGTCCCTGCAAAGAGCCGTGCAGCCCCGTTTCTGGCACGGCCTTAGGCATTCGGCTGGGGCCTTGGGGCCAGGGGAGGACTCTGGGCCTGTAAAGTGCCACCGCCCTCACCTCCTTTGCCTTTGTCCTTGCTATCTGTCCACCTTCACCCCAGGCCCATTCTGGCAGCCATGCCGACTTTTCGAAAGGAAGGTCACTGCTCCTGAGAGGAGTGCCTTCGTTTTCTGCTGCTATCCATCAAGCTATCAAACACTTAGCCACTTAAAATGACACTCGTCTATTCTCTTCAGTTTCTGCGGCCCAGGAGCCCAGGCATGGCCCAGGGGCTCGCAAGGTGCAGTGTACTGGCTGAGCTGCACTCTCCCCTGGAGGGCTCACCAGGGAGGAACCTGCTTCCAAGCTCAGGCTGTTGGCAGAGTCCTCTGCCTTTCAAGCATAGGACCGCGGGCCGCTCTTCCCACTGGCTGTTGTCTGGGGGCTGCTCTCAGCTCCTAGAGGCTGCTCGAAGTTTCTTGCCGCATAGGTTTCTCCAGTATAGCTACTTACTCCATCAAGCCAGCAAGGGGAGGATCTAGAGCAAGTCTGCTAACAAGACAGAGTCCTATATAACATAATTATGGGAGCGATAGTCCATCACCTCTGCCACGTTCTACTGGTGAGAGGCTGGTCACAGGTGCCATACACACCAAAGGGGAGGAAGCTATCCAAAGGCATGAACAGCAGAGTCAGGAGTCATGGGGAGACACCTTAGAGTTTGTCCCCCCAAACAAGGAGGCCAGGTCCCCTCCTGACCCTCAGCTCCTGTCTGGCCCCCACAGCTGCTGAAGGTGACAGCAGGGTCTAACCACAGTCACGGCCTTCTGTTCCCTCCCTTCATCTTCGTCTGTTCTCTGCCCCGAAAAGTGGCACACAGGTGGACAGTGAAGTAGTGGAGGGCCTGTGCCCTGGAGCCCGAGAGCCCTGGGCACAATACTAGAGCCCCTCCTCCTCGGCTGTGTGACTTAGGCAAAGTAACTTCTCTGGGCCTTGGTTTTCCCACCTGTAAAATGGGAATAAAAATAGTGCTTCCCTCACTGGGGTTGATAGGGTGATTAGGCAAAATCAGTATAAACTATCTGACACATGATTGGTATCAGTAAGAGCACCTGTTACGACTGCCAACCTTGCAGCCCTGGAAAGGGCCTGAGATGGGTCTGCTTGGCCTTGCTTCCCTCCAACTCCCTCCAGCTGCTGGAGCTGAACTCCTAGCTGCTGGAAGGCAGGGTGGAAGCCACAGAGCCTGAAAGCCCCGATCACTCCCGGAGGAGGAGGAAGCGAGGATGGGTGACTGGGCTAGACAGAAGGGATGCCTCCCTGTCTCGAGGGCTGACCTTGGCCTTCTACAGTGTGAGGCCATTGATAAGTACCTTTAATTTCTCCAGCCTCAGGTTCCTCATCTCCAGCTGTTTTGCCTCTTTTATTGTCTGGCATATCCCACTATGACCTTAAATACAACATGACTAAGGTTTGAGTATCATCTTTTCTCCTAGACTAGCTTCCCACCCCTCCCTTCCGTCATTCAACTTCAGCCTGTCCCAGGAATGCCCCAGATCCCTCCCCCTTTTTGCATCAGCTGGGCCTCAGCACCTTTGGCCTGGCCTGCCCCTAGGCCTTGGCCTGCATCCCTCTGATGCAGGGCCGGGTCATCTCTCTCCTTCCCCAGCCACCCACTGTGATCTTTCTTCAGATTCTAGCTCACTGCCTGGCCCCTCCCGCCTTATGGATTTGCTCCCACTCAAAACCTTTCGTATCTCCTGCTAACTGCAACTTACTTAGCGTGGCATTCAAGGCTCTTTACCATGTGGCCCAGTCCACTGCTCTAACTGCACCCTCTTCTGTTTCCTATCTACCTCCTGCCCATGGCAGTCTCTGATCTCTACCATCCAGAGCCTTCTCTTCTCCCTGTGGCACTTGGGAAAGCTCTGGAAGCAGGTAGACCTGCTTGGTTTATTTAGATGGTAACTGCCCATTCCTACCTAGGGCCGGCATCTGGGCCAGCCTCAGGGGCAGAGGTCTCTTTAGAGTCAAGATGTCCTAAGACCAAGCCAGGCCTGGCCCTCGCAAACTAGCATCCCCCCTATTTCCTTCCATGTGCAATCCTGCTTCTTCACCTTGACCTCTGACCCCTGTTGTTCCTCTTTGCCAGACCTCTGCCATCACCCTACATGGTGGGAGAGGGTGGTATATAACCGCACCTGCTGGCTGTCACAGGTCCTTGCCCTGTGGAAACCTGAGTATGAGTTTGGGGTGTGTGGCCCTCTTGCCTCTTACTCACCACCCTCTCTACACTGTCTGATTGGGAAAGGTGACTGAAGCACCCTGCTTCACATCCCCCTGGCTGTGGAATTTGTCATTTCACTCAGGAGAACGGCCAGGCTGAGTCCTCCATTCTAACAAGTCCCAAGGCTATGCCGGCAAACTCCAGAGCCCCCCCCTTCAGAGCGATTCCACAGGGCAGCAGCTCACTGCACACACATGTGCACGCAGTTCTGTGTTCACGGCCAGCACCCCATCTGAACGAGTACACGCGTGTTCACTGGCACATGCAAGCACGCCCCTGGCTGGGTTTGGTTATTGCCTCTGAGCCCTGTTGGAGAATCCCATGATTGGGTCTCTGTTCAGATGAAGGATTACCTCATGTGCCCTTGGCCTCCAATGGCCTCAGGTCCTAGAACACAGATCTGGACAGGCCAATTCGCTTTCTCTGTGGTGCCGTGGGCAGTGGGCAGCCTCCCCTAGAAACTACTGAGAGCGCAACTCATACTCAATAGTGATTTGCAACTTCCCAAATGATTTCATATTGGTCATCTCATTTAATCAATAAACGCTTGTAATTCCAAAGCTTTATTGATGCTTTGCAGATGAAGAAATTGAGGCACAAGGGGGTTGAGTGTCTAGGTATCCTGGGTCCAGTCAGACAGCGGCCCAGCCTTACGCCTGCCTGAGACCTGCTCTCTGGGTGGCAGTGGCCCTTTCAGGGGTCCTGGAAGTGTGGCCCTTCTCTCTCCTGGTCCATGCTCCCTGCAGGCTGCCTCTCGGGGGCACTCTCCCACCTCTGTGCTGGCCTGGGTGGAAACTAGGGCTCCTCCTCCTGGCCTTGGAGCCCATACTGGGCATCTGTGCTTAAGTCACCCCCCTTGGCCCTGTCCATCAGAGTGGGTGTGGCCATATATTATCCAAACCAGGGCCCTCCAGACTGTGCTGAGGTAAGGAAAGCAACAGGAGTCAATGCATCAGCCATAGGCACGGTCAGGGGCTGGTCTGGGCACAGGGGACAGTGGTCCCCTTAACTGGAGCCCACTGTCACCCAGTATGTGGCACCCAGTTATGGGAATGAATGTCAAGGTAGACCGAGTGCTTCTCCCCTCTGCCTACTTCCTAAACCGGTCTTCAATCATGCAAAGGCTGCCCAAAGCACAAATCAACACATTTGGTTTGTGTTGTGAGCAAATCCAGAACAGCTCCTCTGCCCTCTGCATTATGAGCTCTGGGAGCACTGGGGTTCTCACTGCTGCTAGGAACACCTCCCCATATCCTCTGCCCGCCCTGGCCTCGCCTCAACCCCTTGGAGACAGGGGAGCAGAACTGGCAATGTGTATTACCCTAGCACAGGTCAAGGCCACACCAGGATACTGTCCTGCCTTGGATTCCACGTATGGCTTTAGCAAAATGCTCTTGAGCCTTTCAGCTAGCTTGCTGCAATACTTGCTCTGGGAGAGGTCGGGGGCAGCTCAGGACGCAAGGTGGGGCCTTGCCTTCAAGTGGCACACACCCACGGTGTCAAGCCGCCAGGGGCACCTAGCTGGCTGAGCGGAAGTGAGGGGAGTAGAGTGGAGGGCTCAGCAGATTCTGATACAAGACGAACAGCAGGGGCTAGCGGGGCAGGGCAAGCAAATCGACAGCTGCTAGTGCAACAGTGTTGTCAAGAGACACGCAGGCTACTGTGCGACCCTCCTTTTTGCCAGGCTACCTAGCAAGAGCAGTGCGGGGAGCCTGCTACCCACTGAGGCTGAGGTCAGGGCACACTCCAGAACCCAGAAAGACTGCAGTACCCTAGCGTCCTGGGCTCTGGTTGCCGGGAGGGCACAGCCCTCATCTCATGGGCCCTTGACTATAGAGGAAGCCCAGGGAGAATGAGACTAGCCCAATGCTGGGCTAGTGGGAGCCAAGCACTGGTCGCAGTGAGGGTCCATAGCATGGAGCTGGGAACAGGTCATGACTGACTTGGCACCCACTAGACCCCTGCAGACTGGTGGGCAGGGCACGTGACCAGGGCCTGGGGACCGGAACCAAGCAGGCCAGGTGATCCTGTGGGTCTGGCCCAGGGACTGAGGGTCCATGGCGAGGGTGGGCAGGGATAGGCAAGCAGAGCCTCTCAGACTGTGGGTGAGGCTGGGATTCAGACATCTTGTGGAGAGGGTGTGAGTAGCCAGAGCTAATCTGTCCCCATAGTACTGTCCTTCCCGACCTCATATTGTCCAGGCCACTCTCTGCCTCAGTTTCCCTTAGTGCTGATATCTGTGCAGTTCTGGGTGAGGGTGCTGACTAGGTGAGGCCATCCTGAGCCCTATGCCCTCAAGCCTGCCCTTCCTGCTTTGAAGCCTTTCCTGGCCATGCTCTTCCCCAGGCCTGAGCACTCAGTGTCCGTGAAGCCAAGGTCCAGCCCCGGAACCTTCTGTGTGCTTGTTGGTTTTTATGTTTGTCTCCAGCTCCTGGGCCATGGGTTCCTCTGGAACCCATGAAAGGGTCCAGGCCCTGACACAAAGCAGAAGTTGCACCGATATCCCTGTGACTCAGTTTCCTTATCTGTAACTCTTACTGGGCTATTTTTGGATCAAATGAGGGAATCCATGGAAAACATCTAGCATGGGGCCTGCAAATAATGAGTACTAAAAATGTTAGATAATGTAAAGTAAAAAAGTAATTACAACCACCACCACCACCACCTTGTTTTAAGATTCAGCTGAATCGGGGTGCCTGGGTGGCTCAGTCATTAAGCGTCTGCCTTCAGCTCAGGTCATGATCCCAGGGTCCTGGGATCGAGTCCCGCATCGGGCTCCTTGCCCAGCGGGGAGCCTGCTTCTCCCTCTGCCTGCCACTCCCCCTGCTCATGCTCTCTCTCTCTGACGAGTAAGTAAATAAAATTAAAAAAAAAAAAAAAGATTCAGCTGAATCCAAGTGTCTGAAAGAGAAAGGGAGAGAGAGGGAGCATCTCAGTTCCTTCCTTCCAGGTCAGCACAGACCAGCCTCTGGGGCAGCTTTTCTAGCAGATTCCTTCCTCCAAGGATGAGGCTGTGTTGAGACTGGACCCCACAGAAAGCAGGCACATCAGCATGCAGCAGGGTAATAAAAAGAGGTGCCTGTGTGCCGGAGCCTGGAGAAGGCATACTCGCCACAGCGGGGAGGCCAGGCCTAGGAAACCTGGTACTCTGGCCCTCGCTCCCCAGCCCTGCTCTGACCTCCAGGCTGGGCTGACCCCTCTCACGGGCACTTCGGAGTTTAGCAAGCTCTTTCACGTACAGTTGCCCACCACTGCCTCTCAGCATAGCTCCCTCGGGAAGGCACTGCTTTCCTCGTTCCTCTTTTACAGATTGAGAAGCTGAAAGGCTGTGCTATGGGTAGACAGCCGGGCCTGCCCTGGTGTTGGGACACTCAGCCCATGTCTCTGCCCAACCCTCTGAGACACGCACTCAGGGAAGGACTGTGTATTTCAGAAGGTCTGGTGCCCCCCTTCTCTTCCTGCCTCCAGAGTTGTAAGAACACCGAGACTCTTGCAGCCTTGGGGCTGAGAGTTGGGCATCAGCAGAAGGCTAGTGTCGCTGACCCCTGGGCCCTGTCATTCCCTGCCCTTTCTCTCCTGGAAGCAGGCCAGGTTCCTGGAAAGCTTCATCTCCCCCCTTGGAGGCTGTCCAACTTTCTCTCTTATTTCTGCCTTATCCCTTAGATCCCTCCTGGCATCAGCTCACCCTATTGTCTGGATGAGGAAGAGTTAAGGGAAGATGTTGAAGGGGGGTGTGTGTGTTGCGGGGGGAGTCCAGCCTCAGCTGGCCTGGAAGTCTAGAGTAGGCAGTGTGTGCTCTCCCTGTGACCAGGCAGGCATGAATGTGATGAATAGAGGATCCCTAAATCTCAGTCCCCCAGACGGTAGATTACGCTGACACTATCTCTGTTTTACAGGCTGTGTATTCTACAGCTAGCAACACGGTGGCTACAGATCATGAAGAAGGAGCCTACACAATGCAAAGGCCTGTGCTAAGGAAGGCTTGCCACAGACACAGGGGCTCTCTGGGGTCACCGAGGGCCCCTGCCCCTGGGGAACAGCTCTGGGAGTATGGGGCTGATTCTTCCTCAGGGTCCTGAGAAGGTGGCAGGTAGGGAGGGGTCTGGGCCAGGATGCTGGCATTACTTCACCGGCAGGTGTCTCTGCCTGGAATGTTTTTCTCCTCACTGTTCCTAAATGTGCTGAGCTCCTGCTTGACCTTCAAGGACCGGGCCAGGTACACTTCTAGGGAATGCCACACATGGGCTGGGCACTGGGGATGCTCAGTCAGCACTGGGCAGTGAAGGGAGCAACCAGAGGTCCAAAAGAGAACACCATTCTCTTCAAATAACATGGGGCTCCCTCCTCTCTGCTCCTAAGATGCCTGTCATGTAGGTGAACTCGGAGCACAGAGGGCTCTGCTGGGCCCTTATATTGAGACACCCCCTGAATGGCAAGGAGGGTCAACTGGGGAGAACCACCATTATCAAGCACTTTTTGCTCCACTGCCTGGCACCAAAGAACCTGTCCACTGGCTGACCAGATAAACACTCGGCAGCGTACACATACACTGGAATATTATTCGGCCTGAGAAAGGAAGGAAATCCTGAGCGATGCTGTAATATGGATGAGCCCTGAGGACACCATGCTAAGTGGAAGGGGCCAGTCACAAAAGGACCAATACTGTATGATACCATTTACATGAGGTATCTAAAGTAGTCAAACTCAGAAACAGAAGGTAGGAGAGTGGTCACCCGGGGCCGAGGAAAGGAGAAGTGGAGAGCTGTTGTTTAATGAATATACTTTCCAATTTGCAAGATGAAAAAGTTGTGGAGATAGACCGTTGCATGACAATATGAATGTACTTGATACCACTGAACACTGAGAAACGTTAAGATGGTAAATTTTATGTTATGTGTGTTTTGTTTTGTTTTACTGCACACACCAAAAAGAACTGGTTGTCCAGAAGGTCTGGTTAGATCTGCCAACAATGACACATCCCTTAGGGCCTCCACACTAGGCAGGGTGAGGGATGGAGGGTCAGAAGGCTTTCCTGGCAACAGGGATGCAGTGGGCGGGCCCCTGGCAATAGAAATTGCCAGGCAAAGCACTCACTACTGCATGTTCTGAGTGATTATCATGATTAACTGTAATGATTCGTTCTCTCCTCATAAACATCCTAGTATTATCCCCATTTTAGAGATGAGAAATCTGAGGCACAGAAAGGATAAGTAAGTGGGGCTCCTGGGCGCACCTACCTGCTGGCTGTCATGGGGGAGTGTTGCCGTGAGGAAACGTGCACAGAGCACCCTGCAGAGGTTCCAGATGTACTGCTAGGAGTGAGCAAGATGTGGTGGAGGAGTGTGTGCACACATGAATGCATACACACACTCACACACGCACACACACACGCATATGGCAGCCTGCTGTGTTGCCTCGTCATGGGGGCTGGAGAGGGACAGAGCCAGAGAAGCTGGGACATTTGTTTCCAGAGAGAGATTTATGAGTGGGAGAAGTTAGTATCGACAAGTGATGAGTTAGGCTAGTAATACTTCAGCTTAAGTTCAGAAGCTCTGATGGAAAAAGAAAATAACATGCCCAGAGGTTGTATGTCAACTTAAGCAGGCTGAGGCATGAACAACCTGCTGCCCAGGAGCGGGGATCCCGGAGCCCTGGGTTGGGGAGGGGGGTGCCGGCCAGCCACTCCTTTGGAACACGGGGTTGTCCTTCCTGGTCTGTGCTCTGTGCATGAAGGGGATAGAGGAGAAGAGAGCACGAGGTACTGAGTGGGAAAAATACATATACGCCCAGGATGGCCACAGGGAAGAAGTGTCTCCTCGAGGGCCCTCGTGTGGCCTGCTCACCCTGGCTGCATTATTCTATTAACTACGCCTCCCTTAACTACGCCTTCTGGGGGACAGGGCGCTAACATCTCTAGGAGTCAGCACCTACCTGTCTTAGGGCATTAGGATGCCGGTGATGGGGGAGGTGAGCTGAGAAGGATACCCGGATTTCCTCAGGCTTCATAAGACATCCCCTAGGAAACCCCCAATCAGCCAATAGGGACCCAGAGGGCTTCAGGTCTGGGCTGAGCTGGAGCCAGATAGCCCCAGAACCTCAGTGTCAAGCTATGGAGGGCCCTGAGAGCTCACTCAGCCTGATGATTTCCAGGCTGAACTTATTCTTTTGGTCAGAGTGTACATGGACATACAGTAGCAGGGTAATGATTCACTGATTTAATTAAAGTTCTCTATGTATTTTTAATGTGTTGCCAGTGGCCTGAAGGATCTGACCTTCCCTGGGGTCCCGTCAGAGATAGTTTAGGTTGGTCCTCTTGGGCCAGTTGTCAGAGGAGGGGAGAGAAGACTTGTTCCATCCTGGATGAAAGGGGCCCTGGGGTCTCAAGTGTCAGCGTCTTACCCCACGCCTGGGTGAGGCAACTCCTGCTTCCATGCGGTGCAGGGCAGGCAGCCTGACAGAGCAGGAGAAGCAGGGCACTGGGAGACTTAGGTCACAGTCTAGGACAAGGCACTACAGCACGGTGTGACTTGAGATAAGCCTAGAACCTCTCCGTGCATTGGTTTTCTTATCTATAAAAAGAAGGAAGCAACCCAGAGTCACAGAATCCCAAATTCTGCACAAAGCCTTATAGGCTGGAGAGTCTTCAGTGTTCATTGAACAGTTTGCGGCTACAGATGGCACGTTCTTGCTTCTCAGACCCATTTCCTTCACCAAGGCAAGTGGTATAATTCAGGTGGGACAATGTTCACATGGTTCCTGCTCCTCATATTTTAGATGAGGAAGATGAGGGTCTACAAGATTGTCACAGTGAGCTGCTGATGCAGCTGTGACTAGTCACTGGGTCAGCCAGCTGATGGCGGCATCCTGCCCAGCCAAGGGCCCTTCTCCCTCTTCCTGCTGCTGAGCTCAGGGCAGCAGGCTCCTGGCTTGCTTTCCCTTAGGACCAGGGAGGGGGTGAGCCTAGGCAAGAGCCCCTCAAGTCTGCTGCCTCCCCACTCAACAAGATGCTGGAGGTAGCTGGGACCTCATTTGCCCCTTTTATGTTGAACTAATGGAGGCTTAGGAAATGCTTTTTGGTGAGAGTAGTTCCAATAAAAAGAGAATTTAAGTTGTATCCACTTCCAAAAATGTCAGCCCCTGTTTATCCAGAAGTATAGTGGGCAAAGGAAGACATTCCTCTTCTCATTGCATCTCACCAGGGGAGAGGTGCAGGGGTTATTACCTGGCACATTCCCATCACAGGTGAGGAAACTGAGGTTCAGGGAGCAATCACATGCTGATGACTGACAGCCCCAGCTCCTGGCATCATGCCCAGTATAAAGTATGTTGTTCACTAAGTGTTTATTAAGTGAGTTGTTAAATAAATGAATAATAGAAATTGCCAGGCAAAGCGCTCACTATTGCATGTTCTGAGTGATTATCATGATTAACTGTAATGATTCGTTCTCTCCTCATAAACATCCTAGTATTATCCCCATTTTAGAGATGAGAAATCTGAGGCACAGAAAGGATAAGTAATGTCCCAAGGCCACACAGTTATTAAGGAGCAAAGCCATATTTGAGTTTAGCCAGTCAGGCTCCAGAGTGCATGCTCTTAGCCACTTGCTAAACCATCCATGTCAAGTCCAGAATGGCACCTTCAGTAGAACTTCCTGTGATGCTGGGAATGTTCTGTATCTGTGCTGTCCAATATGGTGGCCACTAGCTGCATGTGGCTACTGAGCTCTCGAAATGTGGCCAGTGTGAGTGGGACACTGCCCACCATGGGAAGAAAAGCAGCCCACCCCACATCTAGTGTTGGGCTATGGAGGTTTCTGGATGATGGTCAAATGAATAGCCCAGGGTCTTGAGCCTAAAGAGACTCATGGCTTCAGAGGCCAGATTGCACAACTGCCTCATAAGGAAAGAAGCAAGATGGAGAGAAGTGAAGGAGGGAGAAGGGATGAGCTCGGCCACACACAGCCAGTCAGGGAGGACTGGCCGAACCAGGCCCCCAACCTCAGGGCTGGTCCTATAGTTCCACTCCAAATAACCAAGGACATACTATCTAATCTCTGCTACTTCTAGCCTTCTCCCCTTCATAAAGAGATAATAACAGCTCACAGTTCGCACATACAAGAAGAAAGACGCCCTGACCATGGCTCTAATACTTTGTGAGATACACAGCCCCGTGGGCAAGGTTTATCCCTGAATCCAGTCAACTCTTGGTGATCCAGATTGAAACTCTCCACTTTTGGGCTTATTGGTGGCAAAGCCCTAATCCCTGCCAGGCACTTGGCTGGGAGGCTGCCTGCCCTGCTGTCAGCTGGTGTGCGCAGGGAGCGCAGACTCATTTTAATATTGGCTGGAACTGAACCTCATTAGAAAAGTAAATTTGCTGTAGCTGCAAAAAAAAAAAAAAAAAAAGCAACCCATATAACCCTTCCAAAAGCTAAATAAAAACTACAGATTTTGGATTACTTGATGCCTATCACTGGCCCAGAGCCTGGAACACAGTAGGTGCTCAGTCAACGTCTGTGGAAGTGAAAGGAATTTTGAGTGATGTCTGTCCACCTTGCCATCTTTCAGCGTGGATATTAAGAGGTCACAGAGCTAGAGTTCTTGTAAGTTGCATAAATTGTTTTGGGGAGTCACTGGCTGATGAACTGGAACAATTACACTGACCACTAATTAGACATGGAAACACTGTAGTTGCTGTTGTTCCAAGGAGACATGAGAGTGTCCTTGCAACAGAGGCACATCACAGGTGGGCCTGGGGAAGGCCCAGAGTCTGGAGGAGTGGCAAAGCAGATGGGGTGGAGGGCGTGGGAGATGGCGAGACTGTAACCATCCCGGTGTAATTGGTTCCAGGGTTGGCCAGAGAATTGCTACTCCAAATTCTAGGGCCATCCAGATCCTGGAAGAATGTGGGGGAGGGTATATAAAATAAGTACATAAATTAACATTCATCGGACACTTCACCTAAAAACAGCCTGGTGAGATGAGGCTTCCTTAGTTTAGGTCTTTAGGAAACCAAGGCTTAGAGGGCTCAGTTTTTCCCAAAGTCCACTCGACTGGTCATGGAGGGCCCCCCAGGCCTGGCTGAGAACCTGTGTTCTGCACTGCACTACTTCCATGCCCCCCAGTGCTCTTCAGCAGGGTCTCCAGAGGTCTTGTCTGGAGGCCTGGGGATTCCTGAAAGAGGTTTTGCTTTTCCTTCTCCCCAGAGCCAGTCTCTCCAGAGTCCACACCCTTCCCCAC
Source organism: Eumetopias jubatus (assembly GCF_037043125.1). Lineage (NCBI taxonomy): Eukaryota > Metazoa > Chordata > Mammalia > Carnivora > Otariidae > Eumetopias > Eumetopias jubatus. The sequence goes on along the minus strand of NW_028274819.1, from coordinate 83,957,010 downwards.
CCCACTGCATCCCAGGCCCAGGAGGGGTAGTAGAGCAGGGGCAGGGAGATGGGGGAAGCCCTCAGCACTGGGGGATAAACTTGGGCCAGAAGGTCTTCCTGAAGACCCCTGATCCAACAGCCAGCCCTCTGCCTTCAGGCATCCCTCTGAACCATCCCCTGCATTTATCAGAGGCATGGAAAGGGCCTGCCTGTCTGATTGCTCCCCTGAGGACCTGCGCCCCCCTGCCCTGGTGGATGACTGCTGATACTGTGGAGCTTCGGAGGGCCGTGGACTGGCCCCAACAGCACCGCTGGGCAAGCCAGACCTCTGCCTCTGGGCCCCCCGCCCCATCGCTCTGTGAGCGTGCCTCTGTGTCTTTGTCTGTTGTTCAGGCTGACTCCACTGCCTGCCTCAGACTCCCGGATTCCTTCTCTTCCTGAGCCCTGCCTCCCTCACCAGTGTCAGCAGACAGCTCTCAGGCATCTCTACGCCTGCTCATTCCTCTTTCCTAGCCAAACTGAACCAACGCGCTCCCCTATCCTTTAGCCTGACTCCCAATCAGCTCATCCTCCTGCACTTCTCACACTTGCAAAGCTCCTGCCCTGCCTCCTCACCCTGTGCTTCACAAAAAGAAGTACAGTCCACCTGTTCCCCTCACCCCTCGAAAACTATTGTGGGTGAATCCAGGTCTATCCAGATGCCTGAGGCAGGGAACTGAGCTAACTCCCCCCACCCCCAATCTTCCTCTGGAGCCCCTGGTCTCTGCTGCAGGCTCCAATCCTGTCACTGGAGCTGTCCCACCTCAGTGATTTACCTGCCCCATGCTTCAGGTGGGCCAGTTAGGGCCTGCTCATCCAGAAACCTATATGCATATATTCAATCCAGCACATATGAACTTCCAACATGCCTGAAAATAGAGTGATTTTCAAGCATCTAAGACCAGGTAGAGAAATGGGCACAGCAAGCCACTTGGTTCCTGTGCTGAATGGGGGACAAATTCATTAACCCTCCCTGTTCCATTAACCCTGGCAAGCTTTCTTGTTCCCACCTAAAGGGGCAGAGGGCAATGGCATGCAACTCCAGAACCCTTGGGTATGCTGGACATGGACTTGGCAGAGGGGGCAGTTTCTTAGAGAGTCTCATGGGAAGGGTCTTCATTCCATATGAAAGAAGGGGGAACTTGTTTGGCCCAGTAAGCCAATAATGGTGACCATTTAAGCAAGTTCTGGGAGGAAATGTCTCAGTCTCTGTGGTGGCTATTGGCAGAGGTAGGGAGACATGAGGCACAGAAGACAAATCTTAGAAAACCCTAGAGCACCAGTCCTGCGAAGCCACACGCTCCCACAACCCCAGTAACTTAAGAAGGTGTGTGCTTCCCATTTCCACACAAACACATAATAACTTCACAGAGCTATGCACTAAGACATTCACACCCAATCCTTCTACAGTGCATGTCACGGAACCCAACCGGGTCCCAGTGGGTCCTCCATCCAGACTGGTACCCATGCAGATAGAGCTGCCCCACCAGCCCAGGGCTAGCAACTGTCAACAGAGGTCCCCTTCAGAGTCCTGTGAACTGGAAACCCCTGGAAACCCCAGCTTCTATAAGAATTCATCCAAGTAGTTCATGGCTGACAGTAGGCCTGGCTGGGTGGAGGCAGGGGAAAGGGAGGCTAGTCAAGACTGTTTGTTTATGTATTCATATATGTGTGGGGGAGGGGATGTCTCTTGACCTTAGCTGCCTGGTACCGCGCTGCCACCTCCTTTCTCTGGCACTGTTAGGTCCTGCGGCTTCCTCCTTTCTTCTATCCTGCCTCACCTCTCAGCTTCCTTTTCTGAAGTTGTATGCTCTGACTTCGAAGGAATCAGCACCTCAGATGCACAGGGGTGGGTGGTGAACTTGGTCATCATGTCTCCTTCCTGGCTACCCTGACGGGCCGAAGGGCCCTTTGCCACCCTTGCCACCTCACAGCCCCTCAGGCTCCCCAGTAGAGTGGTAGAGGCTGGGTCCCCTGACGAGAGTTAACTTGCCAGTGCCTGCAGCTTCAGAGCAACTGGGAACGACTGCTGGGGAGCAGGGGTGCGGCGGGTGTGCTGGCCCCTGACTCCTCCGGGCGACCAGGAACCACCTGCTGAGGTGGAAAGGGGCCCAAGCCCTAGAGCCTGGGCCAGTTGTTGAATGCTGCCGAAAACCAGCTCTCCCCTTGAGGCCGGCCGGAGGAGGGCAGGCATCGCCCGGGTTTTGTTTCGCAGCCCCTCGGCGGCAGCGCCTCCCAGCCCCGGCCCGGTTCCCGGCCCCTTTCCAGCTGCCCCCGCTGCGCGCGCGCGCGCACACACACACACACACACTCGCACCCGGGAGGACAAGGCGTGGGTACCGATGGGGACGCATAAAGGGACTCTGTGCGCCGCGGCGGCGCGCGGGGGGCGCGGGGGCACTGACCTGCGGCGGCGAGTCCGGATCGTCCCCGGAGCGGTCCATGGCGGGCGGCGGCCCCTACGCGCCTGCCCCGGCGCCCCTCGGCTGCTGCCCTGGGCCGCGCGCACCTCCCTCCCCGGGGGCTCTCGGGCTCCGGGCCCCCGGGGGCCACTTCATAGCCGCGGGGTCCGCGCGCCCGCCCGCCGCCTCGGTTCGGCTCCTTCTGGGCTCAGGGAGGCGGCAGCCGGAGACTGGGAGCGCGCGGGAGGACGCAGGCAGGGAGACAGGGGGCGGGGGAGTAGGGGAGGGGGAGGCACAGGGGATGGGGTGGGGGAAGCGAGGGGGACAGGCCCGGGGGGCGGCGAGGGGGAGGCGCGGGGCGGCCGGAGCCGAGCCGACCCGGCCGGTGCGGAGTCCCGTCGGCGGCAGCGGATGCGCCGGTGCAGCCGCGGCTCTGACAGCGCCTGCCGCCCCGCCCCCACCCCTTGCTCCCCGCCCCCACTCCCCCCGCCCCCGCCCCCGAGCGCGCGCTAGCTGCCGGCGGGACCCGCGCTGCTAATGGGCGGTACCAACCTCGCCAGCTGAGGCGGGGGGCACGGGGAGGAGGTGGCGAGCCCCCCCTCGGGATTGGTATCGCTCCCCCGCCCCCTACACACAAACCCTCCCCAGCCTAGGCGGCTCCGGTTTGAGGCGCTGGAGCAGGGGCTGCGGGCTGGGGCCGAGCCACGCCGGTCTCGGCTCTCTAGAGTTAAAGCTCGCCCGGCCCGTTGCCTGCACCCCCATCCCACCCCGCCTCCATCCTGGCTGTTCCTGGCGCCCAGCTTGGCAGCCTTTCTCAAAGGGTGATTGTTTCCGGGCTGGGCAGTTGGGGGGCGGTTCTCCGGGACCGGGAGGCAGAGCTCGGGAGCGGGGAGGGTGCGGCTCCTTCCTTGGCTTCAGGCACCCAGGAGTGGGAGATACTGGTGGGGGTAGGTGGTACCTGCCGGGCGGGGTAGGGGCTGCCTATGTGGGGTAGAGATGGGGGTCCTCGGGCACCGGCCAACAGGACGGCCCCACCTGTCGGCACTGCTGCCTTGTCAAAGGGCATGTCCAGCTGCTGAGTGTTAGCCTCCACTCCCCCTCCCACAGTGCCCTGGACATTCCAAAGAGAAAGCAGGGAGGCAATGCGTGGGGTAGAGAGGGAGCTGGGAAGGAACAGGAAGGAGCAGAAATGGAGAGAAGGGGGCTAGTGGGCTATCCAGTAATTTCCCAGGGCTCCTTGGGCAAAGAAGCCCCTGCATGTTTCCTGCCTGTGTGTGCTGGATGGGCTGAGGGTGTGTGTGGCCAGGGAGTGCTTGTGTAGGCACATGTGTGTGCATGCATTGTGGGGTACAGATATAGGCATGGCAGGTAGCTAGCTATGGAGACACTTCCAAACGCTCTTGTGTCAAGTTGCAGAGACTTAGAGGCTATCGTCATGCATGTTTTAAGGATTTGTACCCCCCAGGCTTGTCCTCTTCCTGGACACCTGTAGTCAGAGCCACCCCGTGTTCTCTTCACAGCCCCAGGAGAGGCCAGCTCCTGTAGCTGGCGTTCTGGTCTTAGCAGGGCCAGAGGATGTCAGTATTTTTTAGAAGCTCAAACTCTCCCACAAGGTCTGATGCCTTCTTTCTTCCACCAACTCTAGACCCACTGTCAGGCATTGCAGAATCCAAGTAGTATCACCAGGCACTGTTTTTCTATGTACCCTGAGCTGATGCTGAGAAGCACGGGACCCCTTCCCTTACCACCTTCCCTACCCTGGTCACTACCCAGCAGGCCCTGCCCTGCTCCTTCCCTGAATATGTATGGTGAGTGGAGGATGGGGGTAGGGGCAGAGGCTTCAGAATCAGCTACTTTGGTTAAGATCTGGAGATGAGGAAGGGGCCTCATCATCCATTACCATCTCACAGATATTTGAAAAAATAATTACTGCCTCTGGGGACAGCTGTTCCATCCTCTCATTCCCTCTTCCTTTCCTGTGTTTAACAGCCCTCCTTGCCAGCAAGGAAGTTCTTCCAAATCTGACCTGAGTACCTTCTGCTACAGTGCAGGATCATTTCCTCATTCTCTTAATGAAGCATGAATTATAGCAATCCCTACTCTGTTTTTTCCTTCCCCTTTGGAGTAACCCTTACTCCTTAGACTCTGCTAAGAGAAACCTTTCAGAGACCATGTTTTCCTTGTCTCCACATTCTGCTTCCCCACCACACCAACTGGAGCAGGAAAGGGCAGATAGGGAGAGCACAGAGGAGAGACGTGACCATGAGTTTGCATGGAGTACAAACTGCCTGTCTCCCCAGTTAAACCTGCTGGTCCTGGATATGCAATCACCAAATGGTAGGACAGAAATGCCCTTGTAGAGTTGCTAGTTCTAGTCCCTCGTTTTACAAACAAAGGAACTGAAACCCACAGAAGATGTCAGCATCAGCAATGTGTGCACTATGTGCGTGAGGATATGCCAGGCATTACACCCATTTCGCCATCAATTCCCCCAGGACAGGGCACAGCCTCCTTGTGGTAAGCTCAGGCAATGAAGAGCTTCAGGCTGATTGTGAAGACACTACCTGGGTGACTGGGTGGTCAGTCTTTCACAGCCACTCTTTTCAGTAATAAAACTAGGTGTTAGACTAAATGGTCACCAGTCCTGTCTGGTCCTGACAGGCTGTGGCCAGGTGGACACTTTCCGCAGGTGTTCTCCGGTACTGTCCCTTTCACTAAGGGGAAGCTAACCAGATGGAACAGGATGCGTGACAAACTTCACCCTCACTATTCTTATAAGAACAATAGTGATAATAAAACCCCTTTCTAGGGACCTGTCTTGTAATTTTGCACCAGGCTCTGTTTACGGAATTTTTTAATATTAATTTTTAGAGCCAACTTAAAACAATAATGTGGGATTAAAATTAGCATGATAAACCTCAGTGAAGAGAGAACAGCCTGCCATTAGTTTCGGTGGGAAGTTTTGGCAACACCCCAAGTGCGTGAAACATAAATACACAAACAGCTATATAGATACAAAATGTGCACAAAGAGGCAGGTACACATGCAGACACACACAACTCTCCTACTCCTGGGAGTGCCTTTATGCATGCATGCATGCAGATGTGTATACCTGAACACCCAAACACATAGACATGTATGTGCACACACATACACCAGTCTCCACAAGGTGGTTGGGGCCATAATGATTGCCTTCTACCTTCTTCTCTGTTTTCCTTCATGGTCTCCTTCCCGTCCACATCTGGATTTAGTGCATCCCACGATTTGGCCCTTGCCCCAAACATCTGGAGTAGTCCCTGAATCTCCCTGCATGATTGATCTTCCCCTTCCCCCTCTTCCCTGCCAGGAGTAAGTGAGCTCCTCTGCTCAGAGGCCCCCAAAGCCTACCATCAAAATGTTCAGTATGCAGAGCCTGGGTCTGTCCTCTGGGACAAGCCGTTATGTGTTTATTGTGTAGTTAAACAGGATGGGAGCCCTGTCCCTGCTCTGGTCTTGGCCCAGCTCCTGCAATCTGACTCCCAGAAGGATTGCATAAAACCATCATCTGCAATGCAAAACCCAAAAAACATCTGGGAGGGTCTGTAGGTTTTCTTGAAATCACCTGTGCCCTAATTTAATATGAATAACAATTAGTTTACTCTTATCAGTTAATTGTTCCCCTTGTGGGTTCCCTCTGCCTCTGCTGGCCTCTCTTTCAGCAGGAGCTTTGGCCGTCTCCTGATTTGTAATGGTATTTCCTTTTCTGACCACCCTTCCTCCTCAGCTAACCAACCACCCCAGAGAGGTAACAGAAGGCACCTGAGCTGCTCTCTGCCTATTTGGGATCCAGTGCTGGGCTTTGCTGTCTAATTGTTAGGGCCCCCATTTCTAGGGAGCCATCCCCCACCTCGGAGTCTATAGCAGTGATTTGGCTGATGTGAGTGTACTGGTCCAGGAAGACTCCCTACCCACCCATCACACCCTGCATGTGCTCACCCATTATTGCAGCCTCTCCCTCACCACAGTGGTGGGAGTTGAGAGGATATGCAGTCAGGGTGAATTCCCCAGGGCCCTGAAGTGTCTGGCAGGCACGCATGGCTTGTTCCTGCAGTGGCTCTTGCTGGATGTGTGTGCATGTGTTGTTTTGGGTGGTTGAGCTCATGGCCCAGAGAAAGGAGAGGAAACCTTTAAGCTCTTCTTCATCAGGAGGTCTCTGGTCAGAACTTTGGATTTTGAATATTCCCGTTTCCCCATAACAAATTGGAAATGGTCCTTTGGCCTCCAGGACTCTCAGCCTTCCCACCCTGCTCCCTCCCTTCCTCTCCAGCAGGGCCAGGATTCTTCCTGAGCTGTAGTGAGAAGGCTGACCTTGCTCTTCTCAAATCCCTGCATCCTTGGGGAGGATGCAGTTGCATGGCTTTAGACTCCCAAAGTGATCTCAGTTTTTTAAATTCCAGTATAGTTAGCATACAGTTTTATATTAGTTTCAGGTATACAATTTAGTGATTCAACAATTCTATTCATTACTCAGTGCTCATCAGGATAAGTGTACTCTTTTTTTTTTAAGATTTTATCTATTCATTTGAGACAGAGAGAGAGAGAGAGAGAGAGAGAGAGAGAGAATGAACAAGGGGGAGAAGCAGAGGGAGAGGGAGAAGCAGACTCCCTGATGAGCTCGATCCCAGGACCCAGAGATCATGACCTGACCCAAAGGCAGACACTTAAACATCTGAGCCACCCAGGCGCCCCTGGATAAGTGTACTCTTAATCCCCTTCACCTACTTCACCTATTCCTGCTCCACCTCCCCTCTGGTAACCATTTGTTTGTTCTTTATAGTTAAGAGACTGTTTTTTGGTTTATCTTTTTTTTCTTTGTTGGTTGGTTTTCTTAAATTCCACATATCAGTGAAATCATGGTATTTGTCTCTCTCTGACTATTTCACTTACCATTATACTTCTCTAGAGCCATCCATGTTGTTGCAAGATTTCATTCTTTTTACAGCTGAGTAATATTCCATTGAATATATATGCCACATATTTATCCATTCATCTATCGATGGACACTTGGACTGCTTCCATAATTTGGCTATTGTAAATGATGCTGCTGTAATGTAGGGGTGCATATGTCCTTTTGAATTAGTGTTTTTGTATTCTTTGGGTAAATACCTACTAGTGCAAATACTGGATGGTAGGGTAGTTCTATTTTTTAACTTTTTGAGGAACCTCCTCCATACTGTTTTCCAGAGTGGCTACATCAGTTTGCATTCCCACCAACAGTGCACAAGGGTTCCTTTTTCTCCACATTCTCACCAACACAAAGTGGTTGTAGTTTTGTTTTGCTTTGTTTTTCCTGTGGCTGAGGGAGGCATGAGAGACTATGGAAGCAGAGCCCTGTGACTTGGAGGTGCATCTTTCTGAGGCAAACTTGGGAACAGTCTCTGTCCTCTTGGGGCAGTACAAACCACCCCAGGTTGCCCCTTGACCTCTCCAACTACTCTCTAACTATTCTCCAGAATCCATTTCTCCCAAGTCCCTTTAGAACTCTTTATGACCCGAGCCTGGGTCAGGCACAGTGAGACCTAGGGGCTCCCTCAGTTCCTCCAAGAGCCTGCTCTGGCCCTGCTGCCCTCATCCTGCAGCCTGTCCTGACTGAGGCACCTCAGGAAGTAAGCTGCTTTCCTCTCAGTGCATCACACCTTCTCTGGGCTTCTCTGGAGGTTCTTATTCACGCATGGATGCTTTCGTTTGTTCACCAGATATTCTGAGTCTATTATAAGCTCCTCTATGCTACACTCTGAGCTAGGCACCAGGATAGAGCAGTAATAGTGGATGTGGCAGTAAATAACAGCAATGAGAAAAGTTAACTTCCACTAGGCCCTTTATATGTACCAGGTAATGTTTGAATTCTTCATGTGCATTAACAAATTTCATGACATTTGTTTATGAGGCACTGTTAACGATAAGGTTCTATCATAAATTCCATTTTATAGGTCAGGAATCCAGGGCATAGTATTTAGGTAATTTAATCAAGGTCACATGTTTAGTGAATGACAAAGTTGGCATTTGATGCAGGCAGTCTAATTCTAGAACTCATGCTGTTCATCATCCCAGTATAGCTCAGGAGCTTATAGGGTAGGGGTATAATAGACAAGCAAACACGCTGAATAAACACAGATGTTGAATGAGTTATAAGAAGGAAATCACAGGGCAAAGAGTTAGGGAGAATCCTGGGAGGGGCTTTTTACATGGGAGGATCAGGGAAAGCCTCTGTCAGGAGGTCAGAGTTGAGCTGTAACTTGCAGGATGGTAGGGCCAGTTGCATGCAGAGCTGGAGATCTGGGGCTCAGTCCTAGAGAACAGCAATAGGCAAAGTTAGGAGGCAGGAAAAGGCTCAGTGTGTTTGAGAAACAAAAACAAGGCAAGTGAGGCTGGAGTGTGGAGAGCAAGCACAGAACAATGTGAAGTGAGAAGAACATTCCCTTTCAGAGTTTGAGGATTCATGTGCGTGACTGACCTCCTGCACAAGTGTCTTCTAGAGAGGAGCTGTTCAATAAATATGATGGATGTAGTTGCTTAATTTCCTGCCTAGACTCCCCTCCACAGCCAGGGTAATGGGCAGACATCTTAGACCTCCAGTGTTAGCAGAGCTTCTGCAGAAGTGGCTTCCTCCTCCTGAGCCACTCTCACCTTCTTTTGGAATTTGGAAGACAAAGAAGGTCTAAGATTCTTCCCTTATGGGTGCTTTGATTTCATTCAATCGTTCATTCAACTCAGTTTCTGGGAGGCTGCTCTGTGCCAGGACCTCTACTAGGTGCTGAAAAATAGGGAAATGAAAGATTTGGCTCCTGCTTTCAGTCTGGCAGTCCTCTCAAGCCTGGGGTTTCAGTGTTTCAATTTGCCATCTGCTTTGCCCATGTGCCCTACCACTGGATTCTTCTGAAAGAAAGAAGAGGAATGGGTTGTCTGGACAACAGGCTGAGACCTGGGCAAGGATGCTGCCCAAGACAAAATGTAGGAGGGGAGGAGAGGGGAGGCACTGGGCAATGACCTCCAAATTTTTCTTATTGCCCAAGATGCTTGGTATCATGACTTCTTTTGGGTAGGAGAGGAAGAATAAGAGGCTGTAACCATTGCAGGTAAAATTCAGACTTAAAGTAGTGATTTCTGATCAGGCATATTCTGAAAGAAAAGTTTGGTGTTAAAAGGTCTGAGAAATCATTTTTTTGTGCTTAGTGTATCAGAAGCAGACCTCTCTCCTTCCTCTCTGGATTCCTTAGGCCTGTGAATTTCTTTTCTTTTTCTCTCCTCTTCTTTTCCTTTCTTTTCTTCTTTCTTTCTTTCTCCACCCCTCTCTCTCTTCCTTTTTTTCCCTGGAGCCATGAGAATGGCAGAGTTGAGGAGGGGATACTCAGAATCAGTGTACATTGATGCTCTTTACCCAAACTTCGTGTGGACTGATCTATGTGTTATGGAAGACAGGAAAAGAGAGAATTCACACTAAACACTCTCTGACAGCCTCATTGATCATGGGAAGCCAAAGGGACTGAGGAATACATCCGTTCTGGTTTTCTCAAACAAGCAAAGAATCTGTCAGGATTTCTGGGCAGCAAGGAAAAGGTATGGATATAAGAGTGGAAAGTGTGCTGAATGTTGAGGGTCAAGCTTTTCCTCAGACTTTGGGAAGAAATGATGGAGGCAAGGCCACTTGAAAGCCTGGACACTACTCAGAAGCAGGCTGTTCAGTGAGATCCCAAAGATGGCAGTCTTGAACCTCCTGCTCAGATGATTAGCCTTCAGGACACTGTGGCTGCTCACCAGGTCGCCCACCCACAGATGCCTGCACCCAGGCCTGTAACTGGGAAAACTGCCTTTCATTCGATGTCTACTTCCTGGCTGCGTTCATTCAGGGTCTTTGTAGGGGAGCTGGTGATCTGTCCTCGCATAGCCTACTGATGGATAAAGGGTGGGAAAGGAGTCAGGGAGAGCTCTAATAGGGCCCTCTGGGTTAGAGCACACATCTGATAGTTATAATTCTCCAGCTCCGTTTTCTGCAAATGGATGGTCATTTTGGGCTTTCTGGTCTCTAATCCTTCATTCAGCAAAGCAAACACCCTAAATCCTCAATAATGTAGGTTTTACTGTCTCATATATACATATCTATGTTTCAGCACCGAGGCCAGCGCCACTCATGAGCGGCATATGTTCTTGCATCTGGACATAAGCAATATTAGGACTCTGGAAGCCCAACTTGGGCTTGGCAGGAGGGCATCACGTTGTGGAAGCCAGGCTGACATCCACATAAAACGCTGTTTCCAGGCCCTGTAGCTGTGTTTCTTTGAAAAAGACAGAATCTTCTTTAAAATGACAGCTAGAAAAGGCATAGAATAGAAACAACATATTTGGGGACTGATTGGAAAAGGTTAACAGGGCCCATGTTTCAAATGAGGGGGCTGACCTAGATCAAGGACGGCAAATCAATTTTATTTTGCATGCCAATTTCAGTGACTTGGTTGTGAATGTATGAAGTGTTCTGAAACTACATCTATGGTAAGCAGGACAGAGTGCCATGACCCATTAGTGATTTTGCCTTGAGTGGGTGGTAGGATATAGGGATAGCCATTTCTGCTAACTAAGTGATATCTAAAATCCTTTTGACTTCTAGGATTATATGTCTTTAAAAATCAGTTTCCATGTGTTCTCTTCTTTCAGTTTTTCCTTTAAAAAAAAATCCACTCATTTGTTCACCCATTCAACTAACATTGACTGAGCACCTGCTAGATGCTTGTTTCCATTCCAGGCAGTACATTTTACTTACCTTCAATGAGCTTGCAGTCTAATAGGGAAAAGGGACAACTAAGGAGATACAGCAGAGTGGGTAAAGACAATATTCTATGGAATTAATGACATGTTTTTGGTGTAGTGACGGTATGATGATGTCCAGGCACAGTGGGTCCCCCAAGTCAAATTACATTCCTTTCAACACCCTGGTGGCCCAACTGGCAGAATCTGAAAGCAGGCTTCCCATGACTTAACTCTGAGGTTGAGAAAAGAGGTCTCCCAAACTGTGGGTCATCAGCTTGCTGGTAAACCCACCTTGTTACGTGACATTAGCCTATTGATGTAGCTAGGGCAATTCCAGAGTACTCTCCTAGGCCTAGCCTAGCTACGGTCACCCACAGAACACCTAGTAGAACTCCACAGTTGCTATACAAGAAGCCTCAGCATATCTCCAATTTGAAACCACTTTTAAAGCTCCTAAATTTTGGGGGGAGGAGGATACTGAAATGTCTTTATTACGGATTATGGGGGAGGCTGGGAGTGTCTTGGGAGTGAAAGAAATTAGGAAGACCACCAGAGATGCTGGGATAGGCCATTTCTAATGAAATTTTCCTTGTTCTCTGGTAAACTGTTATCATTTTTTTGAGTTTCAGAAGATTTATTTGCAATAAATCAGGCCTAAGAAAACTTAAGCAATGGGAGAGTGGACATCATAGCTTTACAACTAGGCACACTGAGGCCATGCATGGTCAGTAGTCCTCCTGCATACTCAGACCCCCAGCAAGCCTGCAGAACCAGGACATTATAATGTGAACCTCATTTATACCTGACCATTATAATGGTCAGGGGCCCTCCTGAGACTGAAAGCTAAAACCTAATCCAGTCATCTCAGTGGTGAATGGTGAATCTGTCTGCCTTTCTTGAAGATCCCACAATTAAACAGGCAGAGAAATGTATTTCATAAAATATGTATATTATTTGCTTTGTATAAAAGCATTTTAATCTCTCTTAGCTCGTAGCCAAGATGAGCAATGGAAGGAACAATCTTTCACTGTACATTACAATCAGGCCCTGGCTAGCAGTATCTTCTGGGGTGAATGCCTAATCATCATTATTGTCATCATTATCATCACCACCATCCCTACTATTTATTAGGTAAGTGTATAGTTTCACATGAGTTCCATGGAACTTCAGACTGTGACTTATTTATTAAATCAGCTCTTTTACCTAGCAGTGTTTGGTACACGCTAGATGTCTAATGAATATCAGATATTATAAATGTTTATTAAAAATGAGTGAATGAATAAATGAGGTTTCACATAAATTATGTTGTTTGTTCCTAAGTATAATCCCATGAGGTGGGTAGGGTAGGTCTCATTACCCTCCAATTATGTATAAGGAAACTGAGGCACAGATGGGTGCCTTGTCTTTACCTGGCCCTGTCTTGGGATCTGACCTCATAGAGGTAATTGTCCCGCTGTGCTCAAGTTTTTTTCCTTGGGTAGAATCTGATCACTAATCTCCCTCTGGCCCTGGCTGGGAGCCTCTGTTGGGGGAAGAAGGCAGCCCTTAACCTATTTGATTCCTGTGTTCTATCAGACTAACCTCACTCCTATGGATAATGGCTCACTGTCAGCCATAGAGCCCGAGGAGCAAATTCTTCATTATTGGATGGAGCTGACATGCAAGAACAATTGGACTAAATTGATTGTATTTTCCAAATCATCACCCAGCTTCTAATTCTAATTCTATCTATGAGATGGACTAATTTGAACAAGAATTAGCTTCTAAATTAGGAATCCAAGCCCTTGACCAGGAAGGTCTAGTTTTCTATTGGACTCTAGACCTGTCCGTGTAACTTAATCTAGATGTTGGAATGGGGTGGAAGTGACAGCAAGGCATTCTGAGGCAGGGCCTTAGAGGCCTTGTAGATCTTTGCTGCTGCAGCTTCTTCTCCTTCTCCTTCTCCTTCTCCTCCTCCTTCTTCTCTTTTTTACCTTTACCATGGCTGCGAGATGAGTTGCTGCCCCCTTGACCTGGCCCTGGAATAACTACATGTGGAACCCCAGCACTTGCAGACCTATAGCTCGAAGCTGAGTTCTCCCTGTTGGCCTGCTCATCTGTGAGAACAAATGACTTGTTTTAAGCCACTGAGGTTTTGTGGGTCTCTTTTCACTATGTAGAATTATTATAGCAATAGCTAACTGATGCTCTTGGGGCAATATATCACTCAGTACACCTTTAACTTTTGTGTACAAAAGAATCACTGAGGTTCCTGTGAAAACAGACTCATAGGACCCTAGGAGATTCTGATTTACTAATTTGGGAGGGGGCCCAGGAATCTGCCTTTTCAGTTGGTGCTTCATGGTTCTGCGACAGGCTATTTGCCTCATACACATTGAGTGGGAAGGGTTTGTCTCAGTTCACCAGCAGTGGGGGTGAGGGCTAGGAGTGTGGGAGTGCATTTTCAGGACTAGGACTGCTGGCTCTCAGACTCCAGATATCTTCTCTTCTAGCCCAGCTATGGCAGGGGGTATGTGTGTGCGTGTGTGTGGTGGGGGGATTACAGCAAGTACATTAGTATTGCCACCCGGGACCCTACTCTGTGTGCTATGAATGCTGTAGTTCTAATCTAGCAAATTATTCCAGGAACTTGGTTAATGCTGTGCTCTGAACTGCTCACAGCTGCAGCTTCTTGAAGAGAGCTGCCCTTCCCCCACCACACACGCGCACACACACGCACATGCAAGATGGCACTTTTCTTTCTGCAAAGATCAAATTGGCCTCCTTGTAGCAGGCTCAAAGCAGCTGTTTATTTGTTGTTTTCATGTTTTCAACTGTTGTGATGAGGTTTGCTTCCTTCTCCTTTAACTGAATTACGTGTCATTTAGCTCTTGAGCTCAAGCTGCAGACTGAGCTGGATTCTTCTGCATGTGGGGCTTCAAATTCCTTCTCTGACACAACCATCAGGCACTGGGGCCCTATAGCCCCTCACACACACAAAAAAGACCAGAGGCACAAGTGGTTCCTTTGGTCAAGCTTGATGTTCTCCCTCATCTTAACTCCCTGGGAGTGTAGCTCTGGATCAAGGACCAGGTAGAAAGTGAGGGTGACCCAGAGGAGTGTATTCTCCCTCCTGTACTTGTCCTGATGCCCACATTCCATGAGCATTCAGGAATGCAGAAACCCAGATCTCATTTACCTTTGTTCACAGGTCCTTTGGGTGCATTTCACTGGTGCATGTTAGCTGCGTTGAGTACAAGGGAAAGAGAATGGTAACAAATTTGCTTGCAAGAGAGCCTGTGAGCACACTGAGGTTACTGGAGGGAGTGGATGGACCAAATGTTTTTCAGAAACTTCCTTTTATCTCTTGGGACCCAAGTTCTATCAACACTGACCTTGAAGAAGCCAGAGAAGCTCACCATTAGCCAAATGTCACTTCCATTTTCCTGCTATTGAGCCCTGGCCTCCACCCCTACCATTTAGTCCTGCTCTTGTCTCCAAGCAAGAGATACCTAACCCATCTCCATCATGCTGTAGTGTCCAGAGGAATCGTTATTACCTTTATAAGTGATTGGCTTGCTTTGTGACTTCTAGCACTCACTTCCCTCCTTGGGGCTTGAGTCTTTTTAACCTTGAAATGGGATAGTTGGTCTAGATGAGCTGGGTCTAAGAATCTTCTTAATTCTAAATGTCTTTGACGGCATGTATGTCTATGTCTAAACTAAGTACTTCGTAGTAATTCTGCAGCGAATTAGTCTGGTATAGTCAGTTTAGCACCACAGTGATAAAGAACCTTGATCCTCAAGTAAAGGAGGCATGGTGATGGGCTTGACAATATCCAAAAGGAACTTGGCAGACTCTAGAACCGAGGTCTCCTAGACCTGAAGCTTTTACTTGAGAGCAAGTACATCTGGGGATGGTGAGGTCAAGAGATGGGGCAGTGCAGGGCAGTGCAGGACAGCAAATACAGCAGGTGTTAACCGCAGAGAAGCCAGTCAGATGGCTCACAAAGGCAATGCAAAGTTGAGGTAGGCTAAAAGCCTGGCAGGTAGGGAGCTTGGCACAGAGGAGCCCAGGAGAAAGTCAGGCTATCAGACACTGATACAGTAAGGTCTGATGGCTATAGAAAGGGACCTCCTGTATGGACTGAAGTTTCTAGTCTGTACAAAGGTTGGGGTAAATACTAGGAGTACTGACTCTAGAGGAAAGCAACTGCTGAGCAGCGAACAGACAGGAATGTACCTAGGAGTCTGAGGCTTGAACTGCTGCTTAGCATAAAATATGCAGGGCCCACAAGTACTAATACATCCCTACCCAAGCCTGCTTGTTGGGTGTAAGTATATTTAGCTGAGGGACACACTCCAAGTGAGGGGAGGACCAAGCTCGCCTTCCCTTTCCTGGATGTCTATCAGGGTAGGGTCATACTCCTCCCTGCCCTCCCTTGCACCTGGCATATCAGTAGGGACAGTGGAGTGCCCAGCTAGAAGCCAGGAGCCTGGAGGGCTTATAAACCAATGATGGCTCTGTTCTGGAGGACTCACTGTTCCTCAGCCCCTCCCAAGTAAATTGCAGCTCTTCACAGCAGGATTAACTGATGCTTTTAATAACAATGCAAGAAGATTATATATTTTTTTCTTCCCAATTAAGCCTCTATAAAGAAAAACACTAACAACAGAGTTCTGAGCAAAGGAATGCTATTTCTTAGAATCAGCAAGCCAGTGTTCTTTCCTTCCAGTAGGAAGGGAAGGAGATCTGCCCCCAGGAAGGCTCGCCCTTCTGCTTCCATGTGTCAGATCGACCTTTCAAGGAAGCACTTTCTTTTTAATCAACAGATGAGGAAACCAAATGTCAGAGAGGCTAAAGCACTTGCTCAAGGGCACATAGCTATGGCAGGAGGATGATAATGCCCAAGTCTTTCTGGTCCAAGCTGTCTGGTTGTGTGGGGAAAACGTTACCTGACATCCTGGTCCTTTCATGCCACCTCCTTCTACAAGGATGTCCCCTCACGGGGCTGCCCACGATACCGACTTTAGCCAGGCTCTGCTCTATTCCCCAGGTCCACTGAGGATACCAGACCTGGAACAAGAGCCAGAAAGATTCTTAGAGATCATCCAGTCCAGTGGTGTACATACTTGGTTCTTCCAAACAAAACTGTACGAAATGCTCCACTATTTAAAACAGGTAAAAGATGCCCTCCAACAGACGAACGGATAAAGAAGATGTGGTCCATGTATACAAGGGGATGTTACTCAGCCACCAGAAAGGATGCATACCCACCATTTACAATGACGTGGATGGGACTGGAGGGGCTGATGCTAAGTGAAATAAGTCAAGCAGAGAAAGACAATTATCATATGGTTTCACTCATGTGTGGAACATAAGGAATAGAGTAGAGGACCACAGGGGAAGGGAGGGAAAACTGAATGGGAAGAAATCAGAGAGGGAGACAAACCATGAGAGACTCTGGACTCCAGGAACCAAACTGAGGGTTACAGAAGGGAGGGGGGTAGGGGCATGGGGTAACCGGGTGATGGGTATTAAGGAGGGCACATGTAGTGATGAGCACTGGGTGTGATATGCAACTAATGAATTGTTGAACACTACAACAAAAACTTATGATGTACTATATGTTGGTTAACTGAACATAATAATAATAAAAAAAGAAATACTATATCTATATATATATATACCCTCCCCAAAAAAGTTAGCTGTTAACAGTAATTTCCAAATAATAATAGAAAAAGAAATACTATATATATATACCCTTCCAAAAAAAGTTAGCTGTTAACATCTTTCTCATCATAAACCTTCCATGATTTCCCAACCTTATAGAATTAAAAGTTCAAATTGTTAAAAAAAAAAAGTAACAGAATTGAAAAAGTTAAAAAAAAACAGTTAAAAAAGTTGTTGTTTCTGCTTCAGGGAGGTGAAGCCATGTGAGCTGGGGCAGTGAGACGGGGTGGGGTGGGTGCAGGGCTTGGAGAACCTCCACGGTGTTCCAAGTACCTCAGGGGAGCTCCAGATGTTGGAAACCTTCGACTGACCCAATACACCCATTTTCTAAATTTGGAAACTGAGGCTCCAGGTGATCTGCCCAACATCACAGAGTGTCTGAGAGCTCCGAATAGAACCCAGGTTTCTCTGTCCTTCAATGGGTCAAATTAATATGTCTGGCCAACTGAGATAGGATCTGAGGAAATTTCTTCTCTCTGCAGGGAAATTTCTTCTCCCTGGGCATTGGGAAGGGGAAACTATAGCCCTTCATGACCTCTCCTTCAGAGTCGCCTGGGAGCCAGAATCAGTTGTCAGTGCATTAACCTGCAAAGTACTTTATTAGTTTTGCTTAGGATGGGTTCATCACATCCCAACCCAAAGCATAATGAAGTTAATTCACCCCTTCCTCCAAGAAGCTTCTTTTTCTGGTAGTTCTGGGTACTGGGTTTTATAACTATTGGCTTCTAATGATTATATTCACTTCAGTAATTAGAACTCCTTAAATGGGTCACCATATGCTATTTAATTTTTATCTTAATTTTCTAGATTTTTGGCTTAGAAAATATGGTCGCTATAGGTAGAACTCAAAATTTAGGGGTCTCTTGGCAAAAGCAGGCCCTCTGGTCCCATTGTGGGGTGGTATTTCTGGGTTGGGGGATGTTTCACCGCCAAAGTGCCCACTTTCCTGGCAGTCCCTCTCCTTCTTAGTGTCCATAAGCTTCCCTCATGCCCACTGCCCCTGCTTCCCGAAGTTAACTATTAGGCAGCTCTAGGTCCTCAGTGCATGGACTTTTGGTGGAATTTAGGTCTGTTTAAATTTGTCTTTTGCTGAGTGCCTATTATGAGCCATGCACTGGAGACACAAATATGAATAAGATGTAGTCTGCCCTGGAGAAGCTTACACTCCCGGGAATGAGATTAGATAAACAGTATGATGTGGTAGGTTCTGGGCACTGCAAACTGAGCCTTGAAGGGGAATGAGGAGTCCTAGGGGAGAGGGACTGGGAGAAGGCATTCCACACATGGGTAGCTGCAGATGCCCAGTGACCCAAGGGACATGTCATCTACATTAATTTTTCTCAGAGAGTCAGGGAGTGTATCTGAATCCTCTGATCATATTTTCTTGGAAAATAACATCACAGTGAAAGAAAACCACTGTAGGAGAGTCCCGTGGTTCTAGCCCAGAGGCGGCTGTCCAGCTGTGAGAGCAAAGCCAAGCCAGAAAATAGCTCATCTTCTGACTGCCCAGCGATGGAGAACACCCCTGGGGAAGGTTAACACGGCAACATCATCATTAGCTTCAGCAGGCAGAAGGCTCCTCTCAGAGATGCAGGCTGCCTGCTGGATGTGTCTAATGATGGGAATTGAGCACTAATTACCATGAAGCGACCCTGCATGCAGCCACACATCAACTGCATGCTCTGTGGGGTCATTAGAGAGGTGCGCTTCTCCATTCTTTAAAAACCACAGAGTCTTACCTTACCTTTTCAAGGCACTTTTTGTTAAAGAACATTCACATCTGTCTACTGATCTCCTGTCTGCTGTGTGCATCATCATTCCCATTTCACTGGTGAGGAAGGAAATCTTGAGCAGAGGATCCAATTTACATTGTTAAGATGGGGGGAGCTGGTATGTGAAATGTTTATGACCACATTTCTTTCTAATTTATCTCTGCTTCTGGGTTGATAAAGAGGAAAGGACGAAAGTAACATTTATTGATTACATCTCCTGTGTAAGGCACTTTACCAATGCTAACTCATTTAATGAATAATACCCATTTTATAGGTGAAGAGACAGAGGCTCAAAGAAGTTAAACAATATACCCAATGCTGTACAGCTGCTGAGTGGTTAGCTTGGATTTGGCTTCAGATCCAACTTCACTGTATCATTACTCTTCCTATGATGTCCCCAGATACTTCTAGCCCTGTAACAGGGCTGTGTTCCTTATCAATTGTTCCTTATCCATTCCTGATTCAGGCACTATGAATACTGTGGATTCAGGCACTGTTAGGTCACTTAGGTCTGTACAATAGAGCTTTGCAGAGGAGTCAGCTATTTTATCCATTTATTTTAGTCAGGGCTATACTTGGTGGGCCTCTGCAAAGCCTTGTCTGGGTTGATGGGTGTTTCAGATTAGAACTCACCTCTGCAGCAGTGAGGACCCAGGGAATGGGTCCTTCCCCTCGAAGTCACTAGAAGTCACTGGGGATCTGACTGTACACTTTGTAGGAGTATGAAGGCTTACCCTGAAGACTTCGAGCCCACTACAGTGTCCATGGCACTCAGCACTTTCTGCCTACTGCTGTCCTGCAGTAATAAGCTGTCCCCTGTGCCTGCTCCTCTCAGAACCTCCCAAGCCCTGTCACTTTGGCTGTGGCCCCCATGCTGGTCCCATTTCATTGGTCATGGAGGAAGGGAGACTGACCAGATCGTTGTTATCCAGTCTTGACCCTCTGACTCCTATCCCCATGCCCTGCCTCAGCATGGGGGCAAACACCCTAGGAATCCAGTTCAGTGCCTTTTTTATTGTAAAGGTCACAGATAATAATGCCGAAGTTAAACTGTGTTTTGTATAATTGGGGTTAGGGACCAATGAACGGGATCTTCCAAATTTTTCTAATCAGTAAACAAATGTAGGTACAATAGTTTGCAAGTTGGCTGGTAGAAGCTCAGAGAAGAAAAAGAATTTCAACACTATCTAATCCAACCTATTCACTTCACAGATGCAAAAACCAAGCCCAGAGAGGGGAACTGATGTCCTGGTTATGCAGCTGGTAAGCAGCAGAACTAAGAATGGGATTCATGTTTACAAGTGCTTTTTAAAAAATTTCTTTTTGTAATTATGCCATGATATTGCTACTTTCTGCATCCTATTTCTTATCTTACTTTGGCCCAAATTACCAAATTATTTCAGATCAAAATGTTCATTTGGGCTCTAAATTAGCTATTGATCCTGCCTAAAAGAGCTGTCGTTATGGATCTCATACCGATAGCTCTTTCAGAGGGCCCTCCACACCAGGATGGGCATAGCTCTGCCCTGTGCCCTCTGCCAGGAGGCCTGGGTGCTTCCTAGAGTCATGGCACACGCCATGGCCTGCCCTCATGCCCCACCCAAACAAATAAGAAAGGCAAGTGGGAAGCCTGGACATCATAAATATATCAATTCTTCCCTTATTAACTCATAGGTTTCATTTTTCCTCAAACTCCGAGTTTTTTCATGGGGCGAGGAAGACTTGACAAAATAATTTTTAAGTTCATTTGAAAAAATATGCAGGTGAAAATAGCTAAGAATTATGACAGAGAAGTTGAATGAGGGGGTTTGTTTTACCATATATTAGCACATATTATAAATCATCACTAACTAAGACTGTGTAGTAGTTAAGGAAGAGGAGAGAGATTTAGAGCACAGGATAACCCAGGTAAGGGCCCTGAATAGAATATAGGAGGTATGGCATCTCAGTATGAGAAGAGGTGAGTGATTGAACACTGTTGAAAAAAATGGCTTGTTCTTTGGGAAAAGTAAGCAGCTAAGAATTTCACTTTATACTGTATATCAGAAGAGATCTATGTTAAGAGGAGAAAATCAAGCCATATTGAAATTAGAAGAAACTTTAAGTCTGTGCTTGCCTCTAAATGAAAAAGGGAATTCTAGGCATAAAAGTGATGAAATAAATAACAGTGGATTTGATTACATTTTAAAAACTCTATGCATCAAAAGTATTTGGCAATGAAAAGGCAAATGTAATGGAAAAAGTTAAAGCTATCAAAAACAAAGAATAAATGATCTGAAGAGCTCATGCCTATATTAGTAAGAAAAATACTAAGACCCTTGTAAGAAGATGGGCAAAAATCATACATGGAAGGGTCAAAATAACAATGCCTAAGAAACATTTTAAAAATGTTAACTCTTCCTAGGAGTCAAATAAATGCACACTGACATAAATGAGATACTGTTTTCACCAACTGTATTTACAGAGATTTAAAAGGTAGACTTTGGATGTGCTGCAACAAGTCGAGGACATACTAGCATCATTCTCTTATGCCGGCTGCCGAAATAATCTGCCTTTACCTGAGATAGTGTGGACACACGTATTAAAAGCCTTTATATATGTCCAAACAATCTGAGTAAATACTTCTCCTTTGTGTTTGAGATTCACCCACAAGGATGTTCATCCCAGTGTTGTTTAGTACAATAGCAACCCAAATGTTCATTTCTTCTTTAAATCATTTATTCAATAAATTTCAAGATCGGTAAGGTTCTAAGTACTATAGTTGATGTTGGGGACATGTTGGTGAATAGAAAGGACATGGCTCCTGTACTTTGTGAACTTACCATTTAGTGGGGGAGGCAAGAAGCAAATGAGACAATTGAGACTGTTCATCATCACAAGAAAAAACACCGTAACATGTGAAGAGATGGATGTTGTGTAAACTTACCTTGGCGATAATTTCACAATATACCCATGCACCAAATCACTAGGTGATACACCTAAAACTGGTACAATTTATATGTCAATTATATCTCAATAAAACTGTAAGAAAAAAAAGAAAAACGGAATTGTTTAACAATTATGGTATAATTATAGTATGTCCTTATGACAAAATATTATGTTACCATTAAATATAAAGAATGACATCCACCCATCCAACAAATATTTATTAAATACCTAATATGTATTAAGAACTATACGACGCATAAATTATCAAAACAGACACATTTCTTGCCGTCATGACCCTCACATAACAAGGCAATTTTCATAAGAAGTCAGGACTGAAATAGCCCACAAGAGAGACCTTTACCTGAGGTGAGAGTGGTCGGAGAAGTCTTCCTGGAAGAAAGACCATCTGAGCTGGGATTCCAAGAATGAGCCAGTCAAGAGATTTGCAGACAATTGTGTTACAAAGAGACGTTGGGAAGTGCTTAAGAAAATGGATACACAACTGTACATATAACGTGACATCGGCGGTATAAAATCTGTAAAAACATACTAGGAGGAAATTTACTAAACTGTTAGCCGTGGCTGGTGGGATTATATTTGACCTTCATATCCTGCATTATTCCTCTCTTTGGAAGTCAGGCTGCAGAGTTTTAAACGCTGCCTACTCCTCCCAGGTTCCCCCGCGTAAGTGCTGGTGAGTCCTCAGGCTTGGCCACCGGCGGTGGCTGGCTGCCATTGCACCAAGGACAAGAGGGGTCGTCTGGGCTCCCAGGGCTTCAAGAGAAATGGTGTGTCTTGTGAAGAAAGTGCCCAGAGCAATAAGGGAAGAAGGGAGCTCTTACCACCCACAGAGAGAAAGTGGAAAATTGTATTTTCAAGATAAATTGTGTTCAGGAGAACTTGATGTTTCCATTTTGCTTTTGATAGAAAAACCTCTTTCTGTATAACGAGCAGCAAATGCTCCACATGGTGTGAGTGATGTTGGAGGGAAGGGCGCTTGTCCTCTGAGTGGCAAGGGGCACACCCCCAAGGGTGGGCTGAGCAGGCCTTGGAGACTGTGGTTGGCCTGCCTCCTGTGCGCCTATCCCAGTTTGCCAGACATCACAGCACCGTATCTCTAGGATCTTCTGCTTCTGAATGGGCAAAACGCTCCTCTCCTCAAGCCACTCCCTTGGATTTCACATTTCACCCCTGCCACGTCCATTAACAAGCTCCCGATTCGGTGGTCATGGGTTCCAGATGTCCTGCTATCTGCTCCTTGTCGACCTTATCCTCTATGTGGAATGAGCTCCCCTTTCTCTAGCTGTCCAAGCAAAGCCTGCTTGTTTTGTAAGATCCTGTTAAAAACTTCGCTCTCTGTATAGTCTTTCCTGACCACCCCAATTCAAATGGGCATTTTTCTCTAACTTGTCTGGCATTTACTGTCAGAGACACTCATTTGACATTTATCACATTCTGCCCCTTATTGCCCGTTATTTGTTACTGTGCTTGCCACTCCCCTCTCCAATGTGTAATGCTGTTCTCTTTACTTAGAAGGTGATCATTCTCTTTCCCAGCTGCAGAACTCCTACTGAACGGCTCCCAGGCCCAGCTCAAAAGTCACCACCACCCTGGGCTTCCTCTCTGTTTCTTTGTGAATCAGAATTCATTTTTATCCAACAGAATGCATTCCTCATAAGGCTAGAAAGTGTGTCTGACTTATCCTAGCATTTCCGGAGGTGCCCCCCTGAGTGCTGGGGCCTCACAGGTGATGAAATTAAATGCTGAGTCAGTGCGTGAATGAATGGAAATGAGTGAGTGCTTTTTGAGGACTGTTTTCAGTGTGTTAAAGGTTATGGGTTGGCCGTGGTCTGCTTTTGTTTCTATTGCGCAGGAAGTCCTATGCACATAACAGGTGCTTAATGAATACGAAATGTTTATTAATTGCGATATATATATATATATATCAATAACTTTAGTGTTGACGTCAATACTACCATCCCTGACGGAAGTCTGTCAGAATGAGGTAGGTGTTTGATCCCTTTCCCTCTCATGAAGGAGGACTTCCTTCTGAAGCTGCTCCTGATCATAGAGGAAGACACTTGCAGTCCTCAAAGAGGACAGCCAGACTGAAATCCAACCCTTGTCTGCATCTGGGGGAGGGTCCTCTGACGAGGGTCCAACTGCTGTCCCCAGGCGAGGTGCTCTTACAAAGCTCCCCCACGGGAAATATGACTTCCACGCAGGTCCGTCATGCCCTGTGAGGGCCTCGGGTGGCTGGACAGAACTAGGATTGGGGTCAAAATGCCTGAACAATCCTAGGAGGCATAGAACTGGTTAACTGGCCGGAAATCCCCACTTACTACTCTGACTTGCCCGTTAAGACAGGGGTCTGAGCTCTGGGCCTGCTATCAACCTAATTGGCTTATTCAGACACTTTTCAGAGCCATCAGTTCTTCCCTCCCTTCTCCTGCGGAGCATCTTAGTGAGAGGAGGTGTCTGTGCCCCACAGCAGTTTTATGAAGCATCTCCGCAAAGAGAAAAGAAAAATAAAACAAAACCCCCAAAACTCTAGCTCAGCAGAGTCATGCTATCCGGCTGGCTGTATTTATCCTGAGAGTTTCTGTCCCTTGTTTTTTTCCCCCCCTGAGGTAGAGATGTTCTTTTGGTCCCAGCAGCTCTGAGAGAGAAGCGTGGCACAGAGATAATTATTTTTTGAAGTTGCTGAGGCATCATAGCCATTGGAGAGCTCCGCCTCTGTGAGAGAGCAGATCCTGCAGGGAGAGAGTCTCCCAGGCTTTCCCCTCCATCCTCGATGTGAGGGGCCTTGGCTGGGTGCCAGGTCACAGGCACAGGTCCCAGCCCCCCGGGCCACTGTTGAGACCCCAGCCAGCCCTGGCTCTAAGAAGAGCCCTGATGCCATGGGTTTGGGTCATGTTGTTCTGGCAGAAATCTTTGTCGGTGACTGACTGAGTTGTAGAAGGACCCGGGGGGTAGATCCAGGGCCACTCAGAGAAGGAGGTAGGGGTTAGGGGTGAGGAGAGAGCTGGCAACAGCCTTCACCACTGATGGGAACACACAGAAGAGCGACAGATGGCAATGCTTCAGACTCCTTAAGGAAGCAAAGCCAGGTGTGGTGGGAATAGAAATTTGGTTTCTCAACCCACGCATTTCCTCCTTCTTTCAAATCTACCCTTGTGGAGGAAGAAATGGATGGCATAATGTCCATTTGGGGTCAGGTAAAATTCTGGGAAGTGCAGACAGAACACAGATCCCCATTCCTTTTTGGTTATGCCAGACTGACTCCTGAGCCAGGTTTATGGTAAGGGGGGGTGACGCTCCCCCACCCCTTCTAGGCACCTGGCTAGAAAGCCCACCCCAGGGTGAACAGAAGTCTGCAGGTTGTATCATACTTCTGAGGTGGTGCTAACTCTTCTGGATCCGTTGGGCTGGGGCACGCCTCTCTTTATTCCTGGGCCCATCCCCTCCCCACGGGCTTTCAGAGTCACACAGATCTGAGTGAGAGCATGCGCTTGCCCCTTATTTCCTGGGCCACTCATTTAAACCTCCTTGAGCTTCTGTTTCCTTGCCCATGAAATGAGAGTAGTTTGAGAGTCTAGTCAGGTAATTTGGGTGAAGCCCCTTGCAATCTCTGTCCCTTGTGGTCATTCTTCCCAGAGGGGTGCAGAGTGTCCTCCTAGAGCACTGAGGTCACTGCTGGGTGCCCTCACCCCTGTGCCCCACTGGTTCTGGGGAAGCCAGTGTGGCATTTGGAGTGGCTTTTCTATCTCCTACATTTGGAACTATCTCTGTGATTTGGGGAGGACACAGAACACAGAACCGCACCTTTGGTGACTGGGGCTAGATGGGTTCTGGGCTGTGAGGCCCGATAAGGAACAGTGTCTCCATAGTCACACCCCAGCCAGGGTCAGGGGACTTCCCAGATGCGTTTGGATTGGGAGGTCCAGACTCTGCAGTCCCAGGAATTTAAAGTTTTGACTCTATGAGAGCCAGTGCTCTGGGTAACAGTAGCTTCTTAAATCACCCAGAGGTAAGAAAGCCTCCATCTAATCTCTGCATTTTCCCTGAGGCTTTTGTGGCTCTTTGCTGAAGCACCAAAGCTGCATTAGTGAGCACCAAAGCTGCTTTACAATGGTCAGTGACTTTGGAGGTCTGCTCTCTGCTGGAGCCTCCTATTTTGGGAATTGTGGGTGGAAGGGGCATATTGGAAGCTTTAGGAAAAACTCCTGATGAGACTGTATATGCTTCCGGCCTCTACACTTCAATCATCAGATGAGACAGCTCATATTCATGACCTGAGAACTAACTGAAAGATGCACAGTTTTGTGGGTGGGTCCTAACAGTGATGGCCTTTCTGTCCTCATAAACCTGGGTGAACCTCAAGATCCAGCTTGTCAGGCCCAGTGAGGAAATATTTAGCCCTCACAATCCAGAAATGAGTGATCGCCTACCGGCTTCGCCTCTGGCTGGTTTTGGGCAGAGTGGCCCTCCCATGCCTGCCAGCAACCCTCCCAGCTTTCGTGGTTTGCCACAGGGATTACTCTGGTTTCTCTTTCTAGGTGGGAAGTAGCAGCAGTGATGGTGGATTCATCTGCCCTGAAGATGAATTTAAAGAAAGAATGAGAAAGAGATAGAGAGAAAGAAAGAGACCCTGTAGGCAGGCCCCATCACAATCCATAAAAGGGAAAAAGACCTAGGGTCTGAGCACAGGTGATAAAGTTGCCCAGAGAGAGGGCAGGTACCAGCCCTGCTCTTGTCACTGCTGATCTTCTCACTCCTGGGCAGAGAATGACCCCATCATTAAAAGGATCATTTCTGTGGTAGTGCATCACCTGGAGGGATCACCTCTGCAGAGCTGATGGGTGGGCTGTCCCCCAGCGGTGGGGCTGGTTTTGTCCTTTGTGGGGAGCCTGTGTCAGCTGGAACTCGCAGCACACAGCGATTCTTGGTTTGCTTGTTACTCCCCTGACAGACCTCCCTTTGGCTCCCTTTTTCTTCCTGTCTGCTGGGGTGGGGGCCCTGGAGGACCTCTCCTTACTGCCTTTCTTTTTTTCCACGCATATTCCCACAGAGGATTCATCCCCTTCCCTGCAATTTCAGACTCCTTTCCTTAGCACAAAGCCTGAGGTGCAGAGTATGCCCACGAGGTGTCAGTGAGGTGTGAACTCTCCCCTCAAACTGAAGGCAGACACAGACTCTTCCTTCTCTCCCAAGTTCCAGGCTGGCCTGTACCTGCAACTCATCACATTCAAAATAAAACCCTTTATCTTCCATTGGTTTCTGGCATCTCCCTTCCCCTGATGACTTCTCAAGCCCCAGAGTCATCAGTGAACCCCACTGCCCCTCACCCATGTCCATCCAGTCTCTGTGACCTGTTGACTTTTCCTTCTTGCTTTCTGCCCACCTCCTTCCTGCCAGATCCACTGTCCTGACTCAGGCCCTCTGGCCACACATCCGGGCCCCGGGCAATAATCTCTGCCTGGGCTCCCTGCAGACTGCAGGCAGATTAATCGTCCCAAGGCTCTGCTTTGATGATATCACTTTTATAGACACATAAAAAGAAGCATTTAGGCAGTCAGTCATGTTAAATCTTAACCATCTTTACAGATTTTTTTTAGTGCAGCCCATCAAAACTGTCACCAGCCCTGAAGGTCCCACATTTGCTGTGTCCATGATAGTGTCTCCTATGGTGGGAGAGAGCAGGTACCTGGAGATGCAGGGCACCAGGCTGGCATGGCGGAAGACGTTCTCTCCCGGGTCTGATCTCACACGGCCGCTGCTGGCTCTGACTTACATCTAGGTCCATTTCCTCCTGGGTACCACCTGGAGCCTGCTTATTTTACTCAAGAGGGGTAAGTAATCACTCCCTCTGGACACCATCAGCACTTGTCTGCAAGAGGCAATATATCACAGCAGTTAAAAATCTGTCAGGTATTAATCTTTCAGCTGCTCGAGGGGGGAGGCCTGGAGGTCCTAGGGAAGTGCTAGAGTGGGCAGAGGGGAAAGGCTTCAGCTGCAGCTATAATCAGCCAGTATGGGAGCAAATATGTCACTCAGTGGTAGGGAATAGAAGAAAATGGGAAACAGGACCCATTGTCTTGACTTGTGGGGTTGGGCAGTGGGTGATTGTTTTCTGTTAAAGTTGATACTGCTACCACAGACAGTAATAATCAAAAAGACACTACTTCTGAAGAAATAAAGGCACTGGGAATAAAAACAACATGGTGGGTTCTGGAGCCAGACTTCCCGAGTTCAAAATCTAGCTCCCACACTTACTGGCTGTGTGACTTCGGCCCAGTCACTTACCCTCTCTGGACCTCAGTTTTCTTGTTTGTAAATGGGTATAAAATGGTATCTAGTACATGGAGCTGGTTTGAATAAGTGCCTTAGGACCTGAAAAGTGCTTAGATAGTGCTTGGGTACAGTGAATGTTCCAGACTGATGAGTGGTTAGTGGTATGGTGGTGTTGTGGGCATACTGATGTTGGAGTAGGTGGTTTGGGTTAGAATGCTAACCAGCTGAACCTCTGGTTTGCCTTGTAAACTTGCCTCCTGCGCTTTGCTGGCACAAGTCTGCTGTCCTAGGCAGGGGGTCTGTAGGTTATCCTCCTGACATACCACATCTGTGCCTTGCCTGTGCACACGGCATGCCTCTCCTTCTACCCACTGGAGTGCCTTGACAAGTCCTGATTATCCAGCAAAACCAACCTCATCTCCATTCCCCTCAGGAAGCCTTTCTCTGACTGCTTCAGCTCACCGTGGCCTCTGCCTCCTCTGGGCCCCAAGGACTTACTCTTCCAACTGTCTACTTGGCACTCCTTACGTGGCTCCCAGAGTTGTTTATGTATCCATGTTCGTGGGACTTGTTTTCCCAACAACTTTGTCTATGTACTTACTCTTCAGTACACAGGTTCTATTTAAATTCTGCCTCGACCTAAGTGTGCATGATCCTAAGTACTCCAGGAATTGTCTAACTAGGGCTAATTCACTCCCGAAGCCTTGTGCTTGTGGCCTGGTGGCCGGTGGGGACTATGGGACTAAGAATGCACTGGTCCATGTGGGGCATTGACCACAAGCTTGATATTGGCTCTGCCTTTTTCTCTTACTGGTGCCCCCCAAAGCAATCTATGGTAGGATCAGAATGAGCAGAGTCCAGCAGGCTCTTCTGCCCCTCACCCTCCTGAGATAGGGAAGAAGAAGGCTCCCTGAGTAGTCCATGTAGTGGGGGAAATGTGAACAGTTGATTTGGATGACAGCCTTCCTTGGCTGTACAGGGGCAAGACACTGCAGAAGCACATGTATCTCCAGGTATGGACTTAGCCTCAGGGCTTCCAAAGGCAATGGCAGACCAATCTGGAGCATCCTTACCTCTGAGGGGTCATTGAGAGGTGGCCAGTTCTGCCGTGCACTGCACCCTCAGTCCATGCAACCAGCTTGCTTTCTATGCCATTAAATAATTAAGTTGGTACTACAAAAAAGCTTTAGTATTAGGAAAAGGCCTCAATTAATTGCTTTCATTTTAGCTGTGTATTGCATCTCCAAGAGGAGATAAGAAAGAGGAATGTAGGTTTTGAAGCCAAGAGGAGAGATGCCCTCCTAAAAGGTGACAAATGTCCCTCTCATCCATTTGGGTCTACTCAATTACACAAGCGCAGGGGGTGGCAGCCACTACCAGTCCCAGGCTCTGGCTGTCTTCCATGGCTCCTGATGAACTGGGGCAAGAGGTGTGGGGATCCAGCTTCTTGCTGTTGGGTGGCCATGTGACCGATGACCTCTGATTGGCTGACCCAGTTCTGTGACAGACGGCAGCAATATTGGGTTGCTTTATGGTACTCCTGCTGGAAAAACCTTCTGAGTCATCACACACCTTCTTTCTGGGCCTTGTGAAAGAGGCCAGCTATTTATTGCAGGTGGCTGTCAAGGCTGAGGACATGCATGGTATCTTGTGATGTTATCACATATACGAGATGATGAGGTGAGGAATAACCTCATGATATTTTATACTTGCCTGAATTAGTGCCTGCCTCACTATGTTGTTATTATTTGGTTATGTATCAATCTCCCCCACTAGATGTCCTATTCTGTGAGGGCAGAGACCTTCCTTCATCTCTGTTTCCTGCCTGGAGCACAAAGCCCAGGGTCCTCTCCCACCAGATGGGCTGGTCCATGGATTATGATGTGGACGATGCCTCCTGGAGTTGTGTGATCCAGTGGCCCTGACAGTACGTGCTTAAGAGATTATTTTGAATGAATAATGAGATTCCACGGATGTTTATTGAGTGTTCATTGAGTTTTGGGGACAATTGTGTGCCCTGGGGTTATGGTTAGACCAAGAGAGACAAAACCTCCTTCATTGAGCTCATTAATGAGGGAAGATGACTGTAAACAAGTGAGAAAGGGAAATCTATAGCATCGTGAAATGATAAGGGTGAAGAAGAACAATAAACAGTGGGCTAACAAACTCCAGGGCGGCAGTGAGGAGGGAGGGAGTGTCAATGTTAAAAAGAGTGGTGAGGGAAGTCCTCACTGAGAAGGTGATATTGAGGCAAAGACTTGAAGGAGAGGGTATTACCATGTGCATGTGTGAGAGAAGGATTTCTATGCAGAGGCCCCGAGGTGAGTGCAGACCTGGCATGCTTAAGGAATCCCGAGGAGGCTCATGTGGCTGGAACCAAGTGAGCAAGAGAGAGTAGTAGATGTTGACACCGAAGAGGTAACTGGGGACCTGATTGGGCAGGCATTGTCAGAGCATTAGCTTTTTTTTTTTTTTTTTTTAATAGGAGGCCACTGGCTAGCTTTGAGCCTCCAGAGCCACATAATGGTAGGTAACAGTGGCCCCCAATGATGCCCACATTCTAATTCCTGGGCCCTGACGTTGTGTGCAGTTGACCAAACTAAGGATCTTGAGATAGGGAGATAATTTCAGATTATCTGGGTGGGCCCAGTGTGAGCATAAAGATCCTTGTAAGAGGAGGCAGGAGAGTCAGAGAGAGGAGATGCGATGACAGAAGTGGGTCCGAGAGTCACAGAGAGATACGAAGATGAAGGATGGAGCCAGCAGTCAAGAAATGAGGGCACCTCTAGAAATTGGAGAAGGCAAGGAAACAGATTCTCCCATAGTGCCTCCAGAAGGGAACACAGCTCCACTGACCTGCTTTGGACTCCTGGCCTCCTGAATATTTGTTATAAGATAAGAAATGTTATGTGGCTTTAAACTCCTAAGTTTGTGAAGATTCGGTCCCGCAGCAACAGGAAGCAAATACAGAGGTCAGGAAAGGCGTTCCATAACTTGTGGGCAATCCTCTGAATGATTCGGGTGTGTGATACCATCGGACAGAACAGAGCTGGAGGTTAGGAAGCCTGGACCCCTCACCACTTAGAGGTGGGTGATGGAGAGGGTGAGGTCACCAGGTGAATGGAAAATGATAAAAAAACACATTGTGTTCTGGTGAGTGACCCAGGGTCAGGAGTCCAGCAGGAGGGGACAGGTAAGCAAAGCAGACGTGACTGGAACATCTGGAGGGAATCACCTGTCCCCTCTGTGAAAGTGGAAGTCTCTGGGGAAGTCTCTTCCCCTGCCAGAAAGAGCACCTTCATAGGGATTTTGCCCAGGCCAGTCATTTGAAGTCTTTGCATTTCCCGGACCAGCCCTGGTGACAATACAGAAGGCGACCCAAGAGCTGGGCAGGTATTTGCTACTGGAGGCAAGACACAGGGTGGACGAACCTCTAACAGGACATTCTGCACTGACCTTAGAGGATGGAAGGCTTTTCCCCTAGGGAGGGTGGAAGGAGGCAGGCAGCTCCTCAGGCTTTCTCTGGCCTTTTGGGCATGATGAGGGCTCAGAGGAGGGCCAAAGCTAGAAAGTTGTGGCCACTGCTCAAATTCAGACTGGACTGTTCAACCTGAAGAACTGGTTCTCCTCATTGCCTCCTCCACACATCCACGAGGCCTGGACTTCCATTCAACCTCTAATGACTTCTTTAATGCAGGCCATATGCTCTTTTCCACTATCCAGCAGTGTTTCTTCCCCCTAACAGGGTTTTAAATTTTCCCTCCTTCTAGAAACCTTCCAAATTTGGTCGGGGAATCCTGGTGGGCATGTCTTCCTATAACCATCCACTTTCAGTACATTTTTTCTCTATGTGTCTCTGATATTAAATGTGCCACTATCAAGTTACTCTAGTCCATGGTGGGCTGACTCCCTATGCCCTACCGAATTTTTTTTTCAAATAAATGAACTTTACAGTATCTTAAATAGGACTATGGCATGAACATATCCCTAGAAAACATATCCATCCATCCATCCATCCATCCACCCATCTATTCAATACTTACTGAGCCCCTACTGTTATGCTTCGATCTGTTCTCAGCACCAGGGATATAGTTGTGAATAATGCAGGTATATAGCTCCTGTCAAGGGGGTTGCAACCCAGCACTTCT
The DNA here is from genome assembly GCF_037043125.1 of Eumetopias jubatus. Taxonomy (NCBI): domain Eukaryota; kingdom Metazoa; phylum Chordata; class Mammalia; order Carnivora; family Otariidae; genus Eumetopias; species Eumetopias jubatus. The sequence continues at coordinate 83,924,953 of NW_028274819.1, read as the reverse complement.
GACCCAGTGGTATGAATCAACATTTAATTAAATCTTTTGGACATTGATTACCTCAGAGATGGACAATGTCAAGGCTGGAAAGGACCTGAAAGATCATCTAGTAAAACCCTTTCACAAATGAGGAATCTGAGGCCAGAAAAGAAATGCAGGTGGCCAGAGGTCCCTAAGCTGGTCAGTGGCTCAAACAGACCTGAACCCAAGTCTCTGTCCAGTGTTTCCCACTGCATGGTGCAGTAAAACCTCATGCTGTGATTTTCCAGGCTTAGACTTGGTGTCCGTGAGTGGATGATTTACAAAGCCGATGTGGCACACTGTAGTCACAGTTGGAACAGGGAATATAGTGACATTTCAGATGATTGAAATCCAGGATGAGAAAGGACACTTTAAAAATGGAAAGTCTTCAGGTCTGTGTGATGCATGGTAATGTCTCAGGGAGGGATGCTACCAGGACATCCCTAGAAAGACTTGGCCCTGCAGATGTTCACCTGGATTGGATTTGAACCCCGAATCCAGGCTCCCCAGTAGGGTGAACAACCCCTTACTCCCTGTGCTAACCCTGCCAGGCTGCACTCATGTTGCCTGCAATTGCACCTTGAGTCCCTTCTGGGTCCTCCATGCTATTCCCTCCTCAGGGTCTGCAATTCAGACATTAGCTTTGCTGGGAAAACTGTTGAATTGTGGCTGGCTGGACCCACTACATTTATATCATTTTTTATTCATTTCTTCTTGATTTTTTTCACAATGCTTCCTGACCTTGCTTCTTTTTCATGTCATGGTATACACAGAAAATAATATTTGAATGGTGCACTGGAGCAACGGAGGGCATTTTGTGCTATCTATATGGCACATGGTGAAAATATACATTACATTCTTTTAATATTAAAATTGATGAGAAATTTAAAAAATATACAATTCTAAGAGTATGTTAAGTATAAATTTTTATAAGAATTCTAGATATCCATGAAAATTTTTAAATGAGAAAGTTGAACCGGTTTCCATGAATGTAACTTTTTTTATAAATCAGTTTTGGTGCTTAAAATAGCTACAATGCAATTTATGCCTCAGACTTAGTGATAATTTGTTCAAATTCTTGATAGGCACCATTGACTGGAAACTTTGTTCGCACAAGTAGGCGATAAAAGTTTTAATACCGTTTTTTTACAACCACTCAAAAATTTACAACGTTTGAAATTATATTTAAAGGCTCAAACTGTTCTTCCTTTTCTTTCACTGACAAAAGTAATGTTGGAATTTCTTGCAATAATTTAAATAGATATCTTATTGGGCTTTTTCATACCAAGTATTTCGAAATAATGACTATGTGTGCACTGTTAGAAAAGCCAGTTTGTCCACTGCTGAAGGGCACATCAGCTGCAAATGGTATGTGGGCATATACATACGGGCTCTTCGCCTGCTGAGCCTCCCATGCCCCTACCACAACAGGCTGCACCTTGGCTGCATGTGGTGCCCTTGGCCCTTTTGTCGACCAGGAGCAGGGGCTCGGGAGCAGATGTGCGTGGGACCTAGCATCTCCTCGGACATACTCAGAGCATCACGATGTGTAGTGTGTGCCCCAGGTCCTGTGAGTGCTGGAGCCGCTCTTTTGAGAATCTCCTCTGCACTGCTTGGGACTGCAAGGGCCAACCTGGTCCTCTGTCCTCAAGGCTGGTGCTCACAGGCTCATGGTGCATGAACCTGTCTTGGCCCCACTGGCTAGGAAGCTCTGCTCAGCATATTGCTTCCAGAGGCAGTTCTACATCGTCTCCACGTTACTTAACCCTCTAGCGCTTCCTCCATCTGTCTCATTTTAAGCAGATGACATTTTTTTCTTATTTTACTGAGAAGGTTGAAATTATTCAGTGGAAATTCCCATTTCCCTTCTTTTGTATTTCAAATTCTCCATTCCCCATCTCTGTCTGTTTCTGGCCTCCTATTTTATTTTCCAAATATTTGGTCACTGCCCAGCTTATGCTGGACACGCTGTTAGGTGATGGGGGTGTGTAGTGTGGATGAAGAAGAACAAGACAGATCTCCTACACCTGGAGACTGCTGGGCCTGGCAGGAGGTGAGCAGGGACTCAGCTGACCCTCCCCAGGTAGGCCCTCTCTCCCCTGCATCTTCCACATCTCTCTCTCTTCCTGGCTGTGTCTCAGACACACTCCCGAGCCCCTCTTCTTTACAAAATCTCTGCAACATACCCTTACACCTGGTTGCTGTTCCCTCTCACTAACTGCCTGGTTTATCTGATGCTGGTGTTCCCTCTGGCCCTCCCATCCCATTTGGTCTTCAACTTCACAGCCTCTGGGGCCTGTTTTCTTCAAGGTCACCAAAGACTGAAAAGCTGGATCAGTGGCATTTCCTCAGCCCTCCCCTCCCTCAGCCAGTCTGCGTGATCAGACAATGATGATCGCCTTTTACTCTGGCAGCTCTTCTCCCTGCCTCCTCTCTCTGTGACACCACATTCTCTTGCTCCCTTTTACCCCCCCGGGGGTTCCTTCTTATCACTACTGGAAAAGCCTGTCTGGAGAATGAAAAGTGGTGGGAGAGTGCCACTGAGCCCGAGTACAAAAGCCAGGGAACCACGTCTTCTATGTCCTTAGATTCAAGGGCTTCTGTTTATTTACCTTTAAATCTTTGGATTTTCCCCTTTGGTTTTTATCTCTTGACATTATAGGTAGGGAACATCCTCAGTAGCAGAAATGTGCTTTGTGTTTTTTAAAGAAACGGTAGGGAACAGGTGAGTGACCAGACACTGTTTTCCAGATCAGTTATTTGGATGAAATGCAAATTTCCAGAAGAGCCAGGCTGCCTGGGCTGTCCCTCCAGTCTCCTAGGCAGAGAAGCCACACCAATCTGTCCATCATCCAAAGGCTCCAGCATCTCTCTTGGAAGGTCTGTTCTCTACATTATCAGGACCAGCAGAGTCCTTTCCTCTTCTGCTGTATAAATGAGGATCTCTCCCAAAAGTTTGTGTAGAGTCTCTGTCTTCTGCCCCTTTTTCTCTGACAACTCACCTATTCCAATGACACAAGCCTTCTCTTCTCTGCAGTTGAAGTCCAAATTCATAACACTGTAGTCATTGTCTTGCCTAGGTTTTCCCTGAAAGCAGGGCCTGAGAAAAGGTCTTGGATGCAGACCATTTGTTTGGATAGTGATACCAAGGAACCAGGGTGAGAGGCTGGGACAAGTGAAACAGGCAAGGAGGAGAGCTTTTCCAAGGGCAAGTTGCTGAGCTAGCCATCACTTCCATACCAGTGGTTGGACCAGCATAGTTGTCATGCTGGACTGTTCTAGATCTCTTGATGGTAAGTGGAGACTGGAGCTCGGTGATTCTGAGATTTGGCTTTTTTCCAGCACATCTGAATTCTATGATGCTTAATCCCATCACAAAGAGTTTAGCTCCTGTACAACCTTAGGGTTGTCAAACCTTAATCTCCCCGAAGGTGGAGGCTCTCTGCTTGTCCTCTGTCTAGCTTTGTCCAAAACACCTGGGAACCTAATAAATGCTGTTCAATGAGATCCTTAGGTCAAGAACCCAGAAGGCCTTATCTCAGCCATCGGATGTGACTTCCGCAGGAAAAAAATTGACAGTAATGATGGTAATCCACACCTTTCAATGACAATGGTGAGAGTGGTGGTAATCCATGTCTATATAATTACAATGACCATGGTGATGGCAATTCATGTCTTTATAATGATTATTAATATAGATGGTATTCTTGAGGCACCTGGGTGGCTCAGTTGGTTAAGCATCTGACTTGATTTTGGCTTAGGTCATGATCTCAGGGTCATGAGAGCAAGCCATGCATTGGGCTCTGCACTGAGCATGGAGCTTGCTTAAGATTCTCTGTCTCCCTCTCCCTCTGCCACTCCCCGCTGCTCATGCACTCTCTCTAAAGTGTATATATATATATATATATATATATATATATATATATACACAATATTCTTTACTTCTCCAAACCATCATGGGGATAAGGCAAAGGGCACATCTAATTATCCTGACTTTACAGATGAGGGAGTTGAACCTCTGGGAAACTAAAGTGACCTGCCCAAGATCCCCTTTCCAGTCGTCAAATCCAGATCTTCTGTCTCTTACTTTGGATCATCTAGGAATAGGCAGGAGGGGGAGAAGTGGTGGTGAGGTGGTGGTGGGTGGGGTGACTCTTGCTAAGGGCCAGCAGAAACCCAGATGGGATGAGACCACAGCACAAATTTTCGTGTCTTTCCACACAAATGCTCTGTGTGGAAAGACAAATGCTGTGACATTTGCAGAGGAGAGGGAGGTGGGCCAAGCCCTTGATAGATATCAGCTGTAAAGCTGTGGCACTGACAGGTGTGCTTTTGGTCTGTGCATTGGTGGAGAAAGAGGAAAGGAGGGGCCATCCCAGCAAAGTGCAGACTGTGCAGCCCTCTCAGAAGAGGTCCGTACTGGATTAGAGACTATGCTGCCAAACACAGGACCATATGAGAGCTTCTGATAAATATAAAAACGTATTTTACATTGAGGAAGAGCTGGAGGCCAACACCAAAACCACAGTGTGTCTTTATAGCTGCTGTATGTAACCCTATAGAATCGACTCCTACTTATTTCTCATTATAGAGTGTGGGCTTGAGCATTCTCAGTAAATGCTTTTGCTGTCTTCCTTAGGTCCTGAGTAAACAAGCCCTCTAGAAATTATTTTACATAGCTATCTGAGCTGTAGACTTTACCTGATTTTGAGAAAATGGCCAGGGGAAAACCATACTGGGGATTTTGTGAGAACTGTGTTTGAAGAAGGGGAAGGGACAAGAGACATGCTCACCAGTGTGATGCTGGGGACCATTACACATACATAGTCATTACAGGCTTTTGTTCATATAAAAGTTTAATCTGAGACTCCTCTACGAATTCCCTTGGGGTCATTCAGATTGGAGAGAGATGACCTTCTGATATCCAGCAGGTGAGAGGAAGATAAGCTCTGTATCATCAGAGAGCAAAGTTCCAAGAGGCCATTTTTTGAAAGATACATTTGTCCAGTAACATATTTATGATCAATAAGGATTTCACAGTGTTTATCCAGGGGAATAAAACATTAATGATCCTTTGGTTATTTGAACGCTGATTTCCTTTCTCTACTGACCTGAAGTACTCTCTTATTTGAAGTGGGGGCTAATATCTTCATCAAAGGGCTCAGAGAGGGAAAATCAGAGAGCAGTCCCCAGAATTCTGTACATTCGATGTTAACTTGTTTCAGGCCGGTGTTCACATGGTATTCTTTCCTATGCGCCTCATTTAACCCTATAACAACTCTGGGGGAGCAATAATGTGCAGGCCTGGCCCAGATGCCAGAAGCAGAAATGCCAGTGTAGTGCTGGGGGTGTCCATGCCCTCAAACTCAGCCCTTCCCTTGTAAGGTCTCACTGTTCTTGAGCTCTGATTGTTTCCCCCAACAATTTAGTGGGATCCTTTGAACTCTACACAGGAGAGCCCTCGAAGTGCTGGTAGACCACTACCATCTCCTCTGAGAGGCTTGGTGAAAGCAAACACTGTTCCTCTTGTCAGACAGACCTGGGCTATTGCCCGCTTTCTTCACTGATGTACTGTAAATTGGAGCAAGTTGCTTAATTTCTCTGATCCTTGGTTCTGTCATCTGTAAGATAGGGATGGTGACAGTGCCACCTTGACATGGTTGCTGTGTGGACTACGTGGAGCAAGGTGTGGGCTCGCGTGGGCCAGTGACTGCCACATCACAAGAGCCCTGCAATTACTTAATTTGAATGTGTTATTGATATGAAAGGCACATTTGCCCCCAGATTTCAGCACCTCTGCTGTAGGAATGCATCACAGCTTCTCACGGTGGCTTCAGCGATGTGAGTTACGACACTGTACTTGTTGCTGGCACGTGTACAGAGGTTAAAAGCTTCAGCCTTCAAACTTGCAGACTGGTGTCAGTGGCCTAGAAAACCACCCAGGGGACAATATGGATGGTTTTCTAACCCACAGGGACCAAATTGTTGGGCAAGGTGAATCAGGCTTTTGTTAGCAACTTTTCCAAAGCAAGAGTCAAAGTTGGTTAGTCTACATGATTGCAAAACCTGTTTAAGAGCTCCCACATCTTTTTTTAGTTCTTATATAGTTTCCTTTAAAAATGTTGCACCAGCCAATCTTGTGATGGCACAGATGGTCTCATGGGGAAAATCCTGAACATCACCAGCTCTGAATCAAAAGTGATTCAGGAGAGTTAGATTCTGAATGGGAAGCAGTTTTAAGAATATTTTACTCAATTTATCTGCTATTTTTCTTTCTACATATGTAAAAGAGTAACATATAATAAAAGACATAGCCAAAATAAGCCTAACAAGCTCTTTGAACAAATATAAAACAAAAATTATATCATAAGAATGCATTGTGTCCAGATTTAATTGGCAGTCCCTTCTTTCTTAAGAAATAGTACATAAAATGTATTATATGGTGACTAACATAACATAATAAAGTAAAAAAGAAATAGTACATATAATTAAAAAAATACAATTGTTAATGTGTTACATTCAGTGAAATATAGTGTTTAGGTCGACCACAAATAAATAATTCTCATATGACATGGTCACGTAAGTTGTATTTCCTCTTCTTTGGATGAGCTAGTTTGATTGACAATGTTTCTTTGTGATGGGTAATTTTTTGTGTCAACTTGGTTAGGCTGTGGTGTCCAGTTTTTTAGTCAAATGTTAGTCTAGATATTGCTGTGAAAGTATTTTGTAGATTTACTAAACATTTACAATCGATTATTTTCCATAATGTGGGAGCAGGAGGGGCTGATCCAATCAGTCAAAGGCTTTGAGTCGCCAACACTGAGTTTTCCCGAGGAAGAAGTAATTTTGCTTCCAAACTATAGCATCAACTCTTCCCTGAATTTCCAACATGCTGGCTTGTTCTATTGATTTTGGACTTGCTGGCCCCTAAAATCACATGAGCCAATTCCTTAAAAGTAATCTCTGTTTCTTCCCTATTGGTTCTCTTTCTCTGGAGAACCCAGACTAATACAATCTTTTAACATGTATTGGATAGATTTGAACAGTATGACTAATGTGGAACAGAAGAGGGGGGTAGACTTTTGGAGTTATATGTAGAGAAAACTTTTCTTGATGCAGACTATTTTTGCACCAGCTTGTTGCGTGGCAGGTTTACTTTACTTGGTGACTCCCGTTGTAAACCCCACACCTCCTCACCACCATGTACAGACCCTTATATCCATCCCAAATAATTTCTATTTCATTGACTGTGCCCTTTGCTTCAGGCATCCTTTATAACTCAGTGGACCATCATGTGGTGCTACCCTCACATCTGCAGACCCTAAAAGTCCTGGAGGCGGTGACTTCTGCCAGTGCAGGTGTGGTGGTGCTGATGTCCTTGTCACCATCAGGCATGGAATGGCCATCTCGCTGCAGCTCAGGGTCTCCAGAGTCAATTGTTCTGGGCTCAGGCTGCACATGGGCAGAAGTGAATGAGCTGTATTAATAGTTTCCCTAGCATAATCCATCATCCCCTCAACAATGCATTTCTGACAGTTAATTAGAATCCACACAGTGGAATAACGAACATCGTGCTTAGAATTACAATCTATTGCTAAACAACAGATCAGACAGCCTGTTGTCTTGTGTCACCCTGGATGTCTTAGTGTTCAGCTTCCGATGCCTGGTTAGCACTCTTTAGCCAGTAATTCTGCCAAATGGTTTCAGATGGCTGAATCATATTGAGGGGGTGGGACCTGTACCTGTCCATGGGCAGGAGTCCAAGGAGGGAGAGGAGGAAAGCTGCCGGTGCCTAAGGCAGCAAAGGATTCTTTCCCCTGGGCCTTGTCTCCTGAGCCTGATGATAGGGATACAGGAAGTCTGAGCAACAAAATGTGAGTTACGAGGGGACTCAGGGATATTCAGTTCAATCCTTTCTTCATTCAGAAGCTTCCTGGGGATGTAGATGTAGCCTCCGAACTCCCAACCTACTGTGCTTTCTTCTGCTCCCCTACCCAGTTCAGGGGTGTTGCTGCTTTTTGGGCTCAGGCAGCTCTCACCAACGTCTTAGCTGGCTAAGGGAGGATGCCAGGGTCCTCATTACAGTAGTCAGCTGCTTGGCCAATTGAGAGTCTTCCCGTCTGGCTGACCCCACTGTCTCTGGCCCCACTGAGGAGGCAGCTACCCCTGCCACCCGGCTCTACCTGGTGAAGTTTGATTCTTGTCCTGTTGCCACCTTATGGGTGGCCTTTCCCACACCAGAGATCAAGGGAAGTGTGCTTGTGGGGCCAGGACCCTGAGGGTCCAGATCTGGGAGACTCATTGTCATTCAACAACTTGGTGTCAGTGGCCCCCAAAAGAAGTGTTCTGTGTTCTGCCATAGTCCTGTTTGGGGGTATGCTGAGGTCCCTGCAGTGGTTCCCAGGATGCCCCTGAGGTTAGAACCCATCTCCACAGTGTTGGGTGATCCTGGCTTTAGCTATGGAACTAGACCTGTGCACTTAGGGGTCTCTGAGATTCAGTTTCCTTATCTGTACAACAATGGGCATAAAACAAGTATTTATTTCTTAAATTCTAAAAAGAAGGAATAATGTAATCAGGTAAAGTATTCAATAAATATGTGGTCTGTGTGTGTGAGAGAGAAAAGGAGAGAGAGAGAGAAAGAAAGTTCACTTTCGTGATCACTCACATTTATTCTTGGTTCCCCCAACATGGGCAGGAATCTGCATCCTTGGGAGAGATGGCACCTTCCCTTCATGCCTTGAGGGTGGGGGTGGGTGGACATATCTTTAGATCACTTCTGACTTAACAGAGCACTTTGCTGGCCTAAGGACATGAAATGTCAGAATCAGTTTAAGAATAGGTTAGAGACAACCAGAATTCACTTTATTCTAGCCCTTCAGACTTGGAGGTGTGGTCGTGTGCCGATAAGTGTTTCTCACCTGGCAGGGGGAAAAAAAAAGCCTTAGTGTGTGCTGGTTTCAGTAGAGTAAATACTCTTGCCATGGCTGATTGTGAGCTTCCAGTGTGGTCACTCATCTTGGAGTTGGAAGAAATGAGCACAATTGGCTCTCACGAGTGGGTCTGAGTGGGCTCCGCCACCACTGGGGAGGTGTAGATACGTTATAAGTGGGGTTTAGGCTGCTTGGTGGTTGAGTACCCCCTTATTAGCCACCTGTCATCCCACCCTGAGCTGTCAGGCTGTGCCGAAGGTGGGGATACCTGTTCTCCCAGCTGTTTCCTAAGTGCCTTGCTCCAGGGCTGGAACCCGCGGTAGCACTGGTTGGTTCAGGGGCCCCATGCCGCAGCCCCCGGATCTCTGAGCTCCTGCATGGAATAGCTGTCCTGGTATCCCCTGCTGGGTGGCATTTGCCACCTTTGTAACTGCATTCCCCACCCTCCCACCCTTTTCTGGTCCATAGCCAGGCGTGTTGTAGGCGTTTTATGAATGTCTGTTCAATGACAGGCGTTTTCAGTCACGAGTCACCCGTGGGCACAGGCGAGGAAAATTAAAGAAACTTTGAAGCTTCCCTTTACCCGAGCCCTGGAAAAACCTATAAGGGCCTTTGTCTTTCCCGTCAGCGCTCTGGGCTCTCACTCAGGGGCTTACTTGTTCCTCTTCTGTATTTAGCAGTGACAGACAACCCAGTCCCTCTGTGCTTGTGGCAGACTGGCTCTAAAGTGATTCTGCTCCGCCCCACACCCCACTACTGGGGGCTGGGTTCACAGCTCCTTCCAAATCCTCTAGACTAGTGCCTGACCCAGAGAAGCCTGCCGAGTGGACAGGGCTCCACTCCCCAGCTCCTGGCTCCGGAGGCAGGAGGAAGACACACTTGAATGACTCAGAGTTGCAATGCCTTGCTATGGCTTTATGAATAAATTGGGTGCCTTGCAGAAAGATCACTGTATCTCTGATGCAAATCCCCACAAGACAAGAAATATAGATTCCTTTGTTGTAATCACAGCAGCATCTTGATCTGCCTGCGGTGATTAAAGTGTAACCAAACTGTCATTTACTTCCATTCCAGGCCATTTCCAAATTGTGTTGTGTAAAGACATCTTGATACAGAAATATCCCCTGCAGCTCAGGCCCTGTTGGGAGGGACTGTGTTCTGAAAACTCAGGCTTCTGCTGGGGGATGAGCTCCGATTTGGCCACGTAGGGTGCCTGTGCCCCTGCCACCCCTGCCTCCTCGTCTTGGCCTCTCTCACTGCGGAGACTGTTCCTGTTCTACACTTTGGGAGCCTCTTCCATCCTCCCATCTACTGATGGAGAAGCTCAAACCACATCTTAGAGAGGATGAACCCCTTGCCACATCCCCTTAATGAAGGCCCGGAAAAGAACTGTTTTGGGAAGGTTCCACCCATCCATTCCCTTTGGGGGGCAATGCCCTTTGCCCTTGATGGCTTCTCCAATGAAGACGGCTTCTACTGGAGGTCTGCAGAACTCTCCTAAGCAACACAGGGCTTACCTAAGCCAGAGGGAGAAAGGCAGGAGGCCTCATGTTAGCAGACGTGTTTGGGGGCATGAGCTGGGAGGAGGCCAAAGGAGCAGCCAAGGGGCAACCAGGGATTTAATCCAGCCAAATTGGCGGGGCTGGCCCCTGTGAGCTTGCTGTCACTGCCATGGCAGCCAAGCAGCCTGAGTCATCTGCGTTCCCTGTAGCAGTTCATCCAAAAGCTTGAGAGCCCATCTGTAGAGTGGCTCTCTGGCCAGCACCGTGCCTGCAGGGGAACTGGGAGGGGGCCCTGTTAACAGGTGGTAAGGCTGATTCAACATAATCAGTGGAGAACCCCCAAGAACACCTTTCCATCCTTTTGGCCCTGGGAGGAGAAAGAAACATGGATATGGTCTATAGGTTGGAAAAATGCATTGGCCCCTGGGAGACAAAGGGGGTGGAGGCAGAGGAGGGGGTTATCAGCTTCTGTTGTCCACCTGCAAATGAAAGAGGTTGCCTTAGGTTATATAAGGTCCTTACAAATCTGTGATCCTTGAAGATTCCAAAATAGGAAGCAAGGAAAAAGGGTGCTGAGTGGTCCATCAGTTCCAGCCTTCAGCATAACTCCTTCACCTCATATCAGGAATTTTCTTTACATCTTTGATGAGTTCAAGCTCTACTTGTCCTGTGTGCTCCATTTATTTATATGGTCCCTCCTTTTTCAGTATCCATTTATATAGGATATATATACAGGAAATGTATCTGTTGTTTCAGAGGAGAAATTATGTACTTGCTGTGGTGTGTGTGTGTGTGTGTGTGTGTGTGTGTGCAAATGGTGTGAGCTCTCGAACTGTTGGGATGAACAGAGCAGGAGAGGAGAGTCTGGTTGCCCAGGACTAGGAAACCTGGAGGTCCCATTCTAGAACTGCTACCTATAGTCCAGGACTGAAGGGACGGTCTTGGGGAAAATTCTGAGCATATTAATTGTGAAGCTGCAGAAACCTCCTTTCTTTCAAACTGCCTACTCTCAGGACCTACTAACAAGACATGGAAGCTCACGGCAAGAGCAAGCCAGCATGAAGAAGGTCTAGGCAATGGCCTAGCACAGTTGAGATAGACAGCAGAGATCACCAGCTGAGGTCATCTTGGCAAGAGAAAGTCAAGTCCTTGGGCTGTGTTTTCTGCAAGGCTAAGGACTCCTCGAGGGGCTGTATCTTCTCTCCATGGGACCAGCACGGGGCCCTGCACAAATGCTGGCTCAGTGAAAAGAGGTCAAACCACAGGTCAGACAAATAGCCAGTTGAAACCCAAACTGTCCCCCCAAACCTATTCCTCTTTATCTTGGTGCATGGCCCTGCTCAATGCCTGTTCCCCGAGGGCACATATCACCACTGTCCCCCCCACCCCACCCCATCAAGCTCCAGTGATGAGCTTGATTTTACTGCCCTCCAGCCCACACTCTTTTCTCCAGCCCTGGTATCACCACTCTGGCTCCACCATCATTTCTCACCTGTCTGTAGAAGCAGCCTCCTGACTGACCCCTGAGCTCTTGTTAAGCTTGTGAATCTATGCCCATTATCCCTCCACTCTAATCCTTCAAGGACTTCCCACTGCCTGCAGGGTAAAGTCCATGCAACTTTCTGGGTCTTCATGATCTGAACTCCACTTACTGTTCCAATGTCATTCGCCTCTGCCCCGCTCCCCAGGCTTCCAGACAAACAAAACTTCCCCTAAAGCACTGCACTCTCTCTTCCTTGGATGTTTGCATCTCCTGTTCCCTCTGCCTGTAATCCTCTTATCCCCTTGCCTTGGCCAACTCCTTGACTTGCAAGCTTGGCTTAGCCATGAACTTCTGTGGATACCTACACGGCAGTCCCAGCTGGCTCCTGAAGGACCCTCTAAATATCTCAGATGACCTCTTAATGCACCTGTCTCTTCATAGGCCTGGGAGCCTCTTGAGGTCAAGAACCATGGCTGGTCCTGGTGCCTCACACAGTGCCTGGTCCAGAGTCAATCCTCAAATGCTATACTGTATTTTCTTGGATCTAAGGAAATTCTTTAGGGTGAAACATGCCATCTGCTTGCATTGTAGGAGGATATGGACATTAAATGTCTGCCCAATTATTTTTGACTATGCATTTATCTAAGCTACTGTGTGCTTCTTCAGGAAGGACTGGGATTAATGTTTGGGTCTGCCTTCATTGCATTTGGAATGGAAACGTTCTTCACCATGGGAGCTGTGTTGACAGTTCTGCAGAGCCTCACAATGGCCACTGCGTTCCTTGGGGCATGTTTGATGTAGACCCCTGGAGCACTTTAGGATTGCCAATGTAATTTCAAGAATATTGAAAAATACTGTGATTTCTTCTGCTTTTGCTATTTGATTGAACTCAGTTTTCTTTTTCTTTTTTTTTCTATATTGACTTATGTATTGCTGGAAGTGAAACAGCCTGTCTCAAAAATGAATCTAACACTTTTGACAGATGCTGTTCTGCTCCTGAGTGGTCCCTCAAGACGTGTTCTGTAGTCCATCCCCTCCCAGGTTTGAGGATGCTGCAGTCTATGCTGGAAGCTGGGCAGCTTCAGGTGCCTGTCATTACACCACAGGTAAATGAATGGCAGTCTCCAGGATGCATGATTACTTTTCCTTCCAGTGTTCTTGTCATGGGGTTGTCTTTCTGAAGAGACTTTTGGTGAAAATTACTGATTCACATAAAAGAGAAAACTCTACTTATGTGATACTACCAAAGGAAATAACCAATTGAAACTTCTGTCGGATAGATACTTTGTATTATTTCTATACTTCCTACAAATGCGCAAAAAACCAGACTTACTTCTCTGCTTGCTCTCTAGCAAGTTTCTCTGGATCTTAATTGTAAGACACATTTGATTTCATAAATGTTTATCAGTGAAACTTAGTCTGATGTAACCTGAGAGGGGAGGGTCATGGTAAATGAAGCCGACATGACCCTGACTCTTTTTACTAAGGCTTGGTAGTGTCTACTAGACCCCTGAATGGTTATTTAATTGTCTCTGTGAGTGTTGTGTTTCCTCTCACGTCCACATCGTCCACATCCCCACATAGACAAGGGACTCCTCAGGGCTGGGGTGGTGACTTCCCCCTATACTCTAGCTCCTATTCGGCTGTGTTCCCAGACGTTTCTGGTAAGAGCGGGTGTCCCCAGCCCAGACGCAGAGGATGAACATTCCCCATCTAAGGAAAGGCTTCCGTTGTCTTTATTGTGAAGAGAGGCACCGCAGGGTCTGGTTTTCCTAGCCTGGTGGTCCATCCGTTCCAGCCTTCAGCGTAACTCCTTCACCTCATATAAGGAATTTTCTTTACATCTTTGATGAGTTCAAGCTCTACTGGTCCTGTGTGCTCCATTTATTTATATGGTCCCTCCTTTTTCAGTATCCATTATATAGGCTACAGGGGCTTTGGAAGACAACGCCAGCAGGCGGGAAGCGGGGGGGGGATAGAGCGCCCTTCTGCTGGGCAGTCTATCCTTGGGGGCCGTGGTGCCCGCGTCACATCCTGTAAGCCTCTTCTCTCCCCCAGCAGGGTCGTGGGTGGAGCCCGTGCCTCATTCTAGCTAAGTCCTCCCCCTGGGTCTCTTCTTCCGCCCTCTAGCCTGTTTTCCGGGCGTCCCTGGACATGGAGGAGGCCTCAGCGAGTGGTAAGATCCACGAAGAGACGGTGACCTCAGGGAATAACAATTATTCAGCTTTGAAAAACCAAAACCACCGCGTCAGTGAGACAGAACACCTGGGTTTCCCGTGGCTTCTTTCCTCCTAAGGCCTCCGTGGCTGTGCCTTCACACCGTCCTTGCGGCCAGAGGACACAGAGAGGGAGGTAGGCTGTAATGACAACTACAGGACCATCCATTTTGAATCATTATTTGCAAACTGCAAAGCACTCTTATTCAGTATATCACAATCCCTTCTCACATTAACACTGTCACATTCATTGTAGTCCACTTTTTACAGACACGGGCAGTGTGGGTTTATTCATTCACTTATTTATGTATTTATTCATCCACTCAAGAAGCATTCGCCGAATATATAATACATACATATCTCTGAGCTACGTTGTGTAAGGAATGCTCTCTGAGAGCCCATAATCCAATGGGCAAAATACAATATAGTAATATAAAATATGAAAATGTGAAATGTAAAAATAATAAAAGAAGCATAGAGGTAAAAATTGCTGTGGGATCACACGTGAAAGGGGCAATTAAATCTGACAGGGATTTCGAGGATTATTTACGGGGAAGGGCAAGTGGTCTGCTGTGGTTGGTACATAGGGGACAGAGAGGGCTGGCTGGGGCAATGAGGCTAAAATTTCTTTTGGGAACTGACAGATGGTGAAGGTTTTGAAATGCCAGGCTAGGAAAATTGTACTTTGAGAGCAATGGGGATACTTGGAAGACATTTGAGCAGGGAGTGAGGGTCATGACCCTTTCTGGCCGGAATGGGAGAAACAAGGACTCCGAAGGGGGCCCCAAGGTGCGAGGTGACCATTGCCTGAGGCCCCTCAGGGGTTAGCCAGTAGTGGGTGAGTACTGAAACCCCAAATCCTTGTTTCTTTCACTGCCTTTTCTTGGAAAATGTCCCATATTATGAGTAAGGAATGGAAGCAGGGAGAAGTGGGGGACTGCATGTCAGTCACCCTGGGGTCAACACCAGTGAGGGGTGGCCAGCTTGCTACTGGGCCCATGACTTGTTCACTCTTTTGTTTTTAGTGCCCTGCCCAGTGCTGACAAGCAGCAAAGTGTGCAGCAGAGAGGAGTAGGGATCGCCCCAGGGCCTCCTTATTCAGGAGGTTGCTTTGCCCTGGATGTGACAGCTCAGCCAAGGGTTCTCCAGGTCTCCCCCTTAGAACACACTTTTATGGAGGGCCTGGAGCATGGCAGCTAAAACAAAGGACTTTCCTCTTGCTCCTGGCCCCTCCTCACAGTCTGGGCCAGGGCATGAAGTGGGCAAAGTCCAGCAGGGCTGGCCCCTGTGCAGGTCCCATAAGCAGGGAGGAAGGAGATAGCAGTCAGCTGAAGGAAGGGACCCCTGCAAGAGCTTAGCTCCGGAGTGCTCACCCTGCAGAGAGCTGATATTGTCATCTTTGTCAGATCTGAATTCTCAGAGGTGACAGCTTTGACTTCAGATCTGCTTCTTTAATTGAGTCTTTGTCACTCCATTGATGGTAATTTACACATCCAATAACTATAGCTAGTGTGGACTGAGGCGTGGGTGATGGGACTGGAGCCCGGCTGTAGATGCCAAAACCTTGTGCGAGAGCCATCTCCATACAGCTGGGGCCCTAAACTGGGGTTTCTGGATGCCCTGCTGCCTGAGGCTCAGGTTGGGGAGCCCCAGGGTTCTTTTATCATTTACCAAACATCTTCTGAGCTCCAAGTCAGCTAAGGATGGTGGGGATATAACGGTCCATAATAAATGGCCCTTGTTTTCTAAGAGTTTCTAGTCTGATGAGAGAAATAACTAGACGTTGAGACTGTATGTGAGGTCCTCATAGAGTGCTTCTGTGCTTTGGGATCAGGGAGCCAAACAACCCCCTTTGATTCATCTATATCCAACTTAATTCAACCACCAGTGCTGAGCACCTGTTTCTGGTAAACACACTGTGGAGTGATGGGCTGGATGTGGGGAAGCAGAGACTGCAAAGACTATGGCGCTATGTATCAACAGGGCTAGCTGCTCTTTCGTCCTTTGTCCCTCTCTCCCTCTCTCTCTCTTTCGCTCTCTGTGCCTCCCACCCCCTCCCTCACCTTTCCCCCTCCCTCCCTCCCTCTCCTGGCTCTCTCTTTCTCTCTCTCTCCCTCTCTTTCGATTTCTCCTCTCATCCTTTTTCATTCAGTCGAGCAACAAATATTGGTGGTGCTCTCACTGTGCCCAGACTCCCTGTTTCAGATCTGGGTAAGAATGGTGAGCTCAAACTGATTCCATCTTGTCCTCATGGAATTTACCCAAGTGTGTGGGAGACACAACCATTAATCAAATAAGTACCCAAGTGTGTAATTAGGAACTGTGCTGAGAAGGGTACAGGGAGCTGTAAGAGTGACTCATGGGCTGGTCTCACTGATGGGCCCCAGGGACCTGGTGGGCACATGCCCCAGCAACTGTGGAACACTCAAGACCTTTTATTCTTTATTGTGGGTAAATGAATGTTACATTATGTATTCATATGCCATATATACCTATATATTATAATACTGTATTATGTAATACACATTATATTATGTATACATATATATGTATGTTTTAAATTTCAATCTGTAGAGTATGATTTCTGGCAATAAGAATGAGTCTGTTTAGAAAGCTGAACATTGACAGAAAATGTAAATTGACTCTCAAAGATTTAAAATATTAAAAGAGACTAGGGAAATACTAGAAGAAAATGCGAGTGAATGTATAATCTTTGGCCGGATAAGGCCTTTCAAAAACATGAAGGAAACAATTCATAATTCTGGTCACCCAAAACTTTAGAGCTTTAGCAAACCACCGAGGAAGCTGAGTGACAAGTAAAAAACCAGTGGGCTCCTGCTTCACAAGGTGGCAGGCTGCTGGCTGAGCCTTGCCGGCAGGGGTGGGGCAGGTGAACTGCACGCAGGGTACTGCCTGCCTTCTGCACCAGTTGGTAAAGAACTGCTTCCCTTAACCTTCGAGTGACATGTGCCTTGTCTCTGGCTCCCTTCGGACCAGTCCCCCTACAACATCCAGGAATTTGCAGATTAATGCTTCTAGGATCCTGCTCCGATGCAACAGCTGCTTTTTGCCCTAATTGGTTGATGCCCATCCTACACAATTGTCAAAATATTTTGAATTTTATATTATTTACATAATATTACTGAATGCTTATTATGTCCTAGGTACTGTCTTATCTATGTTAGACTCTCTAATTCATATAATCCTCACAACAACTTTGGGAAGGGGATATTAATACTATGCCAGGCTGCAGATAAACAGAGATATGGAGAGGGCAACTACCCGGGTGCCCAGGGTTAGATAGTTTGAGAAAAGTGGAGTGAGGTTGAATGTAGGCAGTCTGGCTTTGGATCTGATATTTTTTTTTTTTTTAGAAAAGCCTGAATGAACTAAGACACCAAGTTAATAAGTCAAAAATAAAGAACAGCTAAAATTACAGAAAAATTTCATAAATACAGTGAAAATGCTAAAGCAGAGATATTGTCCCCAGTCTTTTGTTTTTACATTTTTATTATTGATGTATAGTTGACCTACAATGTTATATTAGTTTCAGGTACACAACATAGTGATTTGACAACTCTACACATTATGCAGTATGGAGCCAATACTCTTAGCCATGGAGCATCACTGCCTTTTCCAAATCAGCAAGAACAAGGAGGAGAACAACCCAATAGACGAATGGGTGAAAGGTTTAAACAGGTAATTTGAACATACACAGACACAGAAGAGATACATTTGCACAATAAACATATGCCAAGGTTTTCATCTCCACTAAAAATTAGATAAATACAAATAGCAGCAATTATGAGATATTTTTCTATTATCATATTGGGAAAAAAATTTAGAGTTGGACAAAGCCCAATGTTAGAAATGTTGTGAAGACTTGGACAGTCTTTTTAGTAGGGGCTGTTGTGATGTTTTGGGGGTAATTTGGTAATATGCATCAAATTCATATGTTTACCCTTTGAAACAAATCTACTTTTAGGTTTACTATAAGTACAGAATTACCACATTGCAGAAAGGTATGTACTCAAAGATATTCATAAAAGTATTATCTATTATCACAAAACATTGGAAATAACCAGAATGCCCACCAATAGTGAGTTAATAGAACAAACAATGGCAAGTTCTTATAATAAAACATTGTCACCCTCAGAAATCGTGATCAAACCAAAAATGCCTGAATGACATTTTGCACAAAATAAGAGCACAGCACAGTGTGTATAGTAGGAGACCACCTGTAGAAAATTAGATGCATGTGAGTGCATGTACATGTGAGGGGATGACCTGGAGGGAATATCACTGAAGAGTAAATGGTGGGTGTCTCCAGGTGTGGCAGATCTTTTTCTCTCCTGTTTTGGGGGCAAAATCTATATTGTTTGAATTTTTAATTAAAGCAGTAAATATAATTAAATAAAAGAACTATCAGTAAGATATTGGCTACAGCTTCTGGTTGAGACTTCCGGAAAGCATTGTGCTTCCTTTAGAAAAAGTTTTTCAAATTACAAGTTAAAATTCATTACTCATTCTAAAATCAGTGTGTAGGTTACAGACAGCATTTAAAAGTGAAACAAAAACAAACATACAAAGCTGAGTGTTAATTTGTGAAATAATAAAAATGTAGTAAGTGTGTTGTGCTTTGTGAGGTAAAATGTTCTCTAGGGTCAAACACACTGCTTTGGGGTATGCTAAAAATATGCTTCTGGTCAGCCAGATTCCCGGGATACAGACACTGAGGAGGTTCTTCTGCCTCCAACTATCTGGAGCAAAGAAAATAAAGGGCCCAAAGAGAAGAGGGCTGGCTTTTTTTCCCTGGTCTATGGAACCCAAAGTTGTCTTTCTCCTTCTTTTTACCCAAAGCACTAAATGTACTATGGGTTTGTTGAAAGTATGTTTCTTACTAGCCACGTCAGGTATTATGGAGACACAGTTTTTCCAAACAGAGCCAATAGCTCGCCGAGGGCAGGGCTGCTTATATCGCAGAACTGTATGTTTTTATCTCGATCTTGCAGTGTGAGAACCCCAGCGTTGGCAAGATGCAGGGCCACGTTGTGAGGTTTGTGTAGAGAATAATTTTAAGGTTTCTTCTTGATCACATAAAGCATTATGTTAGTAATGAGCCCAAAAGAAGCCTATAGGTAGAAAGACTGTGCACAGCAATAATAATACCGATACTATTCATAAAATATTTTATAATCCAAATGCAAATGTAACCTAATAACAACAAGTCATTGCAAAGGGTTATATTAATCATGTTTTTTTTTTTTTTCTTTTCTGTATTTTATGATGCTTTGACAACTTGGAGCCTTGTGACTAGGGGAGGGAAGGCCCTAATAACTAATTCCTAGAGTTAGCAAACAACTTGCCTGAGTGCAAGTCTTTGATATTCAAACCAACAAATCCAGAGCCTATACTCCTACCTGCCTGCTATTTATGATCAGGCTCCTGCAGTCTGAGGTACTATCCCCTGCCCTAAATCTCCCCAGGGCCAGGTACTGGACAACTAGTAACCACCTCTATAACCCAGAACCTGCCCAAATCCTCAAACTATCCAATCCCCAGCCTGCTCAGCTGCACACCCGGCTTCACCCATGACTTCCCCCAACAACCACAGTAAAGGCTTTGTTCATGTTGTTTTCCTCTTGCTCCTTCTGATTGCTGACAGATCCTGTTGCTTCCCTGTAGCTTTCTGTGGTATGGCATCTTCCTTTCTCTTGGGAACTGTAAGTAACAAACTATCTTTTCAGTGGCAACAATTTCCTGATTTGTTGGCCTTACCATGCCTGATTATAACAACCAGGGAAAACTTTCAAACAAGTGTCAATCGATGCGGAGTAACGTAGGCAGTCAAAATTCCCAGATTATTCAGAATTATTCATAGGCTCAAGCCATTTGAAGATTTACATCCCCACTTTGCTAATAGATTTTATACTGTGCAAAACTTATTCTATGAGCAGAGGAGCGCCTTGGAAGGTGAATGGCATTTAAACTCCATCAGAATGAAATCCAGAGATTCGCACAGCTGTGATCTTAAGGATTCTTGTAAGAGTTAGCTCAAGAGATCTAGATTGAGATGATTTTCAGTGCAGAACATTTGCAAGAGCATTCATTGGTGGCCCCGAGAGCAAGGTGGGAATCAATTCTGTGATGTGTCAACAATGGGAACAATGTGTTTCAGACCTTTTCTCAAAGATCTTTTGCTGCAAGTGTTAGGCTGCCTTGCCCTTCCAGATTACAGAGATTTTATGCCTGGAGCAAGGTTGTGAATGAGCAGGGGCTCTCTCTCTTTCACGGAAAAGCTTCTCATCATCCTTGCAAAAGAATGGCGTAAAAGCTTTCAGGCCAGTTCACACCAGGGAGATTGTATGTTGGAAGCATTCATGCTGTTAGAACAACTTGACAACAGGAAATTGTCAACTGATTTCTTAAACTCCTGGGAGCTTACCAGTGGAGTCAGGGATCATTCCTTCTGGATTTGAAAACTGTACCACTTTACTTATGAAAGAGAAATGTTTTAAGAGAACAAGAGGGAAGCATCTAAATATCAAATTGAACAAGGTTGGCTCAGAGCTTTTCCACATGTCTGGGGTATAATCCTAGAAGCTCCTGGTAGGGGACAATGGTGGAGGCCAGAAGTGCACTGTGAGGCACTTTGGTTTCCCAACCTTGCTGTCAGTCCTGCTGGACCTGCTTGGGTAGGAGGGGAGGTTGGGGTGGATGGCGAGAGACGTTGCAGTAGAAGACACTGTATATGCCTATGTCTAGAAATAGCATTTTCATAGGCCCTGATTTCCTGGATTTGGGGAGAAGGAGCCATTTCTCACCAATATCTTGATGACGGATGAAATAAGGAGCTTATAGTGGAAGAATGCATGTCCCCACAATAGTAGGACTTCATTCTCTGTGAACTGTCGTTGCTCACATATGCTTGGGGCTTATCAGTATCAAGTTCCTCACATTCATTTCCTCTTTAATCCTCATAACAACTGTGTGATATTATTGTTACATTTATGGCTATGGAGCCTGAGACTCAAAGGGTTAAAGGTCTTGCCTGAAGTAACAGACAGTGAGCCTCAGGTATGGGTTTAAGCCACACTCTTGCTCGTACTAACTCAATCCACACTGCACCAGTGGGATCTGTATCAGGCCAAAATTCACCATGTGTCTGTTCCAGAAGGTAGGAAGAGGGTTGGCTTTTCTTTTCTCTTTCTCTCTCTCTCTCTCTCTTTTTTTAAAGATTTTATTTATTTATGAGAGAGAGAGAGAACACATGAGCGAGGGGAGGGGCAGAGGGAGAGGGAGAAGCAGACTCCCCACTGAGCAGGGAGCTCAACACGGGGAGAAATCTCAGAACCCTGACATCATGACCTAAGCCAAAGGCAGATGCTTAACCTACTGAGCCACCCAGGTGCTCCGAGGGTCAGCTTTTCTGAAGCCATTCCTCTCCAATCATGCTTTCCTTACCCCAGAGGCAACCGTTACTGGCCACTCCACATGCTGAAGAGGCTCACTGTGGCTTGCAGTCATCACCCGGGGCATTTTTCAGGGAGTCAAGCCGCTGTTGTCTTTGGAGTCTGTGTGACTTGTGAAGAGCACAAAGCAGTTTCTTAACCACAAAGAAAACCTTCCTTTTCTTCACTCTTAAGTGCAGGCTGGTGAGGTGGTGGTTGTGGTGGTGGGGGTGGGGGTTGTGCTTGGCCACAAGAGGCCTGTGGCTTTGAGGCCCTTTGGGCTTGCTGACCCCTCAGAGGGATAATGTTATATTTGTGTAGAAGGTAAGGAGCTCCTACTATGAATCTGTACTTGATCCTTTTTGGGGAACCCTTGCTTTTCCTTCATTATACAGTCTGCACCAACTTGATGTGCCTTTGCTGTGCACCGCACTCTAATTCCCAGGTAGGGCCTGATGCAGGAATGCAGTCTGCAGGAGGATTTGGGGAAGGTGGGGCAGAGGGCCGCAGAGACCCAGCACGGGGTGGACTGGAGTCACGTGCTTTCCAACTTTACTTACCTTCCCTGAGACTCAGTTTCTTCATTCGCATCTCAAAGGATTGTTGTAAAACTTAAAAGAGATTAAATAGGTAAAGCCTTTCATGTTAGGCTCTCAATAAATCCTACTTATTACCACATTCCATTCCTTATCCCTCCCTGCCTCCCCCTTTCTTTCTTTCTTTCTTTCTTTCTTTCTTTCTTTCTTTCTTTCTTTCTTTCTTTCTTTCTTTCTTTCTCTCTCTCTCTTTCTTTCTTTCTTTCTTTCTCTTTCTTTCTCTCTCTCTTTCTTTCTTTCTTTCTTTCTTTCTTTCTTTCTTTCTTTCTTTCTTTCTTTTTCTTTCTTTCTTTCTTTCTTCCTTCCTTCCTTCCTTCCTTCCTTCCTTCCTTCCTTCCTTCCTTTCTTTCTTCCACTCTCATTTCTATTTTCCTTCCCCTCTCTAAGGCTCACTATTTTCCTTCCCCTCTCTAAGGTTCACTCTCTAAGGCTCAGCTTCCAGAACCAGATGCTGTCTGGTGGCTTAGGGCAAGATGAGAAAATGCTGACCCCCTTGGGCCGTACAAATGTGGCAGAAGCCTTGAGCACAGCTCCCTGATCTCTGGAGGCAAGATCAAGGCACAATTGCATTCCTGCTTTCTAATGGTACATGCAGGGTGGAAAAATGGAGATTGAAGGGCAAGACAGAAAGAGGGCTATTTGATTGTTCTCTCTTTCCTCCTCTAGATAAAAGTGAAATTCCTGTACTGGAGAACAAAAATACTCCCTCACAAAAAGAAGACAGTTAAAATTTACTTCTGCTGCCACTGTAATAAAGGGGAAAATAACCCTCAACATCAGGAAATGACTACATGCTTTCCCCCTTTATATTTGAAACCAGAGGTCCTTACTGCTTCTGGCTTATTCATCCCAAGCATTAATTTTCTATCATGAACAAAATTAATGAGTTTAGCTAATTTCTGGTGCTCGTAAAGTTGTGCTTTTCATCACCAAAGTTAACAGCCCTGAAGACACTTCCTTTTGGCAGGGTTCCCACAGAGCTGGGACTGACTGATGCCACCCTCTGGGGCTCAGGGCAGACCTGCACCCCATCCTGATCCTCAGACACCAGATGCCTCCTTCTTCTCCCTTAAACCCACAATCTCCCCCATTTATTAGTCTTCCAGCTTAAAACTTAGCTCTCCCAGGAGCATTTCCTGACTGACCCTGAGCATTATGACCACACTATGATGTCATATTCTTTTAACACTTACACAGAGTTTGTGACAGATTTAAGTCTGATGGGGGAGACAGCCAGTCTGATGGGCCCATGCTGGGGAACCATTGACCAAAACTCCTCACCCAGGGTAAGGTCAGGAAGGTTTTCAAAAAGATGTGCTACTGAAGTGTGTAGCGGGACACACGGCTATGGAAGTAGGGACTCCTCTGGGTCTGCTTTGTGTCTCTTCCTATAGTGCAGCTCTGTAGACCAAGGGTTGGCCATTCGCAGTCCACTGGCCAAATCCAGCCCATTGCCGTTTTGGTAAATAAAATTTTATTGGAATACAGCCATGGTCATTCATTTATATGCTGCCTATGGCCGCTCCTCGTTATGACCGCCCCACTGAGCAGCTGCAGCAGAGATGGTAAGCCTACACAAGATATTTGCTGTCTGGCTCTTTATGGAATAAGTTTGCCCACCCAGCTCCAAGCTTGTTCTGCTGTTTGCAGTAAACCTTCCTGATGCTTGATCTCAACCAAAATATTCCTGTCCCCTGTACTGGGGAATTGAGTCTCATTGTAGCTAAAGTTAAAGTGTTAAGGATTAATACAGTTATAAAATGTGAACACATGGGTTTGGTTGTTCAAACCTGTGTTTGGATCCCAGGTCAGGCTAGTCACTAATGACTGTATAATAATAATAGTAAATGCAGAAATGGTTTCTGTTTGCTCAGCAACTATTATATGATAGGTCTTGGGTTGGGCTTTCAAAATACATTATTTCATTTAAGTTCTCACAAAAAAATCTTGAATGTAGGTATTTTTTATCCCCATTTTACAGATGCTGAAACTAAGGCTCAGAATAAGTGGTGAGCTTAAGAATCATGTCCACCTTCTAGGAAAAGAAGAGGATATACAAAACCAATAGCTTAAACAAAATTGAATGTTTCCCCCACCCTCTTCCCACAATAGAAATCTGGACGTAAGCAAACATGGTAGATGTTGTGGAAACTTCACCTATGGTTATGTTCTGCATTCTTATCCCATTATTTTCCAGTTTTCAGTTCTCATGGACCAAAACTCTGCTGGAATGCCACTCATCATGTTTATATTCTAGTTAGGAATGATGAAAAAAAGAGAAAAAAGCAAAAAAGGCATTTCCCTTCAAAGAAGACACAAAATCTTCTGTTTGCAGCTCTTGGTCAGATTTTAGTCACATGGCCATAACTACCTGCAAGGGACATGTAGATTTTTCGCTGGCACACTACTGCCCTGAATAAAATAGGGATATGGTCTAGGAGAGGAGTAGAAGACTATTGGAAATGCTATTAGAAATATCTATTCCTTCTGCCATGTTGCCTCTCCAACTTCTGTGGACATAGCTCTTCCTACACAGAGAACCCACGCCTCTATTCCTAAGTCATTCCCACCCCCAAATCTTGTCCAGTTACTGCATCTGGCTTAAAGGTCCAGAGCCTTTTAATATTGTGCTCTGGGCAGCCCTCTCCATCAGTCCCAGATGTGACTTTGTATAGCCTGGTGACCCATAAACTAAATGTCAGGCTACTTGTTCCTAGGCTACCCAATACATCAGTGTGGAGAAAGAGAAAACAACCACAATTAAAAGCAAACCAGCCTTCCATTCAGGAAAGGGGGAAAGAGTTGTAGAGATGACTGGTCCACAGGGATGGTTAAATTCTTCTGGGCAGGGATGGTAGGGCTTGCTGCTTGGACAGTGGGCTGAGTGGCTTCCTTGCCCAGCAGGTGTGGCTGCTGCTCTCCAGCTCGTGGGAGTGGCTTCTTGGATAGTGTGGTCTCTGGCTCTGCTTCAGAGAGGGTCCTCCCTCTTGATCATCCTCCTGCCTCCTTGGAATGGGGCATGGGAGAGCTGGTCCTTCCTAGGGATGCACAGTTTTAACACCTTGCAGTGTGGGGGGCAGGACCAGGGAAGGGAACTCTTTTAGGACTTTTGTAGTCTCAGGTTGTTGTACACTGGGCTTGAGGTTGTTTTAGAAATGTTTTCTCAAGACCCAGATTGGTTTCTGGTCTACTTGCTTCTGAGCATTGTAATGTGCAAATAACTGTAACCACATTTCTTAGCGTCTAGATACCATTTTTTAAGCTGAACTATTCATGTTTTACTCCCTGGCCTCTGTAGCTTGGTCCATCCTCTTAGCTTGTAAATTAATGATGACCATAGACCCTCATCTTTCGCAGAGAACTCTTAATAAAAGGGCTTGAAAAAGGCTTGGGGTCATAGTTTTATCTACCATTAGAATTCCCACTTCACAGCCCCCCTTTCACCACTTCCCTTCAGGGTATAGCAGCATTCCGCTATTTTTTAGCTTCGTGAAAACTCTTACTCAACTTATACAGGGCGCGCACGGACAATGCAGCATTCCCTTCCCACTCTGCTCAGACACCAGCAAGCTCTAGCGGAAGTACACCTCTCTCTTGCAGGACTTTGTTGAAAGTGACAAGAGTGAGTCAAACCACACCAGCATCACTTTATTTCTCCCACTTCCCTTGCCCTAACTTCAGCAGGCATGCGGTCTAACTTCCCATGGAGTGGCAGCAGGCAGCCTTGACCAAACGCTTTCCCACTGCTTACAAGGGTTGCCCGCTTTCCGGGGAGTGGCTTCACTCTCCATGTGTGCCTGATTGCCTTCCCAGAACTCATGGTTCATTCTACATTCAGGTTCTATTACAGGTAGCCCCACACCTGTGAATGTCCTATTAGGTAAATGAGCACAGGCCTGGCCCCTACTGATAGCAAACTATCAGTGGGAAATGGCATCTGGCTCTTAATAGAGCCCTAAACTTGTGGTTTAAAAACCCAAGGGTTTAACTGGTATAGTGCTTGGGCTCATTCTAAGATTAAGCAGTAGAGGCAGCATGGACGACCAGGGCTCCCTGACTCCCAATATAGTGTGGCTCTGTATGGTATTGCCAAAGCAAACTCGACTGAACTTCAGTTTCTCTAGCTATAAAAGAGGCATAATCATTCTACTGCTTCATGGGGCTGTTTTGAGAATGAAATGAGATATGGTATAAAGTGTTGTGAATATTTGACATTATCATTAATGTGTTTTCCCTTCCGGGAAACTGATTTGCATTTTAAGCAGAACTTTCAATGTCCAGTCACAAAGGAATAAGGTTAATGGGGAAATTTTCAGGCACCACACAGGCCAGGATTAGAAATGGTGTAGGACATAAGCAGCAACTTCCATCCCCTTTCCCGTCATCCTTTATAATTTCCTCCTTCTTATTTCCTTCCCATCCAAAATCCTTTCTTCAGCCTCTGCCTTTTCTCCCCACCATGACTCTGAGCAGGTAGATAGCCTGGTATGTTAGGAGGTCTCTATCTGAAGCACCATTTTTGATTATGAGCCAGAAGGTCAGGAAGGAATCAACAGTCCCTATGTCCCTGGGATTAGGAGGCTTTTCTTGTGGAAGCTGGCACAAAGGATGTGGGTACTCCCTCCTCTCCAGCTGCCCCCCGCCCCCGCCCAGGGGAGCGCTATAGCTGACCAGAGCTGCCTCTGCATTCCACAGAACAGATAGTGCCGGGGTGCCTGACCACATACATCCTCTCTGCCTGAGCCCTGGCTAGCTGGCAGGCTGCAGGGAGGACCCAAACATGCCATATGGGGGGGACATTGTGAGGATGTCATTAGAAGGTTTGGAAGGTTGAAATTCTGGTTGTGGGAAAGAAGGAAGCTGGGAGTCGTGTGGGTTGGGGGTGGCCTGTAGATGCAGCTAAGTGGGAGGAAAACCCCCCCATCGCCCTGGGCATCTCCTATCTAGTTGGGATCTGTCCTCAGGGGGGATGGTGTAGGAGCCTTTCATTATAGCAAGGAACCTCCTGCCTAGACCTGGGAAAGCATTTCCTCGGTATGGGAATTAAAACCAACCTATATACTAAGCGCTATTTAGGAAGAACATAGTGCCATTTTCTATATAAATTAGTTCTTTTTCCTAGTGATTATAAAATAAAGTGCCAAAGGTACAAAGAAGAAAATAAAATTCACTGAATCCTATCACTGAGAGATAGCCACTGTTGCCATTGCTGCCTGTGGACTTTCTGACCTTTCTCCACGGATACGTATACAGAGGGAGAAGTAAATCATTTGGTGGTCATGGAGTCATACTCTTTACAGTGCAAACCTGCTTTCCTCCCTCCTTAGTTTTTTTGTTGGGGATGTCTGTCTTTGTCAGCTAATAGACCCATGTGGATCTTTAGCTCTAGAATCTTCTACTTTTATAAACAGAGTTAGTTTGCAGGGGGAGTAGAGTTGTTAAGCTGTGTGGGATAGCCTGAGCTTTGATTGGAAGGGCTTTCCTAGGGCTTCCTTTGTCTGACTGTGAGGCATCCTGAGGGCTCCTGGCCCCACACCTGTGAATGTCCTATTAGGTAAATGAGCACAGGCCTGGCCCCTACTGAAAGGGTTGGGGGGTTGGCGGGAGCAGGGTTGATGCTGTTCACCCATCCAAGCACATACCTGTTGATGGGGCTGTGGAAGTGTTTGTGAAACAGCATTGTGGGAGCTCTGGGACAGCACCCTGAGCAAGTCTCTGCAATGGCTCTGGCATGCAGTTAACGGCAGCCACCTGCATTTCATGGGGCCAAAGCCTATGGACATTGGGCTGGAAGCCAGAAGTCTGATTCTTTTTTTCCTTTGGCATTCACTGCCCCAGTGCATCCTGATGTCTTGGACCACATACCTAATCAATCAAAAATTCACCCTCTTATTGCCAAAGTAATTTAGCTAAAATGCAGACTGAACGTGGTCACTTCCTTGCTTAAAAGCTTTCAATAGTTCCCCAACACCTAACCAAAGTTCTTATTCTGAAGAGAGGTTTGTGAAACCCTTGTAGCCTGGCTCCAAGACCTCCTGCAACCCATAGCCCCCAGGGAACCATCTGCTGCCAAGAAGGACTTCCCAAAACTGGACTGCTTCTCACCTTCATGCTTTTCTTCTGCTTAGGATGCCCTCTCAGCCTCTTCTGGTCAACTCCTAGCCATACTTGAAGACTTGGCTCAAGCACCCCCCTCCAGGGAGCCTTTTCAGCCCATTTCTTCCCCCTTCACCCCAGCCACAAAGCCCTGCGTGCAAATCTCTGAAGAATGCCTGCACCCACCCTGAAACTGCATGCAGCTGGGTGTGTATGTCGGACTCCCATGAGGTCTGGGTCCCTTGATTTTTGTGTCTCTGGACTTGGCAGTGTGCTGTATATGGAATTGGTACCCAGTGCATTTCTGTTGAATCAGGGATCAATGGGATCATCATTTTCTCTAACCTTTGGCTTGGAGGTTGAGTCAATGTGCTCATGGAGGAGTGTTGGGGGAATGGGGACAAGTCCAGTGACCAAGGAGTGCTGGGTCTGGGTGTACTTGTCTGCCACTTGCCAGATGGTGGTTTCTTCCAGGTCAGCAGCTTTGGAGCCCTGGGAAGTCAAAACCATTGTGAAGCCTGGCTGCACTTCGCAGTGGTTGGTGCACTGCCTAAAGCTCTACCACATAGTCCAGAGATTCAAACTCCAGCTTTGGCTTCCCGTGTAGCTGGTGTATGTGAACTTGGGTGAATCACTTTGCTTTCCTGGGGCTTGGGTTTCCCATATCTAAAATTAGCTGTGAAATGATTGGACCTTGATAGTGGCACAAAAACTTCCTTGCTGTTTATGGACCAGACCTAATATTGATTGTACCACTTAGTTTAGGAGTTTTTGCCCCTGCTCAAAGGCAAATGCCTCAATTTGTTAAAGTGATAGAACATGTCCTACACAGTCAAGGAAAAACCATGTTCCTTTGCCATTCTCCCAGTTTTGATATTCTGTGTCTCTGAGCTCACTCTGCTTGGAGAATTGCCTAAAAAGCAGAGGCTTGGGGAAAGGAGAGAAGAAAGAAGTAAGGAAGGTAATTCCTCTGCTCCACTAAACTTTGGAGGAACCAGGGCCTTTAAGTCACAAGCAAGGGCCTCCCTCAAAGGCCCATAAAGAAAGCCAAAGTGACAATTTCACAAGCCAAGGCAAGGCTCCTTTGCTTTCTCTGTAACAGGCCCTTACCTGGGGGGATCATAGCTAGGAAGCAGGCTCCATACCTCAGAACCTTGTCCCCTCACCTTCCCCCTGCCTCTCCTACCCTCCTCCTCCATAGCCAAAGATGCTGGGTTAAGGGATGAAGCCTCCTTGGTGGGCCTTCACACGGGGGTTTCTAGCTCTCTTCAGGACATTTATAGCCGCGAGATTTCTGGAATCTCTTGTCAATATTTCACAAAGTCTAATAGAAATGGAGCTTAGATCTGTGTTAAGGCTGCAGAGGTTAACTGAAATGCCAAAGACTTTAATTCTGGCTTGAATTGTAGCAACTTGGTGTGCTTATTTCATACCTAATGGCAACCCTAATGAGCACTTATAACATCCATTGAGTTGTTTAAAAAAAAAAAAAAAGGAAGACAAAGCAATAAAGATAATCCGGTAAACAATTCTTTGCAAAATCAGGCAGACGTAATAAAAAATAAAGGGTCTGGAATAATTGGGAGGAAAGACCTGGAAGCCACAGGCTCATCCATCATCTGAGAAGTGAGGAACCTGCACATAGGACGGGTCACCCCAGGCCGATGGGGTGGGTGGGACCTCCACCTTTGTGGTTTTTCCTTGACTGTGTAGGACATGTTCTATTGCTTGAACACATTGAGACATTTGCTTTTTGGGGTACAAAGACTCCACTGAGCAGTGCAATCAATGTTGGGTCTGACTCTTGGGCAGTAAGGATATTTTTATGCCATTACCAAGGTCCAGTCACTTCCCAGGTTGATGAAAAATGCCCCAGTGCCTTTTTGGGGAGTGTGCGCTAATGAAAACATCATTTTGTAAGGGTGTTCCATTCTGTTAATGCCCTGAGCTCTCTCTGCAAAGGTTCCAGAGTGTGGTTTTCACAAGTTTGGTGTGAGGGCAGGACTGGTAGCCTGAACCCTGCTAAGGATGAAGCAAACAAACAAAAAAAAAGCCTGCTACCAAATGTATGAATGTCCCACACTGGCAGTAGGAGCTGACTGGAGGAAAGTGTATTCTATCCACTTACAAAACCACCTCCTGTATGATGGGGTCTATGCTGAGTGGTGAGGGTGTAGAGATAAACCAGGATGCCAGGTACCATTGGGCACTGCAAAGATATGTGCACAACTAAAATCATAACGGGTACAGGGTGCCTGGATGGCTCAGTTGGTTAAGCATCATCTGCCTTTGGCTCAAGTGGTGATCCCAGGGTCCTGCCTCAGGCTCCCTGCTCAGCTCTGCCCTCCCTCCCATGTTCTCTCCCTCTTTCTGTCTCTCTCCCAAATAAATTAAGAAAATTAAAAAAATAAAATAAAATCATAACAGGCACACAGTAAAGACTCAGAAAACATTTTTGGATGAGTAAAGAAGTAAAGACAATGAGTGTTGTATTTGCTGTGTAGACAGCACTATTAGCATGTTCCGGAAGGTGCTATCATTGCTCATTTGGGAATCAGAGAAGATCCAGGAAGTTGTGAATTAAAAAACTCAGTGGGTAGTGAACCTGAGAAGGCACTCCAGGCTGAGGGCACAGCCTGGGCAGAGACACAGTTTTGGGAGGGTGTGGGATGTGTGGTCTGTTGTATCAGGCTCAGAGTCCATGTGTGTGAAGCAGCTGGGGGCAGATGTGGAGGAGGAATGAAGGCTGGGGCTGCACTGTAGCAGGCACTGACTGCCAGGGAAGGATGTTCTATCTCTACTGCAAGGGACCTGGAGTCCCTAGAGAGGCCCCCTCAGATCTCTGCCTAACTCTGTTTGGTGTTAAGTTTGAGGACAGAGGGGACTGGATTGTCCAGGCTCCATGTTCTCTGGCCTCTGAGTCCCTCCCATGCCTGCCCATGTATAATCTTAGGAGAATCAATCAGGGAAAAAATGTGACTTGGGTCCTGGCTGGGAGCCCCCTCCTCAGCCTCAGAGAGGGAGGAATCTCTGGGTGTGAGGATATTAAAGTGCCAACAACCCACCCTCAGCTTGGCTCTGTTAGCTTGGGTCAGGGAAGTCAGCCGGAAGGTTCTTCTCAGGGGCCAGGTTAGAGTGAGCTGCAGAAGCATGGAGGCTGTGCTTGCCAGCTGGGAAATGACAACAAGACAGAAGCTTCCTCAGCTGAAAGGAAGGAGGGGACTAGTGTTTGTTGAATGCCTACTTGTAACCAGGGACTAGGCTGAGCAGTTTAAGTAGGCTATTTTATTTTAATGTTTGTAACAAACTGTGTGGTTTGCTCTTGTTTTACAGATATGGCAACTCAGGCTCAGAGTGTTGAAGCATCTTGTCCTGAATCATGTTGTTAATAAGTAAAGATGCAGGGATTTGAACCTAGTTACCTACCTGAAGGTTCAGTGTACTTCCTGCTCTGTTCTCCTCCCCTCCTTACTGACCATATTGGCCTGAGATCTGAATGGGGTCCCACTTTGAACCATGTGTAACCTTGGGAGATTTGCCCAGGGCATGAGGAGCGCTCTGCCCCTTCTTTCTTGCCCCCACCTCCACAGCTGGATCCCTTTAAGAAGATGGCTACTTCTCAGGTCATCTACAAGTTGAGGTCACTGCTATTCCTTTCTTTTCCCTCTTATCCACCACACTGACAGTGCAATACCCCCTTGACCTGTTTGAAGTTTGCTTATACTTTGCTCAGCCCTGGTGAGTGGCTGTTGGTGGAATTTAAGTGCACAGAGGACCCCAGGACTAAAGGGGCACAGAGGAAAGAGATTCACAAGTCTGACGTTGGGATTTGGTGGCTTCATCTTCTTTGTAGATTCAGCTTTGGAACAAGATCTTGCTGTTCTCTGGACTCCCTGATGAGCTGTTCCTCCTGCTGAGGTGGAATTCTTCCCCCCAGTGCCTAATGGGGGCGGGGGGGTTTGCACAGAGGCTTCCAGGGAACAGAATAGCAGCTGGAATGGTGCCACAGAGTGATTATCCAAATGGTGACCCGAAGCTGGGCGAGGAGGCGAGGCTGTAGGTGCCTCCACCCTGCTGGTGGCTCCTTGCTGAGATAAGCACAGTCTGCAGCCCCTCAGCTGCCCATGGAGGCAGTTTAATGCATTCCCATGATTGCAGAGGGCTTCCTTGCCAAAGAGATGTTATTCCCCATGAGCCTGAGGTCTCTCAGTGCCTTAGTGCTCAGGGAATTATAGCCAGCAATTTCCATCTCAGTTCACTGGAGAAGGAAGCAGTGGGCACCTCAGTACCATTAACTCTGTGCTGTGATTAAATGCATCCCAATGAAACTCTTCCCTGCGGGACAGCTGCCAAGGGCTGGAATCACATAGTAATTTATTCCTGTGGTTAAGTATCTGCCCTCATTAGAACTCAAGCTTACTGAGAAGGGGCCACTAGGAGCTATTTGCTCTCAGTAATATACTTAGTGAGGATGAAGATACCTTGTGCTTATTAGGTGACCATGAGCTGGGAGGGAAAGGTATGGAGGACAGGGCAAAGGTGAAGTAGGGAAGCCCACAGTTAGCAATGCATCCCCATAGGAGGATGCAGCAAGAGAAAGCATCCTGAAGGCAGAGACTGGTGTATGCTGGCATCAGTACCAACTAACCAACTGCAGTGGCATCTTGGGTGTCTTTTAGCTACTTTGGACCTCAGCTTCCTCATCTATAAATAGTGGATTTTGAATATTTACAGATTTTATCAGTTCTGACATTATGAAACCTGGTAGCCTTTAGAGAAAAGATATGGTGTCTTCATTATTTTATCATATTTGATCTTTGATCTTTTTTGGTTGGGAGAGACTATAGATAGAGAACAAGCTCAGTGAAAAAGCTGAAAGGCTAGTGGAAAAGTAAATTAAATTGATCCTCTGTGATTCCAGGAACCCAGGAAGACTTTTATTTCAGTGTTTTGGTTGTGTATGTCTCCTCTGAGAGTAGAGATGAACAATGTGCACTTTTAAGAGATTATGCCCAAGGACGACATTGGCAAGAGGGGTAAAGAACTGTCCAGCAGGGAAAGCTCCTGAAACCACGAGGGAGAATTCCATTTCTGTTCTTACATTGTGCTTCACAATGTGCTAGATGCCAAAGAGGGAGACCAGAGAACACTGACCTTGTCCTTAAGGAGCTTACACTCAGGAAAGGACATTAGGCACAAACACTGGAACATCTAATACTTGGCTCTCAAAAAAAGAAACTCAGTAGTGGAGGGGTTCAGAGAACAGAGAGGAAAGTGAGCTGTAAAGACCTGAGGCACGTTGGGATTTGCAGTGGGCTTTAACCACGATTGGATACAATTTAGTGGCATATTGGGGGAATTTCAAGCAGAAGGGATGGCATGGGCAAAAAGAGGTTTGTAATCTTTGCAAAGAGGAGGGGAGGGAGTGGTGAGGAGGAAGGACAGGGAGGAGGAAAAAAATGAGAATAGTGGAAGGGGGGGGAGGGAGAAAAAGAAATCAATATGGAAGGAGACTCTGAATACAAGCCAGTGTGCAGGCCCATGTGCTTCTCAGGCACCACTCCAAGCTGTGGGCTTGGACTTTAGTCTGTGAGGAGAGCAGAATATGGGGAAGAGAAAGACACAGAGAGGAGAAAAGAGGAAGGCATTTCACATTGAAAGGGGGGAAAGCCCCTAATGAAGCAAATGTTCCCAAGAGGGCCCTGACCCCTCCTGCACTTAGGAGAAAGTACCCCCACAAACAGCGATGAGTCCAAGATTTAGGAGCCTGAGCCATTAGGAGCCACTGAAAATGTGCTAAGCCTCCCTTTCCCTCTTTCCTGCTGAATCCATCCTCCCTGGGCTGCTTTCCTTAGCTGTTGGATCATTTTTCCCTTGGTGTAAACTTCATGGTCCATGACTTGAAGATTGGAAGTTGGACAAAGGGTCTATTTGCCCTGCTATTGGGGTGTCAGCTGCCTCCATGAGAATGTCTACTCTTTGGGGAGATATAATAGCACCAGCACTGCTGTATCCCCTCTCCAGCACCCAAGGACATAAGGCTGCCCTCCTGCTCTCTCCTTCCCCTCTGTGGGGAAGTTCCTTGGAGCCCACCTGTTTCAGCATTCTTATTGCCTAAGCTCCCATGCCAGCAGCATCTTTACTCAAAGATTAACTGTTTAATTTTTCACTCAATTGTTTAGACTTGGCTTGTTTTTTTATTTCTTAGCCCCTTTAAATAGGCAAGCATCTATACCTGGACACTTGCCTTCTTTCACCCTTACACTGGTCTGAGAGGAGGGTTTTGTGTTAGAGTGAGATTTTGTTTAATATCCCCCACAGCAAAATACATTAGGCTATTTCTGTGGTGGAGTTTCCCTTCCCCACAATGATCTCCTTATTCCCCTCCCACCTAGAAATTGAGGGAAGAAATGGGGTGGGAGATAGAGCTTTTAGAAAGATACTCTTCAGATAAGACAAAGGCCTTTTATAGCAAGCAATGGCTATTGGAATTGTTTCCTTTTGTTATTTATTGCTGGGGCTTTCACATAGGAGTTCATCCCACGCTGTCAAGTCTTTAGTGTATCAAGTAACAGTTGGGACCAACTCCCTCCTGCTGAAATGCAAGAATAATAATCTTTCATAGTGAGACAGATTTAGGTTACATTCTGTGAGAAATTCCAAAGTGTCAAGAATTGATTTCCTTTGGTGCACTTTATTGGGGAGAGGGGCTCCCCAAAGGCCCCAGGTGGAGAAGGATGGTTGATCCATCTAGAATACATTAAAACGAGTACAGGTTGAAGGTACTGGTGGCCTGGACAAAGTGACCCCTAAATCTCTGATTTTATGACATTTCCATCTCTGGCTGAATACAAGTTATCACCCCTCCCTCCATGCTGCCCTGGAGAGCTGGGGACTGTTTTCCCCTTTCTGAAAGAGAAGGGAAACATCCATTATGAAAACCAATTGATACAATTTGAACCTGCATGCAATTAAAAACTAAATTAAGCAGGTTCATAAAATCTAACCTCCTGGTTTAACAAGCTTGATTCTGGAAGTGGCTTCTCAGACTCTGGCTGAAGGGTGGTGGTGGGGAGTGGGGCAGGGGGAAATTCACAGGTATCAGGAGAGAAAGTCCTGTTATTCTCCACCACTTCTGTCCAAATGGGTTTTGTGGCCATCTGACCCAGGGTTGCCAAGTCCCCTGCAGTGTGGGTGTAGGGGGGAGGCACTGCAGGTCACACAGGTCACTGCGGGCTCACCTGATGGATGCCCCATCTCTGAAGTCTGTGCCTGGTTGGGAGAGGTGCTGGGCCATACCTACAGCAGACCTAACAGTGGTGTTCACAGCCAAGTCCTGGTGTTCCTGCTCCACTTCCCATCCTTCATCACTGCCCACTGTTGACCGGGTACCACAGCAGGAGAGGATGACACACACATTGCAGTTATAGGCTGTGATCTTTCTTGTTTCATCTGTGCATCCGGGGAAAAAAAATGCAAAAATCGAGAAATCCTACCTTGACTCTAGACAGTTGAATGGAATTGAGGGACAGGCAACATCAGAAGGTATATATTTTCAGTTACATATACATACCTCATTTCAAAAAGATTTGATGAGGCTGGTAGAATGGAACTTAGAGAAGACAGCCTCCACCTGTGAGGAGAGTTATCATTTCAGTGTTTATGACCAAGCAAATCGTAAGCGATGGAAGAAGAGATGGGAGGAACTGGCAATCCTGCCTCTTTAATTAGGGTAAAAGGAAACCAGCCCCGAGGAAGTTGATGAAAATCTGGCTGAGTTAGGAGACAAGCACTGCAGCATGGACAAGCCAAAGGAAATGTAGGCCAATAAAGATCCAAGACAAATTTATAAAGGACGGCTCTTGCATTCCTGTAAATAGACATTTGGTTAATTTACCGCAAAGGGCAAAAGTTGAAAATTGGTATGATTTTTATCTAAATGTACTTATATGTTTATGTTCTTTTAAATAATTCTTTAAACTATATGTCTGATATTAGTGTAACTTTCTTTAATTGTATTTAATTAAGTTAGCTGCCTCAATTTAGTTTTGGAAATAGCATACATCTGAAATAGTATCCTTTCACATTTTTGCTTGGCTGTAAGGTAATGTGCTTTTATATGGCAACTGTATTCCAGTAGAAGAGCATGCGCCAGCTCTTCTGGGATGCTTGAACTAGGGCATCTTGACTATTGGAGGCCTCACATGCAGTTCACATTATGAAGTGACAACCCAGATGTTAACGTTAAACAGCTAGCATTGAATGCGTCCTCATGAAATGCAGTGCCTTACCTGCTGCAGCCCGTGGCTGGCTCTCTACTCCGTCCCGTTATCCTTTCTTTCTGTTTTGGGACTATGCAGTCCTGTGTTTCAGGGTAGCTGACCTAACCCACGGGGCAAGTCAGTCATGGTCACATTTCCCTAGTAAGTCGTTGGCTAACAAAAGGGTAAGAACCTGGGACACAATCTTGGCCAATTAGATAAAAGGGGAGGTGAGGTTGAGAAGCACCTGAGAAAGATTCCTTGAAAAGAGACATAAGGCAGAGTGTGTCTCTTCTTCCTCTGTGTCCTGCTCTGTTGTTATGCCAGGACGGTGGCAGCTGTGACCAGGGGCCGGGGGGACACCCCAATGAAGATGGATTCAACACAATGAGGGTGCCAGAGTGAAAAGTTGGAAAGAACCGAGGTTCTTAATGACATTGTTGAGTCATTCACTTAAAAGCCCTGGAATTTTTCTCCCTATAACTATTTGTTTTGTGGGCTAATAAATTGCCTTATTTGGGGTGGGCTTGTTATTTGGAATATTTTGTACCCATAGGTAGTCATGCATCTATTTCTTAAGCCAACAATCTTATAAAGTAAGTATTACTATCATATTCATATTGTCGTCGCAGAGCAGAGTGGCGCAGTGAAAGCGTGCTGGGCCCGTATTCATTTTTGTCGGTGAGTAAATTGACTTGGCTTAGAATGGCCAAGTCGCTTGCCCACGGCCACACAGACAGGATGTGCCGGAGGTGAGCTCATGTCACTCCAGAGCCATTGCTCCTGACTGTTAAATTAACCAATAAACCTGCTCTGGTCACTTATCTAAGGGGGCCTCTTGAATGCTAGCTGGACAAACTGGAGCCTACTAGAGGTGGGTGTCATCATATGGTGGTCAGACACTGTCCTCCTGTCTTCCTCTGGTCGGATAGTAACTGTAGCAGCAACAGCATATTTTATTGCAAAGAGTGACAATTTATATCTTTCATTTCATCACACCCTCTATTAGCGGGCAGTCAGACTCTAAAAATCAGTCCCACACTGACTCAGCCCCCCCCCCACCGAGATACATTTGACAATCGGAACTATGTCCAAACTACAGGCTGAACAAGGGCAGTGACTTTCCAGAGAGCCTGTGGGTGTTTATTCAGTTATTTATTTTGAGAGTCAGCCAAATTTCTTTTTGCCCCTGGTTTGGCGAATCCCTGCCCCTTTGCCTTGGTTTGGGGGAGGTGTGAGCTGATGACATGGTCCCGCTTGTTCGCCTAGCCTCCAGGTGGCCTCAGCTCCTAAAGTGGACCACATGATCACACTGGTGGTTCGATCCCATCTGGACCCAGCTGTGATTGGGACACAGCTGGTTTATGGGTCACTTTGTCAAAATGTTCCAATCTCCAGTGTCCCCTTCCCTGCAGCCAGGAGAACATTGCTATGGAAAGTGCCAGGGGCATCCAGTGGGCATTGGCAGTTTCCAGGACTTGGGAATAGAACCAAGGGGCGGAGACACAGCAAAGAGGGGAACAGAAGGCAGAGAGAACAGACAGATGGAGAGGAACGTTTGAGAAGGACAGTCAGGGAAGGAGAAAGACTAGCTCAACGATAATAATGACAATAATAATAATAACAGTAGCTTCATATATGTATTTTCAGTGTTTTCAGAGCACTAATTGGAAGGTCACAAAACCCTATGATGTGTGCTGAGTCAATATAATAATGAACATGTGAGAGCAATGACCATAGCTCCAGTGCTTTTGAGTCATTATTTTGTGCCATCACTATACTAGTTACTTATATCATCACATTTGATCCTTATAACAACCTGTGAAGTTCCCCCAATTGTTCCCCTTTTGCAGATGAGGAAATTGAGGCCCAGAGGGGTTAAGCGAGTTTTGCGAGGTCATATACAGCTAGTAGGCATGAGAACCTGGGATAGAACACCGGTCTACCGGCTCCAAATCTAATGAGCTCCCAGCTAGCCCTGAGAGATGGCCCAGGACCTGAGCCCCTTGGCTGGGCATCAGGATAAATTTGCCTCTCACACCCAGAAGCTGGTAGAAATACCAGGGAGTTGCACCTTTCATTAGGAGACAGAGAGATGAGTCCCCTACCAGGACTGGCTTGTGGAGCCGTTTATTAACTTTCAGGGCATTTTGCTGATGGTGCAATTTGCAGAGCTGTTAGTAGCAGTGAAACACTGGTGAGTGTCAAGACGCACAGGAAGATGAGGAGCGAGGAGGCTGCCAGCCATTCCAGTTGCCCTTTGCTGGGATTAATGAAGCCTGTGTGCTCTCCTGATGTTGGCAGTTCCCAGAAATGTCAGGTGCCACCTGGACTGTCTTGTGAGCTTGTCAAACTCCCGTCTGCTCTCCTCCCTTTCTGCCAACACCAGTCACTGGGGGAAACACTGGCACATCCTTAAGCCTCCCCTTTCCTTCCATGCTTGAGTTTGGGGCTCTGCTGGTCATTCAGACACACGTTTTGTAATTCTGGACCCAACTCTGAATTCAGTTCCTGGACTGAATACCATGCTTTCATGGCCCATGTTACTTTGTACAGTAATTGTGGAGAACAGCTCAACTCCATAATGAGGACAAATTTTATTCTAGCAACTGAATCTCAGTTAAAGTCACCACAAGCTATTTATTGATGTTTTTAGAAGAGAAACCTGAAAGAACATGCACCAACAGAGACAGCTTGAGCTGAACCACTAAGCCTCGCGCATCCTGGCTCTTATGGGTGTGGGTTTGAAGAAAGATTGAGCTGGGGGACCTGTCTTTCCTAGGCACAGGGTGGCGAAGCCACCAGAGGAGCTGAGGGAAGGAAGCAGAAGCTGAGGGAGACTTTCTCCATTCTCAGCTCCAGGAGGGCAGGTCTGGTGCGTCCATTCTGCTGTATTTGAGCACTTTTCATGGATCAGTTGCTCTTCTCAGTTTGGGGGAAAAAGCAGCATTTGGGATACAGGACCTGATATCCAAGAGCTCCTTCTGGTGGCAGAGGTGACCACGTAAATAAATTCATTTCAGGAGGAAAAGGCTGTGGCAGAGACGCGAGGAGAATGTTTTGCCAGGAAAGAGAGGAGTGTCTGCCAACGCCTTCCCAGAGGGTGCCGCTTGGGTGGACAGGCTTGGGAGTGGGATTCTCCCTGTGGAGGGGTGGGGAAGGGGCAGCATGATATACTGGGAAGAAGACAGTTTAAATCTGGTTCTGATAGTTCCTTACTGTGAGAACTTGGGCATGCTAATTAATTGTCTAAGCCTTAATCTTCTCATCTGTGAAATAAGGATAATGATGCCCATTTTACGTAACTGTGGTCAGGACAGAAAATGAATGAGGATTAATCTACATGAGGTTATTTCTGTGGATGTTGGTTTCTCCTTTAAATTCCTGGGGCTTGGAATTTTCAGAGAAGATCAGGCCATATTTGGAAAAGGCTACAGAATGTTTCTGTCTGAAAAGGGTGTGTACTGAGAAGGGTCAAGGACTTTGGATCTGGGATAGTTATTCCTGCCATCTTCCCCAGATCAGACTCTGCCTCTCACCAACGTACTTGCAAAGGGTGTTAAATTCTGTGTTTGACGGGTATGTATGCAGGATCTTAAAACTGAAGTTATATCAGAAAAATTAAGATTCTGCAGATACGGCAAAGTGCAGAAACTAAAAATACTCCAGGAAGGCAAATGCACAAAGTTTATCACATAACACAGTAGCAGGTTCCAGGGGCCCTGGCTTCCTGGGCTTAAAGTGTTTTGTGAATCAGGCAGAAGCCAGACACCAGGTGACTCTTGGACCCCATTCCATGAGTAGGTAAGCAGGTCTGAGTGGGGCCCAGGAATCTGCATTCACACAGGAGTGCCTGGCTGATTCTGTTGCATAGGATCTCTGTGCCTGGGCAAGTGCCACCTGGAATACACCACCCACTGTGATCAAGCCACCTCTCCCCAGTCAAGTCCCTGCGCCAAAGTCTAGAAGCAAAATGGAGAAATAAAGTGCCGGAGAAAGCCTGGTCCTGAGGCCATCTGGTGGAGTGCTCTGGCCTTGGGGACTCTGGGGTATTTAGCTGGTGGAACATCTCTGGGGCTGGTCTGGAGTCTGCTGCCTTGTGGGCAACCATCCACAGCAAATGTCTAAAGCACCCTTCCCCAAAGGACCAGCTCTCAGGTGAGGAGTGGTGCCCATACAAGGCAGGATGCAGGGGACCCTGGAAGCTCTTACTTCCAGAAAGTCTCCCCCTCAGGCCTGATGTTCTAACTTACATAGGTAAAAATCCCTCAAGTCCCTGCTAATACGCAGATGCGTTGTCCCAAGGGAGGAGCCCACAGATCTGTTAGCACACAGTGGGCTTCTCTGAAGAGAAGTGAATTGGCTGTTGAAACCATAGACCAGGACACTGAGGGAGTGACAAATTGATTCAGCCTGAATTAGGAAGAAATTTGTCCAGATGGGCATGGGAGTTAAATTAAGTTGATGAATTCAACCCACTATTTATTCAGGTCTGAAATTGGTTCTGTGGAAAGACAGTCGCTCTTCCTACTCACAGCACCCAATTAATGGTAACGCTAAGAGAATGAAATACAGA
Source organism: Eumetopias jubatus (assembly GCF_037043125.1). NCBI lineage: Eukaryota > Metazoa > Chordata > Mammalia > Carnivora > Otariidae > Eumetopias > Eumetopias jubatus. The sequence continues at coordinate 83,883,827 of NW_028274819.1, read as the reverse complement.
ATAGGGCCACTCTGAGGAGGGTAGTTAAAGATGAGGATGAGACACCTGGGTAAGGTCTTGAAGGATGGGCGGGATTTCCACCAGCAGAGGTGAGGCGTGCCTGTACGTGTGTGTGTGCGTGCGTGTGTGCATGTGTTTGTGTGTGAGGTGTATTTCTAGAAGAAGTGGTGCCCCAAGGAAGTTCAATTTGACTGAAGAATTCATACAGGAGGGGCTATGGTCAGAGTGTTACCTGGAAGTCTGCATTTCTGGGGGTCCATTGAGGGTTTCCAAACAGGAGACTGGCACATGCTTTGAAAAGCCGGTCTGGTGGTGTAAGGTTGCAGCAGGTTGATGAGGGTACACAGAGAACAGTCATGGGGCTCTTACTGCTGCCCAGCCACAGTGAAGGCTTGCACCCATAGGTGGCCTTTGGTATAGAAATACTCTTAGATAGCGCTTGCTGAGTGCATACTGCATGCAGGAATTTTACGTTAGTAACTAATTTTATCGATTGGCAGGTAAGGTGAAGGTGATTCTATCGTTCACCCTTTCAGCGAATATGCATCAAGGGCTCCTATGATACCCTTCTTGTGGGAGATGCACAATCTCTGTTCTTCAGAGACCTTATCTGCTAGTACCTATTTTTGCTGCTCCTTTTTCAGAGGAGAAAGCTGAGATGCAGAGAAACCCAGCACCTTGCCCAAAACTCACCAGCTAGCCAGTGGCAGGGTGTGGATTCAAACCCAAGTCTTGCTGGTGACAAATGACATAGGAACATCTGCTGACATTTCCTGATCACTAACAAGAGGCTTTATATGGGTTATCATTTATACACGATATTGTTGATCTTCATAAAGCCCCTATGAGGGAGCTATTGATTATTAACCCATTTTTTGAAGAAGAAAATGAGATAACAGAGAGACAAAGTAGTCCAAGTCACACAGCGAGAGGAAGAGCCCAAACTGGGTGTTAGTATCCAGGTGATCCGATGTACAGGCCTTACTCCTAAGCATCGCAACATCCAAAGCTTGATCTCTTCCTCCCTCTCTTCCTTTCCCCTCTCCTTCCAGTCCTCCTTCCAAAGAGAATTTAGTGTGGTTGTAGCCACTCTTTGCCCAGTGTGTGTGGGTGGCTGGTGCGGATTTGCACTGCAAGTGTCAAGGTGCTGGGTCAGCTACGTATTCCCTGCCTCTAGCCTCCCTGGATCCGTTGTGGCTCCTCGTCCTCAAGGCTCCCTCCACCCTGTCCTCTCTGGCTTCCTGGTCAGGGGTGGAGTCCACCTCATGCAGTGAAAGCCTGAGCCCATCCTGTTGCTCTCAAAAGGTTGTTCCAAAACTGAGCTCCTGGTTTTTGGCTGCAGGTCTGCCCCTCTCGCAACCTTCCCCCTCTAGGAAATGGCTACTCCATCCTCCCAGTTGCTCTCACCAAAACTGCAGAAGCTATCCTTGACTCCTTTCCCTCTCAAGTCACATCAAAGAATCCTGTCAGTGTGACCTTTAAAAGACTTCCAGAACCCAAGTTTTACCCACCCGCTGCTGTAAGCCCGGTCTCAACCTCTACAAGCTTCTCTCCTAGATGTTTCCTAAACATTTCCTGGCTGCTACCTTTGCCCCTCACCATCTCTCCTGCAGCCAGAGGGATCTTTTAAAGAATACAGCAGATGCCATGTCTCTGCTCAAAATGCTCCAGTGGCTTCCCTGTCACTGGGAGTTAAGATCCTGCAGTAGCCCTCAGGGCCCCCACAGCCTCAGAGCTTGTCTCTTGCCCTCTGCCCCTTGCTCACTCTATTCCAGCCATATGGCCTTTTTATTTTCCTTGAACATGCTGATCATGCTTCTGCCCCAGGGCCTTTGTACTTGGTGTCCCTTCTGCCTGGAAAACTCTTCCCCTGTTTCTGCATGGCTGATCCTTCATTTGCTTTAGGTCTATGCCAGTCAGGATGGGCTGCAGTACCAAACACCCCCATTTCTCAGTTACTTAAAGGTAATGAGGTTATTTCTCCCTTACACAACATGTCCTTTTCAGGCCAGCTAGAGTTTCTGCTCCATGAAATTTTGTCCTGGCAGCCAGGCTGACCAGGACACCCTCTGGGACACTATAGACAGCAGAAGGGAACTGGGCAGTAACAGCTGACCCTGGCCATTTCATTGGCCAGCGTATGTTACACAGCCACCCCTAATGTCACCTGGGTGGGGAAGAGCAATCCTGCCCCCTGCCAAGGTGGAGCGAGAACGGGGAGATTTGTGAGCAGTCTTTGTTATGTGCCATTGCTCCTTGGCCCGAGGAATTTTCTTTCTCCTTTTCTCCTATGGTGTTCTCTGGAACACTCACCACTTTCCAAAATTCAGTATTTAGTTGACTGCCTCTCCCTGATCAGAACGTGATTTCTATGAGGGTAGGGTCTTTGTCTATTTTGTTTACTATATGTCTCGGTGCCTAGAACCATGAGCACCAGATAGCAGATGCTGAATAAATATTTATTGAATATATGTTATAGAAGGGATTGTGTCTCCTCAAAATTTGTATGTTGAAACCCTAATACCCCATGTGACTACATTTGGAGATAGGACTTTTCGGGAGGTAATTAAAGTTAAATGAGGTCATAAGGGTGCAGCCCTGATCCAATAGGACTGGTGTCCTTAGAAGAGGAAAAGACACCAGCAATCTCTCATTCTCCACACACATAATGAGGAAAGGTCACGTGAGGACATAACACAAAAATGGCCAGCTGTGAGCCAGGAGAGACCTCACTGAGAAATGACCCTGACAGCACCTCGAGCTTAGTCTTCCAGCCTCCAGAACTGTGAGAAATAATTTTTGCTGTTTAAATCACCCAGTTTGTTGTATTTTGTTATGGCGGCTCAAGCTGACTAAGATAGTAAACAGATAAAAGAATGAAAGAGCCGCCAAGTGGTCTCCTGTGCTCGGCTACCCCACCAAGGCATCCTGGGGAGGGTTTGAAGAGGGCCTGTAAGCTGAGCCCTGCCTCCCAATGTTAGGGAAGGGGCAGCTGGTGCAGAGGCTCAGGTGAAGGTGAGCTTGGACAAGGAACGGAAGGAAGACCGAGTGGCCGTTGTGTGGTGTGGTGGGCAAGGGGACAATGGTGAGCAGATGCCAGGCCATTAGGGCCTCCCACCAGGAGAGGCTGGATTTTATTGGGAAGTTTGGATTTTATTGGGAAGCTACTGGTCCCATGCTTTTAGTTTTAAAAAAGTTGCTTTGGTGCATGTGTGGAGAATAGGTTTAAGAGGACAAATCTGTAAGGTCCTTGAGTTCAGGGGCAGGATGACAGATGCATTCCAACTCCCGGCCCTTTGCATGGGCCTGGCACTGAGTAGGCGCACACGTGTGTGTGTGTGTGTGTGTGTGTGTGTGTGTGTGAATTAACTGAAATGAACTGGGGGCTGAGTGGTGTCTGCTTTTGCTCTCCATACTTCTGATGGCAGAGAGCTCTTCTCTGCCAGGGCTCTACACTTTATCTCATTTTTGCCGGGTCTTGTAGAAAGTCGGTTTATTCCATCCTCTGCATTTAGCTGGGAGGGAGCTAGGTTATCTGGGGAGGGGGTCACAGTCCTAGGCAGAGTGAGGGCTCACGGTGTCAGCTCCCAGGGAAGATACAATGGCCATAGGTTCTCAGCACTCACAGATCTGTGCCACATGCCTGAACCACATCTTCTGTGCACACGACGAGAACTCTGATGAAGCTGTGTCCTGGCTGAAGCTAGTGTTGGGCTGGCTGGTGTGCCAGGGCCCTGACTAAAGACCACTCATCTCTGGCCAAGCAGAAGCTTGGGCGCCTTGCTAGTGCTGCCTCCCAGGCTCATCCTCCAGCAGCTGGGTGCCTGCCAGTGGTAGAGGAGGGGAGAAGCAACGGCGATACTCTGCCCTGTCTCTGCTTCCTGGATTAGGTCCTGAGCCCTGGTTGTTTAAAGCCACCATGGACTCCAATCCAAGACCAGTTGTGTTCAAGTCTCCCTCACTGGGAGGCTTGGGGGCCTCTGGAGATCTGTACACCCCCTGGGGCCTGGCGTCGGCCAGCTGAGGCCAGACCCCAAGCCAGACCCCCAGCCAGACCCGATTCTGTTATTGCTGTCGTCTGACTGCCATCTGGGACCCAGTTGTCCCTTCACAGCTGGCTCTGAGCCCCCCACAGATCATCTCTGTAGCTCACCCCAGGCAGGAGATATGGAAAAATAGCAGGCCCACAGGGACATGCTTTCTGAGTAACCCAAGGCTGCGTGGGGGCTCCGCAGGAGTCTCACCTCGTTCCCTGACCAGTGAGCCCAGCCAGCACAGGAGAGTCCATGGGTATCTCTGCTGTGTTCCTTCCTGTGCAGTGTGGGTGTTTGCGGTTGTGTGACAGTGTGCACGACTGTGTGTGTGTCCATGTATCTGCTCGCACAAATACACATATATCTACTCATTCAGAAAGTGCTTATTGAAGACCTACTATGTGCCAGGCACTGCTGGGCACCAGGGGACAGACCAGATGCTTCTTTTGCTCTTAAGGCCCTTTCAGTCCAGTAGGGGAGACACATGTGAACTGAGCAACATAAAATTATGTGTAAGTGTATGAATGTCAGGCATGGGTTCTCATGTATTGTGAATGTGCACTCGTGAAGGGGTATCTGTATGCCTGGGAGAGAACTCACGATGGCTTGTGTACAGATTATGCGATACCAGCACAGGCGGGCACCTTGTCTCGGTGAGAGGGCTATGGAAGGGGAAAGTCAGACATGCACATCTGAGCAAGTAGGAAGAGAGTAGTGTCTGAGGGTGTCCCAGAAATTACTGATAGCTCACAAGGGACAGAGATATCCACTGGGCTCCCAGGTCAACCTAAAGAGCCAAAGATCAGGTGTGTGGCCTGGTGAGAGAGCATGGGGCCTGGGAGTCACCATCAATTTGTCCCTGACCAGGCTATTCATGTCCTCCTCTGGACATAGTTTTCTCATTTGTAAAACCAAGATCACAGACTAAATAGTGCCTAAAGTGTCATTCAGCCTCGATGTTCCATGAGCCTAGATATGATCCCTGCTCTTAGGGAGTATATACTATAGACAGGGGTCAGAGAGATACCTAAATATACACCCAGACACCTGTCCCCCCCGACACACACACATGCACACACATATGCACATGTGGTGGACGTGCCCATGTCCAAGTTTGGGTCAAGAGACTCCCAGACCAATTAAAGCAGTCAGGAGGTCCCTTGGAGGACTTAAATGAAAATTAGGAAGGTCAGTTGTGGTGGGGAAGAGAGGGGAAGCAGCACAGGAGAGGAAATAGGGGGATGACAGTGGGTGCAGTGGAGAGCAGACTGCGAGCTGGTCAGGGGGCCTGCATAGGGCAGGAGCTTCCCTCTTCTGTCCTGATTGCAGAATAAAGGTGTACTTGTTGGCTCCAGGTGCTGGAGAAAAGTACCACAGCAGAGTGGCTGAACCCACAGAAATGTGTGCTCTCACCCTCTTCTTATGACATCAGCAATATGGGATTATAGGGCCCACCCTAATGACCTCATTTACCTTAATTACTTCTTGAAGACCCTATCTCCAAATACAGTCACATTCTGAGACACTGGGGATTGGGACTTCAACATATGAATTTTGGGAGACACAATTTAGCCCATAACAGGAGGGGTGGCAGAAACTTGTCTCAACAGGACAAGACACAGTAGGAACAGCCAGACATGGACATCGATTGTGTTTCTTCCAAAGTAGGGATGTAGAGTGCGGTGGGGGAAAGGCCCAGGTGGCCCCAGTAGAAGACCCTGGTCAAGGACAAGTCACTGAATCTTCTGGAGTCTCCATAAAATGAGGCTGAGCTAATAAAGTTTCGAGTGCTATGTAAAAGATGAGGATAGTAACAGGAATAACAGGAGTGCTTTACTGAGTGCCGAGCGTGTGCCAGGCTACACTAAGGGTTTTTCCTGCGTCACAGGGTGGATTTGTGATTTCCTCATTCTTATGTGTAGCCTGGTAACATGAGGCTAACGTAATGGGGGTGGGGATGCAACTCCAGGCCGAGAAGGAGCCCAACATTCTTTTAACATACTAATCTGTACCCCATAAGTAAAGCACGGAGAACCAAAGCTGTTCACCCAAAGTCACCTAGCTAGTGCCACCGCTGATGAGTTGTGTGTTTCTCTGGATTCCATGTGGGCTGCCTTGGCATTTATGTTAGAGATGTCTGTGAGATGCATTTATTCTCTAGTTGTTAGATCATTTTGCTTTTCCAAGCAGATGGAAGACAGTGCAGAGAGGACCTTGATTTGTGCCAATCTGGGGGGCTGGGAGAGAATGTAGCAATGGTGGTTTGTTTTGGTCCCAATGCGTTTGTGCAGGAACACATCCTCAATGATATAGATGATGGGGTCGACATTATGTTCAGGTTGAGAGGACAGTTTTCTGGAGCCCTGGAAATGTACCACCCAGGGACTCACCTTTCCACAAATGACAATGCATACTGGACATAACAATGTCCCTAACTTTAGCCTCACATTCCTGTTCTGCCGTGGAGCACAGGGGTGTGAGCCCACACCCTGCCCAGGGTGGGAGAAGCTGTGCATTGTGTGACTTGCCAGTGCATTGCTCAGCTCTGTCCCTTATTCCCCCACAGACCGGGAAGCCTCCAGCTAACCTTCTCTAGCCCAGTAGGGCTGTTGCCTTCCTGCCTATAAATATGAAAAGCTGATTTTTCCAGTAGAGTAAGGCTTTAATGTAGAGCTGTTTTAAGCTCCCCGCACAGCATGTCTTAACAGCTTGTTGCATGAAATCACTCACTTGAGTGGCTTTCAATCCAGGCCAAGTCTGTGCTACCCAAACCAATTCCTCTTCCCATGCCTCTTAGCCATCTGCCTCCCCACTCCCAAACCCAGCGTCTCATGGGAGTGAGCCAGGCTCTGGGTTTGACTCACTCCGGTAGGGGATGGAGGGAGCTGGGTGGGGTCGGGTGGGGGGCAGACGCACCCTAGGACAGACGGGGAGATCACTGCCTGATGAAAGCCAGACCCTGGAACCAAATCATAGACTTATAGCCGGGCAGATTTTCAGCAGGTCATCTTCTCAGCACTGCGTGATGGTTAAAAGAGTAGATTTTAAACCCAAGCACACCTGCGTTCCAATCTTGGCTGTGTTGCTAATTAAATGTATAACCCTATGCAAATTACTTTCCCTGTCTGTGGCCTCATTTTTTTCATATTTGTAAAATAGGGGTAATAATAGTACCTACCTTAGGGGGTTGTCATGAGGATTAAATGGACAGCACATGCACAGGGCCCCAAGAATGGTGTCTGACACATAATACACGCAGGGACATGGTAAGTCTTGTTTGGCATCTGCTTGTTTGTGTGTGTGGCTTGAAGACAATATCTGCGGAGCACAGTGGGGCTCATTCCAGGTAACCAGGTGTGAAAGGCAGGTTTAGTCCCTTGTTCTTGCCTCCATCTAACTGCTAAGGTGTTCCTTCCCCCTTTTCCCCCAGTTCTGTTTTTTTTTTTTTTTTTTTTTTTAAATCCCATGTTGGTTCTCTGTTTCTGCCAATTAGACCACCCAACCACTTCTGTGTAGCAGCCCCATGGTCCATCTTGTTCTCTGGCTCCAGTTGGTGCTAGTGTGCTTGGGGCGCCATTATGACCTGCTTGGAATGCTGACCCTACTTTCATCCTGAAACCCTAAGACCAGCTCCCAGTATTCTTTTCAGACTGAAAAACACCCTCCTCCCCTGCTGTCCCTCAGGACTCTCCTCAAAGAAAACAACTTTAGGGAAAAATGAAGCTGTTTTAAATATAAATGGCTGGGGCACAGTAGGACCTTATTAAAATACAGAGAGATTAACAAGGTCTCATTCCCCTCAATTATTAACAATGTACTTGTTCTTCAGAAAAGTACCCATGAAAATTTAAAACAGATGAAAATGGTTGTTCACTTAAAACTGCTCAGTTAATCTGTGAGTAATGTTTTATTCAGTGCATTAAATGAACATGCGAGGTTGGACACCTGCTGGTCCCTCACCCCAGGGCACCAATAGGCACATCGATGGAGAGAGACACAGAAGGCAAGGGACAGCTGAAGGCCAAAGGGGGAGGGATCTTCTCTTCAATTTATTGTCCAGCCCCACATTAATGGGTGTCCAGGAAGTTGCAGGCCAGGGTTCTGATGGCCAGCACAGCGCCAGGAGAGCGGGCTTCCTGGGTGGGGAGCAGAGGGGCACCCGCATGGCGAGGAGATGGAAGTCTGGCCCCTGCTGTTCATGTGACCGCTGGTATCCTCCTCACACAACAGGACCACCCTCATGTTCACCATAGCTCACTCTTGACATCCTCGTTACTGTGAGAGAGAGAGTAAGGAGTGTTTATTCCAGGCTGGAGCAGTGCAGAAAAAGAGGACAGTGGTCAGCTGCTTTGGACTTTTGGAGGGAAAAGGGCTGGACACAAGAAGGGTCGGGCTGCATGGCCCGATGGCCCCTGTGTCCTGGGGGGAAACACTGGCTGGGGATGAGTGGGGTGGCTATACTTTTTGGTGCTTGATGCTTGGTTGTCCTCTTTCCCCCACTTGGCCTGAACCTGGCTACCATAGGCAGTAAACAAATATCCTTTGAATGAATTAATAAATGAATAAATAATTGAACAATGAAGGTAGGGCACATGCACATGCCTTCCCAGTGACTCCCACAGGGGCCTCAGCCTCCCCGCCTTGGAGGGAATGAGGTGTGACTCTGGGACCTGGCAGTCCCAGAAGACTGAACAGCTACCTCTGTGGGCCCCACGGGCTCCCCTCCTTGGAGAGGGAGCAGCTCTGGCTGGTCCCGGGACCTGGCCTCCTGGACATCATGGACTCCGGCTCCACCATCCATTGGCTTCAGCAGTGTCTATTGGACTCCCACAGTGGAGGCAGCTTTGAACAAAGAAGACAGCTCTGTTTTCTGCAAGGCAGCATTCTCCTAAGCCTGTGTCATTTTTCTCCAAATATCCTTGGAAACTGAGCTGAAGGATGAATGTGGAAGGCCAGGTGTGGGGAGCCCAGACGGGGCTTGGGGAGGTGTTGGCTCACTGAGCAGTCTGTGTCAGCTGGGGAACCCAGTCTCTGCAGCTCAGCATCAGACTGTGTGCACATGAGTGTGCTGCTGAGTGGTGTTGGGGTGGGCGGTGAGGATGTCATGGCCAGGGCATCTCTTTCAGTGGCTCTCAGTGAGGCCGTAACTCTGAGAGGAGGAAGAGGATGAGGGAGAGGACAGACTCCTTGATGGGCATGCTATCCTAAGGAAGGTGTGCCGTTAGGGTCCTGCGGATTTTATTCAGAGGCACAGCTCTCTACAGTTGGCAGAAACAGTAAAGCTTATAGAGGCCTACTCAGTCATTCATGCGTTCAGTGATACTTGCCATAGATGAGCTCACATATTGGTGGGAAAGACACACAATGACAGGTGAACCAAAGGATATAATCTTAGTAAGTGATAAGATTTAGGTGGAAAAATTAAAGCAGAGTAGGAATCAAGAGTTCCTGCTGAGACAGCCTCACAGAGATGACATTTGTGTTGAAAGCTAGATAAAGTGAGCAAATAGCACGTGGGCCACATATGTGCCCAGAGGGAAGAAAGAGGAGCAGGTGCATGGGCCTAAGGAGGAGCTCTTCAGGGTATTTGAGAGAAGTACAGAGGCCCCTGGGTTTGATGCTAGGGCTGAAGTCACAGAAGGAGGAAGCCCAGCTCAGAAAAGGCTTGGGGGAGGGCTTGGACTTTCTTCTGAGTGTGCAGGAAAGCCACTGAGTGATTTTGAGCACTTGATAAAAGTGACCTTACTTATGTTTTGAAAAAGACAAAACAAAACAAACCATGACACTCTATGGAGACTGGACTGTAGGAGTCCAAAAGCAGACACAGGTGCAGTGGTGACTTAATGCTACAGCCTCAAGCCCTGTTGTGAGAAATGGCTGGGTCAGGACAAGCGGAGCTACAGACTGCAGGTTGGTATAAGGCATGGGAAAACCAGTAGTCAAAGAGGTTGCCGAGGTTTGTTTTTCCCTAAAGTAACTCCACGAATAAAATTGCCATTTACTGAAATGACAAAGACTCTATGTTTAGTGCTCGTGTTTTCTCCCAGGAGGAGATACGTAGGTGTGGAGTTCAGGAGAGCAGATGGGCTGGATACATATGTTCAGGGTTATTAATGTGTACTTTACGTAGTAAAATTCACCCTTTCAGGTGTATAGGTATATGAATTCTGCCAGATGTATACAGTCTTATAACCACCACCATCAATCATGATAGAGAAGACGAACCAATCAAGATATAGAATATTTCCATCAATCCAAAATGCTCTCTCATGTCCCTTTATAGACATTTCCCCACCATAGCCCCTGAAAATTAATTTCTATGTCCCTATAGTTTTACCTTTTCCAGAACGTCACACAAGTGGAATCAGATAGATGAAATCATGTGGCATGTTCATTTTTGTGTGTAGCTTCTGTCCTTTAGCACAATGCATTTGAAATTAAGCCATGTCATGTGCATCAATAGCTCATTCCTTTTTATTGCTGAGTAGCGTTTCACTGTAGGGCTATCCCTCAATTTGCTTTTCCATTCACCTGTAGATGTACATTTGAGAATTTTCCCCACCTATTTGGCCATTATAAATAAAGGCTGAAATAGAGTCACACAGTACACATGTCTTTGTTTCTGTTGAGTAGATAACCAGAGTGGGATTTCTGGGCCACAAGGTAAGTGTGTGTTTCACTTTATGAGAAATTGACAAGCTGCTTCCATAGTGGTCCCATGACTTTGCATTCTCAACAGAGTGTATCAGAGTTCCCGCTGCTCTGCATCCTTACCAGCACTTGGCAGGCCAGACTAAGCAATGTTAGCCATTCTAATAGGTGTGCAGGGCTACCTGTTTGTACTGAGAGGCATCCGCCACATATGCACAGTCACGGGAATACATATACTCCGTAGGGATCCAGTATGCACAGCAAAGAGAAGAGGTCTGAGCAGAGGAGAGTGGGAGGGGCAGCCGGTTAGGGAGAAGGAAATTAAGGAGCATGGTCCACGGCTAAACTACAGAAGTATTTTAGAAAGAGGGAGTGATATGCTGGCCGAGTGTTGTTGAATAGCTGCAGAAGATTAAAACTGAAACTCGATCATTGGATTTGGAAAGATAGTGGTTGTTGACCTTGATAAGAGCGGTTTTAGGGTTGTGATGTGGTGAAACCCGTGTGAGGCTGAGTGGGGAGGCGATGGACTTGAACGAGAGGATTAGGCTCCTCATGCTCAAGGACAAGGTAGCGGAGTCTGTGGGCTGCTTCTCCAGTTTTTCCCTTTATTCTTATTAATAGAAATTTAATTTTATTTGGGATGGCAGTATGCATAACTTGAAAAGACTACTGGAAAACTCTCTGGAAAAACTACACTATAGATGTGCTAGTGATGCCTATTCAGTGGACATCCAAGAAAACTCCTTCAAAGGGGAGGAGGCATTGTTGGTAAGTACCCACTTCACCTTCACCGTCCTCCTTCCTGTCTGCAGCCCCAGCTGCCACTCTGGAATCTCTAGTGAGGCTGACCTTGAGGGTGGAAGCTGGCACCAAGAAAGGCAGAGAAGAAAGACAGAAGTAATTTAGATCCAGGTAGTTCTATGGAGCTGCCAGATTAGCTCAGTCTGCCGCCTCCAGATTGCTTCTCCTTGAACCCGGATGTGTTAAGCTGATACATTTACTTCAGTTAGCAGTTGAACATATTTCCTAAATGATATAGATGGTAAGCCTCAGAATGAATACATCAATTTTCTCTAATTAATCTATAAATTTGATTCCCAAATGAATAGCAAAATAATTTGTTTTGGAATTAGATAAACTGATGTTAAAATTCACATAGAAAAAGAAAAAAAATAGCTCAAAAAATTCCAAAACAGAGGTGCATCAGGGGAGATGAGTTGCTATAGTTATATTTTAAAGCTATAATAAATAAAACAGTGTGGTACTAGTGCATGAATAGTTAATCCAATCAATGAAACAGAAGGTAGAATCCAAAAATAGAACCAGATACATAAGGAAATTTAGAGTAATGTGAAGAGGCTTCCTCAGATATTCTTAAATTTGTGGGAAAGGAGGTGGACCATTCAACAGCATTGGAATAATAAAGTAGACCCAGAGAAAATTGCTGTTGAATCCAAAAGTGGGATATTAGTAGGCATCTTAAATTAGAGTATATTCCAAATGGGTCAAAAATTTAAAGGTGAACAAAAAATGATCTGTATAGTAACTAGAAAAATGAAAACATGGAAGAATTGTTTATAGTCTCAGAGTGGGAAAGTCCTTTCTAACTATGACAGGAAAGAAAAACATACCAAGAAATAAAACTCTGGTAAGCTGGACTACATAAGACAATTTAAAAAATTCTACATGGCAAAACCTACCATAAGTAAAGCCAAACAACAAATAATAAACTGGAGGAAATGTTTGCGACTCTGACCTCAGACTAAGGTCAATTTCTCTCAAATATAATGAGCTCCTACAAAATAAGACCAAAAACTCAAAAGAAAAATGGGCAGAGCCTATGAAGTAGCAATTCACAGAAAAGGAAATGCAAATAGCTCTTAAATGAGAATAGATGTTTATCTTTACTGAATTTAAGAGAAATGCAGACTAAGACTTCCCTGAGATCCCACTTTCTGCTAGTGGATAGCTGAAGAGCAGAGGTTAGAAGACCCTCTGCTGTCAAGGGCTTGTGCCGACGGGAGTCCTCACCTTTGCTGTGGAGAGTTGAGCTGGGTGGAACCATGTGAGGAGCTTTACCAGAAGCTCTCCCTCACATATGAACATCACTCTGCGGTGTGCCCACCACATTTGCACAGATTGATTACTTATTTGATCCCACATGCTGAGAGACGAGAGATTACATCTTTCTTTTCCAGATGAGGAGATGAAGGTCCAGGGAACTGGAGGCAGTTTTCAGGTGACAAGCCAGAAATGAACTCAGGCCTTGTTACGCACAAACAAGTGCTCCCCCCACCCCTCAGCCCATCTTCCTCTCCCCCTCCTTCTCTGCCTTCCTTCCTTCTTTCCTGCTTCCCTTCTGCAAATAAGTACTGAGAGCCTGATCTTCACACAGGGAAGTATGAATTAGCCCCTGCCCTCAGGCTTGTAAGTGGTTTCACATGCATCTGAAACCTGAGGGACCAGGCCAGTGAAGACCGTGGGTGCCTCTGACCAGGGGTGCGGAGAAGATTGCAGAGGTCTTTGCAACTGCTCTTTCTCTGGACATCTGAGACCCAGGCTGCCTCCCCACCTACCAAAGGGAAAAACTGTGCAGAGAAACAGACCCATGAACAGATGGGTCCAGAAAGCCCTGGAACCTGAGGAGTTCAGTCCAGGGAAAAGCTTGATACTGAGACCACGGTCTTAGTCCTGGTCTGCTGTTACTGAGATGTTAGAGGCCCACTCTGGCCCCCGGTGTTCTGGGGGGAGGCTCTTCTCCAAAGAAGAGTGAGGCTGAATAAATTGTGAAGAGACAGTAGGGCTTGACAACCGGTGAACAAAGAACCTCTTATTGGAAGTGGAGGGTGAAAGGACAGGGAATGGGAAACCTGAGACCTGCCAGGCCTGCATAGAAGCCAGAAATGGACACATCTGTCACTCCAGGGTGAGAGGAGGCTGGCCAGAGAAGGTGGGAGATGGGAAAACTCACGGGCAGGGTGTGTGTGTGTGTGTGTGTGTGTGTGTGTGTGTGTGTGTGGTGTGTATGGGATATGTGTGGTGTATGGTGTGTGTGGGGGTGGTGTGTGAGTTGTATATGTGTGGTGTGTGCGGTATGTGTGGTGTGTGCGGTATGTGGGGTGTGTGTGTGTGTGTGGGCGTGCGCCTATAAGTGAGTTTGGTCAGGGTGAGTGTGAGGGAATGGGTAAAAGATGGATTTCGCTCTTGAGGAACTCACAGTCTGGTTTGAAAGGCCAGACATTTGCACAGTTAATTATCAGCCAAGGCAGCAAACAGTAAGCCCCAAAGCCCTGTAAGGCTGGGAGGGGCAGTGGGGGACCCTTGCATCATTGTCTTAACTCCCCATGAGGGAGGCCACCCAAGCTGTAGACCTCTCAAGGGCCAAGAATTACACTTGACCAGAGACATTTCTGCATCCTACAGCTGGGCTCCTACCTGGAGTCTCCCCAGACTGGAGCTCAGGATGGCTGGGGTTGCCGGCGCCCCTCAGCCCACCAGCCTGTAGCCTGTGCGGGGCTTTTCCTGCCCTCACCTCAGATCCCCTCACCACCCACTGGGCCTGTTGCTTCTGTCTGGTGTGAGGATTCTGCAGATGCCCCAGCATTGTCCCAGTGTTGTGTGGCTCATATCTTTTTTTTTTTTTTTTTGAGTGGCTTGTATGTTGCACAGCACACATGCTCAGGTGCTTTGCTACCACCTGCTAATCATCTCCCTGTGGGCTTGTCACCTCTCCCTGCTTTCTTATATACTCCCTCCTGGGCACCTGATGGTTCCCTGTAAATACTTCCCAGATGACCAGCCAGAGGTGAGGTAAGAGACCCCAAGACCTGTAGTGTGGTGGAGCTCAGCCTCAGAGTGAAAGGGACCCTGTTAGTGGTTCAGAGCAAGCTACCCCTGACACAGACATCCATTCACATCCTCTGCCCCTGTCTGGTCATGCCTGGTCGGTGCCTGAACACTTGAGTGACAGATTTCTCAGTTTCCAGGGGAAGCAGATTCTAATTTCAATGTGAGAACGTGCCTCCTTTCAATGAGTCGATATCTGTCTTCCTGAATCTACCAACAGTTGGCTCTTGTTCTGTATTCTGGAGTCTCACAGAGAAAAAAAAAACAACACAACAAAAAAAAAACACCACTACTCCCCCTCCCAAGGCATCTAGTGGAGGAACTTTCAAAGCAAGAAACGCTCAGTCCTCAGGGCTGACTCCAGTTTCCTTTCTCAACTGACAGCAGGGCCCACACCCTGTCTGTTCTGAACCCATCTCTGTCCAAGAGCTTTCTCTCACCCCAACAAGTGGAATCACACCAGCCCCACACCCCAATCTGCTTCTTCCCTTGGAAGTAACTGGCAGTGGGGACAGGGGACATCTGCAGGTGGCTGGGAAGACTTTGGTGTTTCAGGGCCTACACAGGAAGATTTTTGGCTCACTTAGCCCTCTGACTGATGAACAGACATGAATCTCATTCTGCAGGTTCTCTGAGAAACGAGCATTCTCAGGAAAGCAGTCGTTGACAACGAGGCAAGCCAGGAGCCTGTGCCAAGCATATGGTGCCTCCTCCATCCCTTCTGGCATCACACCCCTCTGGCGGCTGGAAAGAGATTGGCCCCCGGTCCTGCTGTCTGCAGCCTGCCCACTTCCATCTTCCAAGGAACCCAGTGCCCCAGAGGCAGGAGGAGTGAGCAGGGACTCAAGGGCACAAGGAAGGACAAGGAAAGCTCTTCTCTGCTCTACCCTTTCAGGATGAGGTCCAGGCTGCCTCTCTACACGTGGGTACTGGGAAGAAAGGGAGCATGTTGGCCAAGTGCATGGGGATGCTCAGCAGGAAGGGAGCTCCAAGATGGTAAGATGCTGCCAGAAGTCCTTGTCATCTTCCCACACAAGCCCCCCTTTCTCCTCCGAGCTGCCAGCCAGCCCCCTGCCTACCCTCTCCTCATTCCCACCCTCACATGTTCCCCCCTCCACCTCTCTGTAGACCAGAAAAGATGTTGCAGGGCTGGATGCATATTCATATCAGAATGAATGCCATAGTAACTCAAAGGCAATGGAAACAGTTTCATGACAGAGGCTCTAGGAAGCACACCATCCTGAGATTGTGTTTGAGCCCCAGGGATGGAGGGCCCACTGAGCCTCACCAGGCAGGAACCTGGTGAGACATGCTTGGCTGGGTGCTCCAACTAGGGTAAAACTGAAGGCATTAGAACTAACAATATTAGCAGATTTGGAGTCTTTCACTCCATTCTTGCTTCTGAATTATTGTGTGCTCTTGGAAAATGTCCCCTGTTCTCTGAGGTGGAGGCAGGGAGGGTAGTAGAACTTAGATGTAAGATGGACAGTGTTTTGCATCTCTAAGGGGGATGCCAGGAACCTTAGGTGGTGTGAACTTCAATGCTGGCTTTGGCATTTGAGTCAGGCATCCTGCTTGGTATTCGCTAGTGAACAGAAACCTGGCTTAGGACTCTAGAGACCTGGGCTTCCGACCTGACTTGCCTCTGAAGTCAGACAGCTTGGGTTTGCACCCGCTGCTGTGGACTTCCCATATGGCCTCTATTAATCCCTGTGAGCCATCAGTGAAATGCAGGATAATAGCCCCCGTCTTAGGAGGCGGGACAGGGCCCAAGGGAGAGGGGATCTAATCAAGACCCCACCATTTACTAGTGGTGTGACTTTGGGCAAGTATCTTCATCTCCTTGTGGTTTGGTGTCTGTTCTTAAACACAGAGATAATGGAAGGACCTCCCCCACTGAGCAGTTGTTAGGATAAATGAGATAATACAAGTAAAGGGCTTAGGACAGCACCAGGTCTATTGGAGGTGTTTGATCAATGTTAGCCATGAAAAGTAACTTCAAGGGCTGTGTGAGGGTTCAGTGCACATAAGAAGCATCCAGTGATTAATAGTTGTTATTAGTAGCAGTACTAGTGTAGCTCTACAAATTGGGGGAGAAGCCTCTGGGCCTTCAGTTCCCCATCTATAACATGGAACAGTCTCTCCCTCCCCTCCCTTTATCTCAAGCACAAGTTAAATGTATATCCACCCATGAATGTGCACATGCTTTGGGGGAACACAATCCCAGAAATACAAGACATTTCCACGAATATACATCTGCCCTCTACACAAATTAACAGTGAGTCTCTCAAACATATTCAAATAAGAATTTTTATTCTGCCTCCACCAGGGGAACGCGAAAAAGAAGGGAGAGTGAGACAGTTCTCATCATGCTAAGAGCTCCTCACCATCTGGAATGAATCAAGCATTAATTAAGAACAAGGAAGGAACGGCTGGAGGGAGAGCTAGGGTCCAAGTGGAGAATACCCATGAGGCTTCTGTGCTTTGGGAATGCCTGGACCATGAAGTCCTCTTCTCCCCCAGAAATCCTCTGTCCACAAAGCAGAGAGGCTCCTGGGGTGATGGGGCCTGTCAGTGTCCTGCGATGCCCCCAAAGCTGTCCCTGGCAACTTCACTGAGCAGCCATCTGATGCTCCTGCTCTTGGAGCAGCAGTATCAGAAGCATTTGGGGGCTTGTTAAACATGCATATTCTCTTGCCCCTTCGTTAGACCTGCTGAGGAAGAAACTCCTGGGGTGGGACCAGCAAGCCTTCCAGAACATTCTGATGC
Organism: Eumetopias jubatus; assembly: GCF_037043125.1. NCBI lineage: Eukaryota > Metazoa > Chordata > Mammalia > Carnivora > Otariidae > Eumetopias > Eumetopias jubatus. Next base: position 83,866,524 of record NW_028274819.1, on the reverse strand, counting down.
ACCACTGAAGTTTGAGAACTCTTGGCCTATACCAAGAAATGCTCATGAAAATCTTCAGAATTGTAAAATGGGACAACACTACCATCTGGTCTCCAGTGTACAGAAAGCTTGAGTTTTGGTGTTTTGGGTAAATAATACCTATCCTGAGAGTCACTGTAAGGATTAGAAGTGACACATATGACATACTTGGCACATGGTGGCTTCTTTTAAATAGAAAACAGATGAGGAATCCCTCCTCCATGCCTATCTTTTCACTCCGTTTTGCCCCCAGTATTTGATTAAGGCTGTGGACTGAACGTTTGTGTCCCCCACATTCACACATTGCAGTCCTAACCCCCAAGATGATGGTATTTGAAGGTGATGGGGTCATGAGGGTGGGGCCCCATGATGGAATTAGTGCCTTCTAGAAGGAGACATGAGGGATGACCTCCATCTCTGCCATGTGAGGACACAGCAAGGAGAAGGCTGTCTGCAAACCTCACTGACCCCTGACCAGGCAGCCTGATCTCAGACCTGCAGCCTCCAGAACAGTGAGAAATACACATCTATTGTTTAAACCACCCAGTCTGTGGTATTCTGTTGTAGTAGCCCTAAGCTAAGACAATTAATATATAAATAAAATTAATTGGAAACATTTTTAGCACTTGTCATCTGCAGCTCTCTCCAATGGGACGGTCCTCCCTCACTTACTTCACTAGACACTGAGCACAGTGATAAGCCAGGGAGGTGTAGAGAACATACCTTAAAAAATAAAAATTTAGAACAACTTTTAAGGCATTACAACTTTCCTGCTCCATTTCATTTCCATATCCTAATACAGATGTGTCCAGAAACACCTCACAGCTCTCTGAAATCCACCTTCTATGTTTCTTCCAATTTGACCAGCCAATCCCTACTCTGAAAAACTCAAACCAAAGCGAACAAACAAACAAAAATGAGTCGCACACACCACACAGAAGTAAATGCCCATCCTTGCTCAGGATCAGTGCAGGGTATATACAGCCCCCCCCCCCCGCCCCACGCCAAGCTTTGGGGTAGTGGTCTGGCCTGGGTCTGTGATACTGGAGTGCAGGGCTCAGAGGGGTTGCTCCCTCTTCTTCTACAAAGAACAAAGCCCTCTAGGTTGTTTGCTGCCCTGATGTGGGACAGTGAGGGCTGGAGGGGTTCACTTAGCTGTAGACCCCTGCCCTGCACAGGAGCCCGAGGACTGTGAGAAGAGCCGAGGGCATTTACATTCCTGCTTTTAGCTTCACATTGGGTGCAAAATACCAAGTGGACAAAAGACTATCAATATATGCCAAGCTGTGAGGGAAGGTGCGGCTCACTTAGCTGCCTCGACATCGATTTTCACCTGCTTTTGTTGACGAAGCTGCATTCGTAAGTAGTGATAAATCCATTAGACAGACATGACGCTCCTTTATTCAGTGTCTACAGTGGCCAGGCATGGACCCTGGATGTGGGGCTGATGCGATAAGGCTTTGTCTGGCGCAGGTGAACCTCAGTGAGCTGATGGGTAGACAAGTGGACAGAGCTTGCCCGAGACTGGCTGGTGAGTGGCGGAGGAGAAGGACCTCATGTTGCACTTACCTGCGTGGGGGCAGGTAGGTCTTGATTTGTATCTCACTTCTACTTCACTTTGGGACCTTGGGCAGGCCATTCAAGCTTTCTGAGATTCTGTCCTCACCTGTCTTTGAGGCTTAAGGACTAAGGAATGCAGAGCAGACTGTCTTTTGCACTACCCCCCACCCCACAGCCACCCTGGGAGGTTGGCAGGATAGCAAGCCCTCCCCTTTTTATAGACGGGGATTCATATTTAGGCTTAACCAAAGCAGCAGAGCCAAGACCAGAACGCAAGGACACAGACTTTCTCATTCCAGTTCCAGGGTTGAGCCCTCATAGCATGCTGCCTTTCTGCTCCTTGTGTTGTGAAAATAATATTGCCATTTTGTCATTAGTTGAAACAGGGAGTTGGCTGACAAGCTCGAGCCACAGAGAATGCAGAAGGAGAGTTTGGGGTTGGCCAGAGACACGTACGCCGTGCACAGAATTCCACATCCCTGGAGAGGGGTGTAGAGGTTAGGGGGCTCATTGACACAGTGACCACCAACTCAGCCAGATCTCCAGTGAGGTGATGCTGGGTTTTCAATGAGGAAAGTGTGACAGGGTGACGGGACCCCTACATGGCTGGGAAGAGGGCCCAGGGACTCAGGGCTGGCCCCGGATCAGAATGACAGAACAGCAGTGAGAAAGCTCCTATGTGTAGGTGCCAGGCACTGTGGACACCTCCATCATCCTAGTGATACCTCACCTCTCTATATGAGAACCTGAGCTCAGGGGTGTCAGGAGGCAGCTAGAGTCCACAGAGCTGTCCAGGGCGGAGCTGGAGTTGGGGCTCAGCACTCTTCACTCCCTGCTCCAGGGCAGAGGGAACAGGAGGCTGGAGTGAGTGGGCCCAAGACCCAGGCCAGGCAGGTGATTCTATGCTTGCTCCAGAGAGCTGAGCAGGCTGGCACCCTGCTGCCTTCAGGGCTCAGAAGTGAGGGCAGGAGCTGGGTAGGAGTGAGGGATCATCACTGGACCAGTCAGCGAGGCTCCAGGAAGGCTCAGAACCTGGGAAAGCCTGGTTGCTCTGTGGGGACATGCCTCCAGGAAGCCCATGGCCCTGAATGCTCCATGTTCCTGAACCACATGGGGGCGTATACTGCCATGACACGAATATGAACTTTCTCTGCCTTTTCTCCTCAGTTAGAGTTAGGTTAGCACTTGGGGACAGAGATTGCCTTATCTCTCCCCTGTCTCTGCCCAGCATGAGCCTCCGCTTAAATGCTGATGGCTGACTTCCTCATCTCAAGGGCATTTTAGCCCCGACTCTAATAAGAACTGCGAATAGGAACTTGATACAAGGATGAAAACAGTAGCAGGGAGAATATCACCATCTCGTGACTTATTATGGACCATTCTCTCTAGACTTTTCACAAACTCTTAGTGACGATGATAGCCTAGCTGTGATGTCACCTATGTCTAGTTCCCCTCCCCTTCCTGAGCTATAGGAGAGCAAATTCCAGCCTCCTTGCAGATAGGTAGGGCCTCATGACTAGCTCTGACCGAAAAGATGTCAGTGGAAGTGAGATGTGTCTTTCTGGGCTGCAGTTTTGCCCAGTCTGTGGCTCTCCTGGCCACAGCACCTGGGGAGCTTATGTGGCAAAGGCAGGACTGCTCTCACCTGATAGAGCATGGATTGCTGAGCCACTGCATGGGGGACAGCTGCCCTGATTGCTGCTCGACTCACAGTGGCTCTGGTATAAGTGAGAAACACACATTTGTTTCAGTAAGCCTCTGAGAATTTGGAGTCATTCGTAATGGCAGCATTACTTAGCCCATCCTGACCAAGATGATATATAGGCTGCTGATTTCAAAGCAAAGAAAATGGAGACTTGGTGAGGTTAGGGGACTTGTCCAAGGTCATAGAGATCACAGCCAGGCCATTTTTGATACAGAATAGCTGGGCTAGCTGGTGAGTATCTGACAAGCCCTCCAGGGTCCCCTAGGCCTTCAAGCCCCTCTGTTCAATCACAGAATATGTGCCAGGTGGGGAACTCCTCAGCCCACCCTGAACCCTCTGAGTCCACAGAGGTCCTTGTGGACAGAAGATGTTGTAGAAGCTAGTGGTCCTACCTGTATACCAGGGGAAGGCCTGGTAAGAGTGTGCCAATGCCCCCGTCTCCCATGTACCCAGAAACTAGGCCGAGGTTTACCTGGCCAGGTCCTAATTGGCACATGGTAATTATGCCCTGAGAAGCCCGCCTGCTAATTGCTTTTGCTATTTCTGGACTCTGCCCCCTCCTGATCTGTCCTCCTGCAAGAGACAGAAATAACCTGACACTTGGAGGGTAATTATCGGGGAACACTTCCACCATCAGCAGACACTCTGCAGCAAGATTCAGGTCCCTGACTCAGCATGTGGGTTCCAGCCCAGGAACCATGGGGAAGTGCCTAACCACAGCTGGGGGAGCCCCCTGTCTCCCCTTTTCTCCTATAGTGAGTTTGACTCACTGAAGCCCACTCTTTCTCTGTTCTGTTGGTCTCGCTTACACTTCATCCTCCTTCACCATGTCCCCAACTTACGGGGAGTGGCCCACAAAGACAGTTTCTGGGTCTAGGCTCCTCAAGCTACTGGCCCCCAGCTGTGTCTCTCTTCTTTCTAAGAGTCCCCACTAGCTATGCAGAGGCAATAGGAAAAGCCAATACAATGTGGTTCTACTGTTAGGAATGAATGGATGATTGTGATCATGCCCAGACAGTGAGTACTTGGTGTTCAGAGAAAGGTGAGAGCCTTATGACTGTTTTTTGAACACAAACAGGAGCTCAGCTCAGAGACGAACAAGTAAAGCAAAGCCAGTGTCTGGGCCTGTCTGGGGACTGTCCCTGCCTTCAGGCAATCTAGTGGGGGCCCAATTGTTATTCTAGTCTTTCCCCAAGTCTGATGAATCTTGAGGCAAAAGTCTGAGGCCAGGTAAGAACCGAGAACATGAAAGTTTAACTCCAGCATGTGTCCTCGGAAATAAATATCATCTGTTTGTCTCTTAGCCTCCATCTGGATCAGAGAGCTCACCGGGAAGACATTAGTGCATGGCCAGCCCCGCACTGATTTAAACGGACCAGATAAAGCCAGTCTGTTGTTTAAAGCTGAGGGTCCTCTTCTCCTCTGGTGGGTCATTTTGCCCTTTGGAAATGGCAGGTACTTCCTTGCAAACCTGCTTAAATCAGGCCATCTGTGGGGACCAGAGTTGGGAGGGGATTGGAAGTTTTTCTTCCTAGGAAGACAGTAATTGCAATTTTGTCACCAGTGATGACATGTGGTAAGCAATTAATTCTGGGGGACTCCCTGCCTGTCACCATGCATGACTCCTACCCTGAGCAGCCCCCTTTCTTAGAAGGCTCACATCCTCCCTTTCAGAAGATGAGCTAATTTATTGTACACTTAGTTCCCTGGGGGAAGTGGAAGGTCTTGGAGCTGATGGGTAAGCATCCCGAGGGTCCCGGTTCGGTGACATTGCCATGTGTGGCTAGGAGAAGAGAGGCAGAGAGAATGCTAGCAAGGGCTAACACCTGAAGAGAGACAAGTGTGCTTCCAAATGTAGAGTAATTACAACACCCCTGTGGGGGAAGGGGTTATTGTTATTATTCCCATCATAGAGATGGGGAAAGTGAAGAGAGATTAATCAGCTGCCCCAAGGGCATACAGCCCCAAATGGCAGAGCAGGATTCAAATCTAGCCAGTCCTAACCAGGCACTGCATGGCCCTCCCCCAGGTACCACAAAGAGCAACTGGGAGGGAGCATATTGGGATCAGGCAGCCCAGTTCAAAGCCAGCATCACCATCACCATCTGTGCATCCTTGGGCAAGTTATTTCTCTGTTAAGCCTCAGTTTTCTTATCTGTGAAGCAAGGACAGTGGTACCTAATTCAAAAGATTGTTGCGAGGGTTAAATGACAGAACACCATGCTACCTCCTGCCTCCTCGGGTTCCTGCTCCCCAGGGCCCGTGCCTGTCTCTCACCTGTGAGTGGTGTGGTGAGGCGTCACGGTTATTTTCCCAGTTTCCCACTGGGTAACTGCTGCATGCTCAGTTGTTGTCTAGAGCAGTGCTGACTTCTAAGGCTGAAGGACAAAGTTGAGAACTGAACACCCTGGAGATTTGGAACTCAAATTTGTTATTACATTCTTGGCAGCCATCACGGTGCTCATGTCGGCAACTTGGTCTCCTGCTCAAGGCCTTGAGTTCTGAGTGTTCACGGGCTCAGTTGCCCTTCGGCAGGGGTTGCCAGGGCAGGCTAGGCAGGGACGTGATGTGGCTCTCTGTATCAGCAGTGGTCCACACCCCATTGGAGAGAGCAAGTAGTCCAGACAGATGCTGGAAAATGCTTTATGTGTTGGGTTCAAGGAAGATTTATTGAAATCATTATGAGTTTTTCATTGAAAAATCATTATGATTTTTTCAAGCTCATATTAAAGTAAGTTATGAGCCTTTGAAAAAATAGCCCAGGGCTGAATGAGGAGCAAGGCATGGGACACAGCTTGGGACCCAGCCCTGCCTGGGGGTGCACCATGGTTACTGTGCATTAGCCACTCTACCTCTCTGGGCCTCAGTTTCTCCAGTTGCACAGCCAGAAGCTTGACTCCTAGTGCTGGGCTTTAGGCTTCCTTCCGGCTCTTCTCTTCCATGATTTTGGTGATCTATAATCTCAGCTAAGGCTTAAGGCCCAGTAAGCACCCCAGGGCCCTGAGTTGAGTCAGGGCACCTTCTAAGGGCTGCCTTATGCCCCAGAAGAGGCTGGTGGAAACGGCTGGCCTTTCCAGGCATGGAGAGCAGGTCCCAGGGTTTCTTCTGACAGATGCTGCCCAGAGCAGAGCAGACTTTGCTGCTCCAAACCTGACTGCATCCTATCCCTGCCTCTTGGGACTTCCTCAGGGTCCTGATTTGAGAGGAGGCAAGCTGAGAGATGGCCCACGGGCACCTCTTCAAAAAGTTATTTGATGTCCGCATCCTGCTGCCTATCTCTCTGGCATCGCCCGTTGCTAGAATCTGTCACAGCCAAAGCAACTCGTTCTGCTGAGAGCGCGCGGAAATTCTCTCCAGAGCCAGGATGCAATTGGAGAGTGAAGGGAAAGTGGGATTTTGAAGAAAAGCCATTCTGGTTAAAGGCTGCCTTTGTGAGGCTTTTGGGAACTTTGACTTCTTTGGCCTTACAGAACTCGGGGTGTAGATGGCACCAGTCTCTCACCTGTGGGGGCACAAGGATTGGAGGTTTTGTCCAGCTTTTGGTTTAATTGGGAAGATTGAGATGAGAAGGAGGGTGGCAAAATCAGGCCAGTGGGATGTGGTCCTGCGTCTGCGGGTCTGTAGCACTTTCCATCCTTAGTCCACATCCATTTCCACCCCAGGGAGAGGGGCACAGGAAAATGGTTAAGAACACGGGCTTTTCATTCAGACAGACCTGGACTCAGAGCCTGTCTCTCCTTTTCATATGCTGTGTGATTTGGAGCAAGTCACTTACCTTCTCTGGGCCTCAGTTCCCTCAACTGGGAGATGGGATAAGATTATCTCCTTACAGGCTTGTGAGGATAGATGAGATGAGGTATGTAAACTGCTAGTATAGGGCCTGGGCATAGGGCACATCCCACAGATGCAAGCTGTTGTTACCCACCCGCCCGTGGGTATCTGGGCCTGCTGTCCACTGCCAAGTAACCACATCGGTGATTCACGCTCACCTAGTTATATAAATCTATTCTTTATACTCATTTTCCTGCCCATTTTTAATTTTTCCATTTATTTCCTATTTTTCCATTGATTTTTATAACTTTTTGTCTAGTTAATTTTCCTCAGTTAATATATCTATTTGCCAAAATCTAGCTCTCAATTATCTATCTATCTATCTATCTATCTATCTATCTATCTATCTATCATCTCTATCAATCCATCTACAATCATATTAAAAATTGGCTCATCTGTAGAAGGACACACATGTTTTAGAGAGAGCCATCTGTCCTGCCCACATGCAGATGAAACCTCATTTTCCAAGGAGCATATTAATGGCACGAAGGCTAAGAAGCCAGCAATGGGCCACCCCTCTGGTCCTTGCCTTCATGCCGAGCATCCCTGCAGACCTCTTCCATCCTGCTTATTTCAGTTTTTCCATTTTCTTTACTGTGGAGTTGATTTTCCCATTAGGGTACCTGTTTGGCCTCTTTCCCATCTGTCTAAGATGCTGACTTGGTTCTGTTCTCATCAACACTATTGCGCACACATGTCCACTTCTACTTTGCTGTCACTGCAGGGCCTAGGCTGAGGACAGGGACAAGGAGACAGCTCCCCCCTTGCAGTGGGAGAAGCAAGGGTAGGGGGACAGTGTTGCGAGAAGCAGTGTTTGGCGGGGTACTCACTGGATGCGGAACCTGGACCAGCTTCACCTCTCTGAGACTCAGTTTCCTTATCTGTGATACAAAGAGATTGGACTAAGTCTTCTCTACAATGTAGGATTCAGTTTTCAGTCTCCATAAGTAGGTGATGTCTAGGTTAATACCAGGAAGGAGCAGAATGTGGTGACATGAAACTGGTGTACATATATGCACACAGACACACTCATATATGAATACATAAACTCACAGGCATGCTCACACACTCACACACATGTAGATACACTCACACACATACATTAACACTCACACATATGTACCTGAGTGTGTACACACACATAATCACTCAGCGTATGCACAGTCACTCACATCCAGATCAGAGCCAAGAGTTTTATGCTTTTTTTTTTGTGGACATATGGCATTTACTGACGTATAAAAAGAAAACTAGAGTGAGGGAAATAGGCATCACTCTAAAGAGCGCAGACACTGATGAAGGAATCTGGGTTGATGGGAAAGGACATCATAAGGGCTGTCACCATGGCAGAGTTCATAAGTGAGGAGAAGAAATGTGACACTTCCTATTTGGGGTTCCACTGTGTGCACACCCTCATGCACACCTGCTTCCATGATCCTAGTTATAGGTACTAGTGGAGTGGGCACACACATCTGTGTGTGCGTGTGTGGTGTGTGCATCCAGCCCTGGCCCCATGTTCCTGGTGCTACCCAGTAGGTAGAGCTGATGTCCTCTGCCCCTCCACCTGTGAGCCACCACAGTGCCCTGTCCCAGGGGTTTCTCACGTACTGACTCACATGCACACCGGCTCTGGCTGCCTGAGAAGGCCACCACAGTTTCCCCAGGGAGGAAGGTGCTCAGGGCCAGGATGTCTAGCCTGCCTACCAGGCTTTCCACTACCTGATAATCAGGCTGATTTCAATCTTGGAGCCCAGAGTTTTGGAAACCTAAACATAATGGACTTTTTTCCCCCAAGATGGGACTCAGGAGCTGTCTACCTGTTGAGAACTGCCCTGAGCTCTTCATGTAGAATTAGCAGTCGGGTAATGGGTGTAGAGATTTTCATCCCACACCCCAACTGCCAACCTTGCAATGTACTCAGCCAAGGAGGACAGCCAACCTGCCCTTATAGGACCATGGCATGAGTGGCCCCTGTAATACCTCATTGCTCCCCATTCTTGCTCCATCTGCTCCCTGATGCTCCTGGGGGCTGAGCCTGCTTGGAAATGCTTGCAATTGAAGTTGAGAAACAATTCTGTTTCTTCTTTCAGAAAAATCCTTTCTTTAGAGAAATCCAATCCCCTGCACCTCAGCAGGCAAGGGCAGGACAGCTGTCTTTGCAAAAAGGGGAGAGATGTGCTTGGTAATGGGTTATAGTGAAGGTGTTGGGCAAGGAAGGGTAGGCCACCCCTACTTGGTACTGGGCAACAGAAGCTTTGTTCTGAGGGCCACTTGGGAAAGAGTTTGACGTTTTGACACTGTCACTTACCTGTGTAACCTTGGACAGATCACTTAAGCTCAGTGAATACAGGGTCCTCATCTAGAAAAGGAGGCTGCAGTGAGAACTAGCTGAGCTAAAGAATGAGGCAGGCTCTTGGAGACTTAGTGCTGTGCAGGATCAGGCAGCAAAATTCATGCGAGTTATTACAGTGCACAGGGAGGCAAGCAGGGGCTAGCTCACCCAGGAGATAGTTTCTCAGGGGGCAAGTGTGGAGCAAGTGAGTTTGCAGCCTCCCAGGATGAACAAGGAGACCCTGAACTCCTGCGAGGAAATGTGTTAGCAGGAAAGGATGTGGGGAGCATGAATTTTGAAGAGCTTTTCATAAGGCCAGGGATACTTTAAGTGCTCTGTAAGTGAGGACTGTTTTCATTTGCTTCATTATAGGTTGGACCTTTAGCTAGATACTTCCTATATGCTCCTCATTCCTTCCCCTAGTGTCCCACACAGTGAATATTATCACTCACCTTTGCAGGTGATGACCTTGAGTCTCAAAGAAGTGGGGAAACTGGATCAAAGTCAGACAGCTAGTATGGTGGAGCTGGGATTAAGAACCGGGTCAACTGGCTGGCTGTAGGGTTCCTGATCTCTGAAGACTTTGGAAGGGCCTGGCTGCTTCTGTCTCCCTCCTTCCAACCTGAGCAATGACCATGGCTTTATTTGATAGGAGCACATTGGAAGGAAATAGGAAAGCCAGTGTTTGTTGGCAAGTGGGGTTGGAGGGAGAGCCCTCTGTACCTCCCCTCCCCCCACCTCCCCAACAGCAGATGGAGATTGTGATGGATGAAGCTGGGGAAAAGGCAGATTGGTTTTTGGGCCTGATGGATAAAGTGTCTTATGCTTCCTGAAGTTGTCAGACTGAAGAAATGCAACCATTGTCAAAAGCTGTAGGATTTCTCCCTGGAACCATTGCCCCTTTGGGAGGGTTGACAAGTGGTTCTCTGGTTTATTGTTCAAGGGAGAGAAGCAACCTGTCTGCCACTGCCCATTTTGGGATGTTCTGGCTCTGAGGTAGAGGAGACATTCCTTGCTAGGACCTCAGTGGAGGCCAGCTTAGCAGGAGAGAGGCTTCCTGTGTCGCCTGACCAAGCGCCTCCTCAGGAACCTGCCCATAGTGATTCCTGCTGACCCTACTACCCCTCTGTCTGGCTCTTAAGGCCCCCCAAATGAGGACCGCTCTCCCTTCTGGACACTGTCCCCTACTCTTCTCCCAGAATATCTTCACCCTGCTCCACCCCACCTACTTGTCCCGAGCCCAGGAAAGGTTAATTGTATAGTGGTCACTAGCATGGGCTTTGGAATTCAATGTGGGCTCCAACCTGAGCTTGCCCACTTACTAGCTGTGTGGTTGTTAGCAAGTCATGTACTTCCTTAAATCTTAGTTTCTTAACTATGAAATGGGTATTAATACCTATTTCCTAGGGTTGTATGGGGACTAAATGAGATGCTGTGTGAAGAAGGTCTTAGCTCAATGTCCAACACATAATAATTGGTGGTTAAAAGTGTTCTCTTTTGCCTCAAATCCTGCTTTCCCATTACTGAATCAGTTCCCTCCTATTTTCCCAGACCTAGCTCAGGTCTCACTTCTTTGAAACCTATCCTGACTAAAATAGCTCAGATTGGACTCCTTTGCTTTCCTTGAGAACCCTATAAAATGTGGGTCTTTTTTTTTATACATTAATCCAATTAATACATAGTTCTTGAGCACCAACCATGTGCCATATTTTTTCCTAAGAAGTTCTTCCTAAGAAAGAATGCAGGTCATTTCCACTGGGGCTGGGGTCATACCTTTCATGCCTGTTTGCACCAAGCACCTAAGACAGTACTGGGCACCAAGGAGTGGCTCAGTAAATACTTTTGATTGCTGAGAGGGTGGTTGGTAGGGATCAATGACCTGCAAATACTGAATGGCCTTATATCAGGAGCTATGGGATGAGCACAAAGAAATAAGAGCCATTGTGCTTAACTTTAGGTGCCTGAAAAATAGGTGAGCTCACCAGGAGATGTCAGATAGCATAGAAGGTGCTCAATAAATCATATCCTGGATCTGTGTTTCCAAAGGGTCTGAGAAATCTTCTACCCCAAACTTCCTTCCTAAGCAAGACCCCTTCACTAACATCCTTCTTTGAGCTTTGCCATCACTTTGGACTAATCTGGAGGCAGGGGGCTCATTACTTACAAAGAAGCTTATTTGTTTCCATGTACTTTAAATGGTAGGAGTTCTTACAAGTCCAACTCAGAAGTACCAGTTGGTCCTTCGGAAAAATGTCTGAAGAATCAAATTTCTCTTCTTCATAGCAAGTCTTCATATGCTTCAAGACCACTGGATTCCTCCCCCCTGGAATCATGCCAAACTTAGCTTTCCCTTCCCCAGCATCACAGTGAGAGACAGCTGACAAGGGGCTAGGTGTCTGGTTGTATCTGACCAGCGCAGGGGACACAGGGGACAGTGTGGTGTGGTTGTCACTGTACCTCAGACATCGTGTTCTAAAAATGCAATCTGGGTTGTCATCATCTTTTTTTTTTTTTTTTTAAGCACTGACTTGGACATGTGTAAAACAAGGTATGAATATATGCAGATAGATACATTTTGCAAAAAGTACACAAATGAGGGCTTGTGTAGAAGAATTATGATTAACAGAGTAGAAAGTTTAATATGTAGCCAGCTTTTTGGAAGATGTAAAGTATTTGCATTGATATAGTTCAAAGGCATCTAAGTAAAATGCTTCTTTTAAATTATTTTTTATTGTGGCAAAATATACATTACATAAAATTTACCGCTGTAACCATTTTAAGTGTAAAACTCGGTGCCATGGAGTACATTCACACTGTGTGAAAGTGTCACCATCATCTATCTCCATAACGTTTTCATCATCTCAAACTGAAACCCTGTACCCATCAAACACTAACTCCCATTCCTGCCTCCCTATAGCCTCTGGCAACCACCTTTCTATTTTTTTGTGTGTCTATGAATCTGGCTATCCTAGGTACCTCGTATAAGTGGAATCATACATCTTTGTCCTTTTGTAACTGGCTTATTTCACTTGACATTATGTCCTTGAGGTTCATCCATGTTGTAGCAGGTGTCAGAATTTCCTTCCCTTTTTTAAGGCTGAATAATATCCCATTGTATGCATATACCACATTTTGTTTATCCAGTCATCCTCTGAGTGACAGTTTGAGTTGCTTTGATCTCTTGGCTATTGTGAACCCTGCTGCTATGAACATGGGTGTTCAAATTTCTGTTCAAGTCCCTGCTTTCTACTGTTTTGAGTATATACCTAGGGATATACTAGGGAATTGCTAGATCAAATGATATTTCTATGTTTAATTTTTGAGGAACTATGATATTATTTTCCATAGCAGTTGCACCATTTTATACTTCTCCTAGCAGTGCACAGGGATACGAATTTCTTCACATTCTCACCAACTTTTATTAGGTCCTCTTTTTTGATAACATTCAACCTAATGAAGGTAAAGTGGTATCTCACTGAGGTTTTGGTTTGCATTTCCCTAATGACTAGTGATGTTCAGAATCTTTTCGTGTGCTTATTGGTCATTTGTATGTCTTCTTTGGAGAAATGTCTGCTCAAGTCGTTTGCCCATTTTTGAGTTTGGGTGTTATTTGTTGAGTAAAATACTCATAGGTTTGCAGCTGGAGAGGAATTTTGACTTAGGATGAATGATACTTGAGTCTCACCCGTATCTGATTAGATACTTAGATAAGACTTTGGACTTTGGACTTGATGCTGGAATGAGTTAAGACTTCGAGGGATGTTGGGATGGAATGTATGTTTTTTTTTATGTGAGAAGAACATAAATCTTAGGGTGGCAGAGATAGAATATTATGATCTGAATTGTATCCTCCAAAATCACATATTGGAGCCCAGCCCCCAACCCCACAATTTGGAGATGAGGTAATTAGGTTTAGATGAGGTCATGAGGGTGGGGTCCACCTGATATGATTAGCACCCTTATACAAAAAGACCAGGGAGCTTGCTGACCTTCTACATGCCTTGTGAGAGGACACAGTGAGAAGACAGCAAGAAGACTCTTCCTGGAATCTGACCATGCTGGGCACCCTGACCTCAGACTTCTAGACTTCAAAACCATGGGAACTAAATGTCTGCTCTTTAAGTCACCCAGTCTATAGTATTTTGATGTAGCAGTCTGAGTTAAGACATATGGTGGCCATAAATTCTGGAAACATGGATATGTGTTTGCTCTATTTGACCATGTAAGTGACCAATTACTATTACTTCTTGCACTTGGCAGGCTAGCGAGAGGTTGCTCCAAATATATCCAACAGGACGGAGTGCTACTCATGACAGAGGTAAGGGGGGGCTGGACGATAATTTCCCAGACTAGATTGCATGAGGTAGCTGGATGGAAAAGCCTGGATGCCCACCAGATCTAAAGCCCTTTGACAATTTCTTCTGGGGTCTGCTGAAGGCACAGGTTTACTTTTGAAAATCAGAGAAACAAATCCAATGAGGTAATGCCTCACATATGCAAATATTAGTGGAGATGTTGCATTCATGTACTGTGCTCACTGCAATTTTGCACTGCACACTGCACTCTACTTGCTAATGAAAGATAATACAAAACACATCTAATGTCATTGACTTGATCATGTGCTGTAATGCAATACAAGAAACAATTTTGTACCTATAGTCACCTATGCTTCCAAAATTTATGGCTATTCTGTAGTTTAAGTTTCTGTCCCTTGAAACTAGAGTTCCTAAATGTCAATCTGAGTGCAGATCAGAAGTGGAACTCCATGTATGAGACAAATATTTTGATAGCAATAATGTGTCCAAAAGGAGTTTTGTCTTAATCTGCCTCTGGGGTTGCTCTAGTACCGCCTCATCTCCAGTCTTTGGGGAGTCAGTATAGCCTATCTTTTACCTAGAAAAATAGTATTTATTACTTACTTATCCTGATACTCTGTGGGCACTGATTACTTCAAAAGTTTCAACTTCAACCAGGATGCAGAAGCAAGGCAATGGAAAGCCCACAAGGCCTAGAGCATGTTTCTCCAGCCTCAGAGAGGGCAGTCCTGGACAAGACTGAGACGCTTCCCTGTGGAGTGTGGGGAGAGGCCCTCCATCCACAGCAACACACCAGTGGCTGTTGTGTGTTGGAGCTGTCCAGCCCTTGCTGTGTGGAGCCCTCATCCCTGCTGGCTGGTCCCTTTGGGTCTTTAAATGTGAACACATGGTCTCCTCAGTCTGAGTGTCCTTAGTCAGAGCTCTGAGAAAAAGAGTACCATGGCATGGTGTTCAGGAAAGTTTCCTAGAGGTGGAGTTGGAGGGTCTTTAGAGAAGTCAGGGATTCAGGTCTGCAGAAGAGCAGTGAGGCCAAGAGAAGTGAGAGCCAAGGCAGAAAGTGGATGAGAGGGAAAGCGATGCCTGGGCTGGGCAGTGGAGGCGATGAATGGGGGATGTCTCAGGGAAGTTGGAGGGAGTAGACCCTGATTACCCCGATGCCTGGGAGAACCACATGGGAGATGATTGAGTGTTTGGACAGGAGCACAATCAGGAAAGGGGGACTCTCCTGCTTGACTTGTTTTGGAGTCCTGTGGCCTCTACCTCCCAGAGTGTACCACTGGGGTGAGACAGCAGGATCATGCACTAGGAGAATGAGTTTTAGAGTCATTTCTGAAAAACCTTCATTCCAACCCCAGACTCATTATTTATTGATCTGAGACTCTGGATGACGACCCTCAGGGTCTTCAAACCTCAGTGTCTTCATCTGTAAAAGGGAGACTAATAACACCTTCTATACCAGAGTTTGGTGAGGGCCAATTGAGAGAAAATACACCCGCCTGTTCCCCCACCCTCTCCCCTCCCTGCCCTCCCCTCCACTTTTTCTCCTCCCCTTCCCCTCCAGCTATGGTATCATTTTTGACATACTGGCTCTCCCCAACCTCCCAGGTAAAGGTCAGACTTCACTTCATATATCTGTATCTCTGCCCGTTTTTCCTTTCTCTCTCATGGAAATCCTTCAAGGTTAGCTCCAATGACAGCCCCAACTACTCTACTTGCTGGGGAGAAAATCTCCATAGCAACAAGTTTGGCGGCTCTGCTCTTCCTTCCTTCTTCCCCCAGGCTAGAAGCTTAGGCCCCCGGTATCCAGCCACCTGAGCAGTCCTTTGCTTCTAGGGAACAGAGCAATTCCTCTGACCACAGCTTCCATGAGACCTGTAGGATCATTTACCTCAGAGTGGTTCAGCAAAATAAACCAAGTAACTTAGATTTCTCCGCAACATGCCATCAGAAATGAGTATACTGTCTTTGTGAACTGAGGAGGTTAAAAGAGGGAGAACAGCTAGCTCCATTCAGTAGCTGGGCAGAAGGGAAGTGACACCGTTTGTGTGGGGCTGTGCATGAGACCTGATTCTCTGCCTGAAGCGCTGTGCCTCCTCTAAGGAAAAGGGGAAGATGCCACAGGAGAAAAGGATGGTGACCAACAAGAGAGACACCTCTCTATTCTGGGCCAAATTTAAGCCAGTTTTAAATAATGCAATTGGCTTTGGAGGCACTGGAATCCCCAGGGGGAATTCATAATGGATGAGCCCTGCCTCCTGATCTCTCCTCCTTTCCCAGGGCTGCAGAGGAGCAGGCTCTGCAGAGGGAGAGAGAGCGAGCCTGTTTTGTCCTGTCCTCACCCTCACACCTGGGGCTGGTGGGAGGTGGGCTTGGGGAAGTACTCAGTGTCAGTGTCTGGAGGGGCGCAGAAGAGTAGGGGCTCCTCTACCAGGTTTGCTGGTGTGGCTTGGGCTGCTTCTTAGAAGAAGCTGGCTCTGGGATTCTCCTCCCTTTCTATCCCCAAATATGGACCAGAACCTATGGGCCATTCTTGCCTCCTGCCTCTCCCTCACCCACGCCTGTGAATCAGCAAGTCCTACAGATTCTGCAGCTCTAACCTCAGGTTTACCCATGTGTTCCTGTCCCCACGGCCACTGCCTTGGCTTGGGTCTTCACTATTCCTCCTAGGACTGATCCCACAGCCTCCAACAATCTCCCCTCCAAGCCAACCCCACCCCACACACTTCACCAGAATGACCCAGTGGAGACCCAGGCTGATCCTGCAGGGTCCTGCTTAAAGTCCTTCTGTGGTCCCATCCCTTGTTGGACCAGGTCCATCCTCCTTGGCTGGTGCTTACCGCCTTCCCCTTGCCCTCTGGGGAACAGGCAGTGCCCATTCACATCTCCTTGGTGCTGTAGGTCTCTTCCTCCTGCCCCTCTGCTGGGTCCTACTTACCTCCCAGGGCCTCCTCAAGTTGTCCCTTTGTAGGTGTTTGGTGGCTGGCCTCTTTTGTCTCATGCTTCCCTTGCAGATATTTCTGACAGCTTTGTGTGAATCATCTGTTTACATGCCCAACTCTCCCTCTGAACATCAGCCTTTCACAGCTGGGGCTGTGACTTATCACTGTCTCCTTAGAGCCAGCTCAGTGCTAGCTCAGTGCCTGGCACTGAGAGGCCTTCGTAGTCTGATGGATAAATGAGTAAACGAATGAACAAACCCTTAGTGAATGAACATATGGATGGAGAAAGGAAGGAGTCAGGAGAAAGGTGGGCAGGCAGGAACAAATGGCAGACCAGGTTGATGGCGTGCAACTGGAAGAGAGTGTGTGCAGTGCTGAGCCTGGGCTGCAGGGCAGATGCAGCACAGCCAGCCCCAGGCAGTTCCAGGGATTGCTCCAACCTGGGTAATGTGGAATTCCTCTCCCACCCCTCAACTCCTCCTAGCCCTAATCCCAACAGGGCTGCGGACATAACCCCAGTTGAGTGTAGGAAGAAGCCTATGCTGTCCTCGTGCCTCTCAGGGTATCGGCACTGTTGGGCAGGGGCAGAAAGTCAGGGGCACCTGCTGGCACTGGTGCGGCAGGGCTGAGGAGACCATCCCCTGGGCATGGCCAGTCCACTGCTGGGGCTAATTGATGACTGAGGAGCAGGACAATGAGATGATGATCTTCAGGGATGGCCTCTGTCAGGGACTCTGACCCTCCTTTCAGCCTGGCTCTCCGTGACACCTTGGGGTGAAAGGGGCTTTGGTTCTTGATGCTCAGAGTTATAATGATAACTGTTACGGGGAACACAGGGTTTTACATGTCATCTGGCTTCACATCTGATTCCTAAGACCCAGTGCTGCTCTGCTCATGGTGAAGTGGCATTCCAGACATGCAAAAGGCCGATCCTGAGACCAGAACCAGAGGGGGAGGATTGGTGGCCACAAGGAAGGGGGTGCACATGTCTGGGCCAAGGTCAACAGGAAGCCTGATGGGGTTCTGGGAGCACCTACTATAAGGCCACAATGTACCAAAGCAGAATCCCTGGTTCAGGAGGTGCACTCAGTGTCCTGGGGAGGGGCTGGGCTATGCCTACCATGTCTCTCTGTTTGGGCTGTGAATCCTGGATCTGTGAGGTCTGATGCAGGGATCTGGGGCTCAGGTCACAGCTGGAGTGCTAGGGGTGCCCAGAGGCCAAGTCAGCCCCACGAACTCTGTCTCCAACCTCTTCCAGCAAGGTGGGGGTCTGGGCTCAAGTATTTTTTCAGTGTCCGTCAGGTGGCAACAAGAACCTGAGGGACCATGATGAGCCAAAGCCTTGCTCAGTGATGCTCTCTGAAAGGGACACTGAACACACCACACCCACAGGACATAGGATGGCTTCTGGTGCCAGCATCATGGCAAGTGAGGACAAGAGCCAGCTTCCTCCCATACAGACCTGCAGAACAGATGATCACATGCACATATGCTTTAATGGTATAGGTGAAGACACAAAAAGAATGGAAATCCCCAGTCCAGTGGCAAGGCACTCAAAACCAACACTACAGGAATGTAAGCACTGCAGTGACCACATGTGTGCCTGTGTGTGCAGAGGTGTGTACATGTGTGTATGCTTGTGTGTACTTCCATTTGCATGTGTACACATGCTCTCTTGCACATGTGTGCCTGTGTATGTGTCTGCACATGTGCGCATGCACAAATGCTGTGTATGTGGTATGCACTTGCGTGTGAGTGCACACATGTGTATATGTGCACATGTGTGGAAGGCTCTGGGCTCTAACCACAGAGGGATAGGAGAGCAGGACTTGAGCCTACACAAGGCAAGATATCCTCACAAGGAAGCACTGTCATTGAAGGGGAGAGTAGGAAGTCTGCTATAGGGAGCAGAGGAGAACAGATCTAACTGTGATTCAGGTGGAAAAATGTTCTGTGTGAAACTATACCCTGAGTCTCTGCCATGTGTTGATTTAGAGTCGGAATTGACAGTCCCTGTGTGGGCTGGGATCCCCAAGCTGAGCAATGAACATAAAAATTGATCCCATGTCTGTGATACTCCAAGGTGCCAGGAGGAAGCTAACAAAAAACTTAGGTCATGTAGGATTTCCATTGAGAAAAAAGCCCTTGCTGATTATGAATTCACAATAAAAATGTCAAACATATTTCTAAGCATTCTTTTATGAGCTATACAGCTCAAGAAACAGGAAGCCTGGAACCCCAAGCACCAAAGGCAATACAACACTATGTAAGAGTCTATAAAAATTATTAGAGATAGAAACCATAAAAACCATCAAGGTGGAACAAGACATTATGATAAAAGAACAAGAAGGCTTGAAAAATGAACTTCTCAAAATTAACATAGTGTTAAAATTACAATCTGCTAGGCAAACCGAAGAGCTGACTGAATGCAGTGGAGACAGTGATGAGTGGAGTGGAAGACAAGTTAGAGAACATCAGCCTGAGTGCCACACTGCAGATGAGAGGTGACAAATATCACAGAAAAGTTAAGAGACATGGAGGGTAGAATTAGAAAGTCTCATACTCACCTAATAGCAGACAGTGAAGGGAATGGGGAGAGGTAGTACTCAGTGAGACCATGGCTGAGAAATTAACAGAACTGATGAAAGATATGAATGTTCAGGTTCAGGAAATATAAACACAGCAATCAAAGAAATATTATAATATGGGCTGAGTCTACTTATTCATTTGGCAATTTTGATCACTGCCCAGGCACTGAACATTCTATGTGCATGGACATGGAGCCCAGATATAATGCTGAGAGAGGTTCTGGGATTTTCTAGGCATCCTGTGGAGGGTGAGCAGCATGGCTCAGCTCACAGTCAGGTCCTTCTGTCCCACCCCACTGGTCTGCTGTGTTCACTTTGCCCTCCCTTCTCTCCCAAAGAGAAGGACAAAGCCAGTCTCGGGGTGAGGATGCACTGTGCTCTCTGGTACCTGCTCCCAAGGGACATTCCTTCCCTTTTTTTGAGGCCTTCCCTGTTTCTAGCAAATGCCTAGCTCACAACTAGCCCAGAACTTTGGGGACCCCCTTTCCTGTGCTGTGTAGGGTTCTGCCTGCTCTTGTCTGCCAGGGCCTCTTCTAGGCTTCAAGACCCAGACCCTGGGCCTGGCTTTCCATAAGTAGACTTTCCTGGAAACGCTTGCTTGTACTCTGAGCACTGAACAAGGAAGGCTTTGTGCATGCAAGGCTGCCCCATAAAACACTACACATCCAGTTAAATGTATATTTCAGGTAACAACATACTTTTTAAATATCAGTATGTCCTTATCACTACAGGGCATCCTGGATTTTTGTTTTTCTTCTAATCTGGCAGCCCCCTGTGCTCCATCACAAAGGGCAAAGTCAGGACAGAATCTGGCAGGGTGGGTGGTCCAGCTCCCAGTAGTGGGTCTGTGGGCAGAGGTCCTACCCAGACAGTGTAGAAGGTTGCATGTTGCCATTGAACCCTAATAGAACGGGGTCTTGGCAGTGTGTTCCCTTTTTACTGCTCTAGTCTCATCTCTGGATGCTTCACTGTCCCCCTGCTGCCCCACAAACTGCTCGCTTCTCACCCAGCAAACTCGCAGCCCGAGAAGATGTGGAGTACCAGCCTGGGCTCTTGACCTGGGGCTCTGTGACTTCGTGCTGGCCTCCCTTCTCTGAATGGCTCTTTATTTGTCTATAGAAGCTTCTTTACAGTCCATGCTTCCTCACAGGGAGGCAGGCAAAGCCCAAGGGACAGGCTCTCACTGCAAAATTTCTTCTTGCAAAGAGCAGAAGTTCCATCCATCAATCCTGGTGACAGCTCTGAAGAGTGGACACGGCTCCCACATCGGTCAGCTGCCCATTTTTCAAGAAGAGGAAGAGGGAAGCTTTGCCAGGTGAGATAAGGGAATGTTTCCTTAAATGGCCTCACTCGTGCATTACCTGTGTGGCCAGGACAGGAGAGCATCCATCGTGGGAAGCCGTGCCCTCCTGGGCAGGGCAATGCTCTCTCCACAGGGCCCTGAGTGGCCTGTGAATCTCTCAGCTGGAGACAGGAAGATGCAGGGCAATGGGAGGAGGTGAAAGCGTCAGATCCCAGAAGAGATGGGAGAAGGAGAGAGAGAAGGCATCTGGGGCATGCCCCAGCATCTGGTCAGAGGCAGCAGTGGGACAGGGCGCTAGGGGTTCAGGTTAGGCAGGATGCAGGCATGATCTGTATTTAATTGCTTTTATGAACGCTCACACTGTGGTGGCCACCATCACGTGTCAACTCATTTAATCCTCATAAAAACTCTAAAAGGGATTTATTATTAGAATGACATATAATTTATTGTCCAAAATGAGACTCTTTGGAAGAGACAGGAGGTGCGACTGATATGTTGGGACACCTGATGTCCTCCACCAATGGTCCAATGCAAACTGAGTCATGAAGTCACCTATGGAAAACTGGGGCTCAGAGATCTTAATACATTTTGCCCAAGATTCAGCAGCAAATCCAATGGTAAATTCCAGACCTCCAAAGGTGACGTTTGAGGAGTTCTTATTCCCTTCCACACCTGGTCTATGACCCCAGCAGATAGGTTTCAGAAACACCATGCTCCACTTCACCAGGGAAGTACATAAGCAGGCAGTGAGCTCTTAGCAGGCCAGCTCAGGTGCAGTGGTCCCAGTTCCAAGTGCCTGAGCCCTTCACTCACTGGTGGGCTAGCCTTGCTCATGTTCTGGGTCAAACCTGACTCTGTGACAACATGCAGCTCCCACCCAGCTGTGGATTGCTGGGCCAGTCTTGTCAGATATCAGGGAAGTTCTGGACCAACCCAATCTGTCTACAATATCTTTCTTTTTCCAGCATGTGGCCTCTCTTTTCTCTAGGAATGTGGCTTCCTGAGCAAAAGGATAGGTTTCCTTTTATCGGGGCTCCCCCACCCCCCACAACACATACTACATATATGTGTGCACATATTTAAGGATATGTGTGCACACGTGTGCATACACACACACACACACACACACTTTCTTGGGCTATTTTCTAACTGGCTTTATTGTAGACAAAGTAATATTTTCCTAACCGGTTTTATTGCAGACAAATTAGTCCCAGACACTGTTACAGGCTTTGAGGATACAGTACTTTAAATAGATTTTTTAAAGCCCATAACCTCAAATCTGACATTTTACTGGGGGACTTGGGCAATGATCAAATAACAAAAAAATAAGTTTTAAACTATCAGGAATTTATAGGTGTTCTGAAGACACCTAAACCACGGGGAAGGAAGAAGTGGGTTCAGAAACATTACATCCCTGAAGAGGGCAGACTAGCAGATAAGGGACCTGGGGGCCAGGGCGCACAGGACTAATGGCTCAAGGACATGTTAATGCTCAGTGACATGTAAATCAACTGGTTTAGCAGGTGGATGTACTGCTTGAGAATGGGTAACAGCACAAAAACACTTAAAGAAAAAATGAATTTTGTGAACAGTTGTGGGAAACTCCCGGGAGGTGAGGAGGAGCCCTATATGAGGCTGTCAGAAAGGCCAGGGTCCCCAGGGAACTGGTTCTCTGGCCTGACCCCCTCCACCTGGCCCACACAGTCTCTGCATTCCCAGCATCCTTGCTCTGGCTGGCTTCCTGTTTGTAGGCAGCCACACCTCCCTCCCTTTACCTCCTGAGTTGATAATCTATATTTGCCATCTTCACTTTTGAGTCACTTACTCCTCAGATCCTTGCAATCTGGGCATGACAAGATTGCCCTCTGAAGCAAACAACCTTTCTCTCTCCCCTCTTTGCTTCTGGAAAAGACCTTGTGTAAAAGCAGCCAGGCAGTACCCTTCTGTGAACTCCTCTCCAGAGATGGCACTGGTCCACCTTCTACCCATGTCCCACTGGACAGGGGCCTTCCTAAAGAAGGACCATGCTTTGAGCATAGTGTCTCCCCACAATACCCAGTGGCCAGGATGGGGACTAACCTCACAGGTTGTCATGAAGACGGAATGAGACAGCACAGTGCCTGGCACACAGTAAATGTTCCTTAAATATTAGCTACCATTGTTATTTGTTATTATTAAGTACAGGGTAAGCACCTGATATTTTTGTGAATATTTTATAAAAGTTCTTCTGATTTAATCCTCACAAATACCTTTAAGTGTGCATATTATTGTATTATTCCATTTTTATAAATAAGAAAGCTGAAGATCAGAGAGGTTGAGTGAATGTCATAGGTCACATAGCAATTATGAGGAGTTGAGATTCCATGCCAGGCCTGTGTTGCCTGGTGCATGCTCCTTCTTTCTGGGCACAGTGTCCAATAGGAGGAGTGGGGAATGGAGAGCTTTCTGTCATCTTCTTGGATAGAGACCCCAGTGTCTCCCTTCTCTCTTCTGTTGGTTGTTGGTTTCTCTTCCAGGAAGGTGGGGAAGGGGTGCTGCAGGAGGCTGCATTGCATAGTGAGTTACGAAATTATGCCTTGCAGTCAGAGCATAGTTGGATGCAATGAAATAGAGTTTGTATTGGAATCTATTATGGTCCCAACATAAATTAATTATAACCCTTCTGCTGGAGGGAAGCTCCATATATAATTAATGTTTGCTGGAGGGAGGCGGAGGGAACCAGGAAGTGTAAAGGAGTTGCCCTCTTCAAGAGGGGCCCAGCAAGGGTGGGGTTAAAATGATTCTCTTTGTTGGGGTTCAGGTTGTCAGAGACCCTAACAGTCAGTCCTCATGTTAGGAGGGTGGGGTTAAAATGATTCTCTTTGTTGGGGTTCAGGTTGCCAGAGACCCTAACAGTCAGTCCTCATGTTAGCTCTAGTAATGCCCTCCCAGGTGCTAGGCGTGTCATATACATTGACTAGTTTAATCTCCAAAATAGCCTCATGAGGTCTCATTGGTCCCAGTTTACAGACAAGGAAACTGAGGTTAATAGACTTGCTTAAGGCAATGCAGCCAGTGAAGTCTCCTCTCCAAAGCCAGTGTGACTCCTTCATCTCCCACTTTTCAGCCTCTGAGACTGCAGTCCATACCTTGACTCCTTTTGCTGCATAATTCTGATTAAATCATTTAGTCAACTCTTCAAGGACCAGCTCTTTGCTCTGGAAAGAAGATCTAAGAAGATCTGCCTACTCACAGTGAGGCTGGAAAAACCCCAGGTGGGCATACATTTTGCCCTCATTGCTCATTTATTGTGTGTCCATTGTGAAAAACCAGAGAGCCTGCCCAGGGGTGGGTTTCAGCAGTGGTGCTGATGATGGGCTGTGCTGGCATTAGGGAATGCTGATAGCTCAGAGATGGGTGCGTGCAGAGCTGGCTGCCCACCTTGACTGGGAGGGCCCCTCTGGTTGGAATCATGTGGGCCTGGAGAGCTGCCCAGGATGCTCCCTTAAGGCTGGGTGACTGGAACATGTGATAATAACTGTGAGAGCCAACACTTACGCAGTGCCTTCCCTGTGCCAGGCACTGCATCAGGGTTTTACAAGCACAAATTCTGATTCTCATGAGTACCCTATGGGTGGGCACCCCCACCTCTGAGCATAGAGATGTTAAGTGGCTTGTTCCAGCCACACAGCAGACATGTAATGTAGCTGGGACCTGGGTGCAGGCAGTCACAGCCCAAAGACTTACCAAAGTTATATTGAACTCTGACACCGTGATCCCATGGTTCACCCATCATGGTTATGGGTCATGGAAGGTACTGTCATGACATTATGACCTGCACAGTGGAGGCAATCTTTTCCTCCATCCTGACCCTCTCTACTCTAGAAGAAACATACCCTTTTCCTAATTGTTCTCTACTGCATTGAAGGCCCTCATGAGCGTAGTTTTTCCTAAAAAAAAGCAGGTAGCACTTACCCCACATTACAGTCCTATTCTCTTGCCTGAAAAATTGGACTACTCTGAAGATGTCCTCATCTGAGAAATGGGGACAATGATATCAAGCTCAGAATTGCCAAGGCCATTGTATAGGAGGCAGGCAATGGATGGCAACTTCTGGTCATGGGTCTGAAGAAGGCAGCATCCATATGGGCTGAGGGGAGGTTTGAATGGGACCTGGGACAATGAGTAAAAGCTGCATACAGAATGACAAGGAGAAGCCATCAGGTGTGCATGAGGGTGTGTGTATGTGCACATGCATATGTATGCATGTATATGTGAGTGCATGTGTGAGAGTGTGTGCACACACATGTGAGTATGTATATGTGAGTGTCTATGTGTACACACACTTGTGTGTGTATGCATATACAGAAGGGAGCCCTGCGGAGAGGCTGAAGTGCTCAGGTGGGTAAGGAGGTGGAAAAAGGACACCAAGCCCATTGGTGTCTAGGGGAATGGGCTGGGAGAGGAGCCTGAGGCCTGGTCACAAGGGCCTGGGTGCCAAAGTTCCTCTCTCTACCTCCCTCCCTGTACTAATTGCACTGTGAGCTGAAGTAGAAGCCCACACACCTCATTTGGTCCCAGCTGGAGAGAGGTTGGATTTAATTACATGAGGCTCAGCCACTGGAAAGTGTACATTCCTTTCCTTCTTCTCCCCCATCTCTCCTTGCCCACCCAGGACCACTCTGATTCCATGAGCATATCAGGGTCAGGCCTGCAGGTATAGAAGTAGCCAGTCAGGGTGTGTCCATCACCACATGCAAGGACTGTGTACCTGGAAGCTAAGCATATCCAGGTAACATATGCTCGCTCTTTGCTCTGGAAACTGCAGCTCTATTAAGTTTTAGGAGGCTGAGCACTGAGCTCAGGAATCAGAAATCTGACCTACTTTCACCTCAAAGCATCTTCTTATATGCTTCTGTCATCCCAGCTCCTGGGCCTTGTTTCATCTGTCTCATTGGCAGGTGACTGTGTCCTTGCTGACTGCAGGCTACCTTTTCTTTCCAGCTGTGAGACCCTTTGTTTCTCCCTCTTCCTAAACATGACCTTTTCAGAGATGCAGAAACTCAGGCCCCAAAGATTGTTTGATGACCTCCAAACACAATGTACAAATCTCCATGACTGCCCTGATTCTGTTCATCAACCCGTATCAAGTAAAGACACAAAGAGACATGGTGTCTTATCTTGAGTAAAGCAAAGTCTGATGAAAAAAATCAGTGAAAGCAACACTGGATTAACCACTCTTCAGCTCCCAACCTTGGGCCTTTGTATGTGCTGGTCTGCTGACTGGAGCATGGTTCTTTCTGCCTAGCTTGCCTGCCGACATCCTTGGTATATACTCTGGGACACAGAGAGGTTTTCCTGTCCCCCTTAGATTTCTCCCACTTTCCTGCCCTCTGCCTCACTGCTCTCATGACCACAGAAATCTGAGTTTATTTTGTACTTGCTTATTTATTTAGTACCTGTCTTCCTACTAGACAATAAGTTTCCTGAGGACAAGCACCTGGTCTGCTCTGCACTTGATAGCCAGGGCTTATCATTAGGTCAGGCACACAGTGGACACCAGGTAAGTGTTTATTGAATGAATGAATCAATAAATGAATCCATGAATGAATGAGAGAGTGATTGAAGGCATATGGCCCACTAGTCTGCCTTCTCCTATGGGAATTGGGAAGGGAAGTACTCTCTGAGAATCCTGATATTGGCTTTTTCTTGCCTTCAATCTCCAACAGAAACATCAGCTCTTCCTGATTCTTGAGACTGCAGGTTTTCAGATGGCAATTACACCATCAGCTCTTCTCATTCTTAGGCTTTCAGACTTGGACTGGAACTACACCATTGGCTCTCCTGGGTCTCCAGCTTGCTGATTCTAGTATGTCAGCCTCCATAATCACATGAGCCAATTCTTTATAATGAATGTCTGCAGAAATTAAATAGATAGATAGATAGAATATAGATAGAGATCTCTAGACCTCTATCTAGATTTATCTGTATCTATCTATCTATCTATCTATCTATCTATCATCTATCTGACCTTAGGTTTGGCAATGACTTTTTTTAGATAGAACACTAAAAGCAAGATCTATAGAAGAACAAATCGACAAGCTGGACTTTTAAAATTAAAAACTTCTGCTCTGTGGGGAAGTACTGTCAAGAGAATGCAAAGACAAGCTACATACTAGGAGAAAATCTTTGCAAAACACATATCTGATAAAGGACTGCTATCTAAAAATATAAAAGACTCTTAACACTCAACAATAAGAAAATGAACAGCCTAATTAAAAAATAAGGCTAAAGACTAAGACACATACCTCACCAATCACGATATGCAGATGGTAAATAAACACATGAAAAGATGGTCATCATCATATGCCGTTGAGGAATTACAAATTAAAACAATGAGATACCATTACACACCTATTGGCTAAAATCCAAAACATGACCACACCAAATGCTGAAGATGTGGTAGAGCAACAGGAACCTTCCATCATTGCTGGTGGGAATGAAAACATGGTATAGCCACTTTGGAAGATAGTTGGCAGTTTCTTACAAACCTAAACACACTGTAACCACATCATCAAGCTATGATGTTCTTCAATGTTTACCCCCGTGAGTTGAAAACTTAAGGCCATACAAAAACCTGAACACGAATGTTTATAGAGCTTTATTCATAATTGCCCAAACTTGGAAGCAACTGATTTGTCCTTCAATAGGACAACAAGAGAATGGGTAATTTCTTGTGCATCTATACAATGGAGTGTTATTCAGTGATTAAAAAAAAAAAAAGGGTTAGCCAGCCATTTTTTAAAAGACATGGAAGAAATGGAAATTCATATTACTAAGTGAAAGCGGACAATATGAAAAAGCCACATTCTGTGTGATTCCAACTATATGACATTCAGGAAAAGACAAAACTATGGAGATAGTAAAAAGTTCTTGGCTGCCAGAGGCTCGGGGGGAGGGTAGGGAGGGATGAATGGGGTTTTTGTGGCAGTGAAACTATTCTGTATGACACTGTAACTGTGGATACATGTCATTATGCATTTGTCAAAACCCATAGCATGACAACACAGAGTGATCCCTAATGTAAACTATGGACTTTCAGTTAATAACAAGGTATCGATTCTGGCTCATCAATTGTAACAAATATTCCACATCAAAGCCAGATGCTTATAATAGCCCAAACTGGTGAGCAGGGGGACAGCATAGATGGGAACTTCCTGTATTTTCAGCTTAATTTTTCTATAAACCTAAAAGCTGCTCCAAAATATTTATTAATTAAAATAAATAAAACAAAATATTTATTAACAAAAAAATCAAACAGGAAAACCTGCCCATATGACTCCATGCTGCCAGGGCATAGACTGTCCTCCGCTTTCCAGAGTGAACATTCCCTGTCTAGGGCTAGGGAATGAGTGACAAGGAGGGTTTCATGGTCTCAGCTAATGGCTCTGGTGATGGATATTCAGGACTCATGCATCGCTTTAATGCACTGAAATCCCCAGCACTTTTGATCAAAGGGTGAATAGTGGTTTTTTGTATCTGACACCTGGCTTGAGGTTGTGGGTATTTGGTGAGGCAAACACATGGCTTTCCTGGGGAAGGAAGTTCTTCTGTGTTGACCTGGGCACTGAGATTCAGGATGTCTAGGCAGCATGGGATTTGTAATCGGAGACAGAGGCTTTGTTTCTGGGGAAAAAAAGAAAAAAAAGAAAAAGAAAAAAAGACTGCCTCAGGGACCAGAGAAAAAGCCTCCACAGCCACTTTGACTGCAGCCCAAGAAAAGATCCAGGCCCTACACCCCATTGTTCATTTGGAATCTATTTTTTTCTCTTCTTCTTCAACTCTTATTTATCTGCTACTTGAACAGCCCTTTTTTATCTAACATGCCCAATTTTGTATCATTGGATACTGGATTTGGAACTGCCCATCTGGACCCAGACCGTGACTTCTATCCTTCCGCAAACCCTCTGTTATGTGGTACATGGAACCATGGTCTCCCCACTCAGACCACAAGGAGGCACCCATTTCGGTTCTCCTCAAGCTCCTATTATGCACGGACAGGGAGGGGTAGCACAGCTCATAGCAAAGCTCAACACACAAAGGCTTGATACCTGGGGCTGACATTACAGAGCTTAACAAGCCTTTAGGTTATTGTGCTGGTGGAAGGTTGGGTTAGTGGATTGTAATTATCTCTCTTTTCTTTTCTTTCTTTTTTTTTTTAAATAGCATAGGTCTGCAAAGAGGCTGGACCACAGAGACAGATTTTGGAGAAATAAATAAATGTATGAGATTTTTTTAAAAGCTCATTTGCATGAAAATTTTAGGAGCAAGGCAAGGTAATCAAACACTCAGGATAGTTTCATTCAAGTAAGAGAGTAGACTCTTAATTGACCCCTAATGTGATCCTTTCCGACCTGGTTCCTGGCAGTGCCACTACCAACCACAGATAATGCAAGCTAACAAGGCCTCTAAGACCATCTCCCTTCCCCTTCTTTTATAGATGAAGAAATTAAAGGCCGGAGAATTGAAGGGACAAATCTCAAGGAAGCACAGGCAAGTGGAAAAACCCAGGCTAGGATCTAGGTCTTCTGGCTCCCACCAGTACTCTCCAGGCTATTGCCTGGCCTCCTGAGTCACATGGTCTCCGAGGAGGGGCAGGAAGAGAGCTTAGCTCAGGGCAGGTGAGGCAGGCCAGGATGTGATCTGGTCAGCAGTCCCCAAGCCCGGAAGTAGGGTTCTTTTTTTTTTTTTTAAGATTTTATTTATTTATTAGAGAGAGAGAGAGAGATAGCGAAAGAGAGAAAATGACCAGGGAGGAGAGGGAGAAGCAGACTCCCACTGAGCAGGGAGCCCGACGTGGGGCTCCATCCTAGGACCCTGGGATCATGACCTGAGCCGAAGGCAGACGCTTAACCGGCTGAGCCACCCAGGCGCCCCCAGAAGTAGGGATCTATAAAGCAAGATGTTGTGCTAATGGCCTCTATTGACATAAGAGACAACCAAGTGGGAATAGAGGGCAGAAACTGTGGCTTTACAGGTGACACAAACTACAAAGAACCTTGAGATTTACTGCCTTGTTGAGGCCAGGAGCAAGGTTAAATACTAAATTATGTGAAGCTGGGATGTGCTAGCTCTTTTTGCATAATTTGTATGAAAGCTCTGTAAACTCGAGGTGCAATCATAGACACAACCAATTCATTTTATTTCAAATATTGACACTTGAAATATTGTTGGTAGGAAATTCAGTCTATCATTTATTTTCTAAAGGCTTTCTCTATGAATTGTCTGAGAATTCTCTAGGGCATTTGAAGCTTATAAAACTAATGATATACTGTACAGTGACTAACATAACATTAAAAAAAAAAGTCTGTTTCCACACAGCTGTTATAACGAAGGCGTGGTTTCTGTGTCTCACTGCTACGTGGTGTCGCTGTTGAACACTGGGTCTGTGTTGTTTTCAGCCTGAGGGTTGCATCTGGTGTAGTCCTGCTGGGAGCCACCGTGGTCCAGATGCCTGTACCTGATACAACCATTTTCCAGGGAGAATGAGCTGTCCTCTGGGCTGAGCCTGGCATGGGCTGTCCACCTGGCTCTGCAACTTCATGCATGGAATCCCAGGGTACATGGTGTCATCCAGGGTGCCATCTGTTTCCAGGAGGTCAAGGGCAGAACTTATCCGCTGACTCATGCATCTAGAACCACAGCCTCCTTCTCAGAGAGCTATCCTAGGGGTTAGGTAGTTTTCCTTTTAAATTGTCAAGCACAAACAATAACAACAATGCCCAGGCAGGGAGCCTAAATTGGACATAATTGGTCTGGGATAGGAACCAGGTATTGGCATGGAAAGATTTCCTTGTAATTTCAGGGAGCATTTCAGGTTGCAGATCATTGCTGTCAGAGAATAGAAAAAAATGGGGCACCCTACTTAGTCTAGAATGCACCCCCACATCTTACTCCTTATGCCTATCAGGAGGATTTAAGAATGGGGTATATTTCCAGCTAAGTTCTCTTGCTTTAAAAGCTTTAAAGCTGGGATGATAGCCATCCAAGGGAGGCACAGGGCTTGGGTGATGGATGTAGTCATTAAATACATTAGAGCTGTTTCATCAGCTGCCTGACTAGTTAAGGAAGATCATCTTGCTTGTAAAATGTTTAAGTGGCTTTCTTATTAGCATACATTCTGTTTTCTATTATCATTATCAAACTAACGTGGATATTTTTTTTCGCCACAAAATGTGCTTGGGAATGAGCAGCTCTGTATTTATTTAGAGGCTGGTGGAGGAGCTCCTGGACCTGTCTCCAGACACTGCTCTCCTCTCTAGCTTAAGAAAGAAGAGAAAGAGAGAAGGGAAATGGCAAGATACAAAGAGAAAGAGAGGGAGCAAAGATACACATAAAAACTAGAAGAAATGATAATACCTAAGTTTGATATAGCATTTTGCAGTCCTGCCGAGTTTATGATTGTATTTGACACCGTCTGGCCCTATAAGATAGAAACGGCAAGAAAGGTGGTTCTCCTGTTATTCTTGTGAGGGAATTGGAACTGTGACAGGACATGTGAATGCAATCCTTTTCCACGAAGCTTGACTCAGTGGAGAAAGGGGAGGGCATGGTGGCCTTCTATAGCATTCAAGGGGCCTTCCGCAGAGAAGGCTCAGAGTTAGCAGAGATCATCCTACTGTATGCCAGGCACTTTACAAGCATGATCTCATTTTATCCTCACTTTGAGATGATGATGACCGTTCCTGTTGCACAGATGAGGACAGTGAGGCAGGACAAGAATCAACCAGTATTGGGGAGCACATGGCTGCTGGAAAGGCCGAGTCTAGCCCCCGACTCCTGTTCTTCCCACTGGGCAACATGACCTCCTCTGATAGGAGGGTGGGGACCCATCACTCCAAGCCACTGGGAGACCCATTTCCAGCCAATGTGATGACAGAAACTTTACCCTTAAGGCTAAGCATGTATGGAAGGGATCTCTTGGGGAAGCAGAGGGTTCATAGAAGGATTCAATTACAGGCTGGCAAGCACTGGCCTGGAATGTGCTGTAAAATGTATGGAATTCAGATAGGAGGATGACCAGATGACTTTACCTCCAAGGCTGGGCCCCTAAGTCTTCGAGGAACATGTTGACATGCTTTTCTCCAGACTTCCATTAGGCATCTGAGCTGGGACTAAAGGTTGGGTCACCTGACTTTCAACTTCATCTGGATGCTTTCATGAAAGTAGAGAAGAAAAGCCAATAGAGAGAGGCTCACATGAAAGAAAACACAGAAGTAAAAAATAAAGTGCCAAAACAGAAACACAGGGGAGGCATTTGTCTTGTAGACCAGGCCATCCTCCCTGTTGGGACTGTTTGTGCCCCTCTCTGATATCAAAATATTTTGAATATTCTTTTTGTAAAATTAATTGTTATTTTTCCTTGACTAAAAAATTCCTCTGTTAGATATTCATTTTTTGGACTATAAAACTTTCTGGTCTAAATGTAGATACCTCTGAGAGAAATAATACACAATTGTAATCTGGAGGAGTTGGTTTATTAGGTCCTCTCCCCAAAAGAGAGCAAAGTGGTCTGGAAGTGGAAGGTAGACTAGAGGTATGGGGTGGAGGGGACAGGTGTAGTGATAAGGCAGGGAGAGTGCTACTGGTGGCATGTTGCCAATTTCTAAGCATCACTTCCAAGAAGTATTTCTGCTCTTCTTTCCCTGACTAAAGTGTGACCTCCAGCTAGTCAGGGCTCTGCAGCTCTGACAAGACTTAAGGGGCATCAGCAGAGGGTCTCAGAGAAACCAAGGTGAGATGGAAGGACAGAAGGCAATCAAGATTGTTCGTCCCCATGAAAAGAAGGCTGAGGAGATACTGAGTGTCTTTCTTTAAGTATGTGAAGGATTGTTCTGGAGAGAGAAAGGTGAAGAGATTTTACTTAAAGCCGTGGATCAAGGACTAACGTCAGAAAGAATGAAGGACTTCCCTACTCACAAGGGAGTGAACACTGTCATGGCAGCTGCAGACCCTTGCCTCTTCTGGGACGTGGTGCATGCAGGGAGGTGTCCCAGCTCTGTCAGATGGCTGGGCACATCCTTGCCCTGGGAGGGACTAGGAAAGTGAACTAGTTGGCCTCCAAGCTTGGGGAGCCTGTGATCCATGACCCTTCCGGACCCAGATGCTGGCCACTCCAGGGATGAGTTGCCTAGAAACAGGGACTATGTCTTTGTGGGGATCCACACGGGAGGACTGACAGGCTGACTGAGTAGAGGGGAGGAAGGAGGCCCAGAGCAGACAACATGAACTTTGCAGTCAGACCATGCTTTGCCCTGTGACTCTGAGCAAGTTACAGACCTCTGAGAGAGTTCCCCCATCTGTCAGACAGAACCAGGGTAGCCCCTGCTTCCCAGGGCCGTGGTGAGGATAGAATGAGGTCCCACTTGGAAGGTCTTCAGTTCTCTGTCGCCGAAGCACCACTACCACTGAGCACAGCATTCCCACAGCATCCACAATTCTTGCTCCTCTCTGGACTCCGAAGTCTGTGTTCAGGGTTCAAGCCGTTCCACCCTCCCCTGGCTCTACCTGTCCCTGTCATGAGCCTCTGCTAAGCTTATAGCCATCAGGACCCTCTTCTCTGTGCCCCTGAGACTGGGGGACAGGTCTGGGCACCCACATTCAGCTGCCTCCCCGCCATCACATGCCTCACTATACTCCTTTCCTTTCTGGGGAGGAGCCATGTTCCAGCCCTGCTCTGGGCCCCCTGGTGTCCCACTCCTGCTGGTGGCCTTGCCATTTTGCAAGTGACTCTGATCTGAATCCTGCCTGTCACTGCTAAGCACACTGAGACCAGCCCCACGTCCTCCTCCTCCCTGGCGACAGGACGGACCTCGTTTAGATCAGTGTGGTGGCCACTGAGGGCACAGTGGCTCAGGAAGAGATGAGGTTCAGGCAGCTGTCCTCTCAACCCCCTTCCCACACCCCAAACCAGCAGCTCTCAGGAGGCACTAGATCTTACTTTCTCCCTCTGCCAAAGAAGAGGGGATAGGGAAGGAGGCACACACCACCACCAGCACACCCCTCCCCAGCTTCCCTCTCTTTTCCATTTGGGGACATGTGAAAATAAAAATAAATAAATAAATAAATAAATAAATAAATAAATAAATAAATAAAAGACTAACCTTCTGGCCAATCACAGTTTAGCTACCCTGCAATTAAACAAATCCACAAACCCGCAACACATATTTACATCTCATTAGCAGAAGCCAAATGCAACAACGGCATTAAAATTAAGAAATTAGGCCCAATTATCCTGTCGGCAGCAGTTGGGGGAAGTTGTCAAGGGCTGGTTTATTCATTAGTTTGCACAGAAGTTCAGCGGCTCGCTAATTGTGTGCTGCTATTTTTTACCCCCTCCTCCTCTTGCTTAAAAAAAAAAAAAAAAAATCATTTGAGGTTTTCCTTTCTCCAAAGTGCAGCAGCCTGCAAGGTTTGGCAAGGCCAGGCCCAGGGCAGGCCTAGGAAGGGCTTGCCTCTGGACTCTGTGTCATCAGGGCCCAGCCAGACCTAGACAAGTGGCTAGGAGGTTAGGAAGGCCAGGGCAACTGCTCCGCTGCTGTGTCCCCACAAATGTCCTCTGGGTCCCTGGCAAGGGCTTTAGATTGGCCAGCATAA
Source organism: Eumetopias jubatus (assembly GCF_037043125.1). Lineage (NCBI taxonomy): Eukaryota > Metazoa > Chordata > Mammalia > Carnivora > Otariidae > Eumetopias > Eumetopias jubatus. The sequence continues at coordinate 83,832,300 of NW_028274819.1, read as the reverse complement.
ATCTCCCAGGCTTACTGCCTTCACTGCTAGCCCTGTGGGTCTGGGGTCCACTGGGCCCACTGTGTCCAGGAACACAGCACCCTCCGCCCCTTGGGCCAGCAGTTGTCACCAGCTTCAGCTCTCAGGCCAGTCTCTGCTTGGCCAGAGGGGGCACCTCATGAATGTTTGGTGAGTGAATGAATGGAAATCTTGACAAAGATCTTTACCGCAGGGGAGAAGATTTATTGTGCTCCAGGCTGTGCCCAGGTGGGTGATCTTGGGCTCCAAGGGTGGTTGCCTGGTTCTGGCCAGCTTCAGAGAGACATTTTGACTGGTGTGCCCTTCTTTCTGGAAGCTTCTGCTCTGCTCTCTTCACCTAGATCCTTTTGCCTTGCCTGCTGGGGACTCTGTTGACTTCTTCCCTCCTTCTGGAGAGTTGGAGAGTTGGCCTGGTCTCCTCTGACCACCTTGGGTCTTGGGGAGCTATTGCTGTCCCCATCCGCACCCCAGACCCTTCTGCCTCCTGTGCTGGTTAGGGGGGTATGGTGCCTGTCTCTCAGGGGCCCACTGCCCTCTGCACTCTGCTGTCCCCTGGGGCTGGGGCTCCTTTGTCAGCATCAGCCTGTTAGGTTTGGCCCATAGTTAGAGATAGAAGAAGTAGAGCAGTCCAATTTTCCCAACACCATTTGTTGAAGAGATTGTCTTTTTTCCATTGGACGTTCTTTCCTGCTTTGTTGAAGATTAGTTGACCATAGAGTTGAGGGTCCATTTCTGGGCTCTCTATTCTGTTCCATTGATCTATGTGTCTGTTTTTGTGCCAGTACCATACTGTCTTGATGATGACAGCTTTGTGATAGAGCTTGAAGTCTGGAATGGTGATGCTGCCAGCTTTACTTTTCTTTTTCAACAATCCTCTGGCTATTCGGGGTCTTTTCTGGTTCCATACAAATTTTAGGATTATTTGTTCCATTTCTTTGAAAAAAGTTTATGGTATTTCAATAGAAATTACACTAAATGTGTAGAATGCTCTAGGTAGTATAGACATTTTCATAATATTTGTTCTTCCAATCCATGCCACATGCAGAAGAATGAAACTGGACCATTTCCTTACACCACACACAAAAATAGACTAAAAATGGTTGAAAGACCTAAATGTGAGATAGGAGTCCATCAAAATCCTAAAGGAGAACACAGGCAGCAATCTCTTCAACCTCAGCTGCAGCAACTTCTTCCTAGAAACATCGCCAAAGGCAAGGGAAGCAAGGGCAAAAATGAACTATTGGGACCTCATCAAGATAAAAAGCTTTTGCACAGCAAAAGAAACAGTCAACAAAACCAAAAGACAACCAAAAGAATGGGAGAAGATATTTGCAAATGACATATCAGATAAAGGGCTAGTATCCAAAAACTATAAAGAACTTATGAAATTCAACACCCAAAGAACAAATGATCCAATCAAGAAATGGGCAGAAGACATGAACAGACATTATTCGAAAGAAGACATCCAAATGGCCAACAGACACATGAAAAAGTGCTCAACATCACTCGGCATCAGGGAAATCCAAATCAAAACCTCAATGAGATATCACCTCACATCAGTCAGAATGGCTATAATTAACAAGTCAGGAAATGACAGATGTTGGTGGGAATGCAGAGAAAGGGTACCCTCCTACACTGTTGGTGGGAATGCAAGCTGGTGCAGCCATTCTGGAAAACAGTATGGAGGTTCTTCAAAAAGTTGAAAATAGAGCTACCTTATGATCCAGCAATTGCACTACTGGGTGTTTACCCCAAAGATACAAATGTAGGGATCCGAAGGGGTATGTGCACCCCGATGTTTATAGCAGCAATGTCCACAATAGCCAAACTGTGGAAAGAGCCAAGATGTCCATCAACAGATGAATGGATAAAGAAGATGTGGTATATATACACAATAGAATATTATGCAGCCGTCAAAAGGAATGAAATCTTGCCATTTGCAATGATGTGGATGGAACTGGAGGGTGTTATGCTGAGCGAAATAAGTCAATCAAAGAAAGACATGTATCATATGACCTCACTGATATGAGGAATTCTTAATCTCAGGAAACAAACTGAGGGTTGCTGGAGTGGTGGGAGGTGGGAGGGATGGGGTGGCTGGGTGATAGACATTGGGGAGGGTATGTGCTGTGGTGAGCGCTGTGAATTGTGCAATACTGTTGAATCACAGACCTGTACCTCTGAAACAAATAATATATTTTATGTTAAAAAAAAAGAAGAAGATAGCAGGAAAGGAAAAATGAAGCAGGGGAAGTCAGAGGGGGAGATGAACCATGAGAGACTATGGACTCTGAGAAACAAACTGAGGGTTCTAGAGGGGAAGGGGGTGGGAGGATGGGTTAGCCTGGTGATGGGTATTAAAGAGGGCGTGTTCTGCATGGAGCACTGAGTGTTGTACGCAAACAATGAATCATGGAACACTACATCAAAAACTAATGATGTAATGTATGGTGATTAACATAACATAATAATAATAAAAAAAAGAAGAAGTAGAGCAAAAGGGAAAAGGCTTGCTCAGGTTTCTCTTTCCAGGTGGGCCCTAACATACTTCTTAGAATACTCCCAGCAACCTGACTGCTCCATGAAGCTGTGCTCTAGATTGGCGGTGGCATAAGGGGCCCAGATTTGGAGTTCAGAGCCCTGGGTTCTATTCTTGCAGCAGCTGGAATTTAAATCTCATGGAGCCGCACTTTTCTTAGCTGGCAAATGGCACTAGTGATACATGTCCTACCTTCCTCAGGGTCTAATTGTGAGTGCTTCACTAATATTCTGGGCCTGCACTGTTGTTGCCCAGCTCTTGGTCCCCATGAAAGGTGTTACTATGTTCCTCAAGATGAGACCCTCAACACAGAAACCAGTATTTGTCTGTCAACAGCCCATGATCTCTGGGTGGTCTGCCTCTCCCTGTCCAAATAGAAACCTTTCACATCCTTCCAAGTCGCTGAGCTATGGATTTTCCCAGTCTCCTCAAAATTCTGGTCCAAAGTTTCCAGATCAAGGATTTTGTAAATATTCTATTACTTTATTTAATATTTGTGTTAGGTCAGTACTTGTAAACACATATATTTCAAACACAATTGGAAATGAATTATATTAAGATATTAATCAATAAAACACTAAATTTAACATTTATTTAGTGACTGTTATAGGAACTGCAAATAGGCCCCCCGTCCCCACAGTGTCACTCCCCACACTAAGATATGTGCTGCCATTTTGAATGGCTAATGATGAAGGAGCTTTCACCACTAGGATTTTCTCCTCCTGGGGCTCTACTTCTTATCTGTCTAATCTTACCCTGAAAATTCACTCATTCACTCACTCATTCATTCATCTATCTAATATTTATTGAACATCTACTATTTTTCTGGTACCATGGTCAAGGCTAGAGCTAGTCAGAGTCCACACAGTGTCTTGCATTTGAAGACATTACAGGCCAGAGGCAGACACAAGGAATGGCAGTAGAGTATGGAAAGTGCTGGGATGGGGTAAGTCTGCATGTTTTGTGCTGGGGAGAACAGAGGACAGACCTCTTTTGCCATCTGCTGGGTAAAGGAGGGCAGATGGAAGAAAGTCTCAGTTGAAACCTGTCCTCTCTCCATCCCCCTAGGAAACTGCAGGCCACACTTCTGTAACCCCCAGTGTTCATCCTGTCTCTAGGTTTGAGTAGCCACTTTCTGCTATGTACTGGGGAGCAGGGATGGGGACTGAGGATCATAGGGATTTCTGGAGTTTAATATAACATGAAGGCAAAAACAGGGAAGAGGAAGTTCACCTTATTCTGTGTATTAAATGTGTAACAATTGCACCATGAAAGCCCTCTTTCTAACCCCCTTCATTGTGGTGATACTACCTCATTGCACAGGACCCCATATCAAGGACAGAAATGTCAACTACTAGGGTAGCACTTGATATATATCTAAGACTAGTCTTTCTAATTTACATATAACAGCTCTTAAATCCTCCAAAAACTGTATGAGCAAGGTCTATTATTATAATAATCATTTTGGAAAAGGTGAAACAAAGTCCCTGAGAAGCCACTAGCTTGCCCAAGAACACAGAGTGGGGAAACCATGGGTCTGGGGAAATTTTTCTCCAGAGCATACACCCTCCACACCACACCTGGCTCCCTACTTCAGACTGGTACACACAGAGTAGCAGTTACTGTTGACTTGCCATAGCCACAAAATCCCTTGGGTTTGTGCTCATGGATGCTGAGTCTTCTTCAGGGAAGAAACGACCATTTCTGAAGGGGGAGAAGGACCAGGCATGGGGAGGGTGGTTTCTGACCCTGATAGTGCCTTATTCCTACTATACAATGAGATCTCCCTCCTTGGCAAGCATGGGGCATTGGGCGCACTCTACCTACTCTCTAGCTAGATTGTTATGTCTATGAGCTTCTCAAGGATTGGAACACAGTTGCTCATCTCTGTGTTTCCAGCCCCATAATAAAGATGCAATACATTTTAATATTTGTAATGAATTATCTCAGGTGGCATTTTAAAACAGAAAACCAGAGACTCCTCATACACTGCTTAAATTTCCTTACTAGTCCTTTATAAATAGAGTGGGATTGCCACTGTCTTCATAAATAAGGACTGAGCTTCTCCTCTGTGAGGCACCACTCATCCCCATCTTCAAGGAACTCGCAGCCTGTGGACAGAGAAAGTGTGGTGTTAAGAGAGCTACTCACATAGACCTGCAGTAAAATCTCAGTGTATCTGGGTTTGAGACTTTGGGTACATTATTTAACTTATGGCTTATTTTCCTCATCAGTAAAATGGGGATGATTATGGTACTTGCCTTGCAGGATTGTTTTGGGTATTAAATTAGATGAACTCTAAGGCACTTAGCATGTTTCATAAATAGTAAATGCTTAAAAGTTGAGAGAGGGAGAGAGAGAGAGAGAGAGATGCATAGCCTATGGAAACATAGCAAAAGCAAGGATCTAGGAAAGGAAAGGCTTCTTAAAAGATGGGACATCTAGGCCAGGTCTTGAAGAAAGAGATGGATGGGCAGAAGCCAGGGAAAGGAAAGAGTGTCCAGCAAAGCTTTGAGGTACTGAATAGCCTGAATAGCATGGCTCTTTCAAGTGTTAGAGAGCAATTCTGTGTAGCAGTCTGGGGCAGGGGTGAGGGAGGGAAGCAGGAAATGAGTCTGGTGACATAGGAGGGGACCCTATCTGCCCCACTAAGAAGGTTGATCTTACCCTGCTGACTGCATGTAACCTTCATGTAATCCTCCATTGGAATGGAGCAACATGATGAGATTTCCTGGAGGCAGTGTGATAGATGGATGTGTGTGAGTAGGGAGGGTGAAGGTGAGTGTGACAGGTCATTGATGAAGGACATGTGGAAGCAGAAAACACAGATTTAAGTGAATTTCATGTGAGATCTGCAGAAACAAGGGCCTATGGAGGTGGTGAGGGGTGACTGCAAGGCTTCTAGTTTGGGTGAATGGTGTGAAAATGAACCCTGAATGAGAAGTAAGTTTTGGGGATAGGTGATGAGTCTAATCCTGGATGTGTTGGCTCTGGGGCGCTCATAGAACATCTAAGAGGAGGCTTCATACTCCATCCCTTCACCTTCTTCCCTCCTCCAAATGTTCAAATTGATACAGTGTTGTTAACAAGAATTATCTGGGGCAGGAGGGTGCTGCAGGGGGAAAGAGTAGAAGAAGGTGTCAGGGAGGTTTGACTTTGACCACCTAGGAGCTGGCCTCAGAGCTTCACACTTGTTCCATAGCTGCACTTTAATCCCTGGAGTTTGTTGACATGAATGTTGTTGTCCCCAGGAATTGGACCATGAGAGGCACATAGCTCCCTTGAGATAAATCTCTTCCCTGTGCTGAAGAAAACTCCAGATACCCCAGCCACTGGCACTATGACTGAGTTGTTTTTCTGTGAGATGTTATAAAGAATTTCTTTTTTTAAATTAAATTAAATTAAATTAAATTAAATTAATTTAATTTAATTATATTATGTTAGTCACCATACAGTACATCATTAATTTTTGATGCAGTGTTCCATGATTCATTGTTTTCATATAACACCCAGTGCTCCATGCAGTGTATGCACTCCTTAATACCCATCACCGGGCTAACCCATCCCCCCAAACCCTCCCCTCTAAAACCCTCAGTTCCTTTCTCAGAGTCCATAGTCTCTCATGGTTTCCTCTCCCTTCATTTTTCCCTTCCTTCTCCTAATGTCCTCCATGCCATTCCTTATGTTCCACAAATAAGTGAAACCCTATGATAATTGACTTTCTCTGCTTGACTTATTTCACTTAGCATACTCTCCTCCAGTCCCATCCACACTGATGTAAAAGTTGAGTATTCATCCTTTCTGATGGCTGAGTAATATTCCATTGTATATATGGACCACATCTTCTTTATCCATTCATCTGTGGAAGGGCATCTTGGCTCTTTCCACAGTCTGGTTATTGCGGACATTGCTGCTATGAACTTTGAGGTGCGTATGGCCCTTCTTTTCACCACATCTGTGTCTTTGGGGGTAAATACCCAGTAATGCAATTGCTGGGTCATAAGGTATCTCTATTTTTAATTTTTTGAGGTACCTCCACAGTGTTTTCCAAAGTGGCTGTACCAACTTGCACTCCCACCAACAGTGTAAGAGGGTTCCCCTTTCTCCACAACCTCTCCAACATTTGCTGTTTCTTGCCTTGTCAATTTTTGCCATTCTAACTGGTGTAAGGTGGTATCTCAGTGTGGTTTTGATTTGAATTTCCCTGATGGCTAATGATGATGAACATTTTTTCATATGTCTGTCAGCCATTTGTATCTCTTCTTTTGAGAAGTGTTTGTTCATGCCTTCTGCCCATTTTTTGACTGATTATTTGTTTTTTTTTGGTGTTGAGTTTGAGAAGTTCTTTATAGATCTTGGAAATCAGCACTTTGTCTGCAGTGTTATTTGCAAACATCTTCTCCCATTCTGTGGGTTCCCTCTTTGTTTTGTTGACTGTTTCCTTTGCTGTGCAGAAGGTTTTATCTTGATCAAGTCCCAAAAGTTCACTTTTGCTTTTGTTTCTCTTGCCTTTGGAGAATGTATCTTGAAAGAAGTTGCTGTGGCCAATGTCGAAGAGGTTACTGCCTATGTTCTCCTCTAGGATTTTGATGGATTCCTGTTTCACATTGAGGTCTTTCATCCATTTTGAGAAATTGAAGAAGACACAAAAGGACGGAAAAACATTCCATGCTCAGGGATTAGAAGAATAAACATTGTTAAAATGTCTATGCTGCCCAGAGCAATCTATAACTTCAACGCCTTCTTGATCAAAATTCCAGTGACATTTTTCAAAGTGCTGGAACAATCCTAAAATTTGTATGGAATCAGAAAAGACTCCGAATCACCAAGGAGATGTTGAAAAAGAAAAACAAAGCTGAGGGCATCACGTTGCCTGATTTCAAGCTATATTACAAAGCAGTGATCACCAAGACAGCATGGTACTGGCACAGAAACAGACATATAGACCAATGGAACAGAATAGAGAGCCCAGATATGGACCCTCAACTCTATGGTCAAATAATCTTCGACAAAGCAGGAAAAAATATGCAATGGAAAAAGACAATCTCTTCAATAAATGGTGCTGGGAAAATTGGACAGCTCTATACAGAAGAATGAAACCCGGTGATTCTCTAATACCAAAAAGAATTTCTAATAGTTTCTAGCCAATGAGAAAGAACAAAGAAGCCTCTTGCCTCTTCCCCTTTGTCAGCATAGCCCCTACTTTATGGGGCCTCACCCAGAGCATTCATAGGCCAGAGTCCAGCCCCCACAGCTGCACCAAATGCATGTGGCCTTGCATAGAAGGTTGTCCCTCAGAGCACCAGTGCTTCTCAGGAATCCTACCAGACTTCGGAGAGATAGGTTACAGGAGGGAAGAAAGGAGAAATTACAAGTTTACAAGAGTCTTCTCTGGCCACCTAATAATTAAGAACCTACATTTCCAATCTACTTTATTTCAGTTTCTGCTCTGAGCTTGAAGCCCAGGTAAGCTGACAGATGCAGGGACAGGGAGAATGTCCTATGTACACCCAGCATGAGCTGCCAAGAATGGTAAGCTAGAGGGCAGAGACACTATCATCTTTGTATTTATTTATTTTCCATTGTCTTTTAAAGTATATTTAAATTCTTGGTATACATGCAAAGTACATAGGTTTAAGTAGCTAAAATACTAGAAAATATACATAGTGAAAAGGTGAAACTATCTTTCACAAGCCCATTTCCCATTATCTTTGGCATTTTGGTATATATTCTGGCATTCCAGAATATAGGCATTTCCAGAATGCTTAAAAATACCTTTTAAATGACATATAAAATACAACTAAAACCAGAAAAATGTATATAACAAATTTACATCTTCACAATCTGAACACAGCTTGGTAATGATCCCTCAAATCAAGAAATAGAAAATCACCAACACTCCATTTATACTTAATGTTATGACTAATTTGAGTGGGCCTGTAGCTACCATGTTACGATTAATTTCCTAGTTGAAAAAACAGCTTTATGTTCATTTTCTCCCACCTTTGTTGAGTTTCTTTAAATTAGTTGGATTTGTTATTATACCATTTTTTCTATTAACTTGTTTTGTATATCTTCTTTTATATTTTTCATAATTACTATAGATAGCACAACTTGCATCTTTTACTTCTCACCATCTAATAAAAATGATATTTTTGCCTCTTCTCTGATGTTGCTAGAACTTTAGAATGTTTCAATTCCAATTACCCCTATTGCCTTTTGCTTTATTGTTAATTATTATTAATTTTAATTCTACACACATTTGAAACGCCACAGCCATTAATATTATTGTTTTGTGCAGTTGATATTCATTTTAATTGACCCATGTATTTTAATTTTCTGATCATTTTCATTTATTCATGCAATTCTGTGTTTTCATCTAGGATATTTCCTTTCAGACTGATTAATTCTCTTTAGTATTATTGTAGTTAAAATTTGCTGACTATTATTTTGCTCACATTTTATTCATCCAAAGACTTTGTTTTAAAAAAAATCATTCCATTTTTAAAGGAGTCACATTTTTTTCTTACAGTACTTTAAAAATAACATTTTTAAAAAAGATTTTATTTATTTATTTTTGACGGAGAGAAAGACAGTGAGAGAGGGATCACAAGCAGGGGAAGTGGGAGAGGGAGAAGCAGGCCTCCCACAGAGCAGGGAGCCCCATGTGGGACTTGATCCCAGGACCCTGGGATCACGACCTGAGCTGAAGGCAGACGCTTAATGACTGAGCCACCCAGGCGCCCTAAAAATAACATTCTATTATTTTTTGATTTCAAGCCTTTCTCTTGAGAATTCAGCCGTTACTATTATTGTTTTGAAGGTAATTTTTAAATCTCTGGTTGTTTTTAGGATCTTCCTTTCTGTCTTCCTGCCTGCCTGCCTTCCTTTCTGCCTTCCTGTCTTCCTTCCTGCCTGCCTTCCTGCCTTCCTTCCTTCCTGCCTGCCTTCTTTCCTTCCTTCCTGCCTTCCTGCCTTCCTTTCTACCTACCTTCCTTCTTTCCTTCCTTCCTTCCTGCCTTCCTGTCTTCTTGCTTTCTTTCCCTCCCTCCCTCCTCCCTCCCTCCATCTTTTCCTTTACTTTCTTTTCTTTTAGCAATTTGACTATAATATGCCTATCAGTATATTTTTTGGGTATTTATCCTGCTTGAGGTTTGCTGAATTTCTTAGATCTGTGTGCTTTTGTCTTTTATCATTTTTCAACTACTATTTCTTTGCATATTGCTTTTGTCATATTTCATCCCTCCTATTATGTTGCTACCCCAATTATATGCATTTTAAACCTATTGAATGTGTCCAGCATGCCTCTTGATCTCTGGATATATTCTCCATTCTTTTTTCTTAGTGTATTTTTCTTTGACTTGTCTTACAGTTCACTAACCTTATATTTGGCTATATCCAATATGATTTTAAATCTATCAATTAAATATTAATAATCAATACATAACAATTGATTAATACTCAGATATTGCATTTTCCTTATTTATAGGTTCCAATTACACATGTCAAAATATCTGTTTTCATCTAAATTGTTGATCTTTTCCACTATTCATAACATTATTGACCAGAGTTTTAAATATAAAAGTTTTTGCTGCTAACTCCAATACCTGAATGATTGGGCTGCTTTTTCTGTTTATTAGGAGGCTTTTTTTTTTTTTTTTGCTTCTTTGCCTGACTAGTGATTTTTTGTCTTATCCTGTGCTATGTATTATACATAAAGGGCTTTAAAGACTCTAGGTGATGTTTTGATTCTTTAAGTTGGTGTTTTCATTTTCCTCTGTTAGGCAGAAGGGGAAAAAGCTTATGTCTTCAATAATGAAATAAGCTGAAGTTGGGCTAGATTGTAGTTTAAGTAAGAACCAGTTTCCAAAAGACTGGAACAGTGAGGCCTACACTGGGAGGTGGCAGAAACCTGTGTAGGGAGTTTCTGTGAGCTCTTTCCCAGAGGCTGGGATCCTTATGGAGGGTGAGATTCTGGGAAGTCTACCATGGAGCAGTTGCTGTGGGTTTGAGGATAAAGTGAAAGTAGTAGAGGTCCACCAGTGCTGAGAGACATTGGAGTTTCAGCCAGACTAGGAATAATTTGCACACCAAGACACCTAGTGGAAACACTGGAAAGGCCATGGCTCTTGAGTAAAGACTATTCTATAGTAACCTTAAGAAAGCCCAAAATTAATTGAACACTTTTAAAATAATTTTGAATTTGGGGGTAGATTCCTGCCAGTTAGAGGGGCTTAATTTTCCATAGATTCAATCACAACAACACATAAAATCAAGAATGTGTTTAAGATAATTCATATGTAATTAAGTTAGTTGTTAGAGCAAATATCCACAGTCTTCAAAGAAATATAATCCAGAATTTCTACAAACATGTGATAATAATGTCTGGTGTACAATAAAATATTACTAGGGAAACAAAGAAAGAAAAATCTGATCCACTGTTAAAAATATAAAATCAATGAATAAAAACTTACTTTGGGATGGCCTAGATGTTGGGTTTAGTAGATAAAAGATTCAAAGCAATTATTGCAAATATGTTAAAGGACTTTGAAAAAATTATTTCTAATGAATGAACAGATAGGGACTATCAGCAAAGAGGTGACAATTATAGGCAAGAATCAAAAAGAAATTCAGGACCAAAAATAGAATAACTTAATTGAAAAAATTTATTGAATGGACTTCAACAACAGATTGGAAGTGGAAGAAAAATGAATTAATGAATTAAGAGACAGTTCCATAAAAATTATGTAATCTGAAGAATAGAGAGAAAAGGAAATGGAAAAAAGAGAACAAAATGCCATTAACCTGTGAGACAAAATCATACAATGTAATTGGAGTCCCAGAAAAAGTGGATAATAAGAAAGTGGCAGCAAAAATTCACCGAGGAAACAATGGCCGGTTGTACCCTAAATTTGAAGAAAAACATCAGTATACAGATACAGGAAACTTAGCAATCCCTTAATAGAATAAATTAGAAAAAGAAAAAGCATACCGAGACAAATCCTAGTCAAACTCCCGAAAATCAAAAATAAGGACCATGTCTTGAAACCAGTTTGAGAAAATGGGCCTATCACACACAGGGCACAGTTGTAATGTATGGCAGTTGACTTCTCATTAGAAACAGTGGAGTCCTAAAGAGCAACATTTTTTAAAAAATTTTTTTATTTTTAATTTTTTTTAAGATTTTATTTATTTGACAGAGACCCAATGAAGAGAGGGAACACAAACAGAGGGAGTGAGAGAGGGAGAAGCAGGCTCTCTGCCTAGCAGGGAGCCCAATGCGGGGCTTGATCCCAGGACCGCAGGATCATGACCTGAGCTGAAGGCAGACGCTTAATGACTGAGCCACCCAGGTGCCCCAAAAGACCAGCATTTTAAAGAACTAAAAGGCAAAACAAAAATGGAATCAACCCAGAATTTTATATCCAATGAGAATACCCCTCAAATATAGCTGCAAAAATAAAGGCATCTTCTGATGAACAAAGATTGTGAGAACGTGTTGAAAGCAGACTACATTGGAAGAAACACTGAAGGATGCTCTTCAGGCTTAAGGGAAATTATACCACCTAAAAATTGGCATCTCCAGGAAGAAATGAAGAGCAACAGATATGTTAAATGTGTGGGTCTATGTAAAAACTATCTACTTTCTTTGTTAATTTTCCTAATAGACAGATGACTTATTCAAAGCAAAAATGTCACTGTAAGGGTGATAACATGCAGAAGTAAAAGATATAACAGGAGCGCATTGGAGCTAGACAAATGAAACTGCACCCTCTTAAATGTCTTACTTGTGTGAAGATACAAGTGTAGGGATCCGAAGGGGTATGTGCACCCCAATGTTTATAGCAGCAATGTCCACAATAGCCAAACTGTGGAAAGAGCCAAGATGTCCATCGACAGATGAATGGATAAAGAAGATGTGGTATGTATTCACAATGGAATATTATGCAGCCATCAAAAGGAATGAGATCTTGCCATTTGCAATGACGTGAATGGAACTGGAGGGTGTTATGCTGAGTGAAATAAGTCAATCAGAGAAAGACATGTATCATATGACCTCACTGATATGAGGAATTCTTAATCACAGGAAACAACCTGAGGGTTGCTGGAGTGGTGGGGGGTGGGAGGGTTGGGGTGGCTGGGGCATTGGGGAGGGTATGTGCTATGGCGAGTGCTGGGAATTGTGCAAGACTGTTGAATCACAGTTCTGTACCTCTGAAACAAATAATGCAATATATGTTATGAAAAAAAAAAGAAGAAGAAGATAGCAGGAGGGGAAGAATGAAGGGGGGAAATCGGAGGGGGAGACGAACCATGAGAGACGATGGACTCTGAAAAACAAACTGAGGGTTCTAGAGGGGAGGGGAGTGGGGGGATGGGTCAGCCTGGTGATGGGTATTAAAGAGGGCACGTTCTGCGTGGAGCACTGGGTGTTATGCACAAACAATGAATCATGGAACACTACATCCAAAACTAATGATGTAATGTATGGTGATTAACATAACAATAAAAAATTTTTAAAAAGCTATTCAAAATTTTAAAAAAAAGGTCTTGTGTGAAATATGAAGCAGGAAAGGTAAGGCTCCAGGAGTGAAGTGGGAGAATACTAATTCTCATTAGACTGTAGGAAGATAAGGGTGGGTGCTCTCATCCCTAGAGTAGCCATTAACAAAGTATTAATAGAGAGGTCTGGCTTAAAAGCTCATGTTGGTATACTGAAAAATATCCAATGGATCAAAAATAAGGCAAAAAGGGAACAATTGAGAAACAAAACTCAAAGGGACAAATGGAAAACTAGGGAAAAAGTGGCATATTTAGGCCCGACCATACATTCAATGTCAACGGACTAACCATTCGTTTCGAAAGCGGAGATTGTTAGACTGGATGAAAGGGCAAAACTCATACTATGTAGAAGGCATAAAGTCTGAATATGAACAAATAGACAGAAAGCAGAAGGAAGGAAAATGTACACTTAGCCTCCCTCTGGTTTGACCTTGTCCATCCATTCAGCCCTGAGTGACTGGGGTGTCTAGTGCTGCCCCCTCAGTGTTCCAAAGCCTCTGACTCCAGCCCAGGAACCCAAGAAGACTCAAAACCCACAAATATCTTAAGGGGGAGACTAGAGTGTTTTGAGGTGGGCCTTATTCCTTCTGGCAGGCCTTCATTTCCTGAGAATAGCAAGACTTCTTCAGGAGACTTCGCTTTTCTAGTTATCCTGCTTATTTCACTCATTGAAGAGGTGTTTTCCTATGATGACCTACTACACACGATCCCATTGGAGTTCACCACAATATTGAGGGTTGAGGTAACTGGATAGGTCTGGATGAGGAAATGAGCTGAGGACCTTCACCTATAAGCACAGGGTGAGGTGGATATATATCAGCTCAGTGCCATGGAATCCTTTCAGAATCTTCCAGGGCATGGAGGCTGGTAACAGATTCTAACTGCTAAAGTTCCTGTTCTATCCACAATGCCATGCTGCCTGCCTCTTGGATGAGTCCCTAGAAGAGAATTATCCTACTGCAGAAGAGAAGTTATTTCTGGTTAGTGTGACATACTTAGCCAATGTGAAATTTTGAATTACAGTGGGTTCAATCTGGGGCTCTGCCATTTACTAAGATGTAGTTTGGGAAAAGGTATGTAAGCTTTTGCATCAGTTTTCCCAACTGTGAAATGGAGAAAATAGAGTTATGTATCTCTTAGGGTTGTTGTGAACATCAAATGAAGAAGAGTGTGGAGAAAGAAGGTATCTGTCAGGTGCAGCCCTGGTCAAATGGGAGCTCTCTCCGTCTTTATAAAATCACAGACATTGCTGTTACTTAATCTGGTAACCACAGAAGACTCAGTCTGGGAAAATGACAATATCATTCTTTTTTATTCTAAATCAGTAATTCATTTATTGGTTCCAGGAGTTTTCTTCTCAGATCAAAACGGCATTCAGAGGTTAGGTCTTTCAGACTTAAAAATTGTGAAGAAGACAGACAGGGGCTAATGCCTCCCTCAGGATGGACCAGAGGCAGTATTTGGGACTTAGATCATTGAGAAAGTCTGAGAAGTCCAGTTCATTCTCGAACTGGTTTGAACAACAGGGCATCTGCCACGGTTGACCATTTTCCTGCAGGGCACATCCTGAGTGGTCCCTGAGGGGCAGCAGAGGGAGAGGCCTTGCAGCCCCAGCCCTGGGGGAGCCTCAGCAGCTCCAGCTCTCGGTTAGAACGGCTGAAATGAGCCCTTTCCCTAGTGGATCAACAGCCAGTTATTTTGTCACTGAAATAAAGTGTCCAATTTCTCCTGCAGTTTTTAGGAAGCTGTTTTCAGCTGAGTCTCCAGCTGGATTTATTTTTAAAAAGATTATTCGGCAGGTCATGGCTGGAACGTGCTGAAAGGCATCCTGGGCAATTTTCTCTCTGGCCCATGCTTATCCACTCTCCTCAGCTCAAGGAGCTGGACTGCATAGGGAGGCAAGGGGGAACTTTGTAGGGGAGACTGAGCGGGTCTCAGCCAGCCAGGCCACGCCTTGCCAGATGTGCCAAGACCCAGGCTCAGAGTGTGACCCTGGAACTGCTGAATAGGGCTGGAGGCAAAGCATCACCGTTTCCTGCGTCAGTCAGTGAAGTTGGCTGTAGGGGGCATAGACCTGGCAGCTGGACCTGCACAGAATGCTTCTTGCATACCATTCGTCTGTCCCATCTCCTCATACGCCTGAGCATGTCTCTTCTGGTAAACGGCCTGTGTCCTGGGCCTGAGTGCCCACCTGCCCACTGCTGCTCATTCCTCCAGAATCTAGGGGTGAGCTCACAGGGCTTAGCACCCTGCTTGGGTCAAAGGCCTGTGCTCTAAATGATGGCACTGTGTCACACCAGTGGTTCGATACTTTTCCATCACCCTTCCCTGGCACTGTCCTTATTCTTAGACTGAAGATAAGAGAGAAGAGGTGAGGCTGGAGCTCTTTAAAGTAGACAGTAGATCTCCTGCACCTCTTTCTAGGCTAGACTTGGCAAATTAAGGGCCAGATAGTAAATATTTTAGACTTCATTGGCCATATGGTCTTTCTCACAACTACTAAACGCAGCTGTTGTGGAAAAATCAGCCATAGGCAGTCTACAAAAGCATGGGTGTGGCTATGTTCCCATAACACGCTTTACAACACAGGCAGTGCGCTGGATTTGGTCTGAGGCGTGGTGTGTGGAGCCCTGCTCTGGGCCTGCACCAGCCCCCTCACATTGTTCGGTGCAGAGGTTCCCAGGAGGTGACCACCTCATGCTACCGGTTGCGAGCCTGCAGCTCAGGCCTTGGCCATCCACACTACCCTAGGGAAGCACATGCTGCATGGTGGATGCCGCTGTCTGGGAGGGTAGAGAACCTGTTTTTCTGATCCTGGCTTGTGACTCACTTCCTGGAACAGAAGATTCTCTGAGACCTTCAGGGTTCATGGCCCTGAAATAGGAGGGCCCATGGCAGGAAACGTTTTCACCAGCTCTTCCTTCTGCTTTACACTGGCTCTCTTCCTATTAACCCCTGCTCTGTTCACATCCAGAAATTGGCTTCTTTAAATTTTGTTTCTTGTTTAATTGTTTATGGGAAATTTAACTTAATATGACATGCACTTATTAAACATCTGTCTTGTGCAATGCACCAAGCTGTGTAGTCAAGGACCCAAAACAAAGCAATAGCAGTGATGTAAGGACAGTAGTGAGAGCCTGGCTGAAGACAGAGAGTGAACACAGAGAGGTTGAGCAGGTAGATCCAGGCTGGGGTCTGAGCCCCTCTCCCACTGAGCCTTGAGCTACCCCATCCAGAACAGAGTGAGGTACCTGCAGGTGGGTCAATGGGCAGCCAGGGCTCCTACGGGGCACCCATCTGTGTGATCCTTGACCCTATGGCATCAGTGAGGTTCTTCTGATGGGGATTTCCCACTTCCAATTACATCCACACACCTTGTTCTCTTGAGCCTGGCCCTGTTACATCACTTGCTAGTGATGTGGCCTTGAAAATTCTATTCAGTCTCTCTGTGCCTTGGTTTCCCCATCTGTAATGGGGACAATAACTCCTGCTTCATAGGTTGCTCTGAAGATTAAGTGAAATGATTCTGTGGAATGCTTACATGGTTCAGTATGATCCTCAGGGTGTGGTTATTGCTCTTTCAGCCTGACAATTATACTGCAAGGTGGGCAAAGCGGGTTTCACTTTCACCAAATGACAGAAGTGTGAATTAAGACTCAAGAATTAAATGACTTGTAAGGTGACTAACTTAACATAATAAAATAAAATTAAATTAAAAAATAGAATTAAATGACTTGTACAAGTGGATTAGTAGGTGAGATTCTACCCAAATCTGTTCCATCAATAGATAAACCAATCATGTTATATCCATCAAATAACATACTTCCTAGCTATTAAAAAGAAGTGAGCAAATACTCTGTAGGTAGTGATCTGGAACAGTTTTAATGAAATTGCAGAGAACGAGCATCTAGAGTACTCATGCCCATGCTCTAACCATATACCCCAGTGCACCCAGTTGGATGCAGGCCTCCTCTATGAGTCTGGCTTAGGGACTGTTTCAGGGGCTGCTCTTGGCCCAGAGGATAAGAGGGGCAACAGAGGGGTGGCCAGCTCTGCTGGGAATAAGGGGAACGGTATTGAGGACAACCAATTAAACCTAATTTAATCTGTGGAAATATTTGATTACACTAATGTAATTTATTATGCAAAGTTGCCCTTTCTGACAAATGGAAGCTGCTTTGATAAGTAGGATTGTAACAGAAGGGGTTTTAGCAGGCAAACAAACCCAGCTGGGAGCCTGCCCACAGCTTTCTTCTCTGCATGATGTGCATCAGGCACAGACTCAGGGGGAATGCCCTAGAGGGAGTCAGAACTCTGCAACCTGTGTCCATCAGACCAGACTGTGTGACCAAGAGTATACCCCTCCTCATCGCCTTGTCTGCCTGCACAACTTAATAATGAGAATAGGGCTTATATTTGCCCAGCATTTTAACATTCACAGAAAACCTTCACATCCAGTCTCATTTTCAGATCCTCACAATAACACAAAGTTTGGAAATCCCCTTATAGTAACCGATCTTTCCATTAGACTGGTATTTTTATATTTTTAAAGCCTTTTCATATTTATGCTTCCGTTGGTGCCTCACAATATACACCTGTGAAGTTAGTGAGACAGGTATTCTTATCCTTGTTTGACTGATGAGAACAGGAGGCAGGGAAGGGTTAAGTGTCCGCCAAGTCCCCCAGTGAAGTCACCCAGCTATGGAGTTGACATTGGAACCCAGGTTTGAGCCCCTGGTCCAGTGTTCCTCCTTCTGCTTCATGCAAGTTTACATCACTGTCTTTTAATAAACATGGACTCCTGTCCCAGGAGACGAGGGGGATGAGGCCAGACCTGATTAGATCCGGTGGAGGAAGGCTGCCCTCAAAAGACTTAACAAGGCACATGGGGTCCAAGTATCACCAGATACCCGCCCCCCCAAACCTGGTCCTCACCCCTTAGTAGTGTCCAAGAGGGGAGGGATGCTGTCTTTTCTCAGAAGCAATGGATTGCAATAGGAAGAATATGGGTCGTGCAATCAGGAAATCTGGCCTGGATTTGGTGTCTAAAATACCCATCACTTTGGGATGCCTAGGTGGCTCAGTTGGTTAAGCATCCGACTCTTGATTTCAGCTCAGGTCATGATCTCAGGGTCATAGGACTGAGAACCCTGTCAGGCTCTGCACTCAGTGCAGAGTTTGCTTGTCCCTCTGCTCCTCCCCTCCACTGCGATCAATCAATCAATCAATCAATCAATAAAATCTTTAAAATATAAAAATAAAATACCCATCACTTTTTTAAAAAGATTTATTTATTTATTTTAGAGAGAGAGATTGAGAGAGAGAGAGCATGAGCAGGAGGGACAGAGGAAGAGAGAGAGAGAATCTCAAGTAGATTTTGTGCCGTGTGGGGACCCGGAGACCGTGACCTGAGCTGAAACCAAGAGTCAGACACTTAACTGACTCTATCACCCAGGCACCCCAATACCCATCACTTTTGAATATGTACTCTGTGTTGGGTGTGATACATATTTCTTAATTCTTCCTCACAAAACACCAGGAATAAGTGGTACAAAGCCCATATTCAGGTAAGAAAACTGAGTCCCTAAATGGCAAATGGCAGGCTCAAAGACCCCAAGCTCACAAGCGTAAAGGCTGGGGTGAGTCGCATCGCCTCTCTGGGCCTGTTTCCTCATCTGTACCAAGACTGGATGTACTTCTGAGCTCTGGGAGGGCACTCGGAGCTTTAGCTGCTGTGCTCTGGGCTTCATGTTCCCCAAGAGAAAGCTGACAAAAGTGACCACAAAGGGCAGGCAACCTTCCGCTTACGCTGGGGGGATGCCAGTGAGGAAAGCAGAGATGCGGACTGGGGTTGGGGCAGCTCCTGTGACACTTGGACTTCATGTGGCTTGTTAAGTCCTTTGAGGAGAAAGGCAGTCTTCCTCCACTGGGGTTAGTCGGGTTAGGCCTCATCCACTGAACAGACAAGGGACCTTCCTGAGTTGCTTGTCACCTACTGTCAGAAAGATAAAGTCTTCACAGATTGCCTTGTAAAACCCTTCTTACTGATGAGGAAATTAAAGCCCAGAAAGGTTAATTAACTTGCTCAAGTTCACACAGTAGGTTAATAGCAGACCAACAGAACCAACTCCAGACGGAGGTGTCCAGACACCTGGTCAAAAGATGTCTCTATGACCCAACTTTCCAGGATCCTCTCTGGCCGTCCTTTTTCTGGGCAATTAAATTGCCGGTAGAAGGAATGAAGCTATAAAAATATTGGGACAATTCGATTTAAGCAGAGGTTTTTGGTGTGGAATTTTCAGAGGAGGTCATGGATAGTGCTGTCCAAGGCTAACAACTTTATGGTAGCTTGGGGTTGTCAATGTTCTCAAAGCATCTCCAAGTGTCCTCTACTTCAAAGCCTTGGACAGCAGGCACCAGATCCCGATTGCCTCTGGGACAAAGAATGGCCCCTGTTGAGGCAGCTGCAAGCACCAGGTAGAGAGAAGAGAAAACAGACCCCCAGGAATGGAACAGTATGACATTTGCCATAAACAGGAAGGAGGGGGAGTCTCCTGACAAGTTTGGGAACCAGTACAATCCACTGACTTAATTGTTTTCCTTTATCTTCATGTGTTGATGCTTATTATTTGGCTTGTTATTTGATGGCTATTTAATCTATACTTTGTAATTACTTCCCTTCTGTCTTCCATTTGGATGTTCATGTTTTTTCTTGTTTCACTGAAGCACTGACCTACATTTTACAGGCATAGAAGTCAATTATGCTGTCAACATATCAAGTGGTGTTTAGTGATGTGGCTCAGTAGTGGTCTGGATGCCTGGCCCCCGCCCCCCACCTTGGCAACTCTCCCATCCCTGAGTTTTGCCCATTCCTTGTCTGCCAGGACCCCAGAAGCTGAGGAGGCCAGAAAAGAGGGAAGAGAGGCCTTCCCTAGGAGGCTCTTTGTTTCCTAGGGACTGGGAGGTCTCTAGGGGGGATGGGAGGTAAGGGATAGGGTGGGCAGTGTGGCAGGCATGGGGTGGAGAGTGGCAGGGTAGGGCATTGTAGTGGGATGGTTTCAAGGGGCTAGATTTCATGGCAGCCAGAGTCCGAAGTGACCTGGTACACAACATCCCATGGCTGCTTGGCCTGTGCCTTGGACAAATGGAAACCACATTCTCCAAGTAGGAATTAATTGTTTGAGAGCCTGACAAGTTCTAGGGTGCACTTATAGGCAAAATGGGAAAACTAGTTAAAATCAGGGCCTTTTCAGAAAATCCAGGCCATGCCGTTGCTATTCTTAGGTAGTCTCTTGGGTTTCTGTAGCCAGCACAAAGGGAGAGAAAATTCTGTGGTTAAGTTCCAGGTCTGGTTTCACTATTTCCATGCTGTGTATCATTTGGCAAACCACTTGACCTCTCTGAACCTAAGTTGTTATTTATCATGGGGATGATAATACCTTAGAGGATTATTATGAAGATCATATCAGCTAAAGTGTAGATAACCTTTGTTATCTGAACTTAGGAACCAGAAAAATTATCTAAGAAGATAATTGTTGATCTACTTTAAAATTTGCACTGTCAGTACATGCTATGTCTAACTCAAGAAGCAGCAGATTCAGATCACACTGTCCATTTTGTTGCTACAGCTGTCACTGAACCTAGGAATCAAACAGATATGGTTGGTGAGGGACACTTGTCTGTGAAAGTGCTTTGTAGATTCAAAGTGCTAACAAATATTAGCTTATCCATTCAGTCATGTAAGCCCATGTTTATCAAGCTCTTGCTGTACAAGGAGCACTCTGGCGGGAACTGGGAATGTAGCGGCCAACAAGCTCCAAGCCCTCCTGCTGTGCGACATCACCAGGCTGGCCTGAGGAACATGGTGGGCTAGCTGAGAGGACAGATCCAGCCTTGGTGCATGCCCAGGAAAGGACATCCAGTCCAGACCTGGGGTCAGGGAGAGCTTCCCAGAGGGAGTGACATCCACGCTGGAAAAATGGGGGGAGGCAGAAGCAGCATGTGTAGGTCTGTACGGCACATTCCCTCATCTTCTGGTTTGTCCATTCACTCATGCATTCATTCAACAACTATTTGTTGCAAGCCTGCTGTGTGTTGGGTGCTGGAGATACAGAGTGGTATAATAAGGCAGAAACTTGTCTCTGCCCTCACCAAGCCAACTCCCTGGTCGGAGGAATGTAGGAGTTCAGGTAATGCTAGGTGCTCGACAGATAAGCCCCAAACTTGGTGCCTTAATGCTACATAACTTCATTTTTATTCACGTAAAGTTTAAAATGTGTCCTTTGAGTTCATCTGCATGAGGATGACTGAGAAGGGAAGGGAGCATGGAGGATAGTGCTGGGCAGTGATGCCCATCACTTCTGCTCCGCACCTGAGCAGAGCCGGGAGGATCCAGAAGGAAGACAGAAGAGATTTCCTGAACATCTCTGCCTTATGAAGAGTGATAAAATCTAGACAATTAACATGATTTTGGCCTAGTAACAACTTCTATGAAGAAAGAGTGATTGACAGGAAGGGAACATCCCTGTGCACTCATGTGACTGTGTGTGTGTCTTTGTGTGACCATGTGGCTGTGGGTCTGTGTCCTTGCTCCTCATGTGTCTGTGTGTGACTACGTGGCTGTGCCATGTGATACTGCTACCACCCACTCAGGATGATTCAGGGGGCAAAGCTCTGTTCCTGCAGGCCCATACATGGCTGGACTGGAACTGTGCCCTGAGCTGTGACTGCCTGGCTGTGTAAGATGGGCACTGAGGGGTCTGGGAAATATGGACTCTTTATTGAGTCTGACAGGCATTTGTCTCAATCAGGAATCTGGTCTCTACTACCCACTCTTAAACCTGTGCCATGTGGAAGCTGCTTATTTCTCATTGCTCCCTCCATTCTTCTGTTGGAAATTCCTGTTACAGGCAGGGCACTGCTGCCTTGTGCAGGGAGCAGGTCTGGGTGTGCCTAGAGTGAGGGGAGGAAACAGTGGGGTCAGTGTCCCCACCCCTCCCCCACAGCAGGGCACGACACCCTGTGCCAAACTGGCAAAGTGTGCCCTTTGCAGTCAGTATTGTGCAGAGATAATTGTGAAGGTCTCACTGAAATCATCCATTCTGAACATGAATGAGACAAGCCTTGACAGGGTAGGGGTGGCGATGGCACCAAGTGGAATCCAGTCTGTTTTAACATTCAGAGAGCTGGAGGCGATTTTAGTCTGAGGTAAATGAAACGAGAGAAGCATATTCCTGATGCTGACTCACACAGCACTCTATTTGGAGTCTTAATGATGATAAATCAATGATCTAGAAAATACAGGCCCTTTCCTGTTAACCAAACAGGCATACACATTCTCCCCAGACTGCAGAAGGTGAGCACCCAAATTTTCAATTAGTATTTCATATCCCATGACTTTATAATTGTGAATAATTAAATTGGCACACAGCACACATGCATCAGTGCCTCAAACAGAAGGGGGTCTTGCAGAGACCCGGTGCCAAGCCCTCCTGGCAGATGGAAACTCTCCTGAAGCAGAGACTGCAGTGTGTCAGGAGGAGCTCTGGGGGGTGCAGCCCAGCTGAAAACCACCTGGAACGTGGGGAGGAACCTTGGCACAGGGCCCCCTGAAGCAGAGGCGCATGTCTCCCTGCTCATCCCTCAAGCTTATGGGGACCCTGTGGAGACACTGTGGGAGGTGGTCTGACTCACAGCAGGGAGTCTGGGGGGTTGCTACCCTTTCCCCACAGAGGGCATCCCCCAGGAGTCTGTGTCCTTCATCCTGTGATGCTGCTTGTTATCCAGTCTCTGGGGAGGGACATGTGGACACTGTCATTTTCTGTGGTGATAGCTTGCTGGAAGGGAGGGTGTCAGGAGCACCTGACTTGGTTCCTAAAGATTTGAGCCCATCTGTCCCTGGCTCCTTCATGCTCATTCCAGAGTCCTTCTCTCTGTTTAAGTGCCAGGCTTCCATCTTTGAAATGGGTATGAATGTTCCTACTTTCCTGTCTCCAAAGGCCCTTGTGCACATCACATGAATTCAGGAAGTGGAAATGCCTTTTACAAGGCATTGTAAAATGAGACAAATGTCTCATTTCTGTTTCTCAAAGAGAGCTCCTTAGGCTACCCAGAGTAGAACATCTGGGGCTTGTACTACATGTAGATCCAGTGGCCTGAGACTCCTCATACCAAGTTTCTCAGGAAAACTTCCTCATGCATGCTGGGCAGAAAAATAGCCCTGAAGATGTCCACGTCCACCTGCAGAACCTGAAAATATGCTACCTTACATAGAAACAGGACTTTGCAGAAATGCTTTTCATTAAGGATAATGAAAGTATCATGGATTACTGGGCAGACCCGATGTAATCACAAAACTTTTTAAAGTCAGAGAATTAGAGTTATATGGGACAAAGGAAAAAGTGTCAGAGAGATGCAATTGGAGAAGGACCCTACCTACCATGGCTAGCTTTCAAGATGAAGCAAAGGGTCAGGGACCAAAGAAAGCAGGTAGCCTTTAGAAGCTGGATAGTGCAAGGAGTGGAATCTCCCCGAGCACCCCCAGAAGGCAACCCAGCCCATTCACACCTTGATTTTAGTCCAGTGAGACCCGTGTTGGACTTGTGACCTACAGAACTGTGAGGCAATAAATTTGTATTGTTTTATGTCACTACGTGCATGGTAATTTGTTACAGCAGCAATAGGAAAGGAACATGCACTGGATCTTGAGAACCAGATTTTCTAGATGTACTAACATAAGGAGCCATACCTGAGGCCTGGACCCATGGAGTACAGCTCTCTGTCATTGGGAGACAGCAGTCTTCCTCTCTTTCCTCCCAGAACAGAGACAGCGGCCAAACCAGCACAAAGTCCTATTGATTTAGAGAGGCTCAAACCCAACTGTTACTTCCCTCAGGCCTTCCAAAGATCCTAGGTTGTGTAAGCACCATGCAGGAGGTATATATATATATATTTTTTTTCTTTTTAAAGATTTATTTATTTATTTGAGAGAGAGAGAAAGGGAGAGAGAGAGAAAAAAAATCCTCAAGTAGATTTCCCACTAAGCAGGGAGGCTGATGCTGGGCTCAATCCCAGGACTGAGATCATGAACTAAGCCAAAATCAAGAGCCAGCTGCTTAACCAACTGAGCCACTCAGGTGCCCCTGCAGGATATATATTTAACCTGCTCCATGTGTAGAGCATAGACTGTAGGCTGAATAGTACTGGGCTGTGTGTGGGGGTGAAGTGGGAGCATTCATAGGTAGGGACATGGTCTCTGAAAGCAAGGAATTCACATTTGAGTAATAGATGTGGAAGATAATGAAATACATTGTGCAAACTTGAATCTAGTGAAGGGACTCTACGTGGGGGAGCCGAGAATGTTCACAGGAGAGATGAGAGAATGCTCTAGATTGAGTAGGAATTGCAAGTAAAGATGGGGTTGGGGGTGGGAAGGCAGTAAGGATAAAGGGAATGGCACATGCTGGGGAACACGAGCTTCTCGGTGTGCAGTCACCAACACAACCACTGGTGTTCGCTTTCCCAAATTATCCCTCTATCACCCCACAATGGGCTGAAGATATCAGAATTTTGTTTTTCAGTTTCTTTTGTGCATAGTTCATGGAATTGGACCTAATCCTATTCAAAGGGAGCTTGAGGGAAAGTAAGATGGAGAGTGTGGAGAAGGTTTTCTTTCTCGATAAAATGGTTGTAGGGAAGAAAATGTCCCTTTTCTTTTTTTCTGAACATGGTCCTGCCTACATATCAAGCTGGGAACTGGTGAAGCTATTCTGTAAACATGAACATCTCTGAAGATGCAGAGTGGAAAGATGAAGTGGGGCAGCCCCTGATGTCATGGTTTAGCTGCTCCACCAACCCAGGGTGGCACTGCCCTGCATGCAGACTTGTGGCTAGAGTCTGAGAAAGGGACTGTCCTTATAATTATTTCTCTGTTAACAGATTTTCCTATTACAGCTGAAAACACACTAACTGTGGTGGGGGAAGAAAGGTCTGATCATGGAAGGCAGGCTGTTAAGGAACCTAATGCCACACCATCCACACTGGATTTGTGGGTTGGTACTCCACATCTGGAGGCACGTTTGGAGCCGAAGTTCCTGACCCGTCTGAAGGCCTCTTGTCATCTCAGACTGCATTAATGCCCTCTTTTGGACGGCAGATTTCATTTGCAATGCCAGTGCATAGTGTCTGAGTCCGAAATAAGAGCTGCCTCTGCCATGGACTGCTCACGGATGCCCTACCACACCAGGTAAGGCTGGGCAAAAGCTGGCCTTTCTCGAAGGCTCAAGTGCCATGGATACATTCCTACCATCTGTTTAGAAGATGAGAAAAAGTTACCTAAGCAAGCAAACACACACACACACACTCTCTCACACACACAGACATGCACACATAGGCACACGTACTCACGCACACGTATACACATGCTCCCCGTACACACACTCACAGAGGCACACACATACATGAAAGCACAGACATGCATACTCACACACACATGCATGTGCACACTTTAGGGGATTAGCGACCATTCACAACTGTGTCTCTGGTTGCTTGAAATAAGGACCAGAGAGAGAAATGATTTGAAGTTTGGTTCTTGTAAAGTCCGAAACTTACCTGTAGAGCGATATTTTAAAGATTTATTTATTTTATTTGGGAGAGAGAGAGCAGGGAGAGGGACAGAGGGAGAGAATCTTCAAGCAGACTCCCTGCTGAGCATGGAGCCTGACACAGGGCTCGATCTCATAACCCATGAGATCATGACCTGAGGTGAAACCAAGAGTCAGACGTTTAACTGACTGAGCCACTCAGGTTCCCCCATATTATATTTTTTTAATTGAAGAATAGTTGACATATATTAGCTTTAGGTGTAAAACACAGTGATTTGATAATTATATACATTATGAAATATTCACTATGATAAATTCAGTTGTCGTCTGTCACCATAAAAAGTTATTGCAATATTATAGATCACATTTCCTATGCTGTACTCTTCATCCCATGACCTATTTATTTTATAACTGGAAGTTTGTACCTCTTAATCCCCTTTTGCCTATTTTGCCCACCCACCTCCCCTGTGGCAACCACCAATTTATTCTCTATATCTTTGAGTTTCTTTGTTTTGTTTTTTACTTTACACATATAAGTGAAATCATATGGTATCTGTCTTTCTCCATCTGACTTATTTCACTTTGCAGTATACTCAACTATTTGTTGCTGCAAATGGCAAGGTTCCATTCTTTTTTATGACTGAGTAATATTCCATTGCATATCCATACCACCTCTTCTTATCCATTCATCTATTGATGGACACTTGGGTTGCTTCCATATCTTGGCTCTTGTCAATAATGCAGCAATAAATATAGGGGTGCATATATCTTTCTGAAACAGTGTTTTTGTTTGTTTGTTTTCTTTGAGTGAATACCCAGTAGTAGAGTTATTGGATTACATGATATTTCTATTATTAATTTTTTGAGGAAGCTCTATACTGTTTTTTCACAGTGGCTGTACCAAATTACATTTCCACCAATAGTGCATGAGTGTTCCTTTTTATCTATATCCTCACCAATGCTTGTTATTTCTTATAATACTAGCCAATCTGACAGGTGTGAGGTGATATGTCATTGTCATTTTGATTTGTGTTTCCCTGATGATGAGTGATGTTGAGCATCCTGTCATGTGTTTGTTGGTATGTTAATGCAGCATCGTTAGGAGAGATGACATCCCATGAGGCTGAATAGCAGGTGGGGCCTGAAGTGGCCTCAGTGTGGGGGAGAAGGCACAGGGCTGAAGGTGAAAGGATTCTTACCTTCACTGGCATGTCCTGCACCTTGGCCCATGGCCAGGACGAATGATAAGGTAAGACTGTATCTGAGCCTGAGAGCCCTTCTTTCCCCATTTCCTCTTTCCTTTCTTTTCTTTTCTTTTTCTTTCTTTCTTTCTTTCTTTCTTTCTTTCTTTCTTTCTTCTTTCTTTCTTTCTTTCTTTCTTCTTTCTTTCTTTCTTCTTTCTTTCTTTCTTTCTTTCTTTCTTTTCTTTCTTTCTTTCTTTCTTTCTTTCTTTCTTTCTTCTTTCTTTCTTTCTTTCTTTCTTCTTCTTTCTTTTCTTTCTTTCTTTCTTTCTTTCTTTCTTTCTTTCTTTCTTCTTTCTTTCTTTCTTCTTTCTTTCTTTCCTTCCTTCCTTCCTTCCTTCCTTCCTTCCTTCCTTCCTTCCTTCCTTCCTTCCTTTCTTTCTTTTTCTTTCTTTCTTTCTTTCTTTCTTTCTTTCTTTCTCTTCTCTTTCTTTTTTCTTCCTTCTTTCCTTCCTTCCTTCCTTCCTTCCTTCCTTCCTTCCTTCCTTCCTTCCTTCTTTCTTTCTTCCTTCCTTCCTCTTTCTTTCTTCCTTTCTTTCTTTCTTTCTTTCTTTCTTTCTTTCTTTCTCTTTCTTTCTTTCTTTCTTTCTTTCCTTCCTTCGATTTTATTTATTTATTTGTCAGAGAGAGAGAGAGAGTGAGAGAGAGAGCACACAAGCAGGGGGAGCAGCAGGCAGAGGGAGAAGCAGGCTCCCTGCTGAGCAAGGAGCCTGATGCGGAACTCAATCCCAGGACCCTGGGATCATAACCTGAGTCTTGACCCAGCCACTTTGATTTCCCACTTTGTTTCTTAAAATGATCTTTATAAACCAGGTGAGACTGACAACTTCCCACAAACAAGGACTCTGTATCTTGCTGACTTGACTGGTTAAGTAAAGCAATTCTTCCCTCTAAATCTCTAGAATCCTATTCTATTGCCATCAATTTTTCTTTCTTTCTTGGATGTTTTTCTCTATCTTCCTTCTTTGCTGAACAGAATGTTTCTTTATGTAACCCATGCCCACACCTGGTGACAAGTATTTCTGCCCAATGGTGGTGTTTGGTAAGCTCTCCAGCAACACCGGCAGTCACAGCCCCTGCTAGGAGACAGACCTGGGGTCATAGCCCCTGCTGGTGGTCAGGCCCTGGGAAGGCCCAGGGAAATTACCTGTTTCTCTGCCTTTCTGGAGTTTTTGTCATTCTTTAGCTCTGTCATATTACAAAGCCAACTTTGTGGTTCTTAGGGTATACTTTAGATTTCACCAAAGATCTTGCATAGGGAAAATCTTGTATCACAGGGTTTTTGTGTGGATTGAGTAAATAATGTAGGAGAATGTGATGTAACATGTAGAACACAATGCAAACATTTGGTTTTATACTGGTACAGGGTATAAGAAGAGCCGAAAGGATGGAGCTCTCTTGGCAGTTGGGAGAAGAAAGGAAGCCAGCCTAGGTAAGGGAGGGTCACAGTGTCTTATTATCTGTTTGGGAAGATGCTGTCTATGACAAGAGGGCTCCATTTCCAGTGATCAGCACACTTCCACTCCTCCTATGACATCCTGGTACATAAAACAATGCCTCTTGGGTGCCCCCGCCCAAGGCACAATAGGGCCCACAGAGCAGAGAATGGAGGAAGCTGCTCTGTGCCAGGCCCTGCTGCAATTATGTCACAAGCACCAGTGTATTTAATCCTCCTGGCAGCCCCGGGTCATCATCTATGTTATGTAGATGAGGTCCCCGAGGCAGGGGAGTAATGCTTCCCATCTAAGGTTGCACAGCTAGCAACCAGAGGGTCTGGGATATGAGGTAGTCTGACTCCAGAAAGCACGTTTAACGTAGGACACTGCCTCTGTGCTAGGTTGCCCTGCTATGGGATGTCTCATCTTGGATGACCCACTGGCACCTCAAACCCTAGGGATATATAGAAATCATCACTTTCTGTCTGCAAAAAGGTTTAGGGGCCAGAAGAAGTTGACTCAATGAATATTAAGAGAGCTGAAGAGAGCAAGACAAATGGGTCTAAAAGCTGGGCTTCCTGATTTCTAATCTCTCAGAGTGCACCTTCAGACCCTGCTCCAGTGGCTCTATACCTTGCCAGAAGTGTCAGCTTCCAGCCCCCAATTCCTAGTTCTGTGGAGACAAAGAAGGCAGATGCACAGGCAAGAAGCTCAGGGGTGGAGGGAAGCAGGTGGGTTATGGTTGGTAGGAGAAAAAAGTGGTTAAAAAGAAGATGGGACTTGATGGGAAGGGAAGAGGTTTGGGGACAGTGATGGGGATGGAGGAGGAGGGTAGAATGGGAAGGGAGGAAGGATGGGCACAGTGATGGGTAGGAGGGGAAAGGGGGCAGAGGGTCTGGATGGGAAGGGAGGAGGGACACTGATGGGGTAGAGGAAGGAAAAGCAGGGGACAGAAGATGCAGCAGGCAAGGAAGCAGGAACCCTGTGTCCTGGGCCTGGCCTTGCCCAGTCTGCATCCCTGGGCACCGACCAACAGCTCTCTGTGACTTGGATTTCTGTTTTGATGAAGGAAGATATGATACGGCTAATTCATGTGTCAACTTGGCTGAGCCATGGTGCCCAGATCTTTGGTCAAACATTATTCTGGATGTTTCTGTGAGGGTGTCTTTGCATGCGATTAACATTTAAATCCCCTCATGGATTTTGAGTAAAGCAAATTGCACTCCATAATGTGGGTGGGCTTCATCCAATCAGTTGGAGGTCTGAGTAGTACAAAAGCCTGACATCCCGGAGTAAGAGGACTTCTACAGCAGAAAGCCTTCAGATTCAAACTGCAAATTACACTCTTTCCTGCTGGCCCACCCACAGATTTTGGAATTGCCAGCTTCCATAATCCCATGAGCCAATTCCTTAAAAATAAATCTCTATAATATACACATCCTGTTGATTCTGTTTCTCTGGAGAACACTGACTGATATAGCAAGTAACCTCAGACCCCTTTCCCTCTCTGCAGGTCTGTGTTCCTAATGATGAGGAAGCTCAGACTCTGATATCAAAGAGTACCATCTGTCTGGTTCAGGGGGCCCTAACAGAGGCAGATGACAGAGCCCTTGGCAGACCTCCCTGTCCACTGTGAGGAGCGATGTTCTGTGAGTGCCCCTTTGATGGGGTCTCCCCATTCTTCCTGGGACCTTCCAGTGCCCTGCCTGCCACCAGCCTGGCCTCTCCAGAGGTCTATGAGGACTCAGCCAGCAAGCGTGAAGGTCTTTGGCTACATTCTCCCCTTTGGCTCTCTTCCAGGGAGCAATCACTCAAGTTGCTAGCCTCTCCCTCACCCGGGGAGTACACAACTTAGAGTAAGAAACATATATGTCTTGGTCCTTCTGGGCTGCTATTAAAAAATACCTCAGGAATGTATTACTCCCACTTCTGGAGGCTGGAATTCTGAGATCAGGGTTCTAGCATGGCCGGGTTGCGGTGAGGACCATCTTCTGGGCTGCAGACTGCACACTTCTTGCTGTGTCCTCACAGGAAAGAAAGGGATAGAGAGCTCTCTGGGGCCTCTTTTTTTTTTTTTCCTTTAAAGATTTATTTATTTACTAGAGGGAAAGGGAGAGAGAGAGAATCCCAAGCAGATTCTCCACTGAGTGTGGAGCCCAACTCGGGGCTGAACTCGGGGCTTGATCTCACGATCCTGACCTGAACCAAAATCAAGAGTCAGAGACTTAACTGACTGAGCACCCAGGTGCCCCTCTGAGGCCTCTTTTATAGCAGCGTCAATCCCATTCATGAGGGTTCCACTCTTCTGACTAATCACCTCCCACCTCCTACTACCACTACAGTGGGAATTAGGATTTAATGTATGGATTTGGGGGGCACAAACATTTAGACCATAGTAACACACTTCAGAGAATTCACTAGTGTGATGTTTTTCACACTCAGCTTATCAGAGCCATGGTGATTCCAGAGAGGAGTCTCAAACCAATCAGGGAATGTGTGTGTGTGTGTGTGGATGTGTACCTATGTGTATATATGTGTGTGTCTGTGCGTGTATGTGTGCAAGCCCCATGCATCTGCTTCAAACGAAGCAGCTCAGCTTTTATTAGTCTTACCTGGTAGGGCAGGGTTTTTTCTTTTGTGAAGATGCTATCTGGGATCCTTATCACCCTTGGAGAGTTAAGTACCAAGAAAAAAAAAAATTGTGACTATTAACCACAGTTCTTGTCTTTCAGAGACTCGGTGCCTGGTAGAGAAACAGACCTATGGTTCATGGAGTGCTTCCTATGTGGCAGGCACTGTGCCAGGTGCTGGGAACACAGCAATGAGGAAGGAAGATGTGGCCAAGCACATGCAAAGCCGGCATGCTGGCGTTCTAACTGAGAGGAGGAGACAAGGAATAGGAAAGGGACACAGGTACACCTCGGAGATTTGCTCTGGTTCCAGAGCATTGCAATAAAGCAAGTAGCACAATAAAGTGAGGGAAGTGAACTTTTTGGTTTCCCAGTGCATGTAAAAGTTATGCTTACACTATGCTATAGTCTATTAAGTGTGCACTAGTATTATGTTTGAGAAACAATGCACATACCTTAATTAAAACAGACTTTATCACCAAAAAATGCTAACCATCATCTGAGCTTTCAGTTAGTTATAATCACTGATCCCACACCCTGTAACAAATATAATACTAATAAGTTCGAAATATTGTGAGAGTTACCAAAATGTGACAGAGAGACACAAAGTGAGCAAGTGCTGTTGGAGAAAGGTCACAGATCGACATGCTCAATGCGGGGTTCCACAAACCTTCAGTTTGTAAAAAATGCAGGATCTGCAAAGCTCAATAAAGCAAAGTGCAGAAAACGAAGTTATGCCTTAATTGAATAGGCTGTGAATTACAGGCTGGGAAGGGCTGTGTTGGAAATAAAAAGGGTAACTGTTCAGAGTGACAGAGGGCAAGGGGCCTGTTAGACAGGGAAGTCCTGGACGGTCTCTCTGAACGGGGGAATGCTTGAAATAAGAGTTGAGGGACGACAAGAAGGCAGCTGGGGGGATCGTGTGTGTGTGTGTGTGTGTGTGTGTGTGTGTGTGTGTGTGTGTGTGTGTGAAGGGGAAGGGCAGGGAGCACCGCTACGCAAAGGCCCAGAGGCAGAAAAAATTTGATCTATTTGAGGCCCAGGAGGGAGACTGATGTGAATGGGGCTGTGAGTCACGGACAGAGTGACTGAAATGTGAGGTCCTGTAAGGCCGGATAGTTTAGGATGGAGCAGGCTGGTGGGAGAAGGTGAGTCCTCTTTAGCACAAACAGTGCCACCCCAGGTAGCAAAGGACTGGGCAGGAACACAGAGAAGGAAACAATGCATTCCGGGGTCTTAGGACAAGTTTTGCTATTTGAGCTGGATTCTGAAGACCAAGGAGGAGGTTGCTGGATGAAGAAGGGCACAAAAGAGGCCCTGAAGCCTAGGGAAGTGGGCACAGGTTCTGGTGAAGGAAGCAGTTGACAGTGGAGGCATCAGGGAGGGCTGCAGGGCGGGTTGAGGATTTTGGACTTTATACTGGAAGAAATGGAGAACACTGGAAGGTTTTTTAAGCTCTTCTTAAATCAGGAGGTACATTGTGCAGGCTGATATGGGCAGGCTTGGCTGTGACCCAGAACAGAATGTGTTTGAGTGTAGATATGTGTGGGCTCCTTGAACACGCAGGTGTATGGCACATAAAGAGGGGGTGGGAAGTGGCTCTGTTGGAGTCCTGCCATATGTGTACCTCAGGCAGGGGCAGCTTAGGCTTCAAGAAATAGGCACTCTGTTAGGTTACAGGGGACCAGTGCTGATCCTGGCCCAGGAGTGACACAACCGTGTGTCACTGTATTCATCTGAGCACACGCACATGGCGCTGGACAAACGTGCATCTACACATGTCCAGATGGATCAAAGATTGGGCCCACATTGAGCATGTGTCTGAGTGCACATGGTGACATTGCTGTGCAGTGTGCAAGGACAGGGTATCTGTGTGGAGTACTACACTGTTGTCTGGGTGTTCTTGTATGTACTTCTCTCCACGTAATGATTATAACATGACTTAGCAATTCTTTAGCATGTGCCAGGCTGTATTCTATGTAGTTTTCAGGCCTTATTGCCTTTATTTCTCCCAATGACCGTGTGAGGCAGGTTCCACTGTCATTTTCCAGAGGCAGAAACCAAGTCACAGTGAGGTGACATAATCCACCAGTGCTTGTCACAAGGCCCATTAGCACTGGAGTCCATGCATTTGATGAGTGTTCTGTGTCTGTGTCTTCATGCACACACACCAGTGGACATAATCATGCAAGTGTGCTTATTCAACAAGGAAAGAGAGAAAAAGCAAGAGCTGTATTAAATTTTTTTAAAAATATTTTATTTATTTATTTGACAGAGACAGCACACAAGAAGGGGGAGCAGCGGAGGGAGAGAAAGAAGCAGGCTTTCTGTGGAGCAGGGAGCCCGATCACGACCTGAGCTGAAGGCAGACACTTAACCAACTGAGCCATCCAGGCGCCCCTATATTTAATTTTTAAAGCATTTCTCAAATAACTGTCTCTGATTTTGGACCTGGAGCCTGTGGGTTTGCAGGAGCCTAGAAGTCGGTACCCAAAACACACTTGGCTTTGGTGCCTCACTTCAACTATAGACAGAGAATCCTCATTTAATAAATATACCCTTTGCCTGGTACCTTGTGGGGGCCCCATAAATACACCCTCCTTTGAAAATAAAGCAGCCTGCACCCAGTGTCTTCTGACCCACCAGAGCTGGTTGCTTCATCAGGTGGAGTTATTCCTCTGATTGAGAGACTTTTTAAAACCTATCTCAACACTTCTAATAATTTCACTTGACCTGACCAGAGAAAAATCTGACTTGGGAATTGAATTGTGGATCTGTTAATGGAGAGTTGAAGCTGGGGGCTTTAACCTGTACCCCCGAGGAGAAGCAGCCCTTTCTGCTTCTCTTTATGCCTTCTAAACATATTCTCTTCTCTTTATTCCATATTTCTCTCAGCAAGTGAAAAGATTTCTTATTTTCCAGCTACTGCGCAGGGCAGGAATGGTCCTCCACAAGTTATTATGGTAGATTATAGTAGAGAAAAATCTTCACCAGCTGGAATGAGCCAGAAAGTGGTATTTATGTGAAAGATAAAATGCACTTTGCAAGAGAAGTGAGAATAAATGGGTTGTTCCATTTTCTCCAGAAAACCAAACAGAACCAGGCAAATCCAACATAATACTCAGGTATGTACACAGGTATATACCTGCCCCGCTGGTCCAGAATTTGGGTTTTGGAATCTATAATGGTAACTTGGTGTCCTTAATGCCAGGCAAGTAGAACTGATAATAGAGAAGCCATTGTTTTGAAAGCAGAAGTGGGACTCAAAAATTTTACCTTGCAGAGCACATTTTTCTGCAGATGGCTTAAAGTAATTTAAAATAATTTAGTATCTC
This sequence comes from Eumetopias jubatus, assembly GCF_037043125.1. NCBI lineage: Eukaryota > Metazoa > Chordata > Mammalia > Carnivora > Otariidae > Eumetopias > Eumetopias jubatus. The sequence goes on along the minus strand of NW_028274819.1, from coordinate 83,797,936 downwards.
CTAAATCCATATTGTTTATACTTTGATATACCTCAGCCCTGGAAAAAGAATTATGATTTAAAATAAAAGAGAATCTAGGGTCCACATCCGGTTGTCAGATCTACTCCCTGACAGGTCTGCCTCAGGGGCATGAATACCTACACCCCCACCAAACCTGACCCTGCTGCTGCAATGTGGTCATTACCTGGAGTCACAGCATACTTCCCTGAAGGCCTTTGCCTCTGGGACTTTAATGCCATTCAAGAGTCCCTTCACCCACTGGTTAAGGGTGGTGCTTTCTTTTTTTTTTTAATGTGGTGTTCCATGATCCATTGTTTGCATATAACACCCAGTGCTTATCGCAACACGTGCCCTCCTTAATACCTGTCACTGGGCCAACCCGTTCCCCCACCCCACCCCCCTCCCCTCTGAAACCCTCAGTCTATTTCCTGGAGTCCATAGTCTCTCATGGTTCATCTCCCCGTCCGATTTCTCCCTCTTCATTTTTTCCCTTCCTAATTTGCATTCAACAAGAGTTACCAATTTTAAGTGTATGTACTACTTGATGAATTTTGACAAATGTACAGAGTAGTGTATCTATCACCACAGTCAAGTATGGAAGATTTTTCTTATGCCCCATATCAGTCTTTCCCTTCCTCTGACCCCTGGGTATTGGCAGCCATAGATTCTTTCTGTCACTGTATTTTTTTCTTTTGTAGAATTCATACACATTGAATCACACAGTATGAAGTATTCTGTGTCCATGTTCTTTCATTTAGCACAAGCCTTCTGAGATTTATTCATATTGTTGCATACAATTGGTCTTTACTGTAAATTATTGATTAATTGTTCATTATATAGATATGTGACATATTTTGTTCATTCTCTTTTTCCACAATTTTGGGCTGTTATAAATAAAGTTGCTGTGAACATTCCAGCAAAAGTATTTCTCTTGGATAAATATGTAGGAGTGTGATTGTTGGTTCATATGGTAAGTGTATATTTAATATTTTAGCAAACTACTGATTAGTTTTCACAGTGTCTGTACATTTCATTCCCACCAGTAATGTATGAAAGTTCTAGCTGTTTCACATTCCTGACAAAATTTGGTATTGTCAGTCTTTGAAATTTTGGTCATTCTGGAGGATGTGTAGGGTTCCTTATTATGGTTTTAATTTACATTTCCTTAATGTGTAATGATGTTGAGCATTTTTGTCATTTATGTATCTTCATTAATAAATATCAAATATTTATTATGTTATTTGTATTCTTATTATTGAATTGTGAGAATGTTTTATATATCCTGAAATCAAGTATGTGTTTTGCAAATATTTTCTCCAGTCTCTATCTTGCTGTTTCTTTTCTTAATGCTTTTGGAGAAGCAACAGTTTTAAATTTATGAAGTCCACTTTATCAAAATTTCTATTTGTAGTCCACATTTCTGTGTCGTGCTTGAGAAATCTTTGCCTAAGCAAAGATCACAAAAAATGTTTCCTCTATTTTCTACTAAAAGTTTTGTAAGTGTGGATTTTACATTTCAGCCTATGACACATTTTTAATTAATTTTTGTATATGGTGTGAGATTAAATAAAGGTTTATTTGTTTATTTTTGCATGCAGATATCCAATTCTATTGCAGAATTTGTGGAAATGACTACCCATTGATACCTTAGGGTCTTTGTAAAATTAACCAATAATATAAGTCTGTGTCTATTTTGGACTCTATTCTGTTTCATTGGTCAATACCATACTGTCTTGATCATTGTAGGTTTAAAATGACTCTTGAAATCAGGTAATAAAAGGTTTCAATCTTTGTTTTATCATTCAAGATTACTTTGGCTACATTAGGTCTTTGCATTTCCATATAAACATTTTTGGGCATCTATTGATTGAGCATTGGACTCTTGGTTTTGGCTCAGGTCATGATCTTGGGGTTATGGGATTGAGCCCCAAGTTGGGCTCCATGCTCAGTTTGGTGTGCTCCAGATTCTGTCTCTCTCTCCCTCTGCCCCCGACTGCCCCCCCTTCAAATAAATAAATAAATAAAATCTTCAAAAAAATTTTAACAGAATTATTGAGATATAATTCACTATCATAAAATTAACCTATTTGAAGTAAGTGTACAATTTAGTGGTGTTTAGTATGTTCACGGAGATGAACAACTATCCATCACTATCTGATCCGAGAATATTTCATCATCAAAAGGAAATCCCATGTCTATTAGTATTCATTCCCCATTTTTCCTCCTACCAGTCCCTGGCAACCAACAATCTATTTTCTATCATTATAGATTTGTCTATTCTGAATGTTTCATATAAATGGGCTCATACAATATGTGGTCTTTTTTGACTGACTTCTTTCACTTAGGGTAATATTTCCAGAGTTCATCTATTTTGTAGAATGTATCAGTACTTCGTGCATTTATATTGCTAGATAATATTTCAGGTCATGCTTATGTCACTTTTTATTTAGTATTCATCACTTGATGGACATTGGCATTGTTTCAACTTTTTGGCTATTACAGTTAATGCTTCTATAAGCATTTAAATACACATTTTTTTTTTTTTTTGTGGAAGTATGTTTCTTTCCTCTTGGACACACACACACCCCTCTGAGTGGAAGTGTTGCATCACATGGTAACCATATGTTTAACAATTTGAGAAGCTGTCAAACTTTATTCCACAGGACTGTATCATTTTATATTCTCCTCAGCAATGTATGAGGATATCAGTTTTTCCAATTACTTCTTGTCAACACTTAAATTGTCTGTCTTTTTAACTATAGACATTTTAATGTGTGAAGTGGTATCTCATTGTGGTTTTGATTTGCATTTCCCTAATGACTAATGATAATGAGCATCTTTTCATGTGCTATTGGCCTTTTGCATTTTTTTTTGAGAAATGTCTATTCAGATGTTTTGCTCATTTTAAAACTTGTTTCATCTTTTTATTATTGAGTTATAGACATTCTTTATATAATCTAGATACAAGTTCCTTATCAGATTTATGAATTGAAATATTACCTGCCATTCTATGGGCTGTTTTTTCACTTTCTTAATGGTGTCCCATGAAAGACAAAATTTTAAAATTTTGATATTCGATTTATTTATTTTATTTTTACTAAAATATAGTTAACATACAGTGGTATATTAATATCAGGTGTAAAATTCAACAATTCTATATACTCCTCAGTGTGCATCAAGATAAGTATATTCTTAATCCCCTTTATCTATTTCACCCTTCTCCTGCCCACCTCCCCTCTGTACTTAAGAGTTTAAGTACCAGGTACCTGGGTGGCTCAGTTGGTTAAGCGACTGCCTTCGGCTCAGGTCATTATCCTGGAGTCCTGGGATTGAGTCCTGCATCGGACTCCCTGCTCAGCGGGGAGTCTGCTTCTCCCTCTGACCCTCCCCCATCTCATGCTCTCTCTATTTCATTCTCTCTCTCAAATAAACAAATAAAATCTTTTAAAAAAAGAGTTTAAGTACCATTTTTTTCTCTGTACTTGAGTCTGTTTTTGTCTTTTCTTTCTTTGTTTTGTTTCTTAAATTCCACATATGAATGAAATCATATGATATTTGTCTTTCTCCATCTGACCTATTTTACTTAGCATTATACTCTGTAGGTCCATCCATGTCATTGCAAATGGCAAGATTTCATTTTTTTTGTAATGGCTGAGTAACATTCTATTGCATATGTATACCACATCTTCTTTATCCATTCATCTGTTGGTGGACACTTAAGTAGCTTCCTTATGTTGTCTATTGTAAATATTGCAATAAACATAGGGGTGCATATATATTTTCAAATTAGTGTTTTTGTTTTCTTTGGATAAATACCCATAATGGAATCACTGGATCAAATGGTAATCCTGTTTTTAATTTTTTGAGGAATCTCTATACTATGGTCCACAGAGGCTATACCAATTTGCATTTCCACCAGTAGTGAGCGAGTGTTCCTTTTTCTCCACATTCTCACCAACACTTGTTATTTTTTATATTTTTTTTATTTTAGCCATTCCAACAGGTGTAAGGCGATACCTCATTGTGGTTTTGATTTGTATTTCCTTGATGATGAGTGATGTTGAACATGGTTTCAAGTGTATGTTAGCCATCTTTATGTCTTCTTTGGTAAAATGTCAATTCCTGTCTTCTGCCCATTTTAAATCAGATTATTTATTTCTATATTTTGGTGTTGAGTTGTATATGTTCCTTATATATTTTGGATATTAGCCCATTATCAGATATATTATCTGAAAATATCTTCTTCCATTAGGAAAGTTGTATTTTTGTTTTATTGTTGGTTTTCTTTGATGTGCAAAAGTTTTTATTTTGATATGGTCTTAATAGTTTAATTTTGCTTTTGTTTTCCTTACCTGAAGAGATATATCCTAGAAACATGTTTCTACAACCAATGTAAGAGATATATCCTAGAAACATGTTTCTACAACCAATGTAAAAAAATATTACCTCTTATGTTTTGTTCTAGAAGTTTTTGAAACAACAACCAGCACCACAAAAATATAAAGGGTTATTATAGAATACTATGAAAAATTATGTACCAACAAATTGAACAACCTAGAAGAAATGGATGAATTCCTAGAAACATGTAACTGTCCAAAACTGAATCAAGAAACAATAGAAAATTGAATAGACTGATTACTAGCAATGAAATTGAGTCACTAATCAAAAAAACTCCCAACAAATGGAAGTCCAGGACCAGACAGCTTCACAGATGAATTCTACAAAACATTCAACACAGAGTTAATACCCTGTTCTTCTTAAATTATTCCAAAAAAAAGAAGAGGAAGGAAAACTTTCAAATTCATTCTATCAGCATTACCCTGATACCAAACCAGATAAACACTACAAAAAAAGAAAGTTATAGGCCAATATTTCTGATGAACATAGATGCAAAAATACTCAACAAAATATTAGGAAACTGAATTCAACAAATTCACCACAATCAAGTGGGATTTATACCAGGGATTGTAGGGTGGTTCAATAGTCACAACTCAATCAATGTGATACAACATATCAACAAGACAAAGGATGAAAACCATATAATCATCTTAATAGATGCAGAAAAAGCATTTGACAAAGAACAACATTCATTCATCATAAAAACTCTCAACAAAAAGCATAAGGAAGGAACATACCTCAATATAAAAAGGGCCACAAACTGAGGGTTGTGGAAAGGGATGTGGGTGGGGGGATGGGGTAACTGGGTGAGGGGAATTAAAGAGGGCACATGATATGATGAACACTGGGCGTTACATTTAACTAATGAATCACTGAACATTATATCAAAAACTAATGATGTACTATACCTTGGCTGATTGAATTTTTAAAAAAGGCCAAAAATGAAAAACCCACAGCTAACATCATACTCAGTGGTGAAAAACTGAGAGTTTTCCCTCTAAGATCAGAAACAAGGCAAGGATGTCCACTCTCACCACTTTTATTCAACATAGTACTGGAAGTCCTAGCAATAGCAATCAGACAAGAAAAATAAATTGGTAAGGAAGAAGTAAAACTTTCACTATTTGCAGATGACATGATACTATATATAGAAAACCCCAAAGACTCTACCAAAAAACTACTAGAAGAAATATATAAATTCAGTAAAGTTGTGGGATACAATTTAATTTACAGAAATCTGTTGTATTTCTATATCCTAATAATGAAGTAGTGAAAAAGAAATCAAGAGAACTATCCCATTTACAATTGCACCCAAAGTAATAAAATACCTAGGAATAAACTCAACCAAAGAGGTGAAAGACTGTACTCTGAAAACCATAAAACATTGATGAAAGAAACTGAAGATGACATAAACAAGTGGAAATACATTCCATATGCATAGATTGAAAGAACTAATATTGTTAAAATGTCCATACTGCCCAAAGCAATCTACAGATTTGATGCAATGCCTATCTAAACACCAACATTTTTCACATTTCTAGAACAAATAATCCTAAAGTTTGTATGGAGCCACAAGTGACCCTGAGTAGCCAAAGCAATCTTGAAAAAGAACAAATCTGGAAGTATCACAATCCCAGATTTAAAGATATATTACAAAGCTATAGTAATCAAAACAGTATGGTACTGTTCTAGACACACAGATCAATGAAACAGAATAGAAAATCCAAAAATAAACCCATAATTATATAATCAATTAATCCACAACAAAGAAGACAAGAATATACAGTGGGGAAAAGACAATCTCTTCAGTGGTGCTGGGAAAACTGGACAGCTACATGCAAAAGAATGAAACTGGATCACTTTCTTTTCTTTCCATTTTTTAAAGATTTACTTATGAGAGAAAGAGAGAGAGAGGGAAAATCTCCAGCAGACTCCCTGTTTGAGCATGGAGCCCAACACAGGGCTTGATCCCACAATCCTGAGATCATGACCTGAGTCAAAATCAAGAGTCAAATGCTTAACCAACTGAGCCACTCAGGCACCCCTGGACCCCTTTCTTAACACCATACACAAAAATAAAATGGTTTGCTACTCTTTTGTTGAGGATTTTGCATGTTTCTTTATAAGCCATCATTGTCTGTAGTTTTCTTTTTCTCTCTTCATGGGTCCATATTTACCTGCTTCTTTGCATGTTTAATAATTTTTGATTGGGTGCTGTTTATATTATATGTTACATTGTAAGCACTTGGATTTATTGCATTCCTTTAAAGACAGGTAGACTTTCTTTTACAGGCAGTCAAGTCACTTGTGTGTCAGTTTGATTTCTTGGAGGCCTAGCATTAAGCCTCCCCTGGATGTGTCTACAGTAACCTTCATTCTAGGGAAAGTTCAGTCCTACTGCTAAGGTATGTCTCTTCCAGCATCTCCACTGCATGTCAATATCCCACTGAATGTTGGGTGTTTACTGCAGACTCTTTATTATATGGCTGATAGGAATTTGTTGTGGACTGCGTGTTAGACATTTAAACCTTAACCTACAATATAATAGAATTTGGCGGTGGGACCTTTGGGAGATAATTAAGTCTTGAGGGTGGAGTCCTCATAATTGGTTTAGAGACCTTACATGAATAGACCCCAAGAGTCTTGCTTCCTCTCTCTCTTCTTTGCCATGTGGGGATGTGGTGAGGAGATGGCTGTCTGCAAACCAAGAAGTATATCCTCACAAGATCCCAGATCCACTGGTGCTTTGATCTTGGATTTCCTGGCCTCCAGAACTGTGAGAAATAAATATTTATTGTTAAAGCCATCTAGTCTGTGGTAATTTATTATAGCAGCCTAAGCTAAGACAGAATTGAACTCCATTCCTTACAAGAGAGCCAGAAACTTTCAACTTATAACTCCATGATCATTTTCAGCCAGCTGTGGAGATTCATTCTAAATATTTACATCCTAGTACTCAACAAAGTCTTGAGGATACTCTATGCAGATTTCTGGAGCTCTTTATCTATGTAGTTCTGGATGAATGTACCTCTTTGGCTCTAATCTCTGTCTTCTCCGCTCAGTAGGGCCAGCAAGCTCTGTTTGGATTTCCCTTCCCTCACTGAATCTTGAAATTCTTTCTGGACAGAAGTGTAGCACAATCATAAGACTCATCACGTGCATCTCTATCCTCTCAGGCAACACCAGCTCTGCAATAATTGTTATTCAATGTCTCAAAACAGTTGTTTCATATATTTGGTCCACTTGTTTATGGCAGGAGGTTAAATCTGTTTCTGGTTGCTTCATCATTGTCAAAACCAGAATTTGGTTTTGACAACATTTGAACAAAAACAAATTACATTTCTTTTAAATGTAGTCTTTGTCAAAAATAATGAAGAGCCTGCCTTGAAAGGAAAAAAGGAAATTTCTGAACACCTCAGGAGAGGAAACCTCTATATTTAAGGTCTTGCGGGGTTGTTACTAAGAATGGGGGAAGATCTGATAGTCAAACAATTAATTTCAATACTGAAATTGTCTCTGGTTTTTCCTTGAGAAAATGGTAATAGATTAAGTTACCTAAGGGATTAATGCAGCAGAAGACAGTGACAAAGACAGAGGCTTAAATATGGTCTCAAAGTATATTGAAGATGAGCTTCCTTATTCCCTTATTGGTAGCATGCTTCATTAATATTAATTGAATGTGTGGCTGAATGAGCAAATGATTGAATTAACACATGTGTTATGAGCTTGAACTCTATAATAAAGAGATCTTTGTACTTTAGAAAGTTACAGATCTTACAATGATGGGTGGTTTAGGACTAGAATTTTACAATTAATGATACTCTAAATAATTTATTTTGTCCATCCCTATGGTCTTATAAATAGAAAGGTTAAGTGACTTGCCCAGGGCCACATGCTAATTAGTGAAAAATCAGTACTTACCCTCAAGTCTCCTGACACCCATTTGAGTGCTCTTTCCAGTATATCAGCTTTTAAAAGTCTCCTAGATCACAGCCAACACTTAGAATCTCAGGAGAGAGCATAGGATGGAGATCAATGTGTCACGGACTCAGGGTCTGATCTAACCTGCTTAAGGTGCTGTCACTGTTCCATGAGAAATATTTCTCTTCTTGCCACTCCTCATCCCCTGATGAAGTCAAATCCTCCTTGTAGAGAGAGGTCCTTTGTGACAGTTCTATTTCTCATATGAGCTTTTTCCCTGCCCCTGTGTCTTTATTTCCCCTTTTGTAATATAGATTTATAATGATTTGTAGCCTTTAAACAGGAAAATGAGGGTCATTGCTGACAAATCTCCCTCTTCTCCCGGTAACTTTGGACACTACATGCAAGGGCAGTAATGCACTGACCTGTGGTACAATATATCCCAGTGGGTGGGGTCTAATAAATTGTACATTAAATAGGTCTGTATAGTAGACAGAATTTATCTTACTCAGGAGGTTGGGCAACCAAAATCTGTTGTCCATGCTAACATTTTTTCTCTTAGAGGTATCTTGACTCCTCTTTTCATTCAGCCTGCTTCGCCAAATAAGAAACATTTAACTAGACGGCTAATTCTGAAATTAAAAATAAAACTCTGAAAGAGCTTCCTAAAATGTAAATATCTTTAGTAATTGTCTTGGGATTTTGCCTTACTTTTAGCTAACACATTAACCATTGCTCTGCTGTCACTTAACACTTTGGATTAGAGGGAATAGGAACAAGGAATGGGAATAAAGATGGATTGAATGTGACCAAATGGGACTATCATATTGGAGGACTGGGCAAGAGGAAAAGAATTGTGGCAATTTCAGAGAAGATGCTCAGACACAGCTTGCTTATCATTTATCCTTCTGCTTAGAGCCTGCCCTGGCCTACAAACATTTACCTAGGCTTTTCATTTGTGCCTTTCAACATTGTTGGGTTCAACTCCTATCCCTCCTATGTCCTAGACAATCAATTTCTTATTCACTTTTAAAAATTTTCCTGGAAGACTTCAGATCCCCCAGGATATCCTGTTCTACAATTTAATAACCTTTCCTCTCTGAGAGCTTGTATTTATTTATCTGTTTGTTTGTTTGTTTAATAATATCTAAATCCCCCTAAAGCTAACTTTATTTATTTCTTCTGCAAATGGCTATTGGCACAGCTCTGGGAATATGTTTAACCTCTCTGTGCTCACAATGGGTTTTAAAGTCAGCATGCCAGTGTTTGTATTCCTCTTTTCTCTTTGTTTACCACATCTATCTGTTAGTTGTACTTCAACCAGCAGGGTACAATAAAATATGGAGTTGATATACTACACTCAATAGAAAGCAATGCCAGAGGAAACACAGGGCAGCAGAGTGCCATTGTACAATCTAACACAATATAATTGCTGTTTTCCTCATCTGAGGGTGGGTAGGTGGGCTGCACAAGGTTCCCAGCAGCAGGGCTATGGTTTGCCTGTCAAATGTCTGGACACTCCGTACTTATTCTCCAGTAGTCAGTCCATTGTCCTGTGTACTAGCACTTGCCTGAATGTGCTGGCTGGGTCCATCTGCCCTCCAGATCCAGGCTTAGGAAATTCTGTGTGCCCTGTTCTTGTTGTGCTCTAGGCTCCACCAATAGAGAATGGAAACAAAGGAGAGGGGAAAAGGAGAGTGAAGCAAGGATGTAAAATCCTTCTCTCCCTTCCTGTAGTGTCACCATGGGCTGCTAGCTACTTGCTTTCCTCTATGAAGGCATAGCTCTTGTTAGGTGGTTCTTTTCACAGATCTTCTCTCTCTAGGTTCCAGTCCTGCTTCATCTTCTTCCTCCTCAGGTATGGGGCAGGCAAGGTGGGGGTAGGGAGCCCTACTGTTGTCTAGTCTTGGGAAACTTGATTTATTTCAATGTTTTCTCTATACTCTGTCCTCTCCAGTATCAATAGTCCTCCAATAACCACTTTGAATGTGCCTGAATCTATTTTCTGTCTGAAGCAATTTGTGTCTTACAAAAGTTTGACCTTTGTTACTGAATGACTAACTTAGCAGAAGACCACTGTGACTCTGTGGGCATTCTGAGGTATTGCTGTGATAGAGAAAAGAGGGAGTTTATATAATAAGTCCCAAAACAGGGAAACACTTTCTATGGTTCCCTTTCTTTTCCCTTCTTCCAACCATCCCAAGTGAAATTTGGAGAAATCATCATTAGGGGCTGGTCCTCCAAGGTCTGCCTGAAAATATAGGGAATGGGAGAGAGGGACACTCTCCTTTGCTTGGTGCAGGTGGAAGTTTTGTGGGAAATGATGAAATTTATTACTTCTTGAGGCTCCAAATAAAGAAACTATGGCAGTGAAGAAGAGCACGGCTCTACAGTCAGACCCCCTGGCTCCAATTCCAGTTCCTCTACTTATGCTCCAAGTCCTTGGAACAAGTTATTTAACTCCTCTGTGTCTCAGTTTCATCCTCTATAAAACAGGCATAATTCTATTATCTACCTCACAAGATTGAGGATTAAATGAAGTAATAATGTAAGGTGTTTGGAACAATCGTAGCATACAGTCAGTGCTCAATAAATGCTAGTGACTCTCCCTTCTGTTCCTACTCCTCTTCCTTTACTTCCTCCTCCTTCTTTTACCCAACTAACTGTCTCCAGGAGACATTGGCCTATCTAGGACCCTGGGGTTTGGTGAGGGCTCTACATTGGATGGGTGTGGTTTCTAAGGTTTCAAGTTCCAGTTCTGAAATTTTCTCCATCTTTTATGTCACTCCTGAGAGAGGAGTTTTATCTTTCCCAGGCTCCATTTTACTGAAAGCTCCCTCCTCAAAAGGGCAAAACTGGTTGCAATGATGGAAAGGAGAGGCAAGTTCTCCACGTACTTTAGACATAGAAGAAACTATCTCAGTGTTTAAGAACACTTCTGTTTTTATAATGTGCCACCTGCTTTCTTTATAGGTTTACAGGAGACCTTGCTTAGAGGTAGTAATATTTACTGGAAAGTCCTGTACTTCATTCAGCAGGCAAACAGGGAAAACAAAACAAAACACCTTTTGATCCTAATGTGCCTTGAGCTTCCAAAGCATGTTCCATCCACTCTGCGCTTGTTTTCTCTGCCCAAGAATTCATATGTCATTCAGGTCCCTGCTTGCAGGGCACTTTCCCAAGGACTCTGTACTCAGGTGCCTTTCCAAGGGCTTCAGCACTGGCTTACTTGCCACTCTTTCCACTCACCTCACCTGGCTCTTCTTCCTACTGAATTTTAAATTGTGTGTTTGTTTATTGTTTTCCTTCTCCACTAGAATATAAGCTCCTTGGGAACAGAGGAAGCTTTCCTGCTTGTTCACCGTGTATCTGGAGGTGTTGGAGAATGTCCATTGCCTCTCTGCATTGCCTCTGCTCTGTGTTGTGGGAGGTGGAACCATTCAAAGGCAACCATGGAGACTCCAAACCTCAGGCCTCAGTCAGCTCCAAGGAATCCTCTGGAAGACTGGAGAGTCTTGGTTATCCTGAGTCCTGGCAGTGCTCTTTTGGGCATACTGGTCTTCTATTTTTCCCCCAATCAACACTGCTAGCCCATGGAGATTGCACTATCCCTTGTTGATTTTCCTAACCATGCCCACGCATATCTCTTTTATTTAAACTCCTCATATTACTCCTCAAACTGCCCATCTGTTTTATGTCTGAAACTGACTGAACTTGACAACTGTTCTTGACATATATCAGGGGCTCAAAAACACTGATTGAATGCTTCCAAATGATTGGAAGCTAGGGAAAGTAAATATACTTGTTCCATAATTCCAGTAGGAATACTTAAATGGAGAGAGATTACCATAGTGTCAACTAACATATAGATAGGAAATGTATCCCCAAACTATTTCAGAATTTAGAAAAAAGTGGTTTCAAACTAATTATGTTTCTTGTATTTCTAATCAACCAGAACAGAGATTATATTTATAGATGGGGCTTTTCAAATTTCTGAACTAGCCCCTTTTTGGTGCTTTTACTGCTACTTGTACATTTTTTCTCATTCTTATTCTATCCTCTCTAATATCTAAAAGCTCCAACTCAGATATTTTCATCCAAGTCCTCAAGGAGTTGAATTAATATCTGTTTTTTACCATTAACTTAACCTTTACATTATCTGGGAGGCCACAGAATGAAGCATCCTTCCACATCTCGAGTTTCTCTGATGTTGCCTTGTTCTTGATTGACAGCTAACCAAGTTGTGCCAGAAAATAAGCCAGTTCCTACCCTGGAATGAGTTTTGGATTTACAAAGCATAGTCCCAGTATCTCTAATAAGAAACTTTCCAAGTTAGCTTCCCTGGCCCTGTGGAGGTGAGGTCGGCTGGAAATTTTAATGAAGAAGGGCCCACAGCAGACAGAAAGCATCTTCCTTTCCATCTCACTTGGGATGTGCCAAATTCAAAACTTTGAGGAAATTAAAATAGATCCTCCTGAAAGAATTCTGTGAAAATGTGACAGTACCTCTAACTTAGGTTTTGAATCTCCCTGAAGCCATTCATAAAAACATACAAGGCAGGAAAACCAGAAATGTAAGACAATATATACAACAAAACTGACAAGTCATCCCTTAGACCCACAAAATGTGTTCAGGTACAGAAAGCCTCAACTGTTCCAAGTCCTCTGTGGTGTCAGTATTGTTTAGGATGAAACAGGAAAGTAAGAGGGTGTCTGATGGACCTAACAGCAGAACCCATAGCAGCCGATAGGTGAACACTGGTAAACACGGTGGGGCAATTTGAGAAGAGCAGCTGGTACTGGGATGGCTTTGGCCTGCTTTAGTTCACAAGAGAATGCAGGGGGTGCTCTGTAATGTTTTAAGGGCTTGAGCAATCTGGGCCTCACCAACTATGAAACTAACCAGCTAAAGACACCTTCTGAGGTAGAGCTCCACACTGAGGATATAACCAACTGGGAAGAGAAGCCAGACTAAGCAGGACAGGGACAATGGGGCAAAGAAATGGGAGGTTCAGATAAAAGTGCAGGAGGAGACAGGGCTTGGTGACCACAGAAAGTACTAAGCCAATATTTTTGCCCATTTTACTAAAGCAGCAGAAGAAAAAAAATGTAAATGTGAAGCTAAAAATGTTCTCCTGATCTCCCTTCTACAAGTCTACAAAAACCAGTTTCATATAAAAATGAACAAGAGAAAAAGATGATAGTTGAATCCCATACAATGTTTTTATGAGACAAATGTAAGGGGCAGGATAACATCATTACAGTCAAAGAAAGAATATCCGAAAGAAAGTCTCATAAAATAGAAGACAACTATAACCTCATATTTCAAAACAAGTTCCAAATACTTAAGGAAATAGTGTAAGATATGAGTAATCAGTATAAAAAAATAATTAGAAAATCTCAGAAAGGAAGCAATGCAACTGAAGAGAGAAGTAGATAAATTTAAAAATGAAGAATGAACTAGGAGAAACAGAGAGCCTGAAAAGAAGGAGAAATTAATCTTAACCTTAAATTTACTCAACAAGCAGAGATAATTTCCAAGATTGTAGATCGAAGTGTGAAAAGTAAAATAATAAATATTCTAGCATGTAACATAGAATAGCTTTATGAACACAGGTGGGGAGGCATGAAACATAGAGCAAAAGCCTAATAAATTGGGGCATATTAAAATGTTTGTTCAGAGAGACCATTATGAGAGTGAAAAGACAGACCAGGCTATAGGAGAAGATACTTACATTACTTATATTTTACAAAGGGCTTTTATCCAGAATATGTAGAGAATTTTTCAAATATGTAGAATAGGAAAAAAGTGCAAAGTATTTTGAATAGGTCTCATAAAACAAATATCCAGATGGATAATAAATGTATAAAAAAGGCACTCAAACTAGTTGATCATCAGGGAAATGCAAATTGAAGTAACAATCATATAACACTGCATACCCACCAGAATTGTTGAAACAGAACACATTTCTGTTTGTTCCAGGAATAACTGGAATCTTCATTCCTGAGGGATATGGAATATGGATTGGTTAAGCCAGGTGGAACACTGGCTGTTAACATCTGCTGAAGTGTAATGTGTGTGTGTGTGTGTATATATATATATAATGGTGATCCAGAAATTGCCCATCAGAAACACACAATGCATCAAAACTCAACCACATACAAGACTGAATGTGGCAGCATTATCATTAATAGTGTCAAATATTACAACCTAAATAAACTACCCAAATATCTATGAATAGTAGAAAAAAAATTATAGTGTATTCACATGATGGAATAGTATAGGAACAAGTATACAAGAGATTGCTGCTACACTCAACAACAGAGAAGCATATTACAAACAAAATGCTGAGAAAAGAAAAAAGCCAGACACAGAGGTATATATACTGCTCTTCTTCAAGATCTAAATCAGCCAAAATGAATTTATATTAGAAGTCAGGACAGTGTTACCTATGGAGAGGTTGTGAGTAATTACTGGAACAGGATGGAGGATTCTATTTATTGTTCTTGGAAGTGGTTGTTTACATTGGTGTGTTCTCTCTATGAAACTCATCTGAGTATACATATATTGGTATAATTTTGTGTAGGTATGTTACTTATCATTTTAAAAGTTTATGGAAAAAATCATGAATATTGAAATATATCTTGGTATCTTTGTAAAACTTATATAAACAAAACAAAACAAAATAAGTCTTCTAGAAGAGATTCATGAAAGGTGTTTCTACTGCTGACTTTTGTTTTGTTTTGTTTGTTTTTATATGCACAATTGCACTTATGTATTTAAAGTTAGATTCTTACTCATACTTTGATTATCTACTGCTCAGTGTAGACTAACAAATGGGTAGTGACATTAAAAAAAAAAACCAACAACCTAAACAACTCTATTAGGATTCTATTATCAGTCCTCATTAGAATTTAAGCATATGTTAGTCAGATATCCTTTAAGAAAGGATTTTAGATGAAAATTTCAAGGTGTTAATTGATCCCTCAGAGGCAATTGAAGTTTCTTTCCTTTTGTAGTTTCTTTGAAGCTTTGATTGGCTTCAACAAAGAGGCAACCATTGATGTACATTGAGTCCCTGATCTAATTGTTTGAATGCATAAAAGATCTTAGTGAATATGCTCAAAATGAGATTGACCTGTATTTCATGGACTTTATATATTTTCTTTCTTTCTGAGATTTATAAATTTCCTTTGCTCTGTGGAATATTTTCTTAAGACTATGGGGGTATATTCTAATTTAGAGATGGCCACCAGATCATACAGTATTAGAAGCTTTAAGTGACCTTGCAAGCTGACACTCCACCACAGACTGATATAGTGGAATAATATACATCCTTAGGTTGGAGATGTCAGCTCAGTGTGGACACCATATTTAGGTAGTATCCCAAGTGATGTGGTCTCCAGAAATAGGTAAGTGTCACAGTTAATTTCCCAAGGCCCTGTGGATATAATGCTTAAAAGGGAGTTCATTTTATATTTCCATCTCAGAAGTAAGATAAATAAACTACAAATATTCCATAATCATAAACACTTGCAATGATCTTAGCCAAAAGGCTGAGAAGCGAATCATAAACACTTGCAATTCCCTTTTTTAAAGCCAAGTCTTCGCCAGGTGCTGGGGATGATACCAAAATGAACAGATATTGTCCTCAAAATGAATTCATAATCCTGCAGGTGAGACAGACAAGCAAACTTGCAAGTGGAGTTTCACAGAGTGAAGGCTACCACCGTGCTCATGTACCATTTAGTCCCTGACTGTTTGACATCTCTCATCATATCAGCCACACAAAATTCTCCACCTTTTATTAGGGTGGGGATGGAGGAGTGGCAGCCTGAATTTGATACATCCCTGGCAACTTGGACATTGGCCAGCCTGAATCATAGACTATATGCTGCCCTCTCAGAGATGACATAGGTGGGCAGTCTACAAAAACAACCCAGCTAACTCATATTGAGTGTCTATTATGCAGGATCTATGTTAGAAAAGGGAGTGTGTGTGTGTGTTTGTGTGTGTGTGTGTGTGTGTGTGTTTACAACAAAACTCTGTGTTATTTCTAAAACTTTCTACATGAATTATGGTCCTATTTTCACAATCTTGTTTCTTATAGGTCCAGTTTATTTCCCTCTTTCCAATATTCATGTATTTTATTTCTTTTTCTTGTCTAAGACACTGGTACAATATTGAATAGCAGCAATCAAAGTAGGCATCCTTTTCTTGTTCTTTTAATAATTCACTGTAAATATATTTGTTTGGGGGGTGAGATTTACAAAAATGGCAATTTCATATGATTCAACATTATAGATACAATTTATAAGATTAATAATGTTTCTTTCTATTCCTAATTTGTTAAGATATTTTCCATTATGAATAAAGCTCATCAAATGCTTGTTAAAAATTTTTATTAAGAAATGATGTAAATTTTTTTTGGTGTGAGTTAAGTTCTTTATATATTTTGGATATTAACCCCTTTATTAGATATTTCATTTTCCCATTTGTTTTTTTCTAATTTTATTTAAGATAAATACATGTTATTTCAGTGAGCATATAACTTAAATACATTTTCTTTCTTTTTTTTGATTTTTTTATTATGTTACATTAGTCACCATACAGTACATCATTAGTTTTTTATGTAGTGTTCCATAATTCATTGTTTGTGTATAACACCCAGTGTTCCCTGCAGTACATGCCCTCCTTAAAACCCATTACCAGGCTACCCATCCCCCTGCTCCCTTCCCCTCTAAAACCCTCAGTTTGTTTCTTGGAGTCCATGGTCTTTCATGGTTCATCTCTCCCTCCGATTTCCCCGCCTTCATTTTTCCCTTCCTTCTCCTAATATCCTCCATGCTATTTTTAATGTTCCTATTCTTTGGGTTGCTTTTTTGTTTTATTGATGTTTTCCTTTGCTGTGCAAAACTTTTTTATTTTGGTGTAGTCCCAGTAGTTTAATTTTGCTTTTGTTTCTCTTGCCTCAGGAGACATATCTAGAAAAATGTTTCCATGTCCAGTGTCAAAGGAATTTCTATCTATATTTTCTTCTAGGAATTTTATAGTTTCAGATCTCACATTTACATCTTTAATCCATTTTGAGGGTTTTGTGTGTGTGTGTGTGTGTGTGTGTGTGTGGGTGGGTGGGTGTGTGTATGGTGTAAGAAAGTAGTCCACTTTCATTCTTTTGCATGTATTTATCCAGTTTTCTGATCATAATTTGATGAAGAAAATGTCTTTCCCCATTGTATATTCTTGCTTCCTTTGTCATAGATTAATTGATCATAAAAGTGTGGGCTTATTTCTGGACTCTCCATTCTGTTCTATCAATCTGTGTGTCTATTTTTGTGCTGGTCCCATATTGTTTTCATTACTAGCTTTGCAATATATCTTGAAATCTGGGATTGTGATACCTTGTTTTGTTCTTCTTTTTCAATATTTTATTCAGCCATAAAAAAGAATGAAATCGTGGGTCGCCTGGGTGGCTCAGTCGGTTAAGCGTCTGCCTTCGGCTCAGGTCATGATCTCCAGGTCCTGGGATGGAGCCCCACGTTGGAGTCCTGGCTCAGCAGGGAGTCTGCTTCTCCCTCTCCCTCTGCCTTTCCCCCTGCTTGTGCTCTCTCTGTCTCTCTCCCTCTCAAATGAATAAATACAATCTTAAAAAAAAAAGAATGAAATCTTGCCATTTGCAACAACATGGATAGACCTAGAGGTTATAATGCTAAGTGAAATAAGTCAGCAAGAGAAAGACTAATACCATATGATTTCACTCATATGTGGAATTTAAGAAACAAAATAAAGAAAAAATAAGAGCCAAAATACCCCAAACTCAAATATGGAGAAGAAACTGGTGGTTTCCAGAGGGAAGGTTGGTGGGGAAAGGGGTGAAAATAGATAAAGGGGATTCAGAATTCACTTACTGAATCATTCCTGAAGCTAATGTAACACTGTATGTTAATTATACTTGAATTAAAAAATTAAAAAATATATATACAAAAAAATTTTTTTTTAGCTAATGTTTTGAATCACACTGACACTATCCTATCTGGAAGTTTGACTACAGAGATTTTAAAATTTTGTTTCCTTTTGATCTTCGTGAATAGACTTAATTTTTAGAGCAGTTTTATGTTTACAGAAAAATTGAGCAGAAAGTACAGAGAGTTCCCATGTACATCCACACTATCCCTCCCACAGTACCCTCCATTTTTAACATCTCTCATCAGGGTGGTACATTTGTTATATTGATATATCAATATTAATCCATTATTGTTAACTTAAGTTCATAGTTGGTATTAGAATTTACTCTTTTGGTGTGTAGTTCTATGTGTTCTGACAAATATAATATCATGTATCCATAAGTTTAGTATTGAACAGAGTAGTTTCACTGCCTTAAAATCCCTTGTGTTCTGCCTCCTTCTCTCACCCCGAGCCCTTGGCAACCACTGATTTTTTTTACTGTCCTTACAGTTTTTTTTTTTCCAGAATGTCATATAATTGGGATCATACAATATGTAGCATTTACAAGTTGGCATCTTTTACTTAGCAATATGGATTTAAATTTCTTACAATTTTTTCATGGCTTGATGGATGATTTCATTTTATTGCTGAATAATATTCTCTTGTATTGATGTGCAACACTTTGTTTATCTCTTCACCTACTGAGTGACATGGTGTTTGATTCCAAGTTTTGGCAATTATGAATAAAACTGTTATACACTTCCACGTGCAGGTTTTTTTGTAGGCATAAGTTTTCAACTCATTTGAGTAAATAAAAAGGAGCACTATTGCTCGATCATATGATAAGAGTATATTTAGTTTTATAATAAACTGCCTATTTCAAAGTGGCTGTACCATTTTTTATTTTTTCAAAAATATCTATTTATTTATTTGAGAGAGAGAGAACAAGGGGAGGGGCAGAGGGAGAGGGAGAGAGAATCTCAAGCAGACTCCCTGCAGAGCACAGAGCCTGATGTGGGGCTCGATCCCAAGGCCCTGAGATCATGACCTGAGCTGAAACCGAGTTGGCCACCCAACTGACTGAGATATTCAGGCACCCCTGTACCATTTTTCATCCTTACCAGCAATGTATGAAAGTTTCTGTTGCTCCACATCTTTTCCAGAATTTAGTATTGTCAGTGTTTTGGATTTTGGCCATTCTAATAGGCATGTTATCTATCTTATTGTTTCAATTTACAATTCCCTAGTGACATGATGTTTAGCATCTTTTCATATTTTCATTTGCCATCTGTATATCTGCTTTTTAAAAAAAAATTTTTTTTATTTATTTATTTGAGAAAGAGAGAGAGAGTCAGAGAGAGAGAAAAAAAACATGAGTGGGGTGAGGGGCAGAGGGAGAAGCAGGCTCTCTGCTGAGCAAGGAGCCTGATGTGAGGCTTGATCCTGGGATCATGACCTGTGCTGAAGGCAGACGCTTAACCAACTGAGCCACCCAGGCGCCCCCATCTGTATACCTTCTTTAGTGAGATTTAGTGAGACCTTTTGCTCATTTTTTAAAATTGGAATGTTTGTTATTTCATTGTTCAATTTTAGGAGTTCCTTGCATATTTTGGACACCAGTACTTTATCCAGATATGTGTTTTTCAAATACAGTCTCCTAGTCTGTAGCTTGTCTTCTCACTTTCTTAGCAGTGTCTCTCACAGAGAAGAGTTTTTAGTTTTAATGGTATCTCAACTTATTAAGTTTTCCTTTCATGGATTTTGGTTTTGGTATTGTACGTAATAAGTCACCACCAAAACCAAGGTGGACTAGATTTTCTCCTATGTTATCTTCTAGAAGTTTAATAGGTCTGCATCTTACATTAAGTCTTTGATCCATTTGAGTTAATTTTTTATGTTCTGTGTCTAGATTCCTTGCTGTATATGTGGACATCCAATTGTTCTATTACCATTTGCTGAAAAGACTATCCTGACTTCATCAAATTGCATTTGCCGTTGTGTTAAAGATTAGTTGGGTGTATTTTAACTCTCAAGCTAGTCCACACTAAGCCCCTGGCAATTCATCAATTATAGTTAAATGTTCCTACCAAGGCTGGCTACAGCGCGAGTTTCTGCTCCTGGGCTTCCGCTCCTGGTAAGCTGTGGTTCTCTGCATCTGCTTCTCTCTCCAGTTATTAGGTCAGCTTTTTGCCTGAGACCTCAGTTCTCTGATACCTCTAAGAAGAGGTGTTTTGTGTTTGTTTGGCTTTTTTTCTTGTTGTGAGGACAGGAACGTGGCTTCTAAACTCTTCGCGTTTTGGCCTGGCAGTGGAATTTTGAATCTGCCTCTTTTCTCAAACCCATTCCTGTTCCAAATTTCCCCTAGCCTAGAAAAAGTGATGAATTTTTTCACTTTCAGGAGAAAAAAAATCTTTCTTAAAGTGGGGGCACAATCATATTTCAACTCATCTTTTATTGTTTGGCAAATGTCTTTGGCACTTTGGAAGCCCATGTGGCTCTGTGGAGGGGAGGGTGTGGAAGGCTGCCAGCAGGTTTTGCTCTTCTTCTCTGAGATGTTTCTCATATTTGTGTACAACTTTTCTAACTTATTAAGCAAATCTACCTTGTTGTCTTCATCTGGAGGAACACAACACTGAAACTTTTCTTGTTCCTGACTTCTACCTGCATACACACTCAATCCTTCCATTTATGAAGTTTCAGGAACCTGTCTCTCATCCCTCATCTGCCCTGGCATAGTGCTAAGTTCAGATGATCTCAATAAATCCTTGATTAGGCGATAAATGGATAAATGCTCATAGTTCCTCCCTTTAGAGTAACAAAAACAACCTTCCATACTATAGGCTTCTGATCAGGATGGACAGGCTATAAGATTTTCAGGGCCCAGTTCAAAATGAAAATAGGGGACTGCATTCACACATGATTAAGAATTTCAAGCTAGTGACAACAGAGCATTAAAGCAAGCACAGGGTCCTATGTGACTATATGGGATGCATACCCACGCAGCTGGAATGCCTCTGAGTCACATCTTCCTCAGGCTAAGCTACTGGTCTCCTCCACTTATGACACAGTCCCTCATGTGACATGGTCTTCATCCATAGCTCCTCAAGTTTGTGTTATCCTGCATAATGCTCATGCAAGCAAACCATTTGCTAACTCCTCCTTGCCATGTTGTGCTCTGGGCAATGGGCCCCAATCCTGGATGTTTGCCCTGGAATTGGGTAGATGGTTGCCCTGCCCACCTGCCCTAGATATAACAGCTGAACTTTCTATCAACACAGACTTAGGCTCATTTCTGGAAAGTACATCATAGTGTTAACCATTGTCAGCCTACTCTCAAGTACAACCCCTACATTCATACTTTACATTGAGTTAACCAGCTCATGCTTCTATAGTTGTTGAGGTCTTGGAGCTAAGTGCAGAACATTGCCACAAGTAAAATTATTTTTGTTAATTTTTATGCATCCATGACCTTCTGAATTCTATGGCTTCCATTGGCATGCCAACTTGATGACTCCATTAACTTAGTTAAAATTCACTTCATTTAGATCACTAATACAAACATTAACTATCAAGAAATAGATTCCTTTTGTAACTGAACCCAAGTCTCTCTGCCCAATGTGCAGCAAAGTCAATTACGGAGACATCAGGTATGCAGCAAGGAAAGGGTTTATTTGAGAGGCAACCAAACAAGGAGACAGGAGAGCAAGTTTCCCCTCTTCTGCCTCCCTGAAATGGGAGAGAACATGTTTTTTATAATCATAGGATAAGGAAAAGGAGCTATGGGCATGCTCTGAGAGCTGCATAAATCAGATGAGTTCTTGGGCTATATAACAATACCTTGCATAAGGAATTCAGGACCTTGCTTGTTCACAGGCTGGGACCATATCATTGACCTTCAGTCCTGGCTCCTTTGGAGACAGCTAGTGTATTTGTTAGTGGGGTCTGAAAAGATAGGTGACTAGGGAGAAACAGTTCTCTGAAAAACAAGCTTTAAATTTTCTGCTAGTTTCAATCTTCACTTTGGGTATAATTTTTTTTTTCCTTTTTAATCTTTAAGAGATCTTTGGGAAGCAGAAGCCAATGCCCATCCTTTCTCCAAACACCTACTAAGGTTCAGGTAACCAGAACGGAAATGTAGGCGAGGCTCCTGCTACCAAAGGACCTGTGAATTAGCCAGAGTTACAGTACATATAAACACCACCATCCTGGACCTTGGCTGGGATATGATGAGTAGGTGTTATAATTATTGCACACTGGATTGTCAAAGGAGGGAAGATGGTTTGTTTTTTTATCTGCTGATTGGGAAACCTGACTAGAGCATATGGGTGATAGGGTGAACTTTGAAGAACTGGACACACTGGAAGACACAAAGGAGAGGGGCTTTCTAGGCCAAGAGATGAGTGAGGACACAGAAGGCGCAGGGTATATGTAGGAGAGAGTGAGGGCCAATGTGACAGAGACAGACGTTATGTGAGAAGGTTGCTGAATTTAATATTGGGCGGTATTTGGCATACAAGGACTGAGATATCTGCAGGGCAACGTCTGTAACAGTCTTTACCTGGCAAGGCTGGGGCCTGCATGTCCTGTAGGAACTCAGGGCAGCCTGGGGGGAGCTGGGAGAGGTAAGAGGGCGGCCTGAGGGGCCAGAGGGACCCACAGAAGTGTCAAGGACAAACATTCCCATTTTACCATGCTGCCAAGGGCCCTTAGGGACAAGATACTTCCTGCCACCCTCTCTAGGTGCCTCTATGCCTTCTCCAAACTCAGCGGCTGAGTGAGTGGCTCTCTAAGACCCAAGTAGAAGAAGTGTGTGCTGGAAATAGGTGGTAGTCCTGGGAAGGAACATCAGACTCGTTCCTTGGGACTGCATCTGCAAGGTTACACAGCTCCTTCTCCTGGGTGCCCCTTCTTCCCACCGGCTCTTCCATGGCTGCTTGCATCAGGCTCCCGGCAGTCTGCTTGGGCCCCTCAGACATGTCCCTCAGTTCAGGGGAGCTCTGGGGTGGGGGCTCAACTCCTGAGGGCTTTCTGGCTTCCCTGATGACTGGAGGGGCTGAATGTCTCTCTTTTCATAACACTTTGCTGTCAAAAACACTTTGCAGACACATTATTAGCTTACCTATGCCCAACAAAGGTCTAGTTCCAATCATCTCTCCCTTCTGGGTATTGAGGCCTCCCTCAGGGCTGCTGTGGCTCCCTCCGCACAGCCATGCTCACTCCCTCTGTCCCTGGCAGCTGCGGTAGAAAAGGAGGGGGCTCAGACCCAGATCCTGGAGGCATGGAGCTGCAACACTGACATGCTTCCGGGAAACGTGCCTTCGTGAGCTGTCTACAGAGCCCCTGAGTGCCATCTGTTTCAGACCATGTCTCTAGGCAGATACTGTATTTGAGAAAGCAAGACCAGTCACCCATGGTGTGTTTCACTCGCTGCCAGGAGGCCTGCTGCACAAGGAGCCATGTTTAACACCCCAGGAGACAGGCAAACCTACAGGAACAGCAGCACAAGTTTCATTTATTGAGAATCTAATGAGTCCAGACACTCTGCAGACATTTTCCCAGCGTTCTTTTGGGAAAACTTCCATAGGCCCTCTGGTCCGGCTCAGGGTCCCTTCTCTGTGTTTTTCTATCACCACAGTCTATGAGAATTTCCTATCCTTTCACTGTGCTCAAATCTCCATGAAAGAAAGAAGTTGATCTGTGCCTTTCTTAGAACAGGTTATTAATAAATTTTGTATATATTGAATCTTTCCAACAACTCTGAGTCATGGATGTGATTAGCCCTATTTGAGATTTTTGTTGTTGTTGAATATCCTGGGCAGGGACTCATACGTGTCTGACTCAAAAGCTCAGGCATTTTCATTTGCCTATGGTTCCCTGTCATGAGAGGATGGGCACAAAGCATTCTGGTCATTGTACTTCCAGGAGGGGATGTTGTGTTGAACTGCCTGGCTGCCTTCAAGACTGACTCCCCCTGCAGAAATGTTGGTTGACATTTCATTGACCCTTTCCAGCAATGACCCTCTCTTGAAGGAAGGTGGCCCACCCAAAATTATCCCCTTCTCTGGGGATAGTTGCATTCAGAGATTTGTGAATTCAACATTACAAAAACCATAGAGACTCTTTTTTTTTTTTTAAAGATTTTATTTATTTATTCATCAGAGAGACACAGCAAGAGAGGGAACACAAGCAGGGGGAGTGAGAGAGGGAGAAGCAGGCTTCCTGTGGAGCAGGGAGCCCAATGTGGGGCTCGATCCCAGGATCCTGGGATCACACCCTGAGCCGAAGGCAGATGCTTAATGACTGAGCCACCCAGGAGCCCCCCCATAGGAGACTCTTAATCATAGGAAACAAACTGAGGGTTGCTGGAGGGGAGCGGGGTGGAGGGATGGGGTAACTAACTGGATGATGGACATTAAGGAGGGCATGTGATATAATGAGCACTGACTATTATATAATACTGATGAATCAGACCTGTATCTCTGAAACCAATAATACATTATATGTTAATAAATTAAATAAAATATAAAACAAAACCAAAAAACCAGAAAAAAAACCCCACAAAGATCTTTCTGGCTTCTGTGGGGACAACTCCAAAGGGCATCTCAGCTCCACAACTCCTGGTAGGATAGGCTGCTAAACTCTCTCTTGCAGTTGCATCAGTTTAACTGCTTGTGCCAAAAAAATTTCTCTTATCTCTTATGGGCGTTGTTCCAAGAACATCTTTCAATAAACTTTCTGTATGCAAATCTCAGAATCTTGGAGTCTGTTTCCCTGGGAACTCAACCCACATCAGTTGGTACAGGATGTGATCTTAGGATGCAGACTCTAAAATGGGATTTTGGAGATGCATCATCCACTGGGGGCTGGCAGCGAGGGCCCACTTTAAGGTGAAATGTTAAAACTCTCACTGATGATGATCTGGGCTGGGATATTGGTGGAAGAAAATACATTTGTGAGGGCATTTGTACACACTAGAAATAGCAGTATCAGGTAATGTAGACATTTGAGGGAATAATAATGATTATGGACTAGGGAATTTGATGGCCTTTGTTGGATCATTCAGTGCATTGGAGGAAGACAATAAAAGGCAGGTGGTAATTAACCACCAGTAGAAGGACACATGTGAAAGCCAGAGTGCCTCCTTGGCACCATATACAGACACTTCTTTCCTCTGCAGCCAGAGGGCAGAAAAAGCTGAAAATCAGACCCAGACTTTTTATGAGGAACAGAGTTCCCCGAGAAGTTGGAATTCTCAACCCTGGAATTCTCAACTTTTTACCATGTTCAGGATGTCTTGGCATGATAGGACTTCTCCCTGATTAGAAAGGCACAGGGCCCTGAAATTGGGAATAGGGATATTTAAGGCATGCTCTTGAAATATTGACTTCAGGTTTCTTTATTTTTTCTTTTTTTATTGTTATGTTAATCACCATACATTACATCATTAGTTTTTGATGCCGTGTTCCATGATTCATTGTTTGGGCATAACACCCAGTGCTCCATGCAGAACGTGCCCTCTTTAATACCCATCACCAGGCTAACCCATCCCCCCACCCCTCTCCCCTCTAGAACCCTCAGTTTATTTTTCAGAGTCCATCATCCTCATGGTTCGTCTCCCCTTCCGATTTACTCCCCTTCATTCTTCCCCTCCTGCTATCTCCTTCTTCTTTTTTTTTCTTAACATATATTGCATTATTTGTTTCAGAGGTACAGATCTGTGATTCAACAGTCTTGCACAATTCACAGTGCTCACCATAGCACATACCCTCCCCAATGTCTATCATCCAGCCGCCCCATCCCTCCCAAACCCTCACCACTCCAGCAACCCTCAGTTTGTTTCCTGAGATTAAGAATTCCTCATATCAGTGAGGTCATATGATACATGTCTTTCTCTGATTGACTTATTTCACTCAGCATAACACTCTCCAGTTCCATCCACGTCGTTGCAAATGGCAAGATCTCATTCCTTTTGATGGCTGCATAATATTCCATTGTGTGTGTGTGTGTGTGTGTGTGTGTGTGTGTGTGTGTGTGTGTATATATATATACCACTTCTTCTTTATCCATTCATCTGTCGATGGACATCTTGGCTCTTTCCACAGTTTGGCTATTGTGGACAGTGCTGCGATAAACATTGGGGTGCACGTACCCCTTTGGATCCCTATATTTGTATCTTTGTGGTAAATACCCAGGAGTGCAATTGCTGGATCGTATGGTAGCTCTATTTTCAACTGTTTGAGAAACTTCCATACTGTTTTCCAGGGGGCTGCACCAGCTTGCATTCCCACCAACAGTGTAGGAGGGTTGCCCTTTCTCCGCATCCCCGCCAACATCTGTCATTTCCTGACTTCTTAATTTTAGCCATTCTGACTGTGAGGTGGTATCTCATTGAGGTTTTGATTTGGATTTCCCTGATGCCGAGCAATGTTGAGCACTTTTTCATGTATCTGTTGGCCATTTGGATGTCTTCTTTGGGAATATATCTGTTCATGTCATCTGCCCATTTCTTGATTGGATTATATGTTCTTTGGGTGTTGAGTTTGATAAGTTCTTTATAGATTTTGGATACTAGCCCTTTATCTGATATGTCATTTGCAAATATTTTCTCCCATTCTGTTGGTTCTCTTTTGGTTTTGTGGACTGTTTCTTTCACTGTGCAAAAGCTTTTTATCTTGATGAGGTCCCAATAGTTCATTTTTGCCCTTGCTTCCCTTGCCTTTGGCGATGTTTCTAGGAAGAAGTTGCTGCGGCTGAGGTCGAAGAGGTTGCTGCCTGTGTTCTCCTTTAGGATGTTGATGGACTCCTGTCTCACGTTTAGGTCTTTCAACCATTTGGAGTCTATTTTTGTGTGTGGTGTAAGGAAATGGTCCAGTTTCATTCTGCATGTGGCTGTCCAATTTTCCCAACACCATTAGATGAAGAGACTGTCTTTTTTCCATTGGACATTCTTTCCTGCTTTGTCGAAGGTTAGTTGACCAGGGAGTTGTGGGTCCATTTCTGGGCTCTCTATTCTGTTCCATTGATCGATGTATCTGCTTTTGTGCCAGTACCATACTGTCTTGATGATGACAACTTTGTAATAGTGCTGGAAGGCTGGAATTGTGATGCCGCCAGCTTTGCTTTTCTTTTTCAACATTCCTCTGGCTATTCGGGGTCTCTTCTGTTTCCATACAAATTTTAGGATTATTTGTTCCATTTCTTTGAAAAAAGTGGATGGTATTTTGATGGGGATGGCACTGAATGTGTAGATTGCTCTAGGTAGCATTGACATCTTCACAATGTTTGTTCTTCTAATCCATGAGCATGGAACGTTTTTCCATTTCTTTGTGTCTTCCTCAATTTCTTTCATGGGTATTTTATAGTTCTGAGTACAAATCCTTTGCTTCTTTGGTGAAATTTATTCCTAGGTATCTTATGGTTTTGGGTGCAATTGCAAATGGGATCTACTCCTTAATTTGTCTCTCTTCTGTCCTGTTGCTGGTGTATAGGAATGCCACTGATTACTGTGCATTGATTTTATATCCTGCCACGTTACTGAATTCCTTTATGAGTTCTAGCAGTTTTGGGGTGGAGTCTTTTGGGTTTTCCACATAAAGTATCATAGAGTATCATGCAAAGAGTGAGTGGTTGACTTCCTCTTTGCCGATTTGGATGGCTTTGATTTCTTTTTGTTGTCTAATTGCTGTGGCTAGGACTTCTAATACTATGTTGAATAGCAGTGGTGATAGTGGACATCCCTGCCATGTTCCTGATCTTAGGGGGAAAACTCTCAGCTTTTCCAATATGGAGAATGATATTTGCTGTAGATTTTTCATAGATGGCTTTTATGATATTGAGGTAGGTACCCTCTATCCCTATACTCTGAAGAGTTATTTTTTTTTTTACATTTTATTTATTTATTTGAGAGAGAGAGAGAATGAGAGATAGAGAGCCCGAGAGGGAAAAGGGTCAGAGGGAGAAGCAGACTCCCTGCCGAGCAGGGAGCCCGATGTGGGACTCGATCCCAGGACTCCAGGATCATGACCTGAGCTGAAGGCAGTCGCTTAACCAACTGAGCCACCGAGGCGCCCAACTGAGCCACCCAGGCGCCCCTCTGAAGAGTTTTGATCAAGAAAGAATGCTGTACTTTGTCAAATGCTTTTCTGCATCTATTGAGAGGATCATATGATTCTTGTTGTTTCTTTTGTTAATGTACTGTATCACGTTGATTGATTTGCAGATGTTGAACCAACCTTGCAGCCCAGGGATAAATCCCACTTGGTCGTGGTGAACAATCATTTTAATGTACTGTTGGATCCTATTGGCTAGTATTTTGATGAGAATTTTTTGCATCCATGTTCATCAAGGATATTGGTCTGTAATTCTCCTTTTTGATGGGATTTTTTGTCTGGTTTTGGGATCAAGGTAATGCTGGCCTCATAAAATGAGTTTGGAAGTTTTCCTTCCATATCTATTTTTTGGAACAGTTTCAGGAGAATAGGTATTAATTCTTCTTTAAATGTTTGGTAGAATTCCCCTGGGAAGCCATCTGGCCCTGGGCTTTTATTGTTGGGAGATTTTTGATGACTGCTTCAATTTCCTTAATGGTTATAGGTCTGTTCAGGTTTTCTATTTCTTCCTGGTTCAATTTTGGTAGTTGATACATCGCTAGGAATGCATCCATTTCTTCCAGGTTATCTAATTTGCTGGCATAGAGTTGCTCATAATATGTTCTTATAATTGTTTGTATTTCTTTGGTGTTGGTTGTGATCTCTCCTCTTTCATTCATGATTTTGTTGATTTGGGTCATTTCTCTTTTCTTCTGGATAAGTCTGGCCAGGGGTTTATCAATCTTGTTAATTCTTTCAAAGAACCAGCTCCTAGTTTTGTTGATCTGTTCTACTGTTCTTTTGGTTCCTATTTCATTGATTTCTGCTCTGATCTTTATGATTTCTCTTCTCCTGCTGCGTTTAGGCTTTATTTGCTGTTTTTTTCTCTAGCTCCTTTAGGTGTAGGGTTAGGTTGTGTATTTGAGACCTTTCTTGTTTCTTGAGAAAGTCTTGTATTGCTATCTACTTTCCTCTTAAGACTGCCTTTGCTGTATTCCAAAGATTTTGAACAATTGTGTTTTCATTTGCATTGGTTTCCATGACTTTTTAAAATTTTTCTTTAATTTCCTGGTTGACCCATTCATTCTTTAGTAGGATACTCTTTAGCCTCCATGTATTTGAGTTCTTTCCGACTTCCTCTTGTGATTGAGTTCTAGTTTCAAAGCATTGTGGTCTGAAAATATGCAGGGGATGATCCCAATTGTTTGGTACTGGGTGAGACCTGATTTCTGACCTAGGATGTGGTCTGTTCTGGAGAATGTTCCATGGACACTAGAGAAGAATGTGTATTCCGTTGCTTTGGGATGGAATGTTCTGAATATGTCTGTGAAGTCCATTTGGTCTAGTGTGTCATTTAAAGTCTTTATCTCCTTGTTGATCTTTTGCTTTGATGATCTCTCCATTTCAGTGAGGGGGGTGTTAAAGTCCCCCACTATTATTGTATTGTTGTTGATGTGTTTCTTTGCTTTTGTTATTAATTGCCTTATATAATTGGCTACTCCCATGTTAGGGGCATAGATATTTACAATTGTTAGATCTTCTTGTTGGATAGACCCTCTAAGTAGGATATAGTGTCCTTCATCATTTCTTTTACAGTCTTTGTTTAAAATCTAGTTTGTCTGATATAAGGATGCCACCCCAGCTTTCTTTTGTTGTCCATTAGCATGCTAAATGGTATTCCACCCCTTCACTTTCAATGTGGGGGTGTCTTTGGGTCTAAAATTAGTCTCTTGCAAGCAGCATATTGATGGGTCTTGTTTTTTAATCCAATCTGATAGCTTGTGTCTTTTGATTGGGGCATTTAGTCCATTTACATTCAGGGTAACTATTGAAAGATATGAATTTAGTGCCATTGTATTTCCTGTAAGGTGACTGTGACTGTATATCGTCTGTGTTCCTTTCTGGTCTCTGCTGCTTTTAGGCTCTCTCTTTGTTTAGAGGACCCTTTTCATTATTTCTTGGAGGGCTGGTTTCGTGTTTGCAAATTCTTTTTGTTTTTGTTTGTCCTGGAAGCTTTTTATTTCTCCTTCAATTTCCAATGAGAGCCTAGCTGGATATAGTATTCTTGGCTGCATATTTTTCTCGTTTAGTGCTCTGAAGATATCTTGCCAGTCCTTTCTGGCCTGCCAGGTCTCTGTGGATAGGTCTGTTGCCAATCTAATGTTTCTACCTTTATAGTTTACAGATCTCTTCTCCCGAGCTGCTTTCAAGATTTTCTCTTTTTCTCTGAGACTCGTAACTTTTACTATTAGATGTCGGGGTGTTGACCTATTTTTATTGATTTTGAGAGGGGTTCTCTGTGCTTCCTGGATTTTGATGCCTGTTTCCTTCCCCACATTAGGGAAGTTCTCTGCTATAATTCGCTGCAATATACCTTCTGCCCCTCTCTCTCTTTCTTCTTCTTCTGGGATCCCAATTATTCTAATGTTGTTTCATCTTATGGTATCGCTTATCTCTCCACTTCTGCCCTAGTGATCCTGTAGTTGTTTCTCTTTTTCTCAGCATCTTTATTTTCCATCATTTGGTCTTCTATATCGCTGATTCTCTCTTTTGCCTCATTTATCCTAGCAGTTAGTGCCCCCATTTTTTATTGCACCTCATTATAAGCCTTTTTGATTTCGACTTGGTTAGTTTTCAGTTCTTTTATTTCTCCAGAAAGCGTTTCTCTAATAACTTCCATGCTTTTTTCAAACCCAGCTAGTATCTTTAAAATCAGGATTCTGAACTCTAGGTCCGATATTTTACTAATGTCTGTATTGAGTAGGTGCCTGGCAGACGGTACTACCTCTTGTTCTTTTTGCTGAGGTGATTTCTTTCGTCTTGTCATTTTGTCCAGAGGAGAATAGATGAATGAGAGAACAAAATGCTAACAGGTTAACAACGTCCCCAAAAAATTACTCTAAACAAATCAGAAAAGACCTGAAACCAGGGAAAAAGAAAGGGAAAGAATGAAAAAAGAAAGAGAAAAAAAAAGTAAAAGATAAAAACAAACAAAAACAGAAGAAAACAAAAAAAGAACAGATTATGATCAAATATGATCAGGCTAGTGCATAGATAAGTGCCGCACTCTAGATTTTGGGTGTGTTTTGGTCTGTTAGAAGATAGTGTCTCCTAAAATTTTAAAGAAAGAAAAACTTATATATGTACAAATAAGGGTTGATACAATGAAGGGATGGAAGATGACTGTAAAGATGCATAGTATAAAAGATTTTATAAAAGGAATTGATAAGAATTTGTTTGAAAAAAAAAGAAGACTATAAAAAAAGAAGGGAGAGAGTGTGATCAAGCAGGAGACTAGAACAAAGCCATACCCTAGAGATTTCGGGTATATTTTCATCTGTTAGAAGAAACTGTATCTCAAAATATTAAAGAGAAAACAACTTATATATATATATATATATATATGCCAAAAATAAGGGTAACTACTATGAAGGGATAGAATAGGAATCTAAAAATGAAAAATAAAAATGTTTTTTAAAATGGGACCGATCAGATGTTGGTTGAAAAAGGGAAAAAGAAAAATCCAAAAAAAAGATAGTTAAAGAAAATTAACTTTGAAAAACTAATGAATCATGGTAAAAGCCATGAATTCTATGTGCAGGATTCCCCTAGCGCTGGAATTCTCCTGTTCTCCTTGATCGGTAGACTTGGTCTTGGCTGTCTGTTTTTGCTGATCTTCTGGGGGAGGGGCCTGTTGCTGTGGTTCCCAAATGTCTTTGCTGGAGGCGGAATTGCTCCGCCCTTGTGAGTCCGGGCTAAGCAATCTGCTCGGGTTTGCTCTTGAGAGCTTTTGTTCCCTGCAAGCTTTCCGTACAGCTTTGGAGGATGAGAGTGAAAATGATGTCCTCCCAATCTCCACGCTGGAGGAGCCGAGAACTCGGGGCCCCGCTCCTCAATGCGCCCCCAGAGAAAAGCAGTCAATCACTCCCGTCTCCCCGGTCTCGCCTGCACTCTGTGCTCACCCGGCCTGTGACTGACCGTTTCTATCTCTGGCACCCAACCCCGTGTGGAGTCTCCAAACCCAGCAGATCCCTGTGGTATGCTCCTGCACCGCTCCTCCCGGGGGAGGAAGGGGAATCTCCCCGGCTCTGCTGCTTGTTGGGTCCCTGCTGAGGAGCAGTGGCCCGACTGGGCCGCAGATCACAGTTTTGGCAACCCCGAGCTGAGAGCCCGTGCCTCAGCTCCATCTCCGCCGCTGGCTTCACTGCTCTGATACCTGGGAGCTCTGCTGCACTCAGGCACCCCCGGTCTTTCTGTGACCCCGAGGGTCCTGAGACCACACTGTCCCGCGAGGGTTCCACCTCCCGCTTAGCCACTGGAGCGATGTCCCTCAGTGGAGCCAAATTCTAAAAGTTCTGATTTTATGCTTTGCGGCTCTATCACTTGCCAGAAGCGGCTGATGGAGGCCCCCTCCGCCGCCATCTCTCCTCCCAAATATCGCCTTGGATTCACTTCTCCGCACGTCCTACCTTCCAGTAAGTGGTCGCTTCTCTGTTCAGAGAGTTGTTGCTACTCTCTTCTTTGATCTCCTGTTGAGTTCGTAGGTGTTCAGAATGGTTTGATCCCTATTCAGCTGAATTCCTGAGACCAGACGAAATCCAGGTCTCCTACTCCTCCCCTATCTTGCTCTGCCCCACACTGTATCGAATTTCAGGTTTCTTTGAGCCTTCTGGATCTGCAGAAGTCACCCAGTCCTCCTGGCAGAAGGCTAGCACTTGAAGACAGTGTAAAGCCTGCTGCCTTGTAAGGCAACAACTCTAACACATCCTCCTGATCATCATACCAATAATTAGGGTCCAGTCATGATGTGGAAGCGTTGGGCTGGCTAAAGAAAGAAAAGGAGTATATGCTGACATAGTTGTACTCAATGTGTATTGCAGGTTCTGGAAGTCATGAGATTGAATCAGTGGATTGGATCAAGAGGGATTACATACAAAGTTAGTAAGGAAGAACATACTGATACAGGAGTAAATTCCTCTGGTACAGAATTTCATATCAAGGCATAGGCCCCATCATGCTCTTATGCTGATAAATAGACTAGAAGTTTGGGAAGAGTGGTGGTCCACATTAAGAGAAATAGAAGTGCCAGAACTTCTAACCATGTGGCAGAAAAAGTGAAGGCTCAGAGAAGTGGGAATAAAAGTAGATAACCAAAGAGTTCAAAATCCCACCAGCTGACTATGTTTGAAGAACATTCAGAGGACATTTAATTTATTAAAATAATAAGAAATGCACTGGTGAGAAGGGGTAGTGCATAACACTTAGGGTTGTTTAGAGATCTAGGGGTCTAGGATGTACCCAAGCATCATCTCCAAAATTAAGAACAACTTATTACAACAGTACTTCCCAGCACCAAGAAGAAACATAATAAACATAACACCTGTTAGGCTTCCTCAGGCTCTTCAGGCAGCAACTCCACACATGGAAATCCTGTTCCTTCTCAATACTGAGTGTGGTCCGAAGAAAGGCTTCAGGTGGCTTATGGCAAGCCCCAATAGGAACATCATGAAGAAGACACCAAGGGTTTGGGATCAAGAGTATACCATCTGAAGCAAAGAATTATATGCACATTTGAAAAAGAGCTCTTATCTTGGCTTGCTACTGTACCCTGGTAGAGATGGGGTCTAATTGTGGGATAATGGTTGAGCATGTGGCCAGGACCACCCAACATGGATTAGATTTCATTAGACCTACCAAGTCATAAGGTCAGGCAGGACCAACAGCAATCCACTGTAATATGAATTATAATATGGTACAATATGGTACACGATCAGGTGAGAGCAGGGTTAGAGAGTAAAAGGGAGCCACATAAGCAGGTGAAACCCCATATCATCCTCCAATGTTGTATCTGTAGCTCACCTTCAAATCACACCTGTGGACAGTCTTGTATGACCAGCTGGTGGAGTCTGAAAAAGTCAAAATTGTTCACAGACGTTTGGGTAGGTGCAAGATAAAAAAAAGGACCATAGTGCACTCTAAGACAACACCAGGTTGTCCTTGAAAAACAGTGGTGATGGAAAAGCCTAACACTAGGAAAAGTTTTAAATGACGCACCTGGTCATCTACCTTGTGTGGGAAGGAGAGAACCCAGGGAATATATATGGTTTCACGGTCAGTGGTAAGTAGCTTGGCTGGTTGCTCAGGGCCCAGGAAAAGGAAACACTGTAAGATCAGAACAAGGAGGTCTGGGAAAGAATCATGTGGATGGACCTACAGTAGACAGTATGGAGTAAACATTAACATCCACCAAGGGGCATTCACTACAGAAGAGGATAAAACAATAAGCAGACAGAGTGATATCTCCATTTGACATCAGATAGTCCCTATTATTGGCCAGCCTGGTCATCAGTCAGTGCGTGAGTGGAGTAGCAGGGATGGGAGAGGTGTAGGTTATGCAGAATATTGGGCTTCGACTTGCTCAAGCAGATTTATCTGCTGTCACTGCTATACTTGGAGAGAGGAGAGACCAGCAGAATCCCCAATACTGCACCATTACTTGAAGGGACCAGTCAGCCACTCAGTGACAAGTTGATCATATTGAACCCCTTCTAACTTAGAAAAGGCAGAAATGCATCTTGAGTGGAAGTGGCCCATTCTGAGTAAGGATTTGTCTTTTTCACTTATAATATCTCAGGCAGTGCTCCTGTTTGAGGGCTTTCACAGTGTTCTATCTACTAACACTGGATCCTGCATTATATGACATTGGACCAAGAGACCTGCTTTGGACTTCTTGTGCCAGAGGAAAGAAATAGAGACACCATTCTGGCAGGAGTAATGGTTCCTCATTACTTCTCCTCTTTTGCTCTATAGCTTCCCATAGGATGAGCTGAGGCCTCTGTTTTAACTGCATCGAGGTTCAATTTTTCCTTCTGCCCAATCTTGCTTCCCTTACCCCTCACAGATGCTATTGCTAATAAATCTCCCAACTAGGGGAGTCTTGTTTCAGAATCATTTTCCTGGGAAATCCAAACTGTGACACCTGCTTTATCAGTCCCAGCCAACTCAATTCCACAGACAGAGTCCCAGCTGGACGAGATCTCTATAGGGAAGTGGCAGGGATAAAAGAAGCGCTGTCAGCCACACTAGGTAGAATTGTTGGACAGACTGGCATGTGACAGGTTTCTGAATGGTGTGTTTTCAGGAACTAAATGAATCTTACTCCTTTTTCCAGTTTTATGTGATTGGAGAGAGGGAAATGGCTGGCCAGGTTGTCTTGTGGGGATGGAGTGTGAGTGCCCTGAAATGACTCTAGTTTAAAATAGTAGCTACTGATGTATCAGAGATTTACAGCAGAGAAAAGGGGACTGGTTAATCAAAAACAATAAAAGTAGCAAATAAGTAGGGCTTCTGTTACCTTGTAGGCCTGGGAGAGGTGCTCTGTCCATTGACACTACAGATGGCAGGTTCCATTCTTATATTCAGTTTGCAGCTTCTCAGTTTGTAGGGGTGTGCAAATAGCTCTTTCCCTTTGAAATCTCATTGGCTGGTGTGGTTTCTCTCTTGCATAGGGTTGTGTGCACTCTGAAGATAGGAACTTGAGTTCTTTCTAATTTTTCTGATAAATCCCTCCTCCCAGGACACGGTGACATTCTAGACTCCTATCCCCCATTTCCCTACATCAGGCTGGCTTAGCGCTGAATGTCCAGTGTTTATCACCATGCTTGGCACAGAGAGAGATGTTAATAAATATGTGTGAATAACTGGGTGCAAGTGTAGAAGACACACACTTCCAGCTGGACAGATGCTAAGCTCTTCACTGTAGAGTCAACCTAACAGGCTTCTTGTTTAGGGTTGAAACTGCTGTGTAGCCACATGGAGATTTGGTCAGAAGGAGGTGAGGATTTACCTCCACTGTAAGAATACCAGCTGATAGG
The DNA here is from genome assembly GCF_037043125.1 of Eumetopias jubatus. Lineage (NCBI taxonomy): Eukaryota > Metazoa > Chordata > Mammalia > Carnivora > Otariidae > Eumetopias > Eumetopias jubatus. The sequence goes on along the minus strand of NW_028274819.1, from coordinate 83,761,710 downwards.
GCTGCATGTGTGTATGAGCCCAGCTGTATCTCAGCTTTAAGGGCTCTTTTCTTTTATCATACTCCATATATCTTATGTTTTATGTATTGAGCGAGGAGATAAATCTCATCAGGTGAATTAATCTGCCACAAAGGATGATAATGCACTTGTGTTTTATGCTTATGTCTATACTTTGAAGTGTAATATGTATATGGGTGTGGGTTCCCAAAGAGAATCCCAGGGGTCCTGTCTGTGGCTGTCTACTCCTTCTAGGGACTCCCTGACTGAACCCTTTCTTTTAAGGGAGATGAAGTCAACACCTGCCTCTTCTTGCAGCCCTTTCTTCCCCTATTTGGTACAGTGGGAACTTGTGTTCTCTTTTTTTCCAAGAGGTCCTGGGCACACTCTTTTCTCAGAACCTGTCCCTTGCTCTGCTCCTTGGCAAGGCTGGCCCTGAGCAGGTACAGGGAGTGGGGGTAGAGTCCTCTCAGTCTTCCCTTCCTCCTGAAGCCTTATAGATAGAACAGCACTAATCTGAGAGATGGAGTGGTCTTAGGAAAGGGCTGAAGGAAGGGGCTTTCACTGTCCCCACTCCCCTCAACCAGCTCCCCCATTTCCCTTGTGGGACTTTTTGGGGATATTATTTGCATGTTTCCCAACCAGAGGAGCCATGCAAATGGTGACTATTTTAGGCTCAATAAGAAAATTGGCAGCATCATGACAGTCACTGTGGGATAGGTGGTGGCTATGGGGGGTAATGTGGGGCAGGCATGTTCTGAAAGTCTCCCTGTCACACCCTGTAATGGGCAGTTTTCCACTGGACTGGCTCAGAGCACCAGCACATAGTAGAGTCTCAATAGTATTAAGTGATTTGCCCAGGAGTTGTCAGACATGGGTGTTCAGATACTAAAAGCAGAAGCAAACACTGGGTTATTGTCTCTTAAAGCCTGCTACTTGTGGGAGAGAAAGGGAATTGCTGGGCTCAGTTACTTGCAGTGAGCAGCAGGACTAGAGGGGCATTGTCCTTACTGTTGACGGCCCAGAATAAGCCATTTATCTCCTCTACTCTCTCAGCAGGGCTGGGAAACAGTGGACATTGTCCTACATGTATGCCATAAAGTCCCATTCATTCAGTCAACAGACTTTTACAGAGCACCTGTTTGAACCCAGGCACACAGACATTAATAATATAAACCATGTCTGTGTCCTCTAGGAGTTTGCTACTTGACAGGAAGAAAGCTGAGTGAACATAGTTCAGGGAGAGAGCAGGGAGGTGCCCTCAGTTTTCACCTGAAGAGTGGATTGGTGGGAGGCTGCAGAAACACATGGCTCCATTTTAATTATCTCCATGCAGTGGCTTGAGAGAATGGTGGTTGCCAGCAGCTGGGGGGAGGGATGGAGTTCATCAAAAGGTACATAATTTAGCTTATATAACATAAGTAAGTCCTAGAAATCTATCATAGAACATAATACAGTTAAAAACACTGTATTGTAAACTTAAATATTTATTAAGAACTTATGTTAAATATTCTTATCAAAAAGAAGAGAAGGAGGGAAGAAACTTTTAGAAGAGATAGTTAAGCTTATGACACTGTATAGGGTGACAGTTTCATTTATTTTAAAGCTTATCAAGAAGTACACATTAAATATGTGCAGATTTTTGTATGTCAATCATACCCCAATTAAAACAAAACAAAACAAAAAAGAACACACACACACACACACACACACACACACACACAAGCTGTGGGTTCCTTCTTCTAAAAACAAAACAAAAAAAACATATACTAAATCTGGTTCTAACTCAAATACTTCTTATTGATATTTTATTTATTTATTCCTCTTTCTTCTCTCCTACAACCTCCAGAAATGATGTAAGACTGCCAATCACTTGCCTTGCATAGCAGCTCAAAGATGCTTTGAATCCTGTGAGTCATGTAAGACTGTTGAATCACAGACCTGTACCTCTGAAACAAATAATACATTACATGTTAAAAAAAAAAAAGAAGATAGTGGGAAGGGTAAAATGAAGAGGGGAAATTGGAGGGGGAGATGAACCATGAGAGACTATGGACTCTGAAAAACAAACTGAGGGTTCTAGAGGGGAGGGGGTGGGGGGATGGGTTAGCTTGGTGATGGGTATTAAAGAGGGCACATTCTGCATGGAGCACTGGGTGTTATACGCAAACAATGAATCATGGAACACTACATCAAAAACTAATGGTGTAAATGTATGGTGATTAACATAACATAATAAAATAAAATCTAAAAAAAGATGCTTTGAATCATTAATACATAGCTTTAGTTTCATCCCTCCATCCGTTCCATACCTGCCTGGTCCTCTCTTCATCCAGAACCCTCAGCAGATCTGCAGTGGGCTTCTAGGGGCCCCTGTGATAGTGGCAGCTGTGAGAAGGAAAATCAGAGAAGCTCAAAATGGGGAACAGGTCAATGGGCCATTTTTAGAAATCTATTTGGAAATGATTTCAAAATTATAGAATTGTAGTAAGAAAGAATCACGAAAAAACAGTGAATATTGGGGAGGCAGAGGCAGAGGGAGAGAATCTTAAGCAGACTCTATGCTGAGTGTAGAGCCTGACACAGGGCTCGATTTCATGACCCTGAGATCACGACCTGAGCCAAAATCAAGAGTCGGAAACTTAACAGACTGAGCCACCCAGGCGTCCCATCAATGTTTCACCTTAAATATGACATTTGATGTAGGTTCTTTGTAGGTTCCCTTTATCAGGTGAGGACATTTCATTCTATTTCTGGTTTGCAAAGACTTGTTTTTTTAATCATGAATGGATGTTGAATTTTATTAAATTTTCACATCTGTTAAAATGAAAAAAAAAAGGGCGGAGCAAGATGGCAGAGGAGTAGGAGACCTGGATTTCGTCTGGTCTCAGGAATTCAGCTGGATAGGGATCAAACCATTCTGAACACCTACAAACTCAACAGGAGATTGAGGAAAATATTAGCAACAACTCTCTGAACAGAAAAGCGACCACTTTCTGGAAGGAAGGTAGGACATGCAGAGAAGTGAATCTGAGGCGATATTCAGGAGGATAGACGGCGGGGGAGGGGGTCTCCATCCGTCACTTCTGGCAAGTGATAGAGCCAAGGAGGACAAAATCAGAACTTTTAGAAGTCGGCTCTGCTGAGGGACGTTGCTCCAGTGGCTAAGCGGGGGGTGGAACCCTTGGCGGACAATGTGGTCTCAGGACCCTTGGGCTCACAGGAAGACCAGGGGTGCCTGAGGGCGGCAGAGCTCCCAGGTATCGGAGCAGGGAAGCTGGCTGCAGAGATGGAGCTGAGGCGTGGGCTCCCAGCTTGGGGTTGCCATAAACCGTGATCCATGGCACAGTCAGGCCACTGCTCCTCTAGCAGGGACCCAACAAGCGACAGATCCAGGGAGACTCCCCTTCCTACCCCAGGAGGAGTGGCATGGGAGCACACCACAGGGATCTGCTGGGTTTGGAGACTCCACATGGGGTCGTGTGCCAGAGATAGAAATGCTCAGTCACAGGCCAGGTGAGCACAGAGTGCGGCTGGAGACCGGGGACACAGGAGTGATTGATTGCTTTTCTCTGGGGGCTTGCTGAGGAGTGGGGCCCCCAGTTCTTGGCTCCTCCAGGGCAGATATTGGGAGGCCACCATTTTCACTCTTGTCCTCCAAAGCTGTACGGAAAGCTTGCAGGGAACAAAAGCTCTCGAGAGCAAACCCGAGCACATTACTTAGCCTGGACCGGCAAGGGCGGGACAATCCCAACTCCAGCAAAGATATTTGGGAACCATGGCAACAGGCCCCTTCCCCAGAAGATCAGCAAGAACAGACAGCCAAGACCAAGTCTACCGAACAATGAGAACGGCAGAACTCCAGCCCTAGGGGAATACTGCACATAGAATCCATGGCTTTTTTACCATGATTCTTTAGTCTTTCAAAGTTAATTTTTTTTAACTATTTTTTTTTGAATTTTTCTTTTTCCCTTTTTCAACCAACATCTTATCAGTCCCGTTTTTAAAAAACATTTTTATTTTTCCTTTTTAGAGTCATATTCTATCCCTTCATAGTAGTTACTCTTATTTTTGGCATATCTATATAAGTTGTTCTCTCTTTAAAATTTTGAGATACAGTTTCTTCTAACAGATCAAAAAATACCCTAAATATCTAGTGCATGGCTTTGTTCTAGTCTCCTGCTTGATCACATTCTCTCCCCTTTTTTTTTTTTTTAAAATCCTTTCTTTATTCAAACAACTTCTTATCTTATCAATTCCTTTTATAAAATTTTTTATAATTTTCATCTTTACAGTCATATTCCATCCCTTCATCATATCAACCCTTATTTTTGTACATATATAAGTTTCTCTTTCCTAAAAATATTGGGAGGCACTTTCTTCTAACAGACCAAAATACACCCATAATCTAGAGTGTGGCACTGATCTATGCACCAGTCTGATAATATTTGATCGTATTCTATTTTTTTGTTTTGTTCTGTTTTGTTTGTTTTTATCTTTATCTTTTTTTTTTCTTTTTCTTCTTTCTCCCCCCGCCCCCCCGCCAGTTTCAGGTCTCCTCTCTTACACTGTTAGCATTTTTTCTCTCATTCATCTATTCTCCTCTGGACAAAATGACAGATGGAAAACATCACCTCAACAAAAAGAACAAGAGGCAGTACAGACTGCCAAGGACCTACTCAATACAGACATTAGTACAATGTTGGAACTAGAGTTCAGAATCATGATTTTAAAGATACTAACTGGGCTTGAAAAAAGCATGGAAGTTATTAGAGAAAACCTTTCTGGAGAAATAAAAGAACTGAAAACTAACCAAGTCGAAATCAAAAAGGCTATTAAGGAGGTGCAATCAAAAATGGGGGCGCTAACTGCTAGGATAAATGAGGCAGAAGAGAGAATCAGTGATATAGAAGACCATGATGGAAAATAAAGAAGCTGAGAAAAAGAGAGATAAACAACTACTGAATCACGAGGGCAGAATTCAAGAGATAAGCGATACCATAAGATGAAACAACATTAGAATAATTGGGATCCCAGAAGAAGAAGCAAGAGGGAGAGGGGCAGAAGGTATATTGGAGCAAATTATAGCAGAGAACTTCCCTAATGTAGGGAAGGAAACAGGCATCAAAATCCAGGAGGCACAGAGAACCCCTCTCAAAATCAATAAAAATAGGTCAACACCCCGACATCTAATAGTAAAACTTACGAGTCTCAGAGACAAAGAGAAAATCCTGAAAGCAGCTCAGGAGAAGAGATCTGTAACCTACATTGGTAGAAACATTAGATTGGCAACAGACCTTTCCACAGAGACCTGGCCGGCCAGAAAGGACTGTGATGATATCTTCAGAGCACTAAATGAGAAAAATATGCAGCCAAGAATACTATATCCAGCTAGGCTCTCATTGAAAATAGAAGGAGAGATCAAAATCTTCCAGGACAAACAAAAAACTAGGTGAATTTGCAAACACAAAACCAGCTCTACAAGAAATCTTGAAGGGGTCCTCTAAACAAAGAGAGAGCCTAAAAGCAGCATAGGCCAGAAAGAACACAGGTAATATACAGTAACAGTCACCTTACAGGCAATATAATAGCACTAAATTCATATCTTTCAATAGTTACCCTGGATGTAATGGGCTAAATGCCCAAATTAAAAGACACAGGCTATTAGATTGGATTAAAAAACAAAACCCATCAATATGCTGTCTGCAAGAGACTCATTTTAGACCCAAAGACACCCCCAGATTGAAAGTGAGGAGGTGGAAAACCATTTACCATGCTAATGGATACCAAAAGAAAGCTGGGGTGGCAATCCTTATATCAGACAAATTAGATTTTGTCTGTAAAAGAGTGTAATAAGAGATGAGGAAGGACACTATATCCTACTTAAAGGATCTATCCAGCAAGAAGATCTAACAATTATAAATCTCTATGACCCTAACATGGGAGCAGCCAATTATACAAGCCAATTAATAACAAAAGCAAAGAAACACATTGACAAAAATACAATAATTAGTGGGGGACTTTAACAGCCCCCTGACTGAAATGGACAGATCATCTAAGCAAAAGTTCAATGAGGAAATAAAGACTTTAAATGACATACTGAACCAAATGGACTTCACAGATATATTCAGAACATTCCATCCCACAGCAACAGAATACACATTCTTCTGTAGTGCCCATGGAACATTTTTGAGAATAGATCACATCCTAGGTCACAAATCAGGTCTCAACAGGTACAAAAAATTGGGATCATTCCCTGCATATTTTCAGAACACAATGCTTTGATGAATGAAACTAGAACACAATCACAAGAGGAAAGTCGGAAAGAACTCAAATACATGGAGGCTAAAGAGCATCCTACTAAAGAATGAATGGGTCAACCAGGAAATTAAAGAAGAATTTAAATACTTCATGGAAACCAATGCAAATGAAAACACCACTGTTCAAAATCTTTGGCATACAGCAAAGGCAGTCTTAGGAAAGTAGATAGCAATACAAGCCTTTCTCAAGAAACAAGAAAGGTCTCAAATACACAACCTAACCCTACACCTAAAGGAGCTGGAGAAAGAACAGCAAATAAAGCCTAAACCCAGCAGGAGAAGAGAAATCATAAAGATCAGAGCAGAAATCAATGAAATAGAAACCAAAAGAACAGTAGAACAGATCAGCAAAACTAGGATCTGGTTCTTTGAAAGACTTAACAAGATTGATAAACCCCTGGCCAGACTTATCAAAAAGAAAAGAGAAAAGACCCAAATCAACAAAATCATGAATGAAAAAGAGGAGATCACAACCAACACCAAAGAAATACAAACAATTATAAGAACATATTATGAGCAACTCTATGCCAGCAAATTAGATAACCTGGAAGAAATGGATGCATTCCTAGAGTTGTATCAACTACCAAAACTGAACTAGGAAGAAATAGAAAACCTGAACAGACCTATAACCACTAAGGAAATTGAAGCAGTCATCAAAAATTTCCCAACATACAAAAGCCCAGAGCCAGATGGCTTCCCAGGGGAATTCTACCAAACATTTAAAGAAGAATTAATACCTATTCTCCTGAAACTGTTCCAAAAAATAGATATGGAAGGAAAACTTCCAAACTCGTTTTATGAGGCCTTGATCCCCAAACCAGACAAAGACTCCATCAAAAAGGAGAATTACAGACCAATATCCTTGATGAACATGGATGCAAAAATTCTCACCAAAATACTAGCCAATAGGATTAAAAAGTATATTAAAAGGATTCTTCACCACGACTAAGTGAGATTTATCCCTGGGCTGCAAGTTTGGTTCAACATCTGCAAATCAATCAGTGTGATACAATACATTAACAAAAGAAAGAACAAGAATCATATGATCCTCTCAATTGATGCAGAAAAAGCATTTGACAAGGTAGAGCATCCTTTCTTGATCAAAACTCTTCAGAGTATAGAGATAGAGGTTACCGCCTCAATATCATAAAGCCATCTATGAAAAACCCACAGCGAATATCTTCCTCAAAGGGGAAAAACTGAGAGCTTTCCCTCTAAGGTCAGGAACACTGTAGGTATGTCTACTCTCACCACTGCTATTCAACATAGTATTAGAAGTCTTAACCACAGCAATCAGACAACAAAACAATCAAAGGCATCCAAATCGGCAAAGAAGAAGTCAAACTCTCACTGTTTGCAGATGATATGTTACTTTATGTGGAAAACCCAAAAGACTCCACTCCAAAACTGCTAGAACTCATGCAAGAATTCAGTAATGTGGCAGGATATAAAATCAGTGCACAGAAATCAGTGGCATTCCCATACACCAACAACAAGACAGAAGAAAGAGAAATTAGGGAGTCGATCCCATTTAAAATTGCACTCAAAATCATAAGATACCTAGGAATAAATCTAACCAAAGAGGCAAAGGATCTGTACTCAGAAAACTATAAAATACTCATGAAAGAAATTGAGGAAGACACAAAGAAATGGAAACATATTCCATGCTCATGTATTGGAAGAACAAATATTGTGAAGATGTCAATGCTACCTAGAGCAATCTACACATTCGATGTAATCCCTATCAAAATACCATCCACTTCTTTCAAAGAAATGGAACAAATAATCCTAAAATTTGTATGGAACCAGAAAAGACCTCGAGTAGCCAGAGGGATGTTGAAAAAGAAAAGCAAAGCTGGCGGCATCACAATTCCGGACTTCAAGCTCTATTACGAAGCTGTCATCATCAAGACGGTATGGTACTGGCCCAAAAATTGACACATCGATCAATGGAACAGAATAGAGAGCCCAGAAATGGACACTTAACTCTATGGTCATCTCCGACAAAGCAGGAAAGAAGGTCCAATCGAAAAAAGACAGTCTCTTCAACAATTGGTGTTGGGAAACTTGGACAGCCCAATGCAGAAGAATGAAACTGGATCATTTCCTTACACCACACACAAAAATAGACTCTAAATGGTTGAAAGACCTAAATGGGAGACAGGAGTTCATCAAAATCCTAAAGGAGAACACAGGTAGCAACCTCTTCGACCTCAGCCGCAGCAACTTCTTCCTAGAAACATCGCCAAAGTCAAGGGAAGCAAGGACAAAAATGAACTATTGAGTTTTCATCAAGATAAAATCTTTTGCACAACAAAGGAAACAGTCCACCAAACCAAAAGGCAACTGACAGAATGGGAGAAGATATTTGCAAATGACATATCAGATATAGGATTAGTATCCAAAATCTCTAAAGAACTTATTAAACTGAACACCCAAAGAACACATGATCCAATCAAGAAATGGGCAGACGACATGAACAGACATTTTTCCAAAGAAGACATCCAAATGGCCAACAGACACATGAAAAAGTGTTCAACATCGCTCAGCATCAGAGAAATCCAAAACAAAACCTCAATGAGATACCACCTCACACCAGTCAGAATGGCTAAAATTAACAAGTTAGGAAATAACAGATGTTGGTGGCGATGTGGAGAAAGGGGAACCCTCCTACACTGTTGGTAGGAATGCAAGCTGGTGCAGCCACTGTGGAAAACAGTATGGAGGTTCTTCAAAAAGTTGAAAATAGAGCTATCATATGATCCAGCCATTGCTCTACTGGGTATTTACCCCAAAGATACAAATATAGGGATCCGAAGGGGTACGTGCTCTCTGATGTTTATAGCAGCAATGTCCCAGTATCCAATCTGTGGAAAGAGCCAGGATGTCCATCCACAGATGAATGGATAAAGAAGAAGTGGTATACATATACAATGGAATATTTTGCAGCCATCAAAAGAATGAGATCTTGCCATTTGCAACGACGTGGATGGAACTGGAGGGTGTTATGCTGAGTGAAATAAGTCAATCAGAGTAATACATCTATCAATATGACCTCACTGATATGAGGAATTCTTAATCTCAGGAAACAAACCTAGGGTTGCTGGAGTGGTGGGGGGTGGGATGGATGGGGTGGCTGTGCGATATACACTGGGTAGTTTATGTGCTATGGTGAGCGCTGTGAATTGTGCAAGACTGTTGAATCACAGATCTGTACTTTGGAATAAATAATACAATATATGTTAAAAAGAAAAAAAAAAGAAGAAAATAGTAAGGGAAGAATGAAGGGGGAGAAATCAGATGGGGAGACCAACCATGAAAGAGGGTGGACTCTGAAAAATAGACTGGGGGTTCTAGAGAGGAGGGGGGGTGGGAGGATGGGTTTCCTGGTGATCGATATTAACAAGGGAACATTCTGTATGGAGCACTGGGTGTTATACACAAGCAATGAATCGTGGAATACTACATCAAAAACTAATGATGTAATGTATGGTGATTAACATAACAATAAAAAATTTAAAAAAATTGAAAAAAAGAAAGAATCACATCTATATCCATTATAGATTCACCTTTTAATATTATTTTTCCATTTGCTGCCTCACTAGGTATATACTTATTTTCTTTTTAACTGAATATTTATTTGATGGTAAATCACATCATCATCACCTTTTATCCCTAAAATATTTCAGTGTTTATTTCTAAGAAAAAATATTCTCTTTTATACCAACAGTATTTACCAATTGATTATTAATACAGAATTAAATCTAATTACCAGCTGCTTTTCATTTTTTCAGTTTATAATGTCTTTTTTATAGTACTGTTTTTCTTCTAGTAGAGGATTGATCACATTCTATTGTGATATCATATCTCTTTGTCTTCTTTAATCTGTAAAAGTCCCCCAGTCTTTTAAAATAAAATCTGTTAAGACTTTGGACTTTTGAATAATTCAATTGATCAGCCATTTTTATAAACCCTTGTACTATCTGGAAATTCTCGTTGTGAATTTACCTTTGCTCAAACTTTAAAGTGTGATTTTACATATTGTATTCTTGTAGCCTTTACAGCTCCTTAGGAGGAGAATCAGGCTAGAATGACAATGACAGAAATAATAGGCTATGCAGGGGATTTTTCTGAACAGAAAGACTCCCTGTAGCAAACAGAGAGTAGGGGTAGGAATTTAGGATGTTTGGAGTTACAAGACTGTGTGGGCAAGCTCTTGTTGCAAAGGAAACACACAAAGAAAGAGCTGTCAACTCTGGCATTCTCATCACATGGTGGGAAAATGTCCTAGCTCATGGCTGATTCATTAGCATTAGCTGGAACGTTGAGGAAATAAAAGAAAGAATATAGTGTCTAATACAGGGAGATAAATATAAATCTATCATCTATCTATCTATCTATCATCTATCTATCTATCTATCTATCTATCTATCTATCTAATCTATCTATCATCTATCTATCTATCTATCATCATCATCTATCTTCTATCATCTATCATCTCTATCTATCTATCTATCTATCTATCTATCTATCTATCTATCTACCTATCATCTATCTATCATCTCTATCTATCTATCTATCTATCTATCTATCTATCTATCTTCCATCTATCATCTATCTATCTATCTATCTATCTATCTATCATCTATCTATCATCTATCTATTATCTATCTATCTATCTACCTATCTATCTATCTATCTATCTATCTATCTATCTATCTATCTATCATGTATAATCTATCATCATCTATCTATCTATCATCTATCATTTTTAAGAATTGTTGAGAGACCAATAGGGATTTTGGTGAAAACCCAGGAAAGTAAAAGGTAAATCTCTATATCTATATCAACATCTCTCTCTCTCTCTCTCATCTATCTAGCAATGACTAAACTCTATTTTTTAAAAAAAGTCTTGAGAGTCCAAAAGGGATTCTGGTGAAAGGCTAGAAAGTAGAAAGGAAAATCAGGATTCTTTTGACATAGGTATAATTCAAAACAAAATGAAGATATTGCTGGATACAACACTAACTGCTTTCTTAATGGCTTGGATTAGCTTAAGAGAAGATCACACCTATTCTCCAAATCACATTGGTTTAAGTGTACCATTTTCAGCAGGGAGAGGGAAAACTAAGTTGTTCTGAATAATATGGAAGAAGAATTTAAAATGTTAGTTTGACTGGGAACATGGATGAGAGGAGAGCTGTATCCTCAGGGTGGGCACTGCATAAATGGAAGAAAGAGATCTCAGAAAACTCAGGATTAGATCAGCCAATAAGGACTTAAGAAGGAAAACAGATAGGGAGAGATAGTTTTTTAAAAAAAATATTTGCTGAGGTGGTTGTGTGGTACAGTTGGTTAAGTGTCTGACTCTTGGTTTCAGATCAGATCGTGATCTCAGGGTTGTGAGAGCCCTGTGTTGGGCTTCATGCTCAGCACAGAGTCTGCTTGAGTTTTTCTCTTCCTCTCCTTCTGTCCCTCTCCCTCCACTCTCTCTGTCTCTGTCTTTCCCTCTCTAAAATAAACAAAGCTTTAAAACAACAACAACAAAAGTTATTTGCTGTGGGGTGAACTAACACCTCCTCCCTGTTATCCTTGCAGTATCATTAATAAGTGACATTGCTCCCTAATGCTTTTTGTGAAGGTGGATTTTTTTTCGTGGGGGGGATGTGAGAAGATGTTGACTTCTGTCTGGGTTGGTACAAGAGAGGTCAAAAGTAAGGATAGAGGAGATTGTGAGAGAACTGGGAGTTAGCAAAATGCCTGGAAAAGTTCAAACTTTCAAGGCTGTGAAATTAATGGGGTCAAACCCAGGAGATCTATGGATCAGAGTTTGACCCAGCTAATATCTAGTAATGTGTGGAGTAATTGTATAGAGTATATTTATGATATGCTGAAAGGTTGGCATTGAAAATAAGGAAGGCCCAGAGAGGTCTGAGGGATAAAATCAGCCCAAGTTGATGAAAGATTTGTTAGGCTGAATGGATGGAGAAGGACTATGGGTTCACTTTCTCATTTTGTCCCATGAGAAGCCTTTGTGACTGTCCTCTAGCTCTGTGATGCAGACCTAGAATTCTGAGCTAGAGTACTTATTTTCAGCACCTAGTTCCTGAGCACAGTGAGCTTCAGATAATGGAGAAATCTTTCTTGTGAGAATGCTTTGTTTTCTATGACTGAGCTCAAGTTCAACTTCATATGACATTTTGTCTTTTTTGCTTATTCTGTAGTGTGGAGCCCCTCTTCTGTTTATTTTCTTCCTCCAGAAGGATCTATTTCCCTCCATACATCTACAAACCAGAGATGGAAATCAGGTAAGACAACCATAGGGCTAGTTCCCAAGGTACATAGACACTTGTTTTCCCTGTTCCTCTTCCCAATTTACTAAGTCAATGTGCTTGCAAAGGTAGACACCTACAGTAGGAACTCTCAGGAAAAAATAAAACAGCAGTCTTTTTTTTTTTTAAAGATTTTATTTATTTATTTGAGAGAGAGAGAGAACGAGAGATAGAAAGCACGAGAGGGAAGAGGGTCAGAGGGAGAAGCAGACTCCCTGCTGAGCAGGAAGCCCGATGTGGGACTCGATCCCGGGACTCCAGGATCATGATCTGAGCCGAAGGCAGTCGCCTAACCAACTGAGCCACCCAGGCGCCCAAAACAGCAGTCTTTGTAGGGAGACCAACTTGTCCTGGTTTACCCAGGATTTCCCCTATTTTAGCACTGAAATTCCCCCTCCCTGGGAAACCTCTGTCCTGGGCAAACTCGGATGGTTGGTTCCCATACTTCTAGGAAAACATGTTGGAGTGGGGACTAGGTGGGGAAGGCATGCAGTGTAAACATGGTTTCCCTCTGATACTGGTTATGGTCTTGGTAAGACCCCTCAGACTGGGGAAGAAAGCAGTCAGCCCCAATGCCCTGCACCACTGACAAAGCTGAGTAGAGTATGACCACCTGGGGGCCCAAAGGGCCAGCCCAGAGCTGACTACAAGTCAAACAATGATCATGGAGGTGGGGGTTGTGCCCCTGGAGACGCCAGCCAGAGAACAGCCATGTATCAGAAGGTACAGTTGTGGAAGGTAAAGGCAGGAATTCCTTCAAGGGCCTATGGTTCTAGGGAGATAGTTAAGGCTAAAGGGTCCATTGGTCCTTAACCAAAATCAAGAGCCGGTGAACTGGGAAGCTCCACCAAAATTAAATGGGTATCTGAGTAGTCTGGGAGCTTCAGTAACTGCAGAATGCCCTTCTGCCCCCACAGAATGTTGATAGTCCAAGATCTAGGGAAGCTGCTCTGAAGGCTGTCATAACAGAGTTGGAGTTCAAATTAGAGATGAAGCTGCAGAATCATGTTCATGACAGTCATTAAAGTGTTTCTAATTCAGACAGTTTACCTTTAAGGGCTTCCAGCTCATGCCCATCACTTGAGTGTGTGTACAGGAGGCGTAGCTGCTTCCCACATTCCCACATTCTTTATGTCTACATGCAGGCCAGAAGGAGTTCCAGAGCTTCAGGTCCCAGGGATGTCAGAAAAAGGATGTATCCTTTATTTCAATGGATTTGTTCCATAAGTAAAGGAAAAGTTAGTCAAGTCTCTTGAAAAAGCTAAGTTAGTGTCAGCCTCTGAGCAAAGGTCATGCCCTATTAAATCCAGACTGTTCTATCTGGTAAGTGAGAAAACTAAAGGTCTAGAGCATATGCTGGGCCTGGGTCTGATCCCAGAGAGGATATGGGGCTTGACAATGCAGGAAAGTCAATATGAGGAACTCCAGGTCCAGTTGAAGCTACTAGCTGGACATTGCTGCAATTATAGGCCACCCTCACTCCTCACGCAAAGTGATCATTTTTTAGAGAGCCACCCTGGGACACAACATACCAGATAAGAATAAATGATAATAGTGTGGTATATAGTAATAATTACATACATGCATTATTAATTTAGCCATAGCATTATTGTCTAATTGAATATATGTATTATGATTGAATATAAACATATATGTATATATGTAATATAATTGAATATAAACATATATATTTAATTGAAATTATGTATTCTATACAATTTGATTTTTTGCTCCAATAAGTGTTGTTATTTAAACAAAATAACAATAAGACCAGTAGTATGTTTATATTTCTTTCTGTTCTATAAAGTTTTATAACTGTTTATTGGATATTTACATGTTGTGGGCTATTTTATTGTGTATTCTTAAGATATATAAGTGTGGGATCTTTATTTATTTTCTTATTTTTAAAGGTTTTTTTTACTCACCTAGTGCTCATTTTGACAAGTGAAGTCCTTAATTCCCATCACCTATTTCACCTAACCCCCCTCCTACCTCCCCTCTGGTAACCATCAGTTTGCTATTGCTGACTCTGTTTCTTGGTTTGTTTCTCTCAATTCCTCTTTTTCCCCTCTTTGCTCTTTGTTTTGTTTCTTAGCATTATACTCTTTAGCTCCATCCATGTCATTGCAAATGGAAAGATTTCATTCTTTTATATGGCTGAGTAATATTCCACTTTATCTATCATCTATCTATCTATCTGTCTATCTTATCTATCTATCATCTATCTATCTATCTATCTATCTATCTATCTATCTATCTATCTATCTATCTATCTATCATCTATCTATCTATCTCTCTATCATCTATCATCTATCTATCTATCTATCATCTATCTATCTATCTATCTATCTATCATCATCTATCTATCTATCATCTATCTATCTATCATCTACCTATCATCTAATCACATTTTTTATCCATTCATCAATCAATGGACACACTTGGACTACTTTCATATCTTGGCTATTATAAATAATGCTGCTATAAATATAGGCGTGCATGTATCCCTTTGAATTAGTGTTTTTCTATTCTTTGGGTAAATATCCAGTAGTGGAATTACTGGATCATATAGTAATTATATTTTTAAGTTTTTGAGGAAACCGCATACTGTTTTCTGGAGTGGCTGCAACAGTTTGCATTCCCACCAACAGTGCAAGAGGATTCCCCTTTCTTTACATCTTCACCAACATCTGTTATTCTTGTCTTGTTGATTTTAGCCACTCTGACAGGTGTAAGGTGATATCTCATAGTTTTGATTTGCATTTCCCTGATGATCAGTGATGTTGAGCATCTTTTCATGTGTCTGTTGGTCATCTGTATGCTTTTTGAAAAATGTCTATTCATGTCTTCTGCTGATTTTTTTATTTGATTATTCAAATTTTGGGTGTTGAGTTTTATAAGTTCTTTATAGATTTTGGATACTTACCCTTTCTTATCAGGTATGTCATTTGCAAATATCTTCTCCCATTCCATAGGTTACTTTTAGTTTTGTTGATTGTTTCCTTTGTGGTGCAGAAGCTTTTTATTTTGATGAAGTCTCAATAGTTTATTTTTGTTTTTGTTTCCCTTGCCTCAGGACACATATCTAGAAAGATGTTTCTAGACCATCATCAGCCACAGCTGATGTTAAAGAGGTTAGTTACTTTCTGTGTTCTCTTATAGGATTTTTATGGTTTTAGGTCTCACATTTAGGTCTTTAATCCATTTTGAATTAATTTTTGTGTATGCTATAAGAAAGTGGTCCAGTTTCATTCTTTTGCCTGTTGCTGTCCAGTTTCCCCAACACCATTTGTTGAAGAGATTGTTTTTTTCCCACTGGATATTCATTCCTGTATTATTGAAGATTAATTGACCATATAGTTGTGGGTTCATTTCTGGGCTTTCTATTCTGTTCTATTGATCTATGTGTCTGTTTTTGTTTCAGTACCACACTGTTTGGATGACTACAGCTTTGTAATACAACTTGAAGTCTGGAATTGGGATGCCTCCAGCTTTGCTTTTCTTTTTCAAGTTTGCTTTGGCTATTTGGGGTCTATTGTGGTTCCACACACATTTTAGGATTGTTTGTGGAAAATATTCAGTATTTTGATAGGGATTGCATTATATGTGTAGATTGCTTTGGGTAGTATAGACATTTTAACAATGTTTGTTCTTCCAGTCTATAAGCATAGAATGTCTTTCCATTTCTTTGTGTTCTCTTCAATTTTTTTCATCAATGTTTTATAATTTTCAGAGTACAAGTCTTTCACTTCTTTGGTTAGGTTTACTCCTAGTTATCTTATGTTTTTTGGTGCAACTGTAAATGGGATTGTTTCCTTAATTTCTCTTTCTGCTGCTTCATTATTTGTGTATAGAAGTGCAACATATTTCTGTATGTTGATTTTGTATCCTGCAACTCTACTGAATTCATGTATCAGTTCTAGCATTTTTTTTTTTTTTTTGGTGGAGTCTTTCGGGTTTTCTATATATAGTACCATGTTTTCTGCAAATAGTGAAAACTTGACTTCTCCCTTGCCTATTTGGATGCCTTTTATTTTTTTGTTGTCTGATTGCTGTGGTAAGGAGTTCCAGTACTATGTTAAATAACAGTGGTGAGAGTGGACATCCCTGTCTTGTTCTTGACCGTAGATGAAAAGCTCTCAATTTTTCCCCATTGAGGATGATAATAGCTGTGGATTTTTCATAGATAGCTTTTGTTATGTTGAGGTATGTTCCCTCTAAACCTACTTTGTTGAGGGATTTTATCATGAATTGATGTTTTACTTTGTCAAATACTTTTATTTTCACATCTATTGAAAGGATTATATGGTTCTTATCCTTTCTTGTGTGAATGTGGTGAATCATATTGATTGAGTTGTGAATATTAAACTACTGTTGCAACCTAAAATTAAATCCCAATTGATTGTGGTGAATGATTTTTTTAATGTATTGTTGTGTTCAGTTTGCTAGTACTTTACTGAGGATCTTTGCACCCAAGTTCATCAGAGATATTGGTCTGTAGTTCCCTTTTTTAGTGGAGTCTTTATCTGGTTTTGGAATCAGGGTAATGCTGGCCTCATAAAATGAATTTGGAAGTTTCCTTCCTCTTCATTTTTTTTTTTTTTTTTTGGAATAGTTTGAGAAGAAGAGGTATTAACTCTTCTTTCAGTGTTTGGTGGAATTTGCCTGTAAAGCCATCTGACCCTGGACTTTAGTTTTTGGGAGATTTTTGATTACTGATTAAATTTCTTTGCTAGTTATCAATCTATTCAAGTTTTCTGTTTCTTCCTATTTAAGTTTTGGTAGTTTATATGTTTCTAGGAATTTATCCATTTCTTCCAGATTGTCCAATTTTTTGGCATATAATTTTACATAATATTCTCTTATGATTACTGGTATTTCTGTGGCTTTGGTTGTTTTCTCTCCTCTCATTTGAAATTTAATTTATTTGGGTCCTTTCTTATTTATTTATTTATTTATGTATTTATGTATTTATTTATTTAGATAAGTCCATCTAGCGGTTTATTAATTTTATTATTTTTTTTTCAAAGAACAACTCTTGGTTTCATTGATCTGCTTTTGTTTTTTTAGTTTCCATATCATTTATTTCTGCTGTCATCTTTTATTTCCTTCATTCTGTGTGTTTTAGGCTTTGTTTATTGTTCTTTTTTTAGCTCCTTTAGGTGTAAGATTAGGTTGTTTACCTGAGATTTTTCTTGCTTCTTGTGGTAGGCCTATATTGCTATATACTTCCCTCTTAGGACCACTTTTACTGCATCCCAAAAGTTTGAAACATGGTGTTTTCATTTTCATTTGTTTCCATGTACTTTTTAATTTCTTCTTTTATTTTATGGTTGACTGTTTCATTGTTTAGCAGCATATTGTTTAACCTCCATATATTTGTGGTCTTTCCAGATTTTTTCTTGTGGTTGATTTCTAGTTTCATTGCATTATGATCAGAAAATGTGCATGGTATGATTTCAATCTTTTTGTATTTGTTGAGGCCTGTTTTATGACCTAATATGTGATCTATTCTGGAGAATGTTCCTTGTGCACTTGAAAAAAATATGTATTCTGCTGTTTTAGGTTGGAATGTTCTGAATACATCTGTTAAGTCGATCGGGTCCAGTGTTTCATTCAAAGCCATTGTTTTCTTATTGATTTTCTGCTTAGATCATAGTTCATTGATGTAAGTTGGTGTTAAAGTCCCCTACTATTATTGTATTATTATCAATGATAATAATACAAAGGGAGTGGCATGATATATTCTAAATGAATGAGAAAAATCTGCAACCAAGAATACTCTAACCAGCAAGGCTATTATACAGAATAGAAGGAGAGATAGAGTTTCCCAGACAAACAAAAATGAAAGGAGCTCATGACCACTGAAACAGCCCTGCAAGAAATAGTAAAGGAGACTCTTTGCATGGAAAAAAAAGAACAAAAGTGACAGTATGAAGTCAGAAAACACAAAGGAAACATAAGCAAAAATGAATGTTTTTGTAAAATATCAGGGATTTTTATGTTATTAATTGCTTTATATATTTGGGAACTCCCATGCTAGGTGCATAAATATTTACAATTGTTAGATCTTCTTGTTGGATTGTTCCCTTTATGGTTATATAATGTTCTTTTTCATCTCTTGTTACAGTCTTTGTTTTAAAGTCTAGCTTGTTTGGTATAAGGATTGTTATTCTGGCTTTCTTTTGACATCCATTTGCATGATAAGTATTTCTTTATCTGCAGGTGTCTAAGGATGCCTAAGGATGAGTCTTGTTTTTTTGTTTTTTTTTTTTTAATCCATTCTGACGCACTATGTCTTTTGATTGTAGCATTTACATTTACATTCAAAGTAATTATTGATAGATATGTATTTAGTGTCATTTACTACTTGTTTTAGGTTGTTTCTGAAGATTTTCTCTGATCCTTTCTTCTATCTCTCTTTCATGGTTTGCTGTTTTTCATTAGTGATATATTGGGTTTCTGTCTCTTTATTCTTTGCTTATGTATTAGTGGTTTTTGACTTGTGGTTTCCATTAGGTTTATATATAACATCTGCATATAACAGTCTATATTAAGTTGATGGTCACTTAAATTTGAACCGATTCTTTACACCTCCTCACATTTTAGTTATATGGTGTCATATTTTACACTCTTTTATTTTGTGAGTTAATTTCCAGATATTTTACAAAAACATTCATTTTTATTCCTGTTTCCTTTCTGTTTTCTGACTTCATACTGTCACTTTTGTTCTTTCTTTTCCATGCAAAGAGTCCCTTTTAATATTTCTTGCAGGGCTCTTTTAGTGGTCATGAACTCCTTTCGTTTTTGTCTGGGAAACTCTTTATCTCTCCTATTCTGTATAATAGCCTTGCAGGTTAGAGTATTTTTGGTTGCAGATTTTTCTCATTCGCTTAGAATATTTCATGCCACTCTCTCCTGGCTTGTGAAGTTTCTGCTAAAAGTCCCCAGATAGCCTTATGGATTTTCCCTTGTATGTAATTGTTTTATTTTGTCTTCCTCCTTTTAAAATTTTTTCTTTATCACCATATATTGTCATTTTTATTATATGTCTTTTTAAAAAAAAATATTGTTATGTTAATCACCATGCATTACATCATTAGTATTTGATGTAGTGTTCCATGATCCATTGTTTATGCATAAAACCCAGTGCTCCACGCCGAACGTGCCCTCTTTAATACCCATCACCAGGCTAACCCAGCCCCACACGCCCCTCCCCTCTGGAACATTCAGTTTGTTTTTCAGAGTCCAACGTCTCTCATGGTTCATCTCCCCCTCCGATTTACTCCCCTTCATTCTTCCCCTCCTGTTATCTTTTCCTTTTTTTTCTTTCTAACATATATTGCATTATTTGTTTCAGAAGTACAGATCTGTGATTCAACAGTCTTGCACAATTCACAACGCTCACAATAGCACATACCGTCCCCAATGTCTATCACCCAGCCGCCCCATCCCTCCCACCCCCCACCACTCCAGCAACCCTCAGTTTGTTTCCTGTGATTAAGAATTCCTCATATCAGTGAGGTCATAGGATACATGTCTTCCTCTGATTGACTTATTTCACTCAGCATAACACCCTCCAGTTCCATCCATGTTGCTGCAAATTGCAAGACCTCATTCCGTTAGATGGCTGCATAATATTCCATTGTGTATATATACCACATCTTCTTTCTCCATTCATCTGTTGATGGACATCTTGGCTCTTTCCACAGTTTGGCTATTGTGGACATTGCTGCTATAAACATTGGGGGGCACGTACCCCTTCGGATCCCTACATTTGTATCTTTGGGGTAAATACCCAGTAGTGCAATTGCTGGATCGTATGGTAGCTCTAATTTCAACTGTTTGAGGAACCTCCATACTGTTTTCCAGAGTGGTTGCACCAGCTTGCATTCCCACCAACAGTGTAGGAGGGTTCCACTTTCTCTGTATCCCCTCCAACATCTGTCATTTCCTGACTTGTTAATTTTAGCCATTCTGACTGGTGTGAGGTGGTATCTCATTGAGGTTTTGATTTGGATTTCCCTGATGCCGAGCGATGTTGAGCACTTTTTCATGTGTCTGTTGGCCATTTGGATGTCTTTTTGGAAAAATGTCTGTTCATGTCGTCCGCCCATTTCTTGATTGGATTATTTGTTCTTTGGGTATTGAGTTTGCTAAGTACTTTATAGATTTTGGATACTAGCCCTTTATCTGATATGTCATTTGCAAATATTTTCTCCCATTCTGTCGGTTGTCTTTTGGTGTGGTGAACTGATTCTTTTGCTGTGCAAAAGCTTTTTATCTTGATGAAATCCCAATAGTTCATGTTTGCCCTTGCTTCCCTTGCCTTTGGCGATGTTTCTAGGAAGAAGTTGCTGTGGCTGAGGTCGAAGAGGTTGCTACCTGTGTTCTCCTTTAGGATTTTGATGGACTCCTGTCTCACGTTTAGGTCTTTCAACCATTTGGAGTCTATTTTTGTGTGTGGTGAAAGGATATGATCCAGTTTCATTCTTCTGCATTGGGCTGTCCAAGTTTCCCAACACTATTTGTTAAAGAGACTGTCTTTTTTCCATTGGACATTTTTTTTCCTGCTTTGTCAAAGATTAGTTGACCATAGAATTGAGGGTCCATTTCTGGCTCTCTATTCTGTTCCATTGATCTATGTGTGTGTTTTTGTGCCAATACCATACTGTCTTGATGATGACAGCTTTGTAATAGAGCTGGAAGTCCGGAATTGTGATGCTGCCAGCTTTGCTTTTCTTTTTCAACATTCCTCTGGCTATTCCTGTGGGGTCTCTTCTGGTTCCATCAAATTTTAGGATTATTTGTTCCATTTCTTTGAAAAAAGTGGTTGGTATTTTGATGGGGATTTCATTGAATGTGTAGATTGCTCTAGGTGGCATTGACATCTTCACAATCTTTGTCTTCCAATCCATGAGCATGGAACGTTTTTCCATTTCTTTGTATCTTCCTCAATTTCTTTCATGAGTATTTTATAGTTTTCTGAGTACAAATCCTTTGCCTCTTTGGTTAAATTTATTCCTAGGTATCTTATGGTTTTGGGTGCAATTGCAAATGGGATCGACTCCTTAATTTGTCTCTCTTCTGTCTTGTTGTTGGTGTATAGGAACGCCACTGATTTCTGTGCATTGATTTTATATCCTGCCACTTTACTGAATTCCTGGATGAGTTCTAGCAGTTTAGGGTGGAGTCTTTTGGGTTCTCCACATAAAGTATCATACCATCTGCAAAGAGTCAGAGTTTGAATTCCTCTCTGGTGATTTGGATGGCTTTGAATTCTTTTTGTTGTCTGATTGCTGTGGCTAGGACTTCTAATACTATGTTGAATAGCAGTGGTGAGAGTGGACATCCCTGCCGCATTCCTGGCCTTAGGGGGAAAGCTCTCAGGTTTCCCCATTGAGAATGATATTCGCTGTAGGTTTTTCATAGATGGCTTTTATGATATTGAGGTATGTACCCTCTATCCCTATACTCTGAAGAATTTTGATCAAGGAAGGTTGCTGTACTTTGTCAAATGCTTTTTCTGCATCTATTGAGAGGATCATATGACTCTTTTTGTTTCTTTTGTTAATGTATTGTATCACATTGATTGATTTGCGGATGTTGAACCAAACTTGCAGCCCAGGGATAAATCCCACTTGGTCATGGTGAATAATCCTTTTAATGTACTGTTGAATCCTACTGGCTAGTATTTTGGTGAGAATTTTTGCATGCATGTTCATCAAGGATATTGGTCTGCAATTCTCCTTTTTGATGGGGTCTTTGGTTTTGGGATCAAGGTAATGCTGGCCTCATAAAATGAGTTTGGAAGTTTTCCTTCCATATATATTTTTTGGAACAGTTTCAGGAGAATAGGTATTAATTTTCTTTAAACGTTTGGTAGAATTTCCCTGGGAAGCCATCTGGCCCTGGGCTTTTTTTGTTGGGAGATTTTTGATGACTGCTTCAATTTCCTTAGTGGTTATAGGTCTGTTCAGGTTTTCTATTTCTTCCTGGTTCAGTTTTGGTAGTTGATACATCTCTGGGAATGCATCCATTTCTTCCAGGTTATCTAATTTGCTGGCATATGTTTGCTCATAATATGTTCTTATAATTGTTTGTATTTCTTTGGTGTTGGTTGTGATCTCTTCTCCTTCATTCAAGATTTTGTTGATTTGGGTCATTTCTCTTTTCTTTTTGATAAGTCTGGCCAGGGGTTTATCAATCTTGTTAATTCTTTCATAGAACCAGCTTCTAGTTTCGTTGATCTGTTCTACTGTTCTTTTGGTTTCTATTTCATTGATTTCTGCTCTGATCTTTATGATTTCTCTTCTCCTGCTGGGTTTAGGCTTTATTTGCTGTTTTTTCTCTAGCTCCTTTAGGTGTCGGGTTTTGTTGTGTATTTGAGACCTTTCTTGTTTCTTGAGAAATGTTTGTATTGATATCTACTTTCCTCTTAGGACTGCCTTTGCTGTATGCCAAAGATATTGAACAGTTGTGTTTTCATTGTCATTGGTTTCCATGATTTTTTTTAAATTCTTCTTTAATTTCCTGGTTGACGCATTCATTCTTTAGTAGGATACTCTTTAGCCTCCATGTATTTGAGTTCTTTCCGACTTCCTCTTGTGATTGAGTTCTAGTTTCAAAGCACTGTGGTCTGAAAATATGCAGGGAATGATCCCAATCGTTTGGTACTGGGTGAGACCTGATTTGTGACCTAGGATGTGGTCTATTCTGGAGAATGTTGCATGAGCACTAGAGAAGAATGTGTATTCCGTTGCTTTGGGATGGAATGTTCTGAATATGTCTGTGAAGTCCATTTGGTCCAGTGTGTCATTTAAAGTCTTTATCTCCTTGTTGATCTTTTGCTACGATGATCTCTCCATTTCAGTGAGGGGGGTGTTAAAGTCCCCCACTATTATTGTATTGTTGTTGATGTGTTTCTTTGCTTTTGTTATTAATTGCCTTATATAATTGGCTGCTCCCATCTTAGGGGCATAGATATTTACAATTGTTAGATCTTCTTGTTGGATAGAGCCTTTAATTAGGATATAGTGTCCTTCCTCATCTCTTTTACATTCTTTGTTTAAAATCTAGTTTGTCTGATATAATGATGCCACCCCAGCTTTCTTTTGTTGTCCATTAGCATGCTAAATGGTATTCCACCCCTTCACTTTCAATGTGGGGGTGTCTTTGGGTCTAAAATTAGTCTTTTGCAGACAGCATATCAATGGGTCTTGTTTTTTAATCCAATCTGATAGCCTGTGTCTTTTGATTGGGGCATTTAGCCCATTTACATTCAGGGTAACTATTGAAAGATATGAATTTAGTGCCATTGTATTTCCTGTAAGGTGACTGTGACTGTATATCGTCTGTGTTCCTTTCTGGTCTCTGCTGCTCTTAGGCTCTCTCTTTGCTTAGAGGACCCTTTTCAATATTTCTTGGAGGGCTGGTTTCGTGTTTGCAAATTCCTTTAATTTTTGTTTGTCCTGGAAGATTTTTATCTGTCCTTCAATTTTCAATGAGAGCCTAGCTGGATATTGTATTCTTGGCTGCATATTTTTCTCGTTTATTGCTCTGAATGTATCATGCCAGTCCTTTCTGGCCTGCCAGGTCTCTCTGGAAAGGTCTGTTGCCAATCTAATGTTTCTACCTTTATAGTTTACAGATCTCTTCTCCCGAGCTGCTTTCAAGATTTTCTCTTTTTCTCTGAGACTCGTAACTTTTACTATTAGATGTCAGGGTGTTGACCTATTTTTATTGATTTTGAGAGGGGTTCTCTGTGCCTCCTGGATTTTGATGCCTGTTTCCTTCCCTACATTAGGGAAGTTCTCTGCTATAATTTGCTCCAATATACCTTCTGCCCCTCTCTCTCTTTCTTCTTCTTCTGGGATCCCAATTATTCTAATGTTGTTTTGTCTTATGGTATCGCTTATCTCCTGAATTCTGCCCTCCTGATCCATTAGTTGTTTATCTCTCTTTTTCTCAGCTTCTTTATTTTCCATCATCTGGTCTTCTATATGACTGATTCTCTCTTCTTCCTCATTTATCCTAGCAGTTAGTGCCCCATTTTTGATTGCACCTCATGAATAGCCTTTTTGATTTCGACTTGGTTAGATTTTAGTTCTTTTATTTCTCCAGGAAGGGTGTCTCTAATAACTTCCATGCTTTTTTCAAGCCCAGCTAGTGTCTTTAAAATCATGAATCTGAACTCTAGGTCTGACATCGTACTAATGTCCATATTGAGTAGGTCCCTGGCTGATGGTACTACCTCTTGTTTTTCTTGCTGAGGTGATTTCTTTCTTCTTGTCATTTTTTCCAGAGGAGAAATAATCAATGAAAGAACAAAATGCTTACAGGTTAACAATGTTCCCAGAATATATACTCCAAACAATTCAGAAAAGACCTAAAACAAGGGGAAAAGAAAGGGAAAGAAGAGAAAAGAAAGAGAAAAAAAGAGAAAAAGATAGAAACATACAAAAACAGAACAAAACAAAAAAAACCCAGAATATGATCAAATATGATCAGGCTAGTGCATAGATCAGTGCCACACACTAGATTTTGGGTGTATTTTGTTCTGTTAGAAGATGATGCCTCCTAAATTTGTAAAGAAAGAAACACTTATATATGTACAAAATAAGGATTGATACAATGAAAGGATGGATGATGTGTGTAAAGGTGAAAATTATGAAAGATTTTATAAAAGGAATTGATAAGTTGTTTGAAAAAAGAAAGAAGATTAAAAAAAAGGGAGAGAATGTGATTAGGGAGGAGACTAGAACAAAGCCATACACTAGAGATTTAGGGTATATTTTGATCTGTTAGAAGAAACTGTATCTCAAAATTTTAAAGAGAGAACAACTTATATATATATATATATATATATATATATATATATATATATATATATGCCAAAAATAAGGGTAACTATTATGAAGGAATAGAATATGACTCTAAAAATGAAAAAGAAAGATTTTTTTTTTAAAGGGATTGATAACATCTTGGTTGAAAAAGGGAAAAAGAAAAATTCAAAAAAGACTGTTAAAAAAATTAACTTTGAAAAACTAATGAATCATGGTAAAAAAGCCATGAATTCTATGTGCAGTATTCCCCTAGCTCTGGAGTTTCCTGTTCTCCTTGATCGGTAAACTTGGTCTTGGGTTGCTGGCTGTTCCTGCTGATCTTCTGGGGGAGGGGCCTGTTGCCGTGGTTCCCAAATGTCTTTGCTGAAGGCGGAATTGCCTGGCCCTTGTGAGTCTGGGCTAAGCAATCTGCTCGGGTTTGCTCTCGGGAGCTTTTGTTCCCTGCAAGCTCTCGGTAGAGCTTTGGAGGATGAGAGTAAAAATGGTGGCCTCCCAATCTCCGCCAGGAGAGGCCGAGAACTCGGGGCCCCGCTCCTCAATGCGCCCCCAGAGAAAAGCAGTCAATCTCTCCCGTCTCCCCGGTCTATGGCCGCACTCCATGCTCACCCAGCCTGTGACCAAGCTTTTCTATCTCTGGCACCTGACCCCATGTGGAGTCTCCAAACCCAGCAAATCCCTGTGGTGCGCTCCTGCACCACTCCTCCCTGGGGAGGAAGGGGAGTCTCCCCTGCTCTGCTGCTTGTTGGGTCCCCGCTGGAGGAGAAGTGCCCTGACTGTGTTGCCGATCACAGTTTATGGCAACCCCGAGCTGAGAGCCCACGCCTTGGCTCCGTCTCCGCAGCCGGCTTCCCTGCTCCGATACCTGGGAGCTCTGCTGCAGTCAGGCACCCCCGGTTTTCCTGTGACCCCGAGGGTCCTGAGACCACACTGTCCTGTGAGGTTTCCACCCCCCGCTTAGCCACTGGAGCGACGGCCCTCAGTGGAGTCGGCTTCTAAAAGTTCTGATTTTGTGCTCCGCGGCTCTATCACTTGCCAGAAGCGGCCGATAGAGGCCCCCTCCCACACCGTCTATCTTCCCGAATATCGCCTTGGATTCACTTCTCTGCACGTCCTACCTTCCAGTAAGTGGTCGCTTCTCTGTTCAGAGAGTTGTTGCTGTTCTCTTCTTCGATCTCCTGTTGAGTTCATAGGTGTTCATAATGGTTTGATCCCTATCCTGCTGAATTCCTGAGACCAGATGAAATCCAGGTCTCCTACTCCTCCGCCATCTTGCTCCACCTCCTTTATTATGTCTTGCTGTGGATCTGCTTTTGTTGATTTTGTTGGGGGTCCTCTGTGCCTCCTGGATCTGGATAACTGTTTCCTCCCCCAGATTAGGAAGTTTTCTTCAAATAAATTTTATGTCCCCTTTTCTTTTTCTTCCTCTTCTGGGAATCCTATAATGGGAATGTTATTACATTTAATGGAGTCACTGAGTTCCCTACGTCTAATCTCATTTTGCATAATTCCTTTTTCTGTCTTTTGTTCAACCTAATTACTTTCCATTACTTTTTGTAAGTCATTAATTCATTCCTCTTTCAGCTTGCTGTTCATTCTATCAAGCATTTTTCTCATTTCATTTATTGTGCTCTTTATCTCTGCTGTTTTCCTCATTTCTGTGGTAAGGGTCTCATTCATGCCTTCCACTCTTTTCTCAGATCCAGTGAGTATCTTCATGATCATTACTTTAAATTCTCTATCAGACATGTTACTTATATCTGTTTCACTTAGATCTCTGGCCATGGCCTTATCCTATCTTGTTCTTTCATTTAGGTCAAAAATTCTCTGTCTTCTCATTTTGTCTAAGTCTCTGTGCCTATTTCTCTGTGTTAGGAAAGTCTGCTACTTCTACTGTTCTGGAGGGTAATGGCCTTATGAAGAACTCCCAGGTTGGGAGAGGCAGTGTTGGCAGGGGTTTAACTTGGTCTTCTGGGGGAGGGGCCCACTGTGTGAGGACTGAGGCAAACATGACTGGGAAGCATGGTTCCACCAGTATGTAAGGGGGTGATACTTCGTGTAAGAAAGTTAGGTAGTGAGTGTAGGCACTACACTCATTCCCTCAGGGATGTCTGTGTTTATGCTAAGGGGCGGGGGAGGCAAATGGTGCTGGCCAGTTCCTTTGCTCCTGGAGAGGTCTCTCTATGAACGCTACCCCTCTGAGAAGAGCAAATAACCTCCCCACTGTGTGTTCCAGGTGCTCTTCAGATCACTGTTTCCACACTATATGTCTACAGGCTGTTTGCCTTGCCTTTTCTATGAGATTAGCCCTAATGCCTCTGGGCTCCCCTGGAGTCAAACATGTTGACCTTTAAAACTCCAGGCTTTAAGCCCCACTGGTTGCAAGAACTCTCAAAATTTGGCCCCTCTTGCTTTCCAAGCCAATTGCTGTGAGATTTCATCTTTCTATGTATGTTTCCCTGTGTGTTAGTCTGTCTCTCATTTTTTTCTGCAACCACATCTCCCTCCCCACTGCAGGGGCCATGATCCCTTTCTCTCCCAAACTGATCTTTTCACTTCCTCTTTCTTCAGTGTGACCTCTTCTCTACCTTTAGTTGTGGAGTTTGTTTTGCCAGTCTTCATGTTGATTTCTGGGATATTTAGGATGATTCAATAGTTATCTAGTTGTAGTCATGGGAGAAGGTGAGCCTACTGTCCTCCTACTTTGTTACCATCTTCCTTTCCCCAGTGTGAGGCCTTTTTAAAAGGAGAACAAAATACAATAGAACTAATTAAGCAAATATTAAATATAGGTCACATTTAATATTTAAAAAACAATATTTAAAACAATGTTGTGTTTCTTTCCCTCCCATGATACAATAGGATATTTTTATTCTTCCTATTTCATGTTCTAGGGCTTTTCTGAACTTTCTGCAGCCTATAGGACACCCTTCTTTTCTTTAATGAAGTAGTAAGCATGAATAGGGTCAAACATGAAATTCATTTTGACCTGCAGGACTGCTTTTGTCAAGGTGTTAGTCCAGTGTGATGACATCAAGATAAATATCCTCTCAACAAAAGCATATACGTGTGGGTTCTTAGGATTTTACTCACAAGCAACTAACTCTCAGAAAATGTTTATCCACTTTGGACCTGCATGTTTTTTTTGTCACTTAGGTTGTTTACATCCTAAATTTATCACATAGGCTATCCATTATCCATGGTGTCCATTTAAAAACACTCTAAAGCACACTGGATGCCATCAAAAGTTAAATATTTCTTTCTCAGGGGAAATGATTTTATAGCACTGAGTAGAACTAGTGAAGTCAAAGTTGGATTCAAAACAAGTTATGGTTTTAGTGAAGTAATTGAGAAAGTTCTGGTTAACTTGGCTGCTCTTTCCTGGTGACATTATTTTGAGTAGAAAGGCAGTCTTGTAATAAAAAAGTGAGCCATTTGCCACTTTCTGAATTTTTGTTGAAACCCACACATAACACTGAACAGCTTAGATGAAATCTGCTCTCCTTTTTCTTGGTTTCTAGGTCCTCTTCATCAGTTTTAGAGAAAGAGCATAAAAACTTTTATTTTACTGTAACCTTTTTCTCCATTTTCATCCCAAATGTATTTCCAAACTAAACAAGGTCATTCTTCTGGTCTCACAGTTGAGAAATATGAATTGATGGCTGGCCAACACTTGTAAAACAATGTCAGATTTCTGGTAACCCTATGACTAAGGAAGTGACCTTCTCCAATTCCATCAAGTCAGAAATCTTTGTAAGTGCTTCTGCTCATTAATGAGAAACTGAAAAGTGACCCAATCTCACAGAGAAGCAAACTGCACACCACTGAAATGGTGTTGTGTACAAAGTGTGCAGGAGAGCTAACGGGTAAGCCCTTTTCATTTTCTTTGGTAAGTTTACAGATGGAACTGAATTTGCCAAAATTCATATTTGCACTGTCTGCTGAATATGCAGACATATGAGCAAAGTCTAGTGTATATTTGGACAATAAAATATCTTCTCTGGTTTCATTAAAATCTTCATAGGACAATAAAATATCTTCTCTGGTTTCATTAAAATCTTCATAGGAATCAAGATGGTTTGAAATTCTTTCTTCTTCTTAAGTCAAAGTACCTAAGAGTTTGGGGACCATTTTTTTGTTGATGTGATTCCAGACATCCCTTCATACATTGTACAAAGCATGATTGCTAGTAAGATCTGACAGAAACAGCTCTAAATTGCAAGGACTGACACATCTGTCATCAAAATTTTATTTTTGTTCTCCCACTGGGCATTGTAGTTGAAACTTCTAAATGAAGAAATATTACTTAACTCAGTCTCATAGAGCAATCAGGAGAACAATACATGAAAACAATAATGCATATTCATTCATGCTATAGGTCCAAGCTAATTCGGGTATTACTATTTACAACTTAGCTTTGGTATCTTTTTAGGAGATGAAAACTTTTTTTTTTAAAGATTTTATTTATTTGTTTGAGAGAGAGAGTGAGAGAGAGAGAGCACATGAGAGGGGGGAGGGTCAGAGGGAGAAGAAGACTCCCTGCTGAGCAGGGAGCCTGATGAGGGACTCTATCCTGGGACTCCAGGATCATGACCTGAGCCAAAGGCAGTCGCTTAACCAACTGAGCCAACCAGGCACCCAGGAGATGAAAACTTTTAATTGATTTAGAAGTATTTACTTGTCTGAGCCTGGACTTGTGAGATTTGGTTTTCATATATGCCTTCTCATCTCCTTCATCATCCCCAATCCCCACTCATTTTCTACATATTGTGCAGGGAGCTCTGCTTTGGGTTTTGTGTATCTGTCCATCTGTCATTAAAGGAAAACAATCCTTTAGTCTTCTTTTTCATTGATATCTGGGTCATACTGACATTGGTATTGCAACTATTCTCATTTTCATGATCTGAACTCTCAGGAAACGTGGTCACAATATTTACCATGTTAAAAATTAGACTAGCACATTCTTGACACAGAGCATGACAATTACTCCACAGGCAAAGTCAAAGATGGAGTTACTGCTCACCATTACACCACAATTGCACATGTAAATCACATCACTCCAAAGGATGCAACAACGTATCTACAACATTGGGGTTAGCTGCAATCATGGTTACCAACATCAACAGGAGAATAAGGATGACTCTGTAAGGCAATTAATCTGTGTTATTGCCATATCATACTCAGACCAATGTTGCTCCTAGCCCCTGTTTGGGGGGCTGCAATATGAGTTCTGTATATTTTCCTTAAACCTCTGTATCCATTCCCCAAAACCAGGACTTCTGCATTCCAAGAGAGGGCTTCCCAGGATGCAGAATTTTCAGGGCTAAAACCAGCATAGCTCTGGATTAACAAGGATGGCTGTGCAGCAGAGCATATTCCCCCCCGCCCCCATCCACATCTATCTCCTTTTCTGCATGCCCCCACCTCTGCGGCAGCTCTATACCCTCATAGGAAAGTGAGAGATACGGAGAAAGACTCTGTAACTAATTCTGCGTGCAGCTGTCTCACAGCTGCTGAGCAAAGTGCTTCCAGCATTTGGATTGCAGGAAGTCTTACAAGGTAAACATATTTTTATTGAAATGCCTCTGCTCACTAGCATTTTTATTTTATTTTACTTTACTTTACTTTTATTTTATCTTATATTTTATTTTGGAGGAGTGGCTTCCTGCAGCTCTGTCACTGAGTGAGAGAAGGACTGAGAATAGTTTGCTTTTTCCTCTTAATCACAAAACCCTGGCAGTCTGGGCTTGACAAACTGACAGAACCCAGAGTCAGCATAATGTGGATGGCAGTATGCCCTCAAAACTGTGTGACCCTGAATAAGTCATTCATCCTCTTTTGTTCTTGTTTTCAAATCTTAGAGAAAAAGCCAAATAACCTAATTAAAAAATGATAAAAAACTTCAAAAGATATTTCTACAAAAAAGATATACAAATGGCCAATAAGCACATGAAAGACACTCAATGTCACTAATCATCAGGGAAATGCAAAATAAAACCACCGTGAGATATCATCTCACATCTGTTAGGATGGCTATTATCAAACAATCCTAAAGATAGCAAATATGGGCAAGGATGTAGAGAAATTGGAAACCTGTGCGCTGTTGGTGGGAATGTAAAATGGTGCAGCTACTATGCAAAACAGTATGGAAGTTCCCCAAAAAATTAAAAATAGAAATACCATATGATCCCACTTCTGGGTATTTATCTAAAAGAGTTGAAATTTGGATCTCAAAGAGATATTTTCACTCCCATGCTCACTGCAGTATTATTCACAGTAGCCAAGATATGAAAACAACCTAAGTGTCCATCATGGATTAATGGAGAAAGAAAATGGAATACATACAATGGAATATTAGCCTTGAAAAGGAAGGAAAGCCTGACATTTGCAACCATATGGATAAATCTGATATTCTGATATTTTATTATTCTGAACCTGTTAGGATATAATGCTAAATGAAATAAGCTGGTCACAGAAAGACAAATATTGCATGATTCCACTTAAATGAGGTATCTAAAATAGTCAAACTCATGGAAACAGAGAGCAGAATGGTATTTGCCAGGGGTTGGGGGAAGGGTGAAGAGTTGATAATCAACAGATATAAAGTTACAGTTATGCAATATGAATAAATTCTAGAGATCTGCTGAACAACACAGAGCCTGTAGTTAAAAATATTATATTGCACATTTAAAAATTTGTTAAGAGGGTAGATCTCATGTTAAGTGTTTTTGCTACAATAAAATAAATAAATAAGGTAAGAGACCTCTGCCCTGGGTGCTGTTATGTGTTAAGCACTCTGCTAGTTGCATTGGTGAGCCGTCTATCACTGACCCAAATAGACAGGATGCTTGCCTGAAACACATTTACCTTGGGGAAGAAAGATTGGCAGATGCACCCTCAGGAATTTCAGTGTCATCTGGGAGCCCTGGTCTCCGATGCCAATTATTGACTGAGTTTCCTGTTCTCTCCTCAGGCCCCAGAGATACCTAGGTGTTGG
Source organism: Eumetopias jubatus (assembly GCF_037043125.1). NCBI lineage: Eukaryota > Metazoa > Chordata > Mammalia > Carnivora > Otariidae > Eumetopias > Eumetopias jubatus. The sequence continues at coordinate 83,729,222 of NW_028274819.1, read as the reverse complement.
CTACATTATTCCCAAGGGTCCCACCAGTCTGAGAACTGGGAAAACAGTCTGCACACCTGACTCTAAAGAGTTACTCAGCTTCTTTACACCCCATCTTTAAAATGGGATGATAATAATAAGGTTGGGATAGGATTTAATTAGATGGTAATTGCTGCAAATGGTGCCCACCACCTAATAAGCACTCAGTGAATATTAACTTTTGTTTTTATTACATCTCAGAAATACATGATTCCTGGGGTCCTCCACACTCTATTTCTCAGAGGCCCCAGCATCTCTTACAGAAGATGGTTATTCTAGCTCCTTTGTCAACCTTCTGCAGTATCACCTCTGCTATCATTGTTTCTTGGAATTTTTTCTAATTTTAAGGCAACCCCACTCATAGATATTTTAGTTATTTTTCCTCTTGTTTCCCTCCTACCACTTCTAGAAATAATGTAGAACTGCCATTCCCTTGCTTGCGTAGCAGCTCAAAGTTCTTTGAGTTATTAACACAACTCTAGCCCCAGCCCCCACCCCCTTGCCCCCCATCCCAGTTCTGTCCTGGACCTCTACAGCCTTGCTCATTTGCACATTTGAAGTGTTCTTTGTTAATATTTCCTGTGTGTTTAATTTTTCTTCCAACCTCATCCTCAGACCAGAAGCCCCCAGACCAAGGTCTGTATATTCCTCATGACACTTCCCTAATTTATTGCTTTATGCTTTCTCAAAATGTTTTCTGATTTACTATCTTATTTGATCTTCACATACACACATATAAAACCTTTGAACTCTCTAGTGAGAGTGTTATCTGTCTCATCCAACAGACCAAGAAACTGAGATCCAGAGAATTTTCAAGTGGTCATAGGGAAGGAGGATGTTTACAGCCAGGACCTTGAATTCCCATAAAAAGAGTGTGTTCTCTCTACACCAGGCAGCTTTGATTCACCCACACTAAGGCTATTTTGGCTGTTTCTTACCTGCACTGGCTAAACTTGTGCTGCTTCGTTCTGTAACAGGACTTGATGTGACTGTCCACAGTCAAGGGACTCTTCTGGGGGATTTATTCCTGGTGGCCGCCAACTGGTAGACCTCAATGTGCCACCCTCTGTATGTGCTCTCTGAAGCTTTCTGCTTGTAAGAACGTGCATTAGGAAGTGTTTTGTGTGTGTGCACACATATGTACACTCATCCCCCTGAGCAGGTGGGAATATCATCTCTTGGGGAAGAAGAAAGTGTTCCTGCTTTCTGGGGGGCTTCTGAAGGGGAAGCTTAAAGACCCCCTCACACCCATGCACCTCTGCAACAGTTTTGGGGAGCCCCTCAGGGGAAGATCATGTCCATTGGGTCTGCTCTTCCCAGGACAGCAGTACAGGAATGCTGGCTGTAACTTTCACTGCTGGCACTCTCTCTCTGCCCATGGCTCTTCCTCAGTCACATTTTGGTCATGCAGACAAACCCAGAATCATCAGGGAACTTGTTTAAAATTCCTGAGTCACACAAGGAAGGTGAAAGCATAATCTTGGTCCCCTGAGTTTCATTCTTTAGAGGCAGAAGAGAGGAGACTGTTTACAACTATGCAGGTATCTGTGGAGGCTGCTGGTGGGGGCCACCAGCCTGGCAAGAAGCACTAGCCTGGGGCAGGGCAGGTCTGCAGCCAAGCTCTCCATTGGCTGCCGATATGCTGTCAGACCTGGCAGGCTGCTGGGGCTTCCACCAGCATCCTGAGGCCAGAAAGTTGTCTCTGAGCTGCCAATTTGCTACAAAGCCATTTTATCTCTGCTCTACAAAACACTAGAACTTCCTAGATTAGACTGTAGAGACATTCATTTCATAAATTGTAAGATTGATTTTTACTTTTTTCTCCCATGCTTCTTTCTCTTTATGTCTTCTTCTCCATTTTATTATTGATTTTCTCCCCATTGAGTTTAGTGGAGTTTGTGTTTCCACACTCTGTTTTGGATCTGAAATCCTAAGGCCTCAGTGAAGTTCTGCTTTGCTGTGTTTCTCTGGTAGAGCCTGGGGAGGGGTCCCAAGGGCCAGGTGTCAGTGGGCTGGATCTTTTCAAAAGAGCCCAAACAATATGGACTGTGATCTTGTCTGGTCACATAAGCTCTGTGGGTTTCCTTTTCCTTGTCTATAAAATGAGGATAATAATATTTGGCTACATTTATAGTGTAAGTAGTAAGGCAACATGTCCATGTACTTTTCTATTCATTTGTTCATTTTATTCATTCATTGGTAGACTCTTTTATGCTGGATCTGCACACTGAGGATATAATGATGAACAAGATAGAAAATTGTGACATTCACATTCTAGAAGGGAACCAAAACAATAAACAAATATATGAATCAGGAAGCAGTCTGTATGGATGGAGATGTAGTATATTATGATGGAGAATCCTGTGTTTGCCAATTATGAAATTAAGTGAATACACTTATCTTTACCAAGTCCAGCACATACAGCCTGGAAGGAACTCCATGAATGATCCCTCTGGGGATCTCTTTAGGTAATGCAGTGCTGTTAGCAGGATGTCTGGTGTTTGGGCAGCCCCATGCAGGGTCCTCCGGAGAGAAATGTGCTTTGAAAAACAGAAAGATGGGATGGCCCAGAGCAGGAAATTTGGTGTCAGAGCATTGCTGCATACTAATTTATAGCCTTGGGTAAGTTACTTAATCTTTCCAAGTCTCAGTTTTCCTTTTTTTTTTTTTTTTAGATTTCATTTATTTATTTTAGACAGAGAGACTAAGAGAGAGAGAGAGAAAGCATGAGAGGGGGGAGGGTCAGAGGGAGAAGCAGACTCCCTGCCAAGCAGGGAGCCTGATGTGGGACTCGATTCTGGGACTCCAGGATCATGACCTGAGCCGAAGGCAGTTGCTTAACCAACTGAGACATCTGGGTGCCCTGCAAGTCTCAGCTTTCCAAGCAGGAGCGATGATGCCTAACTTCACAAAGCCTTTGAATGTAGTCAGTACTCAATAAATGTAACTTTTAAATGCCTTTTTTAGAATGCCATATGATTGGAATTGTACAGTTTGTAGATTCTTTCACTTAGTAATAGGATTTCTTTCACTTAATAATATGCATTAAAGTTTCTTCCATGTCTTTTTTTATGGCTTGATAGCTCATATCTTTTTAGTGCTGAATAATATTCTATTGTCTGGATGTACCACAGTTTTTTTCTTCATTCACCTGCTGAAGGACATATTGGTTGCTTCCAAGTTTTGGCAGTTATGAATAAACCTGCTGCAAGCATCCATGTGTAAGTTTCTGTGGGCATTAATTTTCAACTCCTTTGTGTATATATTGATAACCTGATATTCTTTTATTGACATATTAACAGAAAAATAATTTTCTAGCTTATTTAAAAATATAATTGACCCATTAATTCATAACTATTCATTGCTGGTCCAATCAGAGCTATTGATTCAGATTGAATCAGAACCTCATGTGTTCATTAATTCAGTCAATATTTACAAAGTTTCTCACAAGATACTGAACATGGAACTAGGGATAGAGGGAGAAATCAGCTGTCACCTCTAAGACTAGTCCAGAAACACAGACAAGGAAGCAAAAGAGTACAATATAAAGGAATGCACAAGAGTGAACAGATGTGAGTAGAATATAAAGGCCAGTTCTACATGGTGAGGCTGCTTTAGGAAAGGGTTTTAAAGGAGGCAAGGTGGTGGGTCATCCCTTGAGTCTCCCTTCATGTTCCCCCAACCCCCCACAGTTATGGCTGTGCTCCGCTCTCCTGAAGCATTGCACATTGATGGGTGTTCATGAGAAACTGTCTCTGCAGTGAAGATAACTGTCTTCCAACAGCGAAGACTGAATTCACATAAAAGCAGAGTGAAGGGAAATAAATTGATGCAGCAACAGCCATTTTGCATGTGGGATCAATAGGAGTTAATGACTAAGGGGATATAGTGGCAAAATTGAGAGGAAAGATGAATTCCTAGTGTAAGCCTGGACTATGTATATGTATCTATGGGTGGACCTGCAAAACAGGCATGGACATGTAACTTCTCTGCATCGAGGGGAATTTGATGTGATTGTGGCCATGGTTTTTAATCAGGCAACATGAAGATCATGTCCTGGAAGTTGACATGATACTTCCCTACTCATTAGTCAGGAAAGTTTTTTTTTTTTTTTTTTTTTTTTTTTTTTTTTTACTTTACTGGGGATAAGATGAGTTGCTTGTGATACATTTATTCAACATGACCAGTCTTCTACTTTGGCTTCTCTGAGCAGCCTCTGCCATCCTCTCATCCCACTGATCAGAAGTGATAGCAAACTGGGCTCAGTATACCTGCCCCTGGAAATCCAGAGGAATCATTTCCCTTTTTTCTGCTTCACTCAGAACAGATCCCTCTGACTGAGCTGTGTGGCCAGGCTCAGTCCCTATTCACAACTCCATCTAGTGTAGCTGATTTGTGACTCCTCTCTCCAAATGTGCTGATTACTTAAATTGAGTCTTCATGCTCAGACATTTAGCAGAAGCTTCAGAAGCAAAATTGTTTACAAATTCAGACTTTCTTGAGTCTGAACTCTGGATGTGAGAACTATATTTACATAAATGTATGAGTGCTAAAAGGCAGGGACAGGTCCCATTAAATACTCATCATGTCAGCTTCCTGCTTGCCACAGGTGTGCCAGAGGAGCTGCAACCCTGTAGATGTCTAGGTAATTTCTCATCTTGGGCATTGTCATGCTAAAATGAGCTGGATACATCTCTGGGTAAGAACACTCTTCAATTCCTCTTCACAATCTCCTACACTGAACCATCCCTACACCTTGGATACATTTTTACCACTACCATCACCCCTTCTGCCTCCCCTGGCTGGCAGTCAAGGCCCTGGATGTTTAATTCCTTATATAAAACCTTCCTGACTTACTCCAGCCTACACTGGCTGTGTTAGACATTTCTTAGCTATCTCCTCATATTTCCTCAGCCTTGCCAGCCTATGGACTTTTTCCATGTCTTAACTGCTACCATAGCCTAAAGCTTACCCTTTGGGCTCTGAGATTCTGTAATAGGTCCTGATGGATGTCTTGTCCTGGATTGTGTGGCTTCCCAGTGGCTCTTACTATGAAGCCATGCCTACTAGTCACTTACTGAGTGTATGGCTCCTTTGACTACATTCAGATTTGGATGAACTATCATGCCATAATTAGGATTTGGCTGCCCAAGCAGCTGCCAAAGATTGGATGGCAAGATCCAACAGAGGGGTAGTTAACTCCCTATGAAGTAAACTAGACAAATGGAAACTAGGATACAGGATGGAGACAGGAAGTTAAATTCTTACCCTACTCTGCAATGGACTACTTGTGCTTTTTCCTGTAGTCTATGTGAAGAAGTCCCATATAATCAAACACATGAATATGCAGAATGATGGTATTTCTCCATGGAGCAAAGACCAGTGCAGTATCGCATAATCCTGAATCACTTTTCCTTCTTTTCTCCATCTATTATTTCTTTCACTATCACACTAAGAATACATTTTCTAAATAAAGCATAGGTTTAAATCTTTATATCAGTTTTTCCCCCTAGAGAAAGTAGGCTAAACGAATCATACCAGGAATGGTTCTAGAAAGCTAACTATCAGAGTGCAATTTTGGAATTGGATTATGTTATGACTTTGTTAACATTTGTTAATTGTGGAACATAGGGTGCTGATGGTAAGTCACAGTTCTACAATAGACCACAAGAGAAATTGAAATAGAGAAGTTTATTACTCACAGGTCCTGGAGGAAGTACACAGTATGCTTCAAGAGGCTACATGGAGAGGTCAAGGTAGAGTGCAGACATAGAGAGCAATAGGACCTGGGGCATGTGCCTTTATTAGGATCTGTGGGTGGAGTGTTTTGGGACTCCTGGGCTAAGTCTAGATTGGTCAATTCAAACCTAAAGAACAGGGTTTGGTAAGTTCCATGGGGGTTCATATCTAAGGAGTGCACAGGGAAGACAGTAGGAGGCATAAGAGTTTGTTGATCACAAGGGCTACTGGGAGGTTGTATTGGGAATTTACATTTGCTTGCAATTCTGTGGGCTGTTATTTAGGGTGTGTACTTGCATGAAGGGTTAGTGTCAGTTTATGGTCCCTGCAGGCTGCCTGGCCAAATAGAATGGATGCTGGGGCAGTGATAGCTTAGCTAAACTATCAACACATTGATTGTTTGAGAACAATTAGAATCATACTGATGATGGTAAGTGGTATAGTAGGATCCCCTAGTTTTCAGGGTATTTTATATGGTTTTCTTTGAAAGCAGAGCTTAAGACAAGTTGTTGAATGCAGGTAGTTTCTTTGGGACATGATCTCAGGAAGCAGAAGTGAGGAAGAGGAGAGATTAAGAAAGATAATGAAGGAAAGGCAATATAAACATGTATTATTGAGATAACCTGTATGAGAAAAAAAGGACTAAATTTTGCTGGACCCTTGATACAGAATGCTTCCCAGAATTTTCCACTTGAAAATAATGAGAATGAAGTATTTAATCAGAGTCCCATCTCATAAAAAAAGAATAGTTTCCAGAGATATCAGCTCCCCAACACTTCTACATTACTCTTGCACTTGGGAGAGTAAACCCAGGCAAGAGATGGGTCAGTATCACATAACAGAATCTCAAAGCCCAAGTGTAACAGATTGGCTCTGGTAGCAAGAGGCTATGGGAGAGGAAGGAAGAGTGAGGAAGGAAGTGGAATGAGATGACATTTGTTGCTTGAAGGGGGACACTTCCACCAGGAGGTGACTCTGGATTTGCATGGCATTGTCTGTCTCAGGAATGGCTAAAATCAGAGGTGGGCTATAGGAATGTTGTGGAAAACCAAAGAGATCTGTTCTGGTCTGTCCTAGCATCATTCAGAAGAGCTGTGCTTTAGGTTATATCTCTAGGGGAGACCACCTTCCGTGCCTCAGGAAACAGCAACTGAATCAGCAATTGATGGAGTACTACCATGAATTTAACTAGGGGGAAGATCTAGTCACAGCTACTATTCTGCATATGGTAAAATTAGTGGAGTACATAAAAACAGTGTGCTAATTATCATTTTATTGTCTCTCACCTCTGAACGCATCTTTCTTTGCCTGGCTTTATGATACAAAAGCTGGACCCTGTAAACATTACCAGTGGGTGCAATGTTGCTAGTGGGTGCAATGTTATGCTTTATCAATAGTAGGGCCTGGAGGAAAGCTACAAGGCATAACAAAGGTTGGGACCTTATTCCTGATTTTAGGTGTATGTGCTTTTTTCCTACTACAGAGCAGTTGGCTGCTGGAGGCATGCAGGGGCTCCAGTGGTTCTCCAGTGAGTTTCTCTGGCACTCCAGAGGACAGCTTCCTGTTGACCAGTTCTGGTCCACCAAACTCTGGAGGACTTCCCATCCCCCCAGCAAACTACAGCCATGAGGTCTGACTCTTAGCTTTGTGGGTGAACCTTCTTCCTTCTTTGGCTACTCCCCTTCTCTTCTAGAGGTAGTAAGCTACTTCATACATTTGTTGTGCCTGTGTTCCTTAAAGAGTTGTTTATTTTTTTCTACTTTTTCAGTAACCACATTTTACCATTTTACTAGTAACTAGTTCTTTATATTGAGATTTCCCTACTCAGATTATTAGAATGACTGCTCTCTTGACTGGACCCCTACCATTACATCACTACCATTACTCTGACTCCTAACACACAGATGCTTATCTGGTTCATAATTCTTTGCCAAATCTCATAATAAGGAAGAGCCCAGGCAGTTTGTCTTTACACACCCAGGACAGAAGTGTACTTGTACGTGTGCCTCTTCGCTATTCTAACCTTCTTGATCTCTTATAATATAGCCTAAGGGAATCTGGATGGCCTTAACATTCTATGGATCATTCTGATGGTCAACCAGAGAACATCGTGCTAGGAATTGGACAGCAAAAACTGGCAACTACACACAACTATACACCTCCATAAGATGCAGGCATACAACAAAAAGAAAAAAAAAACCAATACGAGATACAAATCATGGCAGTGCATTAATCTCTATAAAACATGGGGTCTAGGTCTAGAGTGTGATGGTACACCCCCTGTAAGATGAAGGACAAATTGCTATACCTCACATTTTCTGCAACTAAAAAGAGGCTTGTTGGCCTCTTTGGATTTTAAGTGCACTGTTTATTGCATTTGCAAATACTTCACTGACTACCAGTGAGTCCTGCTGTGATTTGTGACAATTGTCCTGGAAATGCCTCCAGACCCTCATTCTTTCTACCCTGCTCCTTTCTCTTCCAGATTCCTGATTGCTAGCTTTGTGACCTGTCTTCTCCTCAGGTGTTGAATCTAATCTCTGTGTTGCATCATAGGTCTCCCTAGAAGACTTTGGCTTGGCGGTACCTTCAGCTCTCAGCACTTTCAATGCCTATCGTAAAAATTCTCCACTCCAGCTCCAGCAGCCAGGCCTGTGTCCTGGCAAGGCAAGTAGACTCTCTGAAGTACAACCCCATCCAAGTAGCTAGCTACATCTGGAGCTGAGTGCTGGGTGTCTGACTTCATTGAAGCCCTTGTTGGACAGGAGGGTGTCCCAGATAGAGTACTCAGCTGCTTATGTCAGTAGGAGTTTTATGGGTAGAAATCAGAGAATTAGTATGGGGCCCATGTTGAGGTTGGCACTGCAGCTGATACAGGAACTGCTACAACATGCAAAGGGGGATAAAGCTTTGGTGGGACACAGAAGTTGCCTCCAGGACTGATAGGAGAAACCCAAGACTCTGGGAATTTCCAGTTTTAGGAGGGCAACAGAATGTTATACTCTCCCATGGGCAAGGATTTAAACCAAACTCATCTAGAAGCTCAGGGCCAGGGTGAACTCCGATTATCTGACTTAAGTAAAATAAAAGTAGAAGTAAAAATTTTATAAACACAGGGGCACCTGGGTGTCTCAGTCAGTTAAGCATCTGCCCTCAGTTCAGGTCATGATCTCAGGGTCCTGGGATAAAGCCCCGTGTGGGGCTCCCTGCTCAGGGAGGAGTCTACTTTTCCCTCTCCATCTGCCCTCCTCCTCCTGCTCATGCTCTCTCTCTCTCTCTCTGATAAATAAATAAAATCTTTTAAAAAATAAAAGAAGTTATAAACATAGATCAAATCACAGTTAGGTCAATCTTGAGCTCGCATGATTCATGAGCCCTTTCCCCCTCTAAGCCCTTTGGTATACACCTGCTGTCCAGTTATTTGGGCAGTTTCAGCCCCTGTTCCTATAGGTTGCTATAAGGAGGACTGGCTCTTACCACACTCTGAGCTTCAGAAGAGAGCAGCCACTGCTGTGATCAGATTCCTCTCTCCTAATCAATTGTAGGTTGTACTGCAACCAATGTCAGCAGTGACAGAAGGATCTGTTACATGGAAGGAACCAGGGCTAAAGAGCAACTGTCAGAAAAATCCACATGGAGAAATCAGCATGATCTAGAGAAAGTAGAAGGTGGCAGGGGCACTGAGGCAGATTAAATTGTGCAGGAGGCATGCTGGGTGGTGGCAAGAGTCAAGAAAGGTTAAAAAATGGGGCCTCTTGAAAGCAGAGCTGTGCTGCTTCCCAAGACTAGCACCCCACCCCAGGACATTCTTTGTGTCAGAGGGGATGGTAAAGGCTCTCAGGACAGCACTGGTCGGCGTGGCTGGAGTAAGAGGCAGGCCAGTGCTTTGGGGCTCATCTCTGTAGCCTGATAATCTTGACTTTTATTACCTGAGTGACCTGAAGCAAATGACTTAAACTCTTTAAGCCTTAGCTCCTTATTCTGTAAAATGGGGACAATGATTATACTTATATATGTATTTTTAAAAATTTTGTTTATTTATTTGGCAGAGAGAGAGAGAACACAAGTAGGCAGAGTGGTACATAGAGGGAGAGGGAGAAGAAGCCTCCCCACTGAGCAGAGAGCCCGATGCGGGGCTCTATCCCAGGATTCTGGGATCATGACCTGAGGCGAAGGCAGATGCTTAACTGATTGAACCACCCAGGTGCCCTATACTGATAGTTCATAGGACTATTGGTGAGGAATAAAATGTTATCTAGCATATTAAAGATATAGCCAGGTGCCTGATACATAGCAAATGCTCAGCAAATGTGAACTATCCTTGTTATACTTCAAGGGAAAAGTAGGGCCAGAGATCCTGGAGGGGAAATGCCACATGACCCAGGTCTCAGAGCCTGTTCCATCCTTATTCTCCTCCCTAGGGCGGCAGTGTGCTGAAGTGAGAGCAGCATCAGAATGAGGCGCAGTAGCCCAGGGTCCCACCCTGTTGTGCTGCTAATTTACCAGGTACTTCATTCTTTTTTTTTTTTTTACATTTTTAAAAATTTTTTATTGTTATATTAATCACCATGCATTACATATTAGTTTTTGATGTAGTGTTCCATGATTCATTGTATGTGCATAACACCCAGTGCTCCATGCAGAATGTGCCCTCTTTAAAACCCATCACCAGGCTAACCCATTCCCCCAGCCCCCTCCCCTCTAGAACCTTCAGTTTGTTTTTCAGAGTCCGTCGTCTCTCCTGGTTCATCTCCCCCTCCAACTTATTCCCCTCCATTCTTCCCCTCCTGCTATCTTCTTCTTCTTCTTTTTTTTTTTCCATAACATATATTGCATTATTTGTTTCAGAAGTACAGATCTGTGATTCAACAGTCTTGCACAATTCACAGCGCTCACCATAACACATACCCTCCCCAATGTCTATTACCCAGCCACCCCCTCCCTCCCACCGCCCACCACTCCAGCAACCCTCAGTTTGTTTCCTGAGATTAAGAATTCCTCATATCAGTGAGGTCATATGATACATGTCTTTCTCTGATTGACTTATTTCACTCAGCATAACACCCTCCAGTTCCATCCACGTCGTTGCAAATTGAAAGATCTCATTCCTTTTGACGGCTGCATAATATTCTGTCGTCTATATATACCACATCTTCTTTATCCATTCATCTGTCAATGGACATCTTGGCTCTTTCCACAGTTTGGCTATTGTGGACATTGCCGCTATAAACATTGGGGTGCATGTACCCCTTCGGATCGCTACATTTGTATCTTTGGGGTAAATACCCAGTAGTGCAATTGCTGGATCGTATGGTAGCTCTATTTTCAACTGTTTGAGGAACCTCCATATTGTTTTCCAGAGTGGTTGCACCAGCTTGCATTCCCACCAACAGAGTAGGAGGGTTCCCCTTTCTCCGCATCCCCGCCAACATCTGTCGTTTCCTGACTGGTTAATTTTAGCCATTCTGGCGGGTGTGAGGTGGTATCTCATTGAGGTTTTGATTTGGATTTCCCTGATGCCGAGCGATGTTGAGCACTTTTTCATGTGTCTGTTGGCTATTTGGATGTCTTCTTTGGAACAATGTCTGTTCATGTCGTCTGCCCATTTCTTGATTGGATTATTTGTTCTTTGGGTGTTGAGTTGGATAAGTTCTTTATAGATTTTGGATACTAGCCCTTTATCTGATATGTCATTTGCAAATATTTTCTCCCATTCTGTCAGTTGTCTTTTGGTTTTGTGGACTGTTTCTTTTGCTGTGCAAAAGCTTTTTATCTTGATGAAATCCCAATAGTTCATTTTTGCCATAGCTTTCCTTGCCTTTGGCGATTTTTCTAGGAAGAAGTTGCTGTGGCTGAGGTCAAAGAGGTTGCTACCTGTGTTCTCCTTTAGGATTTTGATAGACTCCTGTCTCACGTTTAGGTCTTTCAACCATTTGGAGTCTATTTTTGTGTGTGGTGTAAGGAAATGGTCCAGTTTCATTCTTCTGCATGTGGCTGTCCAATTTCCCCAACACCATTTGTTGAAGAGACTGTCTTTTTTCCATTGGACATTCTTTCCTGCTTTGTCAAAGATAAGTTGACCATAGAGTTGAGGGTCCATTTCTGGCTCTCTATTCTGTTCCATTGATCTATGTGTCTGTTTTGGTGCCAGTACCATACTGTCTTGATGATGACAGCTTTGTAATAGAGCTGGAAGTCCGGAATTGTGATGCCGCCAGCTTTGCTTTTCTTCTTCAACATTCCTCCGGTTATTCAGGGTCTCTTCTGGTTCCATACAAATTTTAGGATGATTTGTTCCATTTCTTTGAAAAAAGTGGATGGTATTTTGATGGGGATTGCATTGAATGTGTAGATTGCTCTAGGTAGCATTGACATCTTCACAATGTTGGTTCTCCCAATCCATGAGCATGGAAAGTTTTTCCATTTCTTTGTGTCTTCTTCAGTTTCTTTCATGAGTATTTTATAGTTTTCTGCGTACAGATCCTTTGCCCCTTTGGTTAAATTTACCCTAGTTATCTTATGATTTTGGGTGCAATTGTAAATGGGATCAACTCCTTGATTTGTCCCTCTTCTGTCTTGTTGTTGGTGTATAGGAATGCCACTGATTTCTGTGCATTGATTTTATATCCTACTTACTGAATTCCTGGATGAGTTCTAGCAGTTTTGGGGTGGAGTCTTTTGGGTTTTCCACATACAGTATCATATCATCTGCAAAGAGTGAGAGTTTGACGTCCTCTTTGCTGATTTGGATGCCTTTGATTGCTTTTTGTTGTCTGATTGCTGTGGCTAGGACTTCTAATACTATGTTGAATAGCAGGGGTGATAGTGGACATCCGTGCCGCATTCCTGGCCTTAGGGGAAAACCTCTCAGCTTTTCCGCATTGAGAATGATATTCGCTGTAGGTTTTTCATAGATGGCTTTTATGATATTGAGGTATGTACCCTCTATCCCTATACTCTGAAGAGTTTTGATCAAGAAAGGATGCTGTACTTTGTCAAATGCTTTTTCTGCATCTATTGAGAGGATCATATGATTCTTGTTGTGTCTTTTGTTAATGTATTGTATCACGTTGATTGATTTGCAGATGTTGAACCAACCTTGCAGCCCAGGGAAAAATCCCACTTGGTCATGGTGAATAATCTTTTTAATGTACTGTTGGATCCTACTGGCTAGTATTTTGGTGAGAATTTTTGCATCCATGTTCATCAAGGATGTTGGTCTGTAATTCTCCTTTTTGATGGGGTCTTTGTCTGGTTTGGGGATCAAGGTAATGGTGGCCTCATAAAAAGAGTTTGGAAGTTTTCCTTCCATTTGTATTTTTTGGAACAGTTTCAGGAGAATAGGTATTAATTTTCTTTAAACGTTTGGTAGAATTCCCCTGGGAAGCCATCTGGCCCTGGGCTTTTATTGTTGCGAGAATTTTGATGACTGCTTCAATTTCCTTAGTGGTTATAGGTCTGTTCAGGTTTTCTATTTCTTCCTGGTTCAATTTTGGTAGTTGCTACATCTCTAGGAATTCATCCATTTCTTCCAGGTTATCTAATTTGCTGGCATAGTGTTGCTCATAATATGTTCTTATAATTGTTTGTATTTCTTTGGTGTTGGTTGTGATCTCTCCTCTTTCATTCATGATTTTGTTGATTTGGGTCATTTCTCTTTTCTTTTTGATAAGTCTGGCCCGGAGTTTATCAATCTTGTTAAGTCTTTGAAAGAACCAGCTCCTAGTTTCGTTGATCTGTTCTACTGTTCTTTTGGATTCTATTTCATTGATTTCTGCTCTGATCTTTATGATTTCTCTTCTCCTGCTGGTTTAGGCTTTATTTTCTGTTCTTTCTCCAGCTCCTTTGGGTGTAGGGTTAGGTTGTGTATTTGAGACCTTTCTTGTTTCTTGAGAAAGCCTTGTATTGCTATCTACTTTCCTCTCAGGACTGCTTTTGCTGTATCCCAAAGATTTTGAACAGTTGTGTTTTCATTTGCATTGGTTTCCATGAAGTTTTAAATTCTTCTTTAATTTCCTGGTTGACCCATTCATTCTTTAGTAGGATGCTCTTTAGCCTCCATGTATTTGAGTTCTTTCCGACATTCCTCTTGTGACTGAGTTCTAGTTTCAAAGCATTGTGGTCTGAAAATATGCAGGGAATAATCCCAATCTTTTGGTACCGGTTGAGACCTGATTTGTGACCTAGGATGTGATCAATTCTGGGGAATGTTCCATGGGCACTAGAGAAGAATGTGTATTCCGTTGCTTTGGGATGGAATGTTCTGAATATATCTGTAAAGTACATTTCGTCCAGTGTTTCATTTAAAGTCTTTATTTCCTTGTTGATCTTTTGCTTAGATGATCTGTCCATTTCAGTGAGGGGGGGGTGTTACAGTCCCCCACTATTATTGTATTGTTGTCAATGTGTTTCTTTGCTTTTGTTATTAATGCCTTATATAATTGGCTGCCCCCATGTTAGGGGCAGAGATATTTACAATTGTTAGATCTTCTTGTTGGATAGACCCTTTAAGTAGGATATAGTGTCCTTCTTCATCTCTTATTACAGTCTTTGTTTTAAAATCTAATTTGTCTGATATAAGGATTGCCACCCCAGCTTTCTTTTTGTGTCCATTAGCATGGTAAATGGTTTTCCACCCCCTCACTTTCAATCTGGGGCTGTGTTTGGGTCTAAAATTAGTCTCTTGCAGACAGCAGATAGATGTGTCTTGTTTTTTAATCCAATCTGATAGCCTGTGTCTTTTGATTGGGGCATTTAGCCCATTTACATTCAGGGTAACTATTGAAAGGTATGGATTTAGTGCCATTTTATTGCCTGTAAGGTGACTGTCACTGTATATCGTCTGTGTTCCTTTCTGATCTTTGCTGCTTTTAGGTTCTCTCTTTGCTTAGAGGACCCCGTTCAATATTTCTTGGAGGGCTGGTTTCGTGTTTGCAAATTCCTTTAGTTTTTGTTTGTCCTGGAAGCTTTTTATCTCTCCTTCTATTTTCAATGACAGCCTAGCTCGATATAGTATTCTTGGCTGCATATTTTTCTCATTTAGTGCTCTGAAGATATCCTGCCAGTCATTTCTGGCCTGCCAGGTCTCTGTGGATAGGTCTGTTGCCAATCTAATGTTTCTGCCATTGTAGATTACATGTCTCTTCTCCCGAGTTGTTTTCAGGATTTTCTCTTTGTCTGTGAGACTCGTAAGTTTTACTATTAGATGTCGGGGTGTTGACCTATTTTTATTGATTTTGAGAGGGGTTCTCTGTGCCTCCTGGGATTTGATGCCTGTTTCCTTCCCCACATCAAGGAAGTTCTCTGCTATAATTTGCTCCAATATCCCTTCTGCCCCTTTCTCTCTTTCTTCTTCTTCTGGGATCCCAATATTTCTAATGTTGTTTCATCTTATCGTATCGCTTATCTCTCAAATTCTTCCCTCATGATCCTGTAGTTGCTTATCTTTTTCTCAACCTCTTTATTTTCCATCATTTGGTCTTCTGTATCGCTGATTCTCTCTTCTGCCTCATTTATTCTAGCAGTTAGTGCTCCCCCCCTTTTTTTAAAGATTTTATTTATTTGACAGAGAGAGACACAGCGAGAGAGGGAACACAAGCAGGGGGGAGTGGGAGAGGGAGAAGCAGGCTTCCCGCCGAGCAGGGAGCCCGATGTGGGACTCGATCCCAGGACCCTGGGATCATGACCTGAGCCGAAGGCAGATGCTTAACGACTGAGCCACCCAGGTGCCCAGTGCTCCCATTTTTGATTGTACCTCATTAATAGCCTTTTTGATTTCGACTTGGTAGATTTTAGTTCTTTTATTTCTCCAGAAAGGGTTTCTCTAATAACTTCCATGCTTTTTTCAAGCCTGGCTAGTATCTTTAAAGTCATGATTCTGAACTGTAGGTCTGACATTGTACTAATGTCAGTATTGAGTAGGTCCCTGGCAGAAGGTACTCAGGTCCTTCTTTCTTGCTTCTTACTTATTCTCTCTGTATCTCACTTTCTTTGTTTACAAAATGGGTCGTTGGTCTCTGACATCCTGTGAATATTTGGGGTTCTAAACAACATGGACAGAGGCAATCACAAGGTTGGAGGGGTCAACAGGTGGTATGGACAGGAGGGAGGGACATTCCAGGGAAGCCTCAAAGGTGATGCTGATGGTAGACCCCCATTTCTGTGCTTCAGGTAGCATGAAATCTGTGTCTCCAAGGGGAGCAGGAGGAGAGAGGTTGCTAAGATGGAGAGGGCAGGGTGCCAAGGGGATGTTTCAGACTGGAGCACCTGGATGTCAGGGCTATTGGACCCAGCCCCCTGGGCTCTGAGGCAATCCAGTGAGACGCCACAGTGTGTGGCCCCATGGGAAATACTCCCCCAATGCTGATAAGTTGTGCTTTGACTTAGACACATGAGACTGTCCTATATATCTACTGGCACAAAATGATGAAAGGTTGTTAGTTTTTATGGCTGTGAGGAAATGCAGACAAAGGAGGACAGCTCAGTCCTGCCCCAGAAAAATTCCAGACTAAGGAGGAAGAAGGTATGTTTCACACTGTAAATACTACATAGAGAGCTGGGAATTAATGTGATCACCCAGGAGACTTCTAGGATGTCATGGAAAGAAGGCACTAAACAGTGATGAGAAGCCCTGGACCCACCACTTACCAGCCGTATGTCCTTGAGCCAGTCTCACAACCTCTCAGAGACATAGCTATCCATGAAGTTTTGGTTCTGAGAAGTGGTGGTTGGCAGGACTCCAAGCATTGTTCTGACGTGGTGTAAGTCCCTCAGCTCTATGACATGTCATTTACAACCTGATAGAGAGGGATTAAGCCTTCCTGTTTCCATACTGGATTAAATGTGGGGAAGGGCAAATGGAGTCTGGTTTTGGAATCTTGTCTCATCTACAATTCCCTCTCTTTCCCCAGGACCCATAGCTCAAAAAATCAGCACTTAAATCAGAAGTACTTCAATTCTTCCCCATACTTTGGCCTTGAACAAATTCCATGATGATCTATTGATGTGCTGGGGGTTAAAGCTTTCTGTAACTTTGAAAGGCCTGTGGTAAAAGTGTAGCTTCATTATTATAATCCCTAAAAGCCTGTCATGTCTTTTCTGGCCATCACCGCCACAAGGTGTTAGCCTTGGGCTGCCTGAGTCCATCTTATGGCATCAGAGCAGATCTACAACCTGTGCAGGAAAATGGAAAATGCTTCCAGACTGTTCTCTAAAAGGTAGTTCTCCAGACATTGCTATGACCAGACAACTTTCTGGAAACATCACCACCAAGGTACTGATGGCTCTTCTCTACATAAAGCTTCTCTGGCTATGTGGGCTAGGTTTTCCAGGGAATCCCTGTACCCTGGAGTCCCCTTTGGTCTCCTTTTAGCACTGTCTGCCAATTTGAGGATAGGATTTGTGGTGTCAGAGAACAATTTACATCTGGACACATACGTGAAATTTCAGCCTAAAGAACAACTTTTGGCTTAGTGCTAATTAACCTAGCTGATGGGCTCCTCACAGATTATTTTCCCAGTGTTTTTGCCAGGAAGCTGGCCCATTTCTTGGGCTCAATCCTTGAATGACAGAAGATTATTTTGTCTAAGAATCCATATTTCCATGTACCCTTTGTTGAAATTTCCTCAGTCTCCTTGACCCAATTCAAAGGTGAAGGATTTTGTACACACACCACCCTTTTCCATATTGAACACAGTGCTCCACTCTCCTGGAAGCCTGATGCTTTGTTTATACCTTGATTGTGACAGTTTTATTTTCTAGCCATATCCTGTTGCCATTTTTGTATTGGCTTATATCCTTCCCAGTATTCTAGTTCCCCTTAGCCAGGGATCCCCTTCATCATTTTTCAACCCTCTGCAGTAAATTCTGCCCTGTGTCCAGTGAGAGGCAGAGTCACTCCCTGCCACTAGTAAGATGACTTATCCTGCTTGGTATTCAACAGTAGTTTATAAACAAGTTTCCTGTGTATTATCTATTTTTTTAAATCTTTTTTTCTAATTATGTTATGTTAATCACCATACATTACAACATAGGTTATTGATGTACTGTTCCATGATTCATTGTTTGCATATAACACCCAGTGCTCCATGCAGTACAAGCCTTCTTTAATACCCACCACTGGGCTAACCCATCCCCCCACCCCCCTCCCCTCTAGAACCCTCAGTTTGTTTCTCAGAGTCCATAGTCTCTCATGGTTCGTCTATCCTTCCAAATTCCCCCCTTCATTTTTGCCTTCTTGCTATCTTCTTCTTCTTCTTTTTCAAACATATAATGTATTATTTGTTTCAGAGGTACAGATCTGTGATTCAACAGTCTTACACAATTCACAGTGCTCACCATAGCACATACCCTCCCCAATGTCTATCATCCAGTGACCCGATCCCTCCCACCCCCCACCACTCTAGCAACCCTCAGTTTGTTTCATGAGATTAAGAATTCCTCATATCAGTGAGGTCATATGATACATGTCTTTCTCTGATTGACTTATTTCACTCAGCATAATACCCTCCAGTTCCATCCATGTCCTTACAAATGGCAAGATTTCATTCCTTTTGATGGCTGCATAATATTCCATTGTATATATATACACCAAATATTCTTTAACCATTCATCTGTCGAGGGACATCTTGGCTCTTTCCACAGTTTGGCTATTGTGGACATTGCTGCTATAAACATCAGGGTGCATGAACCCCTTCAGATCCCTACATTTGTATCTCTGGGGTAAATATCAAGTAGTGCAATTGCTGGGTTGTATGGTAGCTCTATTTTCAACTCTTTTTGGAACCTCCATACTGTTTTCCAGAATGGCTGCACCAGCTTGCATTCCCACCAACAGAGTAGGAGGGTTCCCCTTTCTCTGCATCCCT
Organism: Eumetopias jubatus; assembly: GCF_037043125.1. Classification (NCBI taxonomy): domain Eukaryota; kingdom Metazoa; phylum Chordata; class Mammalia; order Carnivora; family Otariidae; genus Eumetopias; species Eumetopias jubatus. The sequence continues at coordinate 83,710,599 of NW_028274819.1, read as the reverse complement.
GCCAACATCTGTTGTTTCCTGACTTGTTAATTTTAGCCATTCTGACTGGTGTGAGGAAATATCTCATTGAGATTTTGATTTGGATTTCTCTGATGCCGAGTGATGTTGAGCAGTTTTTCATGTGTCTGTTGGCCATTTGGATGTCTTCTTGGAAAAATGTCTGTTCATGTCTTCTGCCCATTTTTTGATTGGATCATTTGTTCTTTGGGTGTTGATTTCAGAAGTTCTTTATAGATTTTGGATACTAGCCCTTTATCTGGTATGTCATTTGCAAATATCTTCTCCCATTCTGTCGGTTGTCTTTTGGTTTTGTTGACTGTTTCCTTTGCTGTGCAAAAGCTTTTTATCTTGATGAAGTCTCAATGGTTCATTTTTGGCCTTTCTTCCCTTGCCTTTGGCGATGTTTCTAGGAAGAAATTGCTGCAGCTGAGTTCAAAGAGGTTGCTGCCTGTGTTCTCCTTTAGGATTTTGATGGACTCCTGTCTCACGTTTAGGTCTTTCAACCATTTGGAGTCTATTTTTGTGTGTGGTGTAAGGAAATGGTCCAGTTTCATTCTTCTGCATGTGGCCCTCCAATTTCCCCAACACCATTTATTGAAGAGACTGTCTTTTTGCCATTGGACCTTTTTTACTGCTTTGTCAAAGATTAGTTGACCATAGAGTTGAGGGTCCATTTCTGGGCTCTCTAGTCTGTTCCAATGATCTAGGTGTCTGTCTTTGTGCCAGTACCATACCGTCTTGAGGATGACAGCTTTGTAATAGAACTTGAAAACCGGAATTGTGATGCCACCAGCTTTGCTTTTCTTTTTCAACATTCCTCTGGCTATTCGGGATCTTTTCTGGTTCCATATAAATTTTAGGATTATTTGTTCCATTTCTTTGAAAAAAGTGGATGGTATTTTGATAAGGATTGCATTAAATGTGTAGATTGCTCTAGGTAGCATTGACATCTTTACAATATTTGTTCCTCCAATCCATGAGCATGGAACGTTTTTCCATTTCATTGTGTCTTCCTCAATTTCTTTCCTGAGTATTTTATAGTTTTCTGCGTACAGATCCTTTGCCTCTTTGGTTAGACTTATTCCTAGGTATCTTATGGTTTTGGGTGCAATTGTAAATGGGATCGACTCCTTAATTTTTCTTTCTTCTGTCTTGTTGTTCGTCTATAGGAATGCCACTGATTTCTGTGCATTTCTTTTATATCCTGCCACTTTACTGAATTGCTATATGAGTTCTAGCAGTTTTGGGGTGGAGTCTTTTGGGTTTTCCACATAAAGTATCATATCGTCTGCAAAGAATCAGAGTTTGACTTCCTCCTTGCTGATCTGGATGCCTTTGATTTCTTTTTGTTGTCTGATTGCTGTGGCTAGGGCTTCTAATAGTATGTTGAATAGCAGAGGTGATAGTGGAAATCCCTGCCATGTTCCTGACCTGAGGGGGGAACTCTCAGTTTTTCCCATTGAGAGTGATATTCACTGTGGGTTTTTCATAGATGGCTTTTATGATATTGAGGTAGGTACCCTCTATCCCTATACTCTGAAGACTTTTGATCAAGAAAGGATGCTGTACTTTGTCAAATGCTTTTTCTGCATTGATTGAGAGGATCATATGTTTCTTGTTCTTTCTTTTATTAATGTATTGTATCGCATTGATTGTTTCGTGGATGTTGAACCAACCTTGCAGCCCAGGGATAAATCCCACTTGGTTGTGGTGAATAATTCTTTTAGTGTACCGTTGGATCCTATTGGCTAGTATTTTGGTGAGAATTTTTGCATCCATGTTCATCAAGGATATTGGTCTATAATTCTCCTTTTTGATGGGGTCTTTGGTTTGGGGATCAAGGTAATGGTGGCCTCATAAAATGAGTTTGGAAGTTTTCCTTCCATTTCTCTTTTTTGGAACAGTTTCAGAAGGATAGGTATTAATTCTTCTTTAAAAGTTTGGTAGAATTCCCCTGGGAAGCCATCTGGCCCTGGGCTTTTGTTTTTTGGGAGATTTTTGATGACTGCTTCAATTTCCTTTTCAGTTATAGGTCTGTTGAGGTTTTCTATCTCTTCCTGGTTCAGTTTGGGTAGTTGATACATCTCTAGGAATGCATCCATTTCTTCCAAATTATCTAATTTGCTGGCATAGAGTTGCTCATAATATGTTCTTATAATTGTTTGTATGTCTTTGGTGTTGGTTGTGATCTCTCCTTTTTCATTCATGATTTTATTTATTTGGGTCATTTCTCTTTTCTTTTTGATAAGTCTGGCCAGGGGTTAATCAGTCTTGTTAATTCTTTCAAAGAACCAGCTTCTAGTTTCGTTGATCTCTTCTACTGTTCTTTTGGTTTCTAGTTCATTGATTTCTGCTCTGATCTTTATGATTTCTCTTCTCCTGCTGCATTTAAGCTTTATTTGCTCTTCTTTCTCCAGCTCCTTTAGGTGTAGGGTTAGGTTGTGTATTTGAGACCTTTCTTGTTTCTTGAGAAAGGCTTGTATTGCTATCTACTTTCCTCTCAGGACTGCCTTTGCTGTATCCCAAAGATTTTGAAGAGTTGTGTTTTCATTTTCATTTGTTTCCATGAAGTTTTTAAATTCTTCTTTAATTTCCTGGTTGACCCATTCATTCTTTAGTAGGATGCTCTTTAGCCTCCATGTATTTGAGTTCTTTCCGACTTTCCTCTTGTGATTGAGTTCTAGTTTCAAAGCACTGTGGTCTGAATTTATGCAGGAAATGATCCCAATCTTTTTGTACCTGTTGAAACCTGATTTGTGACCTAGGATGTGATCAATTCTGGAGAGTGTTCCATGGGCACTAGAGAAGAATGTGTATTCCGTTGCTTTGGGATGGAATGTTCTGAATATATTTGTGAACCCCTTTGGTCCAGTGTGTCATTTAAAGTTTTTATTTCCTCCTTGATCTTTTGCTTAGATGATCTGTCCATTTCAGTGAGGGGGGTGTTAAAGTCCCCCACTAATATTGTATTGTTGTTGATGTATTTCTTTGCTTTTGTTATTAATTAGCTTATATAATTCGCTACTCCCATGTTAGAGGCATAGATATTTAGAATTGTTAGATCTTCTTGTTGGATAGACCCTTTAAGTAGGATATAGTGTCCTTCCTCATCTCTTATTACAGTGTTTGGTTTTAAATCTAATTTGTCTGATATAAGGATTGCCACCCCAGCTTTCTTTTGGTGTCCATTAGCATAGTAAATGGTTTTTCACCCCCTCACTTTCAATCTGGGGGTGTCTTTGGTCTAAAATGAGTTTCTTGCAGACAGCATATCAATGGGTCTTGTGTTTTAATCCCATCTGATAGCCTTTTGATTGGGGCATTTAGCCCATTTTCATTCAGGGTTACTATTGAAAGATATGAATTTAGTGCCATTGTGTTGCCTGTAAGGTGATTGTTACTGTATATTGTCTCTGTTCCTTTCTGGTCTATTTTACTTTTAGTCTTTCTCTTAGCTTAGAGGACCCCTTTCAATATTTCTTGTAGGGCTGGTTTCGTGTTTGCAAATTCCTTTAGTTTTTGTTTGTCCTGGAAGCTTTTGATCTCTCCTTTTATTCTCAACGACTGCCAGCTGGATTTAGTATTCTTGGTTGCATATTTTTCTCACTTAGTGCTCTGAAGATATCATGCCAGTCCTTTCTGGCCTGCCAGGTCTCTGTGGATAGCTCTGTTGCCAATCTAATATTTCTACCATTGTAGGTTACAGATCTCTTTTCCCAAGCTGATTTTCTGTTTTTCTCTGAGACTTGTGAGTATTACTATTAGATGTTGGGGTGTTGACCTATTTTTATTGATTTTGAGAGGGATTTTCTGACTCCTGGATTTTGATGCCTGTTTCCTTCTCCAAATTAGTGATGTTCTCTACTATAATTTGCTCCAATATACCTCTGCTCCTCTCTCTCATTCTTCTTCTTCTGGGTTCCCAGTTATTCTAATATTGTTTCATCTTGTGGTATCACTTATCTCTCGAATTCTGCCCTCATGATCCAGTAGTTGTTTATATCTGTTTTTCTCAGGTTCTTGATTCTCCATCATTTGGTCTTCTATATCACTAATTCTTCTGCCTCATTTATCCTAGCAGTTAGAGACTCCATTTTTTATCACAGCTTTGATTTTGAATTGGTTAGATTTTAGTTATCTTATGTCTCCAGAAAGGGTTTCTCTAATAACATCCATGCTTTTTTCAAGCCCAGCTAGTATCTTTAAAATCATCATTCTGAACTCTAGGTCTGGCATCTTACTACTGTCCATATTGATTAGTTCCCTGGCAGTCGGTACTGCCTCTTGTTCTTTTTGCTGAGGTGATTTTTTCTGTCTTGTCATTTTGTCCAGATGAGAATAGATGAATGAGAGGACAAAATGCTAACAGGGTAACAATGTCCCCAGAAAATATCCATTAAACAAATCAGAAAAGACCTGAAACCGGGGGGAAAGAAAGAAAAAAGAAAAAGAAAAAGATAAAAACAAAAAACAAAAAACAAATCAAAACAAAAAACCAGAATATGATCAAATATAATCAGACTGATACATAGATTAGTGCCACACACTAGATTTTTGGCATATTTTGGTCTGTTAGAAGAAAGTGCCTCCCATAATTTTAAAGAAAGAAAAACTTATATATGTACAAAAATAAGGGTTAATACTATGAAGGGATGTAATATGACTGTAAAGGTGAAAATTATAAAAGACTTTATAAAAGGAATTGATAAGAAGTTAGTTGAAAAAGAAAGATGAGGATTAAAAAAAATGGGAGAGAATGTGATCAGGCAGGAGACTAGAACAAAGCCATACACTAGAGATTTAGGGTATATTTTGATCTGTTAGAAGAAACTGTATCTCAGAATTTTAAAGAGAAAACAACTTATATATATATATATATATATATATATATATATATATATATATATATATATGGTTAACTACGATGAAGGGATAGAATATGACACTAAAAATGAAAAATAAAAAAGATTTCTTAAAAAGGGGATTGATAAGATGTTGTTTGTAAAAGGGAAAAAGAAAAATTCAAAAAAAAGAAAGAAAAGACAGTTAAAAAAATAACTTTGAAAGAGTAAAGAGTTAGGTTAACTAGTATGAAGGGAAAGAATATGACACTAAAAATGAAAAATAAAAAAGATTTCTTAAAAAAGGGATTGATAAGATGTTGTTTGTAAAAGGGAAAAAGAAAAATTCAAAAAAAAAAGAAAGAAAAGACAGTTAAAAAAATAACTTTGAAAGAGTAAAGAATCACGGTAAAAATCCATGAATTCTATGGGCAGTATTCCCCTAGCGCTTGAGTTCTGCCGTTCTCATTGATCCGTAAATTTGGTCTTGGCTCTCTGGTGATCTTCTAGGGGAGGGGCCTGTTGCCATGGTTCCCAAATGTCTTTGCCGGAGGCGGAATTGCCCCACCCTTGCTGGTCCAGGCCAAATCATCTGCTCGGGTTTGCTCTCGGGAGCTTTTGTTCCCTGTAAGTTTTCGGTACAGTTTTGGAGGACGAGAGTGAAAATGGTGGCCTCCCAATCTCCGCCCTGGAGGGGCAGAGAACTTGGGGGCCCACTCCTCAGTGAGCCCCTAGAGAAAAGCAGTCAGTCACTCCCGTCTCCCCATCTCTGGCCGCACTCTGTGCACACCCGGCCTGTGACCCAGCGTTTCTATCTCTGGCACCCAACCCTGTGTGGAGTCTCCAAACCCAGCAGATCCCTGCGGTGCGCTCCTGCGCCTCTCCTCTAGGGGGAGGAAGGGGAGTCTCCCTGGATCTGCCACTTGTTGAATCCCTGCTGGAGGAGCAGTGGCCCAACTGTGTCGCGGATTACAGTTTAATGCAACCCCGAGCTGAGAGCCCGGGCCTCAGCTTCTTCTGTGCAGCCGGCTTCCCCGCTCCGATACCTGGGAGCTCTGCTGCACTCAGGCACCCCCTGTCTTTCTGTGACCCCGAGGGTCCTGAGACCACACTGTCCGGCGTGGGTTCCACCCCCCAGTGGCCAAGTGGGACAGGTCCTGGTTAGATACCTCCCTGGGCAGCTGGGCCTCAGCCTCACAGGAGGTTGTCTCCCTCAACCCCTGCCATCAGGAAACCTTCTTCTTGGTATCTCAGACAAGCCTCCTGTGCCAAGAACCTTCTGTTCTGACCTCCAGGAGTTAGGCAATAGCTGGTTCTCCCCTACCTGCAGGTCAACCATTATCCATCTGTATAAGTGTCACCCCCCAGGGTTTGTTTCTGTGGCTTGTGTCCATCTGACTGAGCACCCTTCTCCCAGTCTTCCAAACCAGGAAGACTTTTTCCTCTGTCAGAACTGTCTGGAGCTACTGGTGGGGGTGTAAAAGCCTGCACCCACTCCTATTTTAACTTCATCAACAATTAGGTAAATCTTTCCTTGGCATCCTCAGAGGAAAAATTTTATTGTAATTCTTAAAAAAACATTTAGAAATATCACTGTGATCATTATAATGCATTATTCAATTAGTTAAATGTGCTTTAAAAAATACAACAAAATATATCTTCATTGTAAGGGCATCTGTTGTTTCTTCAAATGATTAGCTGTCACTGAATCATAAATTTTTTATTTTATTTTGTGTCTAAGGCTATTTGTTCTAATTGAGGGTATGCATGAAGCTAAGCAAACTTACCTCATCCTGTAGAAATAGACCTTTCAGTCCTGCCCTAACAATTCTAAATATCCTGGATGATCAACCCCCAAGAGTGGCAAGTCCCAAGCTTGTGAATAGGGATATGAGAGTCATGTGATCTCAATGCTAGCATTGCAGGAACATTGAAGCCTACTAGGACCACTGAGGCATCACAAAAATGAGTTCAGCTGTGTCCTCCCCTCCTTCCCATTGTCATGCTGATTCACTAGAGAGGCGTGTCTGCAGAGAGGGAGCCCTGGGATTTCACTGTCTCACTGCTGCTGGCTCAGGCTGGTGCAGGGGAGATGTAGGACCACCATGACAAATGGGAAGCTGGGACTGCAGGAAACAAAAGCTGGGAAAGAGGCAGCTTCTGAAACTGGGATTTCCCCCCTGAGGCTGTTTCCCTGAGAGATTCATCCTCAACCTGTGGGCTCATCTACCAGGTTCTAGGGCACAAACGGGGCGGGGGGAGTAATCCGAGACAGTGCAGGTGAGGGCTGGGCTTGAGGGGGCAGGGAAGGAGAATGTTTACTAAGAGGCCTCTGTGTAATGAGTGTTATTTATAAAGAATAAGGCAAGGGCGCCTGGGTGGCTCAGTTGGTTAAGCGACTGCCTTCGGCTCAGGTCATGATCCTGGAGTCCCAGGATCGAGTCCCGCATCGGGCTCCCTGCTCAGCAGGGAGTCTGCTTCTCCCTCTGACCCTCTTCCCTCTCATGCTCTCTGTCTCTCATTCTCTCTTTCTTAAATAAATAAATAAAATCTTTAAAAAAAAAAAAAGAATAAGGCAAAACTAAAGAGTGATGATGATAATGAACTGATGTAAGAGGGTTTTATGGTTCTGCCTTGGGCCACATGAAATCTACCAAGCATAAAAAATGGAAAACAAAAACAGAAACGGAGTTATCCCTTTCAAAGGACTGTTCCGAAGCCAACACTTCACATAGAAGGGTTTGGTCTTGTATGGTATGGTATCATACTGCAAATTCAATCCTATCCCTTTCCCTAAGTGACCCCCACATTCCCTCCCCCTGCATAGGTCCTCCAGTGAGACATCTCCTCCCCACTTCATTCCAACATCCAGAGACCATTTCTTTCCTATCTTCCAGATTCTTCCTAAGGCCCTATTGATAGCCCCACTCTGGCAGCCTATCTTTCCCCAGGGACTTTTCATTCTTTGAAGATGATCAAGGATATTCTTTGGCTAAAAGACTCAGAAACACAAACAATCTGTTAGATCATAGGCCAGTTATAAAAAGTTTATATAATTTGGCAAAGGTGTTAGTACTCAAGACTCATAATGCTGTTGAGCAGTGTGTGTGTGTGTGTGTGTGTGTGTGTGTGTGTGTGTGTGTGAGAGAGAGAGAGAGAGAGACAGGGGAGGAGAGAGGGAGGGAGAATACCTATCATATACTGCAGGATCCCTACACTCAGTGATATGATAGTCCTGGGGTATGATTCTGGCCATTGTTGCTCTTCTACAAAATTAGAAGAAACCACATCAAATTCCTTTGAGTATGATATGGAATAATGTATGCAGTGATGACTCATAGGCTCCTGGCATAAAACTTCCTTTTTATGTTTGGTGATATTATTGTGGGGACACAATAATACAAGTATGTTTCCTCACCTTCTAATTCTTCATCTTCTAGTGTAATTGAGAACACATACAGCTCAAGGTGTTTGTTCTAGCCTACTTGGGGGCATAAGGCAAACAAACACAGGCCTTTGGTTTAGATGTGACATAATCCAGAAGTGCTGAGAATTTAGGTCCCCAAGGGGTTAAGGAACACAGGAGAAAGAGAAGGGAGAGGGGGCACATTGGCTGTTGGTCCTGGGGTATAGTAGTCCTGAGATGCAGTAGTTCATACGACCTCTGGCTTGATAACATAGGCCTCATATTTGCTCTCCCTCCTTCCTTCATTCCATCCTGCCTCTCAGGAGTGCCTACCCCAGTGAAATAGTACCACATAATTTTTTTTTTGTTTTTAATTTGACTTTTCATTTTGAGATAATTATAGATTCATAGGTAATTGAAAGAAATAATGCAGGGAGATCCTTGTATCCTTTACTGTTTCCCTTGATTATAACATCATGCAAAACTATAGTACAATATCACAATGAAGATATTGACTTTGATACAGCCAAGACACAACCCAAAAATACTTTACTTTGCCCTTGTGTAGGGACACTCACTTCTTTCCTGTCCCTTTTCCTTTTTCCCTTGGCAATTACTAATCTGCTCTCCATTTCTATAATTTTATCATTTCAAAAATGTCATATGAATGGAATTAAACAGTATGCTACTTATTGGGATTGGTGTTTTTTACTTGGCATAATTCCCTGGAGATTCACCCACATCAATAGCTTGCTGAGAACCTTCCCATGGTATGGAAGTGCCACCATTGTGTGTCTAACCATTAATTTATTGAAGAACATCTAGGTTGTTTCCAGTTTAGGCTATTATGAAAAAAGTTGTATGGGCATTTGTGTGAAAGTTTTGTGTGAAAATAAGTTTTCATTTCTCTGGAATAAATGCCCAGAAATGCAATTTCTGACTTGTACAATATAGTACAGTATGGCTGTGCCAGTTTACATTCCCACTATTTTATACCCTCAATATATGAGTAATCCTGTTTCTCTGCAATCTCACCAGCATTTGGCATTGTCACCATTTTTTTTTTTTTAACTTTAGGTGATCTAATAGGTATAGAGTGATATCTTATGGTTTTACTTTGTATTTCTCTAATGATTAATCACTAACAGATGTTGAATATCTTTTCATGCGCTTATTTGCTATTTGGATATTCTTCTCAGTGAAATCTCTATTCACACCTTTGCCCATTTTCCAGTTGCTTTATTGTTATTTTTCATTTCAAGGGTTCTTTATATATTCTAGATACTAGTTCCTTATTGGTTGTGTGGTTTGCAAATATTTTCCTCCACTTATGAGCTTATTTTTTTATCCCCCCGATAGAGCCTTTTGCAGAGCAAAAGCTTTTAATTTTGATGAAATCCAATTTATCAATTTTTTTCTTTTATGGATCATGCTTATGATTTCAAATTTGTCCCTAAACCTCCAAATTTTCTCCTATTTTTAAAAAGATTCATAGCTTTATGTTTTTTTATGTAAGTCAGTGACACATTTGAAGTTGATTTTTGTACAAAATGTAAGGTTTAGGTCAATGTTATATTTTTACTTTTAGGTCTTTTGGCCATAGGTAAATGTCTAACTGCTCTAGCACCATTTGTTAAAAAAGTTATCCTTCTTTCATTGAATTCTTTTGCAACTTGGTAAAAATCAAGTGGACATATTTATGGGTCTATTTCTGGGCTCTCCTTTTTGTTTCATTAATCTATGTGTTTATCCCTCCACCAACACCATGCAATCTTGATCACTAGAGTTGTATAATATGTCTTGGAATATACTAGAGTGATTTCTCCTACTTTCTTCTTTTTCAAAGTTGTTTTAGCTTTTCTCATTCTTTTCCCCTTCCACGTAAATTTCAGAATAATCCTGTTTGTGTTTATAGAAAAAAAACCTTGCTAGAATCATGATGTGATGAGCACTGGGTATTATATGCAACTAACGAATCAATGAACACTACGTCCAAAACTAATGATGTTGGCTAATTGGCTAAATATGTTGGCTAATTGAATTTAGATAAAAAAAAAGAATTGCTGTAAAACTGCATACCAATTCAGGGAAGGACTGACACCTTTACTGTGTTGTCTTCTAACCCTTCTAACTCCTGAGGAGTTTATTTAGATTTTGTCCTGTTTATTCCACTAGGATTTTATAGTTTTCAGGGTACAAGTCCTTTATTTGTTTTGTTACATTTACTCCTAAGTACTTCACATTGCTCTCAATAATTATAAATGGTATTGTAATTTTAATGTTGGTATCCAAGGGTTCATTGCTAGTATTTAGAAATATGATTTTTTCAGGTTAATCTTATTTGCTGTGACCTTACGAACTTACTTATTGATTCTAGACTTGTTTTGTGGATTCTCGGTGATTTTCTCCTTAGATAATCATATCTGCAAATAGCAACTATTTATTCTTTTCTTTTTTTTTTTTTACGATTATTTATTTGAAAGAGAGAGAGGCATAGAGAGAGAGCATGAGAAAGCAAACATGAGTACGGGAGCAGGGCAGAGGGAAAGGAGAAGCGGGTTCCCCACTGAGCAGAGAGCCTGACATAGGGCTAGGGCTCCGTCCCAGGACCCCGGGATCATGACCTGAGCTGAAGGCAGACGCCTAACCAACTGAGCCACCCGAGGGCCTGTATTGATTCTTTTCCAATATTCATGCCTTTTATTTCCTTTTGTTGTCTTATTATGCAGGCTAAAGCTTGTAGTATATGTTGAATGAAAGTTGTGGAATAGACATTCTTGTCTTGTACCACATAATGGAAAGTATTTAATCTTTCATCATTGAGTATAATGTTAGCTAGAGCTTTTTCAGTTATTCTTAATCAGGTTGAAGAAATTGCCTCTCTCCTTAGTTTTCTGAGAATTTTAAAGAAGTCACTTTCTTGATAGTGTTTTTGTCCAAACATTACTTACTTTAACTTCCCAAAGATTTACCCTATGTTTTCCTTTATAGATTATTTTAGTTTTTTTTAAAGATTTACTTATTTATTTTTTATTTTGAGAGAGAGAGAATGAGAGAGAGAGAGTACATGAGAGGAGGGAGGGTCAGAGGGAGAAGCAGGCTCCCCGCTGAGCAGGGATTCCCATGCGGGACTCGATCCTGGGACTCCAGGATCATGACCTGGGCAGAAGGCAGTCGCTTAACCAACTGAGCCACCCAGGCGCCCTACATTATTTTAGTTTTAACTTTATACTTAGTTGGTTTTGTCTTCCATTTTGAGTTAATTTTTGCTCATGGTGAAAGGTAAGAGTCTAATATCATTCTTTTATATGTGGATATCTAGTTGTATCGGCACCATTTGTTGAAAAAACTCTTTCTCCATTGAATTGTCTTGGAATTCTTTTATTATTAATTATTTATTTAATACATTTTTTTCTTTTTTGTTATTGTCGAAAATCAATTATCCATAAATGTATGGATTTATTACATTCATTACATAAATGTATAAGTTTATGTATAGACTTTCAATTCTATTCCATTGATCTGTATGTCTGTCTTAACACCAATACCACATTATCTTGACTATTACAGTTTTTAATCAGTTTTGAAATTGGATGTGTGAGTCCTCTAACTTTGTTTTTCTTTTTCATGATTGTTTTGGTTACTTTAGGTCCCTTTAATTTCCATATGGGTTTTAGAAGAATTCAGAGAACTCAACATGGTGTTATACCTCAAGCTTTCTTACTGGTCTGCCTTTTTCTCTTTACCTTTCAGTGTTTTCTTATATTTTTTAAAAATGTAATGTACAGTGTTTTTAGTCATACTTAACAGGAATAATAGGGAAAAGTACTTCTACTCCATCTTCCCAGAAGCCAAAATCCTCAGTACCACATAATCTGTTGCTACATAATCTAGAGTGCCTAAATTTGACAATGGTACTTATAATCAAATCCCCAGGATGAGATTTTAAGTACCACACTGCTGTCAGTGAGTGGGGTAGTGATAATCCCTGCCATACATTGGCCTCAAAATTATAAGGCTTTTGTATTGGGATGAAGTAAAATTAGAAGTTGAGAGTCTGGGATATGAATAGTGATGGTGCCTGATTTATATGTGTGCAGTGATAAATATAAAAATGTGGTATTGCCTGACATTTATTGTGGCGTTTGAAACCTTGCAAAAGGGAATAATAGGCATGTGACATTTAAATGCATGTAAAAATGAAAATATTTCTTCTCATTTATTTATCTCCTAGGCTAAAAGAAAGGTATAGTTCTTTCCATGAGAGGCAATCACCTAATTGCCAAATGAGTTGCAGGACCTGGCTAGTATGCAGCAGTAGGAAGTTGGAACAATTGTGGCAGTATTCTGAAGGGGTGTTTCAGAAGATCCTTGAAGCTTAGCTATGGCAATGGTGAATAGTAAATGAGGTGGAGATGTTGGAGCTTCCTAGGTATAGCATTGAGGAAGGGCTCAGAAGTCTCATGAGTTCAAATAAGCTAGAATACATTTACCATGTAAATCGTGGGACTACATCTTCTGATCATGTTTCCTTGAATGGACAGGAGGAAATTATTTTTACTAAAGCAAGAAGGAATTCAGTGGTTAGAGGGGCATTGGAATATTTGAGATGAGTGAAGGAGGAACTCTGAAGACTAGTATTTATGGTGAAGGACTGTGCAATGATACTGTGTTCTCTAACATCAATGAGGAATGTGGGATTCTGGAATGCAATGGGTGAAACCAGATCTTAAGTATTAGAAGAGAGGCAGATATAATTACCATGATGAACAGAAAAGTGATGTTGATCAGTATGTTTTGACTCATAAGGATTCATGGCAATGACTAACAGACTGTCATGTATCTAGGGACAAAATATAGAGACAGGGGCATAGAATACTGCTTGGTTTATATGATGATGATGCCAGGTTGGGGCTTCCTGCATTGGCTGACAGGTGAACAGTGGGGAGTTCTTTGCAATGTGATCTCCCTTTGGGGTCTGTTTTACACAAACCACATGCCACCAGTGAAATAAGGATTCTTGCAGGTGGTAGACATGGGCTGCAGTCTTCATTTGCTCCCCCTACAAGATGGGACTGCAGGTCTGGGGCCCTGGGCTTACTCACTGGTGCTGCACAAAGCAGGGTCTTAGAGGTTCTAAAGAAGACATTGCTTTGGTGGTTTTCTTTTATCCTTCTCTCCCTTCTTTCCTTCCTTTCCTTCCTTCTTGCCTTCATCTTTTCCCCCTTTTCTTGCCTCTCCTCCTCCCTCCTTTCCTTCATTTTAAATCAAATATCTCTTGGCAAACTCCAGAACTTAACAAGGAGAACATACTTCTCGCTCTGATCTTTGGGGATAATTTGGCTCATTCAGTCTGCTGCTCAAAGTTACTAAGTTACTGTATGTTTTATGGAACCTCACCATACTTGATGAAAAACAAATAAACTTCAATTTGGCAGATTTATCCCTGGATGCTAAGAAATACTCATGATTAGAATTCTAGCCAGAACCCTACAACCCAGCAATTGCACTACTGGGTATTTACCCCAAAGATACAAATGTAGGGATCTGAAAGGGTATGTGCACCACGATGTTTATAGCACCAATGTCCACAATAACCAAACTATGGAAAGAGCCAAGATATCCATCGACAGATGAATGGATAAAGAAGATGTGGTATATATATACAATGGAATATTATGCAACCATGAAAAGGAATGAGATCTTGCCATTTGCAACGATGTGGATAGAATTGGAGGGTATTATGCTGAGCGAAATAAGTCAATCAGAGAAAGACATGTATCATATGACCTCACTGATATGAGGAATTCTTAATCTCAGGAAACAAACTGAGGGTTGCTGGTTGGGAGGGATGGGGTGGCTGGGTGATAGACATTGGGGACGGTATGTGCTATGGTGAGCGCTGTGAATTGTGCAAGACTGTTGAATCACAGACCTGTACCTCTGAAACAAATAATACATTATATGTTAAAAAAATAAAAAAGAAGAAGAAGAAGAAGAAGAAGAAGAAGAAGAAGAAGAAGAAAAAGAAGGAGAAGATAACAGGAAAGGAAAAATGAAGGGGGGCGGAATCGGAGGGGGAGCCAAATCATGAGAGACTATGGACTCTGAGAAACAAACTGAGGGTTCTAGAGGGGAGAGGGGTGGAAGGATGGGTTAGCCTGGTGATGGGTATTAAAGAGGGCATGTACTGCATGGAGCACTGGGTGTTATACGCAAACAATGAATCATGGAACACTACATCAAAAACTAATGATGCAATGTATGGTGATTAACATAACATATTAAAAATTTAACATTTTCTAAAATTAAAAAATAAAAGAAGTGGTGCAAGGAATGAAAGATGGGGGATGGGGAGAGAGATACGAACACTTCAGAATCACAAAATCTGAAAACTATTAAACATTTATATAGAGGACTAGACTCAGGATAAAAAAGAATATGTCTTAATATGTGTATTGTTCACAAAAGAAAAATTTATAAGCATCTCATTAAAGCTGTTAAGGAAAGATTTTTAAAATCTCTAATGAATAAAGGATAAGTGGAGAAATTCCCATCATTAATAATTTAAATTTTATCATTAATACCACTTTTATTTAGTCTTTTGTCTCTATAGCAATAAATGTTATTAGAAAGGAGAGCTTAAAAAAAAAAGAATTCTAGCCAGGGCTGGAGCTCCTAGGGGGCTTGGTCACCTGTCTCTGATGCTGTGACAAGAGCCCAGCATGGCTCCTCCACTGTGCTGCCCCTAGAATTCTCAGGCCCATAGACCCCACAGATCTACATGTGGGCACCCAACACCTTCTCTCTCCTGGGCCAGGAGATCTCTACTTTTCTGTTGTAAATGCTTCTCAAAAATGTTCAGTGGCACAGTATTCACCCAAGGTATAGAAAAGGGATTAATTGATTTTCTGCAATTCTCATAGCTATGTAAGCATGTAGTTTTATAAATGTGCTGAGTCTCCTGGCATATTTAAAAGGCTTTAGTCATTTGATTCTAACCTGTCCATGACCTATTCCTTTTATTATCCCCCCCCAAGGGTATGACACATCAGGCCTCAGAACCTAAGTACATATTCTCACACCGTCATGACCTTGGATGCTGCCAACCCTCCTTTTGGGTATGGCTTTGTGTTTCCCCATCAGTAACCCCGTCCTGGTTAGAAGTGAGAAGAGCAAGCAGGTGCTGAGAGCATCACCCACATGCAGGGTTTTGAACTGGCCCTTAGAGCAGGTGGCCCACCTCCAGCTGAGGAAGAGGAGACTGGTCCATCTCCTCTGGGATGAAAGAAATGTCCTGGTTTGAGAGATGGTTTTTGAGCAGACCCTAAGTGTTAATCTCAGTAACTTCTTGTCCAGTAACTAGAAAACACTGAGGATAATGTAGCTCAAGCTTCACAGAGAACTGCCTCTGAGAGATATGGAGGTATGTTGGGAAAGAGGTGGAAGAGGGAGAGGGAGGAAGGGGGACAGAGAGAGAAAGAGAGGGAGAAGAAGGAGAAGAGAGGAGCAGGGAGAGGGAGAGGAAGGGAGACAGAGGAAGAGAAAGGGGAAAGGAGGGAGGGGGAGAGGAAGGGGGAGGAGGGAAAGCAAAAGGGAGAGAAAAGGCAGAGAGGGAGAGAGGGGGAAAGAGAGAGAAGAAGAGGGGGAGGAAGGGGGCAGAGGGATGGAAGAGAGGGAGAAGGGAGGAGGGATAAGGAGGGGAGGGGAAGGGGAGAGGAGAAAAGGAGGAAGAGGAGGAGGAAGGAGAGAGGGAGGGGGCCAGAGATACAGAGTGAGAGAAGAGGGAGAGAGGGAGAGAGGGGTGAAGGGGGAGAGAGGGAAGGAAGGAATGGACAGAAGAGTGGGAAGGAGGGGGGAAAGAAGAGAAGTGAAGAGCCCGTGGTGTGCAGGTGACCTCTAGTTTCTGTAGGAATCTCATTAACAAGGAAGGCCCTAGGAGCCTCTTCTGGGCATTTCTGTCAGGTGATGATGCTTCCCTGGCAAGGAAGAGAAGAAGCACATGCTGTCTGCTCAGGTTGTAGCCTGGATCACTTGATGCTGAGTCAGCTGAGTGCTGAGCCTTTTCACAAACACTTCCTGTCTTCAGGTGAAGCGGGCTGAGCATTGCAGGAGAGGCCTAGGGGAGAGGAGATTTGCTGGAACAACCTCCTATGTGCTGGGGTGGGGGAATCAGTCAGTGGCTGAGCAGGAAGGACTGGCCTCCTGGGGTAAGTGCAGCTGCTCCATCATGGCTGTCCTGTAGAGGAGGACAATGCAGCCTTAGAGGTGCCTCCGCCTATCAGGGTTGGCATCAAGGTCAGTCCACATTAACTGAGTTCCTACTATGTGAAGAGCTCTAAGCTGGGCCCACAGGGCACCTCACGGTTTTATACTCCACACTTGTGACACAGTTGAGGAGCTTGTTTTCCAGAGGACAAACTTTGGAATCTGAGTGAGCAACAGTCAGAGACACTTCTTAGAGGAGGTGAGACTTGATCTGGGAGGGACAGGTAGCTGGTGGATGGGGGCATTTAGGATCCATGGAAGGTTTGGGTGAGGTCTTTTGGGAGAATAGAAGGCATGCTCAAGCAGTAGCAGCAAGTAGCAGGAATCGTTTTAGGGGATGGGGTTCTGTTTTTAATGTTATAGCATCCTCGTTGAAATAATCCCAGATTTAATGGAAACGTCTTGCTCATGGATGGGGAAATTTGTCACACAAAAAGAGAAATCATGAATGAAAGAGTTAAAATCAAAGTCACTCAACTGTACCATGAGTGTTGAATGAGAAACCAAGAGTAGCCCATCTTTTATGGTGGCAATGACATTTCCTCTTGATTCTGACATTGGCTTTTATTTTCATTGCCCTTTTCTTAGATTTGTTTTCATGACTGAGTTAACCTGGGCTAACGGAGGCCCTGGGTGTTCTCAAGTGGCTTGTAAAGGATGCAGCTAAGCTACTCCTTTCTTGGTCTCAGAGCAAAAATCTTAAGACCAGGTGAAGAAGACTCTTCCAACCAGACACCTGAAGAGCGTCCTGAACTATTGTGAAGAGTCAGCCTTCCCAAGGTGGCAGGATCCCTCAGGGCAGTGCCCAGCTTGGAGAATAGCCATAGGATCTGTGCCATGGGATCTGACAGGTGCGGTCACTGTCCTCTGTTGTGGTCACATTCTTTCTTCTTGCATAGTGCATGTGTACTATGTGTGTGCATATGCACATATGTGACTGTAATCACAGGATTCCAATCCCAGGCAGTAGCCTGTTCATCATGGAGAGCAGCCATCTGAAAGTTAGTATGAGAGGATCCCTTCTACCCTCCCCAAACCTCTCACATCCACTCTTGTCTCAAACTGGTGTTTGACGGTTAAGCTTTTGAAATAAATCCAGTCACTAAAAGTCAGACTCAGAAAGGGAGGTAGGAGATTCCTCTTTTTCCTGGATGCATCAGCTGAAGATTCCTGGGAACAAAGGGGCCGTGAGAGGTTCTGGAATCCATGAGAGAGGTTGGGTGAACTGAGGGCAATGAAGTTCTCAATTAAAATCATCGGGGGAAATAATCACACACACAACACCTCTAATGTGCTTTCTCTTATTTTCCCGTGAATAACTCACAGCTCACAACTTGGCTGTGTGAGCTAAGAACACCCTCAGGCCCTTGGACAGTCAATGCTGGTACATGTATGCTCATGTGTGTGTATATGTTTACCAATCACACCCAAGGCCAACTTTTCTGAAAAAAAAATAATTTTTTAAACTGTCTAAAACATGATAAACCTGTCTAATCTGCCACACGGTAATTAATGAGCACCCTAAACTGACCAACCCTATGCTTGGTGTTTGGGGTAAAAATCTGACAAACACTCAGTATCTGCCCTTGAGTTTGTATTCCAGTCAGGGAGAAAGACATGGGAGAAGTAAAAGCAAAAACATATAATTAATTACAAGTTCTAACACCGACCTCAAAGGAAACGGCAAAGTGCTGTGAGAAAACCATTGGAAGATCTAATTTATGTATGACAGGCAGGTGACAGGAAAATGGCTTCTCTGAGAATGCATTTTCTTTCTTTCTTTCTTTCTTTCTTTCTTTCTTTCTTTCTTTCTTTCTTTCTTTCTTTCTTTCTTTTTCTTTCTTTATGATTTTTTTTATTAATTTGAGGGAGTGTGAGCATGAGGGAGATAGAGCAGAAACAGAGGGGTGGTGGGAGAGGGAGAGGGAGAAGCAGGCTCCCTGTTGAGCAGGGAGCCCAACGTGGGGCTCAATCCCAGGACCCTGGGATCATGACCTGAGCCAAAGGCAGACATTCAACCTACTGAACCACCCAGCTGCTCCTCATTCATTTATTTAATCAACATCTAGCAAGTATCTACCAAGTGCCTACTACCCTTGGCATTGAGCAACACACTGAACAAAACCGTAAACTCCATGTCCTCAATGAACTTACATTCCAGTGAGAAGTGATAGACAAGAGCCAAAATACAGAAATAAATGCTAATGTGTATGAACAAGTGTTGAGTACTGTGGAGTGAATTTGAACAGACACTGTGGGTGGGAGTGGTGGGCGAGGGCTGCACATTTACACTGGGTCATGGGGTTGGGCTTCACTGCAAAAGTACCATGTGAGGTAAGATTGGAATGAGTATGGTATCAAGCCCCATGGGTAGCCCAGGAAGGAGCCTTCCAGGCTGAGGTAAGAGCAAATGCAAAGGCCCTGAGGCAGTGTGGTTGAGGCTGAGTGAGGGGAGGGGAGAGTCGGAAGGATGGGATGATAGAGGAATCTGCCCATAGGGTGCAGGGCCTCTGTGCACTATGAAGATTCTGGCTATTACCCTGAGTGAGACACGGAGTTCCTGGAGGTGCAGAGCAAGACAGTGACTTGATCTAATTTGTGTTTTCACAGGTTCTCTGGCTACTATGTGTAGCAACGAGACCACTGAGGCTAAGATTAGTAGAGTTCCTGGGAGCATTTTAAAGGGAAGGGACACAGAGGATGTACTTTTTCCTCTCCCAGACACTTCATGCCCCCAGTCCTGGGCTCCAGGCCTGGAGAGAAGAACTGGAATCCCCTCTGTGTCCCCTGTGGTGAGACTAGGGGACGTGGATAAACAGCCAAAGGACGATGGAGTCCCAAGTTGTGCTTGTTGGTGACAAACTCAGAGTCTTGAGTCTGTGGCCTGTGATGACCTGAGTAGGGTGGAAGAAGACCACTGACTTTAGGGCCAAAACACCTAGGTTGATGTCCCAGCTCAATCCTGGATTTCTCACGGTAAAATGTGGATCCTAGTACCTGTCTCATTCAACAGGTTTGTTGAGCAAAAGAGAAGAATGCCAAAGTAATTCAAACATTTTAAGAGTGGCACAAATCTAAATATAAAAGTAAATCTAAATTCTCATTCTCATTTTAGTCTCTTAATCTTCCAGATTTGAGAAGACTGGAAACTTTCTCCTTAGGAAATTTTAAATGAAAACATTTTCTTCCCTTATTGTAATTAAAATATTTTTCTTGGAATCATTTTAGATTTATAAGAAGTTACAAAGATAATACAGAGAATTTTCACATTGCCTTTACCCAATTTCCCCTAATGTTAATATTTTACATAATTATAGTACATTTGTCAAAACAAAGAGTTTACCTCTGGCACACTAC
Source organism: Eumetopias jubatus (assembly GCF_037043125.1). Classification (NCBI taxonomy): domain Eukaryota; kingdom Metazoa; phylum Chordata; class Mammalia; order Carnivora; family Otariidae; genus Eumetopias; species Eumetopias jubatus. Next base: position 83,690,727 of record NW_028274819.1, on the reverse strand, counting down.
TATGAACTACACTCTAGACTTTACTGAACTTCATAATTTCATAACTTCACTAATGTCTCTTTCTGGTTCCAAGGACAGCACATTGCATTTAGAACCTGTTCTTTGACAGTGGCCTGTGGGGTCTTGGGAAAGAGGGTGAATGATGGTGCCATTAAGTATGGTGAAGATGATTGCAAGGGGTCTGTGTAGAAGCAGATGCTCGGCTCTTGTTTTTAGATGTTGTGGAGGATGGAACCTAAAGGCAAAAAACAAGTTTTAATTTCAACAAGATATATTTAAGATAGATAATAAAAAAATGCATCTCAAGTTAGCTTGTGAAGTTTCCTCCATTGGAGAACAACCATATGAGATAAAAAGTAATTTCTCTAGAGACAGAAGGAAGGACAAATGACCACCTGCTGCCCACATCTGGACCATGGATTCCAGAAGCAATGGAAGCAAGCAAACAGGATAAGCAGAATAATTTAGTAGCTTACAAACTTATTTCAGTTCACCTTAAGGAAGGACTGTACACTATCTACTCGAAAGACAAATTATTTGGGCACAAATGGGTGAGAAAATGCAGGTTGAAACTGGATTCTGCACAAATAGATTTCTAACCTATGGTTCTCTTTGGGTTAGAAAAAGCCAGTCTGATCACCCACAGGGCTCATCCTGACAGGCCTGGTTCCGGTACACTGGGGACAGTGAGCCCTTTACCAATATTATCCTCTCCCTCCTGCTTACTGATCTTTTCTTGGAAGCTGAGTCTCAGGATGGGGGCTCATGACTGACTTTTCCAAAGTGTCTTTATGGAAACCATTAGCTGTCTGGCAGATTTATGAAGGGTTTATAAGTCAGGGAGCCCCTCATAATTGTTACGTCTCTGTACTTCGGAACCCTGTCCCGAGACCGAGGTGGGTCACAACACCTGGATTCCTGAGGTGATTTCCTCATTGAAATGGGATGGGTCTTGCACCCATCGTGTTGGGAGGGGAGCTGCAAGTCACACCCCTTACAGGATGGAGGGGGAAATAGGGTCAAAGTGAAGTCTGTTCCAGAAGGCAGTGAGTTCACAGGAACAACAACCAGCTCTGATGTTGAGCACAGAGGCTGGTAGAATGCACCCAGACTGGTAGATTCTGGTTCACATAGTGAGAAGAAGGCTGTGGATTCTGTGGAGTCTACATTTTTTTTTTTTTCACAGAGAGGCACAATTCGCTGATGATCAAATAGTTCATTTGAGCAATTCCAGTAAAGAGTGGAAGATGAAGTGAAGGAGATATTAGAGATGACATTCGTGAATTGAATGGAAAGAAGTTACCCAGATCTATCTCTAAGATATCTGAAACCCTGTGATTCTATGATTATGTGATGTTTATGTGAAATGACATAAGGTGAAGTAGGGATTCACACTTTGGGTGTCTTTGGTTCAGCTCTGCTCCCAATAATGCTGAATATGAACTAGGAAAAATTTGTACTCTTAAACAACCCCCTGTGCTATCCAGTCCATCCCTTTGCAGTAATATAACTCATTGGCTCACATTCTTCAAGGCAATTAATTGTCCCCATGATCTCATTCAGAGGTTTCCATTCTCTGCTTTTCAGTAAAATCGCTTATGAACATTTTGTTAACTGCAGATACTTGTTTCTCAGCACTAAAGCTACTGAATCAGCATCTCTCAGGTGGGGGCCAAGGATCTAATTTTATAAATCTTGACAGAAGACCCTAATGCACCGAGATTGGGAGCTACGTGTGTCCTCTAAATCCTTCCTGCTGCAGTGCCACACCAGAGATCCCCTCACGGCCACTGCAGATGGTCCTATGTCTCTGTCCCCCACAGCCTGCTCACCTCAAACGTTATGGAGCTAATATGTGTCGAAGTCCTGGCACCCAAAGGGGATTTAGTCAAAGATAGGTGGCTGTGTGTGCCAGAGACACAGTTGCTGGAGGATAGCAGGCTGGATTACAGACAGGAAACGTGTGGGTTTTAGTGCATTGCGTTGGGTCTGTTTGCTTTATTTCACTTAAATCTGGAAAAAAATGCATATAGCATTTCAAAGCAGGTTTGAGTTGAACTTGAATTTGTAAATTTCACCTGATACCATGCTATTTTTTAAATTGATAGACAAGGGATGGCCTCTCTTTTGAGAAGGCTCAGAAATGAAATGGAGTTTGGGGGGTGGGCGGAGGCAAATGTTTTATTTTTGGCTGAAAACTTCATGGAGCAGAAAGCCAGCTTCACTCATGTAAATGAAGTGGAGAGCACTGCAACACTTAATTGGAAAAGCCGTGAAAACAGCCTGATACATCAGTTCTGGCAAGTTGGAAGCCCATAGTTAAAGGCCTCATCGGGACACCAGAAAAAATTTTTTATGGACTGTCTGGGTGTCAACTTATTCAAATATATGTCCTACATATGCTCCCAAAGGCTTTTAACTCTAAGGAGAGACTGCATGTGATTTTTCACTTTTCTCTAATAGGAAAACTAAATTCTGATTTTAACAGTTCATAAGATGAGTAATTATCTTACTGAATGTAGAATTTTTGCATTTCTTTTCATTTTATGATACTTCATTTTTCTTAAAAGTTTTATCTAGGGAAGATATTATTCCATTTTATTAATATTCGTTGTAGAAAGGGTACGCTTCACACCTTGGTGCTCTATTTTTCACACCCTAAAAGCTGGCATTAGAGACCAGATCCAGAAATTTGCTCCCTGTTCACCTGTGAGGGGATTCAGGGCCCCAGGTGTCCCTTTTCCAACCCCAGCCCTTGAGGGGATCTCTGAGCTCTAGTGTCACAGTGTAGATCTTTGTTTGGATTCCATTGCCCAGCCCCAGAGGATGCTGTTCCCTGCACAGATTATATTCTCTAGGGCTGTGCACTGAATGACACATACAAATTACTCAGTGGTGACCCTCTCAGGTGATAGGGTCAAGCCAGGGAGGACCCCTAGGCTGTCTCAGGGAAATAGAATATTGTTTGAGAAGATGATAGTGGAGAGGTAACCCTAAATCCTGGAGATCCAGGGCATCTATAGAAAGAAGGATGTCTGGGAGCAGAAATCCTGATGAAACCTCCCAGGGCAGTTTTCAACCAAGGAGAAGAAAAGCAGCAACCATGGGCAATCTCTCTTCTCCTCCAGGCCTGTGTCCCTACCCAGGTCAGTAGCCAGAAGAGGCTCTGTCACTAGGGAGGAGGGCACAGGGGAGTCCTGACCAGGGGGTTTGTCCAAGTCCAGAGCAGCCTTCTAGCTGTCCCTGCAGGGAGGTGGGGAGGAGGGAGAGGGACAGTGGGAAATGGGGTCATGTCCTCCTTTCAGGGATTGGGAAACGAAGGTCCAGAGAGGCTGGGTTTGCTCTGGTCACAGACAGACCCTGGAACCCCGGCTGCTGATCTTTCCCACAAACTTTGTCCCCCATAGAAGGGGCAGCTCATAGGCCATGGCTTGCCTCCCTCCGGGACAGGCACATCACCCTTCCCCTTGCCCAGTGTGGAGTTTAAGTGATGGTGCGGGAGGTCCTGGGAGCCCTTTGTCTCCCTCCCTGATATGTGTGCTCCCCTCCCCTACCTGCACCTGCCCAGCCTCTGAAAGTATGGGGCAGAAGCCAGAAGGCCACATGGAGTGAAAAGATGGGGTCTGGTGCCTCCTACACATGACCATTTTTATTATGGAGACACAAGAGCACTGGACAGGGAATCAGAATTCCTAGTCTGAATGACAGGTCTGCCTCTTACCAACCTCTCTGGGCTCAGTGTGCTCACCTGAGAAATGGGTATGCTGACAATACCTGCTGAACTGCTCATTTGTTCATTTAGTTACTCAACACATTTATTAGCACCTTCTATATTCCAGACGCCAAGGATATGACTGTAAATGAGACTGAGACTCATCTCATGCTGCACACACTCATGCTGTTGCCAATTTACTCACACACACCCCCCTCACATGCTCACTCATTCATTCATTCACTCAAATGCTCTCACTAACACCCTCACAGACACACACTAATTCATTCATTCATTAACACTCACACACCTCTCACACACCCTCACTAATCCTCGCTTACTCACTCACTCCTCCTGCCCTGTGTTCAGAGCCAGGGGCCACCTTGGGCAGAAAGGCTGTAGCACAGAGCCTCATTCTTGGGTTTTCCCCTACCCTTCCAACTTGCATGACATGCAGGAAGACCTCAGCTACTGCAGCTTGTGGACTGCAGCTACTGAGATGAATACAGAGCCCAGAGTGTGCCCTTCATTCCCGTAGGTAAGCAACATAATGATCCGTTTAAGGCTGGTGAGGACACAGGAAAGTTTTGTGGAGGGCTGCCACTTGAGTCATTGGGTTATGCTTTTTCTGGGACTTGTTTCATCTTTGAGTCATAGACTCATTCAGACAGGTGCACAAGTCTCCAGACAGTGATGTTATTGAAAGGAAAAAAAGACTTCCGTTTCTTATTTATTGACTGATTTGTCCACTCGTGGCAAAGTGTTGAGAAAAGAACTCTGAAGTGAGGAGTGTGCTTACTGGAAGCAGAGAGGTGGTCCCTCTAGTCCTTTAAGCATCCTGTTGAGCAAGCCCATACAGGGGCGAGGAGAGGCCTCTGCCTGAGGTGAGGAGGGGAGTGCTTTAGTTGAGGCTGACCAGGTCTAGGCTTCTGGGAGGTGGAGCTCCCTAAGAGCCAGGGAGCTTGTGCTACCCTGTGAAGGCCATGGGAGAAGATGCAGGTGTCTGGGCTGCAATGGAGGATCACAGGCCAGTATTTGCTGCTCAGAGCTGAGCGGGGCCAGGCCAAAGGCAGCGCAGCTTCCTGCATGTGGGGACTGTCTGGGCAGCTTCAATACGCCCATTACTTTGAAGAAGATTACCTCTCCCCTCAGTCCAGGAGAAGCAATAGGTGCCCCTTGCCAAGGGGCTGCTCTGCTAGCCAGGTGGAAAGGAGCTGGGGATCCAGGAGGATGGTGACTTGATATCCCCTGGACTCCGGTATGTGGGTTAGTCTGCTGAAGAGGGAGGACATCAAGGTAAGAAAGGAGAGGCTGATACCTGAATAAGGGAGCTGCCTCCACCTCTGTACCATCCAGAAACCATGGATGGTAGATGTATGGCGCCAAACTCCAATTGTGTTTGATATTGTTTGGGTCCATGCCCCTGTGTAAGAGAAAGAAAGACATGGTAAACTGTCATCTCCATTGTGACTCTCATGGGGGATTCCCGTTTTAGGACTGTAGAAAACCCAGAAGAAATATCTCCTCCCCATCATTATAACCACCTCTACCTCCATCTCCTCCCCTGAAGCTCAGGGAGAGGTCACAATAAGGGACAAAAAATAATTATTGTTGAGTGCCTACTATCTAGCAGGTGCCATAAACCAGTCACCTTCTCTACCCTTCACCACAATTGTATTACCCATCTTAAAGGAAAAAACTGAGGTCTGGTGCATTGCCCAAGATCACAGAGCTAGTAAGTAACAGCACTGGAGTCCAATCTGCCTAGGGCTTCTGCTCTTCGCACTTTCATGTGACCTAAGAAGACCAGTGTTATGGACTGAAGTGTGTTCGCCCAAATTCATATGTTGAATCCCCAAGCACCATGTGACCATCTGGATATAGGGTCTATGAGGAAGTGATTTAAGTTAAAAGGGGTCTTAAGTGTTGAGCCCTAATCTGATAGGACTGTGTCCTTATAAAAAGAGGAAGACACCAGATCTCTCTCTCTTTCTCTCCTATGTGAGGACACAGCTGGAAGTCAGCACCTGCAAGTCAGGAAGAGAGCCCTCACAATAAACCAAACCTGCTGACACCTTGACCTTGGATTTCTAGCCTCTATGACTGTAAGAAAGCAAATTCTGCCTCCCAGCCTGTGGTATTTTGAATGGAAACCTCAGCCAATGTAGAGAAGAAGGAAGTAAAGAGAGAAGGGAAGTACCCTTCTAGTGTCACTGTGTCTGTATGTGCCAGTGTGAAGCTGTGCAGCTGTGATTGTCCTTATAGGTCCCTGCCTCTGTGTCTTGGCATCTCTGCATGTCTGGTCTCCGTAGGACCTCATGGTAGTATTTTGTGACTAAGTATGTAGCTGGGTAGGGGTGTTCTGGCAAGGTGAGACTTCCTCTGTGTGACACAGGTTCAAAGGCTCAGGGCTGGCTACCAGGGCTTGGTGGGCCTCTGACTTGTGGTGATCATGGGGACCTTCAAGCATGGGATGCTGATTGCCATGAGGCTGAACTCCCTGCCCAGATTGAATCCACCTCTGCCAGTGTGAACCCAGCTAGTAAGAGGATTCTGACCCAGGCCCAGGGAGTCTGCCTCCTGCACTGTAGCCCCCACTGTACAGGGATAAGAGTCCAGTCAAGACTCTGCAAGCAGGGGGTCTTGGCACAGTGGGGACAGACATGGAGGCCTCATTCCTGCCTCCCTGTCTCCCTACCCCTGTGGGAGCAGCTGCACTCAGGCCCTAGGCTCACAACTCCAAGAAAGGGCTGTTCACATGCCCTCCACACCCCTCTCAGAACTTTGAGTTGTCCTCAGGAGGTTGAGCTGTTTCTGGGAGGGCCACCAGAGTGTTTTTTTTCTGCTCAGACACTGCTGTGATGCTCTACATTGCTTTCCAGACCACTTGGGTGAAGTGCTCATCCCTTGGAGCCTGTAGCCTCTAGGAAAGCATTACCCACAATCCTCCTGTGTGAGTGAGATGAAGTTGTGCATCATTTCAGTTCCCAGGCCCTGGTGCCTGTGTCAGGACACAAGCCCACTGGTGAAACAAAACTTTTGATGGCTCGGCTCTAAGAATCCCCAAATCCAGGCTGAAGGGACCTTGGAGGGGTTCTCAGAACAGGATCTACTTGAGAAGGGAATGTAAATATAATGATAGCAAGAAAAAGAATTCTTACATCTCAGCGATTTCCCCCAGTTTCAAAGCCTGCTTCTATTTGCTTTCTTAGGGAGTGACCCAGGAGTTTGGCACAGAAATGGGTTTAATTTCCCAGGGTAGAAATGTACTCCTTTCCCCCTAGCCTGAGAACAGGGGCCTCTGTGGATCTCCCCCAACTCAATTTAGACAGCCTTTCATATCCTCTTTTCTACATCTCATTCAGTTTGCTTTCATTTCTGAGTCACACATGCCCACGTTAGTATCCCATCTGCCCCTTGAAAGGATGATAATAATCATAACAACCATTTTTGAGTACCCAACTTGTGCCAGACACTATCTGAAATACTTTGCATATATTACCTCATTTTGCACCACAGTGATTCTTTAAATAGAAGCTATTAACTTCATTTTATAATGGAGGAATCTAAGATATAGTGACCTTGGGTGACTTACTTTGGTTTAGGCAGCTGGGAGGCGACTGAGGGAAGATTTGAACTCAGACCTGATGGACCCTAATCCCACCACACTATACTGCTCTTTGCTGTGTTCTATTTCTATTCCCACCCCCTCCCAGCCGGAGATAGAGCAATGATAATCATGACTCTGTGTAACATCCTCATCTGCTCCTGAGACTCAGAGATTTTTGCCACAGTGTTTGGTGCCTCAGCTGGAGGTTGGCCTGGGCAGATTGGCAGTGTTGAGGGCAAGTACTTCAGTGGTTACCAGATCAGGGACCCTGATCATCCTGGACACACTCGGGTATCTACAGAGTAGACAAGAGCCTAAACCTATCCCTTTCCCATCCCATCATAGAGATGGAGGACTAAAAACCTCATGTTCTCATCCCCATCAACCTGCAGGTGGTAAATCAGAAAGGAATGATCAGGCTGAGCCTGGCTAGGCTGCTTGGGGACCTCATTAGCTGGTGTTTCTGAAACTCGTTGAACTCTGCAAATAGCAGGTGCTCACAGCTAGCTGTGGGAAGGAACACAGCTACCTCCGGTGCTGTGGGGAGAACATCAATCTTTCGTTTTGTCCAGATGTACCAGCATCTCCTCCAAAACACCTAAGGAGAAGTGGGCCAGTGGGGATCATTTGCTTTTGGTGCTTATTCTATGATAACAGGTAGCCATGACCACATTTTGCAGGGCATCAATGGGGCTTACCAGCTGTTATTTTAGCCTAAGGTCATGAGAACCTGAGGAAAGCTCAGAGCAGCTTCTCCCAATTCTCCCTTGGGCCTGGTGCTTTGAAGGCAATGATCTGGGAATAGAAAACCTTTGGGGGCTAAAAGTAGTAGCAGGTTTTAGAAATGAAAGTCACCCTACAATAGCAGTTTAACACTTGAGTGTTAAGCTTCAGGGTATGGCCAGATTATAGGCTCTGTGGATAAAGGAATGCCATTGAGTACCGCAGACACAGAATGTACAGGACACTTCCTGGCCATATGACCATGGAACAGAAGGGACTTGGGATCACTCTGGTCAACCTGATCACTTGTAAGAGGATGAGACCAAGGCTGGGACTGGGAAAGGGCCTTACCTAAGGTCATAAGATGGAGAGGCCAAGATTCCTGGTTATTTATAATTGCTAAGGGATGCTGTCTGGATGCAGAGTCTGCTATTGGTTGGTGTCTGTCTATGCCTTGGTGGCGTATTCATCAGACTCACAGGTGCCCCCTCTACCTAGGGCTTCGCGTTGGAGGCATTTTCCTTATGTGTCTTTTCCTTAAACCTCAACCAGCCCAGGTAGCTTCTTAGACCAAGGACTGGACGTGCCCATACCAGCACTAAAGGACTCTAAATCTGCACCCTCCAACCCACATTTCACAGATGTGGAAACAGACCATGGAGAGTAGGTGGCAGGGCTTTACCATTAATCTAGGTCACCTTTCTGGGCCTCCCAGGACACATTCAGTTGTTTCTTAGAGGGAGAGGCTGGGAACATCCCCAACTCCAGGGGAGGCAGGGAGAACAGTGAAAAGAGCACAGAAAGTACACTCCACTTTTGGATAATCATACACACTCTCCTCTTACCACTTGCCCCTCTCCCCTGAATCATCCCAAGGCAAGTGTCCTCCTAGCACTGCCATCTCAAACCTAAAAGATCTCTGGATTTTCTGATGGAGCCATAGCCTGCAAGGGTGACTGTACTCTATGCTGGAAGCAGGGAGGACGAGGAAGCAGGGGGTGCTTGGGGGACTCTGAGTCAGGAACAGAGGGCTTAGGTCCTGGCTTCCTGTCTGAAATGGGAGGAGGGACCCCATTTATCTCTCTTTGATCTTCCCTATTTTATGGGAAAAACTTGAACCCCCTGGAAACTGGGTAGACAGGAAATAGCCAAACTTACTTTTGAGGAGGCACTGATGTTTTCTCTCCACGTTAACTACTGGGCTAGCTGTCTCTGCCTTTGAGAGTTTCAACCTGGGGAAAGACCTCCTGAATTGAACAGAATTTGAAGACAACATGGATGGGCCTAAAGGCTACTATGCTAAGTGAAATAGTCAGACAGAAACCAAATATCATATGATTTCACTTATATGTAGAACCAAAAAAACAAAACAAATGAACAAATGAAATCAGAGACAAACTCGTAAATGCAGAGAACAAACTGGTGGTTGTTAGAGGGGTGGGGGATGGGGGAATGGGTGAAGTTTGTAAAGAAGATTAAGAGGTATAAACTTCCACTTATAAAATAAATAAGTCACAGAGATAATAAGTACAGCATAGGGAATAGAGTCAATAATATTATAATAATGTTGTTTGGTGACAAATGGTGACTACACATATCCTGGCAAGCATTTAGTAATCTATAGAAATTCAGATCAGTGTGTTGTACACCTGACACCAGTATAACATTGTATGGCTGGGTGCCTGGGAGGCTCAGTCTTTTAAGTGTCTGCCTTCAGCTCAGATCATGATTCCAGGGTCCTGGAATCAAACCCCATTTTGGGCTCTCTGGATAGCGAAGAGCATGCTTCTCCCTCTCCCTCTGCCGCTCCCCCTGCTTGTACTCTCTCTCTCTGTCAAATAAATAAATAAATAAAATCTTTAAATTATATATATAGGATCTAATATATATAATCTAAATTATATATATATAATCTATAAATTATATATATAAAATATATATATATCTTTAAAAATAAATATATATATATAACATTGTATGCCAACTATACTTCAACAATAAAAATGTAAAATATGAAAAAAAATTAAAATAAATAGAACATTCACCCTACCATTTGTGATAACATGGATGAAAGTAGAGGGCATCATGCTAAGTGAGATAAGGTAAAGGGAGAAAACCAAATATCATATGGCATCACTGATATGTGAAATCTGAGCAAAAAAGAAAAGCTGATCTTATAGAAATAGGGCACTGGGAGCTGGGGGATCGGATAAATACAGGGATTAGGTCAGAAGATACAAACTTTCAGTTACAAGGTAAGTTCTGAGGAAGTAATATCAGCATAACGACTACAGTTAATAATAATATATTGCATACTTGAAATTGGCTAAAAGAGTAAATTTTAAGTGTTCTCATCACGAAAACAAAGAATTAACCATGTCAGGTGATGGATGTGTTAGTTTACTCGATTGAGGTAATCATTCCAATTCCACATGTATATGTATGTCAAATCATCATGCTGTAGACTTTAAATATATGTAATTTTATTAGCTAAAAAAGTGAAGGAGGAGATTCAGAAATGACAATCCCTGGAATTGCAAAAAGGTTGAAGTGTTCATAATTCATCTGAAAGATGACTAAGGATAAGAGAGAATAAGAGTCAATCAGAGAAAGACAATTATCATATGGTTTCACTCAGATGTGGAATTTAAGAAACAAAAGAGACGATCATAGGGGAAGGGAGGGAAAAATAAAATAAGACAAAATCAGAGAGGGGGAAACCATAAGAGACTCTTAACTATAGGAAAGAAACTGAGGGTTGTTAGGGGGAGGTGGATGGGAGGATGGGTTTACTGGGTGATGGGTATTAAGGACGGCACATGATGTAATGAGCACTGGGTGTTATGGGCAACTGATGAATCACTGACCTCTACCTCTGAAACTAATGAGACTCTATATGTTAACAAATTGAATTCAAATAAAATAAGTTAATAAAAAAAGTGTGTGAGCACATGTGTATGTGAGACAGTGTGTGTGCATATGTATGAATGCATACATGTGTATATGTACGTGTGAAATCCTGTGTATATGAACATGTGTAAGTGTGTGTATGTTAGTATGTGTGTGTGCATGTGAGAGTGTGCGCGTGTTGCAGGAGAAGGGCAGGAGGAGCAGGCCAGGCACTTAGGTCAGGAACTTACAGGTATTAATCTCTCCTCTATGCACTAGCGAGCCTGGCTATGGCAGTATCTTTGACGTCATCACCCTCTGCCCTGCACATGGGTCCTGCATGTCATTTTTGAAGCCTCTAAAGGTCAGAGCAGAGGTGGCAGGGCTTAGAAATAAGGAGAGACAGGTGCCTGGTTCAGGTCAATAGTCATTCAACAAATGCTTTGTGAGGGTTTGTGAGGATCTGTGGCAGGTTCTGTGAGTGTGTGTGTGGGTCTGTGTGGAGGTGTGTATGAGAGTCTATGGGAGGGTCTGTGGGAGGATCTGTGGAGGGTCTGTGAAGGTGTGTAGGAGATGTGTATGAGGGTGTGTGGGAGGATGTGTGGGAGGGTGTAGGGGAGGGTCTGTGACAAGTTGTGTGTCAGGGTCTGTGGGAGGGTCGAGAGACACGGGGCAGACTCAAGTCAGCTTCTGGGCTCAGGAGAACCACATGTCAAGAAGAGAAGGCTAGTAAACTCTCATGAGCTGCAGGACAAAGGTATAATTTTAACCTAGGGGGAGGGAGGAGGCCAGGACAGCACATGGAGGAGAAAATATTCACTTGGGTCACTGGGCTGAGAATAGGTCTTGCTGGCAATTGGTATTCAGATTTTTAAAGCCATTATATTAGTTTGTAGTGCTATCACACTGTTACTTAATTTGCAATTCCCAATGGCAAATGAAGTTAAGCATCTTTTTGCATACTTTTTGCCATGTGTACATTTTCTTTGGTGTATGTCACCAAGAATACTATATCCAGGTACAGAAGTTGAAAGCCCATTAAAGTCCATGCTGTGTTTGGGAGGTAAGACTTTCGGTACAGCTGGGGGTGTGCTGAGTGGTTGGAGATGAATCTAAAACTATTTTTTGTGTCCAGATTATGAAGAGGCTAAAAACCTTGTTTAGGATTTTCAATTTTAATTCTTGGGAAATGAGCAGTCCCTGGAGGTGAGCCAGCTGTGGAAAATAGGCAATTGTAATGCAACCCTTCTGCCAGGTGACTGAGGTATCAACCACAAAGGGAAATGATCACAGCTGATGGTCTGAGGGCCACAGGGTGCCATGGGTACAGAGGCCCCTGTTGTGGTTAGCCTCATTTCAAAACTCCAGGAGCAGTGAGCAGTGGGCCATGGGCCAGAGGCTTGTGCCCTGGGTAGTCCTGATATGGGCATTAAGAAAGGCCTCTGCACTCTCATCCTTTAGGGAGAAGGCCCACCAAGGTAATGGCCAGGAAGGTGAGTCTTACCTGCAAAGCCCATGAACATGATTTCAGGGTAAATTCCCTCCAGTGATTGTATTTTATTTCAGAGCCATTAAGATAAAATTGCTATTTTTCCATGTCAGTGATATTGTTGCCTTATTTGCATTGTTCTTTGAGTGTCTTTGTTCGAGCTGAGAAATGTCTGGGTCTGTAAATGGTGTTTTTTAAGGGACAGGCACAAAGCCACCTGCCAAGGTCAGGCTATCAATCTCCTGTTCCCTCCTCCCCCATTTATGGAGGACCTTCCTCCAAGCAGTGCGCCTTCTTGGGGGGCATATGTCCCCTTTCATCCCAGACACGTTTGGAACTGACATCCTCACTCACCTCTGTGTGAGGAAGGGGCCTTTTGGTCTGACATGCCATCAGACAAAACAGAGACTGCAGCCCAGTGCTGGGTGCTGGGACCTGAAAGCAACCTAAGAAAGGCAGTGTGGCTCAGAGGAGAGAGCCTGACTTTGGAGTCAGGTACAGAGAGAACGGGGTTCAAATCCTGCCTCTGTTGCTTTCTGTGTGACTGGACAAGACAATATAGTCTCTGATCCTCAATTTCCTTATCTGAAATGTAGAGTCGACAGTCCCAACGGCAATGTCGGGAGCATCAAATGATATATGGAGGTGACAGTACTCTACAAATTACAAAGTACAGTGCAAATATCAGTTGTCAAAAAGCAATGTAGTTTAGCGGTTCCAGGCACTGTGCTCTTTGGTGAGTTGTTCTGTATTTCCATTACCACATGTACTGTGCTGCCCACATTCCCACTGCAGGGAAGGACTTACTGCCTCCCCCCTCCTCAACCCTAGGGATTGCAGTTGGCTCACAGTCAGGCCCTCTGTCTTGCCCTGACCTGTGGAGAGCCTCAGGTGAGGGGTCACAGCTTTGCTCGGGATGCCCCTGGAAAGCCTAAACCATGCAGGATATGAAGTCTGCCCATCTTAACCACTGTGGGACAGCCTTAGAGTGCAATGATCACCCCTCCCCTCCCCATCAGGTTGGCAAGGCTTTGTTGGGGCTTCATTACAGCCAGAATTCTTCCTCTTCCCAGACCTACTCCCCCACTTTCGCAGGTGCGGGTCCATAACAAATGTCTTGCCCCCTAAACTCCATCTCCGTGTCTGCTTCTAATTTATAAGCAAATAAACATAAGACACAAATGCAGAAGTGTATTGTGATAGTGAGGTGAGTTAATAGATCCCAAGAATTTTGTGCAGGGTCTGGCACGTGGTGTTATTATTGTTATTCTTATTATTATTATTAATTAATTATTGCTATTGACTTTATCATCTGAGTCCTGAGGGGAGTGGCTCTCACTTAGTCCTGTCCCCTAGTATCTCCAGCCCCTGCAGCAATCACAGGTATGATATTCCATTGTTTGTTCTTCCCAGTGTATCACTGGAATCATCAGATGTTGCCATTGGAACTGGCAGGGCTGCAGATGCTTCCTCTCTGTGTGCAGCTGCTGTGCATTGAGCCTTGTCAGGCCTTGGACACCATCTCTAATCCTCACAATTACCCCATAAGTCAAGGTAAGTAATGTTACTCCCTCTTTAAAGATGGGGAAACTGAACTCAGAGAGATTAATGATTTGCCCATTTCCAAATTCTAGTTGGTAGCAGAGCTGGGACCCTGAAGCCTCTACCACATGCCATGCAAACTTCTCATGTGCAGATGTGTGCATTGATCCCCAGGGGATGGAGTAGGTTATTCAGTGCCTAGAAGCCAGTATTTCTGACTCCCACTAGAGCCTGTGTTATCTAAATGACTAAATGAAAGAAAATGGAGTCAATAACCAATTTCTCTTTTCATTACAATCCCTGCTTGCTCTTCTGTGATTTTCTTGGTCTGTGTTTATAATGCATCATCACCACCTCTCGAAGGCCCATGGTTGTTTGGAGGGAAGCTGATCAATACCTTGCTCAGCATGGGAGGTGTTGGTAGCAGAATTGAGAGAAGACAGGAGGAGGGCCAAGGCTGTATCCATCAACCACCCTTCAAATCTTTCAGGCTTATAAAGAGTCCTGAATTGGACTCAGCCATGTATACCTTGCAGGTATTTTCAACATCACATCACCCTCTCAAGGCTTTGTCCTTGGAGCAGCCTAGGAGTGGGAAAGGCAAGTGGAACCCACATTCCAAGGACAGGGGAAGGAGTGAGGAGTCTCCAAGTGCCTGGGTTCAGCTCATGGGTCAATTGATTGTCATGTCTTTTTGATCATGTTCCTCAACAGACATGCCATAGTTTTTAAAATTCATTCACCTATTGAAAGGTACTGTGGTTGCTTTCAGTTTTTGACAATTATAAATAAATTTGCTGTAAACATTTGTGTGCAAGTTTTGTGTGGACATGATTTTTCAAATAATTTGGCTAAATATCTAAGAGATGATTGCTGGGTCTTATGGTAGGACTATGTTTAGCTTTGTGAGAAACAAACTGTCTTCCAAAGTGGTTATACCATTATCATCTGCAACTAATGAGAGTGCTTGTTATTCTATATCCTCATCAGCAATTGGTATTTCAGATTTTAAAAAGCCTTTTACAAGAGCAAGATGGCAGAGGAGTAGGAGATCTGGATTTCGTCTGGTCTCAGGAATTCAGCTAGATAGGGATCAAACCATTCTGAACACCTACGAACTCAACAGGAGATCGAAGAAAAGAATAGCAACAACTCTCTGAACAGAAAAGCGACTACTTTCTAGAAGGTAGGACGTGCGGAGAAGTGAATCTGAGGCAATATTCGGGAGGATAGACAGCAGGGAGGGGACCTTTGTCGGCCGCTTCTGGCAAGTGCTAGAGCCGCGGAGCACAAAATCGGAACTTTTAGAAGTCGGCTCCGCTGAGGGACGTCACTCCAGTGGCTAAGTGGGGGGTGGAACACTCGCGGGACAGTGTGGTCTCAGGACCCTCAGGGTCACAGAAAGACCGGGGGTGCCTGAGTGCGGCAGAGCTTCTGGGTATCAGAGTGGGGAAGCCAGCTAGAGATGGAGCCGAGGCATGGGCTTTCAGCTCGGGGTTGCCATAAACTGTGATTGGCGACACAGTCAGGCCACTGCTCCTCCAGCAGGGACCCAACAAGTGGCAGATCCAGGGAGACTCCCCTTCCTCCCCTGGGAGGAGCAGTGCGGGAGCACACCGCAGGGATCTGCTGGGTTTGGAGACTCCACACGGGGTCGGCTGCCAGAGATAGAAATGCTGGGTCACAGGCCAGGTGAGCACAGAGTGTGGCTGGAGACCGGGAAGATGGGAGTGATCAACTGCTTTACTCTGGGGCTCACTGAGGAGCAGGGCCCCGAGTTCTCGGCTCCTCCTCCGAGGAGATTGGGAGGCCGCCATTTTCACTCTTATCCTCCAAAACTGTAGGGAAAGCTTGCAGGGAACAAAAGCTCCCAAGAGCAAACCTGGACCGACAAGGGCAGGGCAATTCCACCTCGACAAAGACATTTGGGAACCACGGCAAGAGGCCCCTCCCCCAGAAGATCAGCAAGAACTGCCAGCCAAGACCAAGTTTATGGATCAATGAGAATGGTAGAACTCCAGCCCTAGAGGAATACTGCACATAGAATTCATGGCTTTTTTACCATGATTTTTAGTCTTTCAAAGTTAATTTTTTAACTGTCTTTTCTTTTTTTTTAATTTTTCTTTTTCTCTTTTTCAATCAACATCTTATCAATCCCTTTTTTAAAAAAAACATTTTTATTTTTCATTTTTAAAGTCATATTCTATCCCTTCATAGTAGTTACTCTTATTTTTGGCATATATATATATAAGTTGTTCTCTAAAATTTTGAGATACAGTTTCTAATAACAGATCAAAATATACCCTAAATCTCCGGTGTATGGCTCTGATCTAGTCTACTGCCTGATAACATTCTCTCCCCTTTTTTTTCCTCTTTCTTTTTTTTAATCCTCTTCTTTCTTTTTTCAAACAACTTCTTATCTTATCAAATCCTTTTATAAAATTTTTTGTAACTTTCATTTTACAATCATATTCCATCCCTTCATAGTATTAACCCTTATTTTGTACATATATAAGTCTTTCTTTCTTTAAAATTTTGGGAGGCACTTTCTTCTAACAGACCAAAATACACCTCAAATGTAGTGTGTGGCACTGATCTATGCACCAGCCTGATCATATTTGATCATATTCTGTTTTTTTTTTTGTTTTTTTTGTTCTGTTTTTGTTTGTTTTTATCTTATTCTTTTTTTTTTCTCTTTCCTTTTTCTTTCTTTCCCTTTCTTTTCCCTGGTTTCAGGTCTTTTCTGATTTGTTTAGAGTATATTTTCTGGGGATGTTGTTACACTGTTAGCCTTTTGTTCTCTCATTCATCTATTCTCCTCTGGACAAAATGACAAGATGAAAAAAATCACCTCAACAAAAAGAACAAGAGTAGTACCGTCTGCCAGGGATCTACTCAATACAGACATTAGTATGATGTCAGAACTAGAGTTCAGAATGATGATTTTAAAGATACTAGCTGGGCTTGAAAAAAGCATGGAAATTACTAGAGAAACGCTTTCTGGAGAAATAAAATAACTAAAATCTAACCAAGTTCAAAACAAAAAGGATATTAAGGAGGTGCAATAAAAAATGGGGGCACTAACTGCTAGGACAAATGAGGCAGAAGAGAGAACCAGCGATACAGAAAACCAAATGATGGAAAATAAAGAAGCTGAGAAAAAGAGAGATAAACAACTATTGGATGATGAGGGCAGAATTCGAGAGATAAGCAATATCATAAGATGAAACATTAGAATAATTGGGATCCCAGAAGAAGAAGCAAGAGAGAGAGGGGCAGAAGGTATATTGGAGCAAGTTATAGCAGAGAACTTCCCTGATGTGGGGAAGGAAACAGGCATCAAATTCCAGGAGGCACAGAGAACACCTCTCAAAATCAATAAAAATAGGTCAACACCCTGACATCTAATAGTAAAACTTACGAGTCTCAGAGACAAAGAGAAAATTCTGAAAGCAGCTCAGGAGAAGAGATCTATAACCCATAATGGTAGAAATATTAGATTGGCAACAGACCTATCCACAGAGACCTGGCAGGCGAAAAGGACTGGCATGAAATAGTCAGAGCACTAAATGAGAAAAATATGCAGCCAAGAATACTATATCCAGCTCGGCTGTCATTGAAAATAGAAAGAGAGATCAAAAGCTTCCAGGACAAAAAAAAACTAAAGGAATTTGCAAACACAAAACCAGTCCTACAAGCAATATTGAAAGGGGTCCTCTAAGCAAAGAGAGAGCCTAAAAGCAGCATAGACCAGAAAGGAACACAGACAATATACAGTAACAGTCACCTTATAGGCAATACAATGGCACTAAATTCATATCTTTCAATAATTACCCTGAATGTAAATGGGCTAAATGCCCCAATCAAAAGACACAGGCTATCAGATTGGATTAAAAAACAAGACCCATTGATATGCTGTCTGCAAGAGACTCATATTAGACCAAAGACACCCCCAGATTGAAAGTGAGGGGGTGGAAAATCATTTACCATGATAATGGATACCAAAAGAAAGTGGGGATGGCAATCCTTATATCAGACAAATTAGATTTTAAACCAAAGACTGTATTAAGAGTCGAGGAAGGACACTATATCCTACTTTAAGGGTCTATCCAACAAGAAGATCTAAAATTGTAATTATCTATGCCCCTAACATGGGAGCAGCCAATTATCTAAGTCAATTAATAACAAAAGCAAAGAAACACATTGACAACAATACAATAATAGTGGGAGATTTTAACACCCCCTCACTGAAATGGACAGATCATCTAAGCAAAAGATCAATGAGGAAATAAAGACTTTAAATGACACACTGGACCAAATGGACTTCACAGATATATTCAGAACATTCCATCCCAAAGCAATGGAATACACATTCTTCTCTAGTGCACATGGAACATTCTCCAGAATAGATCACATCCTAGGTCACAAATCAGGTCTCAACCGGTACCAAAAGATTGGAATTATTCCCTGCATATTCTCAGACCACTATGCTTTGATGAATGAAACTAGAACTCAATCACAAGAGGAAAGTTGGAAAGAACTCAAAGATATGGAAGCTAAAGAACATCCTACTAAAGAATGAATGGGTCAACCAGGAAATTAAAGAAGAATTTAAAAACTTCATGGAAACCAATGACAATGAAAACACAATTGTTCAAATTCTTTGGGATACAGCAAAGGCAGGCCTAAGAGGAAAGTAGATAGCAATACAAGCCTTTCTCAGCAAACAAGAAAGGTCTCGAATACACAACCTAACCCTACAGCTAAAGGAGTTGGAGAAAGAACAGCAATTAAAGCCTAAACCCAACAGAAGAGAAACAATAAAGATCAGAGCAGAAATCAATGAACTAGAAACCAAAAGAACAGTAGAACAGATCAACGAAACTAGGAGCTGGTTCTTTGAAAGAATTAACAAGATTGATAAACCCCTGGCCAGACTTATCAAAAAGAAAAGAAAAATGACCCAAATCAACAAAATCATGAATGAAAAAGAGGAGACCACAACCAACACCAAAGAAATACAAACAATTATAAGAACATATTATGAGCAACTCTATGCCAGCAAATTAAATAACCTGGAAGAAATGGGTGCATTCCTAGAGATGTATCAGCTACCAACACTGAACCAGGAAGAAATAGAAAACCTGAACAGACCTATAACCACTAAGGAAATTGAGGCAGTCATCAAAAATCTCCCAACAAACAAAAGCCCAGGGCCAGATGGCTTCCTGAGGGAATTCTACCAATTATTTAAAGAAGAATTAATACCTATCCTTCTGAAACTGTTCCAAAAAAGAGAAATGGAGGGAAAACTTCCAAATTCGTTTTATAAGGCCACCATTACCTTGATCCCAAACCAGACAAAGACCCCATCAAAAAGGAGAATTACAGACCAATATTCTTGATGAACATGGATGCAAAAATTCTAACCAAAATACTAGCCAATATCCAACAGTACATTAAAAAAATTCTTCACCATGACCAAGTGGGATTTATCCCTGGGCTGCAAGGTTGGTTCAACATCTGCAAATCAATCAATGTGATACAATACATTAACAAAAGAAAGAGCAAGAATCATATGATCCTCTCAATAGATGCAGAAAAAGCATTTGACAAAGCACAGCATCTTTTCTTGATCAAAACTCTTCAGAGTATAGGGGTTGAGGGTACCTAACTCAATATCATAAAAGCCATCTATGAAAAACCCACAGCGAATATCATCCTCAATGGGGAAAAACTGAGAGCTTTCCCTCTAAGTTCAGGAACACTTCAGGGATGTCCACTATCACCACTGCTATTCAACATAGTATTAGAAGTCTTAACCACAGCAATCAGACAACAAAAAGAAATCAAAGGCATCCAAATCAGCAAAGAAGAAGTCAAACTTTCACTCTTTGCAGATTATATGATAGTTTATGTGGAATTCCCAAAAGACTCCACTCCAAAACTGCTAGAACTCATACAGCAATTCAGTAAAGTGACAGGATATAAAACCAGTGCCTAGAAATCAGTGGCTTTCCTATACACCAACAAGACAGAAGAAAGAGAAATTAAGGAGTCGATCCCATTTACAATTGCACCCAAAACCATAAGATACCTAGGAATAAATCTAACCAAAGAGGCAAAAGATCTGTACTCAGAAAACTATAAAATACTCATGAAAGGAATTAAGGAAGACACAAAGAAATGGAAACATATTCCATGCTCTTGGATTGGAAGAACAAATTTTGTGAAGATGTCAATGCTACCTAGAGCAATCTACACATTCAATGCAATCCCCATCAAAATACCATCCACTTTTTTCAAAGAAATGGAACAAATCATCCTAAAATTTGTATGGAACCGGAAAAGACCCCGAATAGCCAGAGGAATGTTGAAAAAGAAAAGCAAAGCTGGCGGCATCACAATTCTGGACTTCCAGCTCTATTACAAAGCTGTCATCATCAAGACAGTATGGTACTGGCACAAAAACGGACACATAGATCAATGGAATAGAATCGAGAGCCCAGAAATGGACCCTCAACTCTATGGTCAACTCATCTTTGACAAAGCAGGAAAGAATGTCCAATGGGCAAAAGACAGTCTCTTCAACAAATGGTGTTGGGATAATTGGACAGCCACATGCAAAAAAATGAAACTGGACCATTTCCTTATACCACACACAAAAATAGACTCAAAATGGTTGAAAGACTTCAGTGTGAGACAGGAGTCCATCCAAATTTTAAAGGAGAACACAGGCAGCAACCTCTTCGACCTCAGCCTCAGCAACTTCTTTCTATTAACATCGCCAAAGTGAAGGGAAGAAAGGGCAAAAATGAACTATTGGGATTTCATCAAGATAAAAAGCTTTTGCACAGCAAAAGAAACAGTCAACTAAACTAAAAGACAACCGACAGAATGGGAGAAGATATTTGCAAATGACATATGAGATAAAGGGCTAGTATCCAAAATCTATAAAGAACTTATCAAACTAAACACCTAAAGAACAAATGATCCAATCAAAAAATGGGCAGAAGACATGAACAGATATTTTTCCATAGAAGACATCCAAATGGCCAACAGACACATGAAAAAGTGCTCAACATTGCTCGGTATCAGGAAAATCCAAATCAAAACCTCAATGAGGTACCTCCTCACACCAGTCCGAATGGCTAAAATTAACATGTCAGGAAACAACAGATGTTGGCAGGGATGCGGAGAAAGGGGAACCCTCCTACACTGTTGGTGGGAATCCAAGCTGGTGCAACCACTCTGGAAAACAGTATAAAGATTCCTCAAAATGTTGAAAAAAGAGCTACCGTACAATCCAGCAATTGCCCTACTTGGTATTTACTCCAAAGATACAAATGTAGGGATAATGAAGGGGTACGTGCACCCCGATGTTTATAGCAGCGATGTCCACAATAGCCAAACTGTGGAAAGAGCCAAGATGTCCATTGACAGATGAATGGATAAAGAAGAAGTGGTATATATATGCAACAGAATATTATGCAGCCATCAAAAAGAATGAGATCTTGCAATGACGTGGATGGAAATGGAGGGTGTTATGCTGAGTGAAATAAGTCAATCAGAGAAAGACATGACCTCACTGATAGGAATTCTTAATCTCAGGAAACAAACCGAGGGTTGCTGGATTGGGGGTGGGTTAGGAGGGATGCGGTGGCTGGGTGATAGAACTGAGGGTTCTAGAGGGGAGAGGGGTGGGGGATGCCTTAGCCTGGTGATGGTATTAAAGAGGGCACGTTCTGTATGGAGCACTGGGTGTTATGCTCAAACAATGAATCATGGAACACTACATCACAAACAAATGATGTAATATATGGTTTTTAACATAACAATAAAAAAGCCTTTTATAGTAGTTCATAGTGTTTTCATATTGTTGCTTAATTTGGAATTTCATAATGTCAATTGATGTTGAGCATCTTTTTTTATATACTTTTTGCAAATATATGTTTTCTTTGGTGAGGTATCTATATAGATATTTTGATTATTTTAAAATCTGTTGTTCATTTTCTTATACTTGAGTTTTAAAAGTTCTTTACATACTTTGGATACAGCACCTTAATTAAATATTTACTCTGCAAATATTTTCTCTCAGTTTGGTGCTTGCTTGTCTTTTTATTCTCTTAAAAGTACCTTTCATGGAATAAAAGTATTAAATTTTAATGAAGTTCAGCTTACCAATTTTTTTTTCTTTCATGGATCATATTTTTGGTATGTATCTAAATCTTCACTACCAAATTGAAGGTCATGTAGATTTTCACCTCTTTTCTTCTAGAAGTTTTATAGTTTTGCATTTTATGCCGATTTCCATAACACATTTGGAGTTAATATTTGAATAACAATTTATTCAAATTTTGTGTCTCTTTAAGGTCTGTGTCTAGGTTTACTCGTTTAAATTTCTAAATATATATTGTGATTAAATGTATAACATAAGATTTACTATTTAACCATTTTTAAGTGTACAAATGTATTGACAGTTGGATTACTGAGGAACGAAAGGAGGGCAAGTAGGGAAGGCTTTCCTTCAAATATTCTGGAAGCACCAGCTGGTAGACTAATGAGGTCACATTCATGTCCACATTAGAATGGGCCAGCTCTGTCTTTTTATCCTTCTGCTAATTTGTAAGGGATGATCCTAGGGTAGGTATATTTGTGGACTGAAATTTCAGAGTTTAGTTGGGGCAGCTCTTCCAGTTCACCCATAGTCATTTTTCTGATAGTGCACAAACCCTGTAAGAGTATCTGGGTCATGACGGGTGACTAAATCAAATCCTCCACTGGAAACCATCACTTCTCTTTAACCCTCAGGCCATGTTCCTAAATCTGGTCAAACTCCTTCCTCATGTATGGGGCATTCTAGCTCTAATCTGGCTTATATCACAGTATCCCCAGACCATCGCATATATCTGGATTTGTTTGAGTTTCTCTTTTGACAAAGATTAAGGACTTTGTACATGGATCAAGTACTAATTTCCCAAGAATCAACTCATGTCCTTGTACATCGAAGGATAGGTATATTTACCGAGGATATGCCCGATCTTCACTATCTGGACTTATCTGTATCTCAACTCTGCTCTATCAAACATATCATTTGTGATTATTTGTGTATCTGTCTTCTTCTGTACTTTATAAGCTTCTGGAGCTCAAGGATTTATCAGATTACTTCTCAGATGCTTAATATATATTGGTTGAGTGAAACAGAGAAAGAAGAAACATGGTAGTTTTAGAAATTGATTAAAGCACTTCCAAAAAAGACAAAGATACTGAATGGTGAGAGCAAGGGCTTTCAGCAGGGCATAGAGAAGGTAGGTGCTGTAATTTCTGGTGAAAGAGAAGGAAGAGAAGGAGAAGGAGGGAGGAAGGGGGAGGCTTATATAAAAGGTCTGAAAGACCAAAAACATAGAATTTGCCACAGAAGAGGGAAGAGGCCACTAGAATACTGACTAGCTACTGATAGGATCCTATTCAAAGAAGCAAATGGACCTTCCAGACAGGTATTGGTTTAAGAAAGATCTAGGTCCACACAGCATGACCAACATTAAGGTAAAAAAGTCTGGAAAATTCCTCATTGCTGTGCCTTTTAGCGAAATGGAAGTAGGGGTGTATAAATAAATACTCCAGACATGCCCCTTCCTCTGGGCTCCTGGGGAAGCTGGAAACCTGCTTGCATTGGTTCAGAGCTCAGGAAAATTAAGGAACTTCTGATTTTTAACACTCAGATGATCTTTCTGGTTCCTGAGTGGTGAAGCCAGAAAAATGTGGCTTCAGTAATGTTCAGCTTGGGTTTCACCTTCGAGAAAAAAATTTTAGTTCTTTCTTTCTCTAGTATTAGCACCTTCCCAAGTCATTCCATCTTAGCATAAAGGGAATAGAAGGGATTTATTATCAGAAATTCTGAGTTCGGGGTGCCTGGATGGCTCAGTTGTTAAGCGTCTGTCTTCGGCTCAGGTCATGATCCCAGGGTCCTGTAATCGAGCCCTGCATCGGGCTTCCTGCTCAGCGGGAAGCCTGCTTCTCCCTCTCCCACTGCCCCTGCTTGTGTTCCTTCTTTTGCTGTGTCTGTCTCTGTTAAATAAATAAATAAAATCTTAAAAAAAAGAGAAAGTTCTGAGTTCAAAATCAGATAGCCTTAGTATGATGTAGTGATTAATAGCATGGTCTCTGGAATCATGCTTGGGTTTGAACCCTAGATCTACCTGTGCTATCTTGGGAAAGTTATGTTACTGTGTCTTAGTTTTTTCATCTGTTAAAATGGGGATTAGAATAATACTTATCCCACAGGATTGTTGTGACACTTAAACAAGGACACATGTGAAGTGCTTAAAAGAAATCTTGGAATATAGTATTGATAATAACAACAACTAGTATTAGTATTATATATTATTAGAATATGTAATGTTTATTATAATAATTATATAATAATTATAATAAACATAATATATAAATAATATAATAATTATTATGTGACCTTGAATAATCATTTAACTCCTCTTAATTTCTTTTTATTTGTCTCTAGGATGATGATAAACTTACCTTACGTTGTGAACACTATGATACACCACTCAGATCCCCCTTTAGTGAAGAATTGCTGTCCCAGCTATTGGGACTAGCTTTGGCAATAGCCTTTTGTTACCAGTCCTTGCAGGGATCTTGTCAGCTGCAAAGAAATGGTTTTTCCCAGGTCACTTCCTATCTCACTGGCCCACATACAATGACTGTTGGATATGGGAGTATAAAGGTCTGTTCTTTCTTTCCCTTCTTCTTACAGATCTTGACCCACAGACCCTTCTCAATCACTATTCTGCCTTCTAAACTTTATCTCAGGGTTAGTTCTAAAGGATCCCAACATGTGGCATCTGCTTCACAGAATTGTTGCCAGGATTAAGAGTAACAAAATATACAGTGTTTAACGCTATTGCTCAACAATGTGTTTCCTCACCCCTCTTCCTCACAACATGACAAGCTAAATATGTTTTGTGACCGCCCCCCCGCAAGGTACTCTATGCTTTCTACCTGAAACATGGCTGTCACTACTCACCCAAATTAAAAAAAAAAAATCCTTCTTAGGCCAATCTAAATCCATTATATTCTAGTTCAGGGTGCAGTTTGACAGCCCCGGATGATAAGAGGGACACAAGTTCAGCTGATTTAATAAAATCTGCTTACTTCTATCCTAAACACAAGACTACAGGTTAAGGTAAAGATTATGTATCTTTAGGCAATACCTGTTCCATGTATCACAGATAGAATCTCTGCTTCCTTACCCTAGTTTCCTCATCCCCCTGACTGAGTGTACATGTTTATCCATGATTCCATTTGTTGCTTTCCCAGGAAATATTCTTAATGGCATTAGACAAGACACTAATTTGCATAGAGACTCTCAAGGCCCTTTGTAAAGCAAAGAAATGCACATTCTTAAACAGTTACAATAACATTGACTACAACCATGAAAACAATTTTACAGCAGATTAAACACACTTAGTGAAAGAAGAATAGTGCAAAAGCAATTTCAACACTAGAGTTTAGTCAGCAGCTAGCAGAGAGCCCTAGAAATCATGGCCAGATATAGCATCCTACCTACCCTTTCTGGGTCATTTTTCTTTAGGTGAGTGGGAACTCCTGTCTAGTTTGGTAAGATTTCCTCCCTGAGATGAGGGATAAACTACAATGTGGGAGAAGAAGGAAGGAATAGCTAAATCAGAAAAGAAACCGGAGGAAAAATAGAGGACAAAATCTGTACAAACTATGGGAAACTTGGTGTGAGGCAAGGGGAAAAAAATATACATGAGGAGAATGGAGAAAATGGCTCTTATAATGTGGTGATAACCAGTCTGAAAGGAATGGATTCATAATTAGATGGGAAAAACTCTTTTCAGATAGTAAAGGGAAAAAAAGGGAAATGATTAAAACTGCCAATACAGAATTCCCAGTTTTAATTGGATTCCTATTTTTCTCCAGCCAGGTTTATTTTGTCCACCTCCTTTCTACTGAATGAGAATATTTCTTCTCTACATCTTCTCTACAATCTATAAAGGTCTCTCCTTATGCAGTGGTCCAGGACAGTTAGGCCTGATAGTTGCTGTCCATTGCTGAAAACGGCTGTCTTGCTAACACTGGTAATCAAGTTCTTTATGTGTGTTCCTTGGGGAAATCTGAACCAATGAATCTTGCTCTTAACTTCACAGTTGGTTTTCTTTGTGGCAAAAATCCAGGGACATTTTGGCACTTATAAATAATAAAAATAAATAACACTGGAAAGAGGCAAGCCCATCAACATCATTTAAAATCTCTGTATTGTAGGTTGACAAGTAATCACTGGACCTGGCCTAGAGAAGTCATTCTTGAAAAAGAGACAAAGGAATTGATTTTGTTGGGAATTTATCACCATAAGTATCAAACATATAAGCATGATTTTTGCTGAGGTGATGATTTTTCAGATTACGTCAGGCCTTTAGGAATAGAGTATGTGACCTCTTGCCCGTCTTTATATGTCTCCTATTTTTTTCATCACCTCTTGGAGTACCTGGAGTTGTCTGGATTAAATAATCTCCCATTCACAAATAAATGCTCTTGGAGAAAATAAAATTATAATCACACTAACCTTAAACAGAAAACATAGGTATAACTGGGAATAAGACAAAATTGTGACATCTTGCTGAAAGTAAGTTTCTTCCTGATTGAGGTACAATGTGGAAGTAATTAAGCAAGGACTAAAATATTTGTAAGCAGTGTTGTGAGTTAAATTATGTCCTCCAAAAGAAAATATAATCATGTTATAAATTCCAACACCTTTTAATATGACTTTGTTTGGAAATAGAATCATTTCAGTTTTAACCAATTAAGATGAAATCATTAGGGTGGGCTCTAATCTAATAGGACTTTTGTTCTTGTAAATCAGGTATATTTGGACACAAAAATGTACAGAGAAGACGGTGTGAAGGAACACAGAGTAAACTCCACGTGAAGATGGAGGAATTGGGTGATGCATCTACAAGTCAAAGATCACCTGGGGCTACCAAGAAGTTGGAGAGGGACATGGAACAGTCCATTTCCTAGTACGTTCAGAGGGAGCATTGTTCTGCTAACACCTTGATTTCAGACTTCTAACCTCCAGAACGGTGAGACAATAAACTTGAGCTGTTTCAAGCCATTTAGTTTGTGGTACTTTGTTACAGAAGCCCTAGCAAACTAATATAGGGGGTTCTAAGAAGTTTCATGGGTCTTTCTACATTTATATGTTATTTATTATTTTTCTTCTAGACTTAGAACGTCTAATTCTTGGCCATCTTCCACTTAGCATAGGCTTGAAATCTTGTACTGGGATCTGTCCAAGAAAGAAAATGGTTCCAATTTTCCATTGAGAATTGTAAAAAGGATTCATAGGAGAAGAAGGAGGAGCAAGAGGAGGGTAAGGAGGAAACTGATGGAAGTGATGGTGATTGAGATGGAGAAAGAGACAGTAGTGAAGGAGGATGAAGAAGTATATTCAATGTCTTCTGTGTGTCAGTCTCTGTTATCCTTCTCTATGTGCTTTCTCAGTTAATGTTTTCAATACCCTATGTGTTAGGTGGTAAGTTATCTATTTCACCAGCTCATGGAAGTAAATGGCATACTCAATTGCAAATTAATAAAATAATCTAAAGTTAAGAGTACATTCACCTGTATAAAACTAAACAAAATTCACTTTCCTAAAGTGGTTTAAAGCAAATGAGGTTTAATTTTTCCCCAAATATAAAAAATCTGGGGTAAGAAGATGTTGCCAATGATCAAGCACTTAGATAGTATAAACACTGATATTCCTGTTATTCTATTGGATTTTTCTTCATTCTTGAGGTTTCAGGGTCATAATATGGTAATTGTAGCTTCAGATCTTATATGTGGAATCAAGGTAAGAAAAAGAGGGAATGATAACATCGATGTTAACTATTTCTTTTGTTAGAAAAGAAATACCAGAAGGTCTTAAATTAACATATATTTTATTGATATGGGCTGTTTCCCATAGCCACACTTAATGGTCATCTTGGTGGGAAAATAAGTATTGAGTTTTCTAGCCTGTACAGTGGAATAATAAGAGGAAATAGTGTTGGTGGTATCTTTTGGGTTAGCCAAAATATAATGTGTGCCACAGTAGCAGAGTGAGAACACAAACCTGAACTTCCTATGAATGTCATATTCTTTCTTCCACAAACCTTTCTTATGGTGAGATGGCTAGCCTGTTTTCTACAGGCATATCTTTTGTTCTGTAGGGTCAGATCCCTTGAATAAAACTATGCCTTTATGCTAGGCTACTGTAGTATTCTGATCTAATTTCTCTGCATAGGAATAATGTGGTATAAAAGGAACTATACTATCTCAGGAGACAGTTGACCTGGATACTAGTCCCAATTTTGTCATAAATTTCCAAACATTTTCCCTCTATGCCTTGGAGTAAAATTGAAACAATTAAGCCTAACTAACATATTCTATCCCACATAGTTTTGTGATGTACTTGAAAGTAATTTGGGAAGTTCCATATGCGTTTTTGACTGGATTAATAGTAATAATGTCATAAAGAACCATTACCAATATTTGTAAAGTGTTTTATAGCTTAAAATTACTTTCAAAATGCACATTATCTCATTTGAGCCTCATAATAGCCACTATCAAGTAGACAGAATGAGAAATCATCTTGAATAAAAACTGTCTTTGTAACCAAATTTCTCCCACCCTCAAATTATTACAATTCAAGTAGGGATATTCAACTATCCTAAAGCTATTTTTCATGCACATCATTTTTTTAGCAGCCTATATTTCATACATTATAGTAAATAGAAAGTTTCCAAACCTGTTTATAACCTCTCCATTTCTGTGATTCTCCCTTAGCCTCTAGCCACAATTTTTAAGGTAGTAATTAGTTTGATACTCTCTTCCCTGCTCCTTATCTGTCTCCTACCAGCCCATCAAATTCAGCTTCAAACTGACATGATCAAACACATGAGACCAAGTGATTCTCTGCTCCTTCCTGGGAAATGCAGGCTGAATTGGGGAATGAGTTTATGAGAATGCCAGTATTTCTTATGAGGGAATTATTTTACCTGAATTTTGGTGATGAATATCTGAATCCAGAAGTCCCAGGCAAGAGTCTTTGGTTAAAGGCCATTTTTTTTTAAAAGAGATGAACCATAAAAATAGTGGAAGTGGTTAGAGTGCCTCTGGGATGGTGAACTTCCCAAATCATAGGGGCCAGCTGGGAAGGGTGAGGGTGCTGAGGGAAGGTCAAACAGCAGCTTCTATGGTCAGATTCCTTTGATTTCCTTTCCAACTTTATTGTGCCCAGAATGATGCTCATCCATAGTGAGAGAGTGACACTTTTTTTTTTTTCTTGTGAAACTAAGGAACTCCGTGATTCATGGTATTACACTCAGAGAATCATTCAGTTGCTTTGGAAAGATGGTCCTATTTTGGTTACTGTCAACATGATACTGATATTGACCAATTTTTCTTTCTATCTTAGGTCTTCGTAGCCACCCTGAGAACTAATCCCAAATATTGAAAATGAGCTTCTGAGGACTGCTTTCCCAAAGACCTTCCTCCCAGTAGTTCTTCCCTTTAAGAATAGCTTCAGCTTGTATTGTACACCCATTAAGAAAGAACATTTTGATGAGGACTTCAATATCTCAGAAGAAGTGGGCAGAAGATAAAAATGGGGAATTGAGTAATCTAGATGTAAGAATTTGTTTAAGGGAACTACATGAGGGTCCTGAAGCTATTTATCTCCTCTTAGTTATTTCTTTTCAGCAAGAAATTAAGGAAAGAGTCTAGATCTACAGTTAGAGCTTTTTGTATTCACTGTCCAGGTACTTTGTATACCCCAGATCATCCCTATGCTGATGGCTATGAAAGAAAGGGCTCCTTGAGGATAGGATCCATTTGCTCTAAACCCCTTATTCTTCATTGGAATCTTGAAAACATAGTTGTTGGGAACTGAGAAAGTAACATTCCCTGGAATCTGAACTCTCATTTTTTCTCCAAATCCCTTCCATGGCTTGTCTATTTCTTCTCCTGAGACTTTCAAGAGCTGGGCTTGATGGTGCCTGAATTCATGAAAAACTGCATGAAGGCAAGAAAAGCTACTTCTTATCTAAGACCAGTTGTCCCAGGGTCTTCCAGAAGTGCTACAATTGGGGGTAGGGTCTGGAATATAAATGGAGACACTATAGGGTGGTCCAGGTACAGGCAGTGGACATCAATCATGTTTCATTTTCCCAGGTACTTAGAAATGGGGGAGGAGGGAGCTTCAAACAGTGCTATGTCATGGATTATTAATTTTTTTAGATTATTTTGTACCATTAAATGTTTTGAAAAAAGTCAATAACAAAAATGTTTTGGGAGGAGTAGGAGACCTAGATTTCGTCTGGTCTCAGGAATTCAGCTGAATAGGGATCACACCATTCTCAACACCTACGAACTCAACAGGAGATCAAAGAGGAGAGTAGCAACAACTATCTGAACAGAGAAGCAACCACTTACTGGAGGAGTCATATTTTATCCCTTCATAGTAGTTACCCTTATTTTTGGCATATATATATAAGTTGTTCTCTCTTTAAAATTTTGAGATACAGTTTCTTCGAACAGATAAAAATATACCGTAAATCACTAGTGTATGGCTCTGTTCTAGTCTCCTGCCTGATCACATTGTCTCCCTATTTTCTTTTTTTTTAAATCTTTCTTTTTTCAAACAACTTCTTATCTTATCAAGTCCTTTTATAAAATCTTTTATAATTTTCATCTTTACAGTCATCTTCTATCCCTTCATTGTATCAACCCTTATTTTGTACATATATGTCTTTCTTCCTTTAAAATTTTAGGAGGCACTTTTTTCTAACAGACCAAAATACGCCCAAAATCTAGTGTGTGGCACTGATCTATGCACTAGCCTGATAATATTTGATCACATTCTGCTTTTTTTGTATTGTTCTGTTTTTGTTTTTATCTTTTTTTTCTTTTTTTTTCTCTTTCTTTTTTCTTTCTTTCCCTTTCTTTTCCCCTGGTTTCATGTCTTTTCTGATTTGTATACAGTATACTTGCTGGGGACGTTGTAAACCTGTTAGCATTTTGTTCTCTCATTCATCTAGTCTCCTCTGGACAAAATGACAAGACGAAAAAAATCACCTCAGCAAAAAGAACAAGAGGTAGTACCGTCAGCCAGGGACCTACTCAATACGGACATTAGTACAATGTCGGACCTAGAGTTCAGAATCATGACTTTAAAGATACTAGCTGGGCTTGAAAAAAGCGTGGAAGTTATTAGAGAAACCCTTTCTGGAGAAATAAAAGAACTAAAATCTAACAAGTCGAAATCAAAAAGGCTATTGATGAGGTCCAATCAAAAATGGGGGCACTAACTGCTAGGATAAATGAGGCAGAAGAGAGAATCAGTGATATAGAAGACCAAATGATGGAAAATAAAGAGGCTGAGAAAAAGAGAGAGAAACAACTACAGGATCACGAGGGCAGAATTCGAGAGATAAGCGATACGATAAGACGAAACAACATTAGAATAATTGGGATCCCAGAAGAAGAAGAAAGAGAGAGAGGGGCAGAAGGTATATTGGAGCAAATAATAGCAAAGAACTTCCCTAATGTGAGGAAGGAAACAGGCATCAAAATCCAGGAGGCACAGAGAACCCCTCTCAAAATCAATAATAATAGGTCAACACCCCGACATCTAATAGTAAAACTTACGAGTCTCAGAGACAAAGAGAAAATCCTGAAAGCAGCTCGGGAGAAGAGATATGTAACCTACAATGGTAGAAGCATTAGATTGGCAACAGACCTATCGACAGAGACCTGGCAGGCCAGAAAGGACTGGCAAGATATCTTCAGAGCACTAAACGAGAAAAATATGCAGCCAAGAATACTATATCCAGCTAGGCTGTCATTGAAAATAGGAGAGATAAAAAGCTTCCAGAACAAACAAAAACTAAAGGAATTTGCAAACACGAAACCAGCCCTCCATGAAATATTGAAAGGGGTCCTCTAAGCAAAGAGAGAGCCTAAAAGCAGCAAAGATCAGAAAGGAACACAGACAACATACAGTAACAGTCACCTTACAGGCAATACAATGGCACTAAATTCATACCTTTCAATAGTTACCCTGAATGTAAATGGGCTCAATGCCCCAATCAAAAGACACAGGCTATCAGATTGGATTAAAAAACAAGATCCATCAATATGCTATCTGCAAGAGACTCATTTTAGACCCAAAGGCACCCACAGATTGAAAGTGAGGGGGTGGAAAACCATTTACCATGCTAATGGACACCAAAAGAAAGCTGGGGTGGCAATCCTTATATCAGACAAACTAGATTTTAAAACAAAGACTGTAATAAGAGATGAGGAAGGACACTATATCCTACTTAAAGGGTCTATCCAACAAGAAGATCTAACAATTGTAAATATCTATGCCCCGAACATGGGAGCAGCCAATTATATAAGGCAATTAATAACAAAAGCAAAGAAACACATTGACAACAAGACAATAATAGTGGGGGACTTTAACACCCCCCTGACTGAAATGGACAGATCATCTAAGCAAAAGATCAACAAGGAAATAAAGACTTTAAATGACACACTGGACCAAATGGACTTCACAGACATATTCAGAACATTCCATCCCAAAGCAACGGAATACACATTCTTCTCTAGTGCCCATGGAACATTCTCCAGAATTGATCACATCCTAGGTCACAAATCAGGTCTCAACCGGTACCAAAAGTTTGGGATCATTCCCTACATATTTTCAGACCACAATGCTTTGAAACTAGAACTCAATCACAAGAGGAAAGTCGGAAAGAACTCAAATACATGGAGGCCAAAGAGCATCCTACTAAAGAATGAATGGGTCAACCAGGAAATTAAAGAAGAATTTAAAAAATTCATGGAAACCAATGAAAATGAATACACAACTGTTCAAAATCTTTGGGATACAGCAAAAGCAGTCCTGAGAAGAAAGTATATAGCAATACAAGCCTTTCTCAAGAAACAAGAAAGGTCTCAAATATACAACCTAACCCTACACCTAAAGGAGCTGGAGAAAGAACAGCAAATAAAGCCTAAACCCAGCAGGAGAAGAGAAATCATAAAGATCAGAGCAGAAATCAATGAACTAGAAACCAAAAGAACAGTAGAACAGATCAACGAAACTAGGAGCTGGTTCTTTCAAAGACTTAAAAAGATTGATAAACTCCTGGCCAGACTTATCAAAAAGAAAAGAGAAATGACCCAAATCAACAAAATCATGAATGAAAGAGGAGAGATCACAACCAACACCAAAGAAATACAAACAATTATAAGAACATATTATGAGCAACTCTATGCCAGCAAATTAGATAACCTGGATGAAATGTGTACATTCCTAGAGATGTATCAACTACCAAAACTGAACCAGGAAGAAATAGAACACCAGAACAGACCTATAACCACTAAGGAAATTGAAGCAGTCATCAAAAATCTCCCAAGAAACAAAAGCCCAGGGCCAGATGGCTTCCCAGGGGAATTCTACCAAACATTTCAAGAAGAATTAATACCTATTCTTCTGAAACTGTCCCAAAAAATAGAAATGGAAGGAAAACTTCCAAATTCATTTTATGAGGCCACCATTACCTTGATCCCAAAACCAGACAAAGATCCCATCAAAAAGGAGAATTACAGACCAATATCCTTGATGAACATGGATGCAAAAATTCTCACCAAAGTACTAGCCAATAGGATCCAACAGTACATTAAAAGGATTATTCACCACGACCAAGTGGGATTTATCCCTGGGCTGCAAGGCTGGTTCAACATCCGCAAATCAATCAACTTGATACAATACATTAACAAAAGAAAGAACAAGAATCATATGATCCTCTCAATAGATGCAGAAAAAGCATTTGACAAAGTACAGCATCCTTTCTTGATCAAAACTCTTCAGAGTATAGGGATAGAGGGTACATACCTCAATATCATAAAAGCCATCTACGAAAAACGTACAGCGAATATCATTCTCAATGGGGAAACGCTGAGAGCTTTTCCCCTAAGGTCAGGAACGCAGCAGGGATGTCCACTCTCACCACTGCTATTCAACATAGTATTAGAAGTCCTAGCCACAGCAATCAGACAACAAAAAGAAATCAAAGGCATCGAAATCGGCAAAGAGGAAGTCAAACTCTCACTCTTTGCAGATGATATGATACTGTATGTGGAAAACCCAAAAGACTCCACCCCAAAACTGCTAGAACTCATACAGGAATTCAGTCAAGTAGCAGGCTATAAAATCAATGAACAGAAATCAGTGGCATTCCTATACAACAACAACAAGACAGAAGAGGGACAAATCAAGGAGTCGATCCCATTCACAATTGCACCCCAAACCATAAGATACCTAGGAATAAATTTACCCAAAGAGGCAAAGGATCTGTACTCAGAAAACTATAAAATACTCAGGAAAGAAATCGAAGAAGACACAAAGAAATGGAAAAACGTTCCATGCTCATGGATTGGGAGAACCAACATTGTGAAAATGTCAATGCTACCTAGAGCAATCTACACATTCAATGCAATCCCCATCAAAATACCATCCACTTTTTTCAAAGAAATGGAACAAATCATCCTAAAATTTGTATGAAACCAGAAGAGACCCCGAATAGCCAGAGGAATATTGAAAAAGAAAAGGAAAGCTGGCGGCATCACAATTCTGGACTTTCAGCTCTATTACAAAGCTGTCATCATCAAGACAGTATGGTACTGGCACAAAAACAGACACATAGATCAATGGAACAGAATCGAGAGCCCAGAAATGGACCCTCAACTCTACGGTCAACTTACCTTTGACAAAGCAGGAAAGAATGTCCAATGGAAAAAAGACAGTCTCTTCAACAAATGGTGTTGGGAAAATTGGACAGCCACATGCAGAAGAATGAAACTGGACCATTTCCTTACACCACACACAAAAATAGACTCCAAATGGTTGAAAGACCTAAACGTGAGACAGGAGTCCATCAAAATCCTAAAGGAGAACACAGGTAGCAACCTCTTCGACCTCAGCTGCAGCAACTTCTTCCTAGAAACATCGCCAAAGGCACGGGAAGACAGGGCAAAAATGAACAATTGGGATTTCATCAAGATAAAAAGCTTTTGCACAGCAAAAGAAACAGTCCACAAAACCAAAAGACAATCGACAGAATGGGAGAAAATATTTGCAAATGACATATCAGATAAAGGGCTAGTATCCAAAATCTATAAAGAACTTATCCAACTCAACACCCAAAGAACAAATAATCCAATCAAGAAATGGGTAGAAGACATGAACAGACATTTTTCCAAAGAAGACATCCAAATGGCCAACAGGCACATGAAAAAGTGCTCAACATCGCTCGGCATCAGGGAAATCCAAATCAAAACCTCAATGAGATACCACCTCACACCCGCCAGAATGGCTAAAATTAACCAGTCAGGAAACGACAGATGTTGGCGGGGATGTGGAGAAAGGGGAACCCTCCTACACTGTTGGTGGGAATGCAAGCTGGTGCAACCACTCTGGAAAACAGTATGGAGGTTCCTCAAACAGTTGAAATTAGAGCTACTATTCGATCCAGCAATTGCACTGCTGGGTATTTACCACAAAGATACAAATGTAGGGACCCGAAGGGGTACGTGCACCCCAATGTTTATAGCAGCAATGTCCACAATAGCCAAACTGTGGAAAGAGCCAAGATGTCCATCGACAGATGACTGGATAAAGAAGATGTGGTATATATACACAATTAAATATTATGCATCCATCAAAAGGAATGAGGTCTTGCCATTTGCAACGACGTGGATGGACCTGGAGGGTGTTATGCTTAGTGAAATAAGTCAATCAGAGAAAGACATGTATCCTATGACCTCACTGATATGAGGAATTCTTAATCTCAGGAACAAACTGAGTGTTACTGGAGTGGTTGGTTTTGGGAGGGATGGGGTGGTTGGGTGATAGACATTGGGGAGGGTATGTGCTACGGTGAGCACTGTGAATTGTGTAAGACTGTTGAATCACAGATCTGTACTTCTGAAACAAATAACGGAACACATTTTAAGAAAAAAGAAAAAGAAGAAGATAGCAGGAGAGGAAGAATGAAGGGGAGTAAGTCAGAGGGGGAGACGAACCAGGAGAGATGATGGACTCTGAAAAACAAACTGAGGTTTGTAGAGGGGAGGAGGGTAGGGGGATGGGTTAGCCTGGTGATGGGTATTAAAGAGGGCACATTCTGCGTGGAGCACTGGGTGTTATGAACAAACAATGAATCATGGAACACTACACCAAAACAAATGATGTAATAATATATGGTGATTAACATAACAATAAAAAATTAAAAAAAAATAAAAAATGTTTTGGATAAATTAATCCTCTATGAAACATTGCATAAATCAATTGAAAACTAAAATGGGCAAAAAGAGAGAGTTTTTCCATTCTTAATAAATATATCTATGAGAAATGATGTTCTAAGGAGGTAGCAAGAAACAGATGCTCCCTGATGCTATAACAAAGTTTTCTTGAGGAAAAAATGTATTACAAATTCCAGGATCATTAATACACAGAATGTGTATCTCAAATTTTAAAAAAAAGTGCTAATCTTGAGAAGAGTTGCTTTATTGTAAAACAAGGGACTGGTGTTTTTAGCGTAGGGGAGCTGTCTAACATGCTTATACTAGGGGTACTGATACATCTTTTATTACCCAATTCATGGCACTGCCTGGTATAGAAATCTAGTTTGAAAATACAAGTTTTCACTATGGTCTGAGACTTTCTTTTTTAGAAGAAGTAAATAATTAACTTTTCTTTCTGTTTTTCTCTATCATTTTCCCCCTCCTCCTTTTTCCTACTTGTTCACTCCCTTTATCTCCCCTCTTGTTGAGTCCTCTCAGTACTCCTCCTCTCTCTTCGGCTTTCACTATTTAACTTCGTATTACAGAGCTGGAGGTGGTACTTATATTTTTATTTCATGCTACAGCTCTGTGATGGAGGCTAATGAGGAAAGCTGTTAGAATTGGAAATACTTCAAGGGCAAGAAAGGGTAAGGTTAGAAATAAAATTCAAGAGATTGATTCTATCGAGACCTTCTGGGATTCTCTGGTATGGCAGATTCATTATTTTGTGAGATGATAGCTGATTGTGTCTGAAGAGCTTGAGAGAGTGATTTAGATCACGTCCATTACCTGTCAGCAAACAATATCTCAAGCAGTATCATAAAGTGAAACAGTATACCTGTGCCACTGATAATTATTCAGGTTGCCATTTCATCTTGGTCAGAAGAAACTGAACAGCCAACATTAGATAATGTTTTTTATTTAATACCACACTATTTATTAAGGTCATTAATTTATCCTGTTTAGTTAGATAAATTTTGCTAATTAAATACATATACTCATAAAACTACTGCAAAAACATGATACAGAATATTTCCATCACCCACAAAGTTTTGTTTGTGCTCTTTTATATAACTCGACCCTTCCCAACAAGAAACCTATACTCTGAGTTTCATCACCATAGATTAGATTTGATTGTTTTTCAACTTCATATAACTGAAATCACACAGCATGTGCTCTTTTGTGTCTGGCTTATTTCACTCAGAAATATTTCTGAGATTCAGCAATTTTATTCCACTTATCAGGGTTTTTTTTTATTGCTGAGTAGTATTCCATTATATGATTGTTCCAAGGTTTGGTTATTCATTCTTCAGTTGATGAATATTTAGGTTGTTTTCAGTTTTCAGCTGTTATGAATAAGGTTGATGTAAGTATTCTTGCACAATCCATTCATAAACACATCTTTTAAACTTTCTTTGGTAAATAGCTAAGAGCAAAATTGGTCAGATGTGTACTTTATTAAAAAAAAATCTGTAAGAGAGATTGCCAAAGTAAATACTTCATTTTAATTTCCTCAGCTATGTATGAAAGTTCTAGTAACTTCACAACCTTGACAATATATGATATTGTCAGAACTTTCAAAAAATTTATTTTAGTGATTTTAGTGGGTTAGAAATGGTGGGATTCTCTTTGTGGGATTAATTTGCATTACCCTGATAAATAATAATGCTGAACATGATGATTTCACATGCTTATTAGTATTCCTGTGTCTTCTTTCCTGAAGAGCCTGTTTGAATTTTGTGCCCATTTTCACTTAAGTTATTGTTGTTGTTGTTCATTTAACTTTTTAAAATTTAATGTAATTTAATTATGTTATGTCAGTCACCCTACAATACATTATTAGTTTTTGATGTAGTGATCCACGATTCATTGTTTTCATATAACACCCAGTGCACCATGCAGTACATACTCTCCTTAACACCCATCACCGGGCTAACACATCCCCCACCCCTCTCCCCTCTAAAACCCTCAGTTTGTGTCTCGGAGTCCATAATCTCTCATGGTTCCTCTCCCCTCTCCAATTTCCCCCCCTTCACTTTTCCCTTCATTCTCCTAATGTCCTACATACTATTCCTTATGTTCCACAAATAAGCAAAACCATATCATAATTGACTTTCTTGGCTTGATTTATTTCACTTAGCATAATCTCCTCCAGTCCCATCCATGTTGATGTAAAAGTTGGGTATTCATCCTTTCTGATGGCTGAGTAATATTCCA
This sequence comes from Eumetopias jubatus, assembly GCF_037043125.1. Lineage (NCBI taxonomy): Eukaryota > Metazoa > Chordata > Mammalia > Carnivora > Otariidae > Eumetopias > Eumetopias jubatus. The sequence continues at coordinate 83,652,114 of NW_028274819.1, read as the reverse complement.
TTGTATATGTGGACTACATCTTCCTTATCCATTCATCTCTTGAAGGGGATCTTGGCTCTTTCCACAATTTGGCTATTACGGACATTGCTGCTATGAACATTGAGGGGCATATGGCCCTTCTTTTCACTACATCTGTGTCTTTGGGCTAAATACCCAGTAGTGCAATTGCTGGGTCATAGGGAAGCTCTATTTTTAATTTTCTGAGGCACATCCACAGTGTTTTCCAAAGTGCTGTACCAACTTGCATTCCCACCAACAGTGTAAGAAGGTTCCCCTTTATCCACAACCTCTCCAACATTTGTTGTTTCTTGCCTTGTCCATTTTTGCCATTCTAACTGGTGTAAGGTGGTATCTCAATGTGGTTTTGATTTGAATTTCCCTGATGGCTAATGATGATGAACATTTTTTCATGTCTGTTAGCCATTTGTATGTCTTCTTTTGAAAAGTGTCTGTTCATGTCTTCTGTCCATTTATTGACTTGATTATCTGTTTTTTGGGTGTTGAGTTTGAGAAGTTCTTTATAGATCTTGGAAATCAGCCTTTTGTAGTGTCATTTGCAAATATCTTTTCACATTCTGTGGGTTGCCCCTTTGTTTTGTTGACTGTTCCTTTGCTGTGCAGAAGATTTTTATCTTGATGAAGTCCCAAAAGTTCATTTTTGCTTTTGTTTCATTAGCCTTTGGAGATGTATCTTGAAAGAAGCTGCTGTGGCTGATGTCAAAGAAGTTACTGCCTATGTTCCCTAGGATTTTGATGGAATCCTGTCTCACACTGAGGTCTTTCATCCATTTTGAGTTTATCTTTTTGTATGGTGTTAGAGAATGGTCGAGATTCATTCTTCTGTATATGGCTGTCCAATTTTCTCAGCACCACTTATTGAAGAGACTGTCTTTTTTCCATTGCATATTTTTTCCTGCTTTGTCAAAGATTATTTGGCCATAGAGTTGAAGGTCCATATCTGAGCTCTATATTCTGTTCCATTGGTCTATGTGTCTGTTTTTGTGCCAGTACCATGCTGTCTTGGTGATCACTGCTTTGTAATATAGCTTGAAATCAGGCAACGTGATGCCCCCAGCTGTTTTTCTTTTTCAATATTTCCTTGGCGATTCAGGGTCTTTTCTGATTCTATACAAATTTTAGGATTGTGTGTTCCAGCACTTTGAAAAATGTCATTGGAATTTTAATCAGGATGGCGTTGAAGGTATAGATTGCTCTGGGCAGCCTAGACATTTTAACGATGTTTATTTGTCCGATCCATGAGCATGGAATGCTTTTGCATCTTTTTGTGTCTTCTTCAAATTTCTTTCATGAGCGTTCTGTAGTTCCTAGAGTATAGACCCTTTTCCTCTTGGTTAGGTTTATTCCAAGGTATCCTATGATTTTTGGTGCTATTGTAAATGGAATTGTTTTTCTAATTTCTCTTTCTACAGTTGCATTGTTAGTGTATAAGAAAGCAACTGATTTCTGTGCATTGATTTTGTATCCTGAAACATTATTGAATTGCTGTATGAGTTCTGGTAATATGGGGATGGAGTCTTTTGGATTTTCCACATAAAGAATCATGTCATCTGTGAAGAGAGAGAGTTTGAGTTCTTCTTTGCCAATTTGAATACTTTTTTAGTTGTTGTTGCCTGATTGCTGTTGCTAGGACTTCTAGTACTATGTTGAACAATAGTGGCAAGAGTGGGCATCCTTGTCGTGTTCTTGATCTTAAAGGAAATGTTCTCAGTTTTTCCCCATTAAGGATGATATTCGCTGTGGGTTTTTCATAGATGAATTTTATGAAATTGAGTAATGTTCCCTCTACCCCTATACTCTGAAGAGTTTTAATCAGGAAAGGATGCTGTATTTTGTCAAATGCTTTTTCTGCATCAACTGAGAGGACCATATAGTTCTTCTCTCTCCTCTTATTAATGTGTTTTATCACATTGATTGATTTGTGAATGTTGAACAGCCCTTACATCCCGGGGATAAATCCCACTTGGTTGTGGTGGATGATCCTTTTAATGTATTGTTGGATCCTATTAGCTAGGATCTTGTTGAGAATTTTGGAATCCATATTCATCAGGGATATCGGTCTGAAATTCTCCTTTTTGATGGGGTCTTTGCCTGGTTTGATGATTAAGGTAATGCTGGCCTCATAGAATGAGTCTGGAAGCTTTCCTCCTGTTTCTATTTTTTGAAACAGCTTCAGGAGAATAGGTATTATTTCTTCTTTGAATGTTTGGTAGAATTCCCCAGGGAATCCATCAGGCCCTGGACTCTTGTTTTTTGGGAAGTTTTTGATCACTGCCTCAATGTCGTTACTGGTTATTGGCCTATTCAGGTTGTCAATTTCTTCCTGTTTCAGTCTTGGCATTTTATAGGTTTCCAGGAAGGCCTCCATTTCTTCCAGGTTGCTTAATTTATTGGAATATGGTTGTTGATAATAATTTCTAATAATTGTTTCTATTTCCTTGGTGTTAGTTGTGATCTCTCCCCTTTCAGTCATAATTTTATTAATTTGGGTCCTTTCTCTTTTCTTTTGGATAAGTCTGGCCAGTGGTTTATCGATCTTATTAATTCTTTCAAAGAACCAGCTTCTAGTTTCTTTGATCTGATCTACTGTGTTTCTGGTTTCTAATTCATTGATCTCTGCTCTAATCTTAATTATTTCTCTTCTAATACATGGCTTAGGCATCATTAGTTGTTTTTTCTCTAGTTCTTTAAGGTGTAAAGTTAGTTGGTGTGGGGATTTTTCTATTTTTTTGAGTGAGGCTTGGATGGCTATGTATTTCGCCCTTAGGACCACCTTTGCACTATCCCACAGGTTTTGGACTGATGTATTTTCATTCTCATTGGTTTCCATGAATTGTTTAAGTTCTTCTTTGATTTCTTGGTTGACCCAAACATTCTTGAGCAGAGCGGTCTTCAGCTTCCAAGTTTGTATTTCTTCCAATTTTTTTCTTGTGAATTAGTTCCAGTTTTAAAGCAGTATGGTCTGAGAATATGCAAGGAATAATCTGAGTCTTTTGCTATTGGTTGAGATCTGATTTGTGACCCATATGTGGTCTATTCTGGAGAAAGTTCCATGTGCACTAGAGAAGTGAGTATTCTGTTGTTTTAGGGTGGAATGTTCTGTATATATCTATGAGGTCTATCTGGTCCAGTGTGTCATTCAGTGTTCTGGTTTCTTTGTTGATTTTCTGCTTAGATGATCTGTCTATTGCTGAGAGTGGAGTGTTGAGGTTTCCTACAATTAATGTATTGTTATTAATATGACTCTTTATTTTGGTTAACAGTTGGCTTATGTAGATGGCCGCTCCCATGTTGGGGGCATAGATATTTACAATTAGATCTTCTTGTTGGATAGACCCTTTAAGAATGATATAGTGTCCTTCTGTGTCTCTAACTACAGTCTTTAGTTTAAAATCTAATTTGTCTGATATAAGAATTGCTACCCCTAATTTCTTTCGAGGTCCTTTGGCATGGAATATGGATCTCCATCCCTTCACTTTCAGTCTGGGTGTATCTCTAGGTTCAGAATGTGTCTCTTGTAGACAGCATATGGATGGGTCCTGTCTTTTTATCCAATCTGCAACCTTGTGCCATTTTATGGGAGCATTTAGGCCACTCACGTTGAGAGTGATTATTGAAAGATATGAATTAATTGTCATCATGTTGCCTGTGAAATCCTTGTTCCTATAGATTTTCTCTGTAAATTTCTGTTCTATATCACTCTTGGGGTGTTTCTCCGTTTATAGAACCCCTCTTAATGTTTCTTGCAGGGCTGGCTTTGTGGTCAAATATTCTTTCATTTTCTGCTGGTCTTGGAAGCTCTGCATCTCTCCATTCATTCTAAATGACAGCCTTGCCAGATAAAGTATTCTTGGCTGCATGTTCTTCTTTTTAGAACCCTGAATATGTCTTGCCAGCCCTTTCTGGTAGAGTGTGAAAAAAACATCAGTCCAAAACCTGTGGGATAGTGCAAAGGCAGTCCTAAGGAGGAAATACATAGCCATCCAAGCCTCACTGGATAGGTCTGACATGATTCTGATGTTCCTCCCTTTGTATGTAAAGAATCTCTTCCCCCTAACTGCCCTTAAGATGGTTTCCTTGGTTCTAAGATTTTGGAGTTTTGCTATTACATGTCGGGGCATTGGCCTGCTTTCCTTCATCTTGGGAAGGGTCCTCTCGGCCCCTAGGACACGAATGTTTGTTTCATTCCCCAGATTAGGGAAGTTCTCAGCTACAATTTGCTTAAATACATCTTCTAGTCCTCTCTCTTCCTCCACCCCCTCAAGGATCCCAATAATTCTGACACTGGAATGTTTCATGGTGTCACTTATTTCTCTGATTTTATTTTCATGGATTTTGAGTCGTTTTTCCCAGGCCTCCTGTTTTTTCTTCTTTTCTATTAATTGGTCTTCTAGATCACTAATTCATTCTTCTGCCTCGCCTACCCTAGTTGTTAGATTATCTAGATTAGATTGGATTTCATTGGTAGCATTTTTAAGTTCTGCCAGTTCAACTTTCATTTCTGCCCTTAGAGACTCTATGTTGCCATTAATTGATTTCTCCATTCTAGCTATTGTCTTCACAATTGCTACCCTGAATTCCATCTCCGACATCTTGGTTTTATCTGTATCCATTTGTAAATCTGTGGCAGAAGTCACAGTCTCTGAGTCTTCCCTATTTTGTGGGTTCCTCTTCCTAGTCATTCTGTTGAGGGGTGGTTGAGGGAATGTATAGAGTCCAAATTATTGACCACAACCCAAACAAGATGCACTTGTTTTTTAGGGACATTAGGGTTGCCAGCCTCTTGTTCTCCCAGCCTGTCTTCTGGGGGAGGGGTGTGCTGTATTGTTACTCAGGCAACCCTGTTTGGGTAGAGTTGCCCTGCCCCTGTGGTTGGGGATGGGCTCGGTGAAAACCGGTTTTGGGGGGCTTTTGTTCCCTGGTGGCTTTCCCTGCCAGGTTTCTGCAACTCTTCTGAGAGTCAGAGCAGAAAAGATCGTTTCTAACCCTCTGCCTCATAGCAGAGAGATTGCAGACTGTTCTTCAGTGAGCTCTCCAGGCCACACTATTTCCATTTCTGTCTATGCTGCTATAAACCGCAGCATCCTGGGTTGTGAGCCCCTTAGCAGCGCTCCCAGTTCTCACATCCAGGTTGGGGCTCAGTGGGGTACGTCTCTGTCTTTTGTGCTTCTAAAACTGCCAGCCACCCCCTGTTCACACGCATGGCCCTGCCACTCAGGGTTTCCATGGGGGGGCTGCCCTAAAGACCTTTTCCCATTGCTACTAGTCTGCGAGTCTGTGCCCAGTCCCCAGTGCAGGAGGCTATCATTCACTGGCAGTGAAGGATCCTGATGGTTCAGCTCCCTCCCCCTTCTGTTTATCCTCTGATATCTGCCCATGGAATCACGGCTTCCCGCTTTGTACCTCGAAACCAAACACCTGTGATATTCTTCTTGTAGAGATCCAGATCTATCTTCTTATATCTCAGGCTGATTTCATGGGTGTTCAGAGTGGTCTGGTAAATATCCAGCTCAATTCTGGGGACCAGTTGGTATAGGGTCCTCTACTCCTCTGCCATCTTTTCCTGAACTCCTCATTTAACTTTTGAATGTATTAATCTTTGAATTGTATACAAAGAATGACTCTCCTTATCTTTTTAATCTTTTTAAAAATTATTATGTTATGTTAATCACCATACATTACATCATTGGTTTTTGATGTGGTGTTCCATGGTTTGTTGTTTGTGTATACTCCCTATTTTATATCTACATGTCTATATCTGTATCTATATCTATCTACTTAGGTAATATTTCCCCAATTGTTATTTGCTTATTCAGTTTTAATAATCTTTTCATAAGCAGATATATTTAATAAAAATATTATATATATATATTTCTTGTTTTATGGTTACAATCTTTGGTGTCTCTTCTGATAAGCAGTTAATATCTAAAATTTTTAGAAACTCCCACTCAACTGCAAAAAACACATAAAAGTTAAAAAATAAGCATAGGACTTGAGAGGTATATGGAAAGATGCTCAACATTATTAATGATTAGGGGAATGCAAATCAAGGGGCACCTGGGTAGCTCAGTCAGTTGAGCTTCTGCCTCTTGATCTCAGCTCAGGTCTTAATCTCAGTGTAGCGAGTTTGAGCCCCAAGGGGAATTCCAAGGGGAATGCAAATCAAAACCACAATGAGATATCATTCATTCTAAAAAAAAAAAAAAATCCTGCCATATGTAACAACAAGGATGAAACTTGAGGTAATTATGCTAAGTGAAATAAGCCAGACATAGAAGGAGAAATACCAAATGATTGCACTTCTGTGAGGCATCTAAAATAGTAAAAATTAGAGAAGCAGAGTGGAATGGTGGTCTCCAGAGGCTGGGAGGAGGAAAAAATGGAGAATTGTTATTCAGTGGATATAAAGTTTCAGTTATGCAAGATAACTAAGTTTTAGAGATCTGCTGTACAGCAGTGTGCCCATAGTGAACAACACTGTATTATACACTTAAAATTTGTTAAGTGTTCTTAGTGCAATTAAAAATAAAACAATTGCATATATATTTGTGGATCTATTTCCGGATTTTCTATTTTGTTGTCTTGTCTATTTTTTTTTAATTTTTTTTATTATTAGGTTAATCACCATATATTACATCATTTGTTTTTGATGTAGTGTTCCATGATTCATTGTTTGTTCATAACACCCAGTGCTCCATGCAGAATGTGCCCTCTTTAGTACCCATCACCAGGCTAACCCATCCCCCTACCCTTCTCCCCTCTAGAACCCTCAGTTTCTTTTTCAGAGTCCATCATCTCTCATGGTTCATCTCCCCCTCTGACTTACTCCCCTTCATTCTTCCTCTCCTGCTATCTTCTTCTTTTTCTTTTTTCTTAAAATATGTTGCGTTATTTGCTTCAGAAGCACAGATCTGTGATTCAACAGTCTTGCACAATTCACAGCACTCACCGTAGCACATACCCTCCCCAATGTCTATCAGCCAGCCACCCCATCCCTCCCAAAACCAACCACTCCAGTAACACTCAGTTTGTTCCTGAGATTAAGAATTCCTCATATCAGTGAGGTCATAGGATACATGTCTTTCTCTGATTGACTTATTTCACTAAGCATAACACCCTCCAGGTCCATCCACGTCTTTGCAAATGGCAAGATCTCATTCCTTTTGATGGATGCATAATATTTAATTGTGTATATATACCACATCTTCTTTATCCAGTCATCTGTCGATGGACATCTTGGCTCTTTCCACAGTTTGGCTATTGTGGACACTGCTGCTATAAACATTGGGGTGCACGTACGCCTTCGGGTCCCTACATTTGTATCTTTGTGGTAAATACCCAGTAGTGCAATTGCTGGATCGAATAGTAGCTCTAATTTCAACTTTTTGAGGAATCTCCATACTGTTTTCCAGAGTGGTTGCACCAGCTTCCATTCCCACCAACAGTGTAGGAGGGTTCCCCTTTCTCCACATCCCCGCCAACATCTGTTGTTCCCTGACTTGTTAATTTTAGCCATTCTGACTGGTGTGAGGTGGTATCTCATTGAGGTTTTGATTTGGATTTCCCTGATGCCGAGCGATGTTGAGCACTTTTTCATGTGCCTGTTGGCCATTTGGATGTCCTCTTTGGAAAAATGTCTGTTCATGTCTTCTGCCCATTTCTTGATTGGATTATTTGTTCTTTGGGTGTTGAGTTGGATAAGTTCTTTATAGATTTTGGATACTAGCCCTTTATCTGATATGTCATTTGCAAATATTTTCTCCCATTCTGTCGGTTGTCTTTTGGTTTTGTGGACTGTTTCTTTTGCTGTGCAAAAGCTTTTTATCTTGATGAAATCCCAATAGTTCATTTTTGCCCTGGCTTCCCGTGCCTTTGGCGATGTTTCTAAGAAGAAGTTGCTGCGGCTGAGGTCGAAGAGGTTGCTACCTGTGTTCTCCTTTAGGATTTTGATGGACTCCTGTCTCACGTTTAGGTCTTTCAACCATTTGGAGCCTATTTTTGTGTGTGGTGTAAGGAAGTGTTCCAGTTTCATTCTTCTGCATGTGGCTGTCCAATTTTCCCAACACCATTTGTTGAAGAGAATGTCTTTTTTCCATTGGACATTCTTTCCTGCTTTGTCAAAGATAAGTTGACCGTAGAGTTGAGGGTCCATTTCTGGGCTCTCGATTCTGTTCCATTGATCTATGTGTCTGTTTTTGTGCCAGTACCATACTGTCTTGATGATGACAGCTTTGTAATAGTGTTGGAAGTCCGGAATTGTGATGCCGCCAGCTTTGCTTTTCTTTTTCAATATTCCTCTGGCTATTCGGGGTCTCTTCTGGTTCCATACAAATTTTAGGATGATTTGTTCCATTTCTTTGAAAAAAGTGGATGGTATTTTGATGGGGATTGCATTGAATGTGTAGATTGCTCTAGGTAGCATTGACATCTTCACAATGTTGGTTCTCCCAATCCATGAGCATGGAACATTTTTCCATTTCTTTGTGTCTTCTTCAATTTCTTTCATGAGTATTTTATAGTTTTCTGAGTACAGATCCTTTGCCTCTTTGGTTAAATTTATTCCTAGGTATCTTATGGTTTTGGTTGCAATTGTAAATGGGATCGAATCCTTGATTTGTCTCTCTTCTGTCTTGTTGTTGGTGTATAGGAATGCCATTGATTTCTGTGCATTGATTTTATAGCCTGCTACTTGACTGAATTCCTGTATGAGTTCTAGCAGTTTTGGGGTGGAGTCTTTTGGGTTTTCCACATAAAGTATCATATCATCTGCAAAGAGTGAGAGTTTGACTTCCTCTTTGCCGATTTAGATGCCTTTGATTTCTTTTTGTTGTCTGATTGCTGTGGCTAGGACTTCTAATACTATGTTGAAGAGCAGTGGTGAGAGTGGACATCCCTGCCGCGTTCCTGACCTTAGGGGAAAAGCTCTCAGCTTTTCCACATTGAGAATGATATTCGCTGTAGGTTTTTCGTAGATGGCTTTTATGATATTGAGGTATGTACCCTCTATCCCTATACTCTGAAGAGTTTTGATCAAGAAAGGATGCTGTCCTTTGTCAAATGCTTTTTCTGCGTCTATTGAGAGGATCATATGATTCTTGTTCTTTATTTTGTTAGTGTATTGTATCACATTGATTGATTTGCGGATGTTGAACCAACTTTGCAGCCCAGGGAAAAATCCCACTTGGTCATGGTGAATAATCCTTTTAATGTACTGTTGGATCCTATTGGCTAGTATTTTGGTGAGAATTTTTGCATCCATGTTCATCAAGGATATTGGTCTGTAATTCTCCTTTTTGATGGGATCTTTGTCTGGTTTTGGGATCAAGGTAACGGTGGCCTCATAAAATGAATTTGGAAGTTTTCCTTCCATTTCTATTTTTTGGAACAATTTCAGGAGAATAGGTATTAATTCTTCTTTAAAGGTCTGATAGAATTCCCCTGGGAAGCCATCTGGCCCTGGGCTTTTGTTTGTTGGGAGATTTTTGATGACTGCTTCAATTTCCTTAGTGCTTATAGGTCTGTTCAGGTTTTCTATTTCTTCCTGGTTCAGTTTTGGTAGTTGATACATCTCTAGGAATGCACCCATTTCTTCCAGGTTATTTAATTTGCTGGCATAGAGTTGCTCATAATATGTTCTTAAAATTGTTTGTATTTCTTTGGTGTTGGTTGTGATCTCTCCTCTTTCATTCATGATTTTGTTGATTTGGGTCATTTCTCTTTTCTTTTTGATCAGTCTGGCCAGGGGGTTTATCAATCTTGTTAATTCTTTCAAAGAACCAGCTCCTAGTTTCGTTGGTTTCTAGTTCATTGATTTCTGCTCTGATCTTTATGATTTCTCTTCTCCTGCTGGGTTTAGGCTTTATTTGCTGTTCTTTCTCCAGCTCCTTTAGGTGTAGGGTTAGATTGTGTATTTGAGACCTTTCTTGCTTCTTGAGAAAGGCTTGTATTGCTATATACTTTCCTCTCAGGACTGCCTTTGCTGTATCCCAAAGATTTTGGACAGTTGTGTTTTCATTTTCATTTGTTTCCATGAAGTTTTTAAATTCTTCTTTAATTTCCTGGTTGACCCATTCATTCTTTAGTAGGATGCTCTTTAGCCTCCATGTATTTGAGTTCTTTCTGATTTTCCTCTTGTGATTGAGTTCTAGTTTCAAAGCATTGTGGTCTGAAAACATGCAGGGAATAATCCCAAACTTTTGGTACCGGTTGACACCCGATTTGTGACCTAGGCTGTGATCAATTCTGGAGAATATTCCATGGGCACTAGAGAAGAATGTGTATTCCGTTGCTTTGGGTTGGAATGTTCTGAATATGTCTGTGAAGTCCATTTGGTCCAGTGTGTCATTTAAGGTCTTTATTTCCTTGTTGATCTTTTGCTTAGATGATCTGTCCATTTCCGTCAGGGGGGTGTTAAATTCCCCCACTATTATTGTATTGCTGTCAATGTGTTTCTTTGCTTTTGTTGTTAATTGCCTTATATAATTGGCTGCTCCCATGTTCGGGGCATAGATATTTACAATTGTTAGATCTTCTTGTTGGATAGACCCTTTAAGTAGGATATAGTGTCCTTCCTCATCTCTTATTACAGTCTTTGTTTTAAAATCTAGTTTGTCTGATATAAGGATTGCCACCCCAGCTTTCTTTTGGTGTCCATTAGCATGGTAAATGGTTTTCCACACCCTCACTTTCAATTTGGGGGTGTCTTTGGGTCTAAAATGAGTCTCTTGCAGATAGCATATTGATGGATCTTGTTTTTTAATCCAATCTGATAGCCTGTGTCTTTTGATTGGGGCATTGAGCCCATTTACATTCAGGGTACCTATTGAAATGTATGAATTTAGTGCCATTGTATTGCCTGTAAGGTGACTGTTACTCTATGTTGTCTGTGTTCCTTTCTGATCTTTGCTGCTTTTAGGCTCTCTCTTTGCTTAGAGGACCCCGTTCAATATTTCTTGGAGGGCTGGTTTCGTGTTTGCAAATTCCTTTAGTTTTTGTTTGTTCTGGAAGCTTTTTATCTCTCCTCCTATTTTCAATGACAGCCTAGGTGGATATAGTATTCTTGGTTGCATATTTTTCTCGTTTAATGCTCTGAAGATATCTTGCCAGTCCTTTCTGGCCTGCCAGGTCTCTGTGGATAGGTCTGTTGCCAATCTAATATTTTTACCATTGTAAGTTACAGATCTCTTCTCCCGAGCTGTTTTCAGGATTTTCTCTTTTCTCTGAAACTCGTAAGTTTTACTATTAGATGTCGGGGTGTTGATCTATTATTATTGATTTTGAGAGGGGTTCTCTGTGCCTCCTGGATTTTGATGCCTGTTTCCTTCCTCACATTAGGGAAGTTCTCTGCTATTATTTGCTCCAATATACCTTCTGCCCCTCTCTCTCTTTCTTCTTCTTCTGGGATCCCAATTATTCTAATGTTGTTTCGTCTTATCGTATCGCTTACCTTTCGAATTCTGCTCTCGTGATCCTATAGTTGTTTCTCTCTCTTTTTCTCAGCCTCTTTATTTTCCATTTGGTCTTCTATATCGCTGATTCTCTCTTCTGCCTCATTTATCCTAGCAGTTAGTGCCCCCATTTTAATTGCACCTCATCAATAGCCTTTTTGATTTCAACTTGGTTAGATTTTAGTTCTTTTATTTCTCCAGAAAGGGTTTCTCTAATACCTTCCACGCTTTTTTCAAGCCCATCTAGTATCTTTAAAGTCATGATTCTGAACTCTAGGTCCGACATCGTACTAATGTCCGTATTGAGTAGGTCCCTGGCTGACGGTACTATCTCTTGTTCTTTTTGCTGAGTTGATATTTTTCATCTTGTCATTTTGTTCAGAGGAGACTAGATGAATGAGAGAACAAAATGCTAACAGGTTTACAACGTCCCCAGCAAATATACTGTATACAAATCAGAAAAGCCCTGAAACCAGGGGAAAAGAAAGGAAAAGAAAGAAAAAAGAAAGAGAAAAAAAAGAAAAAAAGATAAAAACAAAAACAGAACAATACAAAAAAAGCAGAATATGATCAACTATGATCAAGGTAGTGCATAGATCAGTGCCACAGACTAGATTTTGGGCATATTTTGGTCTGTTAGAAAAAAGTGCCTCCTAAAATTTTAAAGGAAGAAAGACATATATCTACAAAATAAGGGTTGATACAGTGAAGGGATGGAAGATGACTGTAAAGATGAAAATTATAAAAGATTTTATATAAGGACTTGATATAAGAAGTTGTTTGAAAAAAGAAAGAAGAAGATTTAAGGAAAAAAAAAGAAAAAAGGGAGAAAATGTGATCAGGCAGGAGACTAGAACAGAGCCATATACCAGTGATTTAGGGTATATTTTGATCTGTTAGAAGAAACTGTATCTCAAAATTTTAAAGAGAGAACAACTTATATATATATATGCCAAAAATAAGGGTAACTACTATGAAGTGATAAAATATGACTCTAAAAATGAAAAATAAAAAATGTTTTGTTTTTTTTTTAAAAAGAGATTGATAAGATGTTGGTTGAAAAAGGGAAAAACCAAAAATAAAAAAAAACAGTTAACAAAAATTAACTTTGATGAACTAATGAATCATGGTAAAAAAAAGCCTTGAATTCTATGTGCAGTATTCCCCTAGCGCTGGAGTTCTCCTGTTCTCCTTGATCGATAAACTTGGTCTTGGCTTGCTGGCTGTTCGTGCTGATCTTCTGGGGGAGGGGCCTGTTGCTGTGGTTTCCAAATGTCTTTGCCGGTGGCTGAATTGCTCCACCCTTGTCGGTCTGCGCTAAGCAATCTGCTCGGGTTTGATCTCAGGAGCTTTTGTTCCCTGCAAGCTCTCGGTACAGCCTTGGAGGACCAGGGCAAAAATGGTGGCCTCCCAATCTCCACCTGGAGGAGCTGAGAACTCGGGGCCCCGCTCCTCAGTGCGCCCCCAGAGAAAAGCAGTCACTCCCGTGTCCCCAGTCTCTGGCCGCACTCCGTGCTCACCCAGCCTGTGACCGAGCGTTTCTATCTCTGGCACCCGACCCCGTGTGGAGTCTCCAAACCCAGCAGATCCCTGCGGTGCATTACCGCACCGCTCCTCCCCCTGAAGGAAGGGGAGTCTCCCCGGCTCTCCGCTTGTTGGGTCCCTGCTGGAAGAGCAATGGCCCGACTGGGCCGCGGATCACAGTTTATGGCAATCCTGAGCTGAGAGCCCGCGCCTCATCTCCGTGTCTGCAGCCGGCTTCCCCGCTCCGATCCCTGGGAGCTCTGCCGCACTCAGGCACCCCCGGTCTTTCTGTGACCCCAAGGGTCCTGAGACCACACTGTCCCGGGAGGATTCCACCCCCCGCTTAGTCACTGCAGCGACTTCCCTCAGCGGAGCCGACTTCTAACAGTTCTGATTTTGTGCTCCGTGGCTCTAGCACTTGCCAGAAGCGGCTGGCGGAGGCCCCTCCCCTGCCGTCTATCCTCCTGAATATCGCCTCGGATTCACTTCTCCGCACATCCTACCTTCCAGTAAGTGGTCGCTTCTCTGTTCAGAGAGTTGTTGCTACTCTCCTCTTCGATCTCTTGTTGAGTTCGTAGGTGTTCAGAATGGTTTGATCCCTATTCAGCTGAATTCCTGAGACCAGACAAAATCTAGGTCTCCTACTCCTCCGCCATCTTGCTCCGCCCCCTCTTGTTGTTTTGTCTATTCTTATGTCAATGTCATCCTATCTCAAACCTTATAGTAAGTCTTGAATCAAAGTATACAAGTGTTCCAAATTTGTTTACACATTTTCAAATATCTGGTAATTCTTAGTCCCTTACATAGACATACACATACTGAATTTGTTTCTCTCTTTGTTTTTCTTTTTACAAACACACTGATATCCCCACTGGCTCTCAAACAGTCATGCATTGTCTTGCCATTGGCCTTGATTTCAGGTAGGCTGAGATCTGTCCTGTCTCAACCTTCTGCAATTTAGGAAGGTAAGGAGACAGGATAAATGGACAAAAACTGCTACTTTTAATAATAATGATCTATGCCTGGCTGCAACAATAATTTTATTAAAAAATCATATTACAGGGAATTTTGGCATTTAGATGAATTAATCACAGTTTATATGATTGTACATCTTAGATCATATGAATCTAATAACTCAAATAATTCCATATTCATTATTTGAAAATTGCTGACTGAATAAGTGTGTATTTAAGTATCTTCTATTTTTTTTTGTTTTTTAGGAAAAATGGGCCACTAGATCATTGCTTCTAATTAACAATGCGAAAAAACAAAATTATCATTTTTGGATACAGTTGAGACAGCATTTTTATGGAGGTAACTACCATCATAGCACTTTATTTCCACTGCTTGGTTGCTCCACAAGGTGTCACTGAGCAAGAACAACCCTCCTGTTTCCCTTATCTGATCTGTACAAGATATTCCTATAAGCAGGCAGTTTCCATGCATCCCTTATACCTCTTAGAGCTTCACCTCCCCAATAATGTACTTATTAGCCCCCTGTAGCTTGAATGTCATTTCTTTCCTGGGAACCCTCCGTCTCTGCCCCTTCATGTCTTTCCACCCAACCCACTACACCAGGCTTTATGAACTCTCCTATGTCACAAAAGAAAAAGAAAATATATGCCCTAAAATAATAATTTACATTGAAACTTTGTTAGGTGAAATTCTTTATAATGAGATTTTTGAATGTTGTGATTTTGTTTGTTTATTATTGGAATGAACAATTTGAATGAACACTTTCTATATGGAGATATTTGATTTGCAAGCTCTTATCCATTAAATTGCCACAGAGTCAGTGAAAAATATTTATTAATACAAATAATTTACCAGTTTCATTCAATGCTATAGACAAAATCTGTGGTACAGTCCCACATTTGCCCACAAGACATAACTGACCAAATCCTAAGGCTGAGGCTGACCTGTGTCTCTACTTCATTCTATAATTGCTCATGGTTTTGTGGTTTCTTCCTTCAAGCTCAAGGATTCACACATTTAAGAAATGATATAATATAGTGAAATTGAAGGGTTTTTTTCTCTTTCACATAATAAGTAGGACTATTTACAACCTCAAGGAAATCATACATATATATATATATATATGTGCCTCTCAGTTTCTTCCTCACTAAACTAATTATATATTAGTCTTCCTCATGAAGTACACTAATTATATATCATTGTATCCAGTTTGCAGTTCTTACAAAAGAAACAAACCCTGTGCATTCTGATCTTGTGCTTTTCCTGGTAGACACTGGAAGAGATAGAATCAGAGAAGTTCGACTGGAAGGTAACCTGGTGAGTGACTTTGCCAGGGCAGCAAAATGCATCTTTTGATGGTTTTTCTTAAAATTTTAAGGAAAACAAATGATTCAGTCTTCCTGTTGCGTATATGAGCTAGGATTTTAATATCCTATTCAATTGATAGAAATATTCTTGGAATAGATATTAATGTTATGAAGACAAGAGGCATCTTTGAAGTTTAAGAGTTGATAGTTATGAAGAGAGCATGAAGTAGATAGAGCAGGAATGAATTGGAGGTCCTAATTCACACCCCTGGGGGCTTCATGAATTGTCAGCTAAAGAAATTTCAGGGCCTCTTCCAGACATTTCTCTGCTTTTATAGTGATTGACAAACAAATATGCACACATCCTACATTGGGTGTCTGTTTGGTTCAGTGTTTATGGGAGGTTGGCCATAACAAGTGGGTGCCTGTTGTCATCTAGAAGGTGCACCATACTTCAAGGAGCAGATATACAGGATGGGTTTTTCTCCAGAATCCAAAAATACTCCACAGTATCCCAGTATCCTCAGTCCATCTTCTTGGGAGAACACCAACATTTAGAGGAGAAGAATAGAACAACTGCAAAGGACACTACCTGTTTCTGAAGTGTCATGGAACATATAAAATGGATACAGTGGGAATTATGGAGGAATGTAGGAAACTTAAAATATGAAGCCAGGTAAAGGAGACTGGGAAGATGGCAGAATAAGAGGACCCTAGCTTATCTCATCCCATGAATACAATTAGTTAACACTCACATCAGCATAAGTAACTCAGAAAATGACCTGAAGACTGGGAGAACAAACTCCTCAACTAAAAGTAGAGAATAAGCCATATCAAAGAGTATAGGAAGGGTAGAGAAGCAGTGGGGAGTTAAATGGACCCATGAGTTATCCACGGTTGGGAGGAAGTGATGGCCACAGAGAGGGGGGAGAAACAGAATATCACACCAGGGAACCTCTGCTGGGAAGAAGAATCTCCATAACATTTGGCTTTGAAAGAAAGAGGGGCAGAATTTCATGAGTTATTTCAACCAGATGGACTCAAAGCATGCAATTAAAAAATCAGTGGGGTCAGTTCTAGGACAGAGTGAAGGGGATAGGAAGATGAGTCACCACCCTTAAAGAGACAGTATGACAAATAACCCACAGAGATACCAAGTAGAAGCAACAGTTTGAAAAACCCCTGGGGCATATGGGAGAGAACTATTTACTCATCTCAGAGCAGGTAAAAATACACTATATGGAATAAATAGCAGGCTAGAGGAAGTGGAGAAATGAATTAATAACCTGGAGGACAGAATAATGGAATATAATAAAGCTGAACAGGTGAGAGAAAAAAGTATGCAAAATGAGAAGAGACTTATGGAACTCAGTGATTCCATCAAGCATAATAACATTCACATTATCAAGATCCCAGAAGAAGAGAGAAAATGGTGCAGAATATTTATTTGAAGAGATAATAGCTGGAAAATTCCCTAATCTGGGGAAGGAAACAGATATTTAGTTCCAGGAAACACAGAGATTCCCCCAACAACGTCAACCAAAAGAGGGCCACACCAAGACACATAGTAATTAAAATGTCAAAAAGGAGAAACAAAGAAAGAATTTTAAAAGTAGCAAGAGAAAAGAAGACAGTTACATCCAAGGGAAACCCCATAAGGCTATCAGTAAATTGTTCAGCAGAAACTTTGAAGGTCAGAAGAGAGTGGCAAGATATACTCAAAGTGTAGAAAAGGAAAAATCTACAGCCAAGAATGTCCAGCAAGACTTATTCAGAATAGGAGATAGAGCTTCTCAGGTAAATGAAAACTAAAGGAGTTCATGACCACTAAATCAGCCATACAAGAAATGTTACAGGGGACTCTTTGAGTGACAGGAAAGACCATAAGTGAGAATATGAAAAGTAGGAAACACAAAAGCAGTAAAAATAAGAACATCTGTAAAAAATCAATCAAGGATACACAAAATAAAAGGATGTAACCTATGACACCATATACTTAAAACGTGAGTGGGGAGAGAAGTAAAGAATGGATTCATACTTAAATGACCATTGACTTAATATAGACTGCTATATGCGGAAAAGTTTATATAAAAAACTAATGGTAACTACAAATCAAAAACTACTAATAGATATGCAAACAGTAAAGAGAAACGAATCCAAGTACATCACTAAAGAAAGCCAGAGATCCATGAAAGAGAGCAAGAGAAAAAAAGATCAGAGAAAAACCACAAAAACAACCACAAACAAGTAACAAAATGGCAATGGTAATAAATAACCCTTAACAATAATTACTTTAAATGTAATTTATTACTAAACACTCTAATCAAAAGATATTAGGTGATGGAATGGATAAAAAACAAGACCCGTCTATATGCTGCCTATAAGAGACTCATTCCAGAACTAAAGACACAGACAGATTAAAGTGAGGGGATGGAGAAACACTTATCATGCAAATAGATGTCAAAAGAAAGCAGGGGTAGCACTACTTATAATGACAAAGTAGACTTTAAAAGAAAGATTATAGAAAGAAAAAAAGAAGGGCACTATATAATAATAAAGGGAACAATCCAATAAGTAGATATAACAATTGTAAATATTTATGCATCCAACATGGGAGCACCCAAATGCATAAAACAATTAATAATAAACATAAAGGACTCAGTTGATAGAAATACAATGATAGTTGGGGACTTTAAAACCCCACTTACACCAATGGGCATATTATCCAAACAGAAAATAAAGAAGGAAACAGTAACTTTGAATGACACACTGTACCAGAAGGATTGAGCAGATATATTCAGAAAATTATTTCCTGAGACTGCAGAATACACATTCTTTTCAAGTACACATGGAACAGTCTCCAGAATAGATCTCATATTGGGTCTTGAAATAAGTCTCAACCAATTCAAAAAAATTGCACTTTTTCTGACTACAACACTATGAAACTAGAAGTCAAACACTAGAAAAAAATCTGGAAAGACCGCAAATACAGGGAGATTAAATTACATGCTATTAAACAATGAATGGGTCAACCAAGAAATCAAACAGAAATAAAAAAAAATATATGGAGGCACAGGGCGCCTAGATGGCTCAGTCAGTTAAGTGGCTGACTCTTGATTTTAGCTTAGGTCATGATCTCAGGGTCCTGGGATTGAGCCCTGTGTCAGACTGTGCACTCAGCAGGGAGTCTGCCTGAGGATACTCTCTGCCTCTCCTCTGCTGCTTCCCACGTTCATGCTCTCTCTCTCTCTCAAATAAATAAATGAAGCTTCATTTATTTAATAAAACACACATATACATATACATATATATATTTATTGAAAGAGAGAGAAATGAAATGAAAAAACAATGGCCCAAAATCTTTGAGATGCAGAAAAAGCTGTTCTAAGAAGGTAGTTTATAGCAACACAGGCCTACCTCAAGAAACAAGAAAAATCTTAAATAAAAACCTAACCTTACATCTAAAGAAGAAAGAACAAGATCAACAAACAAAGCCCAAAACCAGCAGAAGGAACGAAGTAATAAAAGTTAGAGGAGAAATAAATGATATAGAAACTAAATAATAATAATAATATATAATAATAATAATTATTATTATTAATAATAATATATAATAATTAATAATAATAATAATAATAAATAATAAAACAGAATAATAATAATAAAACAGAATAATGAAACCAGGAGCTTGTCCTTTGAAAATATCAACAAAATTGATAAACTTCTAGCCAGACTCATCAGAGAGAGAGAGAGAGAGAGAGAGAGAGAGAGATTAGTCAACTAAAAAAAATCAAAATGAAAGAGGTGACATAAGAATTGACACCACAGAAATAAAAAAGGTTGTAAGAGAATATTTATGCAAAGTATATGCCAACAAACTGGATGATCTAGAAGAAATGGATAAATTCCTGGAAACATATAATCTACCCAAACTGAAGCAGGAAGAAATAGAAAATGTGAACAGACTGATTACCAGCAATGAAATTGAATCAATAATCAAAAAACTCTCAACAAATAAGTCTAGGACCAGATGGTTTCACAGGTGAATTCTATCGAATATTTAAAGAAGAGTTAATACCTATTCTTCTCAAACTATTCCAAAATGTAGAAGAGGAAGGAAAACTTCCATATTCATTCTAAGAGAGCAGCATAATGCTAATACCAAAATCAGAAAAGTACATCACATAAAAAAAGAAAACTGTAGGCCAATATCTCTGATGAACATAGATGCAAGAATCCTCAGCAAAATATTAGCAAACCGAATACAACAATACATTAAAAAAATCATTCACCACAAGCAAGTGGGATTTATCCCCAGGATGCAAGGGTGGTTCAATATCCATCCATCAATCAATATGATAGATCACATCAATAAGAGAAAGGGTAAGAAACATGATCATTTCAATAGCTATAGAAAAAGCATGAGTATCTGTTAATGATAGAAACTTTCAAAAAGGTAGATTTAGAGGGAACACACCTCAGCATAATAAAGGCTTTTTATGAAAACCCCATAACATCATACTCATCATAGCATCATACTCAATGGGATGAAACTGAGAGCTTTTCCCCTAAGGTCATGAACAAGACAAGGATATCCACTTTCACCATTATTATTTAGCATAGTATCACAGTAATCAGACAACAAAAAGAAATAAAAGACATCCAAATTGGAAGTAAAACTTTCAGTATTTGCAGATGACATGATGTTATATACAGAAAACCCAAAAGACTCCACCAAGAAACTACTAGAACTGATAAATAAATTCAGTACAGTCACAGGATACAAAATCAATTTACAGAAATCTGTTGCATTTCTATATGTTAACAATGAAGCTGCAGAGAAAAATTAAGAAAACACTCCCATTTATGACTGTAAATGGGATCAAAAATAATAAGATACCTAGGAATAAACTTAGCCAAAAAGGTGAAAAACCTGAAAACTATAAAATGTTAATGAAAGACATTGAAAATGACATAAAGAAATGGAAAGACATCCCATGCCCATGGATTAGAAGAAAAAATATTGTTAAAATGTCTATACTACCTAAAGGAATCTACAGACTTAATGCAATATCTATTAAAATAGCAACACCATATTTCACAAAAGTGAAATATGCTTATGTCAACAAACAATCCTAAAATTTGATCCCGAATAGCCAATCTTGAAAAAGAAAAACAAATCTGGGAGCATCCCAATTCCAGACTTAAAACTATATTACAAAGCTGTAGTAATCAAAACAGTATGGTACTAGCACAAAATAGACCCATTGATCAATGGAACAGAATAGAAAGCCCAGAAATAAACCCAAAACTATATGGTCAATTAATCTCCAACAAAGCAGCAAAGAATATCCAATGGGAAAAAAGACAGTCTCTTCAACAAATGGTATTGAGAAAACTGGACAACAACATGGAAAAGAAAGAAACTGGACCACTTTCTTACACGATACACGAAATAAACTCAAAATGAACTAAAGACCTATATGAGACCTGAAACCATAAGAGTCCTAGAAGTTAGTACAGGCAGTAATGTCTCTGACATCAGCCATAGCAACATTTTTCTAGAAGTTTCTCCTGAAGCAAGGGAAACAAAAGCAAAAATAAACTATAGGGACTATATCAAAACAAAAAGTTCCTGCACAGGAAAGGAAACAACCAACAAAACCAGAAGGCAATCCACTGAATAGGAGAAGATATTTGCAAATGATATATCTGATGAAGGATTAGTATCCAAAAAATATAAAGAACTTATACAACTCAACATCCTAAACCCAAATAATTCAATTAAAAAATAGGCAGAAGACATGAACAGACATTTCTTTGAGGAAAACAATCAGATGGCCAATAGACACATGAAAAGCTGCTCAATTCAGAACTACAATGAGATATCACCTCCCATGTGTCAGAATGGCTAAAATAAAAGAACATAAGGAATAACAAGTGCTGGCAAGGATGTGGAGAAAAAGGAACGTTTGTGCACTGTTGGTGGGAATGCAAACTGTTGCAGTCACCATGGAAGACAGTATAGAGGTTCCTCAAAAAGTTACAAATAGAACTACCTTATGATCCAGTAACTGCACTACTGGGTATTTACCCCCCCAAAATGAAAACAGTAATTCCAAGAGATATATTAACCCTTATGCTTTTGGCAGCATTATTTACAATAGTCAAATTATAGAAGCAGCCCAAGAGTCCATTGATAGTTGAATGGATGAAGATGTGATATACATATGATGAAGATGTGATATACATATGATATATATAATGGGATATTATTCAGCCATAAGAAAGAATGAAATCTTGCCATTTGCAAGGATGTGGATGGATCTAAATAATATAATGCTAAATGAAATGTCAAAGATAAATACCATATGATTTCTCTCATATGTGGAATTTTAGAAGCAAAGCAAATGAGCAAAGTAAAAAACAAAAGAGAGATGAACAGAGAAACAGAGTCTTAACCATAGAGAACAAAATGATGGTTATAAGAGGAGAGGTGGGAGGGAGGATGGGTGAAATAGGTGATGGAGATTAAGGAGGGCACTTGTCATGATGAGCACCGGGTGCTGTAAGGAAGTGTTGAATCACTATAGTGTACACCTGAAACTAATATAACACTGTATGTTAACTAACTCAGGTTAAATTAAAAACTTAAATTTAAAATAAAAACTTAAAATAAAAAATACAGAATAGACAACAAGAACAACAAAAATTAACAAATCTATTAGTTTCAATTTGTTCTATGGAAAAAAGAAGAAAGTAGACTTAAATTAGTTTTGATGTAAACTGCAAAGTCTAGGGCAACCACTAATATATTGCCTTATATTATATTATTATATTATATATAACTTATATATTTATATTTCTATAAAATAGAAAATATATTAAAACATATCTGTATATATAAACAAATATAATGGATATGCTAATAGAAGAAACAGATGGAATTATATAATGCTCAATAAAACAAGAGAAGAAAGAATGAAGGGAAAGATAAAAAGGAACAAAGATTAAGGGCAACAAGAAGAAAATTGTTATTATATGGTATATATTAATCCAACTATAACAAAAATCAATTTAAATGTGAACTGTCTAAATATAACAAAAGACAGAAATAAACAGAGTGGATGCAAAGCAAGACCCAACTATATGTTGTCTATGAAAAACCAAATTTCAATATTAAGACACAGACAAATTAAGAGGTAAATGGGGAAATATATACAAGGCTGACACAAATTGAAAGAAAACTGGAGTAGCTATATTAATCTCAGACACAGTCAACTTTAGAACAGGAAACATTGTCAGGAATAAAGAGGGGCCTTACATAATGATAAAGGGGTCAATTCTTCAAAAACAGACATAAGAATCCTCAACGTGTATGCACCTAGCAATAGAACATTAAAATAAGTGAGGCAAAAATTGGTAGAAATGCAAGGAAATATAGATATATTCACTATTATAGTTGGAGACTTCAAAATCCCTCTATTAGTAATTGACAAATCAAACAGAAAATCAGTAAGGATATAGTTAAACTGAATGGTACTATCAGTAAATGGATCTAATTGATATTTACAGGATACTTCATTCAGCAATATCAGATAACACATTCTTCATAAGCTCGTATGAAACATTGCCCAAGATAGACAATAACTTGGCCATAAAACACATCTCAACAAATTTAAAGAATATAAATCACACAAAATATGTTGTGAGACCATAATAGAATTAAAATAAAAATCAATGATACAAAGATAATTGGAAAACCCATAATATTTGGAGATTGAACAGTACAGTTCAAAATAATGCAAGTCAAAGAATTCTCAAAATAAAACCATATGATTACACTCATATGTGGAATTTAAGAAACAAAACAGATGAACATAGGGAAGGGAAGGAAAAATAAAATAAGATAAAAACAGAGAGAGAGGTAAGCCATAAGAGAATCTTAACTATAGAGAACAAACTGAGGGTTACTGTAGGGGAGGTAAGTGAGGGATGGGTAATTGGGTGATGGGCAATAAGGAGGGCACTTGATGTAATAAGCACTGGGTGTTGTATGCAACTTATGAATCACTAAACTCTACCCTGAAATTAACTAACTAACTAACTAACTAACTAACTAACTAACTAACTAAATTGAATTGAATGAAAATAAAATTCCAAAATTTGTGAAATGTAATAAAAACAGTGCTTAGAGAAATGCCCATAACATTAAATAAATGTATTAGAAAAGAAGAAAGTTCTATAAACAATAATTTAAGCTTCCCCCTTAGGAACCTAGAGAAGGAAGAACACAACCCAAAATGAGCATAAGAAGACAAATAATAAAATTTAGAGCACAAATTAATAAAACTGAAAACAGGAAAATCAAATAAAGAAAACCAACAAAAAAAAACAAAAGACAGTTCTTTGAGAAAATCAATAAAATTGATCCATCTAAAAGAGGGGTGAAAAATGGTGGCATAGGGTAAACTTGAACTCATCTCCATCCAGGGACAGAACAAGTTCACAGCCACATATAGAATAACTTTCATCTGAAATTACCTGAGAACTTGATGTAGAGTGCCTCCACAACAAAAGACAATAGAGAAACATTGAGATGGCTAAGAGAGACAGAAACTCAGTCTTGCCCAAGATGCCACCCCACGTGTGGTGACCCACAATCAAGAAAGGATTCCAAAAATATGGAACTTTTCCCTGAGGAATGAAGAACTATGCATCACATCAAGTAACTTGACCCTTGAGTCCAGCACCAGAAAAATGAGTCCCCAAACGCCTGGTTTTGAAAATCAACAGGGATTAAGTCCAGGGGAACCATAGAATGTAGAAAATGAGAACCTAATCTTAAAGGGCTCATGCATGGACCCACTCACCCTGACATCCAGGGAAAAAGCAATTGTTTAAGAGTGCCTAGACTAGGGGGCAGAGCAAGATGGTGGAGGAGTAGGAGACCAGGATTTCATCTGGTCTGAGTAATTCAGCTGAATAGGGACCAAACCATTCTGAACACCTATGAACTCAACAGGAAATCGAAGAAAAGAATAGCAACAACTCTCTGAAAGAAAAGCGACCACTTTCTGGAAGGTAGGACATGTGGAGAAGTGAATCAGAGGCGATATTCGGGAGGATAGATGGTGGGGGAGGGGGTCTCCTTTGGACGCTTCTGGCAAGTGATAGACCTGGGGAGTACAAAATCGGAATTTTTAGAAGTCAGCACCGCTGAAAGACATTGCTCCAGTGGCTAAGCGGGGGGGGTGGAACTCTCGCAGGACAGTGTGGTCTCAGGACCCTCAGGGTCACAGGAAGACCGGGGGTGCCTGAATGTGGCAGAATTCCCAGGTATCGGAGCGGGGAAGCTGGCTGCAGAGCCGGAGCTGAAGCGCAGGCTCTCAGCTCAGGGTTGCCATAAACTGTGATCCATGGCACAGTAGGTCCACTGCTCCTCCAGCAGGGACCCAACAAGCGGCAGAGCTGGGGAGAATCCCCTTCTTCCCCCAGAAGGAGCGGCACAGGAGCCCACCGCAGGGATCTGTTGGGTTTGGAGACTCCACACAGGATTGTGTGCCAGAGATAGAAATGCTTAGTCACAGGCTGGGTGAGCACGGAGTGCGGCCGGAGACCGGGGAGACAGGAGTGATTGACTGCTTTTCTCTGGGGGCACATTTAGGAGAGGGGTCCCGAGTTCTCGGCTCCTCTGGAGTGCAGATTGGGAGGCTGGCATTTTCACTTGTCCTCCAAAGCTGTACAGAAAGCTTGCAGGGAACAAAAGCTCCCGAGAACAAACCTGAGCAGATGACTTAACCCGGACCTGGCAAGGGCGGGGCAATTCCGCCTCTGGCAAAGACATTAGGGAACCATAGCAACAGACCCCTCCCCCAGAAGATCAGCAAGAACAGACAGCCAAGACCAAGTTTACCGATCCATGAGAACAGCTGAACTCCAGCGGAGGGGAATACTGCACATAGAGTCCATGGCATTTTTACCATGATTCTTTAGTATTTCAAAGTTAATTTTTTTAACTGTCTTTTTTTTTTTTTAATTTTTCTTTGTCCCTTTTTCAACCAACATCTTATCAATCCCTTTTTAAAAAATATTTTTATTTTTCATTTTTAGAGTCATATTCTATTCCTTCATAGTAGTTACCCTTATTTTTGACATATATATATAAGTTCTCTCTTTAAAATTTTGAGATACAGTTTCTTCTAACAGATCAAAATATACCATAATCTCTAGTTTATGGCTTTGTTCTAGTCTCCTGCCTGATCACATTCTCTCCCTTTTTTTTTCTTTTATTCCTCTTCTTTCTTTTTCCCTTGAAAAAGGGAAAAAGAAAAGTTGTTCTTATCTTATCATTTCCTTTTATAAAAGTTTTCATAATTTTCATCTTTACAATCATATTCCATCCCTTCATCATATCAAACCTTATTTTTGTACATATATAAGTTTTTCTTTCTTTAAAATTTTGGGAGGCACTTTCTTCTAACAGACCAAAATACACCCAAAATCTAGTATGCGGCACTGATCTATGCAGCAGCCTGATATTGTTTGATCATATTCTGTTTTTTTGTTTTGTTTTGGTCTGTTTTTGTTTGTTTTTATCTTTTTCATTTTCTTTTTCTTTTTTCTTTCTTTTCCCCCAGTTTCAGGTCTTTTCTGATTTGTTTAGAGTATATTTTCTGGGCACGTTGTTAACCTGCTAGCATTTTGTTCTCTCATTCATCTATTCTCCTCTGGACAAAATGGCAAGACGGGAAAAATCACCTCAACAAAAAGAACAAGAGGTACTACCGACTGTAAGGGACCTACTCAATACGGACATTAGTATGATGTGGAACCTAGAGTTCAGAATGATGATTTTAAAGAAACTAGCTGGTCTGGAAAAAAGCATGGAAGTTATTAGAGAAACCCTTTCTAGAGAATAAAAGAACTAAAATCTAACAAAGTTGAAATCAAAAGATATTAAGGAGATGCAATAAAAAATGGGGGCGCTAACTGCTAGGATAAATGAAGCAGAAGAGAGAGTAATATAGAAGACAAAATGATGGAAAATAAAGAAGCTGAGTAAAAGGAAGATAAACAACTACCGGATCACAAGAGCAGAATTCAAGAGATAAGCGATACCATAAAATGAAACAACATTAGAATAATTGGGATCCCAGAAGAAGAAGAAAGAGAGAATGGGGCAGAAGGTATATTGGAGCAAATTATAGCAGAGAACTTCCCTAATTTGGAGAAGGAAACAGGCATCAAAATCCAGGAGGCACAGAGAACCCCTCTCAAAATCAATAAAACTAGATCAATACCCCGATGTCTAATAGTAAAACTTACGAGTCTCAGAGACAAAGAGAAAATCCTGAAAGCAGCTCGGGAGAAGAGATATGTAACCTACAATGGTAGAAACATTAGATTGGCAACAGACCTAACCACAGAGACCTGGCAGGCCAGAAAAGACCGACATGATATCTTCAGAGCACTAAACGAGAAAATTATGCAGCCAAGAATACTATATCCAGCTAGGCTGTCATTGAAAATAGGAGGAGAGATAAAAAGCTTCCAGGACAAACTAAAACTAAAGGAAATGCAAACACGAAACTAGCCATACAAGAAATATTGAAAGGGGTCCTCTAAGCAAAGAGAGAGCCTAAAAGCAACATAGACCAGAAAGGAACACAATAATATACAGTAACTGTCACCTTACAGGTGATACAATGACACTAAATTCATATCTTTCAATAGTTACCCTGCATGTAAATGGACTAAATGCCCCAATCAAAAGACACAGGCTATCAGATTGGATAAAACAAGACCCATTGATATGCTGTCTGTAAGAGACTCATTTTAGACCCAAAGACAACCCTGATTGAAAGTAAGGGGGTGGGAAACCATTAACCATGGTAATGGACACCAAAAGAAAGCTGGGGTGGCAATCCTTATATCAGACAAATTAGATTTTAAAACAAAGACGCTAATAAGAGATGAGGAAGGACTCTATATCCTACTTAAAGGGTCTATCCAACACGAAGATCTAACAATTGTAAATATCTATGCCCCTTACATGGGAGCAGCCAATTATACAAGTCAACTAATAACAAAAGCAAAGAAATACATCGGCAACAATACAATAATAATGGGGGACTTTAACACTCCCCTCACTGAAATGGACAGATCATCTAAGCAAAAGATCAAAGAGGAAATAAATACTTTAAATGACACACTGGACTAAATGGACTTCATGGACATATTCATAACATTCCATCCCAAAGCAACAGAATACACATTCTTCACTAGTGCACATGGAACATTCTCCAGAACAGATCACATCCTAGGTCACAAATCAGGGTTCAACCAGTACCAAAAGATTGGGATCATTCCCTGCATATTTTCAGACCACAATGATTTGAAACTAGAACTCAATCACAAGAGGAAAGTCGGAAAGAACTCAAAGACATGGAGGCTAAAGAGCATCCTACTAAAGAATGAATGGGTCAACCAGGAAATTAAAGAACTAAAAAATTTTATGGAAACAAATGAAAATGAAAACACAACTGTTCAAAATCTTTGGATACAGCAAAGGCAGTCCTAAGAGGAAAGTATATAGCAATAAAAGCCTTTCTCAAGAAACAAGAAAGTTCTCAAATACACACTCTAAGCCTACACCTAAAGGAGCTGGAGAAAGAACAGCAAATAAAGCCTAAACCCAGCAGGAGAAGAGAAATAATAAAGATCAGAGCAGAAATCAATGAACTAGAAACCAAAAGAACAGTAGAACAGATCAACGAAAGTATGGGCTGGTTCTTTGAAAGAATTAAGACTGATAAACCCCTGGCCAGACTTATCCAAAAGAAAAGAGAAATGACCCAAATCAGCAAAATCATGAATGAAAGAGGAGAGATAACAACTAACACCCAAGAAATACAATTATAAGAACACATTATGAGCAACTCTATGCCAGCAAATTAGATAACCTGGAAGAAATGGATGCATTCCTAAAGATGTATCAACTACCAAAACTGAGCCAGGAAGAAATAGAACACCAGAACAGAACTATAACCACTAAGGAAATTGAAGCAGTCATCAAAACTCTCCCAACAAACAAAAGCCCAGGGCCAGATGGCTTCCCAGGGGAATTCTACCAAACATTTCAAGAAGAATTAATACCTATTCTTCTGAAACTGTCCCAAAAAATAGAAATGGAAGGAAAACTTCCAAATTCATTTTATGAGGCCACCATTACCTTGATCCTCAAACCAGACAAAGACCCCATCAAAAAGGAGAATTACAGACCAATACACTTGATGAACATGGATGCAAAAATTCTCACCAACATACTAGCCAATAGGTTCCAACAGTACATTAAAAGGGTTATTCACCACTACCAAGTAGGAATTATCCCCGTGCTGCAAGTTTGGTTCAACGTCCGCAAATCAATCAACGTGATACAATACATTAACAAAAGGAAGAACAAGAACCATATGATCCTCTCAATAGATGCAGAAAAAGCATTTGACAAAGTACAGCATCCTTTCTTGATCAAAACTCTTCAGAGTATAGGGATAGAGGGTACACACCTCAATATTATAAAAGCCATCTATGAAAAACTTACAGCGACTATCATTCTCAATGGGGGAAAACTGAGAGCTTTCCCCCTAAGGTCAGGAACTCGGCAGAGATGTCCACTATCACCACTGGTATTCAACATAGTATTGGAAGTCCTAGCCACCGCAATCAGACAACAAAAGGAAATAATGGCATCCAAATCAGCAAAGAAGAAGTCAAACTCTCACTCTTTGCAGATGATATGATACTTTATGTGGAAAATCCAAAAGACTCCACTCCAAAACTACTAGAACTCATCCAGGAATTCAGTAAAGTGGCAGGATATAAAATCAATGCACAGAAATCAGTGGCATTCCTATACACCAACAACAAGACAGAAGAGAGAGAAATTAAGGAGTCGATCCTATTTAAAATTGCACCCAAAACCATAGGATACCTAGGAATAAATCTAAGCAAAGAGGCAAAGGATCTGTACTCAGAAAACTATAAAATACTCATGAAAGAAATTGAGGAAGATACAACGAAATGGAAAAATGTTCCATGCTCATGGATTGGAGGAACAAATATTGTGAAGATGTCAATGTGACCTAGAGAAATCTACACATTCAATGCAATTCCCATCAAAATACCATCTACTTTTTTTAAAGAAATGGAACAAATAATCCTAAAATTTGTATGGAACCAGTAGAGACCCCACAGGAATAGCCACAGGAATGTTGGGAAAGTAAAGCAAAGCTGGCGGCATCACAATTCCAGACTTCCAGCTCCATTACAAAGCTGTCATCATCAAGACAGTATGGTACTGGCACAAAAACAGACACATAGATCAATGGAACAGAATAGAGAGCCCAGAAATGGACCCTCAACTCTATGGTCAACTAATCTTCGACAAAGCAGGAAAGAATGCTCAATGGAAAAAAGACAGTCTCTTCAACAAATGGTGTTGTGAAAATTGGACAGCCACATGCAGAAGAATGAAACTGGACCATTTCCTTACACAACACATAAAAATAGACTCAAAATATTTGAAAGACATAAATGTGAGACAGGAGTCCATCAACATCCTAAAGGAGAACAGAGGCAGCAACCCTTTCGACCTCAGCCTCAGCAACTTCTTTCGAGAAATATTGCCAAAGGCAAGGGAAGCAGGGACAAAAATGAAATATTGAAACTTCATCAAGATAAAAAGCTTTTGCACAGCAAAAGAAACAGTCAACAAAACCAAAAGACAACAGACAGAATTTGAGAAGATATTTGCAAATGACATATCAGATAAAGGGCTAGTATCTAAAATCTATAAAGAACTTATCAAACTCAACACCCAAAGAACAAATAATCCAATCAAGAAATGGGCAGAAGACATGAACAGACATTTTTCCAAACAAGACATCGAAATGGCTAACAAACACATGAAAAAGTGCTCAACATCGCTGGGCATCAGGGAAATCCAAATCAAAACCTCAATGAGAGGTCAGTCAGAATGGCTAAAATTAGCAAGTCAGGAAACAACAGATGTTGGTGGGGATGTGGAGAAAGGGGAATCCTCCTACACTGCTGGTGGGAATGCAAGCTGGTGCAACCACACTGGAAAACAGTATGGAGGTTCTTCAAAAAGATGAAAATGGAGCTACCATACGTTCCAGCAATTGCACTACCTGGTATTTACCCCAAAAATACAAGTGTAGGTATCTGAAGGGGTACATGCACCCCGATGTTTATTGCAGCAATGTCCACAATAACCAAACTGTGGAAAGAGCCAAGTTGTCCATTGACAGATGAATGGATAAAGAAGATGTGGTATATATATATACAATGGAATATTATGCAGCCATCAAAAGGAATGGGGTCTTGCCATTTGCCTCGACGTGAATGGACCTGGAGGATGTTATGCTGAGCGAAATAAGTCAATCAGCGTAAGACATGTATCATATGACCTCACTGATGTGAGGAATTCTTAATCTCAGGAAACAAACTGAAGGTTGCTGGTGTGGGAGGTGGTGGGAGAGATGAGGTGGCTGGGTGATAGACATTGGGGAGGGTGTGTGCTATGGTGAGCACTGTGAGTTGTGCAAGACTTTAATCACAGATCTGGACCTCTGAAACAAATAATTCATTGTATGTTAAGAAAAAATAAGAAGATAGCAAGAGGGGAAGAATGAAGGGGGGAAATTGCAGGGGAGATGAACCATGAGAGACGACGGACTCTGAAAACCAAACTGAGGGTTCTAGAGGGGAGCAGCGTTTGGGGATGGGTTAGCCTGGTGATGGGTATTGGGGATGGCACATCCTGCATGGAGCATTGTGTGTTATGCACAAACAATGAATCATGGAACACTACATCAAAAACTAATGATGTAATGTATGGTGATTAACATAACAATAAAAAATTTTAAAAAATCCTAAAAAGGGCATTGGAGAATAATGGTAATGTATGTTGTTTGTTTGTGATGGTTTCACAGATATATGCATATATTAACACTGATCAAATCGTACAATTAAAAATGTATAATTAAAAAAAAAGTGCCTAGACTCCAAATGACGGAGACCCACTTGCTAATTCTAAAGTGGCTGCTAGAGAGGCAGGAACATGAAGTAACTTTCTCTGGGGATGGAAGTGCTTGTGGGAACCATTTTTTTTTTTTGCAATCTTATTCTAACTAGCTGGTGATGGAGATGGCGGGTACTATTTTTGTTGCCCCCTCTTTAGCTTGTTATCACCCCCTGCAGCATCTGTGACATCACTGGGCATTGGAGCTCATCATGCCCCAATCTTCCTGTGCAGCAACAATGCCACAACCAGGCTTAAAGAGCACCCCAAGTCTCACCCACTACATGCATCCACTAAGCCACAACTATGCAAAGTGAGCACACTCTGCCTCACCTTCCCAAAGTGGGACTGTGCCACAGTTAGTCCAGTCTAGTGTCATGTGCCCCACCCATCCTGCACTGCAGACATGGTTCATCCACAAACCGTTGGGTATACGCAGTCTGCAGGAGGGAAGTCTCTTGAGTACCTGCCTGTGGATGCCAGGGAAGACAGTGCTTCTGAACCCCACAGATCATCTCCCATATGAAACCATTCCTTCAAGACTGGAAGAGGAAACTGTTTTGCCTAATACATGTAGACAAATACAGATAGTTTGGCAAAATTAAGTGACAGAGGAATATGTTCCAAACCAAAGAACAACGCAAATTAAAAAGATCTTAAGGAAATGAAGATAAGCAAACTACCCGATAAAGAGTTCAAAGTCATGGTCATAAAGATGGTCACTGAACTCAGAAGAAGAATTGATGAAATAAAAGCACAAATTGGCAAGCTGGAATACAATCAATGGCTCTCATTTAGTCAGAAAAGCAAAATGAAAAAAAAGATTTTGAAAAGTGAGGATATTTTCCCTCTCACAAAAAATAGCTTTTTCTTTGTAATTAAGAGTCTGTTTCCTGGTTTGCTTCTTCTCCCCCCACACCATGTTCATCTGTTTTGTTTCTTAAATTCCACACATGAGTGATCATATGATATTTGTCTTTCTTTGACTGACTTATTTCATGAAGGGCATTTATTGTGACAAGCATTGGGTGTATGTAAGTGATGAATTACTAAATTCCACACCTGAAACTAATATTACACTGAACTATTTTATATTTACTATATTAACTAACTGGAATTTAAATAATAACTTGGAGGAAAAAAGTGAGGATATCTTAAGGGACCTCTGGGACATCAAGCATAATAACATTTGGATTATAGAGGTCCCAGAAAGAGAAGAGAGAAAAAGCACAAAAAGTATTCAAATAAATAATGGTTGAAAACATTCCTAATCTGGGGAAAGAAACAGACATCCAGTTCCAAATAAGATGAATCCAAAGAGAACCACACGAAGACATGTTAAAATTAAAATAGTAAAAGTTAAGGTTAATAGGGAATCCTAAAAGCAGTTGGAAAACCCAATTTATTATGTATAAGGGAAACCCAATAAAAATCAATAGATTTTTCAGCAGAAATTTTATGGGCCAGAGGGGAGTGGCATGGCATATTCAAAGTGTTGAAAGGAAAAAACTTCCAACCAAGAATTCTCTACTCATCAAAGTTCTATTCATAATTGAAGAAGAGAGTAAAATATTTCCAGATAAGTAAAAGCCAAAGGAGTTCATCACCAGTCTTACAAGAAATGTTAAAGGGATTTCTCTAAGTGGGAAAACGCTAAGTAATAACAAGAAAATATACAAAAGTAATAATCTCACTGGAAATGGTAAATATATAGTAAAGGTAGTGGATTAATCACTTATAAAGGAAGTATGAGAGTCAAGACAAAAGTACTAAAATTAAAATAGTTAAGTAATGCATAAAATAAATAGATGTAAAAATGTGTCATCAAAAATATAACGTGTGTGTCTATTAGCCATTTGTATGTCATCTTCAGAGAAGTGTCTGTTCATATCTTCTGCCCATTTTTTTTACTTGATTATTTGTTTTTTTGGGTGTTGAGTTTGAGAAGTTCTTTATAGAACTTGGATACCAGCCCTTTATCTCTAGTGTCATTTGCAAATATCTTCTCCTATTCTGTGGGTTGCCTCTTTGTTTGGTTGACTGTTTTTGTTTTGTTTTGTTTTGTTTTGTTTTGTTTTGTTTTTGCTGTGCAGAAGGTTTTTATCTTGATGAAGTCCCAAAAGTTCATTTTTGTTTTCGTTTCACTAGCTTTCGGAGATGTATCTTGAAAGAAGTTGCTGTGGTCAATGTCAAAGAGGTTATTGCCTATGTTCTCCTCTAGGATTTTGATGGATTCCTGTCTCACATTGAGGTCTTTCATCCATTTTGAGTTTATCTTTGTGTATAGTGTTAGAGAATGGTCGAGTTTCATTCTGCATGTGGTTGTCCAATTTTCTCAGCACCATTTATTGAAGAACTGTCTTTTCTCCTATTGCATATTTTTTCCTGCTTTGTTGAAGATTATTTGACCATAGAGTCGAAGGTCCATATCTGGGTGCTCTATTCTGTTCCATTGGTCTATATGTTTGTTTTTGTGTCAGTACCATGCTATCTTGATGATTACTGCTTTGTAATATAGCTTAAAATCGGGCAATGTGATGCCCCCAACTTTGTTTTTCTTTTTCAACATTTCCTTGGTGATTCGGGGTCTTCTCTGATTTGATACAAATTTTAGGATTGTTTGTTCCAGACTTTGAAAAATGTCATTGGAATTTTGATTGGGATAGCATTGAAGGTATAGATTGCTCTGGGTAGCATAGATATTTTAACAATGTTTATTCTTCTGATCCATGAGCATGGAATGTTTTTCCATCTTTTTGTGTCTTCTTCAATTTCTTTTCATGAGTGTTCTGTAGTTCCTAGAGTATACATCCTTTACCTCTTTGCTTAGGTTTATTCCGAGGTATCTTATGGTTTTTGGTGCTATTGTAAATGGAATTGTTTTTCTAATTTCTCTTTCTACAGTTGCATTGTTAGTGTATAAGAAAGCAACTGATTTCTGTGCATTGATTTTGTATCCTGGCACATTATTGAATTGCTGTATGTGTTCTAGTAATTTGGGGGTGGAGTCTTTTGGGTTTTCCACATAAAGTATCATGTCATCTGCAAAAAGAGAGAGTTTTACTTCTTCTTTGTCAATTTGAATAGCTTTTATTTATTTTTGTTGTCTGATTGCTGTTGCTAGGACTTCTAGTACTATGTTGAACAATAGTGGCAAGAGTGAGCATCCTTGACATGTTCCTGATCTTAAGGGAAAGGCTCTCAGCTTTTCTCCATTAAGGATGATATTTGATATGGGTTTTTCATAGATGGATTTTATGAACTTGAGGAATGTTCCCTCTATCCTTATACTCTGAAGAGTTTTCATCAAGAAAGGATGCTGTATTTTGTCAAATGCTTTTTCTGCATCAATTGAGAGGACCATATCGTTCTTCTCTCTCCTCTTATTAATGTGTTCTATCACATTGATTGGTTTGCAAATGTTGAACCACCCTTGCAATTCAGGTATAAATCCCACTTGGTTGTGGTAGATGATCCTTTTAATGTATTGTTATATCCTATTAGCTAGGGTTTTGTTGAGAATTTTGGAATCCATATTCATCAGGGATATCAGTCTGAAATTCTCCTTTTGATGGGGTCTTTGCCTGGTTTGGAGATTAAGATAATGCTTATCATCATTAGCCATCAAGGAAATTCAAATCAAAACCACATTGAGATACCACCTTACACCAGTTAGAATGGCAAAAATTGACAAGGCAAGAAACAACACATGTTGGAGAGGTTGTGGAGAAAGGAGAATCCTCTTATACTGTTGGTGGGAATGCAAGTTGGTACAGCCACTTTGGAAAACAGTGTGGAGATGCCTCAAAAAATTAAATATAGAGCTACCCTATGACCCAGCAATTGCACTCCTGGGTATTTACCCCAAAGACACAGATGTAATGAAAAGAAAGGCCATATGCCCCCCAATGTTCATAGCAGCAATGTCCACAATAACCAAACTGTGGAAAGAGCCTAGATGCCCTTCCACAGATGAATGGATAAAGAAGATGTGGTCCATATATACAATGGAATATTACTCAGCCATCAGAAAGGATGAATACCCAACTTTTACATCAACATGGATGGGATCACAGGAGATTATGTTAAGTGAAATAAGTCAAGCAGAGAAAGTCAATTATCATATGGTTTCACTTATTTGTGGAAATAAGGAATAGCATGGAGGACATTAGGAGAAGGAAGTGAAAAATGAAGGGGGGGAATCGGAGGGAGAGATGAACCATGAGAGACTATGGACTCTGAGACACAAAGTGAGGGTTTTAGAGGGAAATGGGGTGGGTGGATGGGTTAGCCTGGTGATCAGTATTAAGGAGGGCATGTACCGCATGGAGCACTGGGTGTTATACAAAAACAATGAATCGGGATCACCACATCAAAAACTAATGTATTGTATGGTGACTAACATAACATAATAAAATTTAAAAAATACATAAAATGTGGTAGGGCTAAAAATATAAAGCTTTAAAATGTATTAAATTCCCATATTATTATTGTATTATTATCAACTAGTTCCTTTATGTTTGTTATTAATTGTGTTTTATATTTGTGTGCCTCCATGTTGGGGACATATATCCTTACAATTGTTAGATCTTCTTGTTGAATAGTGTTAAAATTTAAGTTATTATCAACTTAAAAGGGACTGTAATATTTATATATTTTCATAATATTTAATATATAAATATATCATCATATTTTATATATAATATTTATGTTATATATTTATTTACATTATGTATTTATATATAAAATATAAATATATATCATCATATTTATATATATGATGTTATATGTGAACTTGATGATAATCATGAAGAATAAAAGACTTGTAGAAAATACACAAAAGCAAATGAGGAAGGAATCTAAATGTAACACTAAAGAAAGCAGTCAAACCATTAGGGAAGAGAGAAAAAGAAGAAAGAAAAAGAGAGGGACTTCAAAAATAGAAAACAATTCACAAAATGGTAATAACTACAGACCCTCCAATAATTACTTTAAATGAAAATGGACTAAATTAAACAAAGGACATGGAGTGACTGAATGGATTTAAAAAGTAAGAACCATCTATATGCTGCCTATAAGAGATTAACTTCAGAAGTAAGGACAGGGGCACCTGGGAGGCTCTGTTGGTTGTGTCTGACTGTTGATTTTGGCTCGGGTCATGATCTCAAGGTTGTGAAATTGAGCTCCACATGGGGTTCTGTGCTGGGTGTGGAGCCCCCTTGGGATTCTCCCTCTCCCTTTGACCCTCCCCCAACCCCAGCTCTCTCTTGCTCTCTCTTCCTAAAAAAAAAAAAAAAAGTAAGAATGAAGAGAAGTTGAATGAAAGGAAAGCTGGTATAGCTATATTCATGTTAGTCAAAAGAAACTCTAAAACAGACTATAATAAAAGTCAAAGAAGGGTACTATATAATGATAAAAGGGTTGATCAAGCAAGAGGACGCAATTCATACAAATATATATATGCACTCAACATAAGATAACCAGGATATATAAAGCAAATATTAACAGACCAAACGGGACAAGTTAAAAGTAATACAATACTAGCAGGGGATTTTAACACCCCACTTATAGTAATAGATAGATAGATCGTTCAGACAGAAAATCAATAAGAAAATATTAGTCTCAAAAGACATTAGATCAGATGGATTTAATAGATAAATACAGAATATTCCAACCCAAAGTAGCAGAATAAACATTCTTCTCAAGTTCACATGGGGCATTCTCTATGATAGGTCACATGTTGGGCCACAAAGAAATCTTAATAAATTCAAAAAGATTGAAATCATATCAAGCATCTTCTCAGAATTCAATGGTCTTTAATAAAAATAGAAATCAGTTACAATATGAAAACGGGAAAAAACATAAAAATCATGGAGAATAAACAATATGTTACTCATCAACCAACAGGTCTTCAAAGAAATCAAAAGAGAAATAAAAAAAAAAATACCTAGAGACAAATGACAACAGAAATACAACATACAGAAATCCATGGAATGCAGCAAAAGCTGTTCTAAGAAGGAAGTTAATAGCAATGCAGACCTACCTCAAGAAACAAGAAAATTTCTAATAAACACTTTAACCTTGCACCTAAAGGAATTGGATAAAGAAGAACAAACAAAATGTAAATTAGTAGTAAGAAGAAAATAATAAAGATCAGAGTGGAAATAAAAGAAATAAAGACTAAGAAGACACTGAAAAAATCAATAAACCTAAGAGCTGTTTCTTTGAAAAGATAAAATTGACTATCATTTAGCCAGACTCATGAAGAAAAAAAGAGAAGTTTCAAGTAAATAAAATCAGAAAGAAAGAGCAGAAGTTATCATTGACATCACAGAAACACAAAGGACCATAAGACTACTATGAACAGTTATGTGCTGAAAAAATCAACAATGTAGAAGAAATGGATAAATTCCCAGAAACATACAATTTTCCCAGACTGAATCAGGAAGAAATAGAAAGCCTGAATATCCTAGTTACTAGTAAGGAAATTGAATTAGTAACAACAACAACAAAAATCTCACAACATGCAATAGTCCAGGACCAGATGACTTCATGGTGAATTCTTCCAAACATTCAAAAAAGATTCAATATATATCCTTCTAAACTTGTTCAAATAATTGAAGAGGAAGGAATGCTTTCAAACACATTTTATGAGACCAACATTACATTGATACCAACACTAGACAAGGACATCACATAAAAAGAAAATTACAGGTCAATATTGTTGATGAAAAAAGATGCAAAATCCTCAAGAAAATATTAACAAACCAAATTCAACAATAACTTAAAAGATCATACACCATGATCAAGTGGATTTATTCCATCAAACATGATTGACTTTAAGTTATACTACAAAGCTAAAGTAATCAAAACAGTATGGTACGGACACAAAAACAGATGTACAGGTCAATGGAACAAAACTGAGAGCCCAGAAATCAACCCACACATATACAATTAATTTATGACAAAAGAGCCAAGAAGATAGAGTGGAGAAATGGGATAAGTGGTCAGCCATATGCAAAAGAATGAAAGTAGACTACTATCTCACACCATACACAAAATTTAACTAAAAATGGATTAAAGAATTGAATATAAGACCTGAAACCATAAAATATGTAGAAGAAAACATAGGCAATAAGCTCCTTGACATTTGACTTAGAGATGTTTTTGTGGATCTGACTCCAAACGCAAGGGAAACAAAAGCAAAAATAAACAAGTGGGACTACATCAAATTAAAAGCCTTCTGCACAGCAAAGGAACTCATCAACAAAATGAAAAGGAAAACTGCCAAATGGGAGAAAATATTTACAAATCATGCATCTGATAAGAAGTTAATATTAAAAATATATAAAGACTCCTACAACTCAAGAACAAGAAAACAAATTACCTGATTAAAAAATGGGGAGAAGAGTGGGTGGAGCAAGATGGCGGAGGCATAGGAGACCTAGATTTCGTCTCGTCTCAGGAATTCAGATGAATAGGGATCAAACCGTTCTGAACACCTACGAACTCAAAAGGAGATCGAAGAAGAGAGTAGCAACAACTCTCTGAACAGAGAAGCAACCACTTACTGGAAGGTAGGATGTGCAGAGAAGTGAATCTGAGGTGATATTCGAGAGGATAGACGGCGGGGGAGGGGCCTCCGTCGGCTGCTTCTGGCAAGTGATGGAGCCGCGGAGCACAAAATCGGAACTTTTAGAAGTTGGATCTGCTGAGGGATGTCGCTGCAGTGGCTAAGCGGGGGGTGGAATCCTCCCGGGACAGTGTGATCTCAGGACCCTTGGGGTCACAGAAAGACCGGGGGTGCCTGAGTGCAGCAGAGCTCCTAGGTATCGGAGCGGGGAAGCTGGCTGCAGAGACAGAGCCGAGGCGCGGGCTCTCAGCTCAGGGTTGCCATAAACCATGATCCGCGGCCCCGTCGGGCCACTGCTCCTCCAGCAGGGACCCAACAAGCGGCAGAGCCGGGGAGACTCCCCTTTCTCCCCCGGGAGGAGCGGCACGGGAGTGCACTGCAGGGATCTGCTGGGTTTGGAGACTCCACATGGGGTCAGGTGCCAGAGATAGAAATGCTCAGTCACAGGCTGGGTGAGTACGGAATGTGGCCGGAGACCGGGGAGACGGCAGTGACTACTGTTCTCTGGGGGCGCACTGAGGAGCGGGGCCCCGAGTTCTCAGCTCCTCCGGGTGGAGATTGGGAGGCCACCATTTTCGCCCTGGTCCTCCAAAGCTGTACCGAGAGCTTGCAGGGAACAAAAGCTCCTGAGAGCAAACCCAAGCAGCTTGCTTAGCCCAGACCAACAAGGGCGGGGCAATTCAGCCTCTGGCAAAGACATTTGGAAAGTACGGCAACAGGCCCCTCCCCCAGAAGATTAGCACGAACAGCCAGAAGGCCAAGACCAAGTTTACTGATCAAGGAGAACAGGAGAACTCCAGCGCTAGGGGAATACTGCACATAGAATTCATGGCTTTTTTTTACCATGATTCATTAGTTCATCAAAGTTAATTTTTTAAACTGTTTTTTTTGAATTTTTCTTTTTCCCTTTTTCAACCAACATCTTATCAATCACTTTTTAAAAAAAACAGTTTTTATTTTTCATTTTTAGGGTCATATTTTATCCCTTCATAGTAGTTACCCTTATTTTTGGCATATATATATAAGTTGTTCTCTCCTAAAATTTTGAGATACAGTTTCTTCTAACAGATCAAAATATACCCTAAATCACTAGTGTACAACTTTGTTCTAGTCTCCTGCCTGATCACATTCTCTCCCTTTTTTCTCTTTCTTTTTTAAATCCTCTTTCTTTTTTCAAACAACTTCTTATCTTATC
Organism: Eumetopias jubatus; assembly: GCF_037043125.1. Taxonomy (NCBI): domain Eukaryota; kingdom Metazoa; phylum Chordata; class Mammalia; order Carnivora; family Otariidae; genus Eumetopias; species Eumetopias jubatus. The sequence goes on along the minus strand of NW_028274819.1, from coordinate 83,611,910 downwards.
AATTCCTTTTATAAAATCTTTTATAATTTTCATCTTTACAGTCATCTTCCATCCCTTCATTTATCAACCCTTATTTTGTACATATATGTCTTTCTTCCTTTAAAATTTTAGGAGGCATTTTTTTCTAACAGACCAAAATATGCCCAAAATCTAGTGTGTGGCACTGATCTATGCACCAGCCTGATCATATTTGAACATATTCTGCTTTTTTTGTATTGTTCTGTTTTGGTTTTTATCTTTTTTTTTCCTCTTTCTTTTCTCTTTCTTTCCCTTTCTTTTCCCCTGGTTTCAGGTCTTTTCTAATTTGAATACAGTATATTTGCTGGGGACATTGTTAACCTGTTAGCATTTTGTTCTCTCATTCATCTATTCTCCTCTGCACAAAATGACAAGATGAAAAAAAAATCACCTCAGCAAAAAGAACAAGAGGTAGTACCGTCAGCCAGGGACCTACTCAATACGGACATTAGTACGATGTCAGACCTAGAGGTCAGAATCATGACTTTAAAGATACAAGCTAGGCTTGAAAAAAGCATGGAAGTTATTAGAGAAATGCTTTCTGGAGAAATAAAAGAACTAAAATCTAACCAAGTTGAAATCAAAAAGGCTATTGATGAGGTGCAATTAAAATGGGGGCACTAACTGCTAGGATAAATGAGGCAGAAGAGAGAATCAGCGATATAGAAGACCAAATGATGGAAAATAAAGAGGGTGAGAAAAAGAGAGAGAAACAACTACAGGATCACGAGAGCAGAATTCGAGAGGTAAGCGATACGATAAGACGAAACAACATTAGAATAATTGTGATCCCAGAAGAAGAAGAAAGAGAGAGAGGGGCAGAAGTATATTGGAGCAAATTATAGCAGAGAACTTCCCTAATGTGGGGAAGGAAACAGGTATCAAAATCCAGGAGGCACAGAGAACCCCTCTCAAAATCAATAATAATAGGTCAACATCCCGACATCTAATAGTAAAACTTACGAGTCTCAGAGACAAAGAGAAAATCCTGAAAGCAGCTCGGGAGAAGAGATATGTAACCTACAATTGTAGAAATATTAGATTGGCAATAGACCTATCCACAGAGACCTGGCAGGCCAGAAAGGACTGGCAAGGTATCTTCAGAGCACTAAACAAGAAAAATATGAAGTCAAGAATACTATATCCAGCTAGGCTGTCATTGAAAATAGAAGGAGAGATAAAAAGCTTCCAGGACAAACAAAAACTAAAGGAATTTGCAAACATGAAACCAGCCCTCCAAGAAATATTGAAAGGGGTCCTCTAAGCAAAGAGTGAGCCTAAAAGCAGCAAAGATCAGAAAGGAACACAGACAACATACAGTAACAGTCACCTTACAGGCAATACAATGGCACTAAATTCATACGTTTCAATAGATACCCTGAATGTAAATGGGCTAAATGCCCCAATCAAAAGACATAGGCTATTGGATTAAATTGATTGGATTGGATTAAAAAACAAGATCCATCAATATTCTGTCTGCAAGAGACTCATTTTAGACCCAAAGACACCCTCATATTGAAAGTGAGGGGGTGGAAAACCATTTACCATGCTAATGGACACCAAAAGAAAGCTGGGGTGGCAATCCTTATATCAGACAAATTAGATTTTAAAGCAAAGACTGTAATAAGAGATGAGGAAGGACACTATATACTACTTAAAGGATCTATCCAACAAGAAGACCTAACAATTGTAAACATCTATGCCCCTAACATGGGAGCAGCCAATTATATAAGTCAATTAATAACAAAAGCAAAGAAACACATTGACAATAATGCAATAATAGTGGGGGACTTTAACACCCCCTGACTGAAATGGACAGATCATCTAAGCAAAAGATCAACAAGGAAATAAAGACTTTAAATGACACACTGGACCAAATGGACTTCACAGACATATTCAGAACATTCCATCCCAAAACAACGGAATACACATTCTTCTCTAGTGCCCAGGGAACATTCTCCAGAGTTGATCACATCCTAGGTCACAAATCAGGTCTCAACCGGTACCAAAAGATTGGGATCATTCCTTGCATATTTTCAGACCACAATGCTTTGAAACTAGAACTGAATCACAAGAGGAAAGTCGGAAAGAACTCAAATACATGGAGGCTAAAGAACATCCTACTAAAGAATGAATGGGTCAACCAGGAAATTAAAGAAGAATTAAAAAATTTCATGGAAACCAATGAAAATGAAAACACAACTGTTCAAAATCTTTGGGATACAGCAAATGCAGTCCTGAGAGGAAAGTATATAGCAATACAAGCCTTTCTCAGCAAACAAGAAAGGTCTCGAATACACAACCTAACCCTACACCTAAAGGAGCTGGAGAAAGAACAGCAAATAAAGCCTAAACGCAGCAGGAGAAGAGAAACAATAAAGATCAGAGCAGAAATCAATGAAGTAGAAACCAAAAGAACAGTAGAACAGATCAACAAAACTAGGAGCTGGTTCTTTGAAAGAATTAACAAGATTGATAAACCCCTGGCCAGACTGATCAAAAAGAAAAGAGAAAGAACCCAAATCAACAAAATCATGAATGAAAGAGGAGAGATTACAACCAACACCAAGGAAATACAAACAATTATAATAACATATTATGAGCAACTCTATGCCAGCAAATTAGATAACCTGGAAGAAATGGGTGCATTCCTAGAAATGTATCAACTACCAAAACTGAACCAGGAAGAAATAGAAAACCTGAACAGACCTATAGCCACTAAGGAAATTGAAGCAGTCATCGAAATTCTCCCAAGAAACAAAAGCCCAGGGCCAGATGGCTTCCCAGGGGAATTCTATCAGACATTTCAAAGAATTAATATCTATTCTCCTGAAACTGTTCCAAAAAATAGAAATGGAAGGAAAACTTCCAAACTCGTTTTATGAGGCCAGCATTACCTTGATCCCTAAACCAGAAAAAGACCCCGTGTAAAAGGAGAATTACAGACCAATATCCTTGATGAACATGGATGCAAAAATTCTCACCAAAATACTAGCCAATAGAATCAAACAGTACATTAAAAGGATTATTCACCACGACCAAGTGGGATTTATCCCTGGGCTGCAAGGCTGGTTCAACATCTGCAAATCAATCAACGTGATACAATACATTAACAAAAGAAAGAGCAAGAATTATATGATCCTCTCAATAGATGCAGAAAAAGCATTTGACAAAGTACAGCATCCTTTCTTGATCAAAACTCTTCAGAGTATAGGGATAGAGGGTAACTACCTCAATATCATAAAAGCCATCTGTGAAAAACCTACAGCGAATATCATTCTCAATGGGGAAAAGCTGAGAGCTTTTCCCCTAAGGTCAGGAATGCAGCAGGGATGTCCACTCTCACCACTGCTCTTCATCATAGTATTAGAAGTCCTAGCCACAGCAATCAGACAACAAAAAGAAATCCAAGGCATCCAAATCGGCAAGGAGGAAGTCAAACTCTCACTCTTTGCAGATGATATGATACTGTATGTGGAAAACCCAAAAGACTCCACCCCAAAACTGCTAGAACTCATACAGGAATTCAGTAATGTAGCAGGATATAAAATCAGTGCACAGAAATCAGTGGCATTCCTATACACCAACAACAAGACAGAAGAGAGACAAATCAAGGATTTGATCCCATTTACAATTGCACTCAAAACCATAAGACACCTAGGAATAAATTTAACCAAAGAGGCAAAGGATCTGTACTCAGAAAACTATAAAATACTCATGAAAGAAATTGAAGAAGGCACAAAGAAATGGAAAAACGTTCCATGCTCATGGATTGGGAGAACCAACATTGTGAAGATGTCAATGCTACCTAGAGCAATCTACACATTCAATGCAATCCCCATCAAAATACCATCCACTTTTTTCCAAGAAATGGAACAAATCATCCTAAAATTTGTATGGAACCAGAAGAGACCCCGAATAGCCAGAGGAATATTGAAAAAGAAAAGGAACGCTGGCGGCATCACAATTCCGGACTTCCAGGTCTATTACAAAGCTGTCATCATCAAGACAGTATGGTACTGGCACAAAAACAGACACGTAGATCAATGGAACAGAATCGAGAGCCCAGAAATGGACCCTCAACTCTACGGTCAACTTATCTTTGACAAAGCAGGAAAGAATATCCAATTGCAAAAGACAGTCTCTTCAACAAATCGTGTTGGGAAAATTGGACAGCCACATCCAGAAGACTGAAACTGGACCATTTCCTTACACCACTCACAAAAATTGACTCCAAATATTTGAAAGACCTAAAGAAGATGTGGTATATATTCACCATGGAATATTATGCAGCCATCAAAATGAATGAGATCTTGCCATTTGCAATGACGTGGTTGGAACTAGAGGGTGTTATGCTGAGTTAAATAAGTCAATCAGAGAAAGACATGTATCATATGACCTCACTGATATGAGCAATTCTTAATCTCAGGAAACAAACTGAGGGTTGCTGGAGTGGTGGGGGGTGGGATGGATGGGGCGGCTGGGTGATAGACACTGGGGAGGGTATGTGCTATGGTGAGAGCTGTGAATTGTGCAAGACTGTTGAATCACAGATCTGTACTTCTGAAACAAATAATGCAACATATGTTAAGAAAAAAGAAAAAGAAGAAGATAGCAGGAGGGGAAGAATGAAGGGGATTAAGTCAGAGGGGGAGATGAACCATGAGAGATGATGGACTCTGAAAAATAAACTGGGGGTTCTAGAGGGGAGGAGGTATGGGGATGGGTTAGACTGGTGATGAGTATTAAAGAGGGCACATTCTGCATGGAGCACTGGGTGTTATGCACAAACAATGAATCATGAAACACTACATCACAAACTAATGATGTAATATATGGTGATGAACATAACAATAAAAAAATTAAAATAAAAAATAAAAAAATGGGGAGAAGAACTGAATACACATTTTTTTCCAAAGAAAACCTACAGATGCCCAACAGGCACATAAATGAATGTTTGATATCACTAATTATTAGTGAAATGCAAATCAAAAGTCCAGTGAAATATCACCTCACAACTTTTAGAATGGCCATTATTAAAGAGACAAAAAATAGAGGATGTAGAGAAAATGGAACCCTTGTACACTGTTAATGGGATTGTAAGTTCGTGCAACTACTACGGAAAACAGTAGGAAGCGTCCTCAAAAAACTAAGGAGAGAACTGTTGTATGATCAATTTGTATGTTCAACTACTGCGTATTTACCTAAAGAATACAAAAACATTATATCAAAAAGATATTTCAACTCCTCTGTTAATTACAGAATTATTTATAGTAGCCAATATATGGAAACAATCTAAATGTCTATGAATGGATGAATGGGTAAAGAAGATGGGATAGATAAATAAATGATAGATGATAGATTATAGATAGATAGATAGTTGGATAGATATATAGCTAGCATGCACACACACACACACACACAGTGGAAAACTACTAAGCCATAAATAAAGAATGAAATCTTGCCATTTGCAATAACATGGATAGACCTTGAAGGTATTATGCTAAGTGAAATAAATCAGAAGGAGAAAGTACAGAACTCTATGGCTTTATTCATATATGGAATCTAAAAGAGTGAACAAATAATTAAAAAACAAAAATAAACTCATAGATACAAAGAATAGATCAGGGGTTGAGGGGTAAGCAAAATAGGTGAAGGTGGTCAATTGTAGGGTGATGGATGGTAACTAGACTTTTGCAGGTGATCACTTTGTTGTGTATACAGATGTAAAATTATGCTGCACACCTGAAACTTATATAATAAAAATAAATAAAGTAGACATCAGAACATAAAGTACAAAAAAAGATTGATAAATCTCAACCCAGGATAACCAAAAAAAGAGAGAAAGAAAGAAAGAAAGAAAGAAAGAAAGAAAGAAAGAAAGAAAGAAAGAAAGAAAGAAAGAAAGAAAGAAAGAAAGGAAGAAAGAAAGAAAGAAAAAGAAAGAAAGGAAGAACAGAAATTACTAACATCAGAAATGAAAAAGGGACATTACTACTGATGGCATGGATAATGAAGGAATATTATGAACAACTCTTTGCCCACCAGTTTGATTAGATGAAATGGACCAATTCCTTGCAAAACACAATCTATCAAAACTCACAAAGGAAAACAGATAATCTGAATAGGTTTATATCTATAAAAAATTACACCAATAATTAATAACATTCCAAAATAGAAAGCACCAGACCCAGATGCATTCACCGGTAAATTCTTTCAAACATTTAAAAAAATTATTCCAATTTTGTAAAATCTACCCCAGAAAATAAAGGCAGAGGAAATAATTCATTCTATGAGCAACATTCCTAATACAAAGACATTAAAAGAAAGGAAAACCACATATCTCTCATGCATACACATGAAAAAATACTCAACAACATATCAGCAAAATGAATCAAACCGTGTATTAAAAATGTACTCCATGACCAAATATGATTTATCCTACATGTGTGGTGCTGGTTCAATATTCAAAAATCAATTATTGGAATCCATCACTTCAACTATCTAAAGAAGAAAAATCATACAATCATATCAAACTACAAGATTGACAAGAACATTATTTGACAAATTCAGCACCCATTCATGATAAAAAAAGGGGGGGGCACTGAGAAAACTAAGAATGGAAGAATTCCTCAATTGATGGAGACCATTCTGCAAAAACTTACAGATGACATTATGCTTAATGGTGAGAAAGTAAAGTACTAACCAGGCCTGACCCTGCTTAGCTTCCGAGATCAGACGAGATCGGGCGTATTTAGGGTGGTATGGCCGTAGGCAGAAAGTAAAGGCTTTATGCCTAAGATCAGGAAGAACGCAAGGATGTCCCCTCTGACCGCTTTTATTCAACATTGTACAGTATGTCCTACTTAATACAATAAGAAGAGAAAATAACATAAAAGGTATACATATTTGGAAAGAGGAAATAAAACTGTGTTTGTTCACAGATAAAATGATTAAATATATAGAAAATCCCAGGGAATTGATAAACACAAACACAAACACAAAAAGAAATTACTGAAACTAGGTAATTCTAGCAAGGTTGAGGATACAAGGTTAATATAAAAAATCTTCTATACCAGAAATGAATCTTAGAAACTTGAATTTAAAAAGACTATTGTTTACATTAGTGACCCCCCAAACTAAGTACATGTGAATAAATATAACAAAATATTTGTAATATCCATATGAAGAAATCAATAAATTCAAATAAATGGAGACGTATTCCATGTTTATGGAAGGAAGACAATATTGTTGATGTCAGTTCTTTCCCTCTCAATCTATAGATTTAATGCTTCCCAATAAAAATTCAGGCAGTTATTTTGTGGTTATTGACAAGCTGATTCTAAAGTTTATGTAGAAAGTCAAAGGCCCAGAGCAGTTAACACAATTTTGAAGAACAAAATTGGAAAACTGACACTATCTTACTTCTAGAATTACAATAAAGCTACAACAATCAGTATAGTGTGTTATTGGTGAAAGAATAGACAAATAGATCAATGGAACAGAATAGATAGCCCAAAAACAGACCTACACAAATATACTCAACTGATCTTTAAGGAGCAAAGGCACTTTAATGGAGAAAGGCTAGTCTTTTCAACAAATGATGCTGGGACAAATGGATATTTGCACGCAAAATATAAATTTAGACACTGACCTTTGACAAAAATTAACTCAAAATTGGTCATAAGCCTAAATATAAAATACAAAGCCATAAAACTCCTGGAAAATAACATAAAAGCAAATCAAGTTGATTTTGAGTTTGGTAATGCCTTTTTATGTGGAATTTTTTTATTGTTATGTTAATCACCATATATTACATCATTAGTTTTTGGTGCAGTGTTCCATGATTCATTGTTTGTTCATAACACCCAGTGCTCCATGCAGAACGTGCCCTCCTCAATACCCATCACCAGGCTAACCCATCCCCCTACCCCCCTCCCCTCTAGAACCCTCAGTTTGTTTTTCAGAGTCCATCATCTCTCATGGTTCGTCTCCCCCTCTGACATACTCCCCTTTTCTTCCTCTCCTGTTATCTTCTTCTTTTTCTTTTTTCTTAAAATATGTTGCGTTATTTGTTTCAGAAGTACAGATCTGTGATTCAACAGTCTTGCACAATTCACAGCGATCACCATAGCACATACCCTCCCCAATGTCTATCACCCAGCCACCCCATCCCTCCCACCCCCAACCACTCCAGTAAAGCACAGTCCATGAAAGAAAAAAATTGATAAACTGGACTTCATTAAAATTAAAAATTTCTGCTCTGTGAGAGACACTGTTAAGAGAATGAAAAGATAAGACACTGATTGTGAAAAAATCTTTGAAAAGTACATACTTGATAAAATACTTATATTCAAAAAATATAAAGAACTCTTCAAACTTAAGAAAACTGAATTAAAAAGTGGGAAAAATTTGAACTAATACCTCACTATAGAAGATATACAGATGGCAAACAGACATATAACAAGATGTTCAATATCATTTGTCTTTAAAGAATTACAAATTAAAACAACATTAAGATAGCACTACAAACCTTTTAGAATGTTTAAATAAAAAAATGTGACAACATCAAATGCTAGTGAGGATGTGCAGCAGCAGGAACTCTTATTCATTGCTCAGGGGAAAACAAAATGGTAGTCACTTTGAAAGTGTTTGGCAGTTTTCGTACCATGTTAAATATAGTTTTACCATACAATACAGCAATATTGTACCCACCTATTGTCTCAAATGAGTTGAAAACTTATGTCCATAAAGAACCCCAAACATTAATATTTACAGCAGGTTTATATGTAATTGCCCAAACTGGAAGCATTCAGAATGTCCCTTAATAGGTGAATGGTAAATACAGTTTTAATTCACATAATGGAGTATTACTCAGAAATAATAACAAGTTTTATTATGAAGGATATGGAAGAACATTAAATGCATAATTCTAAGTGAAAGAAACTAATCTGGAAAGGCTACTTACAATATAATGCCAATCAAATGACATTCTGGAGAAATCATAACTCTGGAGACAGATTTTAGGTCAGTGACTCCAGTAGTTTGGGGGAGAGAAGTGTATTATAGGGGAGTTTTAGAACAGTGAAGCTATTTTGTTTGAAACTATAATTGGTGGATAGCTTTTATCATGCAGTCGTCAAAACCATAGAATGTACAATATGAACTGTGCACCCTACTGTAAACTATGGACATTAGACATAATAATATATCTATAATTATTCGTCAATTGTAACATATGTACCACCTTAATGCAAGGTGTTAGTAATACAGAAAATTGTGATAGGAAGGGAGAGGGTATATGGAATCTCTCTGTACCCTTTGCTCAATTTTCTGTAAACTTAAAACTGCTCTAAAAATAAAATCTATTAATTAAAATGAAGTTTATTCTAAAGGCATAGTTTTAATTATTTTTATATCAAATGCCTCTTTTTTGTTTTATTTTATCTTCTCCTTTGAAAAGGGGTATGCAAGAACTGAACGTATGCATATGGACCAACCAGTAGGCCTGAAAATGGATGCAGACTGTTGAGAATAGGGGCAGAGTACTGCTTGGGAGGAGAGCAAGGGAGAAGTTTTACTGGGATTGCTGTTTATATGAGCAGGGGCTTGGAATTAAATATGCTTTTGTTAGGATTTTTCCCTCCAGTATTCTCCAGGATTAGATCCATTTATTATTGTTTGTGCATCTGCCTTTTCCTTATGTTGAGTTCAGCAGTGGTCTCTGCTGGTGATACGTCAGTCAACAGTAGCCCCTAGGGCTCTACACATTTCCTCCATCCCTGCAAGCAAGGCTGTGTTTCTCTTGAGGTTGCTCCTTGAAGAGCCTTAGCTTGCTTTGGGAACGCCTCTGAGTAGTAAAAGTTCTCCATTGTATGGGAAATGTCCATTCCATAGGGAGGGAGACAATTCTGGAGGGAACCATGGGAAAGAAAAATAACTCTGTCTTATGATTCCCATGACCTGGTTCTCATTACTCCCAGTGTTTTGTTCCTTTTGTTTTCTCTGGGCTGTTGTAAGGTCTTGTTTAAATATTCCAGCCAGATATCAATGGTCTAAACTAGATTAAGACCATTAAATGGAGTACAAATCCCCCAAAACTAGAATAGGTCCAAGAACAGCAATTAGTGAGAGAGCCTCAGGTGATACGAATCACAGAAGAGGAGAAGAGGCCTGTGAGGTCCAGTGGCTGCACAGGGAGACTCTTCCTCCATAGTTGACCTTGTTGAATAGAGTCTTTCATCCCTGAGGGGAGGTAGGGATACACAGGCTGGAAATTAGGCAGGCCTGATGCCACAAGAGATGTGAAGGACTGTGGTACTGGGGAGGAGGCAGTTGTATTAGGGTTACCTTCACAACCTCTACCTGCCATCCACATATTCTAATGCCCTTCAGGCCAAGTTGTTCTGAGCAAGGAAAAGCCAAGAATCTCTGTCCTTTTTCCTTTTTCTAAAGAATTCCTTTTCCTCACTTAAAGCTAAGAATCTCTATCACCCACTGTCCATCCCAACTAAGACTTTTTGACTCTGGAATCAAACTTCTCAGACCCTCTTTTGGAGGTGATGTTGATATTAAAAATTTCAACCCATTGTAAGAGCTAAAATCCCCATATCAACTTAAATAAATAAGCAGTAGATATCATACATTTTTCTTAGAGAATTGCGAGCATTTATTTTTCCTCTTCAGTTTTGTAAAATGTAATAATAAAACACTTGGGATTGTGCAGCAAAAGAAACTTCCAGACATACTTATTATTCAATAGTAAATGAGTCTCATATTTTGTATCCCATTAAGTATTCTGTAGCAAGGCAATTTTAAAAGAATTGGAAATGCAATCTGGATATCCTAGTGAAGGATAAAAATTAATAAGGTGGGCTGGAGGAGGAGCCAAAGGCTGAATTAAATAGGCTGGGGATTTCATTTTATTTTTAAAGATTTTATTTATTTGAGAGAGAGAGAGAAAGTGAGAGACAGAGCACAAGCAGAGGGGGAGGGGCAGAGGGAGAGGGAAGAGTAGACTCCCCACTGAGCAGAGAGCACGACAGGGGGCTCTATCCCAGGACCCTGGGATCATGACCTGAGCAAAAAGCAGATGCTTAACTGACTGAGCCACCTAGGTGCCCCTAGGCTGGGGATTTTAAACCATGTTATGGAACCTATGGTTTTACAAAATAAATGTATCTTATGAAACTATTTTAATGTAAAAACCATAATCACTACCAGAACTTGATTGGCATTTATGGACTATGTAGCTCAACTTGGTTTTCTTTCATTTCTCAATATTGTAATATAGTGTTTAGTGCACAGTCTTTGTACACATTTTATTAATTTTCTCCTATGATTTTAATGATTCTGGATGCTGTTCTAAAGGACATTTAAAAATATAAATTTCTATAACTTAAATAAAAATTTAATATAAATTTAAACTTATTCTAATTTCAAAATATATTATTTGCTAGTTTTTGCTTAAGATTTGGTGGCTTTTAATTAAGTTTATGATTAATATATAATTAAGCTTATTTTATGCCATTTTGAAAAAGCCCTGTTCTAAAGTGCAGTGGTTTAAAGGTAATGCTGTCCATTGGAGTTCTCTCTCTTGGTTTAATCCTGCTCAAATGCAGAAGCTGTGCTCAGCCTCACATCTCTAATAGGTGGTCATGGGTTGCCTTTTGACTCACCTGAATCACAGAGTACAGGCTGATATCACCTTGGGGTGCTGATGACAAAGTTTCTGTCTTTTAAGACACTGTTCTCCAGGCCCTCCAAGGTCCCTCCTCTTCTCTAGCCTTCAACCCAGCCCATGCCCTTTACTACCAGTATCTCCCTGGCAGTAGGCTGGCTTTCCTTCTCAGGCCATATTTTTTTTTTTCCTGGTAGTTGGCAATCCCCTCTTGTTATCTTTCTTTTCTGTATCCTCAGAGTCAAACTCTTTTACTCTATCACTGACAATTCTCTCTTCTTTCCTCACAAAGACCTTGATGGCCCTTTGAAAAACATCTCTCTGGTCCTTCATCTCTGGAGTCTAAGGAATTAGCAATAGAAAAGCATGGTACTTTTAGTTTATCCTGGGAATGGTTGAACTTCCTAGAAAGTGGGACTAATGACTTCTATAGAGAAAGGATGGAGTTCATATTGCTAAAAAATATACTACAGCACACATAAAAACAAACACTTGGATAGGACTTTTGTTGATTTAGAGAACAAAGCTTGATGTCAAATTTGGACTTTACCATATTCCAGCATGTGGGCAAGTCACCTTTCCACTCTGAACCTTATGGTCTTCTTTTGTAAATTGGAAAATAATGCCCCACTCACACTCAGAATTAGTCTATATCAGTTGTATGATTTTGATTGCAGAACTCATCCTTGGGACACATATAAAGGCAGAAAATCCTCTCTGATCCTTGTAACGTTATTACCCACTCTATTTTTTCAAAAGCATATCCATTATAAAATTAAATAATAAGAATATTACATAATGTTTACAGATGCCTTTAATCTGGTTTGTTTATGCATATACATTATCTTTAACCTTTGGTGATGTGTGGTAGACATGGACATACACTGCCCACATCTCTCTTCAGGAACAATTATTCCTCAGTTATGAACAGTGAGGTTACCAGGCAATCTCTAGCTTTCAGTTCCTTCAGGGTCTGCCTCAGCAGACGGTCTCCTGGCTCCAGAGTATATCCTTTCCTGGGGAAGTCTTTATTCGATGACTGAGTGATATAGAAATATAAAGGTCCAACAATTTTGGCACAATGTAAGACAACTCTGAGCAGCAGTATTCCTTCCAGAGCTTCCAATTAGGTGGTCCAAGACTGCTGAGCCACACCACAGTTCTAAGTTTTCCCCCCATCCAATCCTGTTTTTTTCTTTTTCCTTCATAGGTACTGATAAAGATCTTATACCTCAAGTCTGTCTCAGATTCTGCTATTGGAGAACCTTAACAGTGACAGTTGGTACTTGGAGTGTCCTGAGAAGGTAAGAGTAGGGACTTTGGAGCTCGATCACTCACCACCTTGTTGCCAATAAGGACTCCATCAGTGGTGGTGGGCAGATCACAATTGGTCTCAGGCACCAGGTGGTGGTCTAGATGCTAACATTTTCACAGGAGATGAGATAAGGGTGGTATACCAGTGGAAGAGTGTTTTATTTCAGGTTTAGAACAAAGGAGAAGATAGCAGTATTTTGCATAGAGAGATAATATGGCCATTTCTAAGTGCCATTATTGCACTCGAGAGATATTATGAACATCTGGGGATAACAGAAAATGGCAAATGAGGAGTGAAATCCAGAAGCCCTCACTGCAGGTAAAAAAAAAAAATTCTGTCATCTGAAAAGTGGCTCCTGCCAAGGATCATAACCAGAACTTAATAGAGTGGGTAAACTTCAAATGTGACTCAATAGCCAACAAAGGGAGGTCTGTTATGTTCAGTCCAGTGTTCTGACTGGGAAAACATGGGATCTTAATGCCTGAATTGGGGATATATGGATATATGACCCAAAGATTTTGACTAATCTAAGCAAGATTTTGACTAGTTTGTCTAAACTATTTGTGCCTATACAAATGACCCACTCTTCCCACTTCAGAGCTAGTACTGCCCTGTACTGGAATTGGATGCAGAAGTCATGTGCCACCTTCTTCATGATTACTCACAGCATAGTCAAGCTAAGGATATGCTCAGTCTGAAAAGAGAGGCAAGGGACTCCCCAAATCCTAGACATTATGTGCCAGATACAATTAGGGGGAACACGTTGGGACTGAGTTCCAAGAGTGTTTTGTCATGGGGGCCTGGAACATTTAATTTGATAGGAAGAGTATTGACTTGGGGTTTGACACCTTAGCAAAGATCCCAGAAGTTAGTGTGAACTTGCTATGAGGATGGCACCTAGAAGCATGGAAAAGTGATGGCTATAATTTCCATAGAAGACAGTGGGGAAAAGGATTAAAAGGCTTAGGGAAATGGAAATGCTGGAGTACATGTACTATGTATGGCTGGAAGAGCCATTGGAGATTATTTCCCATGAGAAGGAAGGTGGGTCATAAGACCCACCATTTATCAAGGTACACTGCTGATAAGAATATTTGTATCATTGACATTTCAGTGTAGTTCTTCTTTGCAAAAAGGTGACGCTATAATAGAATTGGAATGACATGACCCTAAAAATAATAGGGGCCAGGTGACCAGAAGCCAAGGTATTGCAATTATTATAATTATTGGCAAAGTGAGACTGACAGCCAAGGGGACCTGAACGATAAAGAGTTGAAGAAATGATTAATAGAGCCTAGCATCTCCAGAGGTCAAATAGATAGGCGGCTGACAAGGGTAATACTCAGCTCATACTAGCAGAATGAGTGAAGGGTGAATGATTAGGAGGCTGAGGACAGTTGTCCCAGTAAAATATTGTGATCCATTGCCCAGTTTCCTAACCTGAACCAGTTTTCAGACCTGATCTTACTGACTGAAGGGGTGGCCTATTTCCCAAAAGGAAGGGCCCTGAAACATTAAACAACAACAACAACAACAACAAAAACAAAAACCTGATTACTCCAGTCCTTCCTCAAATGGTTATTTATCTGTTTACTTAGGTTACTGTGCACTGAGGAAAGGGACCCAAGCATTTTTAGGACTGTTGGACACAGAATATAATTGCCATCAATACTGGGATACTTGAAACATAATAATAGAGTGGGTCCAGGTAATAATAAAGTCTTAGTCCAGATCTGGCTTAGAGTGGGTGTACTGACCCTACCTACCCATGGCTATTTCTCTAATCCCCAAGTATATAATTGGTGTGGATATTCCTGGCATTAGTGCAATCTCCACATTGGAAACTTATTTTATACACAGTAAGAGCCATCATGTGGATAAGCCAAGTGGAAACCTTTGAAACTCCTCTCTTTGGGAAGATAAATTAAAACTAAGCAAAACAAAACAAAACAAAAACAAAACAAAAAAAACCCACAATGCCACATCCTGGTGTGGGGATTGCAGAGATTAGTGTCATTCTTAATTATCTAAAGGATGAAGGATTGTGGGCTTTATAATACTTCCATATAACACTCTGATACCTATTAGAAACAGGATGAATCCAAGAGCATAACTTAAAAATTATCACAAATTCAAATGAGTAATTTTCTAATTTGAAGCCTCTGGGTCAGATGTGCTACCTTTGCTAGAGCATATTAATGGTGCTTCAGGTACATGGAATGCCATCATTGATTTGGCAAATAACTTTTTTTTGTTTGTTTTAGGTTTACTCTACTTCTAATAAAAAAGATCAGAAACAGTTCATATTCACATGTAATGAATAATGATATACATTTATAGTTTTTCCACAAGATCTATGTTAACTCTTCTGTCCTTTGTCATAATACAGTCCAAGAAGATTTGGACCATCTGGGAATCCTCTAGAACATCTCAGTGATACATTACATTAATGTGATATATCCATGGGCTACATGGGAGAGAAACATCTGGCACACTGGAGGCCTTGTTAAGAAATGCACACTTCAGAGAGTTGGAGATAAATACTGCAATGATTCAAGAGTCTTATACATACATAAAATTTTAGAGGTCCCATGGTCTTCCTGGCACAGGTTTCCATGTGTATGTCCCTCTGTGTAAAATACAGATTACTGAATATTGCACCTACTGCCTTGAAGAAGGAAGCATAGAACCCTCCTCGGGTTCAGGAAGCATCATATTTAAGATCTAGGGATACTGCTCTGGCTCACACACCAGTCTTTGCAGTATGTACATGCTTTAGCTAAAGCAGCCTTGCTCTTTGGGCATATGATCCAATAGAATCTCTGATGTTGGAGGTATGGAGGTGGCAAAAGTTGCTATACACCATGCTATTTGTGGTGAATTATACACATTTTGAAAATGGACTTTTGTCATGCTGTAGGGACAGATCACTCAAACCCATTGTCAGGTGACCGTGCAAGTGACCATGCATCCAAAACTGCCAGTATGAGTTGAGTACCATCAAATCTACTATGTTATTAAGACTGAACAGGCCCAGCACCAATCCACTGTAAGGTAGACGTAGAACATCCTAGAATTAAGCAGGAGCAGAACCATAGGATTATAAGCAAGCTGTATTAACAGATATCCCAGATCTCCATGGGAGCCACTTTGGTTGCTTCAGTGCCCTTCCCTCAGCTCATTCTTCTGCCTTTGTGGAGAAATCATGTATGAATAGGTGAAGAAAGAGGGAGAAGTCTAAACTTTTGGTTCACAAAGAGATTGGCTTGGTTTATGAATATAAGCCAAAAATAAATGGCAGCTGCCTGATAGCTTTACTTAAGGGTGGTCTTTGAAAACAATGACAAGGGAAAAGCTTCACAATAAAAAGACCTTTGGGTGACAGTCATGGTGATTTACTTTGTGTAGAAAGACAGTGGCCTGAAAACTTGTGGCGTATCTAAAATTATACATCATACATCATACATACATAATTGAAAGCAATGGCAAAGGACCTATCCTGCTGATCTGGGACCCAGAAAGAAAAATAATGGGAGATAAGGGACAAGAATGTCTGGGATAGAGGCGATAGAGGTATAGGAATGTACACACTGGAGTATACAAAAAGTGTGAAGATTTTCCCATTATATATATTAAGGCCCATGAGAGAGCAGCAGCCATGGAAGAGTTACCAAACCAGAAACTAGACAAATGACTTAGCCAGAAGATGTCACCAGCCTCTGTCATCAGCTACCCAATGGCAATGGGCACATCAACAAAAGGGCCACAGCAGCAGAGATGGAGGCTATGCAAGGATCCAACAGCATGGACTCCCACTAAACTCTCTAGCTACTGTCACTGTTGGATGTCCTAATGGCCTGTAATAAAGACCAATGGTTCACCCACAATGTGGCAACATACCTTGAGAAAATCAACAAACACTTGGTGGCAAATTGACCACATGAGACCCCTTTCACCTTACTGAATATTTCCAATGACCATCCCAAAGCTCCTTTCCACAATCCCCCTACCTGGGAATTTCCTAGATGGTTAACTAATAACATCTACCATGAGATCAAAGTTTATTAATACTTACCCCAGTGGAGAAGATGCAAAGGTTGTTGGTGGTTTAATAGTTGCAAAAGTGGCAGAATCGTAGAAATAAAAGTATCTATGTATTAAGTGGGGTGGAACTTCATTTCTTATGAGTCCTTACCCAGTTGGTTGAATTTGAATCCTAATGGGTCCTCACAGGTGCCACCAAAAAGGAACTTGTTTTTCTAAGTTTATCATAGTATGCCATAAGGGTCACTTATCAATTTAACATATGGGGTATCTGAGGTGTCAATTAAGAGGGAGGGACTTGGGGAGAGGCAATTACAAGGACCTTGCTAAGGCATCCCTGAATCAAAGGGGACTTAGGTTAAGCAGTTGTTACCCAGATACCACAAAGTTGTATCCCCTTCTCATTACAAAGGGAGGTGCTTTGTTCTCGCAGGAATGGACAATATTCTAAATATGAGATCACATTTCCTGCCAGCAGTCTAGTACCACTGTCTGAGGACTCATGAAGTGTCTGATTCACAGGCATGAGGTCTTACATAATATCATGTCAGGTTAGGTGGCCCACTTTACAGCACAGGGCTCACTGTATCACATTTTAGAAACTACTTCCTGGAGAGACTGCTGAAACAGCCTTCTAAAGGCATATCCAAAATGCCAGCTTAGAACCAGTACTTTGTGGTGATATTCTCCAGGTTTCATCATATGCATTGAATCAAAGACTTTTATTTGGCACTATGTTCCCAAGAGGAAAAAACATAACTTGGGAACAATAGGTAAAAAGAAGAATGCTAGGTAAAAAGAAGAAGAATAGGCAAAAGAATAATAAAACTCATTTACAATGACCCAGTGGAGGATTTTGTGCTTCTCTTTCCCACTGGGCTCTGTAGGTATGGAGATCTTCGTTTCTAATGAGGGCATATTTTCTCCAGAAACACAGCAAGACTCCCATTGAATTATGAACTACAGCTGCTTCCTGGGCATGTTGGGTTCCTTGTGTCCAGGGACCAGCAGTCAAGAAAGGAGTCATTGATCATCAGGAGGAGAAAGGCATGGCATTACATGATATGGGCAGGATCCCAGGTGACCAGCTTGGTAATCTCTTGACCAGTTGTGATTGTTGATGGATAGGGAAGACAGCTTTGACTGGAGAAGGGAAGTCTGAGCAGGGGCTCAGGACATTTGGAAGGGGTTTAGGGTTCTAATTTACCTCAGTAGCGTTTATCAGAAAGAGAAGCCCGCTACAATTCTGAAAGAGCTGCTCCCCAAACATATGTGAAGTGGGTCTGAGCAGTGAAAGGGTATGGATTTTGGTAGAAATGAAAACAAGCTGCCTCAATCCCCCTTCAAAGAAGAATTTGCTGTGTAGTGTTATAAATGATTAAAGAAGACACTTTAGGTGATACAAACTTTATTAAATATTTTATGAGGAGAAGTTCCCGAGAGTCCAGAGAACTACAAAATGAGATTGAATACAGTAAGTGTTTATAGGATAAAGAATAAGGGACAAGGGAGTAGGTATAGAGCCCAGAGTTGGCCTAGCATTTGTGGATTGGCTAAGTGACATATTATATATCAGGTCTAATGGAGCATTGGTAATCTCTTGACCTCTTGACCAGAAGTTACCTAAGTTGTGGTTTGCTGACATGGCCCCCAGGCAGGGGAAGCTCTGTCTTGGGTCTAGAAATTTATTTCAACAGTAGATTGGGGAATGCAGACTGCAAGTACTTCTAGTGGTCAGCTACTGCAACGTTGCCCCATCTCACTCAAGGTCACTCTCTTCCTGGGGCAGCCCACACCTAAAGACAGAGCATGGAAGCATTACAGTAGGAAAACTCTGACTCAGTCTTCTACTGACGCAGGAGCCTCCTCTAGAGCCCCACAGTGGGGAGAAGGGCCCGCATCAGCCAGACAAAGGATGCTATGGGACACTGGCCCCAAGTCCGGATCACATGTGGAGAGGGAAGACAGCAGGGTGTGGTGGAAGAGCTCAGGCTTGATTTTAATCCTGGTGCTAACACTTAGGAGGTAGTTGATGTGACACATGCCAGAATAAACCAGCATAAATGGACAATTGAACTAGAGGTGCCACCATTCACACAAATTCTTCATTACATGATGCTAAGAGTAATATCTACTCAGTGACCCTGGTCGAAGAGAAGCAAGTCTTTCAACAATCATGCAGGGGTTCTCTTCTGAGGAAGATGTTCACGAATCATGAATTGGGGCAGGGAGCCCAGCTGACAGTCAGGAAACAGATTCTTCCTCTAGCCCAGACTTCCCATTCTAAGGCAGTTTCCTTCCATTTGCTAGAATGTCTTTTAATTTGCCCAAAGCTGCTCTTTGTGCAAATAAACGAATTTTTAAATATGTGGGTTTTTTCTTAATCATCTAAAGAATTTTAAAAGAAATGCTTGTGATTATTTCCAATATTGCCAGAATTTAGGGAAAAAAACACTTTTAATATCTCTTATTCTTTTAATAGCTTCAAGTGAAACCATTTTCAAGTTCTGGCTTTTTTTAACTTTTTTCAGATGAAACTAATGAGTAACAATAACAGCAATACCTATGATACTGATGAAATTATAATAATGATAATATGCATTGATTATAATATATTAATATAATGTATACTAATTAGTACAATGATACAATAATGATAATAAACAAACCTTTGCTAAACCAATTTTTTTAAAGATTTTATTTATTTATTTGAGAGAGAGAGAAAATGAGAGATAGAGAGCACTAGAGGGAAGAGGGTCAGAGGGAGAAGCAGACTCCCTGCTGAGCAGGGAGCTGGATGCGGGACTCGATCCCGGGACTCCAGGATCATGACCTGAGCCGAAGGCAGTCGCTTAACCAACTGAGCCAACCAGGCGCCCGCTAAACCAATTTTGAAAATAGTTGCCAAAGTCCATTGGCTCTTTACTGATACAATAAATGAATAATATAGGTAATTAACCAGGTAATTGACCTAACATATCCAGATAAATTGAATTGAGATGAAGAGAGTTTCAAGCACTAATTACATAGGTAACTGCCCTCGATCTCTGCTTCATTATTGTTGGTAAAGACCAAAATGTCCTGGTACTTGGATGATACATTTTTCTTAGTATCTCTTTCTTAGCCTCTAAACAATAACCATACTGCTAAATGCTAATACAAAATACTAAATGCTTCTAAGATAATACTTGCCATATCAAGCACAGGAAGGCAAAGCCCTGCCTTTAGAACTGACAGAGCAAGGTTGGAGAATAGAGTCAACTTCTGAGAATGTGTGAAAGATGCTTCTTATGGTGAGTGCTTTTCTCTGTGGGACACCGGGCACACCATAAACCTGCAGCTCCTTCTCTGTCAGTGTCAGCAAAGTGACTCCCCAGGCACAGGGAAGTTGAGGAAGGATGTGGCAGGGAGATGGAGGCTGAGAGGGGGTCATGGGCATTACTACTTTCTGGGCTTTGCAGCTGTCCACTCTGCTCTAGGAGAAGAGCTTAGGCTGGTCTCACGGCTGATGTGAGAGGGCACATGAGAATGGATGGAGACAGGAGAAGGAATGGGCATGAGGAATAAAGTCAATATTAGTTTTTGAGGCTGGTTATTTTCCAAGTGGTTGTGAGACCTCATGTTCTAGGGGAGTTTTTGTGCATGGTGGTGGGATTTCTGGAGATGTTGGGGTCCTGGTTAGATGCAGATCTGTATTTTACAAGAATGTCAACAATTATATTCTTGAGTTGCTAGTAAAGGAAATGGAGAAAGGCATGCAGGATGATCGTGTAAGAGGTGGACTCATATACATCTGAACAAGTTCACCTAGAGGAGGCTGCTTGTGCCCTGCCTTCTGGAACACCTGGCTCAGTACTTTAATCAGAACTTGAATGATGGCTTAGAAAGCACTTTGTCCAGCACAACCAGATTCTGTTCTGGGTTGGCTGCCCATCACCCTGGCTTTAACTGGTCAGTCCAGGAGAGCACAGGCCAGGAGAGCATAGGCCAGCTCAAGTTCAGAGCATCCAACCCTGCTTGACCATTTCTGGTTGTAATTTTCTGTTCTTTTGTTTCTGAATCCAAACCCTTGGACAAAGAACCCTAACTTTACCCCACTCCTCTGGTCCCCAGAGACTTGCTGTTCTTCCTTACCCTTCTTGGGGCTTGTTGGTCATAAGTATTTGTTTCCATTCTAGACAGTTTTGGTATAATCCATCCTCTGGTCTTGGTATCTGCTGCTGTCTGCAAAGGACTTCCTAATCTCATCCCCAGTCCTCGTTAACTAATCCTAAATTTTGTCCCCTAGGTAGGTGCCACACCTATCTGTTAAGGAAAGACACTGAGTGAGACAAGCAAGGGAGTAAGGGACAAGCAAAAAAGGAGAGAAGAGGGATAGATACATGCATATATATTCATGCATGTACACACATACCTAAATTCATATACAGTGAACTTAAAAACAGAAAATTTTTCTTTTGCATAGAAAAAGATCTGTCACACAATGTGGAAAGTGGGAAAACTTTATGTACGAAAGAACTTCTGAAAAAACCTAGGAATTTCAACTGAACACAGGTTAAGGATCAGCTAGTGCTTGTGTGCTACTTACCATATGCCAGGCACTGTTCTAAGCACTTCATGTATGTTGATTCATATAATCCTCACACTAAACATATGAGATAGGTAATACTATCATGTTCCTTTTTCAGTTGTGGAGACTGAGGAAGAATTCGTTGAAATAAAATCATCTGAGATCACTATGGATCTGGTAATTCACAGCAGGGATTTGAAATGCAGGCAATCTGGCACTGGAGTCTATGCTCAATAAACTAACAGTCATATATTGTTGCAAATTTTTGCAAAAAAAAAAGCAAACAAGTGAAAAAAAACAGGATTTTCAGCTAAACTTGAATTTCAGATCACCAATGAATGCTTTTTTAGTACATATATGTCCCCTGAGATATTTGAGATGAAATTATACTAAAAAATTGTTTATCTGAAGTTCAAATTTAATTGGGCATTTTCTGTTTTACCTAGCAACTCCTAGTAGGTATTATATGTTAGGTATTATAGTGTAGGTATGACCTTCTTTGTTGTACTGTGGGCTGTATTATAACACTCAGAAATACATAGATCCTGTCTGGCGAATCATCTCTAAGCTCAAAGTAGCACTAATTTTTTAAAAAATTTATTTATTTGAGAGAGAGAGAGAGAGAGCGCGAGAGAGAGCGCGCGTGAGTGGGGGGAGGGGAAGAGGAAGAGCGTCTTCAAGCAGACTCCCCGCTGAGTGCAGAGCCAATGCAGGCTGGATCTCAGAATCCTGAGATCATGATCTGAGCCAAAACCAAGAGTCAGAAGCTTAATTGACTGAGCCACCCAGGCGCCCCAGGTGTAATAGTTAAGTTACTGCCCCTTAACTATTAATAGTTAAGTAACACTATTAATGACTGCAGTGACCAACTAACACTTAATGCAGAACTTGGTAAAGATCATATGGCCAAACATGCATTTTAGGTTCAAGGCCTAAGTGGGGTCCAGAAATCAACCCCTCTCTCTAGTTTAAATCTAGGGCTTCTACCCTTCCAACCAGTAGCATGCAAGAGACAAGGAAAATCTGCACAGCACATCCTGGTTCAAACTTCTTACCCAACTCTAAGTAGAGGGATGTAGGAAAATCCAGAAAGAGGGTGACTTATCCTTTCCCCATGGAGCAGCATAGAAGTGAGCAAGCAGAGCATGATTATATGACCAAGTGAATGAAAGAGCAAACAAAGAACAAGTTCTGGTATGAACTTTTTAGACTAAAAGTAAATTTGGTACATTGGACCTGTCCTCCTGTGCCCCTGCCCAGTGTCAGCAGCAAACACACTGAAGAGAAGCCTTTCCTCCCCTTTAGGAGCTCAGAGGAGGCTGTTAGTCAAGGACTGAATGCATAGGGGTGGGGGCTGCCGCCCCAGCTGGAGTAACTGGAGGACCATGTGTCAAAATAGAAAAGAAGGCACAGGCTGTTCCCAATGTCAGAGAGGAAGATTGTGGAAAGGAAAGTGCCCCACCCTCCCAACGATATTCTACACCTGGCCAGGAAGAATACCCTCCTTGAGAGCAAACAGAATTTTATAAATCCCAAAGTTTCCTAGAAATAAAACACTGCAGTTTCAGATTAGTAATTTGTTTTGCCAGATCCTTTAAATGACTTAAGTAATCACAGTGATCAAAGGATACATCAGGACAAATTAATGCTAGACTATCAAAGTAATAGTAAGATTCCTACTGGAAATAAATTCAGGATAACAGATGTAGGTATTGATGTACTCAGTCCTTGAAGAACTTTGATAGAAGATAAAATAGTAAGTCAATGCAAAGATACCCTTAGTTATTTGTCTGGAAATTATGTATCTCTTATTAGAAACAAAATTGATTTTTTTTACTGGACATGACAAAAATATATAAGTAAGCTTCCTCATTAACTAGTGTTCTTTCATAATTGTTAGGCAATTTATGTGTATCTTTTTATGGAAAATCATAAATGGAAGACTGGTACATTGGTTTGAAAATATATTTTTCCCCCTCACAGTTTTCCACCTGTGTTCTCTCCAGAAATAGCAGATGCTGTTGTTGGATCACAGAAATCGGGAGAAGTCAGCAACATCAATCATTATTATTGCCGTTGTTATAATTATTACCAATTAGTATATACCCACTCTGCTGCAATAGACATATGGGAAAAGCCCAGTGCCAGATTATAAAATTTTGCAGTAAATAATAGACGAAACCAGATACAGCAAGAATGTTGCACACACACCCACATACCCACATGCGCACACACAGAAAGTGGCAGAAGCCAGTATGCATATAAGGGCATTTGCCAGAAATAATATTCTCTTTGGTATAAGACTTTGTGTTTCTCTATTTTCACTCTTTCCCCCTTATTTTCTTCCTTCTTCACCTTTTTGTCTTGTCCTCTTATTTTTTTCGTCTCTTCTCTTCTCTTTTTTTTCTCCTTTCTCTTTTCTCTCTCTCTCTCTGTGTGTGTGTGTGTGTGTGTGTGTGTGTGTGTGTGTGTGTGTGTGTGTGTGTCCTGCGTATGCAGGAAAGTATTCAGGGTTTGATGATAGGCTATGGGAAGGAGTTCATCTGAAAAGACTGGAGAAGTTTAATCTGGAGAAATGCTGGACTGGATGGGGATTCCATCTATGTTGGCAATTCAGAAGTACTTTTAAGAACATTGCTGAGACTGTGGAGGTTAAGGAGGAATGGGAACAGATTTTTTTCCAAGTGTCATGGTGAATTTATTTCCCTTCCTTTTTTTATTTTTAACAATTCCTCCACCTGTATCTCCTTTCTTATTTTCCTACCTTCTTTATTCTGAAGATTGGGGATATAATTAGCATGAGAAAGTCCTGGGTTCTCCCCTGTCCCCAAAGAGACACTTGAGCTCAAGAAGATATAGCAGAAACTCACTGGCATCCAGAAAACCCAGAGGTAGAGGCCAGAATGCTCTATAATGGGACACAGGGAACAACATCCTCTTCATTCCTTAAACCCTCAAATGAAAATCAGGTTAATGCAGAGACCTCACCCCACCTCCAAGACCCTGACTCTGACTGCATGGGTGATAGGTAGTACACAGAAGTTTTCACCACATGCAGTACCTCGAGGAGAACCTTCGCTCTATGGGCTCAACCACATTTTCTTGTCAAAAAACAAAAAACAAAAAAGCCCAATGTAAAATAAGAATATGAAAGGTCTTAGTATTTCGATTCAATATTTTCCAAATGTTGTGACATGTCCTTTTGCTCAACCTCTGTGGCAGACAGCTTCCTGCACACTGACAGAGCCCCACTTTGAACACAGAATCATCTCCTTTTTTGCCTAAAGTTTTTTCCCCATAATTTCAAAGTAAATGAAGAGAAAACTGACAGATCTTAAAAGAGAATTAGAAAAATTCATTAGCATAGCTGGATATTTTAGTAACCCCCTCAAAACTGATGAAACAATCAGACAAAAATAAATAACAATTTATTAACCAGCTTGACATAATTAACATTTATAGAACATTATACCCAACTGAGGAATAAAAATTACTTTAGAGGACACAACAGGATATCATGTATGTTACCCAATGCCAGATCACAAAATAAGTATCAATAAACTTCAAAAAATTAAAATATTATAGAATATATTTTGACTGTAATTGAATTTAATTAGGTATCAATAACAATAAAATATCCAGAATATCTACAAATATGTGAAAATTATATAGTCTATGTTGATATAAACCATAGATCAAATAATTAATCATAGTCACAAGGGAAATTAGAAAATATTCTGAACCAAATATTTGAAAATACAGTATATCAAAATTTGTGGGATTTTCTAAACGCTATATAGAAAATCTATTACTTTAAAAGCTTATATTAGAAAAAGAAAAGGCTTAAAATTAATGAACTACATTTTTGCCATAAGAAGATAGAAAAATAAAAGCAAATTAAATCCAAAGTAGCAAAGAAATAACAATCAGAAATCGATGAAATACAGGACAAGAAAAGAGAAAACTTACAAAGTCAAAATTTAATTCTTTGAAAATGGAAAAGTCAATACTTAAATTAATATGGAATTGTAAGGACCCCTGAATAGATGAAACAAAAGTGAAAAAGATCAATAAATTCGGATGACCCATACATCCCAATTTCAGAACTTACTATGAAGCTGCAGCCATCAAAGCGGTATGGTAATGGCATAAGAGTTTAAACAGATACCAGTGAATGTAACTGAGAGTACAGAAAACTAAACATCTTTGGCTAATTTATTTTTGGCAGAGGTGCAAGATCATTCAATGAGGAAGAATGGTCTCTTCAACAAATGGTGCTGGAAAAACTGGATAACTATACACAAAAGCAGGAAATTGGACTTCTACCTCACTCCATATATAAAAACTAACTTGAAATGGATCAAAGACAAACATGTAAGAGCTCAAACTCAAACTAGTAAAAGAAGACATGGGGGTAAATCTTCATGACCTCAGATTTGGCCATGGATTCATAGATTTAATATCAAATTCATGAGAATGAGACATTAATAATACTATGAAATGGATGGATCTTGTTAGAGACTACATGTTTGTGACCTCCCAAAATTCAGTGTTGAAGCCTGAACCCTCAGTAAGCCTGTTTTTGGAGAAGGAGCTGCTGAGGAAGTAATTAAAGTATTTTAACTTTATTATAACTTTACTTAATTTAACTTACTCTGATAGGATTAGTGTCTTTATGTGAAGAAGCACCAGAGAGCTCATCCTTCATCCCACTCTCTTTCTATGAGCACACACTGAAGAAAAGTTCTGTGAAGACACAGTGAGAAAGGTATCTGCCTGCAGAGAGAGAAGAGAATCTCTCTCCCAGAAGAGAATCTTCACTAGAAACCAACGACATTGGTACTTTGATCTTGGATTTCTGGCTTCCAGAAATGTGAGAAAATAAATTTCTGTTGTTTAAGCCACCAGTCTGTGGTATTTTGTTATGACAACCTGAAAAGAGTAATACAAACCTTGAAACAACATGCTAAGTTAAAAAGCCACCTCTTTTTTTTTTCCTTTAAGATTATATTTTTAAGTAATCTGTACACCTAATATGGTACTTGAACTCACAACCTGGAGATCCAAGACTCACATGTTCCACCAACTGAACCAGGCAGGTGCCCCTCTATGACCTCTTTTATATGAAATATCCAGCATAGGAAAACCCTTAGAGACAGAAAGTAGATTAGTGATTGCTTGGGGACTGGGAGGGGATGCATGAATGACATGTGAATGAAGAATGAGGTGTGATTACTCAATGGATATGGATGTTCTGCGGTGAAAGTTTTGAAACCAGAAAGAGGTTTTGGTTGTGCAACACTGAATGCACTAAATGCTGCTGAATTCTATACTTTAAAATGGTTAATTGATGTTATGTGAACTTTATCTCATTAAAAAATTTAATTCTTTGGAAAGAATAATATATTTGATAAAGTTTTGGTAAGAATGATTAAGAAAAAAAGGAGAATAGAGTTTATCAAAATTAAATGGGGATATCACTACATGACCTTACAGACATAAAATGATAATAAGGAATATAAGAAAAATGTTTTTTACAATAACTTTGCTAACTTACACTAGAAGAACAAATTAATTAAAAAAACACTCATTTTCAAAAATGGTTTAAGAAAGAAAAGTAAAATAATCTATCTGGGGAAGAAATTAAAATTTTAATAAAATGTCTTCTCATAAACTAAATTTCAGGCTCATGATTTTATTGGTAAATTCTATCAAAAATTTAAGGAAGAAATAATACCAGTATAATACAAACTCTGTCCAGAAACCAGAAGAAAGAATGCTTTCTAAGTCATTTTATGAAAACAGCATAACTCTAAACCAAAAGTTGACAAACATTTTGTAAGAGAAGAAAAATACAAATACCCTTCTTGAACATAGAAGCAAAACTCCTCAAAAATTAGTCAATAGGTTCCAGCAACACATAAAAAGGATAAGATAGTATGACGAAGTGGGGTTATCCCAGGGATGCCATCACTCTAATGAGAGCAGTTATCTTTCTCTTATATTTCTTCAGTAGGTTGATCACTAGTATCCTTGATCCTACTTTTGTTGCCTTACAATCCACTCCCTATAAGGTGACTGTAGTGAACCTTTAAAAATATACATCAGGTTATGTCCCACCCCTGCCTAACACCCTTTAGTGCATTTTATTGCACTTAGAATAGCATCCAAAGCCTAGACATGACCCACAGGCCCTACATGATTTGACCTCCCACTATCTCTGTTCTCGTTATCACCTCTGTCTCCTCCCTAATCAGACTCCAACCATGCCAGGTTTGCTATTTCTCAAAAACCAAGCACCATAACTCCAGGACTTTGAAGATGCTATTCTTTCTATTTGGAAACCTCTTCCTGTTCGTCACAGATTTGTTTCATTCTTATCTTTTAGTTTTCACCTCAAATATCACCTCTTCTGTAAAGAGCATCACTTGCACAATAACTATCTTAACTTCTTGTTTATTTCCCTTATGGCACTTGTCCCAAGATGAAATTTCCTTTTTTAAATATATTTGTTTACTTGTTTGTAGACACTTTCCACCAGAATATAAACTCAGTAAAGGTAGAAATTGAGTTATTTGGGGCCCACTTCTATCCTGGCCATTCAGCCTGAAATAACACCTAGAATTTAGAGGCATTTAATAAATATTTTTTGAATAAACAAATAAGTGAATGATCATAAGATCCCATAGGTAAGTGGAAATTGAGTTGTGCTTTGAAGTATTAGTATAATTTGAATATGTAGTGGACAGGGAAAAGAATAAGCAGCCAAAGAAACAGCATAAAATAAAAAGACATTTAGTTAGCAACATGAAATTTGGCAAGAAGGATTGAGGTGTGAATCTGGAGGCTTCCCACTAGGGCAGGTGGTTTGTGGAAGGGGCATTTGAAGGATGAGCAGCCAGAAGTGTTTCAAGTAAGAGATGAAGGTGTCTCCTTGTTATTGTTAGAGAATCTCCATGTCCCATTACAAATGGGGGAGTAGGGCTAACCCAAGCCTATCCATTCCCTTAGTTAGGCAGATGATTGATGCTTGACCAATTACATTAATCTTCCCTCCGGTTCCAGTGATATGGGGATGTTACTGAAGCAGGGATAATCATAATCCTTAATGAGATCTGATGTATAACCACTGAAAAGGAATGCAGTTCTTCTTTATGAGAGATTTACAATGAACTATAGAGAATGACATAGGCACCTTTCTGTGCCTCTCTACCTCTATGTGTATGCATATTATTTTACAACTTGGTTTACTGCCTAACACTGTGTGGTGTATATAGTATAAATTATAAGCTGTATGTGTATAAATTATATAGCTTGACTAAGAGTCTCATGCTCTACCAATTGAGCTAGCTGGGCTATAGATTAATTAAATACCATGTGTTTCCTTCCATGCCAATGCATACAAACCCATACTTGAAAGTCATATACAGTTGTGGTCAAAGGGGAAGGTTCAGAGTGCCTGGATTCACCACCCACATCTACCACTTTTTAATTTTGTGGCACTGTGAAAGTTTTTTAACCAATCCAATTCTCAGTTTTCCTCAACTCTAAATGGAGAGGCAAGAATAGCATCTACTTCACAAAATTATGTGAGCTTTGAATTAGATAATAAAAAATGCTCAGCATATAATAAATACCCCAATACTTTCTTATTTATTATTGTTAGAGCTATTTTGTCTAGGGGTATGAAGTAATAGCTTACAAAGATTGATTTACAACAGTGCTTAGTGGATTGGAGGTGACAACAAATAGAAACTGTTGCTTTTCTGCAGGGGATGAGGATTTGACTCCAGAGGTTTGACTGGATTTAAAGACTAAGCTCAATGCTTGTATTTCACCCTCTTCTGGATATAGTCTGTGTCCTCACAGCCTCCACTGCTTGGTAAAGTGGTGTTTCTTGGGCACTGGAGATATGGCCATTTAGGGTGGCAGTGCTGGAGAAAAGCTGTGATTGCAGCAGGGACAGTCTAGAACCAATGGGGCAGCAGAAAGGGAAAGAGACAAACATGGGAAGAGTATAATAACAGATCCCTGGGGCAATTTCCTCCCATGATGAGGAAGAGGCAGGAGTGCAAGAAGAAGGTAAGTGTTCAGACAAGCAGCACAGGAGAAGGAGATATGCATGCAACATCCACAGCTTCTTGGACATGGATAACTTTTGATTAAGACTTGAAATCTCAGAGATAACAGAGAGACTGAGCAAGTTATGCTGGGAGTATGAGACTTTTACAGATAGGGATAATAGCGAGAAGAAAGATAGAAGTGAGAAGTTGCTAGAGACTCTGAAAGACCTAGTCCCAATGAGGACTCCTGTATATTCTGAGATCCACCAGGCTCAGGGAGAAACTGCTTCAGTTATACCACAAGGAAGTGCCCATTTCCTCATGGGATTCATTAACTTCCAGCTTCAAGCAAAGGGTGAACCCCCATGCAGTGCAGATACGGACGTGCAGATTGGGGCTGCAGCCAGACACAATTCCTTATTTATTGTCTCTGAAAACACCAGAGCAGGAGCATTTATCAAGCCTGGGCCCAAAAATCTATTTGACTATTATAGAGATCAACCTAAGTACAATCACTGTATTCATCTGGGGTGACTGTTGGGGAAAGAGGTTGGTGATTTAATAAGTTAAGTGGCTCTACCATGAGCTCATCACCAGGGGACACAGATGAAACCCTGTCCCTCCCTCAGAGTCAGAAGTCAAGCCACAGGCTTGAGGAGGCCTCTTTTTCCCTCCATGTGAGTTTGTCATTAGACACTTGAGGAAACATCTGTGATGGGGTCCTCATGCCCTTGAATCTCAAAATATCCCTTGTACACTCAGTTTAGAATTTCAATATTGTGTTTGGAACCAGAGGGCCTAAGTTCAAACCTAAGTTGCTTCAATTTTAGGGTCATACTGCCAGGTCCGTTTCCTTTTATTAGCTGTGTACTTTGAACTGTCAAAAAATAGACTTTGCATGCTGAATATAAAACAAAGCAGAAAGATGAATTTATTGGAAGGCTTTTGACCTGCAAGCCAGGAAACTCAGGCTATTGGAACAATCAATTCCAAGTTGTTCACAGACTAGAAAGTTTTTATGGGGTAAATGTGGAAGTTACTTGGATTTTTCAGCTGATTAGTTGCCTTGTGGTCTTCTTTCTTATTTGGATCAAGTTAGCTGAGTCAGGGGAATAAGGAAGTCCAGAGAGGGCATGAATAGACTTGGTTTTTGGGGGCTTGACTGATGTCCTCTGCTGACTACTGAGAAAAGTGGTAAATTCCTATACGGTTAGGTTAAGTTTATTTTATGCATCTGTGTTGACTGTTTCCATTTTGTCCCAGATATAGGTGACTCCATTTTAGTTGGTTTTATATTTCCCCACTTTTGGTCAAGTCCCCATTATGGGGTGCTCATCATCCAATTTATTGCTAGCTGTTTTTTCTGCATGGACCTTGCCTATTGACTGATTACTCATTTTGTCTATTTTTCTTCACCATTCCATGATTGGACACCTTTCTTCACAGTGAGAGAAGCTTTCAGGGTTAGTACCAACCAAAAGGCTACATTTGAGCAATTCTTTAGATTGGATCAAAGTAGAGAGTGAAGGCAAGGAGGCTTTGCAAAGGATATAAGTGTTAGATATCATTTGGAAGCATTGGACAAATATCAGTCTATCAGGGTTTTTTTATTTAAATTCAATTAACCAACATATAGTACATCATTAGCTTCAGATAGAATTCAATAATTCATCAGTTGTGTACAACACACTGTGCTCATCACATCACCCAATTACCCCATCCCCCCACCCACCTCCCTTCCAGCAACCCCCAGTTTGTTTCCTATAATTAAGAGTCCCTCATGGTTTGTCTCCCTCTCTGATGACTTCCCATTCAGTTTTTCCTCCCTTCCCCTATGATCCTCTGTGCTGTTTCTTATGTTCCACATATGAGTGAAACCGTATAATTGTTTCTCTGACTGACTTATTTCGCTCAGCATAATACCCTCCAATTCCATCCATATTGACGTAAGTGATAAGTATTCATCCTTTCTGATGGCTGAATAAATTCCACTGTATATATATATATATACCACATCTTTATCCATTCATCTGTTGATGAACATCTTGGCTCTTTCTATAGTTTGGCTATTGGGGACATTGCTGCTATGAATATTGGGGTGCAGGTGTCCCTTCGGATCATTACATTTGTATCTTTGGGGTGGTTTGTTGTTTTTACAAAGGCTGGATAGACAACACCTGAGTACTTTAAAAAACACAATACAAAATACAATGACAAATAGGATAGAAAAATAAAATTGTGTTATAGATCTGAACTGCATTGGTAACCAGCTGAATAAATGGTAATTTCATGATGAGTCAGATTAGACTTGTAACCAATGGGTTTGTTCTCAGATTTTTTGTATCTGAGTTTCAACATCTACAAAATGTCAATCCAAAATGCAGCAAGTGGCATTGGCTATGGCACAGATAACTCCTTCTTCAGCTAAAAGGTAATCTACAGCTATTCAATGATCAAGAACAACTTTGGCCAGAGTTTAGGGATTTTAGAGTGGCACTATTGCTTTAGTAGTGGACTCTGCAATTTTTCCAAGGGTCAAGGAGAGGTTTCTGATCATAGCCTCTTTTGCATTTATTCCTACCCAGGAGAGCAGTGACTTAACAAAGGAAGTGAATTTTGAATCATGAAAGCCTCCTAATAATTCCCCATTGAGTCTGGTTTAGGACTGGAAAGATGACAGCCACGAAGGCCAGTAAATTTTAAGGTATGTAGACTGCAGAGGTTTTTGTGTTTGTTTGTTTGTTTTTTGTTATTTTTCTGGTTACTCTTGCCTTGTGTCTCTTTCTTTGTATGAGCTTTGATATGAGATTCCAGGTTTGGGACTGTTAATCAGAGATAGGAAAATGAGCCCCGTGTTAGGAAGTCTGATATGATATATAGAGAGATAAAGTTGTTCCAGAGAAACTGAGGCATTGAAAATCAGAGAGAATTTTGTGATGGGCAAAACTTCATCAGCATCATGGCAAATCCAACAGTCATTTGGAAGTTGGATTACACCCCATTGCAATAATCTTAGATATGTGAACAATGGCATTATCTTTCCCGGCAAGGCAAAGGTGGACAAAAGAACCATAAAAACCTTTGTGGTATAAATATTAAGAAGAAGATAGTCAGAGAGGGAAGGAGGGATGGAAAGAAATGTTCTTAATCCAACATCTTGGGGAAGAAGTAGTCTATCAATGTCAGCTACATCTCTTCCTTGTCAATTTGATTTTGAGGTCTCCAGCTTTGTACAGGATCAGCTATCAGGTGGAGCCTACTTCAGTTGTGAAATATGCAGCCAAACTTTGACACCATGTAATTTGGTAGATTGTCATTAGTCAAGAGTACTTGGTAGGGTTCTTTTCACGAATCTCACTTTTGCAAAAGCATCAGAGCAAAATAACTGTCTATAAATGACAAAAGACTTTAAAATGCCCATGTGTTAAAGATCTGATGTGAGTTCATTATAATGGAATTGTCAAGGAAATTTAGTTATTTCTGTGACACACAACATTTTAAGAATATTGGAATTAGGACTGATAACATTATACAAGAACATATCAGATCTAGAAATTTCACACAATTTCCAGAACACTTATATTAATTAACATGTATCCATATAAATATAAGCTAAGAGGGTTAAACATTACTTTTTATTGGATTATGCTTCAGACGTAATTTAGCATATCAAATAAACCTGAGAGTTTTACATTTTGCCATGTGAGAGATAAGTCTTTTGAGATTTTCCAGGAACTTTCTGGGAAATCTCAAAGTTACTTTGAAATCAAAAGGACTTCATTTTAGGATTTGATTTTAGAAAAGTTGTCAAAATGTCATAAAGTTTGAATATTTGACTAAATAAAGGCACAAATCATTATGAAATAATATCTAAGTATTTTTTAAACCAAAGTGACCATAGAGGATGTTAAGCCAAAAACAAAAGATTATAGAGTTGTGAACAAAATTTAGCTTTCTTAATATTGAGAAACTGTGTTTTCTTATGTAATCAAGGACCCGAAATAGTCAATGTGAAACACAGTCAATTATTTTCATAAAACATGAAATCTTTGCCATTTAAGCAGATTAAAAGGTAAAGGAACTTTCATAATCTATTACCAAAAGCAACCCAAAAGTCCAAGAAAACTTTTCCCCTTATTAGAGAGAAAACCAAATTCTAATTTTGTACCATATATCTTTGATATTGAAGCTCAATTTAAAAAACTTGAATAAATCCATTCCAATCTTAGCCAATCTGACCATAAAATTCCTTTC
This sequence comes from Eumetopias jubatus, assembly GCF_037043125.1. Classification (NCBI taxonomy): domain Eukaryota; kingdom Metazoa; phylum Chordata; class Mammalia; order Carnivora; family Otariidae; genus Eumetopias; species Eumetopias jubatus. The sequence goes on along the minus strand of NW_028274819.1, from coordinate 83,577,966 downwards.
CCATGATTTCTTTTCCACAAACTTTCTGCAGCCTTTATATAAGTATTCAGATTTTGTCATATATATATATATATATATATAAAACTTCATTCTGGAACAACCAATCATTTTCCTTTCCTGTCTACTTCTCATACATAGTTGTTTCTCTTCACCCTTATTATTTCTAAGTAGTTTTAAATATATATGTTAATTAGAATTCTTAACTCTTAGAATCTTTGTGCCCCAGAGAAAACTAAAAAGTAAATAGTTGTGGACTTTCTGTAACACTAGCAGTCTGTGGATTGGCAAATTTATAAATACATTTTACAATATCTAGAAGTATATTCTTTGGCCTAGTAAATTTTTCTGTGTAGCACAAACCATGTTTACTAACAGACCCAAATATCTTTAGTTCATGAAATTACTCATGAGATATTAAACAGCTAACCATCATTTCTAATTGTTTTTCTTGCTGTCAAATTTTGTAGCAGAGATGACATGAGCTTACTTAACTGTTTATAACCCTAGGTAGAATAAAAGTGCTATGTTTAATGCTGATAACTCTAAAGATTAGCCTGTTTTAATTAAACCAACAAATTTAAACTAGCTTTTATTTATCAAAATTATCCTAAATCTCATGAACTTAAAAATCATTTAGGTTAGATTTTAAGTTTTTCTGAAAGTAAACTTAATTTATATAGTTCCTGTTTGTCTTTAAGTCAATTACTGAATTATAACCCAGAAACCAATATTGCACTGTATGTTAACTAAAATAAATAAATAAATAAATAAATAAATAAATAATAACAATTTAAAAAAGAAGAAAACAAATTTTCAAAATAGCATTGGTGGTAGAACCATAGCGCATATCTAAAACATACATACATTGACATACATAAACATACAAACAGATACAAGCAAAAATCTTTTAGCTTTTGTTTTAAAATGTTAGTCATGGGCACCTGAGTGGCTCAGTCGGTTAGGCATCTGCCTTCAGCTCAGGTCATGATCTCAGGGTCCTGGGATGTAGTCCCTCATGGGGCTCCCTGCTCCGTGGGAAATCTGCTTCTCCATCACCCTCTGCCATACCCCCTGCTTGTGCTCTCTCACCCTCTCTCTCAAATAAACAAATAAATGAATCTTTAAGAAAAATAAAATGTTAGCCATGATGCAAGTAAGATAATACAAAGTTAACAAGTTTATAAAAGAACAGTTGGATCCAAATAGTGTTTCTGGCAGATGGAATAAGTTAATGTTATCTGCTCAGATTTTCTAATATTTGTGGAGAGGACTTTTAAAATTTTTCATAGGCAGTAATCTTCCAAGTAATTTTTCAAGTAATCTCTGCCTCTTTTTTTTTATTTTGATAAGAATTTTCTCCTTGAACTTTGCAATTCAAAGAGATGGCCTAAGTAAGTGTTCTTGGAGAAGACAGGGTAGACTATTTCTACAAACCTTTTGAGAGGAACAAGGGAGGTTCTGGGATTGGTAAACAGGACAGGAGGCCTTGAATTGCTTCTAGAGCTGCATTTTCTGTTCTTGGAAAGATTCAATCTGTAAGACAAGGACAATTATTTGTAATACCTCAAAGAATTGGGTTGCAACCTAAATGACATCATAGATTGACACATCCTTTGAACTACATCATCTTTAATTTACTTCTTTAGATTGGGAGAAGATTTTCAACTAAGATGGAAATCAAGATTCTATGTTTTAGATTTAAAGCTGTTTGTCTTTGGAATATTTTAGTAAATCCTTCCATAAAGCCTTTAGAAACTTTTTTCTTTCCCTCTGTGTACATAATTTCACTTTAGCCTAGGCGAGAAGGACTTTAAAAGGTCTATTAGGCTCTGAATATCAGTTTCCAGTTTAGCCAACTTCTGACCAGAGATCTACTTAAAAAAATCCTTTTGAATATCTTGTCAGGTGTCAGCCAGAACAAACAACAAATATTTTTGGCCATATTGAAAAATCCCCTGGGGTGCCTGAGTGGCTCAGTTGGTTAAGCGACTGCCTTCAGCTCAGATCATTATCCCAGGCTCCTGGGATCGAGTCCCCCATCGGACTCCCTGCTCAGCAGGGCGTCTGCTTCTCCCTCTGACCCTACCCGCTCTCATGCTCTCTCTAGCTCATTCTCTTTCTCAAATAAATAAATAAAATCTTAAAAAAATGAAAAATCCCATGGACCCAAGAGATATCCCCAAAAAGCGTACAATATATACTACCCTCTGAAGTTTCAGAGCCACTCCTGAAGATAGTCTGGGCACTAGAGACAGAGATACAGCAGAGCTGACTGGTAAGAATTATCAACCTTCACTGGCTTCTACCAGTTTTAGCAAGATCCCATTTGCAGGTTCCTGAGAAAGTGGGGTCTAAAGTAGAGAACATAGCACTAGCATCTACCCAAATTTGGCAAACTTTTCCATTAATTTTAGTTTTAGTTTCCACTTGGCTTTTAAAAGAAGTAACTGTTAGCATTTCATAGGAAGATCTGTCAGACTATTGTCAACTCTGGGAGGGACCCATACAGGGACCCCCCCTTCAAAGGTAGATCTGGGGGTGTTGGTAAGGCCACTAACTTGGCAAGCTTTTGTTCATGTTCTTATAGTATCTTTAGAATGGAAAGATAATCAGAGGATTATTAAAATGTGAATACTTAGTTAAAGAGAATAGAGGGAAGTCATAGGGGTCATATCAGTCTTACAGTTTCTGATTTTAGGTACCTCTTGTGTCTTTAATTTTTCATTAGCCTTTTGCAGTGAATATTTCAATGAAGCTATTTTGGAATTTTGAAGGCTTTTGGAAGCTTCTGGGCATGCCAATTAAAATGGTTATCGCATTCTATTTGTCTGATTTGGGAACATTGCACTTATTAAATGAACAATCTTATCTAAATGGAACATTCCCCATATGGCCATTGTAATTCTGGGTTGTTGTGGTAAGATTTTGCCATTTTTGTAGATATCTACAGCTTATGGAACCATAGGTCTTAGATATAAAATAAGCAGTGTGTCAGAAGCTGGCATGTTTAATTATTTAAAACTTGAGGATCCCATTTCTTTAGCTAAGACTTGGTTTCCCAGAGCCAAATTCATACCTCAGAGGGATGTCTTACTGAATTGGAGATTGTGTGTTATTTTACAGTGTACCTTGTGCCTTGGAAATTTTCTTGAATTTGGAGGATGACCCAGTGTCAATGTTACCCATGACCAGCTTATCTTAACATGGGAGTCTTAGAGTAAGGTGGTCAGTGCTCTAATAGCTTTTAAGTGCTCAACCTGTGCCTACAAATTTTGCAGCTTTGGCTTCCAAGATTCTCCATAACAATAGATCTATTATTTATTTACCCCATGTGCTCATTAACAGAAACCAACAGTAATTGAGGAAACAGACCTATGGACAACAGCAATTATCAAAAAGATGATACTGTGGACTGGCCAAGGGAAGGCCTTGTGTGCATCACCAGCATTTCCCAAAGTAGTTAATTTTGGATTCTTTTTATTCTAATTTACTATGCAGAAAAACAAACTTACCAAGATCAAAATATCCCCCAAATGGCTGTTGTTTTCCAAACTGTTTTTGTTAGATCATGCCATCTAGACAAAAAGAGATATGAATGAGAGTTGTAGAGGGAACGGTAGCCTCTTTAGGTTTGCTGGACTTCATGACTGTACAATACACCAGGCATAAACAAACTTGCAATAAAACTAGGAGGGCTATCTCTGCAAGAAAGTGGAGACGGGAATCTGAGAGTGCTTACCTCTGGTGACTCCCAGTACTCTGTGGAGATGGAGAACCTAAAGGGCTTGGTGGGTACCAACACCCATGTCTGGCATTTAGAGGAAAGTCACCATGGACACTGCTTTGGATACCACTCTGACACCAAGAAATGTCAAAACCAAACTCTGTATATTGATAAAATGAAGCAGAAAAATGAAAGTATTACAAGGCTTTTGACCTGCAAGCTGGGAAGCTCAAGGGTATGGGGGCAAAGAGTTCTGAGTTTCTCTCAGACTAAGGAGTTTTTATTGGCTTTCTCAGCTAATTGGTTGCCTGGTGGTCTTCTTTCTTATTTGGATCAGGGTAGCTGCATCAGGGGAACAAGGAAATCCAGAGAAGGAATGCACAGACTTGGCATTTGGGGTTGACGGGTATCCTCTACTGATTTCTGAAAAGAGCTGTAAATTCCTGTAGAGTTAGGTTAAGTTTCCTTTATGCACCTGCATTGACCTTTTTCATTTTATCCTTGACATAAGGGACTCCATTTTAGTTTGACTCTTCAGAACCAATTACTCATTTTTGTTGCTTCAATTTCCTAATCTCTAAAATGAGGAGTTCATGAGAGGGTTTAAAAGTGGAGATCTATCTATTATCTATCTATCATCTATTTATCATCTATCATCTATCATCTATCTATATCTATATTTCTGTTTATCATCTATGAATATATATTAAGTATAAATTTGAATTTAATCATAGGTTGATATACAGATATATATGTAAAGTATTTATACAGTGCCCAGCACATAAAATACTCAATAAATTATAAATATTATTATTCCTATGCCATAGACACTTGAGATTAGAAGGATAAACACTAAGCTCCGCCTCTGACAGCCCGTGCTTTAATAATAACTTTGTGAAAGGCAGGATCTGGGCAGGGATGTCTAAGTGTTTTTCTATTTCCAGTGAATAAATCTAATAGACCACATTCAGTACCCTGGTGTCCAAAATGCAAGCAAATGAGATGTTCTTCTCCAAAGGTAGTAATTGCCCTAGCGGCCTTAAGAATTATATTCTGGGGGGTGGAGCAAGACGGCAGAGGAGTAGGAGACCTGGATTTCATCTGGTCTCAGGAATTCAGCTGGATAGGGATTAAACCATTCTGAACACCTACGAACTCAACAGGAGATCAAAGAAAAGAATAACAACACCTCTCTGAAAAGAAAACTGACCACTTTCTGGAAGGTAGGACATGTGGAGAAGTGAATACGAGGCGATATTCGGGAGGATAGACGGCGGGGCAGGGGGCCTCTGTCAGCTGCTTCTGGCAAGTGATAGAGCAGCAGAGCACAAAATCAGAAGTTTTAGAAGTCTGCTCTGCTGAGGGACGTCGCTCCAGTGGCTAAGTGGGGGTTGGACACTCATGGGACTGTGTGGTCTCAGGACCCTTGGGGTCACAGAAAGACCAAGGATGCCTGAGTGAGGCAGAGCCCCCGGTATCCCAGGAAGGGAAGCCGGCTGCAGAGATGGAGACAAGGAGTGGGCTTTCAGCTCATGGTTGCCATAAACTGAGATCCGTAGCACAGTCAGGCCACTGCTCCTCCAGCCGGACCCAAAAAGTGACAGATCCAGGAATACTCCCCTTCCTCCCCGGGGAGGAGCAGCGTGGGAGCACACTGCAGGGATCTGCTGGATTTGGAGACTCCACACTGAGTCAGGTGCCAGAGATAGATACGCTCGGTCACAGCCTGGGTGAGCATAGAATGCGGCCAGAGACCTGGGGGAAGGGAGTGATTGACGGCTTTTCTCTGGGGGCACACTGAGGAGCGGGGCTCGAGTTCTCAGTTCCTCCAGGGTGGAGATTGGGAGGCCGCCATTTTCACTCTTGTCCTCCAAAGCTGTAGGGAAAGCTTGCAGGGAACAAAAGTTCCCAAGAGCAAACCCTAATAGATAAACAGATAACTTAGCCCGGACCAGGCAAGGGTGGGGCACTTCCACCTCCAGCAAAGACATTTGGGAACCATGGCAACAGGCCCTCTGCCAGAAGATCAGCAAGAACAGCCAGCCAAGACCAAGTTTACCAGTCAATGAGAACAGCAGAAGTCCAGTGCTAGGGGAATACTGCACATAGAATCCATGGATTTTTTACCATGATTCTTTAGTCTTCAAGGTTATTTTTTTTTTATTTTTCCCCTTTTTCAACCAACATCCTATCAATCCCTTTTTAAAATAATTTTTATTTTTAATTTTTAGAGTCATATTCTATCCCTTCATAGTAGTTCCTCTTATTTTTGGCATTTATATATAAGTTGTTCTCTCTTTAAAATTTTGAGATACAGGTCCTTCTAACAGATCAAAATATACCCTAAATATCTAGTGTACAGCTTTGTTCTAGTCTCCTGCCTGATCAGATTCTCTCCCCTTTTTATTCTTTCTTTTTTTTTTTTAAATCCTCTTCTTTCTTTTTTCAAACAACTTCTTACCTTATCAATTCCTTTTATAAATTTTTTATAATTTTCATCTTTACAGTCATATTTCATTGCTTCATCGTATGAACCCTTATTTTTGTACATATATAAGTTTTTTGTTTAAGATTTTGGGAAGCCCTTTCTTCTAACAGACCAAAATACACCCAAAATCTAGTGTGTGGCACTGATCTATGCACCAGCCTGATATTATTTGATCATATTCTGTTTTATTTTTCTGTTTTGGTGTGTTTTTATATTTTTCTTTTTCTTTTTTCTTTTGTTCCCTTTCTTTCCCCTGGTTTCAAGTCTTTTCTGATTTGTTTAGAGATATTTTATGGGGCCGTTGTTAACCTGTTAGCATTTTGTTCTCTCATTCATCTATTCTCCTCTGGACAAAATGACAAGATGAAAAAAATCACCTCAACAAAAAGAACAAGAGGTAGTACCATCAGCCACGGACATATTCAATATAGACATTAGTAAGCTGTTGGAACTAGAGTTCAGAATCATGATTTTAAAGATACTAGCTGGGCTTGAAAAAAGCATAGAAGATGTTGGAGAAACCCTTTCTCGAGAAATAAAAGAACGAAAATCTAAACAAGTCGAAATCAAAAAGGCTATTAATGAAGTGCAATAAAAAATGGGGGCTCTAACTGCTAGGATAAATGAGGCAGAAGAGAGAATCAGTGATATAGAAGACCAAATGATGGAAAATAAAGAAGCTGAGAAAAAGAGAGATAAACAACTACTGGATCACGAGGGCAGAATTCAAGAGATAAGCGATACCATAAGACAAAACAACATTAGAAAAATTAGGATCTCAGAAGAAGAGAGAGGGGGGCAGAAGGTGTATTGGAGCAAATTATAGCAGAGAACTTCCCTAATGTGGGGAAGGAAACAGGCATCAAAATCCATGAGGCAAAGAGAACCCCTCTCAAAATCAATAAAAATAGGTCAACACCCCAACATCTAATAGTAAAACTTACGAGTCTCAGAGAAAAGAGAAAATCCTGAAAGCAGCTCGGGAGAAGAGATATATAACCTACAATGGTAGAAATATTAGATTGGCAACAGACCTATCCACAGAGACCTGGCAGGACAGAAAGGACTGGCATGATAGATTCAGAGCACTAAACAAGAAAAATATGCAACCAAGAATACTATATCCAGCTAGGCTGTCATTGAAAATAGAAGGAGAGATAAAAAGCTTCCAGGACAAACAAAAACTAAAGGAATTTGCAAACACGAAACCAGCCCTTCAAGAAATATTGAAAGGGGTCTTCTAAGCAATGAGAGAGCCTAAAAGCAGCATAGACTAGAAAGGAACACAGACAATATACAGTAACAGTCACCTTACAGGCAGTACAATGGCACTAAATTCGTATCTTTCAATAGTTACCCTGCATGTAAATAGGCTAAATGTCCCAATCAAAAGACACAGGCTATCAGATTGGATAAAAAAACAAGACCCATCAATATGCTGTCTGCAAGAGATTCATTTTAGACCCAAGGTCAACCCCAGATTGAAAGTGAGGCGGTGGAAAACAATTTACCATGCTAATCGACACAAAAAGAAAGCTCGGTGGCAATACTTATATCAAACTAATTAGATTTTAAACCAAAACTGTAATAAGAGACAAGGAAGGACACTGTATCCTACTTAAAGTGTCTATCCAACAAGAAGATCTAACAATTGTAAATATCTATGCCCCTAACATGGGAGCAGCCATTTATATAAGGCAATGAACAACAAAAGCGAAGAAAAACATTGACAACAATACAATAATAGTGGGGGACTTTAACACCCCCCTCACTAAAATGGACAGATAATCTAAGCAAAAGATCCATGAGGAAATAAAGACTTTAAATGACACACTGGACCAATGGACTTCACAGATATATTCAGAACACTCCATCACAAAGCAACAGAATACACATTCTTCTCTAGTGCCCATGGAACATTCTCCAGAATAGATCACATCCTAGGTCACAAATCAGGGCTCATACGGTACCAAAAATTTGGGATCATTCCCTGCATATTTTCAGACCACAGTGCTTTGAAACTAGAACTGAATCACAAGAGGAAAGTCGGAAAGAACTCAAATACATGGAGGCTAAAGAGCATCCTACTAAAGAATGAATGGGTCAACCAGGAAATTAAAGAAGAATTTAAAAAGTTCATGGAAACAAATGAAAATGAAAACACAACTGTTCAAAATCTTTGAGCTTCAGCAAAGGCAGTCAGAAGAGGAAAGTAGATAGCAATACAAGCCTTTCTCAAGAAACAAGAATGGTCTCAAATACACAATCTAACCCTACATCTAAAGGAACTGGAGAAAGAACAGCAAATAAAGCCAAAACTCAGCAGGAGAAGAGAAATAATAAAGATCAGAGCAGAAATCAATGAAATAGAAACCAAAGGAACGGTAGAACAGATCAACGAAACTAGGAGCTGGTTCTTTGAAAGAATTAACAAGATTGATAAACCCCTGGCCAGACTGATCAAAAAGAAAAGAGAAATGACCCAAATCAACAAAATCATGAATGAAAGAGGAGAGATCACAACCAACACCAAAGAAATACAAACAATTATAAGAACATATTATGAGCAACTCTATGCCAGCAAATTAGATAATCTGGAAGAAATGGATGCATTCCTAGAGATGTATCAACTACCAAAACTGAACCAGAAAGAAATAGAAAACCTGAAGAGACCTATAACCACTAAGGAAATTGAGGCAGTCATCAAAAATCTCCCAACAAAAAAAAAAGCCCAGGGCCAGATGACTTCCCAGGGGAATTTTACCAAACATTTAAAGAAGAATCAATACCTATTCTTCTGAAACAGTTCCAAGAAATAGAAATCGAAAGAAAACTTCCAAGCTCATTTTATGAAGCCGCCATTACTTTGATCCCAAAGGCAGACAAAGACCCCATCAAAAAGGAGAATTACAGACCAATATCCTTGATGAACATGGATGCAAAAACTCTCACCAAATACTAGCCAATAGGATCCAACTGTACTTTAAACGGGTTCTTCCCCACGACCAAGTGGGATTTATTCCTGGGCTGCAAGGTTGGTTCAACATCTGCAAATCAATCAACGTGATACAATACATTAACAAAAGGAAGAACAAGAACCATATTATCCTCTCAATAGATGCAGAAAAAGCATGTGACATAGTACAGCAAACTTTCTTGATCAAAACTCTTCAGAGTATAGGGATAGAAGTTACATACCTCAATATCATAAAAGCCATCTATGTAAAACCTACAGCAAATATCATTCTCAATGGGGTAAAACTGTGAGCTTTCCCCCTAAGGTCAGGAACTCGGCAGGGAAGTCCACTATCAGCACTGTTATTCAACATAATATTAGAAGTCCTATCCACAGCAATCAGACAACAAAAAGAGGTAAAATGCACCCAAATCGGCAAAGAAGAAGTCAAACTGTCACTGTTTGCAGATGATATGACACTTTATGTGGAAAACCCAAAAGACTCCACCCCAAAACTGCTAGAACTCATTCAGCAATTCAGTAAAGTAGCAGGATATAAAATCAATGCCCAGAAATCAGTGGCATTCCTATACACCAACAACAAGAGAGAAGAAAGAGAAATTAAGGAGTCTATCCCATTTACAATTGCACCCAAAACCATAAGATACCTAGGAATAAATCTAACTAAGGAGGCAAAGGATCTGTATTCACAAAACTACAAAATACTCATGAAAGAAATTGAGGAAGACACAAAGAAATGGAAAAACTTTCCATGATCTTGGATTGGAAGAACAAATACTGTGAAGATTTTAGTGCTACCTAGAGCAATCTACACATTCAATGCAATCCCCATCAAAATACCATCCACTTTTTTCAAAGAAATGGAAAAAATAATCCTAAAATTTTTATGGAACCAGGGAAAACCCCGAATAGCCAGAGGAATGTTGAAAAAGAAAAGCAAAGCTGGCGGCATCACAATTCCGGACTTCAAGCTCTATTACAAAGGTGTCATCATCAAGATAGTATGGTTCTGCAACAAAAACAGACACCTAGATGAATGGAACAGAATAGAGAGGCCAGAAATGGGACCCTCAACTCTATGGTCAACTCATCTTTGACAAAGCAGGAAAGAATGTCCAATGGAAAAAAGACAGTCTCTTCAACAAATGGTGTTGGGAAAATTGGACAGCCACATGCAGAAGAATGATACTGGACCATTTCCTTACACCACACACAAAAGTAGACTCCAAATGGTTGAAAGACCTAAATGTGAGACAGGAGTCCATCCAAATCCTAAAGGAGAACACAGGCAGCCACTTCTTTGACTTCAGCTGCAGCAACTTCTTCCTAGAAACATCACCAAGTGCAAAGGAATCTAGGGAAAAAATGAACTATTGGGACTTCATCAAGATAAAAAGCTTTTGCTCATCAAAAGAAACAGTCAACAAAACCAAAAGGCAACCGACGGAATGGGAGAAGGTTTTTGCAAATGACATATCAGATAAAGGGCTAGTATCCAAAATCTATAAAAAACTTATCAAACTCAACACCCAAAGAACAAATGATCCAGTCAAGAAATGGGCAGAAGACATGAACAGACATTTTTCCAAAGAAGACATCCAAATGGCCAACAGACACATGAAAAAATGCTCAACATCACTCGGCATTAGGGAAATCTAAATCAAAACCTCAATGAGATACCACCTCACACCAGTCAGAATGGCTAAAATTAACAAGTCAGGAAACGACAGATGTTGGCAGGGCTGCGGAGAAAGGGGAACCCTCCTACACTTTTGGTGGGAATTCAAGTTGGGTGGAACCACTCTGGAAAACAGTACGGAGGTTCTTCAAAAAGTTGAATATAGAGCTACCATACAATCCAGCAATTGCAGTACTGGGTATTTACCCTAAAGATAGAAATGTCGGGTTCCGAAGGGGTACGTGCACCCGATGTTTATAGCAGCAATATCCACAATAGCCAAACTGTGGAATGAGCCAAGATGTCCTTTGACAGATGAGTGGATGAAAAAGATGTGGTACACAATGGAATATTATGCAGCCATCAAAAGGAATGAAATCTTGCCTTTTGCAATGATGTGGATGGAAATGGAGGGTGTTATGCTGAGCGAAATAAGTCAATCAGAGAAAGACATGCATCATATGACTTCACTGATATGAAGAATTCTTAATCTCAGGAAACAAACTAAGGGTTGCTGGAGTTGGGGGGGTGGGAGGGATGGGGTGGTTGGGTGATAGACATTGGGGAGGGTATGTGCTATGGTGAGCGCTGTGAATTATGGAAGACTGTTGAATCACAGATCTGTACCTCTGAAACCAAGAATGCAATATATGTTAAGAAAAAAAAAAAGAAGATAGCAGAAGGGGAAGAATGAAGGGGGGGAAATCAGAGGGAGAGACAAACCATGAGAGTCAATGGACTCTGAAAAACAAACTGAGGATTCTAGAGGTGAGGGGGGTGGGAGGATATGTTAGCCTGGTGATGGGTATTGAAGAGGGCATGTTCTGCATGGAGCACTGTGTGTTATGCACAAACAATGAATCATGGAACACTACATCAAAAACTAATGATGTAATGTATGGTGATTAACATAACAATAAACATTTAAAAAAATTATATTCTGAATTTCTCAAAATCTTCCACTTAAGAAAATGCTTGCTTTATTCGATCCCATATTGAGGCTCAAGTTACTATTTGGTCACAAGGGACCCAGAATCTTGAAAATTTTGAGCCAGTTTCCTCCTACTCTCAGGGCAATTTTGAATGGAGAACATCTGATCCCTTGATAACTGGAAGTTTGCTTTCAAACAATCAATAAAAAAGTCATAAAACTCAATCAATTCAGTAAATTAATTGGTGAGACATAACTTAAAAACTAATGTTCAAGAGATAGTTCCCTTTTAACCTTGCAAGAATTTTGAGGCAATTAAATATCAATGGGAAAATTATATTTGTAAAATGAGAGAGCAAGCTGAATACATTTACATTTTATTAATTGAGACTGTTTCCTGAGGTTATCATGAAACTTGTTTATTAAGTGCAATAAACACAAAGCACAATTAAGACTGTGTAGGAAAGGCAGAGTCTGGTGAGCAGTGGGATAAGAAGTGTCAGCCGTTAGTGAGATATTTGCCTCCCTCCACTACACACACACACACACACACACACCCACACACACACACGCTCGCACTGTTGAACCGCTGCACTCCCCCTATTAGTCATGTAGCTGTTCCTATCTTCTTACTGTCATCCACTGAGATCTGGTCTCCTTTCCATTCATGAAAAATGTCCATACCTCCTCACATTCTCTGTCTCTACCCCTAACCCTGTCATCATTTTTGGACACCTTACTACACACACATTTTCCAAACCAAAGCCTCTCTGTTTGTAACTTCATCTTTAGTAACTCTCTTCTTCATTGCAGATACCACCTGTGCAGTCTTACCCTGGACTTTGCCATCTTCAAGAAAAATATGAAAATGAATTCAAATTGCCCACTCTGACCTCAGGCTCTTATCCTCTCATCATATCCAACTTATGTGCTCATGTATACTTATCGAGTTCATTCTTCACCCTTATATAATGTATCATCTACTCCACCACTCTATCCATCCATGACCTTTTGTATGCCTTTCTATTTCCTACCTTAAATCCATGGGCCATTGTTATAATTATATCCTTAAATATAAGTTCATTTCTCTTACTTTTCTATAGGTATTTTCTTAAACTTTAGCTTTGAAAGGTACCAATCATCTGCCTTTTTCCTGTCTAATACAGGTGTGACAGAGCTTTGCTGAAAAAAGCAATACCATAGGATTGACCCATATCACATTATTTTCATGATCCCCTTTCTCAGTATGGGCAAGAGAACAACCATATTTCTCAAATGAACTCACTCTACCACTCCCTTTGACAACTTTTAATATATTTTACATTATATTTAGATTCTTAGAATGCCCCTCACTCCCAGAGTTAGGTTATTGACTCTCTTCATACCGTATTTAGAAAATAGAAAACATCAGATGGAAACTCAAAGTTCACTTCCCCAAAAACTACATTTTTTTGCAATTCACTTATATCTTCTCCTTCCTAATAAAACAGAGGAAAGAATTTTGCTCCTCTTTTAGAAATTAGCTAGTATTTATGAAGATTTTTCTATGCATCAGCCACTGCACACCTACAGTCTACTGTAATAATTACAACAAACCTATGAAGAAGACATTGTTATTATTCCCTTTCACATATTAAATAGTGGAGATGGCATTGGAAGCTAGAAAATCTGGCAGCAGAGCCCATACTGTTAACATCAGATGATATTATCAGTCTCTGTTCAAATGTTCTGGATCTCATCTTACTTCACTTTTCCAAGGATATTATTGTCTGGTGATCCCTACTTCTCATACATTCTTTTTCCTTTTTTACTGGATCATTCCTATCAGTATTCAAACTTGGTCAATTAGACTACATCTAAAAGTAAACAACAACAGAAGCAAAATCCCTTGACCTCCATTCTCTAATTCAGCTGTTCTATATAGTCAGCCAATCAGTTTCATGTACTTCACCAAAATTCTAAGCCTCCATTAAAATATGACACAATAAATTTAAAGAAATATAAGACAATGAAAGCAAAGAATACATACCCATAGGCAATGTGATATTTTAACAGATTTCTGGAAGACAGAAAATATTTGGAAGCATATTTATGGATAGCAACATGGAGAAGTCACAGTGTCAAGTAAACACAGAGAGAAATGAAATAGAGAGGCCAGTCAGCCTGAAAGTCCTGGAGAGTCTCCAGACCTGGGGTCAACAGGAGCGGCATATGATGAAAATCAAGGAAAAAATAGAGGGATTATATGAAGGTGTGCATCCCCAACAATTGACCTCCACCATTTACGCCTTCCCCTTGGATGCAGCACATATTTCAAAATTAGGCAGAGGGACCAGAAAGCTATTTTCTAAATAATTGTACCAAGCATGTGGATAAAATTGGAGCTCTTAATTGTAACCATATAACCTAAACTTCTAGATCCAACCTGCTGAATTTTTCCTGGTTCCTGCTCCAAAGGTTTAGGTAATGTTGTTCCCTATGCTTGGAAACTCTTCCCTCCATTCCTTCCTAACTTCTCACCAGCCATCCTTCAGAAATAAGCCTAAAGATCTTTTCATAGAAAAGAGGTTTCGGTTTTCTCTACTTAAATTATTTCTCTGACCACTGCGGTTTATTTCCTTTGCAACACTTATCATGATATGTAACCAGTTTTTAAAATTCAGTTGTTTATGTCCACCTCCTTCATTACACTCAAGTCCCCATGAAAGCAGGTCAATGTCTGTTTTATTTCTCCACTGTGATCCCAGCACCTTAGATGGTGCCTGAATATAAAATTAAAGGTAAGACTAGAAAAGAGGAAATTGAGTTTCTCTGGGCAAGAGAGAAGAAGGAGAGGACATAGAGATAAATAGATGATAGATAGATGATATAGATGATAGATAGAAAGATAGATGATAGATAGATAGATGATAGATAGATAGATAGATAGATAGATAGATAGATAGATAGAGGATGGATAGTCCTTTTTATGCACAGTGATTCTCACACATTATTAGTCGTCATCTGGTCAATGATTTTGATTATGTCCCATCAGATTAATACTCCTTCTGTTGGCAAAGTGCAAGGATTAGAGGGCACAGAAGTTTACTCCATATGCATGGGGTTAATAATAAACAAATCAGCTGGAAGGTGAAAACATAGTGAAAGATGCTTGGTTTTATTACAGAGGGGTATGAAAAGACTTCAGAGAAGCTAAGAAAAGCTAGGATCCTGGCACCAAGATAGGCACTTAGGTGACCAGGGACAAGGTAAGGTAAGGTAAGATCTATAAACTTGAACAAGGGATCAAGAAAAAAGCCAAATCAGCAATAATATTAATTTACTCAATTAGCAAATATTTATTTTTCAGTCAAGCATGTTCTAAACAAAATCAAGAACTAATTTATGCACAGTTGCTAGCCCATGGCCTGATCCTTCTTAAATCCCCTGATGGGAAAAATTGTGATCTCAAAGTCCAGGACAGGATTGACATGCCAGGAAGTGATGTGCTGTTTACAGCAGTGTCTCAGAGAGCCTTAGGTAGTGGGTCAGACAGTTCTTTGCTCTGTCTACTTTTCAGCACTGGAATTTGGCAGAGATTTAATTTAATGGAATATCTTGTTTTCCTCTAGTTTTTCTAGTTTACTTTACAGTTGAATTGGGGCATGTGACTCACTTTGGCCAATGCGTTCTGGCTATAAGCCTCAATTGAGGCTGAGACAGTTAAAAGCTGGTGTGCCAGCTCCATTCATCCCCCCGGCCCCCAACCTTTTTGTGGCTAAAGAGACCACATTTTGAGAAGACTGGGCCACAAGTCAAAACAGCCTGGATGGCTGAGTAATGTCACAGAGAAGAAAAGAGCTTCCCTGGAAAAGAGAGTTTCTCAAGACACATCATAATTTGTATGAGTGAAAAATATACATTCTCATGTTAATCTGTTGAGATTTTGTGGTTTTCTAGTGGTGGTAATTATCCTGATTCATACACCCCATTAAGAAATGTCCTAGAGCATACCTCTCACTGCTTAAACCTCAAACTGATATTCATTACTTTAATTTCTTTCTGATGATGGTTGGAAAACGCTGAACACAACATAATGTGAAGAAGCAAGACCATTATCTCTCTTATTTGTTGACAGGGGCTGAGGAAGCCTTGCCATACTGGACTAAAAGACTGTTCCTTGGTTCTCAAGCTGCCTGCAGGTAGCTCCTTAGGTAAGATCAGATGTTCCTAAAGAGTTGGAAGACCATGTCTGAGCATCATAGGAACTAGTTCACCTCATTCCATTCATTTACAGTGAGGGTGGTGGAGAATTGGGTGAGACAGGAAGATAGCCTTGGTCTCCCCACTCTCTTTTTCCAGTTTGGTTGTGATGAGGATGTAGCTAATGGGGAGAGAGGATGGAAGTCACTGGATATGGTGCATGTGAAAATAAAAAAGGCATAAGTATCTCAGGAGTCCTTCGCTTTTTCTCTTTCCTCCAGAAACTCAATTTCTTACTCATGTTATCATTCCACTTCAATGACTTCCCAGTGCTCTTAGGATAAATTCCAAACTCCTTCCTATGTCATAGATCACCACTATCACCATGGTTCTTTCATTGCCTACATTGAATGACTTTTCTCTTAGGGTTCTCCTGGAATACTCTCTATGCATGAGCAGCTGTTTCCTATCCAGGATGTAACCTCTAGCAGTGGGGATCACATCTGTCCTGTGTCATATGCCATATACTGAACACAGTGCTCAATAACTATTTGTCCAGTGAATGGATTACATCATCAAGGTTTCACAAACATGGCATAGCATTGCAATGTCCTTCCTCCTCTATCTCACAGCAGTGCTAACCTGTGGACACTCTTGGACTCCCATGCACTGTTGTTTGTCTACCCTTGAATGCCCATGCCATCTGTATGCTGTTCTGTCAGCAGAACCTATGAAACAGTTTCCCATTTGTATTCTCAGTACCTCAAAACACTGCCTGATATTGACAGGTAGTAGATGCTCGATAAGTAAGTTTTGAGTAACTTAGATATGAACCAATAGGCAGCCAGTGACAGTTGCCGCTTTTGAAAAAGTTATATTGACAGTTTTCCTGGGTGGTGGGCTTTCTGCTCTCTGCACTCCTCCCTTTCCCCTGTCTTCCAGTCACTGGATTCAGCCAGGGGGCTCTCCTATCTAAGATAGGTTCCTATTTTTGACTGAGGTGGGAGTTGCTAGTTTTTGAGCTGTCTTTTCTTTAGTGTTCCAGCCTGCCCTAATTTCCCTGCAATGACCTTGCCCTTCTGGTTCCCAAATGCCATTCCAAACTTTGAGCCATTTACTTTGCCTAAATATTGAGTTTTAGGCTATGTGCCAGCGAGAAGTTCACCCCATAACTTTTGCCTGATTTTGGACTGGAAATTTCATCTTAACTTTAAAGTCATGTGCATAACTGATTTATAGACTATTGGCTAACCCACCGAGCTTAAAACCTCTAACTCTGAGATTTACTCAACTCAGGAGCAGAGTTGCCTTTTATTCTCCATCAGATATAAAGCAAATGCTACAGGATTTAGATGGAGGGTAAAGAGAGATCAAAATTGTTGTCCTCCACTCTCAGAGCAAAACACACCTCTATTCATTAGCTCCAGACCTTAGAGTTTTACTCAGACAGCTGCTTCACTATTTCAAAGAGAGAGCTAGGGGAGAAGGTGTCAAAAGCTGCATAAATCCATACCCAATGCAGCAAACATCTTAAAATAGCACATCTTAATCAAGGGCAAAACACCCTGTGCTTGCCATGAATGTTGGGCATCAAACTAAAGAAGGTAATGAGAAAAAATATAGTTCATCATATCTGTTCATAGAAAATAAAAAATTGCTTTTTCACTTATAATGATTTTTACAAACTACCAAATCCTAGAACAGTTTCGATTTTTCTGCTCAGAGATAACGATTAGATTGAGAACTGTCTACTAGGGATACAGAAATGACAATCATCTACATTTACTGATAAAACCAAGCCTGATGGAAACCCATGGGCCCAGGCCCCTTTTCCACTGAGCCTGAGGTTAGAGCTGCTTACAGGAAGCCAAGTGAAGGCACTAAATCCCCCATTCTATTCTGTGCAATCTACCCCTGAATCTTTATATACTGATGAAAAAAGCATCAGAGGAAGGGAAGGAAGCATTAAAAAGAAGAGAAACAAAAAGCTGTAATGATTAACAAACTAGAAAGATGGTCTGTTAGGGCTGGATGAAACTCCACAAATTATTCAATTTATTCTTGTCCTCACTCCTGTTTTCTGTTTACTGAAGTATACTTTAAGTACAGAAAAGTACATATATTAAATATATAGATTGGTCAATTTTCATAAACTGAACACATCCACATAATTGGCACTCAGATCAAGAAACCAAAATGACCAGCACCCTAGTGGCCCTGCTTGAGCTCTTTTGTAGCCATGCCCCTCTTAGGGGCAACTAATATATCTAACATATATTAGTTTAGTCCATTTAGTACTTTACTGAAATTGAGTGATACAATATGTACTTGTTTACGTCTGGCTTCTTTCCTTCAACATTATGCTTATGAAATCCATTTATATGTTGGTGGATTGTTGTGGATTATTGCTGCTCATTGCAGTTTACTGCCTTTTGCTGAAAATACCATATTTTTCTAGTCTACTACTGATGGGTAATCTCATCATTTTACCTTTAATGAAATGAGTCCAGCAGGTTGCATAGCTGTCTAAAGTTGCACAGTGAGAATGGTACCCAGCATAGGATGTTCAACTGGACTCCAGCCCAATGCTCATTGTATTCCACCAGGCTACTTCCCCACCTCCAAATTATTTCTTAAATGCTCTGCTATGCATACCTGTCATATTCTCTTTATACAGAATGGAAACCAGACTGCCACATGTGCAGACAGGTGCTAGTAAAAGCAACTTCTTTCAGTGTACTCCTTCTCTGGCAGATAAACTACAAGTAACAAATCTGGATGTACATAAAGGTGCATAACACCAAAAACCAAGGTAAAATTTCATCTATTCTGAGTGCAATCTGTATTTCTGGATCTATTTACTTCATGGAGATTTCTGCTATTTAAATCACTCAAATACATTCTCCAGAGAGGCAGATAAATTTATCTCCCAGAGAGTCATGGTTGAGATGAAGAATACATCATCTACCCTTACTCTTACTAGGACGGATCAGGTGTTGGAGGCAGTGGAGGTCAAGTCCATGGCAAGCAAATACAGACCTGCTATAGGAACACAGCTATGGGTTTTCCCTCTGCAGCTGTACACAACCCCTCCCTCCTTCTCCTTTTCTCTCTACCTCCAGCCTCTGCCAATCACCCTCTCATTGCCAAGAAGCCGTTGATTCCTAATGATAAGTTTATATTCTTGTTGAACCAGCTGCCCTCTGACCCTGTGCATTATTTCTCCCTGTTCCTGTGACAGGGGCATCTCATCATTCTCTCTCCCTCTGCCCCGGTATCAGGATACAGATCTGGGAAGGCTCATTAAAGTGTCCTGTGTCAAGGAGCACCTTGTTAGGAGGATTCATTGGCAGTTGGACCACACTGCTATCTCCACTGCAGAAATAATTTTTCCTGGGTCCACTCAGTCATTATCTTAGGAGCAGGCCAGGGCATTGACTGGCTCCTAAGGTTGAGAGAATGAAGAGAAAGAGAGGGAGGGGGAAGAAGAAACAGTAGTTTCCTTTTACCTACTCTTTCTGAGCCCAGAACAGCCCTCAGGAATGCCTTGGTGGTATACCCTTGACATTGTTGAGAAATGACTCCTTTGAGTTACCGAAAGAAATTTCTGTGTGAAGAATTCCTGAGTGATCTCATGGTTATTGTCGTGCACCAGGAAGATACTCTCTCTCTGCTTGGGACCATGGATACTCATGGGGCAGCCATGGAAGGTGAGTAAAATGAGATCCTTACCATACCCTACAGGAGGACTTCAGAACCTCATCAGTAAAATGGCGATAGTGCATTGATCTGACAAGTTTGTTATAAGGATAAAGTAAAATAATATTTCTTAGATTGATTGAAATTCTCCTAAAATTATTTATTCTGTGTACAAAGAACATTAAGTGAAGATTCCCTTATTTCTTAAAGGAATTATCATTTTTGGGGCACCTGGGTGGCTCAGTGAGTTAAGTGTCTGACTTTTGATTTCGGCTCATGTCATGATCTCGATGTTGTGAGATTAGGCCCTGTGTGGGGCTCTGTGCTGTGCTTGGAGCCTACTAAGGATTCTCTCTCTCCCTCTTCCTCTGTCCCTCCCTGCCCCCCAATAAAAATTTATCATTTTCATTCTCCTATTCCTTTGCTTTGATAGCATAAGAGTTAGATAAGTAAAATAGAGAAGGCACCTAAAATTAGTGTCATAGTCAAAGAAACCCTGGGAGCCCCTCTCATGGCAGAAGGTATTCTGGCTTGTGCTGTGTACCCAACAGTTTCTGCCCTTCCCTGTTCATAGGCAAATCTCCAAAGAAGCTCTTGGAGGGCCCAGTGGAAAATAACTATTATTAGTAATAATAATCAGCTACAGCTATGTAATACTTACTCTGAATCAGGCATTGTAAGTGTTTTTCATGCATTATCTCATTTAATCCTCCAAAAAACCTTTGAGCTAAGAACATTAGGAAATAGGAAAGTTTCTCAAGTTCAAGTTGCTAATAAATGGTGGATTCAGGAGCTGACTGTGAGCAGTCTTATTCTAGAACCTATTCTGTTAAATTTCATGGCATTTTATTTTGTAAAATTTAGAGACCCCAATGAAAAATGGAAAATTCATGGTGATTTCACTGCTCTAGATAAGGAAAAATTAATTTCTAAAGAAAATGCTTTCAGTCATTTTTCAACCTGATGTTTCCAAGGTATGGATGAAGCAGCCTTAATATATATAGCTATTACCCCAAGTGTCAGAGTTCCCAATTCTGTATTGCCTCCTAGGTGTTCCAGTCATGTGTCACTCTAATTTTTCTATGGTTTGTCTGTGACAACCCCTCTCAAACATTTTAACCATTTGCTCTGGAAAGTGGTTATGCCACTTAGAAAAATAAATACAAAACAAAACAAGCAATAACCTCCTTACTGAGTGTTCCCCATTTCTCTCTACCTCACTCTTACCCTCCTCTTCCCTAAGAACATGGGTCCCTTGCAGAATATCTCAGGAGGGATGGTCCTTGCTTTTCCAGGTCATGCACTCAGTCAGAGCATGCTTACTTAGGTCCCTTGGCCATTTTAAAAAATATACTTCCCTTGAAAGGAAAAATAAAGTCTTTGCTGATTGTATTGAAACCCTCCTCCCACACACCATACAATTGACATTACCCTTTTCAACATACAAATTTGTTCTCACTTGCCACAACCACTTGAACGTACTAAACATCATTATGGCATTTGAAGCACATGACTATGTCCTGCATTTGAAACTTTTAAGGCCTCCCCTTGCCCCACATAAATGTCCTTGCTCTATGTGGCATTGCTCTACCAGCAGTTTCCTTTTACCTAAGGTGCAACTTCTCAGTGCCTCCAGATTGCATCCTTCCACCCACACATTGGTCCATTTTGCATTCTCCATGATTGTTCTCATGCAAAACCATGTGGGTGTAGTCACCACCAAGGCACTCCTGAATTTGAATCTCCAGCCCCATGGCCTCTTGTGAACTGGAGCAGCCTACTGTGTATCTCCAGATGATGCTGCACAGGGAACTGGAATGCAACATATTTGAGCTGGACTTAGAATTTCCTGTCAGTTTCCAGCTCTAATCATAGGCTTTCTCTCCAACATATACCTCAACTGACTCTATCTTACCTCCAGCCTCCCATCTCTCCTTCTCTCTCTTTTACCCAAATCTGTAACCTGAATTTTTTCTGGTTACTTCTTGTTACTGCCACACCAAGTCCTACTAACTCTGCGTTATAAATGCCTCATGAGTATGCCCTATCCTCTCTCCATCCCTGCTGTCCCTGCCTGAGTTCTCACCCACATTGGGTCCTGTCTGGATTGCTCTCATGGCTTCTGCTACTGCTACTGGGGCAAACTTTTCCAAACATTAATGGGCTTTTTTCCATCTATTGCTCAAATCTTCGAACAGATTACCATTGCCTTTGATTTAAAATCCTAAAATGGGGTACAAAGTCCTGCTGACTTTCCTAGCACTACCCCCTGCCAATTTTCCACAACTGCTCCATGATCCAGTGAGTCATCATGTTCTACCTGCTGTTTCCAGAGTAAATGATTCTCTCATGCACCTTTCTCATTGTACATACTCTGCCCTCTTAGTAAAATGTCCATCTCCACCCTTCATTTTTTAAATCACCTATCATTATTTAAGGCTCAGATTATCCTGTTTTTTCTTGGAAACATTTCCTAAGTTCCCCTTACTGGGTCAGGTACTCCGCAACCAACACTGTTCTGTAATTTTCCACTTTTTTTTTTTTCCTACAGATTGTGACAAAGGTTCAGTCTTGCACCTTTATATGCTCACTCAGTAACGCAATGTTTAGAATTAGAGAAAGAACTAAAAGGTGCTTTTGGAAGAAGTGAAAACAGAAACCCACCTGGGTCTGGTCCTAATTTTGCCATGTTGGGTACCTAAAGTAGACTGGGGACTGTGCTAAGTGCCGTGAAGGATACAACCATGATTAAGGCACTATTTCTTTTGAAGAAATTACATTCTGACAAGATATATAGATAGGAAACAGGTAAAGTATAAGACAGGATGAAAAAAGTCTTATGTGGCATACACATAAGCCTTGTGTTCTGGCTTTCCACTGCTGTGTAACAAACTACCCCAAAATTTATTGGCTTAAAACAATCAATTTATTATAACATAATTTTGTGGGTTAGGAGCTCATGCAGAGTTCAAGTGGGTGATTCTTCTATTCCTTGTGGTGTTGACTGAGGTTATTTAGTTGTTCTTGCCTGGGAGATAGGCAAGTCTGGAGGATTCAAATGGCTTCACTTGTATCTGGCGCCTTGAAAATAATGCCTGGACATCACTATCTAAATCCAGATATCATCACCTAAATCAGGTCCAGGAGCAAATGACTCTCCTGGATATACTTTTTCATGTATAGTTTTCAATCTAAAGGCCTAAGTACTAAAAAGACAAGTTATCTGTCCGCCTTACACCAAATAGGCAATAGTGGAACAGATATAGGATAAGCACAACAGATACTCCACTTTAGTAAGGGGGGGAATATGTAGGTCATAGCAACTCTGAAATCCAGATAAGCACACACTACTAATTCCTTAATTAGAGCCTAGTTCTGCTACCCAGAACTGACTACTTGTGACTCTTGGCTATGCCCTCTTAAATCTTGTTTCTTTCTTTCTTTCTTTTTTTTTTAAAGATTTTATTTATTTATTTGACAGAGACACAGCGAGAGAGGGAACACAAGCAAAGGGGGAGTCGGAGAGGGAAAAGCAGGTTTCCTGTGGAGCAGGGAGCCCCATGCAGGGCTTGATCCCGGGACCTTGGGATCATGACCTGAGCAGAAGGCAGACGCTTAATGACTGAAACACCCAGGTGCCCCTTAAATCTTGTTTCTGCCCTCTGAATCACCTTCCCTATATAAGAAATGACCTATATTTGCAGCTGGAAAACTTTCTCAGGTTGCTTATGAAAAGTTGTGGACCCAGAGGACTCTTTATTTTAAATAGTCTCTGTTCTTTTTAGTCCAAGTTGATGGTGCATTTATTAATACAATTTCTTAAAAACTTTGTGGGCTTCTGTGATCTTATTTCATATAAGTATATTGTTGTCCACTAGCAAAAGTTATACTCACAAATCTCTTTAAGACAATCTCTTCCTGGCTTGTACAGAGAGACAGTGTTGTGTAGGCTAACATCCTTGACACTTTTTCTCTAGTTAGGAGCATCCATAAGACATACCCTGAAATATTTTTGAAGTCTTGGCAAAAGGGCTCATAGATACCCTTTGAGATGATTTTTACCTTGAGGTTATTGTTTATTCTTTGAGCTTTTTGGCTCTAGGGAGACTGGAAATGAGAAAGAGTTCTCTTGTAGAACCTGGCAAGTCCTTAATCCTTTATCTCTAAATTTTGCTTGAGAGCTTTTTTACTATATTTTTCTTTATCCATATCTTGTTATGGGCTGCAATGAGAAACCAATTGGCACTTTTGACATACTGCCTAGAAATCTTTGTAAATCCACCAGTTTATTAGGTTCCTCATTCCACATTACTGCAGGCAAAAATATTTTCAAATTTTATTGCTATATAACACAGGTTCCCTTGCATTCCGCCTCCAAAAAAATTTTCTCCCTGTCCTTCTATCTTTCACTAGTGGTCTCCTTGAGGACCTTCTAGCTTCTGTTTGCCACCCAACCCAAACCATATATATATATGAGATATATATATATATATAATATATATAATTTCTGTATATAATATATATAGGATATATATATGTAATCACTGTAAGATTTAGTTACTTAAAATAATAGCTATTTTATTATAGCTCACAGTTTATGAGTCAAGAATTTAGACAGTTCCTCTGGTAATTCTTCTGCTACTTGTGGCATAGATTGAGGTTACTCAGTAGGACTTACCTGGTGGATGGGCAGGTCTGAGAGCCTTAATAGCTTTGCTTACATGTCCTGGCAGTTTTGCAGGGATGGTTGGAAGCTATACTCATCCAAGATTATTGACTGGAGAACTTACACATGGCCTCCTCAGCCTGGCTATCTCAGAGTCATACAGCTTTTTCATGGTATCAATATTCACTTAGAATAGTCGTTCTAAGAGATTTAGGTGAAAGCTGCAGGCTGTTTTATATCCTCACCTTGAATATCTCCAAATGTAACTTTCACCACATTATACAGCTGAAACAAATCACTACAACTATCCAAGATTCAAAAAGAAAGGAATTAGACTTTACTTCTCAAAAGGAGCCATAGAAAAGGGTTGACAGCCATATTTAATCTACTACACCTTGGTAAACAACACGGAGAGGGATAGTCTTGTAGCTTCAATGTCTTATATATTACCAGCACCAGAATCTTGTGGTGATAGGGCTATCGACATACATGCATTTATCACATATCTCTTGCTCTTATTCTTTTTGATTTCTTTTTCTGGAGGGGTTTTTAAAACTTCAGGAGTTTAGAAAGATATCAGCATTGGCAGAAACATAGAAACAATATCATTTCCTATGTTTAAAAAAACATAATATAGAATTCCATGATAATATACCATGATTTATTTATCCATTATACTGCTGTTGGACACTTAACATATAAAGCAATTACTGATAGGAAAGGATTTACTATTGCTATATTGCTATTTGTTTTGTCAGTTTTATGGCCTTTGTACTCCTCATTTCTTTCATTATTGCCTTTCTTTGTACCTAGTTGTTTTTTTATACTGAAACTTTTGATTACCTTCTCCTTTCCTTTTGTGTATATTCCATGGATATTTTTAATGGTTGTCATGGGGATTGCATAGAACATCCTAAAGCTATGGCAATCTATTTTAAATTGGTTCCAGCTAAACTTAAATACAAAAACTCTAATCCTTTATAACTTCCTACTCCACATTATCTTATTGATGCCACAATTCCATTTTTATATTTTGTATACCTGTTATCATGGATTTAGAATTATTTTTATACTTGTCTCCTAAATCCTGTAGAAAAATAAAAAGTGGAGTTATAAACTGAAATTACACTAATATTTGTTTTTTATATCTGTCCATATATTTATCCTTACTGGAGAATTTTTTGTATGGCTTTGAGTTACTGGCTATCATCCTCTCATTTCTTGTAGGACCCGTCTAGTGATAATAAGCTCCTTTAACTTTTATCTGTGAATGTATTAATTTCTCACTGATTTTTGAAAAAAAAGTTTTTAGGGATATAGAATTCTCTGTTGATAGTTTTTTTTCTTTTGGTACTTTATTTTTTAAATTTTATTTTATTTTATTATGTTATGTTAGTCACCATACAGTACTTTAAATGTATCATTCCACTGCCTTCTGGGCTGCAAAATTTCTGCTGAGAAATCTATTGATAATCTTATAGGGGCTCCCTTGTACATGGTGAATCATTTTTGTTGTTGTTGCTTTCAAGATTCTTTGTCTCTCATGTTTGATGCTTTAATTATAATGTGCTACAGTGTGGGTCTCTAAGATGATCCTACAGAGAATTCATAGACCTTGGATTTGTAGGTCAATGCCTTTCCTCACATTTGGTAAGTTTTTGGCCATTATTTCTTCAAATAATCTCTTTGCTCTTTTCTGTACCTCTTCTCACTCTGGGATTCCCATAATATGCATATGGTCATTTGATCATGTCCCATAAATCTCTTTGATTCTGTTTATTTTTCTTTATTCTTTTAGTTTCTCAGAATTGATAATTTAAAGTAACCTGTTCTGACTGTTCAAATTTTCTTTTTTAAAAATTTTGTATTGTTATGTTAATCACCATACATTAAATCATTAGTTTTTGATGTAGTGTTCCATGATTCGTTGTTTGTGCATAACACCCAGTGCTCCACGCAGAATGTGCATTCTTTAATACCCATCACCAGGCTAACCCATTCCCCCACCCCCCTCCCCTCCAGAACCCTCAGTTTGTTTTTCAGAGTCCATCGTCTCTCATGGTTCATCTCCACCTCTGACTTACTCACCTTCATTCTTTCCCTCCTGCTATCTTTTCTTTTTCTTTTTTTCTTAACATATGTTGCAATATTTGTTTCAGAAGTACAGATCTGTGATTCAACAGTCTTGCACAATTCCCAGCGCTTACCATAGCACATACCCTCCCCAATGCCTATCACCCAGCCACCCCCTCCCTCCCACCCCCCACCACTCCAGCAACACTCAGATTGTTTCCTGAGATTAAGAATTCCTCATATCAGTGAGGTCATATGATACATGTCTTTCTCTGATTGACATATTTCACTCAGCATAACACCCTCCAGTTCCATCCACGTCATTGCGAATGGCAAGATCTCATTCTTTTGATGGCTGCATAATATTCCATTGTGTATATATACCACATCTTCTTTATCCATTCCTCTGTCGTTGGACATCTTGGCTCTTTCCACAGTTTGGCTATTGTGGACATTGCTGCTATAAACATTGGGGTGCATGTACCCCTTCGGATACCTCCATTTGTATCTTTGTGGTAAATACCCAGTAGTGCAATTGCTGGATCATATGGTAGCTCTATTTTCAACTGTTTAAGGAACCTCCATACTGTTTTCCAGAGCGATTGCACCAGCATGCATTCCCACCAACAGTGTAGGAGGGTTCCCCTTTCTCTGCATCCCCGCCAACATCTGTCGTTTCCTCACTTGTTAATTTTAGCCATTCTGACTGCTGTGAGGTGGTATCTCATTGAGGTTTTGATTTGGATTTCCCTGATGCTGAGTGATGTTGAGCACTTTTTCATGTGTCTGTTGGCCATTTGGATGTCTTCTTTGGAAAAATGTCTGTTCATGTCTTCTGCCCATTTCTTGATTGGATTATTTGTTCTTTGGGTGTTGAGTTGGATAAATTCTTTATAGATTTTGGATGCTAGCCCTTTATCTGATATGTCATTTGCAAATATTTTCTCCCATTCTGTCGGTTGTCTTTTGGTTTTGTGGACTGTTTCTTTTGCTGTGCAAAAGCTTTTCATCTTGATGAAATCCCAATAGTTCATTTTTGCCCTTGCTTCCCCTGCTTTTGGTGATGTTTCTAGGAAGAAGTTGCTGCGGCTGAGGTCTAAGAGGTTGCTGCCTGTGTTCTCCTTTAGGATTTTGATGGACTCCTGTCTCACGTTTAGGTCTTTCAACCATTTGGAGTCTATTTTTGTGTGTGGTGTAAGGAAGTGTTCCAGTTTCATTCTTCTGCATGTAGCTGTCCAATTTTTCCAACACCATTTGTTGAAGAGACTGTCTTTTTTCCATTGGATATTCTTTCCTGCTTTGTCAAAGATGAGTTGACCATAGGTTGAGGGTCCATTTCTGGGCTCTTGATTCTGTTCCATTGATCTATGTGTCTGTTTTTGTGCCAGTACCATACTGTCTTGATGATGACAGCTTTGTAATAGAGCTGGAAGTCCGGAATTGTGATGCCGCCAGCTTTGGTTTTCTTTTTCAATATTCCTTTGGCTATTTGGGGTCTCTTCTGGTTCCATACAAATTTTAGGATTATTTGTTCCATTTCTTTGAAAAAAGTGGATGGTATTTTGATGGGGATTGCATTGAATGTGTAGATTGCTCTAGGAAGCATTGATGTCTTCACAATGTTTGTTCTTCCAATCCATGAGCATGGAACGTTTTTCCATTTCTTTGTGTCTTCTTCAATTTCTTTCATGAGCATTTTATAGTTTTCTAAGTATAGATCCTTTGCCTCTTTGGTTAAATTTATTCCTAGGTATCTTATGATTTTGGGTGCAATTGTAAATGAGATCGACTCCTTGATTTGTCTCTCTTCTGTCTTGTTGTTGGTGTATAGAAATGCCACTGATTTCTGTGCACTGATTTTATATCCTGCTACATTACTGAATTCCTGTATGAGTTCTAGCAGTTTTGGGGTGGAGTCTTTTGGGTTTTCCACATACAGTATCATATCATCTGCAAAGAGTGAGAGTTTCACTTCCTCCTTGCTGATTTGGATGCCTTTGATTTCTTTTTGTTGTCTGATTGCTGTGGCTAGGACTTCTAATACTATGTTGAAGAGCAGTGGTGAGAGTGGACATCCCTGCCGCGTTCCTGACCTTAGGGGAAAAGCTCTCAGTTTTTCCCCATTGAGAATGATATTTGCTGCATGTTTTTCATAGATGGCTTTTATGATATTGAGGTATGTACCCTCTATCCTTATACTCTGAAGAGTTTTGATCAAGAAAGGATGCTGTACTTTGTCAAATGCTTTTTCTGCATCTATTGAGAGGATCACATGATTCTTGTTCTTTCTTTTGTTAATGTACTGTATCACGTTGATTGATTTGCGGATGTTGAACCAGCCTTGCAGCCCAGGGATAAATCCCACTTGGTCGTGGTGAATAATCCTTTTAATGTACTGTTCGATTATATTGGTTAGTATTTTGGTGAGAATTTTTGCATCCATGTTCATCAAGGATATTGGTCTGTAATTCTTTCTGATGGTGTCTTTTTCTGGTTTTGGGATCAAGGTAATGCTGGCCTCATAAAATGAGTTTGGAAGTTTTCCTTCCATTTCTATTTTTTGGAACAGTTTCAGGAGAATAGGTATTAATTCTTCTTTAAATGTCTGATAGAATTCCCCTGGGAAGCCATCTGGCCCTGGGCTTTTGTTTCTTGGGGGATTTTTGATGACTGCTTCAATTTCCTTAGTGGTTATAGGTCTGTTCAGGTTTTCTATTTCTTCCTGGTTCAGTTTTGGTAGTTGATACATCTCTAGGAATGCACCCATTTCTTCCAGGTTATCTAATTTGCTGGCATAGAGTTGCTCATAATATGTTCTTATAATTTTTGTATTACTTTGGTGTGGGGTTTGATCTCTCTTCTTTCATTCATAATTTTGTTGATTTGGGTCATTTCTCTTTTCTTTTGGATGTCTGGCCAGGGGTTTATCAATCTTGTTAATTCTTTCAAAGAACCAGCTCCTAGTTTAGTTGATCTGTTCTACTGTTCTTTTGGTTTCTACTTCATTGATTTCTGCTCTGATCTTTATTATTTCTCTTCTCCTGCTGCGTTTAGGCTTTATTTGCTGTTCTTTCTCCAGCTCCTTTAGGTGTAGGGTTAGGTTGTGTATTTGAGACCTTTCTTGTTTCTTGAGAAAGGCTTGTATTGCTATATACTTTCTCTCAGGACTGCCTTTGCTCTATCCCAAAGATTTTGAACAGTTTTGTTTTCATTTTCATTGGTTCCCATGAATTTTTTAAATTCTTCTTTAATTTCCTGGTGGACCCATTCATTCTTTAGTAGGATGCTCTTTGGCCTCCATGTATTTGAGTTCTTTCCGAGTTTCCTCTTGTGATTGAGTTCTAGTTTCAAAGCATTGTGGTCTGAAAATATGCAGGGAATAATCCCAATTTTTGGTACTGGTTGAGACCTGATTTGTGACCTAGGATGTGATCAATTCTGGAGAATGTTCCATGGGCACTAGAGAAGAATGTGTATTCTGTTGCTTTGGGATGGAATGTTCTGAATATGTCTGTGAAGTCCATTTGGTCCAGAGTGTCATTTAAGGTCTTTATTTCCTTGTTGATCTTTTGCCTAGATGATCTGTCCATTTAAGTGAGGGGGATGGTAAAGTCCCCCACTATTATTGTATTGTTGTCAATGTGTTTCTTTGCTTTTGTTATTAATTGACTTAGATAATTGGCTGCTCCCATGTTAGGGGCATAGATATTTACAATTGTTAGATCTTCTTGTTGGATAGACCCTTTAAGTAGGATATAGTGTCCTTCTTCATCTCTTATTACAGTTTTTGTTTTGAAATCTAATTTGTCTGATATAAGGATTGCCACCCCTTCTTTCTTTTGGTGTCCATTAGCATGGTAAATGGTTTTCCATCCCCCACTTTCAATCTGGGGGTGTCTTTGGGTCTAAAATGAGTCTCTTGCAGAGAGCATATTGATGGGTCTTGATTTTTAATCCAATCTGATAGCCTGTGTCTTTCGTTTGGGGCATTGTGCCCATTTACATTCAGGGTAACTATTGAAAGGTATGAATTTAGTGCCATTGTATTGCCTGTAAGGTGACTGTTACTGTATGTTGTCTGTGTTCCTTTCTGATCTATGCTGTTTTTAGGGTCTCTCTTTGCTTAGATGACCCCTTTCAATATTTCTTGTAGGTCTGGTTTCGTGTTTGCAAATTCCTTTAGTTTTTGTTTGTCGTGGAAGCTTTTTATCTCTTCTTCAATTTTCAATGACAACCTAGCTGGATATAGTATTCTTGGCTGCATATTTTTCTCGTTTAGTACTCTGAAGATATCATGCCAGTCCTTTCTGGCCTGCCAGGTCTCTGTGGATAGGTGTTTTGACAATCTAATATGTCTACCATTATAGGTTACATATCTCTTCTCCCGAGCTGCTTTCAGGATTTTCTATTTGTCTCTGAGACTCGTACGTTTTACTATTAGATGTCAGGGTGTTGAGCTATTTTTATTGATTTTGAGAGGGGTTCTCTGTGCCTCCTTGATTTTGATGCCTGTTTCCTTCCTCACATTAGGGAAGTTCTCTGCTATTATTTGCTCCAATATACCTTCTGCCCCTCTCTCTCTTTCTTCTTCTTCTGGGATCCCAATTATTCTGATGTTGTTTCGTCTTACCGTATCGCTTATATCTCAAATTCTGCCCTCGTGATCCTGTAGTTGTTTCTCTCTTTTTCTCAACCTCTTTATTTTCCATCATTTGGTCTTCTATATCGCTGATTCTCTCTTTCTCCTCATTTATCTAGCGGTTAGTGCCCCCATTTTTTATTGGACCTCATTAGTAGCCTTTTTGATTTCTATATGGTTAGATTTTAGTTCTTTTCTTTCTCCAGAAAGTGTTTCTCTAATAACTTCCATGCTTTTTTCAAGCCCAGCTAGTATCTTTAAAATCATGATTCTGAACTCTAGGTCCAACATTGAACTAATATCCGTATTGAGTAGGTCCCTGGCTGATGGTACTACCTCTTGTTCTTTTTCCTGAGTTGATTTTTTTTGTTTGTCATTTTGTCCAGAGGAGAATAGATGAATGAAAGAACACAATGCTGACAGGTTAACAACGTCCCCAGAAAATACACTCTATACAAATCATAAAAGACCTGAAACCAGGGGAAAAGAAAGGGAAAAAAAGAAAAAAAGAGAGAGGAAAAAAAAAAGAAAAAGATAAAAACAAAAACAGAATACAAAAAAAACAGAATATGATCAAATATGATCAGACTAGTGCATAGATCAGTGCCACACACTAGATTTTTGACATATTTTGGTCTGTTAGATAAAAGTGCCTCCTAAAATTTTAAAGGAAGAAAGACATATATGTACAAAATAAGGGTTGATACAATGAATGGATGGAAGATGACTGTAAAGATAAAAATTATAAAAGATTTTGTAAAAGGAATTGAGAAGATAAGAAGTTGTTTGAAAAGAGAAGGAAGAAGATTTAAAAAAAGAGAGGAAAAAAAAGGGAGAGAATTTTATCAGGCAGGAGACTAGAACAAAGGCATACTCTAGTGATTTAGGGTATAATTTGATCAGTTAGAGGAAACTGTATCTCAAAATTTTAAAGAGAGAACAACTTATATATATATGCCAAAAATAAGGGCAACTACTCTGAAGGGATAAAATATGACTCTAAAAATGGAAAGTAAGAAATGTTTTTTTAAAAAGGGATTGATAAGATGTTGGTTGAAAAAGGGAAAATGAAAAATTAAAAAAATAGAGTTAAAAAATTAACTTTGAAAAACTAATGAATCATGGTAAAAAAAAGCCATGAATTCTATGTGCAGTATTCCCCTAGCGCTGGAGTTCTCCCATTCTCCTTGATGGGTAAACTTGGTCTTGGGTGCTGGCTGTTCGTGCTGATCTTCTGGGGGAGGGGCCTGTTGCCGTGGTTCCCAAATGTCTTTGTCGGAGGTGGAATTGCCCCGCCCTTGTCGGTCCGCGCTCAGCAAGCTGCTCGGGTTTGCTCTCAGGAGCTTTTGTTCCCTGCAAGCTCTCGGTACAGCTTTGGAGGATCAGGGCAAAAATGGCAGCCTCCCAATCTCCACCCAGAGGAGCTGAGAACTCGGGGCCCCGCTCCTCAGTGTGCCCCCAGAGAAAAGCAGTCACTCCCGTCTCCCTGGACTCCAGCTGCACTCCATTCTCACCCGGCCTGTGACCCGAGCATTTCTATCTCTGGCATCCGACCCTGTGTGGAGTCTCCAAACCCAGCAGATCCCTGCGGTGCGCTTCTGCGCCGCTCCTCCTGGGGGTGGAAGGGGAGTCTCCCCGGATCTGCGGCTTGTTGGGTCCCTGCTGGAGGAGTAGTGTCCCGACTGGGCCACGGATCACATTTTATGGCAACCCTGAGCTGAGAGCCCAAGCCTCGGCTCCGTCTCTGCAGCCGGCTTCCCTGCTCCGATACCTGGGAGCTCTGCTGCACTCATGCACCCCTGGTCTTTCTGTGACCCTGAGGGTCCTGAGACCACACTGTCCCGCGAGGGTTCCACTCCCCACTTAGCCACTGGAGTGAAGTCCCTCAGCACAGCCGACTTCTAAAAGTTCTGATTTTGTGCTCCGCGGCTCTATCACTTGCCAGAAGCGGCTGACGAAGGCCCCCCTCCCCCACCGTCTATCCCTCCGAATATCGCCTCAGATTCACTTCTCTGCATGTCCTACCTTCCAGTAAGTGGTCGCTTCTCTGTTCAGAGAGTTGTTGCTACTCTCTTCTTCGATCTCCTGTTGAGTTCGTAGGTGTTCAGAATGGTTTGATCCCTATTCACCTGAATTCCTGAGACCAGTCGAAATCCAGGTCTCCTACTCCTCCGCCATCTTGCTCCGCCCTCCTGTTCAAATTTTCTGTTGACCCACTCCAACGGCTTTTTCATTTCAGTTACTTTATTTTTCTGCTCCAGAATTTGTTTGGTGTTTTTACATAATTTTTATCTTCTTTTTGATATTCTTATTTTGTTCATATATCATTTTCCCGAGTTTTCTCATGTTGTCTTTGTTTAACATTAGTTTTTTGAGCACAATTAAGACAGTTGTTTTAAAATCTTTGTTTAGTTTGATGCCTGGTTTTTATCAGGGATGGTTATTGGAGATTTATTTTGTTCCTTTGAGTGGGTCATTTTTCCTCCTTTTTTTTTTTTTTTGTATGCCTTGTAGTTTTTTGTTTAAAATTGATAGATTAGCTCCATGTGGGGGAAGATCTTCACTAATTATCAGGTCTTGTTCTGTGCTTTGGGATCAGCCTGTGTGGAGACATGTCTTCTCAGGTCTTTTCTGGACATGTGTCTTTCCTAGGCGTGTGTGTGTGTGTGTGTGTGTGTGTGTGTGTGTGTTTGTGTGTGTGTGTGCGCGGGCGCTATTTTCTGATGCCTCCGTATACATGACTTAAATTCCCTCAGAATCTCACTCCTGCTTCTCTTGAGGTCTTCGCTGTTCACTTGCATTACTCAGTCTGTGAATGAGCTGCGCCCTCTTCCTATTGCAGCTTTGCCTAACCTGAGATCTCAGCTGTCACCTTTAGCTGTACAAGTTTTAAGTTAGATGACACAGAAACCAAGATAGTTGCAAATTATATACACCCTGCTCTTTTCACTTCACAGAAAGGAACTAAGCACTGGGCTGTTGCTTTCCTCAAACCACAGAAATGCCAGATAGGGAGCGGGACACAAGTGAGTCAAAATGCCATGAGATTTCCTACTGTTTTAATGGCTTTTTCTTGATCGGGTATTTGCTATTGCTATAGATCTTTGGTTTTCATAACTCCTATAAAGTTATTTTAGTCAGCCTCTAGTTGTTTATTTAATGTTTCTGTTGGGGAATAAGGGCTTGGAGCTTCCTAGTCCATTGTCTTGCTGACATTGGTCTCTCTTCATATTGTTACTATTATTCTTCAATAGCACTGTTCTGTGGATCATGTTTTGCCTCATGCTTTTTTTGTTTTACCTCAACATTACTCATATTGCTGAGTATACACATAGTTCATCTCCCCTGATTACTGTGTAGTATTTCTAAATGTGCATACACCACATTTTATTCATGCATTTCTACACTTATGTATACCCTGGTTACTCTCAACTCCTGATAGCGAACAATATTGCCATAACACTGTCTTTTTAGCTAGACTTCAGAAAGAACATTCACAATAGCATATGTTATACATTAAAAATGATCCTGGAGGAAAATTATGTTTGTTTTTCCTGAAGATCTGTAGGATGAGGGTAAACACTCTGAGATGATTAGATAACTTTTGATTAAAAATAACAGATATGTTATTCCTGTCACTTATTTTGACTTCTGCATTCATATGATACCAACTTAGTTTTATAAAATGTTTGCTACAGAAATGCAATGTTTTGGCTTTGTTTCAAGGCAAATACCTAGCTAGCATGAGTGTGTCATTTGTGTTCTGGTGATGCCAATTATGTGCCAGACACTAGGTAATATGAAAATCTACCACTCTGTGATGGTTAATTTTATGTGCCAACTTGGCTGGGCCAAGTTGGCACATAAAATATATGGAATCCCCATATATTTAGTGAAATATTATTTTAAGTATGTCTATGAGGGCACTTTTGGAAAAAAATAACATTTGAATTGGAGACTGAATAAAATATTGCCCTCCCTCATGTGGATGGACCTCATCCAATCAGCTGAAAGCCGAAAGAGATAAAATGGCAGACCTTTCAAGGGATAAGAAGGAACGCCTGTCTGACTGCCTACAGTTGGGGCACCAGTTTTTTTCCTTCCTCCAGACTTACCTGAAACATGAACTCCTCTTGGGTCTTGAGCCTACCAGCCTTTGGACTAAAACTGTAACATCAGCTTTGGTAGTTCTCAAGTCTTCAGAATCAGACGAGAACTAGAACAACAGCTTGCCTGGGTCTTTGCTAGCCGACTGCAGATCTTGTGACCTCTCAGCCTTCACAATTATGGAAGACAGTTCTTTATAGTAAATCCCAGATAGATGATGATGGATAGAGATATATCTCCTATAGATATCCTACAGCTCTCTAGGAGAGACAAACACATGATTTCTCTTCAGGATCATTTCTAGTATATACCTCTTTATATATAATATATAGTATAGCATAATAATATAATATAAGTATAGATATCCTACACGTTCTGTTTCTCTGGAGAATCTTGACTAACACAAACTCCCAGCCCTAGCCCACACTGTACCCTCATAAGCTCAGGCACAACTCTACCCTCATCAGAGAATCCCCCATGGTGGACTCCCCATCCACCTAGCTTGACATAAAGAGCATGAGATGTGGAGGAAGAACATCTGTATTTAAAACAGGCAAATTCCTTCATCCATTTTGAATCTAATAAAGGAAGATCAACTGAAATAATGTCAGAGTGCTCCAAAATGGTACAGTGTGAGGCTGGGTTAACACATATAAGGTGATTCCATCAAGATTAAATTAGTAGATAAGAACCTTACTCTAAGGTGACAAACTTAGCAATCTTTGTTTCTTTAAATCACCTTAATCTTTGTTCTCTGTCACCTCCTACTGGGCTGATGGGAATCTCAACATCATTCTTTCTCATGGCTTCTACGAGTTGGGCAACGTTTCCATGGCATATGTTGTGCCAAAGCACTGGGCAGTACCTTCTGGCCATCAATCATCAGTTTCCCCTGGTCTCTCTTAGATACCAGATGTCCCAAGCCATGTGGTCCCTTTGGGTCTGGAGGCTCTGGTAGGTCTGTGCTGGGGCTTGAGATCTATGTCAGGATGGAGACTCTAGTGCTGAGGTAATGTTTCTTGTACTTCACATATCTCCCGTGGACATCTTGTCAACTCCTGGGACACTGCAGGAAGCTCAGCTGGGCAGTTACTGCCATAGGGCCCCAGGTCTCTTTTCTCTACCTTAATTTTCTCTTCCCCCACTCCTTGCTCTTCTAAATGTCACCTTTCTCCTTGATGTAGATATTTGGCATTACTTTTTTTTCTGATGGGTGTGGGCTTTTACAATAGGCAGGAATAGTACTTAATGACATTCTGCTTTTGCTTTCTGTCTTGAAAAAAAGAATCTCAGTGATGGAATAACTATAAAATGGCCTGAATCTACTTGACTAGGCAGGTGGGATGAGGGGTCAAAATATTAGGACCACAAATTAATAGTTCAATATATTATCATGGCACATTGATAATCATCATGCAAGCTAAAGATGTGGAAAGAAAACCGTCTGCCCTTTTGATAGACTTGAGTTCAGATCATAACATTGCCCCCCACTAGCCTTAATACCTTGGTAGATTACATAATCCCTTGAGCCTGCATTTACTTATCTAGTATGAGGTTTACATTATTTATATCCGAAGGTGATTTTGAGGATTTAATATGACAGCTTGTATTAGGTATCTGATAGTGACAAGCACTGATTGGTTTCTGTAGCTTTAATAGTTTTCCTTAACGCCCTGTCCTGGTGTAAGTTAAATGTGAGCAAGTCATCAAACCCTTGGTATTGATTTGCAAGTTTGTAACATGGCTAGGAGCAAAGTCAAATTTAGTAGCTACACAAAGGATGGGTTTCCTGGTGAGAGACAACAGCTCTGTTTCAGACCTCATGGTGGTGGACAGAGCTGTTACCTGTCAGCAGTCTCTGACTTCACACCATTGGACTGATGATCCCTGGCAGAGAACTCAATGTTATTAAAGCTTTCTGGGCTGATTCCAGGAGGCATTACTTTAAAAAAATATTTAAATTTTGGGGAAGGTATGTGCTATGGTGAGCGCTCTGAATTGTGCAAGACTGTTGAGTCGCAGATCTGTACTTCTGCAACAAATAATGCAACATATGTTAAGAAAAAAAAAAAGAAGAAGATAGCAGGAGGGGAAGAATGAGGGGGAGTAAGTCAGAGGGGGAGACGAACCATGAGAGACCATGGACTCTGAAAAACAAACTGAGGGTTCTAGAGGGGAGGAGGGTGGGGGGATGGGTTAGCCTGGTGATGGGTATTCAAGGGGGCACGTTCTGCATGGAGCACTGGGTGTTATGCACAAACAATGAATCATGGAACACTACATCAAAAGCTAATGATGTAATGTATGGTGATTAACATAACAATAAAAAAATAAGGTTGATTAAAAAAACAGTAAAAAAATTTAAATTCAATTTAATTAACATGTACTGTATTATTAGTTTCAGAGGTACAATTTAGTGATCCATCAGTTGCATACAACACCAAGTGCATTACTTTTTAAAGCCATTATATAATTTCCTTTGAATTAATAGTGATTTCACTTTGTCAGCATGTCTGAATGTAGACACTGTTTCTCCACTGGGGCCCTCCAGTTGCCCCCTTTTGTTTGCTACTTGCTGGAAAAGGGTGTTGTGTTCAAACCAGTCACTAATGGGGTCCCTGGAATCCTCTTCTGGATCTGATTAGCTGAGAGTGAAAGATGATGCCAGAGCAGATTGGAGAACCACTGTGGCTAAGGCTATCTCTCCAGCTCCTATGGTGTAATTACTGAGCATGGCCCAAGGGGAGAAGAGGGGAATTAATGTATGTTTTGTATATTACTCAAAGATAGAGAAACACATAGACATGTGATCGGGGATGTTGACTTAGTGTGATACTGCTCTGTTTAGTGCTTCAGTTGAATGATTAGATTGTAAACTGTGACTCAGAGCTGACTCTTCTGGAGTCCTTTTCCCAGAGGAATTAACAGCTAAGGAGAATAGTGTTTTCTGTATGATTCCAAATTTTCAGATCCAAAGAAGATCAAGAGAGGCCATAAGAGATAGAAAAAGATCTGCCTCAAAAGGATTTATAAGGTTGAACACATCTGCCTCCTGTCCCCCCTGGTGTGTCTTTTCTCCTCTGTATCATGCCTACTCATTCTTCCTACTCCCATTAGGGCTGCCAAAACTGCCAAAAGCCAATGCTCGGGTTTGATACTTTCACAGCTATAGAGCTCCCATGACCACAACAGCTAAGCAAGCCTGGCATACTGTGATATGCTAACCCCTCAGAAGCAAGACAGGTACAAATGGGCTGCGATGTCTGTGGGGAGTGAAGGTGAGTAGGGGACAGGGTCCAGCTGGGCTAGGGGCATTTATTGGGCACCGTTTAAGCCCTGTACTATAGCAGGTACAACCTGGGGTATGGAGTGGAGTAAAGAAAAGTAGATAGAGGAAAATTCCCTGCACATGGGGCAAGTAACAGCTCTTGAGGGAGATAAGATAAGCACAGAGGTAGATTCTGAGGACTAGTGTGAGGCCCCAGAAACAGTGGGGTCAGTGTGAGACTTGCTAAAGTCTCTCCTGAGATAAGACATGGGCAGCACTTTGAAAATCACCAACCACCAATCACCAGCTCTGAGGCTAACGTCTCTTTAAAGATTTTGGTACTTAAAAGAAACTGAGATATATTCCAAACAGATGGTTTTTATTTTATCATCCAGCTCTGTGAAGCTCTGTCTGTGTAGCTATGGGTACATACATAAATACATCTTTATGAGGGAAGGGGTATGACCTAGATTCCAACCTTCTTTCTGCTTCAAAGCTGTGGCAACTCAGTGAGGGGTGCAGGATTTATTCCATCTGTTCCTAGCCTCTGTCAGTCCTGATCCTGGATTGCTCAGAAGCATAGTCCTCACCTTCTCAGCTCTGACTATCACCTGCAGGTTCCTGAGGAGAATGAGCCACAAGACATTAGTCTGAAAACCAGCAGAGCTGGGTTGTAGACACTTAATACTTGTTGCCCTAGTTTACTCACCTGTAAAGAGGGTTTAGGGCTGGTACTGACATTTTGTGGGCAGATCATGTCATCTACTACACTGAAGTAATATACTGTGTCCATAGAGACTAAAGGGAATGGGACACAACAGTCTTGGGAAAGATACATTTTAGGTTTAAACTTCAGTTTGATAGGTGGTAGAGATGTAGGCATTTCATTTGTGATGACAAAATCACATGCTGTGCCTCACTCCAGCTCAATGGTATCTTCCAGAAAGGAACTTTTAACCTTGTCTGGTGCCATGATTTGTGGATGCTGCCAGGAGACACCTTTACATCTCCTGACCTTGGTCTCTAGTGGGACCTACACTCACAGGTCTCGCAAGACTGTATCCAACAGAAGAGGAGTTGTTAAACAGCTATTACCCCCAGGGCACAGCAAAAAGCAACAGATCCAGGAGCTCAGTCTTCTGTGAAAGAGTCCTATTAGCTTATCATCATAACTGCAGCCTGAGGAGCAGGCATCTCATTAAACACACACCTAAGACTTGACTGAAAACCTTTTCTGAGACTTCTGAGGGTGGGCACTAATTTTGCATGCTCCCTCTGCCATCCCCCAGAGTGCCAAGCTCTTATGCGTATCTGGTGCCCAGGTTTTTACATCTGGTGCACCAGTTTCATGGCTGCTGCATAAGGAATACACATCGATCACCTGGCTCTGGCAACGAGGGGGGCTTGTTTTCAGGGCCCTCTGGGACTTAAACAATCAGAGAGACAATTCTTGGTAAGACAGCAACCCCAGGACATTGTACAGACAGCAGACTGAAACCTACCCCTAGCCTTTCTGTGAAACTCAGTAGCAAAACAACAACAATAAGCAATCCAATTTAAAAAAATGGGCACAAGATATGAATAGACATTTTTCCAAAGAAGACATACAGATGGCCAACATGAAAAAATGTTCAACATCAATAATCATCAGGGAGGGGCACCTGGGTGGCTCAGTCTGTTAAGCGTCTGCCTTTGGTTCAGGTCATGATCCCAGGGTCCTGGGATCGAGCTCCATGTGGGGCTCTCTGTTCAGTTGGGACCCTGCTTCTCTCACTCCCTCTGTCTCTCCCCTGGCTTGTGCACTCTCTCTCTCAAATAAATAAATACAACCTTTTAAAAAATAATCATCAGGGAAAGGCAAATCAAAACCACAATGAGATATCATATCACACCTGTTAGACTGGCTATTATCAAAAAGACAAGAAATAAAAAAAAAAAGACAAGAAATAACAAGTGTGGCAAGGATGTGGAGAAAAGGGAATACTCATGCACTGTTGGTAGGAATGTAAATTGTTTTTGCAACCATTATGGAAAGCAGTATGGAGGTTTCTCTATAAATTAAAAATAGAAAAAAATAGAAAAATATGATCCAACAATTCCACATCGGGAATATATCCAAAGGAAATGAAAACACTAAGTCAGAAAGATATCTACACACCCATATTCATGGCAACATTATTTACAATTAGCCGATATAGAAATATTCTAAGTGTCCATTAACAGATGAATGGATAAAGAAAACATGATATATATATGTATATGTATATATATATATGAAATATATGATATATGAAATCTTGTCATTTGTGGCAACATGGATGAAACATGAGGGCATTATGCTAAATGAAATAAATCAGAGAAAGACAAATACCATAATACCATATGGTCTCACTTATATATGGGATCTTTAAAAAAAAAAAGCTCATCAAGAACAGATTGCTGGTTGCCAGAGGTGGAGGTGGGGAAAGGGTCAAATTTGTAAGAGGAGTAGAAAGGTACAAACTTCCAGTTATAAAATAAATAAGTCATGGGGATATAATATACATCATGCCAGCTAAAGTAAATAATACTATATTGCACATTTGAAAACCTCTGAGTAGATCTTAAAAGTTTCATCACAAGAAACATAATCTGTAAATATGTATGCTGATGGACGTTAACTGGACTCATGTAGTAATCACTG
Source organism: Eumetopias jubatus (assembly GCF_037043125.1). NCBI lineage: Eukaryota > Metazoa > Chordata > Mammalia > Carnivora > Otariidae > Eumetopias > Eumetopias jubatus. The sequence continues at coordinate 83,536,851 of NW_028274819.1, read as the reverse complement.
CATTATATATACAAATATCAAATCATTATGTTTTACATCTGAAACTAATACAATGTTGTAGGTCAATTGTACCTTAATAAAAATAAGAGAAATTTTTATTCAGAACTTTTGCCCATATTTTAATTGGGTTAGTTGCCTTTCTATTAATAAATTGTAATCCTGGATATTAATTCCTTATCATATATATGATGTGAAAATATTTCTCAATTCTGTGGGTTGTCCTTTCATTTTTTTGATAATCTGTCAAAGTATGAATGCTTTTGATTTTGATGAAATCCAATGTACCTATTATTTTATTGCTATCCTTTTGGTGTAATATCTAAAAAATAATTTCCTAATCCAAAAGCCCAGGAATTGATATCCATATCTTCCAAAACTTTTATGTTTGCTCTCTTACATTTAGGTCTTTGATCAATTTTCAGTAGATTTTTATGTATGATGTGAGGTGAGGTGAGAGTCCAACTTCAGTCCTTTGCTTGTGGATATGCAGTTGTCCCAACATCATTTGGTGGTAAGACTATTCTTTTCCCATTGAATTGCCTTGGCAGGCTATCTAACAACCAGTTGACTATAAATTTAAGAGTTTCTTTCTGGTCTCTAAATTGTATTCCATTAACATATGTGTGTATCCTTATGCCAGTACTTCATAGTTCTGATTACTCTATCTTTTGAGGAAAGTTTGTGAGAAGTACCAGTGCATCTTCTAACTTTGTTCTTTCCCAAGATTCTTTTGGCCACTCCAGGTCCTTAACAATTCCATAAGAATTTTAGGTAAATCTACCAATTTTAACAAAGTAGGCAGCTAGGATTTGATGAAGGTTGCATTGAATCTCTAGATCATTTGAGGAGAATTACCATATTAAAAATATTAAGTATTTCTATCCATGAATATGGATATCTTTCCATATATTTAGGTCTTTAATTTGTTGAAGTATCTTGTGCATTTTTCAGAGTACAAGTCTTGCTCCTCTCTTTTTTACATTCATTCCTAAGTATTTTATTCTTTTTAATGCTATTTTAAGTAGAATTGCTTTATTAATATCTTTCTAGGATTGTACATTGTCATTGTATAGAAATTTAATTGATTTTTTTTGTATGTTGGGATTGTATCCTGCAAATTTGCTGAACTCATAAGTTTGGATAATTTTTCCTGGGGATATTTCTAGGGGGTTCCTACATATAAGATCATGTCCTCTGCAAATAGAGATAGTTTTACTTCTTCCTTTCTAAACTAGATGTATTTATTTCTTTTTTGCTGTCTGTCACAGCTAGAAACTCCAGTACAATGATCAATAAAAGTCATGAGAGTGCACATTCTTGTCTTGTTCCTGATCTTAGGAAGAAAGTTTTCCTTCTTTTACTGTTAATATGACATTAGCTGTATATACCTTTTATCAGGTCATGATAGTCCCTTCTATGCTTAATTTTATTAATATTTTCCCAGTGTTTTCATCATGAAAGAGTGTAGAATTCTGCATTTTGCCAAGTATTTTCACCCTGCATCTACTAGGATGATGTTACAATTTTTGTCTTTTATTATATAAATGTAGTGTATTAGATTAATTGATTTTTATCTGTTGGTTCCAACCTTGCATTTCTGGAATAAATTCCACTTGGTCATGGTGTACAGTTCTTTTTTATATATTACTCGATTTGGCTTCCTAGAATTATATTGAGAATTTTTGTTTCCTATTCCGCTATTTTTGTTGATGTCACTCCCGCTCTTTCATTCTTGATTTTAGTAATTTGAATCCTCTCTTTATTCCTTGATCAGGTTAATTAAACATTTGTCAGTTTTCTGAATATTTTCAAAAAAACAACCTTTAGTTTGATTGATTTTCTTTACTGTTTTTCTATTTACCATTTATTTCTGTTCTAATTGTTATTATTTCCGTCTTTCTGCTTACTGTGGATTTACTTTGCTCTTAATTTATATTTTCTTAGGGTGTAAGGTTAGGTTATTGATCTGAGGTATTTCTTTTAGAATATATATATATATTTAGAATATATATATATATTTAGAATATATATATATATATATATTTCCCTCCAATCACTATATACGTATATATATGTATATAGTGATTGGAGGGAAGGTAATGGCTATATATAGGTGTTTATAGCCATAACCTTCCCTCCAATCACTTTTTTCTGTGCCTCAGAACTTTAAGCACATTGTGCTTTTGTTTTCATTCATCTCAATTATTTTATGATATCCCTTTTGGTTTATTATTTAAGCCATTAGCTATTTAAAACTATATTGTTTAATTTTTATGTATTTGTGAATTTTCTTTTCTTTTTTTTTAAGATTTTATTTATTTATTTGACAGAGAGAGAGAGAGAGCACAAGTAGGCAGGCAGGCAGGCAGAGGCAGAGGGAGAAGCAGGCTCCCCGCTGAGCAGGGAGCCCGATGTGGGGCTAGATCCCAGGACCCTGGGTCATGACCTGAGGCGAAGGCAGACGCTTAACCGACGGAGCCACCCAGGCGCCCCAGTATTTGTGAATTTTCTAAATTTTCTCAGTTACTGATTAGTAATTTTATTCCACTTTTTTCTTAGAAAAACATACTTTGCATGATTTCAAAACTTTTAACTTTATTAAGGCTTGTTTTATGACCTAACATATTGTTTACCCTACACAATGTTCCGTATGCATATAAGAATGTGTATTTTTCTCAATACTCACCATGATTAGTCACCATCTGTCACCATACAGCATTATTACAATAAGTAGGAGGCACAGCAGAGGGAGAGGAGAGAAGCAGGCTCCCCACTGAGCAGGGAGCCTGACACAGAGCTGGATTCCAGGACCCCAAGATCATGATCCGAGCCAAGTCAAATGCTTAACTGACTGAGCCACCCAGGTGTCCGAAGAGTTTGTCTTTAAAAAAATAAAATCCATTCTGCTAGACATAGACATTGCTTTTTGATTGGAGTGTTTAATCCATTTATATTTAATGTATTTACTTAGTTGTAGGATCTGTGTCTACCATTTTGCTATTTGTTTTCCATATGTCTTACATTTTTTAAAAATTCTTCTATGTTTATCATTTATGTTAAAAAGATTTTTTTCTAATGAACCATTTTAATTTCCTTTTTTCTTTTATTATTTTTAAAATTTCTTTTGTGTTGTTTTCTTAGTGGGTATTCTAGGGATTACAATTAACATTACAACTAGTCATAATAGGTTTGGATTAATAACAACTTAATATTAGTAGTATACAAAATTTTGCTTCCAAGGAAATCTATTCATTCTCTCTTCATTCATGCCATTATTGTCATACAAATTAGATCTTTATATGTTTTACTCACTCCAACTCTTGTCATTATTGATTTGTACAGTTTTCTCTTAAATCAAATAAGAGAAAATAGTATGACTAATAAAAATAAATAAAATTATACTACATATGTAGTTACGTTAACTAGTGCTCTCTTTTACTTCATGTGGATCCTAATTACTGTATGTTGTCTTTTTACTTAAACATAGAGAATTCTCCTTACTATTTCTCATAAAGCAGATTTGCTAGGAAAAAATTCTCTCTGTTTTTATCCAGGAATGACTTTTTTTTCTCAAGGATAGTTTTGCTGGCTTTGTTAATTTTTCTTTGTTCTTTCTGTTTCTAAAATTAGATAATCTCAACTGACCTATCTTCACAGTTGTTTATTCTTTATACTGTCTACTTGCATCTGTGCTGAGCCACTCCTGTGAAGTTTTTGCTACTTTACTTTTTAACGTTAGAATTTCCATTTTAAAAATAGTTTTGTCACTTTGTTGATATTTTATATTTGATGAGACACTGACCTCAAATGTTCTTTTATTTCTTTAGACATCATTTCCTTTGGTTGTTTGAGCATTTAAAATTGCTGATTTAAAGTCTTTGTGTAATAAGTCTAACATTTGTGCTTCCTCAGGAACACCTTCTATAGACTGATTATTTTTCCTTTATAGGGACCATATGTTTTTGTTTCTTTGCATGTCTCATATTTTTGTGCTGTTGCTGAAAACTGGTATAATTTAAATAATATGTGTAACTCTGGAGATCAAGTTCTATTCCCTCTTGAGTTTGGTTTTGCTGCTATTTTGCTGTTGTTGATGTGGCTGTTTATTGGTTTACGGACTTTCTCAATATAATTCTTTAAAATCTGTATTCTTTGTAGTATCTGGACACTGAAGTATTTCCTCATTTAGTTTATTGGTCAGCTAATAATTTGGACAGAAATTTCCTTAAATACATGAAACTAAAACTAAAATCTTTTAGTCTTTGCTAAGATACTCTGTGTGCTTGTCAGCATTTAGCCAGGCAGTTGATGACTGCGTCAACCTTCACTTCTTGTTTGTTCAGAACCTTAATACCAGGTAGACATGAGCACTTAGGGTCTTCTCCTATCTTTCCTGAACATGTACACACCCTGGCAAGAACACTGTCCTATGTATGCCTGTAACCTTCCACTTTCCCAGGAATATGCCATGGCTTTTCAATGTACTGTCAATATCTAAATCTCCAGCTATTTCTTTTAAGCTTTTTGGTTAGCTTATGATTTGTTCCAACTGTTATTTACCACGTAAGGCAGCCATAATATTGAACAATTGCCTCCAGAGGTTTTCAACAAATGCAAGGGCATTTATACTAAGTATGCTTTGAGTCAGGTAAAATAAAGACAGCTCTAACAATAGGATTTTTAGGGAAACTAGAAGACAAGTCAAATATAGTAAATTTTCTGGGAATGAGGCTTTGAGGAAGCACTAACCTTGTTCTTCTACCACTTGGCTACTGGCTGCTAATTTTCATTGGTTTTCTATAGACCATTGGATTTCAAGCAATGACAGAGCTGGAAAGAGGGGGATGGAAATAGGGGAAATATAGCAAAGCTTGTTGTTCTTATCAAGATTCAAGTTTTTCTAGCAAATAAAAAACACTCCCTATATTGCTTCAAGCCTTTGGTTAACTTCTAGAGTTCTGAAAAAGAAAAAATGATTCTGACCAGGTTGTCATTGCTTTTATGGAGGAGATAACTTTCAGAATTCTTTACTCTGTCATTTTTGTTGAATTCATGATCTCTATTTCATTTTTTGAAGAACAATTTTACTGGATATAGAACTCTTTTTTTTAAGATTTTATTTATTTGAGAGAGAGAGAGAATGAGAGAGAGAGAGCGAGCACATGAGAGGGGGGAGAGGCAGAGGGAGAAGCAGACTCCCTGCTGAGCAGGGAGCTCAATGCAGGACTCTATCCTGGGACTCCAGGATCATGACCTGAGCTGAAGGCAGTTGCTTAACCAACTGAGCCACCCAGGTGCCCTGGATATAGAATTCTTGAGTAGTAGTTTTGTTTTTGTTTTTGTTTTTTTTCTTTCAGATATTTGAATTTGTTCTCCCACTGTCTCTAGCCTCCTTGATATCTGATAAGAAGTCAGCTGTTAGTCTTATTTAGGATTTCTTGTACAAAATGAATCACTTCTCTCTTGTAGCTTTCAAGATTTCCTTTTTGTCTTTGTATTTCAGGAGTTTGACTATGAAGCTCCTAAGCATAGCTATATTTGAGTTTATCCTACTTTTAGTTTGTTGAACTGCTAGTATATGTAGATGAATGTTTTTTCATAAATTTGGAGAGGTTTGGCCATTATTTCTTTACTTCTTTTCTCTCCTGGGATACACATATGCCTATCTTGATGTGCTTGTTATTGCAGATCCTTCAGGCTCTCTTCATTTTTCTTCATTCTTTTTTTTCTTTTTGTTCCTCAGACCAAATCATCTCAATTGATCTATGGCATCTCTAGGAATCAGACCTCTGCTCCCCAGGATTTGTTGTTACTCTTTGTTGCTGTTGCTTTTTGTTTGGTTAGTGACTTTCCTGAACTAATTCTGTAAACTCTACATTTATTATCTCATGTGACCACTAAGTATGTTTGGTTAGCTTAGTGGCCAACTAATTATTAAACATAGATTTCCTTAAATGCTTGAACCAGCCTTCAATTCTTTGCTTAGACACTGTGCATATGTGTTTAGGCATGGCTTAATCACTCTGGATATTCAAAGCTGTAACTTAGTCTTCACTTTCTGCTTGCACAGGGGCTCAAAGTAAGAAAGAAGTAAGATACTAGGACTCTCTCCAATCTTCTGGCTTATGAGCACATGTGCATGGCTTTTAGATCCCCAGGAATATGTTGGAGCATTTCAAAGCCTCTTGTGGACATCTTGCTCCCCAGACCTTCCTTATAAGTTTTTTTTTTTTTTTTGAAAGGGGCAGTTTTTGTTTGCCCCAACCTGTATTATTGCCTCAGGAAGATGTGATATTAAACAGTTGCTACTAATTGTTTTTAACAAATGTCCTGAGGATAGGAATTATCCCACTGAGAAAGTGTTCAGGTCAAATATTGATAAGGACTGTGAATAGGACTTTTCTAAGGCACAGCTAGATACGCCAAATATTTACAATCCTGGAAGTGCAGATTCTCCAGGAGCTCCAAAATCAAAGTCTAGTAGACGTCTGTGCTTCACAACTACTATGGATAAAAGGAGGATGATATACAAAACCACCCCACAGCTGGGTAGAGAAGGATGGGAATAAGGTATTTTAAAATATCACAAAGCTGGCTGTTCTTAACAAATATTCAGATATTTTTCTTGAATAAACATTCCTCAGATGATTTCAAGCTTTTAGTATACTGAAATAACTAAATAATAAAGCTGATTTTGGCAATTTCTTATCAATATTCTTATTGTTTTAAAGAGGCAGATTATTTTAAGTACCTATTCTGCCATTCTGGAAGAGCAAGATATTTATTTATTTTTTTATTTAATGATGTTATTATAGTAAAATATAAATAATAAAGTATTTACCATTTTAGCCCTTTGCTGATATATAATGCATTCAGTGGCACTGAATGCATTCACAATGTTGTATAATTGTCACCACTAACCATACCCCCAAAGTTTTCATCATCTCCAACCTAAACTGTACTCATTAAACAATAACTCCTCTTCCGGGGCGCCTGGGTGGCTCAGTTGGTTAAGCGACTGCCTTCGGCTCAGGTCATGATCCTGGAGTCCCGGGATCGAGTCCCGCATCGGGCTCCCTGCTCAGCGGGGAGTCTGCTTCTCCCTCTGACCCTCCTCCCTCTCGTGTTGTCTATCTCTCATTCTCTCTCTCAAATAAATAAAATAAAAAATCTTTAAAAAAAAAACTTAAAAAAAAAAATAACTCCTCTTCCCACCTTCCCCACAACCCTTGTTAACTTCTATTCTACTTTCTGTCTCTGTGAATTTGCCTGTTCTATGTAACTGATATAAGTGGAGTCATAATATTTTTCCTCCTGTGTCTGGCCTATTTCACCTTACATGTTTTTCAAGGTCCATCCATGTTGTAGCATTTATCAAAATTTCATTCCTGTTTTAGGGCTGAATGATATTCCATTGTGTGCATATACCATATTTTGCTTACCCATTAATCTATTGACAGATGCTTCTGTTGTTTCTACCTTTTTGCTATAGTGAATAATGCTGCAATTAACACTGTTGTACAAATATCTGTTTGAATCTATGCTTTCAATTATTTTGCATATATACTTAGCAATGGAATTGCTGTTAAACAGTAGTTTTATCTTTAATTTTTTGAGAAACAGCCAAAGTGTTCCACAGTAATTATGCCATTTTACATGCCCATTAGCAATAATTGACTATTTTATTTTTTTCTGATTATTCTCCAACACTTGTTTGTTTGTTTTTAATTATTATAGCCAGTCTAGGACATATGGAATACTCTCTCATTGTAGTTTTGATTTGCATTTCCCTAATGACGAATCATGTTGTGTATCTATTCATGTGCTTACTGTTAATTTGTATATCTTCTTCAAATCCTTTGAATATTTTTTAAAAATTGGGTCGCTTTTTTTGTTGTTTTGTTTTTATGTTGTAGAAGTTCCTTATATACTTTGGATATTAATTCATTACCATATACATGACTAGGAAATCATCTCCATTTTGATACACAAAACTTCTTAATTTCAATAAAGTCTATCTATATTTTATTTTGTTTCCTGAGCTTTTGGTGTCAGATCCATAAAATTATTGCCAAATATAATGTTACAAAAATTATCCCCAAAGTTTTCTTCGAAGAGTTTTATTATAGTATTAGCCCTTAAGTTTGGGCCTTTCACATATTTTGAGTTAATTTCTGCATATGGCAAAAGGAAAATGGACACCCTATTCTTATGCATGTATATATACAATTTTCCAGCACTGTTTGTTGAAAAAACTGTCCTTTTCCTATTGACTAGTCTTGGCACCCCGGCTGAAAATCAATGAATCATGCATGTGAAGGTTTATTCCTGGGATCTCTAGTCTACTCCATTGATGTATGTCTGTTCTAATGCTTTTTAAATCATTGTAGCTTTGTAGCTTCAATTATTGTAAGTTTTAAAGTTGGGATGTGCAAGTTCAACTTTATTCTTCAGTTGAAAGATGATTTTGGGTATCAGGTTCCTTTGCAAGTCGTATGAACTTAAGAATTGACTTTTTTATTTTTTTTAAAAAGCTAGTGGATTTTTCCCATTTTCATTTTTTTAAATTTTATTATGTTATGTTAATCACCATACATTATATCATTTGTTTTTGATGTAGTGTTCCATGATTCATTGTTTGCATATAACACCCAGTGTTCCATTCAGTATGTGCCCTCTTTAATACCCATCACCAGGCTAACCCAACCCCCACCCCCCTCCCCTCTAGAACCCTCAGTTTGTTTTTCAGAGTCCATCATCTTTCATGGTTCATCTCCCCCTCCGATTTCCCCCCCTTCATTCTTCCCCTCCTGCTATCTTCTTCTTCTTCTTTTAAACATATAATCTATTATTTGTTTCAGAGGTACAGATCTGTGATTCAACAGTCTTTCACAATTCACAGCACTCACCATAGCACATACTCTCCCCAATGTCTATTTATCTTGATGAGGTCCCAATAGTTCCATTTTTGTCCTTGCTTCCCTTGCCTTTGGCGATGTTTCTAGGAAAAAGTTGCTGTGACTGAGGTCGAAGAGGTTGCTGCCTATGTTCTCCTTTAGGATTTTGATGGACTCCTCTCTTACATTTAGGTCTTTCAACCATTTGGAGTCTATTTCTGTGTGGTGTAAGGAAATGGTCCGGTTCATTCTTCTGCATGTGCCTGTCCAATTTTCCTAACACGATTTGTTGAAGAGACTTTTTTCCATTGGACATTCTTTCCTGCTTTGTTGGAGATTTGTTGACCATAGAGTTGAGGGTCCATTTCTGGGCTGTCTGTTCTGTTCCAATGATCGATGTGTCTGTTTTTGTGCCAGTATCATACTATCTTGATGATAACAGCTTTGTAATAGAGCTTGAAGTCTGGAATTGTGATGCCACCAGCTTTGCTTTTCTTCTTCAAAATTCCTCTGGCTATTCAGGTCTTTTCTGGTTTCATACAAATTTTAGGATTATTTGTTCCATTTCTTTGAAAAAAGTGGGTGGTATTTTGATAGGAATTGCTTTAAATGTGTAGATTGCTGTAGGTAGCATTGACAAATTCACAATATTTGTTCTTCCAATCCATGAGCATGGAACGTTTTCCCATTTCTTTGTGTCTTCCTCAATTTCACTCAGAGTATTTTATAGTTTTCTGAATACAGATGCTTAGGTATCTTATGGTTTTGGGTGCAATTGTAAATGGGATCGACTCCTTAATTTTTCTTTCTTCTGTCTTGTTCGTCTATAGGAATGCCACTGATTTCTGTGCATTGATTTTATATCCTGCCACTTGACTGAATTCCTGTATGAGTTCTAATAGTTTTGGGATGGAGTCTTTTGGGTTTTCCACATAAAGTATCATATCATCTGCAAAGAGTGAGAGTTTGACTTCTTCTTTGCTGATTTGGATGCCTTTGATTTCTTTTTGTTGTCTGAATGCTGTGGCTAGGACTTCTAATACTATGTTGAATAGCTGTGGTAATAGTGGACATCCCTACCGTGTTCCTGACCTTAGGGGGAAAATTCTCAGTTTTTCCCCATTGAGAATGATATTCGCTGTAGGTTTTACATAGATGGTCTTTATGATATTGAGGTATGTACCCCCTATCCCTATACTCTGAAGCGTTTTGATTAAGAAAGGATGCTGTAGTTTGCAAATGCTTTTTATGCATCGATTAAGAGGGTCATATGGTTCTTCTTTCTTTTATTAAAGTAGTGTAGTGATTGATTTGCAGATGTTGAACCAACCTTGGAGCCCAGGGATAAATCCCACTTGATCGTGATAAATAATCCTTTTAATGTACTGTTTGATCCTATTGGCTGGTATTTTGGTGAGAATTTTTGCATCCACGTTCATCAAGGATATTGGTTTGTAAGTCTTTTCGATGTGGTCTTTGTCTGGTTTTGGGATCAAGGTAATGGTGGCCTCATAAAACGAGTTTGGAAGTTTTCCTTCCATTTCTATTTTTTGGAAGAGTTTCAGAAGAATAGGTATTAATTCTTCTTTAAATGTTTGGTAGAATTCCCCTGGGAAGCCATCTGGCCCTGGGCTTTTTTTGTTGGGAGATTTTTGATGACTGCTTCAATTTCCTTAGTGGTTATAGTCTGTTCAGGTTTTCTGTTTCTTCCTGGTTCAGTTTTGGTAGTTTATACAACTCTAGAAAGACATCCATTTGTTCCATATTATCTAATTTGCTGGCATATAGTTGCTCATAATATATTCTTATAATTGTGTTTCTTTGGTGTTGGTTGTGATTTCTCCTCTTTCATTCATGATTTTATTTATTTGGGTCATTTCTCTTTCTTTTTGATAAGTCTGGCCAGGGGTTTATCAATCTTGTTAATTCTTTCAAAGAACCAGCTCCTAGTTTCTGTTCTACTGTTCTTTTGGTTTCTATTTCATTGATTTCCGCTCTGATCTTTATGATTTCTCTTCTCCTGCTGGGTTTAGGCTTTATTTGCTGTTTTTTCTCTAGCTCCTTTAGGTGTAGGGTTAGATTCTGTATTTGAGACCTTTCTTGTTTCTTGAGAAAGGCTTGTATTGCTATCTACTTTCCTCTTAGGAGTTACTTTCCTGTAACCCAAAGATTTTGAACAGTTGTGTTTTCATTTTCATTGGTTTCCATGAATTTTTTTTTATTTTTCTTTAATTTCTTGGTTGACCCATTCATTCTTTAGTAGGATGATCTTTAGCCTCCATGTATTTGAGTTCTTTCCGACTTTCCTCTTGTGATTGAGTTCTAGTTTCAAAGCATTTTGGTCTGAAAATATGCATGGAATGGTCCCAATCTTTTGGTACTGGTTGAGACCTGATTTGTGACCTAGGATGTGATCTATTCTGGAGAATGTTCCATGGGCACTAGAGAAGAATGTGTATTCTGTTGATTTGGGATGGAATGTTCTGAATATGTCTGTGAAGTCCATTTGGTCCAGTGTATCATTTAAGGTCTTTATTTCCTTGTTGATCATCTGCTTAAATGATCTGTCCATTTCAATGAGGGAGGTGTTAAAGTCCCCACTATTATTGGTATTGTTGGCCATGTGTTTCTTTGCTTTTGTTATTAATTGATTTATATATTTGGCTGCTCCTGTATTAGGGGCAAAGATATTTACAATTGTTAGATCTTGTTGGGTAGACCCTTTAAATAGGATATGGTGTCCTTCCTCAACTCTTATTACAGTCTTTGGTTTAAAATCTTATTTGTCTGATATAAACCCAGCTTTCTTTTGATGTTCATTAGCATGTAAATGGTTTTCCACCCCCTCACTTTCAATCTGGGGGTGTCTTTAGGTCTAAAATGAGTCTCTTGAAGACAGCATATCAATGGGTCTTGTTTTCGTATCCAATCTGATACCGTGTGTCTTTTGATTGGGGCATTTAGCCTATCTACATTCAGGGTAACTGTTGAAAGATATGAATTTAGTGCCATTGTATTGCCTGTAACGTGACTGTTACTGTATATTGTCTGTGTTCCTTTCTGGTCTATGTTGCTTTTAGGCTCTCTTTTTGCATGTTTCTACCATTGTAGGTTACAGATCTCTGCTCCCGAGCTGCTTTCAGGATTTTCTCTTTGTCTCTGAGACTTGTAAGTTTTACTATTAGATGTCGGGGTCTTGACCTATTTTTATTGATTTGGGAGGGGTTCTCTGTGCCTCCTGGACTTTGATGCCTGTTTCCTTCCCCACATTAAGGAAGGTCTCTGCTATAATTTGCCCCAGTATACCTTCTGCCCCCCTCTCTCTTCTTCTTCTGGGATCCCAATTATTCTAATGTTGTTTCATCTTATGGTATCATTTATATCTCGAATTCTGCCCTCGTGACCCAGTAGTTGTTCATCTCTTTTTCTCACCTTCTTTATTTTCCATCATTTGGTCTTCTATATCACTAATTCTCTCTTCTGCCTCATTTATCCTAGCAGTTAGCACCTCCATTTTTCATGGCACCTCATTAATAGCCTTTTTGATTTTGACTTGGTTAGATTTTGGTTCTTTTATTTCTCCAGAAAGGGTTTCTCTAATAACTTCCATGCTTTTTTCAAGGCAGCTAGTATCTTTAAAATCGTCATTCTGAACTCTAGTTCTGACATCTTACTAATGTCCATATTGATTAGATCCCTGGCAGTCGATACTGCCTCTTGTTATTTATTTTATTTTATTTTTTTGAGGTGATTTTTTTCTCTCTTGTCGTTTTGTCCAGAGAATAGATGAATGAGAGAACAAAATGCAAGCAGGGTAACGACGACCCCAGAAAAATATACACTAAACAAATCAGAAGAGACCTGAAACTAGGGAAAAGAAAGGGAAAGAAAGTAAAAGAAAAAAAAGAAGAAAAAGATAAAACAAACAAACAAAAAACAGAATATGATAAAATATGATCAGGCTGGTGCATAGATCAGTGCCACACTCTAGATTTCGGGTGTATTTTAGTCTGTCACTAGAAAGTGCCTCCCAAAATTTTAAAGAAATAAAAGCTTATATACGTACATAAATAAAGGTAAATACAATGAAGGGATGGAATATGACTGTAATGATGAAAATTATAAAGATTTTATAAAAGGAATTGATAAGTTGGTTGAAAGAAGAATGAAGAGAATTAAAAGAAAAAAAAGGGCAAGAATGTGATCAGTCAGGAGACTAGAACAAAGCTGTTAACTTGAGATTTAGGGTATATTTTGGTCTATTAGAAGAAACTGTATCCCAAAATTTTAAAGAGAGAACAACATATATATATATATATATATATACATATATATATATATACCAAAAATAAGGTTAACTACTATGAAGGGATAGAATATGACTCTAAAAATGAAAAATAAAAAAGATATTTTAAAAGGGATTGATGAGATTTTGTTTGAGAAAGGGAAAAGAAATTAAAAAAAAGAAAATTAAAAAATTAACTTTGAAAGACTAAAGAATCATGGGAAATAAACCATGAATTCTATGTGCAGTATTCCCCTAGTGCTGGAGTTCTGCTGTTCTCGTTGATGGTCAAACTTGGTCTTGGCTGGTTGTTCTTGCTGATCTTCTGGGGGAGGGGCCTGTTGCTGTGGTTCTCAGATGTATTTGCCAGAGCTGGAATTGCCCCACCTTTGCCGGGTCCGGGCTAAGTAATCTGCTTGGGTTTCCTCTCTGTAGATTTTGTTCCCTGTAAGCTTTCTGTACAGCTCTGGAGGACGATAGTGAAAATGGTGGCCTCCCAATCTCCACCCCAGAAGAGCTGAGAACTTGGGGCCCCACTCCTCTGTGATCCCCCAGAGAAAAGCAATCACTCCCATCTCCCCAGTCTCTGGCCTTACTCCGTCCTACCCGGCCTGTGACCGAGCATTTCTATCTCTGGCACACGACCCCGTGTGGAGTCTCCAAACCCAGCAGATCCCTGTGGTGTGCTCCTGTGCCACTCCTCCCAGGGCAGGAAGGGGAGTCTCCCTGGATCTGCTGCTTGTTGGGTCCTTGCTGGAGGAGCAGTGGCTCGACTGTGCCTCGGATCACAGTCCATGGCAACCCTGAGCTGAGAGCCCGCTCCTTGGCTCCGTCTCTGCAGCTGGCTTCCCTGCTCTGATACCTGGGTGCTCTGCTGCACTCAGGCACTCCTGGTCTTTCTGTGACCCTGAGGGTCCTGAGACCACACTGTTTTGCGAGGGTTCCACCCCCCGGTTAGCCACTGGAGTGACATCCCTCAGCGGAGCCAACTTCTAAAAATTCTGATTTTGTGCTCCACTGCTCTATCACTTGCCAGAAGGGGCCGATGGAGGCCCTCTCCCCCACCACCTATCCTCCCGAATATTGCCTCGGATTCACATCTCCACACGTCCTACCTTCCAGAAAGTGGTCGCTTTTCTGTTCAGAGAGTTGTTGCTATTCTTTTCTTCGATCTCCTGTTGAGTTCGTAGGTGTTCAGAATGGTTTGAGCCCTATCCAGCTGAATTCCTGGGACCAGATGAAAATTAGGCCTCCTACTCCTCCACCATCTTGCTCCTCCCCCCATTGGATTTTTGATAAGGGTTGTGAAGAATGTGCAGATCACTTTGGGAAGTAGTGACATGTTAACAATATTAAGTCTTTCTATCCAGAACACTAGATGCCTTCCTATTTTCTTGTGTCTTCTTGAATTTATTTCTAAGTATTCAATTCTTTTAGATGCAATTATAAATGAATTTTTTTCCTTTTTGGACTGTTCAGTGCTGATGTAGATAAACATAACTTATTTTTATGTGTTGATCTTGTTCCCTGTAATTTTGCTGAATTTGTTTATTAGCCCTAGTAGCTTTCCTATGGATTCCCAGAAAGTTCTGTTTTATGGGAAAATGTAATCTCTGAGTAGAGATAGTTTTTCATATTCTTTTGTAATTTGATTTCTTTTTATTTCTTTTATTGCATAATAACTCTAGCTAGAACTCCCAGTACAATGTTAAAATGCAGCATTCAAATTTAGCATTCTTATCTTGCTCTTGATCTTAGAGAAATTTTCAATCTTTCACCATTGAGTATTATGTTAGTTGTGGTTTTTTTTAAAAAATACTATTTACCATGTTGAAGAATTTTACCTCTATTTATAATTTTCTGAGAGCTTTCATTATTACAGTGTGTAGAATACTGTCAAATGCCTTTTCTGCATCAGTTGATGTGATCATGTATCTTTTCCCTTTGTTTTGTTAATGAGATTCATTACATGGGTTGATTTTCTTATATTGAACCGCCCTTGCATTCTGGGTTAAAGCCTACTTGGTCATAGTAAAAAAAAAAAAAAAAAATATATATATATATATATATATATATATATATGTTAATATGCTGCTGAATTCAATCTGCTAATATTTTGTTGGAGATTTTTGCATCTATATTAATATGGGCTATTTTTCTACTCTTTTCTTTTTATCTGATTTTGGTGTCAGGGTAATGCTGGTTTCATAGGTTGAGTTAGGAAGTACTTCCTCCTATTTAACTTTTTAGAAGAGTTTTAGGAGAATTGTTAATTCTTTAAATATTTGGTAGTATTCTTCTGGTACAGAAATTTTCATTGTTGGAAGGTTTTTGATTATTCAATCTCCTTACTAGTTATAAATCTATTCAGATTTTGCATATTTTGTATGATTCAGTCTTGGTGTCTTGTGCATTTCTAAGACTTTCATGATTTCATATAGAGTCTCCATTTGTTGCTGTATAATTGTTCATAGTACTCTTTTATAATCTTTATATTTCTGTAAAATTGTAATATTTTTTCTTTTTTCTTTTAGTTACTTGAGTTTTCTCTCTATTTTCTTAAGCAAGCAAGCGATTCATCAATTTTGTGGATTATTTTCAATGAACCAACTCTTGTTGATTTTCTCTATTGTTTTCCTATTTTATATTATTTATCAATGCTCTAATTTTTATTTCCTTCCTTCTCCTAGCTTTGAGTTTAGTTTGTTCTTTTTCTAGTTCCTTAGGATATGAAGTTAGGTTTTGATTTGTGACCTCTCTTCTTTTTAATGTAAACATTTATAGCTAAAATTTTCTTCTTATTTTGTTTTGGCTACACCCTGTAACTTTTGGTGTGATGTTTTCATTTTCAAAGTTCTCAAGATATTATCTATTTTTATTGTAGTTTTTTCTTTAATGTTTAAGTGTGTGTTATTTAATTTTTACACATCTGTGAATCTTTTACTTTTCTTTCTGTTAATTTGTAATTTGGTCTCATATGCCCAGAGAAGATGCATTGTATGATATCTATGTTTTTAAATGTATTAAGACTTGTTCTGTTGCCTTATCACATGATCTATCTTGAAAAAATTCCCACAATGCACTTGAGAAGAATGTGCGGTCTGATGTTTGTGAATAGAATGTTTCATATATGTCTGTTTGGTCTTAAACGTTTATGTATTGTGTTATCAAGTTCTCTATTTCCCCACTTATTTTCTGTCTGTTCTATCCATCATTGAAAGTGAGGTATTGAAATATCCAACCATTGTCATAGAATTGTCTATTACTCCCTTCAATTTTGTCGATGTTTGTTTCATGTACTTTGAGAGTGCTATTATGGGTATAATTATTTATAATTTTCATACCTTCTTGCTGTAGCAAACCTTTTTATTAATATAAAATGTCATTTCCTCTTGTAACCTTTGTTGATTTAAAGCCTATTTTGTCTGATACTGGAGTAACCACCCAGCTCTTTTGTTTACTATTTGCACAAAATATCATTCCCTCCCTTTTATTCCAACATACTTGTGTATTGGATATAACTTGAGTCTCTTGTTGAAGAATGTATTGCTGTAGTATTTAAAAAAAATTCTTCTAATTTTTGTCTTTTGATTAGAGAGTTAATCAACTTACATTTAGAGTAACTACCGGTAAGGAAGAAAATAGCCATTTTGTTATTTGTTTTCTACATGCCTCATAGATTTTGGTCCCTCATTTCTTCCATTTCCTTCTTTTTTTGTGTTTCATTGCTTTTTATGTAGTAAAACATTTTGGCATTTTTTTCCTTATTTTCTTTTTTATATATTCTATATGTGATTTTTTGTGATTACCATGGATATTATATTTAATAGTCTAAAGCTACAACAATGTAACTTGAATTTATGCCAACTTAACTTCATTATCATACAAAACTTCTGCCCCTGTATAGCTCTATGTCCTTTCTTTCTGTTAGTGGCATCAAAAATTACTTTATATATTCTATGTCCAGTAACATGGATTAATGATTATTTTCATACATTTGTCTTTGAAATCATGTTGGAAAGAAAAAGTCAAGGGCTCCTGGGTGGCTCAGTTGGTTAAGTGACTGCCTTTGGCTCAGATCATGATCCTGGAGTCCCAGATTTGAGTCCTGCATCATGCTCCCTGCTCAGTGGGGAGTCTGCTTCTCCCTCTGACCCTCCCCCCTCACGTGCTTTCTCTCACTCACTCTCTCTCTCAAATAAATAAATAAAATTAAAAAAAGAAAAAGTGGAATTATAAGCCAAAATTATAATAATGCTAGCTTTTATAATTGCCCATCTATATTTGCCTTTAGAAATCAGCTGATAATTTTATTGAGAATTCTTTGTATATGACAAGTCACTTCTCTCTTACTGGTTTCTAGATTCTATTTGTCTTTATCTTCTGACAACTTGATTGTAATCTGTCTCAGAGTGGGTCTGTTTAAATCTATCCTAATTGGAGTTTGTTGAGTTTATTGGATTCGCAAATTCATCTAATATCAAACTTAGAACATTTTCTATTATTTCTTCAAAGAGCCTTCTGCTCCTTTCTCTCTCTTTTCTCCTTCTGGGACTTCCAGAATGCCTATGTTCATATACTTAATGATGTTTCACAAGTTCCTCAAGTTCTGTTTACTTCTTTTTATTATTTTTTCTTAATGTTCCTCAGACTCATGATTTTAATTGTTCTATCTTAAAGTTTACTGATTCTTCTGTTTTTTAAAAGATTTTATTTATTTATTTGAGAGAGAGAGAGAGCACACAAGCAGTGGGGAGGGCAGAAGGAGAAGCAGACTTCCCGCTGAGCAGGGAGACTAATGTGGGGCTGGATCTCAGGACCCTGAGATTAGGACCTGAGCTGAAGTCAGATGCTTAACCAACTGAGCCACCCAGGCACCCCTTAAAGTTTACTGATTCTTCGGACAGCTCACATTTTCTTTTGAATTCCTCTAATGATTTATAATTTCAATTATTATAATCTTCAGCTCCAGAATTTTTGATGATTTCTATTATTTATTGATATATTTTTTAAATTTAAATTCAATTAACATATAGTACATCATTAGTTTCTCTTTGATCATCTTTAAAACAGATGTTTTCTAGTCTTTGTCTAACTGTTTCAGTGTTAAATTCTCTCTGGGATGGTTTCTGTCAATTCATTTTGTTCCTTTAAGTGGGCCATGCTTTCCTGTTTCTTCATGTGCTTTGTGTTGTTGCTGTTGAAAACTGGACTTTTTTTTAATTTTTTTTTCATTTGATACAGAGAGAGAGAGAATAAGCAGGGGAGAGAGGCAGAGGGAGAGAGAGAAGTAGACTCCTGCTGAGCCAGGAACCTGATGCGGGGCTCAATCCCAGGACCTGGAGATCATGACCTGAGCCAAAGGCAGACACTCAACCATCTGAGCCACCCAGGTGCCCTGAAACTGGACATTTGAATCTTATGGTAACCCTGGAAATCAGATTATTCGCCTTTACCAACTTTTGATTTCTTTTTATTTTTTTTTAATGTTGAAGGGTGTCTCTTTGCCAGGGATCAGCCTGAGGTGAAATCTTAACATCTTCTCAGATCCTTCCTAAGGGTATTCTTTTCCCTGTGATGGCTTTCTAAATTTCCTCTTAGATGTGGTTACTTTTGAGTGTCTTAACCCTTAAATGTCCGGTTCTTCAAATGGGAAAAAAGAAAAAAAATTAGCAGCAAGTACAAAAAAGATTTTATTACTTTAAAAAAATGAGGGCCCCCTTGTCATGAAGTAAATCTGAGTATGATTGAGCCTGGAAACACTGGTCACCCCCTGTTCATTCCCTGTTTCTAAGAAGAAGAATATGAATTTCTTCAGAAAACACTCAGCTGCTCATAGCACTTGGTGAAGGGAGGACTGGGCTTGACCATGTTCTGACAAGCCCTCGTACAGCACCCAGCATGTCCTAGTGGTCAGACAGGCTTGGGAGTCAGAAGTCTCTCACAACCTGTGACACTAGACAAGTCACATAGCACCTCAGATGAACTCAAAGAGTAGCCATCAGGACTAAATAAATAGAAAAGGTATATCACCTGTGACATTGTCTAGCATGTGGAAGTAGCCTGATAAATGACAACTATCAAAAATTAACTCAGGGAACTTAGAAACTGAGAAGATATAGCATACACTACATTCTACACTACACTATAAGCAAGTAAATCAACAAAAGAGATTTTTAAAGCTCAAGAAAGTTGATGCTAAAGGCCACACACAATGACCAAATACATTTAAAAGAGAATTGCTTTCTTATTTCTAGGCACTCATTACACTCCCTGTGATTCTTATATGATAATTTTATAGTACACTACATTCATGAAGCAGGGTCATTGTCTCTGCTTAAACCATGGCAGAGCATGGTGTGCAGAAAGTTTACAGCTGGGGTTCCTAAGCCCAGTTCAACTTAAGTATACTTATAGATTGAATAATATGGGGTCAGAGAAAAATAAAAATGAAAAGAGCTACCTTTGTTTTTAAATTTAGAAGAAATGACTATGAGGAATGAACCCCCCCCCCCCCACTACTGTTGTGTTGATCTTGGTACTGGTTTCTCTCATGATTGTGCTGTTGATGAAGGGAGAGGTCAGACCCTGGGGACAGTGGTGAGGTGGCCCCTGAAGGAGGCCAAGCTGCCCTTCCCCTGGAAGAGGCTGATTGTGAGGCAGGAAACCAGGTCTGGAATGTGGGCTTTAGTGCAGGTGAAACAAAGAAGTGTCTTTCTGTGGGACTTGTGGTTTTGATTCTGGATGCTGATGGTACTCTAAATGGGCACACTGGCCCTTTCTGGGGTCAACGGGAGGCTGACTTCTTCCAGAGACAGTGGGTGTTGACTAGCATGGAGGTTTCTCTGTAAGACATTCTGGAGGAGCAGACCAGGCCCTGTGGGCTCTAAAAACAGCCAAACCTGAGAGGCAGATTATATATAGCAGAACAATAGAAGTCTCAGGCCTGGGAGCCACAGATTCAAATCTGTTTCCATCACCTACTGCTTGTGAGACCTCTAAAAGACTCAGTTTTCCTCATCTCTAAAAATAAGGGTAAGAAAATCAGGTAGGATCACCGTGGGGATTAAATAAAATGAGCCTCACAAGTGCCTTTGTGCAGTGGGCTAGCATCATGAATTATAGCAGCAGGAGGAAATCTTAATGCGTTGTTGCCCAGGTATGTTCTACCTCAGCTGAACTGATACCAGGGGACTGTGACCCCCAGGTCAACATGGCAGAACTGGCAGATTCTGAGGGCATGAAAATTGTCCTTGCAGAGCCAGAAGTAACATAAGGCATGGGACTGCTGAGTCAGAAAATGTCGTTATAACTGGATGCAACTTCCTTGGTGCTCATAAGGGGGTGAAACCTGAGCAACACTCATATACTTAGCCTTACAAACAATAATCTTTAATTTAGCTCTCCACCTCTGTATAGTAACTGGGTAAGGAGGGATATCCCATCAGAAGAAATTGAGACTCAGAGAAATAACATGGTTTGCAGTAGTTGGCAGGACTGGGAGGGATATGGCTTGTATGCAATGACTGTGGTAAGAACTTTTGTCTTCTAGCACAGTTTCCCCTATACGGCAGTATCTCTCCTAGTCAGACATCTCCCCTGCTCCCCAATCCTTGCTTGGTGATGGTGGCCCCAGCAGGAAACCCTGGGGTCTTGCCCTGCTCCAGGTCTACCCCAGTCTAGGGGAACAAGAGGTACTGTCATCGTCCATTATCTCAGTGCCCATCCTTGAGTCCTTTGGACTCAGGACTCTTGGACCATCTAGGGAGTGTCTTGGAGGAGGTTGTCATCAAATAGTAGGTGGGGGTCAGACAGCTGGTGCAGAAGGACTGCCTTCATCCACCAGAGTAATTTGGTGAAGAAAGAAGACCTCAGAGACAGAGGGTTATGTGCAGTGGGACAGCCACCTGCTGTGACCCCATAGCACCTACAACAGACAGCCACACTCAGTCATGGAGTCTGTACAAGTTGAGTATGAGAAGTAGATAATGGCAAGAGAAAGGAAGTGAAGTCAGTGAGTGCCCAGTGGATGCAAAACAGACAGTGCAGGTCAGGGAGCTGCTTTGACCAGGAACAGGGCAGGGATCGGAGGTTCAGCTACACCAAAACCAGATGGATTATATGAAGTTGCCTCTGGGGTTAAACCATAAGGCCTCACAGAACCAGTCGGTAATGATTTCCTCATCTCTTATCCTACAGCACCAATAAACTAGAGACCTGTATTCTCTGAATGTGAGAATCCCGTTAAAATGATAAATGGCCTCTCTTGCTCTCAGCAACATATAGGCAGATGGAGGGAAGCCAGGCTCTCTCAACAGAGGCAAACACACAGAAATTTTGGGGTGCTGAGGCATAGGCAAGGCCTGAAAGAGATGGGGCCAGGGCTCTGCCGGAGGATGAGGGGCTGGTTTTGGAGAGGGCTCTAACCGTCATTGGCCTCTGTACTCATCATCCCTGTTCACATTGCTTGGGCAGACACAGAGTGTTTCAAGTTTCTAAAAAATCAGGGGTTCCTAGATTTGTGGCTCCTAAGCTTTTCACCTGTCCATGCACAGCAAATTTTTACAAGTGCTGTTATTAAGTAATAATAAATGTTACTCATCTTTACTCCACAGTCACACGTGGTTCCCTATGAGGAGGTGGTGAGTGAGCAGAATTAAGGCCACAGCAGATAAAAGGCATGTTAGTTAGGCTGTCATCCCATATGGGCCTGGTGCTCCTGGGGTAAGGCCCTGGGCCTCAGTAAGCCCTTTGAGCAGAGAGGGAGGAAGGGAAGGAGGTGAGAGACTTGGAGGGCTGCAGCCACACCCACGTGGGTGGGGATCTTTGGGACTCTTTATCCTGTGTCCTCTTCCCTTGGCATTTCCATAGCCACTTACTTTCATGGTGGCCCAGATGCCCAGGGACTTTTGCTTTTCTAAGGCCTGGATTTCTGAGTCACATCCTTATTGTTTTTTCTCTAGCTGCTTTCCCTCCACAGTAGAGGACATTTCTTCTATGTTCCATCCCAGCAGGAGGCTGCTCTCAGCCTGCGGCCCCTCAGTGGGAAAAAAATGAATGCATTAATTCATAAAGCAAGTTCAGGGCATAGGGTGCTTCTGGATTAGCTAGCCCAAACTTTGAATTCTGAAGAGGAATTTCAGGCATTGTGGCAGTGTAGAAAAGGAATATTTGGGACATAATGAGCACTGGGTGTTATATACAACTGAGAAATCACTGAACTCTACCTCTGAAACTAGTAATATACTGTATGCTAATTAATTGAATGTAAATAGAATAAAATTTAAAAAAAAAAGAAATATTTGGGAGGAGAAAGTCCTTCTCAGCACCCTCTACACACATCATAGAGTTCTACCCACTCAACTAAACAAGAGGCCGGTACTACTTGTTGCCCTGTCACCTGAGTGGTCTTAGGATCCTGCCCCTTCCTGGGTCTGGGGAAAGTACCTATTAGCAGTTTCTTTAATCATTCTGATTTAAGGTTTGTGGGTCAGCCATACACATGCATATCTAGAAGGTTTTTATATAAGCATAGCTAAAGGCTCCTGATGTTTAAGGCTAATGAGGTTTTTAGAATGTTTAACAAAAGGTTTTAGGGGCGCCTGGGTGGCTCAGTTGGTTAAGCGACTGCCTTCGGCTCAGGTCATGATCCTGGAGTCCTAGGATCGAGTCCCGCATTGGGCTCCCTGCTCGGCAGTGAGGCAGTGAGTCTGCTTCTCCCTCGGACCCTCCCCTCTCTCATGCTCTCTCTCTATCTCATTCTCTCTCTCAAATAAATAAATAAAATCTTTTAAAAAAAAGGTTTTAGAAATTAAAGAACACTGCACCTCTTACCATTAAGAGAGATCCTTGCTTTCCAGCTTCTGGCTGAGTTTCTCTGTAATGTCTGGCTTCTCTCTCATCTCTTAAAATTATACACAGACTTCCAATAGACAGGGCACCTTCCATGCTCTGTAGGCTATACTCCCAGGCTCAGCCTCCCCTCTTGTTTCATCCTGTCCCTAGGAAGGCTTCAAGAAAGCCCAAATCTATGTGCTTCAGAAGGACCAGACCCCAACTAGCCCTCAGACAAAGAACGAACATTGTGTTCTATCATCTCCTCCTGGACTGGTCAGCTCGGGGAGCTAAAGAGTTGCTTGAGGGGATCCAGGAAAAGGAAAAGAGAAGATTTTCTGTAATGAGTAAAACAGATTTATTCATTTAATTGCTAACTATTGATTATGTGGCTACTGTGAACAAAGCACAATGGTGGTACTCTGGACACAGTAGAGAACGAGGAAGGGGGCTTTGCTCCTTATATTGTGTGCTTTTACAAATACACAACCTTTGTCTATATAAACATGTTAACTTTGGAGAAGCTCATGTTTACTTTGGAGAAGACATATTTTTCTTTGTACATTTTCATGTGTGAATTGGACTGGTCATATAAGTGATGCTCAAGAACATCTGAAATGTCTTGGCAGTTGTGTTAATGGCTGCCCAGCCAGGACCAACTAGATGCTTAACTGTGACTTAATGCACCATTCTACACTTCTTGTGGATCCCTGGAAGCAAACAGATAAGGTCATGGATTACAAGGCATGAGAGAATTACAGGCTCTGCAGAATGTAAGCGATTTTCAAAGATACCCTCTACACTCCAGAGAGCACAGCAACCATCATCTTAGACAGAAAAAGCAATTCTAGTTTATTACAAAACACTTCTACTGCCCAGAATGTAACTTGATCATTTCCCCTGCCACATGCTCTGGTATCTTGCTACAGAAAACCAGGGAGTCTGTTAGCACATACAACCTCAGTCCCAGGAATCAAAGGTAGAATGGTTCCTATTTGTTTGCATCACGGATCTATAGGTATGAAAGCCCATTTACTTTAGGATTAAAGTGTTTTCTTTTAAATGCCTCTTGAGTGGTTTAACATCGATGCAGAAAGTCCATCTGTCCAGCAGATGATGAAAAAAAGCAACACAGCTTTGTCTTGGGAAATAAGCATATCTTCCTGTCTCATGTTCTGATGCCTCACAGAAAGCCAAATGCCTTTCCAAGATACTGCGTAGAATGTGAAAGCAGGAACTAAATCCCACAGAGCGATGGGAAGCTTTTATTGAAAAATAACTACATTTTTTTTTATATTTTGCTTCTATATTTTATAACAACTCCCTAGTAACTGATAGTCTTTCCTCTTCTAATGTTCTGTGTTGCTTCTCCTTCCTCTGCTCTCTCAGACGTAACCAACTTGGCTGCATCTTTCCCTAAGAAGCCTGCGGCTGAGAGAAGGCTTGACATTAGATATTTATCATCTCAGGATGTCTTTCCTCAGATAGCTGGCTCTCCACCCCCAGGCCTCTTTATCTTATTTTGCTAAACAAGATGAGTTTCTGTCATAGCTGAAAATAATTGACTTGTTTTTTAATATATATCAAGGTCCAGGTTAAAAACTGGACAATGCAATGCATTTATTATTCTCTTTCTCTTCTGTTTATTCTAGTGTGAAATTGTTTTCCAGGTAGTGATTAATTCTGCCAAGACTTTGTGCCCTTGCTGGGTAATTTGCTGTGTTTGGGAGGAAGATGCTAACTGCACGGGTCTGCTATCAGAGGTGTCAGACACTGCACCATTATTGTCTTCTGTCACTCAACTGAGCCCATTGCCCTTTATTCATTTTGCAATTCTGATTTTTCCATGGGGATGATTGATGCTTGGTCTTCTTGGAAAGAAAATGATTTAGAAGACTGCTGAGCATGCAGAGAGGGACTCCCCTGAAGTGGATTTAGAGGGCTTTCACCTTGATGGGAATTTGAGATTGAGTATGCAGAGAGTTGCTGTGTGGTCAGCTGTCTCGCTACTGGGCCCGTTCTGGAAAGTATGGAGTGACAACCAGCGATTTTGATGCCATCTGTTGATAGTGGGCTCTGTGACCATGGATTCTGACTCCTTGGGCTAAACTAGGAGCATGCTGAGAACAAGGAGCATATTCATGGAGGAAGCAGGCATCCTGCACACCTGCCCCTCTCTTCAGGGTGAAAGGTGGTAACCCACCTGAAAGCCTGACCCCTCAGAATGATTCCTGGAGGGACTATGCAGATAGGGGTCTTTGAGGAAGAAGAGAGATGAGCTGATGAAGGCTTCCTGACTGACTCATCAGAGGAAGGCATTTTTATGTTTTGCTTCTATATTTTAGAAGTATCTCAAGTATCTGTATCATGGTATGCCGGAGCATCTTGACCTCAGCACGATCAAAATCTTGGACAGAGTAATCTTTGTTGTGGCTGTTCTGTGCATTGTAGGGTACTTAGCAACATCCCGGACTTCTACCTCCTAGATTACTAGATACCAGAAACACTTGCACC
Source organism: Eumetopias jubatus (assembly GCF_037043125.1). Classification (NCBI taxonomy): domain Eukaryota; kingdom Metazoa; phylum Chordata; class Mammalia; order Carnivora; family Otariidae; genus Eumetopias; species Eumetopias jubatus. Next base: position 83,511,321 of record NW_028274819.1, on the reverse strand, counting down.
TCTCCCCAAGTTGTGACAGTACAAAATGCCTCCAGACCCCACCAAATGTCCCCTGAAGGGGTGCCCTCTCTCCTTGAAAACCACTGCTGTAACTACATGAAGATGAACCATGAACATCTTTCCTTGAGAGGCACTTCCACAGGTTGTCTTGGTGGCTTTACAGTGTGGAAGAAAGACTATGGGATCTCACAGTAAGACACCTGGATCTGAATCCTGGCTCAGTTATTAGCTCTGCGATCTTGGAAAAAAAACACTTACTTAAGTTACAGTTTTCTGGAGAGTGTAGTGGTTCTGAAAAAGCCAATGAGCTATGGAAGTGTAGGAAAAACCACAAACAGCACTGTCACCTCATCCTCCCTTAAGTTGACTCCAGTAGGAGGTTCCAGAGGATACCTCCTCCCACTTGTGTACAGCTATACATGTGGCATGAGTCTGCCTTGCATGTGTTTTACAGTGAGCTCATCGCTCCCATGTCTGGGGCTGATGCTAAGTGGCATTGTCACTCCCTTTGGCTCTGACTTCACTTCTCTGCAGCTTTGACCTTTGACATGAGCCACGCTGATCTGTCCCTCTTCCCCTGACAGTGTACATTCCATCCCCTGAATGATGTCTGGCCATCTGGGTCTATTTCCTCTTGCTGTCACTGGAGGCCATTTATCTTGGCTTCCTTCCAGATTCTCCTTATCCTTCTCTGTGTCTCCATGAGTCTGTTTGCAGTAGCATGAGATTCTCCCACATTGGCTGAGATTCACCAAGTGCTGTTTCCCATCCTCCCAGCTCAGAGGGAGTGTGTCCTTCTGTGGGATCCCAGTACATTTTCTTCCATGCGATGCCCACATAATCTTCAATATATCTACATCCCTAACCTCACTTTTTCTAGGAGGAAACAGAGATACAGAGGTGAAGAAGCCACTCACCCAAGGCTTTGCAAATAAGGAGTGGTAGAGTCTAGATGTGCACCATGGTCTGATGGGGCCAGGGGTCCCCAAAATGACCATGTGAGCACCTCCATGTCCTTGGCCTCATGTGCAGAACCACTGCTTCCTTGTAGGGCTCCTGGGGCTCAAGCAGACCAGGCCTCTGGGTCCTTGTACTTTCCTATGAATTGGGCATCTGTGGGTTGTCTCCTCCTCTTCTCTCTTCCTCAGGCCCCTGAGAAAGTGTCTGGCATTCCTTTAGGCTGATTCTCCTGCCCAGTAACCTCCTTTTATCTTAGGCACAAGTTTATATTTGAGTATGTGGGATAGTAGGTTTCTGAACTTCCTGGTACTTTGATGAGGCAGATCCAGTGTGTTTGAGCCTGGGGAGGTGGGGAAGTTTCCTCTCCTCAGGTCAACCAAAGGAAGAAAATGCAGCCTCTGACCTGTTCCCAGTCCAGCCTATGGGGTTTACACTGGTTCTGCCTCAATGCCCCAGCCCTGAGCTGTGTTGATTGTGACTTTCCTGCCCACTTTGCAGCTCCTAGTGGTTTGGGAAAATTACTAAGAAATGAGAGCCAGAGTTTCATTCACCAGACTTTTGAGCAGGGCAAGAGTGTAAATTGTAATGAGTTAATGCTTAAGTGGCATTTTACATGCCAGATACTTTTCTACATTTTTTATGTGTATTACATCATTCAATTGTCAGGACTGTCCTGCAAGATAGATGTGATTTTTATGCCCATTTATCAATGCCTAAGAGAGGGAAAGTGATTTGTCCAAGGTCATACATCTTGAAATGTGACTTTAAATCTCACACTGTTAATCACCAGACTTAATTCCTTCTAGAGGTGTAAGGTTGGTCCCTGGACAGCACGACACATTCCACTAGAAGGATGTGCATTCTGGTGTGAGAAACACCCAAATTTATCATTCAGAAGAGACTCTGATTTGACTTTATTCTAGATTTATTTCTGTCACGAGATTTGTCTTCCTAATGGAATTGGGCCTGTATCAATATTAAAATGAGTTTGCATTCCTTGAACACTCAATAGTAATGGTGTGCATGTGTGCGTGTGTGCGTGCGTGCATGTGTGTGTGTGGGGGGGTCTGTGTGTTTTGGTTGGAACTGGGTGGGTTGAGATGTTAAGAAGAGCTGATCTAGAAATGAGCAAGAGCAGTGAGGCAGGGAGAAGCTGAAGGGCATCATAAACCAGTGTAGATGAGCCATAAACTGAATTCTTCTTGCTGAAAAATTAACCCTTACCCCTCACCCCCAGAGAGAATAAGTGGGGTTCCCTGCATGTGAGAGAAGCCTGAGTCCTTTTTATTATATTCTTCAGCACAGCATGTCTTCTTTTCTCACAGTTTATTTTTAAAGCACCAGATGGTGGGTGTTGCATGTGTCTCTGTATGCCCAAGCACATGTTTGAAATGTGTATGGGGGTCCTGTCAGAGCACCTTTGTGCAGGGTAACTGGGACCAGGCAATATTACTCTTACCTTGGGCAAATCACTTTACCACACTGTGCCTCTTTGTGGCATCAACAAAGTGATGATAAAAATCACACATGCCCGACAGCGTGGTCCTGAAGATGAAATGATGTAAGATGTGTAAATCCTACCATCCTAAGGTGGGGATATTATTTTCTCTATAGAGCCTTTCTTCCCTGCATTTTATACATTTTGATTTCCCTCAGTAACTCCTTTCTAGCCTGCTGGTAATCATGATTCAGCTCCTTTCTTAAATGAATGTTCTTACAGACTTTCAGGCAAATCCTTACTACCAGTTTGACATGCCAAGTCCCTCCCCAGCCACGCCAAATATTCTCTACACTCAGAGAAGAGAGAGTTCAGGCTGGGCTAGTGTGTCTAATGGGCTGGCTGGATCCAATGTCACCTCTAACCCCAAGGACTGAGACTTATATTCCAAACTGAACACACAAAACATCTCTCCAGTTCAGTTTGGCCTTTAAAGGGGTGGATGATGGCTCAGCCAGACTGTAACCCCACCGTGGCCTTTTCCACTATTTCCAGGCCTTAAAATACCAGAGTGGGATGAGACAGTGATAGAGAGTGAGGGCAGAAGATGGAAGAAGGAAACTGAGAAGTGAGCATTCAGGAGCAAAGGAGCAAGCTGGAGAAGCAAGCAGACAGGATGAGGATGTCCTCCTGGGGAGAAAAATCACAGGGGAGAGAGAGAGAGAAAAAAAAAAAAAGAGCAAGAAATGTAGAACAACCATGTAAAAGAAAAGTAAGAAGGATATACAGAAACACACACACACAGCAATAGTGGCAAGAAATAACAACCATGGAATGAAATGCGACAGTTCTTATCAAATTACTGTGGCTTTCAATTTGCACAGTGTGCTGTTATTAGCAAGAAAAGCAGAGCATTCTCTTTTCATGACCAGATAATTTCACACATAGTAAGACATTGAAAATCAACTCAACAGGCCCCACACACTTTTTTCCACTGAATTATTTAAAAATCAATCAATCAAAAATGAAATTCATTTGCCCTGGCCATAGAACCTCCATAGCATCTTCCCTCATTGTTCCTATGAGATCCCCTGAAAGCCCTGGTTTTAGAATGTCTTGGTTTTACCTTTTTTTTCTGTTTTATTTATGTATTTATGCATTTATTTATTTATTTGGACCTGTTTCTTTGTACTTACTCAGTCCTGCCAAGCTTGTCTCAGGATGAAGAGCCTGATGAGGAAGAGCAGAAACTCTGGCACAGATTTTGGGTAGGAAAAGCCACTGCTTTCACTTATATTACTTAGTAGACACCTGTTCAGTGGAATTGGTGGGGCAAGCAAAGATGTCATAAGGATGTAACTGCTGATCAATTAAGATATAAACACTGGCCGCCAAAATCTATGCAATGGCCATTAAGAACAAGCTTGACCTGGTAGCTCTTCCTGCTTCCCTGGTACACTGCAAACATGATTTGCTGACCAATACTGATTTTATGCTCCCATCCCAGATCCCTAATGCTAGTAATCCCTCCCTGCTACATGTATTCTTCAGAGTACTTTTGCATCTGTTCTCTTATTTCTGCATTTGATAGTTTTGCAAATCAAGGTATGAATTGATTTTCCAATTTGGCACCTAATGCATAGCTGGAGCTCAATATAAAATGCCAAGTTACTAGCTAGGATAACTGAGATCTGAAAATATAGAGGAACAAAGAAAGAAAATATACTAAAATCATGCTTCCAGTTACTGGTGGTGGTGGTTGAAGTCCCCCACCCACAACATCACTGTATTTGTCTTTTGCCCTATGAACCTGTTCCAAACTCTACTAGTCGAATTTGGGTTCCCTTCAACTTTTCAACCCATGAACTGGATAGGATGGTGGTGTGGCTGCCTATACCCAACAAAGCTATAAAAGTTTGAGTCCTTCCCCTCCCCGAGCTCCCCAGCATACAGGTACCTGTGATCAGCAGTTGACTTCAGGGCAGGGGCCTCCCCTCACTTCTAATTATCTTCTTCTGTAAAGCATCTGAGATCAGGGGAGAACTGAGAGGGAGGGAGGACAGATCTGAGCTAGTGAGCATTTACATTTAGTTCTGAGTGGCCCAGAGGCTCCTCACAGCTCCATCATTCCTACTGAAACATCCATGTTAGCTCTGGGGATGCCCTCACTAGGCAGCCACAGCTACTCTGCTTCCTTCGTCACAGTGGCTTGACTAACACTGTGTTGACTTTTAAAAAAGAGTCCACCTGGGGCTCTTGGGTGGCTCAGTTGTTAAGCGTCTGCCTTTGGCTCAGGTCATGATCCCAGGGTCCTGGGATCAAGCCCCGCATCGGGCTCCCTGCTCAATGGGAAGCCTGCTTCTCCCCCTCCCAATCCCCCTGCTTGTATTCCCTCTCTTGCGTGCTCTCTCTGTCAAATAAATACATAAAATCTTAAAAAAAAAAAGAGTCCACCTTAATCTGGGACGTTGCCTTGTTATGATGATAATATCGCTCTCTCTCTCTCATGTGTGCATGCGTGTGTGTGTGTGTGTGTGTGTGTGTGTGTGTGTGTGTCTGCTTTTAACATGAATGATGATGGTGGTTTCCTATCAGACTCATTCAGGTCAGTTTCTCATTCTCCACCTTTGTCGGCACTAAGAGTCCAGATACTAACCAGTGTTTCATCTGTGCTTTCCAGTGAGAGTTTGTGTGTCTCAGGGGGAAATCTTGAGAGGGACAAAGCTTCCTTACAGCAACCAGGACCCACTGGGCAAAGGAAGAAACAGTGAGAGTGCTGTCACCTCCGAATGAGCTAAGGTTGGCATGAGAGATTGTAGGAGAGACTGAGCTGCAAGACAGTCCAGCTACTGCTGGATAGGTTATTTCTCATGGCAACAACAGTAGCCAGAATATCAGCATTTTTGTGCCAATTCCATGAGTCCCAATTCCCATTAGGGTGATGTGAAAAGGGCCAGATGATATCTGCACATGCAGTAGATTAGGTCATAGGAGAGAAACTCTGAACTCAAAGAAACTGAATCTTTTAAATTCCTTTTTTTTTTTTTTTTGAGAGAGAGCGAGCATGAGCATGGGGAGGGGCAGAAGGGAGAGAATCTCAAGCAGACTCCACACTCAGCACAGAGCCTGATGCAAGGCTTGATCTCAGGACCCTGTGATTATGACGTGAGCCAAAATCAAGAGTTGGATACTTAACCGACTGAGCCATCCAGGTGCCCTGAGACCTTGAATCTTTTAAAAATGGGTTAAGTTTGCTTACTCTTTGTTCCAGAAGGACACATTATCTCCATCCTATTAGAAAATAAGCACACATGCCCTTTGCTCTGGAGGGTGATACATATTTATCATTCAAAGCTGTCTGCTGCCCTAACATCCTTGAAAATATTGTCTGGAACAAATGTTGGTCAGTGTTTCTCTCATAAAATGTGCAGCAATGCTAGAGCTCCATGGAGAAATGTCTCTCAGCTGACATCCAACAGTTGACCTCAAGACATTTGGTTTCTGCTTGAGCTATATCCGCCATATTCTGTGTAAAGTAGGAAAGTACCCTTGTGGTAAAGCTGGATCGATGGTGATCTCACGTATTATCAATCCCTTCTTCCAGCTGTCATACCTCTTCCAGTTTCTGCCTGCTTTGTAACATTCTTCAGTGCCTTCAAGTGTGTGTGTGTGTCTTTGTTCCTGAGCTTTTGATTTTTTTGGCAGGATGATTAGTCTGATACAGGTTACTCTGTCATTACCTGAGGATTTAATTTATTAATAGTATCTAATTTATCCATTTTCAATTTTCTTTCTTTTATGGTTAGTTCCTTTGTGTCCTATTGAAGAAACTTGCCTATTTCAAGGTCATGAAGATATCTCCTGTGTTTACCTCTGCAATAATCCATCTGGGATTGATCTCTGTGTATGATTATGATGTAAGTCACACACACACACACACACACACACACACACACACACACAGTCTGAACACAATTCACTGAAAAGACTATCTTTCCCCCCTGCCATTTTTGTCATAAATCAGGTGATCCTATATGCATGGCTTTGTTTCTGAATTTTATGTTTTCTAAATTTTATTTCTATTCCATTGGTTAGTTTGCTCATTCTTGAGACAATAACATGTTATATGAATTAATATAGCCTTATAATGTGGCTTGGTAGCTGTCAGTGTAAGTTCTTTAGTTTTAGCTTGTGTCCTTCAGGATCATTTTGGTTATTTTCAGACCACTGCAGTCCTATAAGAATTTTAGAATCATCTCATTAATTTATACAAATAATGATGGCATTTTTGTTGGGGTTGCAGTGAATTTGTGAATTACTTTTGATTATCCTGGTTTTGCCCTAACTTAGATTTTCTTTTCTCATGTAAGCCAGTTTATGGAAAAGGGTCTAATATATTTGTTTATGATTCCATAAGGAAAAGAGAGGGCTGTATTTCAGTGCCTATGAACTCATTAGAGGGAACACACCAAGATCTATGGGACTTTGGGCTGGCTTTTGCTCACTGCCATACGCTTTCACAAATCTTAACACTCTTTCTCATTCCTGTGCTCTTTCCCCTGCCATTTGCCATGCCACGGAGAAACAGATGTTGAGTCTCTCTTACATAGCTCCAGATTGGCTTGGCAGGCTTCTGAAAGCCACTCTGAAGCCTTCTTTGGAAGTATATGTAGTTGTGTTTTATTCCTTTATACAATGTTTAAAGTGAACAGAAAAATAAACCTAGTCTCAGTACTGAGGATCCCAGTGTGTTATCTTCTGTAGGTAGGACTGCAAGAGGATGTTAACTACCCCCCCTCTCCCTATGAGTAGTGTGCTAGGGCTCCACAATCTGCTTTCTGGCTTTGTTGTGTTTCCTCTTTCTCTGTATTATCTTTCTTGCTGGGTTTGCTGGTCAGATGGTCACAAATCCAAGGAGTTCCTGGACCATGGAAGTCATGCTTATGGCACTTGGAAGGGGTGAAGATGAAGGACGAGAGATATGGGGACTTCTCTTCCCTCACAGGCTTTTTCGTTCAGCAAGCAATATCAAAAGATTCCCTCCTGCTTTCCCCTGTCTTCATGAGTTCTTATTAAACTCTGGTTTTCCAAAATGACTACTCAAAATTGTACTGTCAGTTCCTACACACTTCCTGGTCTATCATAGACAGTAAATAGACAGTTCTTTTCTTAGTAGGTAGAATATTGTTCTATACTGCCTGGCGTTCAGATCTGCTTCTGGAGGCTCACAACCCCACCACCCTCCCAGTTTTCTAAGACACATCCCTGTGACCTGAGACAGTTTCATTATTTCTCTCTTAAATTGACTCTCCATCCTGAGCACATAATTGGATGGTTTTAACTACTCTGGATATCTAATTCACATGTGGATGAACTTGTCTCCAGGAACACTGGTACATTTTAACAAATAGTTAGTCATTTTAATAGCTGGCTCTCCCCTCCAGACCTTTGTGTGTCTAAAGATGACTGATAGATTAGAATCATTCTCAATGGGAGAAATTTGTTCTTTTCTCCTAGAGGCAATTTGCATCTTTCTGGGCACTAAGCACTCATATTTTGTTCTTTACTGTAGAGTTTTTCCTCAGATATCTTCGACTTGCCCTGGCTAACAATGTGACACTTAACTGGCTGGTCATCTGATATCCTCTGACTCAGAAGCTGTCAGCCTGGGATGGTCTGAAGGCTCCATTGTCAGGGTCCACTGGTCCTAGGAGTTATAGAAAATCACTGTGAAAGTTGAGGACCAAGGAGTCAGCACAGTCCTCAAAGGGCCCCTTATGGCCTTACAGGGAGGCACAAGGTCAAGTGCTCAACAGAGGGTAACTATTTGTTGATGGTATATGGTTGTGGTGGTGGTGGTTTGTTGTTGTGCCATAAGCAGGCATGGTTCAAGACCACATGGAGCTGGAGTTCAAAAGCCTGGCTTCCAACCCTGAGTTTGCCTCTCTGACCTTCAGTTTCCTTTTAAATTGGATTCAGTAATAACTGCTGTTGAGGTTATTAAAAAACAGAATGAGGCAGCTTATTTTAAGGGTTCAATGTTGTGTGCGACACTTTGCGATTTGGTTTTCCAAAGTCCCCTTGGGAATAAGCTATTCATTCTTATTCTAGAACAATGTCAGACAGACATTACCAGTTAGTATCAGGGGAATCCAACCCCTTATCCTGACTCTTCTAGCTACTGAAATTGTTAAAAAACAAAATTCAACTGAGTACATTTTAAAGGTCTTATCGGCTTTATTCAATGATTCATGAATCAGGCTTCATCCCATCTAGCAAATGGAAGGGAGCTCTGAAGAGTTGAACAAAATGAAAGACTTTTATAGGCAGAAGGGATCAGGCCAAGGGAGTTACACTAGCAAAGAGCTGATTGTAGCAAGGTCACATTTCTTTAGAGGACAGCAGGGTCTATCATCAGGCAGATTACCTCACTGGTGCTGGTCAGTTCATTGTAGATTGACTGGTTCATTTCTATTTCAGGGAGGGGCTGAAATTGTATTTAAATTAGGTACTAAGTCTCCATTTGGTGGCATGAGGATTAGCATCTGGGGCCTATTGTCTCTTTTTTTAAACACAATATTATGGAAATGTTCTCAACATTCAGAAATCCAGGGCTCTGATTCAAGAGTAGCAGTTTGAGAAGGCCAGAGATGAGCCTTTCATTGTGACATGTTTGGTGGGGTTCCTGATGAATTTAGAACAATGATTGTAGAGGACTTCTGCATCAAATGTTTGGATGAAAAAGTAAACGTTAGACAAATATTCAATTGCTTTGCATTATTTGGCCTAAATATCTGGACACTTAATTGCCTCACCTTTGCTCCTGGCTTTAGCATTTGAAAGAGAAGTCATGAGTATTTGTAAGGTGGGCCTGTGTATTGTCAACAAGTCTGTGGATCCTGTTTCCCAGCATATTCCCTGCAAATAATAGTCCTCAGTCAATATTTGTTTATTTGCTTTGATTCCCTGTGGGGCAAATTAAGCTGGTTCTGAGCACCTGGAACAGTTCTCCATGGACACTAAAAGTCGTTCACAGTTAATATTCAACTTTGTCTTCCCCTTACCTCACTCGCTGCTAAGCACCCCAGATGCTCTTTACCACTGGCTGGTGGACAGCAGATTCTTGCCTGGCTCTGTTCACATTACTCCTTTTGCTATAATTGTTCTCATGGCTTTTGCTGCTTGAATCTACCTCCTGAAGTTCAGGGACCATCTTATGTACATCTTCTTCTACTAGGCCTTGTCTGAAAACTCCTGTAAGATTTGGTAATAGTAATTACAGTTGGACAGCACTTTACAGGCAATCTTCATTTGCTCCTTGCAGCCATCCTGTGAGGTAAGTCACCTTGTCCCTATTTTATAGGTGAGAAAACTGAAACAGAAAGCCTGGTGACTGCCTAAGACTGTGGCTAACAGAGCCAGAGCTTCTGATTCTTCTTCCAGATGTAGGGGCCCTCACAGCTCCACCTGCTGCAGCTTTACTACTCCGCACACACACCACCTTACATGGCTGTTTTCTCTGTACCCATCTACATTCTCCATTCTTTCAAAATGTTTTCTGGGTAGGGATCATATCTTGCTCATCACTGTATGCCTCACAACACTTCTTATAAAGGTTTACTCATAGCTATCTTCAATGTGTGTTGATTGACTGTATAAATCCTATGCACTCAGTGTATGTTTGTGTGTGTGTGGTATGTGTGTGTCTGGTGTGGTATGTGTGGTTTGTGTGTTTGTGTGTATGTGGCATGTGTGCAATATGCGGTGTGTGTGTAGGGTGTGGTGTGTGCATGGTAGGGTGTATGTAGGGTGTCATTGTGTGATATGTGTCTGGTTTGGTATGTATAATGTATCTGTGATGTGAGGTATGTGTGCCTGTGTATATAGGATGTATGTGATTTGTGCATGTGTGTACTCTATGTATTTGTGGTAGGTGTGTGGTATGTGAAAGTAGTCTGATTTGTGTTCATCTGTGTATGTGGTTGTGTGGTTTGTGTGTGTATGTGTGTTTGTGGTGTATATATGGTGTGTGTGATGTATGTGTTGTATATGTGTGCATGTGTATGTATGGTGTGTGTGATTATGTGTGTGTGATGTGTGCTGTGCTTGTGATATAGTTTGTGTATGTGTGTGATGTGTGGTGTGCATGTGATGTGGTGTGTGTATGTGTGATGTGTGTTATGTGTGTGTGATGTACGTGTATATGATGCGTGTGGTGTGTGTGAGACATATGTGTGATGTGTGGGACATATGATATATGTTAGGTGTGTGCGTGATGTGTGGGGGGTGTATGGCATGTGAGGGATGTGTGTGTGGTGTGTGTGAATGAGAGATGGTGTGTGTGTGTGATACACGTGATTTGTGTGATGTGTGTGGTATGTGTACAGGGAGCAGGGCCAGAAGGCAGGGTAGGGGTATGCCAAGCCCAGGGCCTGTGTCAGAGCTCACAAAACCTGTGTCACCTCTGTGTTCACTGTGTACTCTATGGACAATTCATAAGCTCTTCTTCCTTTCTCCCCTCTACCTTTTTTTTCTTAATAATGCCTGCACCCTGTGGCCTCTCCTTATCTCTTCTTCATCACCAGCCCCTCCTTTCTGCCTCCTTTGTAACCTGTTTGAATGAGAACCAAGCCCTTGACAGACTAAAAGTATCTGCTTTTTAAGCATCATGACACCATAGCTTGTTAACAGCAACAAAGCAGCTTAGTCAAAAGCTCCGGGAAGAAAAAAATGTGTGGAGGAAAGCATGCGTGTACTTGCAAACATACCATCTTACAAGGGCCCATGCCCTCCCACTTGGTAAGCCAGTCCATTTTCCCAAGAACAACAAAATTCTACTGCAGTATCAGTGAAATGGGACCCAGCTGATGAAGTGGTTTCCATGGAAATGCTATCACATGCTTGGCAAAAGCAGCCTGTTTTGTGCAAGAAAGAGATGGGAAATAGTGGCCTAAATCACAAGTGGTCTGACTCAACTCTGAATTCACCTCTTGTCACATATATTCCTTAGCTGGGTACAGGCCAGAGTTTGGGACCCAGGGCCTGTCCTTAGACTGCTCCCCATGAGAGGACTTGGCAGGCCCACAAAGCCCCCTCAGCCACAGCCATTCATTTCCTCCTGGCTGCTGTGACCTATGTCCTGAGCATCCTGAGGGTATGCATTGTTCTTGGGCTTTGTTGCCATTTGCTCTATTTGTTGGGTATTTGCCAGACACTATAATAAGTGCGTGTGATGATCATAGGTATAAAGCAGGTGTTATTGGGTCCTTCTTTAAGTCAAAAACACTCAAAGTCATTAAATTGCTTGGCCAAAGCTTCCTAGCTAATATGTTGAACAGGCAGGGGTCAAGCCCAGGGCTACATTTGTCAGTGGCTATGCCCCAGACCTCAGAGCCTTGAAGAGCATCTGGTCATATATGTGCAAAGAAAAGAACGGGGGTGGAGGGAAGGAGGGAAGCAAGGAAGGAAGGAAGGAGGGAGGAAGGGTGGGAAGGAGGAGGATATTGCATATGAAGCATGCTAGTTTTTCAGTCTTGAGGCAGCAGTATGGCCATATGGCCATCCTGGGCAGGGGGAGCTCCCTGCTAATTAATTGACAATAGGGGTTCAAGGTCCTAATCCCTGCCCCTTTCACCCTTACTCCTCTATGCTGTTTTTGCAAGGATGAGCCACTTACTCTGGGTGGCTGAATTCTGACTACTCAAGTCTTCTTCTGGAGGAGCTTCTTCCACAGTTGGAGTATCTTTTTCCTATAAACTTCTCAACACAGATACTCTGGACTCTTGGCAGCTGGCCATTCATAGCCCAGCTGCCATCTCTGGCTCTGGCCTTGCCCCAGTCCAGAATGAAGATATTTCTGAATGGTTTAGGAGCTACCTAATTCTAGAAGAAGTGAATTGGCCTTTAAAGTAGCCAGGCAAGTAGGGCCAGTGTGGAGAGATGCTTTCTGAAACTCTCTGAGACTGTCATCTCTTTCTAGGTAAGAGAAGGGCAGGGGTGTGAAGAAAATGTGCACTTGTCTGAATGTTAACTAGAATTTGTTTTTCCTCTTTTCCCGATCCATGAAGGGGGATGAAAGAGCACTCTTTGTTCCTCATGGAACCACGGCTAGGGTCTCTGTCTGAAGTGCCTGACAAGTAGAGAACTTTCTCCTGATTCTCCCGTGGCTTTTCTCTTGTTCCCTCTTTGGACTTCTCACCCATGGCTTGTTCTTCTTTCCCAGAATGTGAGGGAGGGGTTTGAGGGCAATAGCAGAGACATATATAGGGCCTAGGGCTGGATGAGCAAGTTACCTGCTGTTATAGTTAAATGGTGCTACATAACAAATTACCTCCAAACTTCATGCTTTTCAGACAACACTATGTTATTATATGTCATGATTTTGTCAGTCAGACAGTGGGGCAGAACCTCATTAGGTGATTGTTCTGATCACGTGGCTTTGACAGAGGTCTCCTGGAGGGACTCACATGGAGGAAGGCCTGGCCCGGAGGGTCCAAAGTGGCTTTTTGGCATGTCTGACTCTATGCTGAGGATGCAAAGCTGGGCTCCATGGACTCTCAGTCTGAGAAAGTGCAGCTATTGTTACGTGGCTTGGGCTTCTCGGAGCATGGTGTTTAGGTTCCCAGAGAGAGTGTCCCCAGAGGAAACATTTTCAGAGCAAGCACTGTAACAGAAAGTGGAAGCTAATAGTTCTTTAAAGTCTGGGAAGAGGGGAGATTGTGCGATAATTTGCAGCCATCTTTAAATTCACCATACCTGCATTTTTGAGACAGTAGCAGAAAAAGTGGCTCAACACAGAATGTGATCCCACAGTTAGACCGAGTCATGGACTCCTTTTTCTTTAGAACCAGTTGCTTTTTCAGTCCTGAAAGGGCCAAAGGGGAAAGACTGAGCCTTGCTAATATTTCACATTGTAACATGCAAGCCACAGTTTTAGGTGTCTGCCTTGTGCAAGGCACCGTATGAGACACTTGGGCGATAGAATCAAGTCCTTGTCCTAAGGACCCTGACAATCAGCTGTGACAATTGACTAAACTTTAGGATGGACTGAAAAATAGGTTGATGTAGATCCATGTTTTTCTAATTATCCTAAGGCCACGATCTTACCTCCAACTAGAGACCTTGGGTTCCAAATTCCTGCATCTGGCTCACATTGTATCTTCAAGGACAGATTCTTTGGAAAGCCCACCATTAACTCAAGGCCATTCTCCAACACGTGGCATAACTTCCCCATGCCACGGCCCTGTGTTCCTCTTTGTGCCCAGTAACGTTAGTCTTCCATGGCCTTGCCCTCTGTCCTCCTTCTGCTTCCCTATCACACAGCTTTTTGTATAGCAACAGGGCCCCTCTGGACTTGACTGTTCCATCTAGGTGCCTGGTCCATTTTACTCCCTGTGAGAGAGGAAATATCCTTCTCTAGAGCCTGGACGTTGGGAGTGGGAAGGGTCGAGTACACGCTGGGCCTCTGCTCCCCTGGATGGCATGTTGTATCTTAACACTTTGGGCACACCCCATGGGCTAAGTGGGCTGGGGTGTCACAGTCCACAGTGTCAAAGAGGGAAAAGATTATTGTGCTGTGGGGACCAAATGAGAAGTATTTCCATATCTTAGAGGACATTACTTCAGCTTTTCTATTACTTTATCTCTGGTAATGGTTATTTCTTCAAAGAAACATGTGTTTGGGAAGAAATAGAGTTGTAAGTGAAGAGAACATTGTGACTGGACTTCTGTGAGAGAGCAATAGCTGTATACCCCAGGAACAAATAGTGTCCCATGTGAGAGGGACAAGTTGGGGGGAGGGAAGTGGGGGCACTGTGCTCTGCAGAGGAGTAGCTGTGACATCTGGGGAGAGTGATTGAGTAAAGCCAGCATCATAGGCCCATGTGGCTTCATTTTTAGGCCAGAACTGGCCTGGGCCTTTCTTTAAGGTTTCATTTGCCTACCGTCATCCTCCCTAGTTGATAGATATTTTTTTTTAAAGTGCCAGGACTCTGCAGTTCTCTAAATGCTGAAATAAAAATAGTCTTCCATTCTCACTTCTTTCCTTGGAGATGTGCCCAACCCCTTCTCATCCCCCACCCCCGAAAGAAAATCCAGGATGCAAAGCTAGCCATATTTCCTATAGGACATATGGCTTTTTACCAAGTGCTGAGAGAAGGTAGTGTTGTGATGGTTCCAAATAAACATCCAATAAACTTGATGGCCTCAGAGGCCCAGAGGAAGCAGAGTCCCCACAGAGGACAGGTGTCTCCCCGTCTACACAGTGTCCTGGTAATGGACATAGTTGCATCATAAGGACAGGCCTTGACCACATATTGCCAAATTTCTGCCCAGGGCAGTTTTAGTTCACTGGCCCCGACCCAAGTGCGCTCATTTTTTTTTCCTTGTTAAGTTAGTAAACCAGGCTTCATGGAGGTTATATTTGGGATGTATAAGGACTGAGGTCCATGTTTGCAAAATGAACAGGTCTCTCTGGTCTTTCCAACCTGTGTTGCTTCTCCTTCCAGAACAGTCTGACTTTCTAGGAGAGCTGGGGCTCAAGGTGGCTGCCATGTTCAGTACCTTTGGAAGTGCTCCTGTCCAGGTGAGAGAGACAGGGGTAGGGTCATGGTCACAGAGATGACAGATGAAATGGCTTGAACAAGGAAGGGAAGGATGAAAACAGAGCATGGCTGAGGGACGGCTCATAGGGGAAAGGCAAGAGAGACCACATGGGAGAGACATGAAAGCAGAGGGTAGGTGGGGAAGGAGGGTGAAGGCAGATAGAAGTGAGTGTCTCAGTGAGACAGCAGAGCCAAACAGAAGGTAAGAAGAAGAATATTTTTGGGGAGATCGAGTCTACAAATGGAAGGAAGGCAGCAAAAGCAGAGGGAGTTTGTCTGACCACCTGAGCACAAAGGCCAACTGCCTTTGCTGTTGCAGAAGGGTCCAGGTTGTCCTGTTCCCAATGGCCCACATTTCCATCCACTCAGAAACAACATGGCTGAGTTGGACGGTCAGCATAAAAAAAGGTGGACTTTTCCCTCCTTGCTGCTCCTGAGCCAGCTGCACCAGGCTTCTAGGACAATATACTTAGCAATTCTGTGATGTGTTGGCTCTCACCAATGCTGTCCTCAGGGCCTGGGCTCAGGGAAGAGAAAGAAAGCCTAGGAGCAAGGCTGCAGGGCCAGAGAAAGGAGGCCGACTGATCATTAGGTGCACTAGGAGTGCACTGGGAGACAATGGGGTTCCAGCATTGGTCATAGATACACCAGGGACAAGGCTTGTCAGCACTAAAGGACACAGGACAGAAGTCCAGTCTCCTTTAGCCCCTGCATCTTTGATTGGCTATCACAGTGTGCCCCCTTGTTTCCTGAGGAACTCCACAGTCTGGGAATGTGGAGTGACATGGACCTTCCAGTTGAGGAGTCTCTAAAGGTCCAACCTTTGCTTCCATGTACTTCCTGGGCTCCAGTGTTGGGGAGGACAGGAGCTCTGGGAAAAGGTGTGTAGGCAGCTGGTTACTGACAAGGCCACTTCATTCCCAACTGTTAGAGTCACAAAATCATGGCTATTGGAAGTGAAAGGACTCTTAAGGGTCAACTTGCCTGGATTTAGAGTCAGAAGATCGGTGTTAAAATTTAATTTCTGCCTCTCTAGTAGGATGACTTTGGTCATATCATAGGCCTCTCTGAGTTTGTGTCTTCACCTAGAAAGTGGGAGACAGTGCTCCCCTGCAGACACATTTGAGTGCTTGAGCTGATGCACATCCAAATCAGCTGAGACTCCTGACACAGTGGTGCTTCATGTATTGGGTCACACTGCCCCAAACAGGAAAACAAAAAACAAAAGATGAAAATGTGGTCAGATGATTGTTATGATGATCTATCAGCTCAGCTCAGTCAGGAGGAAACAACTCCTTCATCAAGAAGCGTTATTCTCGATTAACCTGTTTTCTATGCAGCCCTGACAAGCACATCCCTGCTCATAGTCTGAGCCCAATGGGGCTCCTTTTGTCCTAAAGGAGACCCCAGTGGTGGAGAGTGAGGAGCCCTTGGCCATGAAGGTAGTCCTTCAGGAAGGCTCCTGCTGTAGGGGTGGAAGAGTGATACCCTCCAACAGGAGACCTCTGTGCTGCCTTCCAGAGAGTGACTTGACAATTGACCCAATGGGATCAACAGAAATTAGTGGATTAAGAGAAGTGGTGTCAGCCCCACAGTTTCATTATGTTGTAGGTGATCATGCCACCTCCAGATGCCAGAGGGTAATTCCCAAAATAATGCAAGTCATTCTCAGGGAAATCACATGCATCTTCCTTTCTCTGAGCTGACTCCTGGCACCCACCCCCAACCTAGTGCAGAACAGACTCCATTCAGGGAGCATCTTAGTCCAGAAGTGCAGGGAGCCCCACTCAGGGCAGGTTCTTCACTTCTTCAGCCACTACCCAGTCTTTAGTGAAGACCCTTTGAGCCACAGCTCCTTTAGTCCAGGAGAATGAGGACTTCTTGAGTTCATAGCTGTTCCAGGACAAAGTTGTTTTTTTTTGTTTTTTATTTTTAAGATTTTATTTATTTACCTTTTGGGGGGGAGGGGCTGAGGAAGAGGGAGAGAATCTCCAGCAGACTTTGCACCAAGTGCAGAGCCCAATGTGGGGATGGATCTCACGACCCTGAGATAAATGACCCGAGCAGAAACCAAGAGTCTGCCACTTAATTGAAGTATACACCTGAACCACCCAGGTGCCCCATGTTCCAGGAAAATTTTTGGTTTAAGTGCCTGGAACCCCTGGAACCCAAAACAAGATGACAGCTTAGGTAAAAGTTCTTATTTATTACCTTAAGTAACCAAATGCCAGTAAAGATTGGGGTGGACTGAGCTTTAAGGCATAACTGGATCCAAAACTTGAATGCCAGTAGGACCTTTGGTGCCTTTCAGATGTGCTCCTGAAAGTTGGTGTGTTCTCAGACAGACACTTCTCATTCAGCTGAACACAGGCTCCCTGGCATCTCTCAGGCTCACTGAGTCACTTTGCTGTCAAGAAAAAAAATGAGACCAGCTCTCCTATGTCTCAAAAACATTTAGGACATATCTAGAAGTTCTCAGCTTGGGTGGGGCTGTGGGCCTGCCCTATACAGAAGCTCTAATCAATCCACATGTCTGGGGGGTCATGAGGAGGATGTCTCAAAGTCACCTCAAACTCAGCATGTCATAAACTGAATTCTGACCCCACCTCCCCAATACCTTTGCTCTGTACTTTAGCAGGGCCAATGATATCAGTGGGCCAATGATATCAATGATATTAGCGGGCCATCCAGTAACAGCAGCCAGAAACTTGAAGTTCACCCTTGCCTCCTCCTTCACTGCTATCCATCCCCTCACCAGGTCCTTTAATTCTTTACCTTCTCTAAACTCATCTGTTTCTTAGCATCTCCACTACAATCATAGTCCAAGTGAGGGCAGTCTTCTGCCTGAGCTGGAGAAGCTGCCTTTGAGAACTAATGGCCAGCATCTCTGCTTGTAGGAGAAGGGCCATGTTCCCCCTATACCAGTTTCCTATAGCTGCTGTAACACATCACCCCAAATGGAGTGGCTTTAAACAGCACGAATTATATGACAGTTTTGTAATCAGAAGTCCGACGTGGGTCTGTCTCACTGGGTTACAACTGCAGTATTAGTAGGGCTGTGTTCCATTCTGGAGGCTCTGGGGGTGAATCCAACTCTTTGCTCATTCAAGTTGTTAGCGGAAGTCAACTCCTTGTTGTAGGACTGAGGTGCCCATTCCCTTACTGACTGTCAGCTGAGAGTCATTCTTAGCTCCTAGGGCCCACAACATACCTTGGTTTGTGGCCCCTTGTGCCCCTTCAAAGCCAGAAGTGGCAAGTTGAGTCCCTCTCATGCCTCCAGTCTTTCCTGCCCTTTCTTCCACTGTTGCATCTGCCTGACCCAGACTTCTGCCTTTCTCTTCCACTTCCATGTGATAATGTTGGGCCCACCCATGTGGATAATCTAGGATAATTCCCCATCTCAAGTTCTTTAGCAGTAATTGTATCTGCAATGTCCCATTGCCATCTAAAGCATATTCACAGTTCTGGGCACTAGGGTGTGGACATCTTTGGGGGCCATTATTCTGTCTACCATACCCACTTTGCTTGAAATATTTCACTGGTTCACTTTTGTTCCCATGACAAAGAAATGCATCTATCAAGTGTCTTGAGGGACACCAAGAAATTCATTGCAATTGTGTCCCCTGTGAATTTCAACACCAGGGCAGCAGGGAAGGTCCAGGACTGCTCTATTCTTCTGGGTTTGGGCCCAGGACTGTGTTCAGGAGGTGGTAGTGCCTTCATGACTATGGGCATCTGACCTCCTGATCAAGAAAACATAGTGATTTTTATTTTATTTTTTTAAAGATTTATTTATATATTTTAGAAAGATGGGGGAGAGAAAGAGCATGTGCACAAACAGGACGGGCAGAGGGAGAGGGACAGAAAATCTCAAGCCAACTCCGTGCTTAGTGCAGAGCCTGACACAGGGTTTAATCCCATGACCCTGAGATGGGTCTGAGACCCCGAGACCTGAGCCAAGACCAAGAGTGGGCACTTAATTGACTGTGACACCCAGGCACCCCCAAAACATAGTGATTTTCAAATTAGGCTACCCCATGCACAGCACAAACAATGGATATTCAGAGATACAAGCCCATATCCTAGAGAGCACTAAGCATCCACAGGAAAAGCAGAGGAACTGTGGGCCTAGAAGGGACTAGGCATGACACACACATTTGTGCACAGGGCTGGAAGGGAGGGTATGACAAGGGTTCAGGGATGCTGGGAAACCCTGTGTGAAACCCCAGCCCCTCAAACTGCCTTTAATGATGCTAAAGTCTCTGCTGAGGAGATACTGCTTGAATCTTCAACAAGTCATTGCTAGAGGTGGCTTACTGTGTGTGCTCTAAATGGAAATTGCCTGGATTAAATCCTGGCTCTGCCTCTCTCTAGCTGAGGGCTTTGGGCAATGACTTAACCTGTCTGTCCCTCAGTTTCCTCATCTATAAGAAGACCATTGTGAGAGTCAATGAGTAGATGGTTGAGAAGAGCATGTGGAACAGAGTGAGCCTTGTTTAAATCTATATTATTATTGCCTATGTGACACTATGGAGGAAAAAAATCTACCTTGAAGGCAGTGGTGGATATTAGAGAATTTGAGGTTAGACAGACCTAGATTTAGATATCAGCCTCAAAATTTGCCACCCATGAAAGCATGGGAAAATTTTCTTCTGAGTATTTACACCTATCAAATGTGGATAATTTTAGGGAGCTCAGATATGACCTGTTAAAAAAACTATTTAGTATACTGTATGGAACATATTGGGGCACTCCATAAATAGCAACTCTTCTACTTCTACTTCTACTTCTACTTCTACTTCTACTAGCCACAAATCCTACTCCTAAGGAGCCTCAGCCTAGAAGGGAAGAACTTAATGAAAGTTAACCACAAAGTAGAAATTCCAAGTGTCCCAAGATGAGAGATCTTCAGTTCTAAGGCTAACTCAGTAGGGAGAATCAGCTGCCACTGGGAAGATGAGCCCATGTTCTCCTCAGAGATGGGTGGATTAAGTTTCTATTCACTTAGACAGTGAGTACACGGTCAAGCTTGGCAAGTGCATGGCACTTACATTGCCATGTCCATCCAGGGCCCCCAGTGACCCTCAACACCCCTCACAGCCATGTTTTCTGACTCGACAGAGCCACTCAAGTTCATTCCACTCCTTCCTCCAGACAGTACCTACTAATCACTTGGGGCTGGAGCCCAGAATAAAACTAAGGGTTTTTTTTTGTTGTTGTTGTTGCTGTTGTTTTGTTTGTTTTGTTTTGTTTTGTTTTGTTTTTTTCCCCCTTTGAGTTAAATGTGAAAATGCATCCAAGAAGCATTCCAGGTGGAAACACACAGTTGTGCTCCCAGGTGTGAGAAGTTGACTATGGGGAGACCCACTGATGTTATTGGCCTGGAATGAACAACATGAGAAGGTTGCAGCAGGATGTTAGTTGAGGAGAAGAGATAATAATAACATATAATTATAGATAATATTGACTTTGCATTTACTGCACTCTAGCACTAACTTAGGTGCTTCATATGTAATGCTTCTTCAATTCTAACAACTTTATGAGATGCGTCCTATAATAGTTCCTGTTTCATAGATGGGAACATAGGGCACAGAAAAGTTAAAAAAATCTGCTCAGAATGGTTGGCTAGTATATCTGGGATTCAGCCCTGAGCAGTATTGTTTCAGAGCCTACTTCTTCACCCCTTGCCCCAGACTGCATGTAGATTGGGGAAGATCATGGAAGACCCTGAATAATGGAACTTACAAGGAACAGGGACTCAGTCATAAAATAATTTTGAAGGGAGGTGATCTGGTCAGAACCAGGTGATCTGGTCTCCAGATATCAGTGCATGAATAAATCAGATGGGTTTGAAGATAAGGAAACCTTCCTACATAGGAGGAGGATGCCCAGCAAAGGACAGGGAAGGAGGGTTGGGCTGTGTGCGTATAGTGGGAGCATGAGGCAATATTTGATAGCTGTGGGTGAGCTTCAAGCTAAGAGTCCCACTAGCTAATTACCAGGCCAGAGTTTGGATAAAGCATTGGGATGATCAACTTCTGGAGCCGTAAGAGCTCAACATGGGAGACTAAGTTGGTTAGAAGTCAGGACATTGAAATCCTTTATCAGGGAAGGAGAGAAAATACAGATGTGAAATTTATCTACAGTGTCTTCTTTCAAATATAAATACATTTTTGTGAGCTTTATGTGAAAAATATCATGAGGAAATTTGGTAAACACAGGGGAAGTGCAACAGTAGTGTTCTAGGGTAGCAGAGTATCCATGAAATTTGTGATGATGCACTTCTCAGCATCATTTCCCCTCTGCTGATGGTCACTCTGGACAAAACCAGAGTTTGGGCTGGTTGCATCATCAAGACCATGTCAGTCGGAGTATCATAAGGCAGAGAAACACTTGAGGTCACATGTCCAGCCTTCATTTTGTGGGAAGAAGAATTTCAATGTATCCTTCCCAGAGAGGAGATTTCTTCTTTAATAAAAGTATAAATAAAGCATAAATAATGTTTTCCTGTGGTAGCTGATGCCAAGTATCAAATGACAACCATTAATGCAGATATTAAGATCTTATAGGTTAATGAAGTCATGCAGGAGGCTTTGTGGAGGAGGTGGGATCAAGCTGGGGTGGGAGGAGGTTAGGACTTAGCTAAATGACAGGGACATCATTGATAAGAGATTTACATGATTATGTGAAGGCAGAAACACAAAGAAAAAAAAATTTCTCATTTAGTGCTCTGAATATATCATGCCAATTCTTTCTGGCCTGCCAGGTCTCTGTGGATAAGTCTGTAGCCAATCTAATGTTTCTACCATTGTAGGTTACAGATCTCTTCTCCCAAGTTGCTTTCAGGATTTTCTCTTTGTCTGTGAGACTCATAAGTTTTACTATTAGATGTCAGGATGTTGACCTATTTTTATTGATTTTGAGAGGGGTTCTCTGTGCCTCCTGGATTTTGATGCTTGTTTCCGTCCCCAAATTAAGGAAGTTCTCTGTTACAATTTGCTCCAATGTGCCTTCTTCCCCTATCTCTCTTTCTTCTTCTTCTGGGATCCCAATTATTCTAATATTGTTTTGTCTTATGGTATCACTTATCTCTTGAATTCTGCCCTCATGACCCAGTAGTTGTTTATCTCTTTTTCTCAGCTTCTTTATTTTCCATCATTTGGTCTTCTATATCACTAATTCTCTCTTCTGCCTCATTCATCCTAGCAGTTAGAGCCTCTATTTTTCATTGCACCTCATTAATAGCCTTTTTGATTTTGACTTGATTAGATATTAGTTCTTTTATTTCTCCAGAAAGGGTTTCTCTAATATCTTCCATGCTTTTTTCAAGCCCAGCTAGTATCTTTAAAATCCTCATTCTGAACTCTAGTGCCGACATCTTACTAATGTCCGTATTGATTAGGTCCCCAGCAGTTGGTACTGCCTCTTGTTCTTTTTTTTTCAGGTGATTTTATTTGTCTTGTCATTTTGTCCAGAGGAGAATAGATGAATGATAAATCAAAATGCTAATTTTGTATATTTTTCTGGGGTAACAACGACCCCAGAAAAATATACACTAAACAAATCGGAAGAGACCTGAAACCAGGGGGAAAGAAAGGGAAAGAAAGAAAAAAGAAAGAGAAAAAGAAAAAGACTTAAAAAAAATCAGAGTATGATCAAAATATAATCAGGCTGGTGCATAGATCAGTGCCACACACTAGATTTTGGCCTATTTTGGTTTGTTAAAAGAAAGTGTCTTCCAAAATTTTAAAGAAAGAGAAGCTTATATATGTACATAAATAAGGGTAAATATGATGAAGGGATGGAATATGACTGTGACAATGAAAATTATAAAAGATTTTATAAAAGGAATTGATAAGAAGTTGGTTGAAAAAAGAAAGAAGAGAATTAAAAAAAAAAAAGGCGAGAATGTGATCAGGCAGGAGACTAGAACAAAGCTGTACACTTGGGATTTAGGGTATATTTTGGTCTACTAGAAGAAATTGTATCCCAAAATTTTAAAGAGAGAACAACTTATATATATATACCAAAAATAAGGTTAACTACTATGAAGGGATAGAATATGACTCTGAAAATGAAAAATAAAAAAGATTTTTTAAAAAGGGATTGATAAGATGTTGGTCGAAAAAGGGAAAAAAAGAAAAATTGAAAAAAAAGAAGAAGAAAACGAAAATTAAAAAAAGTAACTTCAAAAGACTAAAGAATCATGGGAAAAAAGCCATGAATTCTATGTTCAGTATTCCCCTAGTGCTGGAGTTCGGCCGTTCTCATGGATTGGTAAACTTGGTCTTGGTTGGCTGTTCTTGTTGATCTTCTGGGGGAGGGGCCTGTTGCAGTGGTTCTCAAATGTCTTTGCTGGAGGCGGAATTGCCCCGCCCTTGCGGCGTCTGGGCTAAGTTATCTGCTTGGGTTTGATCTTGGGAGCTTTTGTTCCCTGCAAGCTTTCTGTATAGCTTTGGAGGATGAGAGTGAAAATGGCGGCTTTCCAATCTCTGCCCCCGAGGAGCGGATAACTCGGGGCCCCACTCCTCAGTGAGCCTCCAGAGAAAAGCAGTCAATCCCTCCCATCTCCCCAGTCTCGGCCACACTCTGTGCTCACCCGGCCTGTGACTGAGCGTTTCTATCTCTGGCACCCGACCCCGTGTGGAGTCTCCAAACCCAGCAGATCCCTGTGGTGCGCTCCTGCGCTGCTCCTCCTGGGGGAGGAAGGGGAGTCTCCCTGGATCTGCCACTTGTTGGGTCCCTGCTGGAAGGGCAGTGGCCTGACTATGCCGCGGACCACAGTTTATGGCAACCCCAAGCTGAGAGTCCACTCCTCGGCTCCGTCTCTGCAGCCAGCTTCCCTGTTCTGATACCTGGGTGCTCTGCCGCACTCAGGCACCTCCAGTCTTTCTGTGACCCCAAGGGTCCTGAGACCACACTGTCCTGCGACGTTTCCACCCCCAGCTTAGCCACTGGAGCGACGTCCCTCAGCAGAACCAACTTCTAAAAGTTCCGATGATTTTGTGCTCTGCTGCTCTATCACTTGCCAGTAGCAGCTGAGGGAGGCTCCCTCTCCCTGTGGTCTATCTTCCCGAGTATCACCTCAAATTCACTTTTCTGCACGTCCTACCTTCCAGAAAGTGGTTGCTTTTCTGTTCAGAGAGTTACTGCTATTCTTTTCTTCGATCTCCTGTTGAGTTTGTAGCTGTTCAGAATGGTTTCATCCTATCTAGCTGAATTCCTGGACCAGACAAAATTTAGGTCTCCTGCTCCTCCGCCATCTTGCTCCTCCAATACACTGGTCAATTCTTACGGGCCCCTTGTGGCTTCCTCATGGAATGTCCTGTGGTCTCCTTTATAACATCAGCATAATTAATCTAAATGCTTTGAAGGTACTTGTATGTATTTCTGTCTCTTCAATTAGACCATAAATTCCTTAAGGACAGTGATGGTGTCTTATTCACTTTTCTGTTTTCAGAACCAAGCCTCGTTCTTGGCACCTAATAAGCACACAATCAATGTTGATCTCATCTATTTAAGCTGATTCTAGGGAGGTGTCCAAAACTACAGATAAGACAGAGCATTTGTCAGTAAGGTGCATACACTGGTGCAGAAAGCAGAGCTTTCTCCAAGGTGAACAAATGACAGCAACTTCCCTCTAAGGACTTTGGGAACCCAGGATTATAGGAGGGTGGACCAGTTGTCTTGTAAATGTACCTTCAAGTTCTTGATGTGGCAGAGATTGATTAACTGTTCACCAAAGTGATTCCTTAACCTTTCAGACACAAAGCAAAATCCCATCCTCCTTTGCAATTACCTATGGAGATGTGGCAGTCTTGGCTAGTAGAATATGAGCAGAAAAAGAATTGGCTTGAGCAATTGTGGAGGCTTGGGGAGTCCAAAATCTAAGAGGAGAGGCTGGCCGACTAGAAACTCAGGAAAGACTAATGTCACAGCTCGAGTCCAAAAGCCTCTGCTGCAGAATTCCCTCTTGTTTGGAGGCATTTAGTGTTTGTTCTACTCATGCCATCAACTGATCAGATGAGGCCCACCCACATGGTACATAATCTGCTTTACTCCAAGTCCATTGATTTAAATTTTAATCTCATCCAAAAAACACTTTACAGAAACATCCAGAGTAATGTTTGACCAAATATCTGGGCACTGTGGCCCAGTCAAATTAACACATAAAATTAACCATCACAAATCCATTGCTTATCAACTTGGCACATATGCATATCCTTAAACTAAACATAATCTCCAGATAAACACAATAACCAAGTAATAACTCTGCCTAAAATGATATAACTACTGTGTGTATAAGCAAAACACTAGCTCTCTCCCTAGAAGAGAATGCAAAGTCTTTGGGTGATTTTCACTCTTCTCCTTGATACTCCATAACTAATAGCACAATTAGTGTTTAAAAATAAAATTAACAACTCTTAAATACAAGTCAATATATCTTATGTTACATGATAAAGAGATAAGAGAGAAAAGAAAAGAGGTATTGTACACATACACCCATATTTATTACAAATAAAGGAAGAAATACTCGTGACAATTGCAGTCTTTGTTTCTGTAACTGGTCACCTGGTGGTAGTTGGTATTTATAACTATCTTCCACTACCCATTCCATATTCCCTTTGTCTTCAGCAAGCACTTCAGATGGTTGTGGTTCTTTACCTGATGGGATGACCCACACTAACATTTTTGAAGTGTCTGGACCATTAGCAGTCTTACCTGAGTCGAGTTGTAGTTTTTAATTGACCTTAATCACAGGGCATGGTGATACTAAGAGATGCCCTAAAGGATCTCCTATATTCCAGACATACTCTTCCTTACCTAAAGTAGCAGTCCAAATTTCCCTTGGTAGTCAGGAAGAGTCACTCAAACCTACAACGTAAGTCCCTTCTTTGTCTATTGATTCAGAGGCATGAAGAGTCCAGAGTGGCAGGTGGCAGTCTTAACTTCCAGTTCAATTGAATCATCATTGTGTCTTCTGGTGGAAGCATTCCTCCGTTTGGAACTAAGACCCCTACGCCAATAGGAAATAAGATTGTGGGGACAAGAAGCAAAAATTTTGCAGGTGGGTCACTAGTGGTAATAGTGATTAGTGTCAGTCCCATTTTTATCCCCTGACTCCTGGACTTTAAACATAAGAAAGTGTGCATTTTAATTTTAATTGACCTTAATCATAGGACACGGTGAAACTAAAAAAGGTTTCTTTTCCCTTTCTCTCTTCTGCCAGCTGAAAGGAGATCATGAGGCCACAGAGGTGTCATAGGAAGTAAGGAGCATGGGTCGAGAAAGGATGACAAAGAAGACATCCCACAATCCAGAAGCACCCAAATGGATATTTTGAGAATGTTATTGGCAGAAAAATAACCCCCTTGAGATATCCACATCCTAATCCCCAACACCTGTGGACATGTTACCATCTGGCAAAAGGGAGTTTGCTGATGTGATTAAGTTAAAGATCTTGAGATGGGAAGAATATTCTGGATTGTCCAATGGCCCACCATAATTGTAAGGATCCTTCCAAAGGAAAGAGGGATGCGGGAGGCTGAGAGTCAGAGGAGAGGATGTAAGCCGTGAAGCAGAAGTGGAGTGAGGCAATGACTGGCTTTGAAAGTGGAGGAAGGGGCCATGAACCAATGAATACTGGCAGCATCTAGAAGTTGGACAAGGCCAGGAAATGGATTTTCCCCAGATCCCCCGGAGGAATGCAGCCCTGAGGACACCTAGATTTAACCCCATTGAGGCCTATGTCAGATTTCTGTCCTCCGTAACTATGATAATTGGTGTTTTAAACTAACTTTAACATTTTGTTACAGCAGCAATAGGAAACTGACACAGTACATGATTAATAAATTGTATTAAACCATTGATATGTTGGAGCTATTTGATTAAGCAGTTAAGCTAATGTAAACAAAATACTCAGTAAGAAATACAGTTCCCACATTTGGACAGTGAGATTGAAAAGCATTACACTCACTTTCTCCTCTTGAGACCAACTGCCCTTTTAGATCAGCCTCTAGACCTGCCTTACTCTTGAGTCCCTGGTTCCCATTCTCTGCTCTTGGGTGCACACATGGCTTAGCAGACCCTCGGTGTGGCATTTCAGCAGCAATGTCTCACTTAATACTCATGCTAGAAACAAGCAAGTTGGAAGGTGTCAAAGCTGAATTTGTCTAATGCTTTAATTGGCACTTATTCTAGACGGTTCATTTAGAAGTCCCCAGCTTCTGCCAGATGTACAATCAAGCTGACCTGACAAGAGAATCTGTGCTATGACAGAGCGATGTGCTAATTAAAGGACTCCTGCTCTCCCCAGCTCCGAATTAATGTGTTTATGTCACTTAGATGTCACTTCTGGAAACTTCTGTCCCAGGACCTAGTAGATGATCAATAAACACTTGTTGAGTGAATGAATGGCTCAGTGGAGAATCTGAGAAGCTGGAAGAGCCAGATTTCACTTGGTTTAAGACACATCCAGGATCTGAAAGAACTTCTGCCCTGGAGAGCCAGGTGATGTTTCACAGGTTCCCAGTATGCCAGGGTGTAGCTTAAGGTGGCTAGGGAAGTTTTATAACAAGGAATCAGAAAGCAGTCTGGATGTTCTATGTGCCACCAACATGTCAGAAGGGATGGAAGCCCAGTGTATGTCCTCTGCTGGTGTCATGCCTTCCCAAACATTGAGGAGAAGAGCCCTAGTAAGGCCAGGTGCTCTCAGGAGTCCCTGTTCCCTGCAAGTGATGTGTGAATGGCAGGTAGTAACATGGGTATCAGTCAGACAGACCTGGAATGCAAATCCCACTCCAACCATCACTTACAAGCTGTATAATTCCAAGCAAGCTGCCTAGCTTCTCCAAGCTCCAGTTTCCTCATATGTAAAATGAGGTTATGTACTTACCTCTTTGGATTGTTCTGAGGTTTAAATCACATTAAATTGCTTAGCTTAGGGCCTGGCACTTGGTAATGTTTCAATGCCTCCTCACTCACATTGGCCCTTGTGTTCCCTTTGTTGGGCCTCTGTCTCTCTCCAAGGTTGTCCTAAGCACAGGAACCCTACTCTGGGAGAGGCCTTTCCAAGTACCAGAGCAATCTTTCTGTGTATGTAGTTGAGGAGACTAAGGTCCTGGAGCCAGGGCCCTGCAGACAGCTGACACATGGGATAGAACCCAGCCTCACCACCCCAGGAGGTGCTGGTCTTTGCACCACACTTCTCCTTCCTCCCTGGAGCCTGCCATTTTCCTCATGGCTTGGGGTGCATGTTCTTCTCATAGGGGTGTAGTTTGGACAGTAAGAAGCCAGAGGAGGACTCAGTTGAGACTGCCCCTGTGTATGAAGTTCTCTCCAGGGTAGAGAGCAGGGTCCCAGAGTGCACTGGCCTGGAACAATGACATTGCGTGTGAAGAAGCTGGAGAACTG
The DNA here is from genome assembly GCF_037043125.1 of Eumetopias jubatus. NCBI lineage: Eukaryota > Metazoa > Chordata > Mammalia > Carnivora > Otariidae > Eumetopias > Eumetopias jubatus. Next base: position 83,482,908 of record NW_028274819.1, on the reverse strand, counting down.
TTAGGGCCTTTCTGGTATAGCTAGGGACATTAAGGATTTGGGAAATGACCTAAAGAAAGGAAATTGCCGTGGGGGGCATCTCTCCTGATATATCCTTCTCTCTGGAAATGTGGAAGCCAAGCCGTGATGTAGCACTAATGTGTTCATCCAGCTACTGCTTGGTTCAGTCACATTAATCACTGTGAGTCCCAAGGGGCAGGGAGAGGAATCAAGTGCTCAGAACTTGGAGATGGGCTCTGCAGCCACCTCCGTGCATCTTGAACAAGCTCGTGCAGTGACATGTACAACTATTTCTTCTAGTGCATGCAATATTGTTCATAGAAAATCTCTAATTAGGGTCACCGTTTCTGCGTTCCTTTTGGCCTTACCTCCAGCCAGGGAGTGACTGCCTTGCAATGTAGTTTATGTCCCTCCCTCAGCATCTTCTGTAAGTTCTAGGTTATCTGGAAATTCATTTTTGTGTTTATCATGTACTAATTGTGCTTTTATAATGACAGAAAAATCTAAGAGTTGGGATCATTAGTGAATTTCCTTAAGTTTTTAGACTATCCATATCCAGTTCCCAAAGCTGTACAAACAGATGCTTGGGTGTGTTCCTTCATTCAGAGCAAAGAAAGGATTGTTCTTCTAATTGACACTTGAAGTGGGTGGCCTTTTGGCTCCTTGCACAGAATTCTCTCCATTCATTCAATCAGTCCTTCAGCAAATTTGCACTGCTTGCTCCTTGCCAGGCACTGTGCAAAGTGCTGAGCATGCAAAGATGAAAGAGTTCCTCCCTCCCTTCCCTGGAAGAGCTCACAGTGCAGCCTGGTGACAAAAATGCAAGCAATTTGCAAATAAACAAGGGGGTGGCTGCTGCAGGGAAGAAGAAAGAAGCAGGAGCTAGAAGGCCAGGGAAAGGAGTGGTTAAAGATTCCTCCTGGGCTGGGGAGCAGGGTAAGGAAAGCTTTGTGAAAGAGAGCTTGAACTATGAATGTAGAAGAAAAACTCATGAAAGGAAGGTAGTGTGGTGGAAAAGAGCCTCTTGGCTGGGGAAGAAAGTCGTCACTAATTTAGCACACGGTTTCCTGAGCATCTACTATGTGCTTTGATCTGTGCAGAGTGCTGGTGTTACAAATGTCAATAAAACCTGGAAAACCACCCTGGCCTGGGGAGACAGGGCACTACCTCTGAAAACTGCAGGCTGTATCAGTGGAGAAGAGCACAGGGAGGGTCAGGGAGGACCTCACTGAGGAGGAGACATCTCTGCAGAGTCCTGGTAGATGCTGATCAAGATAATGAAGGTGCAGGATATGGAAGGTGAGGGATACCGCAGGGAGCTCTGGCAGAAAGGGAAGGCGTCGGACAGAGAGTGGGAAAAGGAGCTAGAAACACAGGCAGCGAACAGAATTGTAGGTTTCACCATGAAGGCAATAGAGAGCTTTAGAAGGAGCTTAAGCGAGGATATGCTATAGCCTGGTTTTCCTTTTAACGGTGACAGTGGTAACAACCAAAATTTACCAGACTTAGTCAGGCTCTAGGCTGGGGCTTTTAGGACCCAGCTGTCTGCAGTGTAGAGAATGTATGGGAGGGAGACTGGGAGAAATAGTGAGAGACGGGGGAGCAGCTCTGCCATCAGGGTGGAGGAGCGGGAGGGCTAGCCTGCAGAGAGTGCCACCCACAGAACGCCTCCACTATCTGCAGGGAAAGAGAGCAAAGTGCCAGAGCCAAAGATTAGACAGCAGAGCGCTACTGTGAGTGGGAACTTGAGGGGGTGGGTGGGAAGTGTGGGGAAGAGAATTAGCTTTCTGACATGCTGCCTTTGAGAGGCTACAGGCCTCCTGGGGCGATGTCTACTACACACTTCTCAGCTCCTCTAGTTCTACAACAACCCCTCGGAGGTCAGGCAGGTGATCTGCTGACATTTGTCCTGCTCCTACTGGGTAAAGTGGGGGCTTAGGAGGGAGGAAAACTTTGTAAGGATTGCTGTGGAAAATGTCTGGAAGACCTATGCACGTACTGACCCCTCATAGGTAAACCTGCCCACAGGTCTTTGAAAAGCTAACCCCCTGGAATCCATGAGATCCCTGTTTAGCTGCCGCTTCCTCCGAGAAGCCTTCCCTGCTAGCGTGACTAACCATCCTTTATGCCTGGCCTCATGGCCCAGCATACTGTACTTTCACTGCTGACACAGGAAGAGCCTGGGCACCCTGGAAGGCTGGCCACCCTCCTTGACCCCTCTATCTTTGTATAATGGAAGCACCTCCACACTGTTAATCTCTCTCAATCATTTTGTTACTCTGTTACTTTCCTTTATAGAAATTAGCACAAGTCCATCCAAAAAATGTAATGTCTGTCTCTCTCAACTCTGTATTCCCAGCATCTAGCCCTTGCCTGGCATGTGGGTGACAGTCAGTACACATTTATACAATAAATAAATAAACCACTCAAACTTCCCCAAAACATCCTGCTTTCTGTGCCTCCACGATTTTGCTGATGTGGTTCTTTCTTCCTGGAATGCTTTATCCCATTTCTCCCTTGAAAAACTCCTCTTTGTTTCTTGACAACACAGCTCGAATATCAGCTCCTCTCCATCCCCAGGAACAGGGTCCTGAAACCCAGGTGCCCTCTATAATGTTTATTGAATAAATGACTCTACATTTATCTCCGTAAATGTCAGCTTTATTGGCTTTAACCCATCTTTTTAAAATTATTTTTGAATCCTTATTTTGTGATCCAATCTATTAGTGACCCATAACAGGCTATGTCATCCACAATTAAATAAGTGTGCACTCTCTGTATTCATCCTGTTCATATCTGTCTAAAATACATTGTGCAGAACAGGGCTGATAAATGTCATTTGCCATGTAGTTTGGGAAAACAAATGAGTGTGACCTGACCAAACTAGAGGGTTGGCAGCAGGGACTTGTACAGATAAATTTGGGTCCTTCTGTCCCTAGATTTTTTTTCCCTCTCTGCCCCCACAGCATCCCTGCTCATCACAATCTGTATCTCCTTAAAAGACACCAATTCCATGACATCTCCTTAGTTCTCCAGAACCAAACATAATCCTTCACCTTAGAGCTCTTCAGGCACTTAGCTTGCTTTATTCATTCATTCACTAAATATGTATTGAGAATCTTATAATTTCACAGGCACTGTACTATACTTAGGTCACAAAGAACTATGAGTAGAGCTTTATCCTCTGTTATATTCGTTACATACTTGTCTTAATCCCCACTCTATCACTTATGGTTTGGGCAAGGTATAAAGAATCTCTGAACCTTAGTTTACTCCTCTACAAAAATAGGGATAATTTGTTTTATATAGTTCTGCAGGTTACATGATATTGTGAAGCACCTAGCTCAGAGTATGTGATAGATGTCTTATCCCCCTCCCTCTCCACACTAGACTGTAGAAGAAAAGGGCTGCCTGCTGTGTGTTGACTCTCTTCTTGCTTCCTTGGTGCATCCAGCTGGGTCCCTGATTTGTACGTGTTCATTTGGGTGGAGTGGAGTTGGAGGTGGGGGTGCCATCATTAGAAGTTGGCTGTCTTGCCTTCCCAGAGCAGAAATGACTGCACCTGGCCCTCAGATACCAGCTTCAGGCTCCCCACACAGTTTGGTCTATGGTCCTCTTGGAGCAGGTTCACTGTGTCTTATCTCCAAGGGCATGCAGAGCTTCACTAGGTACAGGCTGGCTTGCACAAGCCTACTACCTCTAAGCTAAGGGTATGAGTGGGAGTCCTGGGCTTTGGGGGATAGTGAGGTTACCATGTCCTCATGAGGTGTCCTGTGAGGACCCCCCAGTCTATGGGAATGTCACCAAACCCCTGACCTGTTTTCTTCTTCCTCTTTCTCTCTATTTGTCTGTTTGCTTTCTCCTTCCTTCTTTCATGCCCTTCTTTCCTACCCTCTTCTGTCTCTTGCTTGCCTTCCCACTTTATTTGTGTGCTTCCCTGTCCCTCACTCCATTTCACCCTCCACTATGGCCTCATTCTATTCCCTGGCTCCAGCTCTCCTTCCCTCTTCCTCTGTCCCAACCTTTTGGAGTCCACCAAATATTTATTTCACTTAAAAACTGTGCCTTACACCATACTAAGTACTCTGCAGAGCAAACACAAAAATACAAGCTTGCCCCAGTTTTAGAAAGCTCACTATCTTTCTGCAAATTACGGCACCTTCTTTTCCTCCGGACGAGTGAGTACCAGACTCTCTGCTCTCCTATATCTTCCTCTTCCCTTCTGCTCCTCTCCCACTTTTTGTCTCCTCTATTCCTTGCTGCTCTGTGCCTTGAAATGTCATTAGAATTCTATAAAAGAAATCCTCCTCACGTATTACAAAGCTGGTTCTCTGCTAATATCATTGAGCTTGACATAAATGCATTTAGTCCAAGGAAAAAGCTATTTAATTAAATAAATTATGAAAAATTTACAACAAAGCCTTGAATTTCATACAAACCATTCAGAACGAATACTAAATCTGTCGGCAGCTTGCAGCAAACATCCTTGGGCATGTTTTTTTAAAGCCTGGAAAATCAAAGGACATTAGAATACTTTGTCTTTTGGTTACACACAATTTTCTTCACCTCCATCGTATGCCACCATGAATAGAAGAACATACAATACTGTTTAGGCAGCCAGTTGATAAGTAAATACATTGTATTAACGACTCTACAAGTATTTCCTTTATTTCACTGCCAGCTCACAATGATTCTGAAACGAGGGGGTGAGATTTCTGTTTCCTTGGTCTAAGGAGTCAGGCAGAGATTTCTCTGCCTGGAGCCTCGAAACTCTGGGGGAATTGTTCTCCTCCGCTGGCAGTCTCAGGACAGGAAGGAAGACACTACAGTGAAATCATCAGTAAAAGAGGAAATTGAAGTAGTCTGGGCCCATTCTGGTGAAGGGTGCGCTGAAAAGGGCAAATGCCTTATGGAAGGGGGGATGCTAGAGGTAAAAAATTCACTTGCTAGGGATGTGGCAGCTTAGTAAAAGGGGGATGACAAGCCCTGAGATTCCACCTTTTCAGACACCTTTCAAATACTGCCTCAGACCCTGCTCTCCCTCTCCTGCCCCCACCAAGCACACACTTTGTGGTTCACCAAACGACTGAAGTTCCTTGACCATGCCATGATACTTTATTACTTCATGCCTTTGCACCTGGTGTTTTGTCCTCCAAAAATGCCCTTTTCCTCTGATCTGCCCATCACATCTTTTTCATTCTTGAAAACTCAGCTCTGGAGTCACATTTATGAAATCATCCCTCAACCTTGCCTCCTTTGTGCCCTCACTGGATCCTGCACACACTTTGCTTACAATCTCAGTCACTCTGAATATTTTATGATTTTATGCTTCTGCTCTCTTACTATATGATACACTATACACAAAATTAAAATGACCATTGACCTAAACCTTAAAGCTAAATCATAAAGCCTTCAGAGAAAACACAGGAAATTATTTTTGAAACTTGATGGTAGTTAAAGATTTTTAAAAAAAGGTTAGTGCTTGCTTTGGCAGCACACATATTTAAAAAAAAAAAAGGTTAAAGAAAGCAATATACATTAAAATACTAAATTTGACCTTATTAAATTTAAATTTTTTATCCATCAAGATAAACTTTCAGAAAATGTATAGACAAATGACAGAAAAAGAGAAAATATTCATGAAATATATATCTAATAAAAGACTAGTGGCTAGGATATTTAAAGAACTCCTACAAGTCAGTAATACAGAGACAATCAACCTAGTAGAAAGTAGGCAATATAAACAGACACTTCCCAGACAAAATATATTCTTTATCAAAAAGCACATGAAACAAACCATAGTCTGGGAGAGAAAGCTTTGCAAAACACATCGGGAGTAAAAACAACAACAACAACAACAAAAATGTATACAAAATACACAAAATACTTTTAAAATTTAACAATAAGGAAACAAGCAGCCCAATTAAAAATAAAGAAAAATTCTGATTAGACCTCACCAAAGAAGATACACGGTTGTCAAATAAACATATGAAAAAGCACACAGCATCATATGTGATGAGAGAATTTCAAAGTAAAACAACAATTACAATTATTACACTGGCTAAAATCCAAAATACTGACAGCACCAAATGCTGGTGAGGATGTGGAGCAACAGGAGAAATCACTCATTGCTGGTGGGAATACAAAATGGTACAGCCACTTTGGAAGGTAGTTTGGCAGTTTCTTTCAAAACTAAGCACATGCTTACTATATGATCTAGCAATCACACTCTGATATTTACCCCAATGAGTTGAAAACTTATGTCCACACAAGTAGCTGACACAAATGTTTATAGCAGCTTTATTCATAATTGCCAAAACTTGGAAACAACCAAGATGTTCTTCAATAGCTGAAAAGATAAACCAACTGTGGTAAAAGAAAGCTATTTAGTAATAAAGAGCAATGAACTATCAACTCATAAAAAGATGTGGAATAACCTTAAATAAGCATAATTCTAGGTGAAAGACGCCAATGTGAAAGGCCTCCAGACACTGGAAAAGTCAAGGAAATGGATTCTCCTTTTAGAACTTTCAGAAAGAACAGAGCTCTGCTGATCCATTTTAAACTTCTGACCTCCTCCACTGAAGATAATACTTTCCAGTTATTTTAAACCACAAAATTTATGGGAATTTTTTTATAGCATCAATAGGAAACTGATACATAGATAATGGATAAGAAAACTGAGAAGTGAGGGAATGATGAGGAAAAGATGGAGGAAGCAAGGAAGAAAGGTAAGGTGTGTATGCTTGATGAAATCAAGGATAAAGCAGTCCCAGTTCCCGCTCATCCCTGGGTAGTTCTTATGAACTACTGTGTGGTGCCAAGTTTAACATTCCAATCTCTGAAGATTACTTTGATATCCATCCACTTTATTCACATCTCACTAAGAAGTTCTAAATGGAGGGTCCTTCCAGCACAGAGTTACCGTCATATTTAGACTAACCAAATTGGGACATCCAAATTGGAAAGAAAGAAGTAAAATTACCATTGTTAGCAGATAACATAATCACGTATGTAGAAAACCCTAATGACTCCACCAAAACTAAACCAAACCAAACCAATACAAAAAAGCCCAAAAACTTCTGGAGATAATAACAGTTCAACAAAGATTCAGGGTACAAATCAAAATGCAAAAATAAGTTGTATTTCTATAGACTAGCAATGAATAATCTGGAAAGGAGATCAAGAAAACAATTCATCTACAATAGTAAGGAAAGGATGAAATATTTAGGGATAAATTTAAGTTAGTAAAAGAATTCATTACTGAAAACTATAAAACCTGAATAAAAGAAATTAGAGACGTAAATAAGTGGAAGAACATTCCATGTTTATAGATTAGATGAGAATATTGTTAAGATGACATACTACCCAAAGTAATGTACAGATTCAGTGCAATCACCATTAAATCTCAGGTTTTTTTGCAGAATTTTTTTAAAAATCCTAAAATTCCTATGGCATCTCAAGGGACCCTGAATAGTCAAAAAATCTTCAAAAAAAAAAAAAACTTGGAGGACTCATACTTCCTGATTTTAAAACATACTGTAGGAGGAGTAGGAGACCTGGAATTCATCTGGTCTCAGGAATTCAACTGGATAGGGATCAAATTATTCTGAACACCTACAAACTCAACAGGAGATCCAAGAAAAGAATAGCAACACCTCTCTGAACAGAAAAGCAACCACTTTCTGGAAGGTAGGACGTGCGGAGAAGTGAATCTGAGGCGATATTCGGGAGGATAGACAGTGGGGCAGGGGACCTCCGTCAGCCACTTCTGGCAAGTGATAGAGCAGCGGAGCACAAAATTGGAACTAGAAGTCGGCTCCACTGAGGGACGTCGCTCCAGTGGCTAAGTGGGGGGGTGGAACCCCCGTGGGACAGCGTGGTCTCAGGACCCTCAGGGGTCACAGAAAGACCAGGGGTGCCTGAGTGCAGCAGAGCTTGTGGGTATCAGAGTGGGGAAGCCAGCTGCAGAGACATAGCCGAGGTGTGGGCTTTCAGCTTGGGGATGCCATAAACCGTGATCAGCGACACAGTCAGGCCACTGCTCCTCCAGCAGGGACCCAACAAGTGGCAGATCCAGGGAGACTCCCCTTACTCCCCTGGGAGGAGCGGCACGGGAGTGCACCGCAGGGATCTGCTAGGTTTGGAGACTCCACACGGAGTCGGGTGCCAGAGATAGAAACGTTGGGTCACAGGCCGGGTGAGAACAGAGTGTGGCCAGAGACCGGGGAGACGGGAGTGATTGACTGCTTTTCTCTGGGGGTGGACTGAGAGGTGGGGCCCCACGTTCTCGGCTCCTCCATGGCGGAGATTGGGAGGCCACCATTTTCACTCTCGTCCTCCAAAGCTGTATGGAAAGCTTGCAGGGAACAAAAGCTCCGAAGAGCAAACCCGATCAGATTACTTAGCCGGGCAAAGGGTGGGGCAATTACAACTCCGGAAAGACATTTAGGGACCACAGCAACAGGTCCCTCGCCCAGAAGATCAGCAAGAACAGCCAGCCCAGACCAAGTTTACTGATCAGTGAGAATGGCAGAACTCCAGCACTAGGGGAATACTGCACATAGAATTCATGGCTTTTTTCCCATGATTCTTTAGCCTTTCAAAGTTAATTTTTTTAACTGTCTTTTTTTTTAATTTTTCTTTTTCCCTTTCTCAACCAACATCTTATCAATCCCTTTTAAAAAAAAACATTTAAAAAATAAAAATAAAAAAACATTTTTATTTTTCATAATTAGAGTCATATTCTATCCCTTCATAGTAGTTACCCTTATTTTTGGCATATATATATAAGTTGTTCTCTCTTTAAAATTCTGAGATACAGTTTCTTCTAACAGATCAAAATATATCCTAAATCTCTAGTGTATGGCTTTGTTCTAGTCTCCTGCCTGATCACATTCTCTCCCCCTTTTTTCCTTTCTTTCTTTCTTTTTCTTTTTTAAATCCTCTTCTTTCTTTTTTCAAACAACTTCTTATCTTATCAATTCCTTTTGTAAAATTTTTTATACTTTTCATCTTTGCAGTCATTATCTATCCCTTCATCGTATCAACCCTTATTTTGTACATATATAAGTTTTTCTTTCTTTAAAATTTTGGGAGGCACTTTCTTCTAACAGACCAAAATACACCCAAAATCTAGTGTGTGGCACTGATCTATGCATCAGCCTGATCAAATTTGATCATATTCTGTTTTTTTTGTTTTGTTCTGTTTTTGTTTGTTTTTATCTTTTTCTGTTTCGTTTTTTTCTCTTCCTTTTTTCTTTCTTTCACTTTCTTTTCCCCTGATTTCAGGTCTTTTCTGATTTGTTTAGAGTATATTTTCTGGGGACGTTGTTACTCTGTTAGCATTTTGTTCTCTCATTCATCTCTTCTCCTCTGGACAAAATGACAAGATGGAAAAAAATCACCTCAACAAAAAGAAAAAGAGGTAGTACCATCTGCCAGGGACCTACTCAATACGGACATTAGTATGATGTCAGACCTAGAGTTCAGAATCATGATTTTAAAGATACTAGCTGGACTTGAAAAAAGCAGGGGAGATATTAGAGAAACCCTTTCTGGAGATAAAAAAGAACTAAAGTCTAACCAAGTTGAAATCAAAAAGGCCATTAATGAGGTGCAATCAAAAATGGGGGCACTAACTGCTAGGATAAAGGAGGCAGAAGAGAGAATCAGTGATATAGAAGACCAAATGATGGAAAATAAAGAAGCTAAGAAAAAGAGAGATAAAAAACTACTGGATCCCAAGGGCAGAATTTGAGAGATAAGCGATACCATAAGATGACACATTAGAATAATTGGGATCCCAGAAGAAGAAGAAAGAGAGAGAGGGGCAGAAGGTATATTGGAGCATATTATAACAGAGAACTTCCCTAATGTGGAGGAGGAAACAGGCATTAAAATCCAGGAGGCACAGAGAACCCCTCTCAAAATCGATAAAAATAGGTCAACACCACGACATCTAATAGTAAAACTTACAAGTCTCAGAGACAAAGAGAAAATCCTGAAAGGAGCTTGGGAGAAGAGATATGTAAACTATAATGGTAGAAACATTAGATTGGCAACAGACCTAACCACATAGACCTGGTAGGACAGAAAGGACTGACATGATATATTCAGAGCACTAACAAGAAAAATATGCAACCAAGAACTCTATATCCAGCTAGGCTGTCATTGATAATAGAAGGAGAGATAAAAAGCTTCCAGGATAAACAAAAACTAAAGGAATTTGCAAACACGAAACCAGCCCTCCAAGAAATATTGAAAGAGGTCCTCTAAGCAAAGAGAGAGCCTAAAATCAACATAGACCAGAAAGGAACACAGACAATATACAGTAACAGTCACCTTACAGGCAATGGCACTAAATTCATATCTTTCAATAGTTACCCTGAATGTAAATGGGCTAAATGCCCCAATCAAAAGACACAGGCTATCAGATTGGATTAAAAAACAAGACCCATCCATATGCTGTCTGCAAGAGACTCATTTTAGACCCAAAGACACCCCCAGATTGAAAGTGAGGGGGTGGAAAACCATTTACCATGCTAATGGACACCAAAAGAAAGCTGGGGTGGCAATCCTTATATCAGACAAATTAGATTTTAAAACAAGGACTGTAATAAGAGATGAGGAAGGACACTATATCCTACGTAAAGGGTCTATCCAACAAGAAGATCTAACAATTGTAAATATCTATGCCCCTAACATGGGAGCAGCCAATTATATAAAGCAATTAACAACAAAAGCGAAGAAACATATCGACAAAAATAAAATAATAGTGGGGAACTTTAACACCCCCCTGACTGAAAAGGACAGAGCATCTAAGCAAAAAATCAACAAGGAATTAAAGACTTTAAATGACACACTGGACCAAATGGACTTCACAGACATATTCAGAACATTGCATCCCAAAGCAATGGAATACACATTCTTCTCTAGTGCCCATGGACACTCTCCAGAATAGATCACATCCTAGGTCACAAATCAAGTCTCAACTGGTACCAAAAGATTGGGATTATTCCCTGCATATTTTCAGACCACAGTGCTTTGAATCTAGAAGTCAATCACAAGAGGAAAGTAGGAAAGAATTCAAATACTTGGAGGCTAAAGAGCATCCTACTAAAGAATGAATGGGTCAACCAGGAAATTAAAGAAGAATTTAAAAAATTCATGGAAACAAACAAAAATGAAAACACAACTGTTCAAAATCTTTGAGATGCAGCAAGGCAGTACTAAGAGGAAAGTAAATAGCAATACAAACCTTTCTCAAGAAACAAGAAAGGTCTCAAATACACAACCAAATCCTACACCTAAAGGAGCTAGAGAAAAAACAGCAAATAGAGCCTAAACGCAGCAGGAGAAGAAAAATAATAAAAATCAGAGCAGAAATTCAAGAAATAGAAACAAAAGAACAGTAGAACAGATCAACAAAATTAGGAGCTGGTTCTTTGAAAGAATTAACAAGACTGATAACCCCTGGCCAGACTTATCAAAAAGAAAAGAGAAAGGACCCAAATCAACAAAATCATGAATGAAAGAGGAGAGATCACAACCAACACCAAGGAAATACAAACAATTATAAGAACATATTATGAGCAACTCTATGCCAGCAAATTAGATAACCTGGAAGAAATGGAGGCATTCCTAGAGATGTAACAACTACCAAAACTGAACCAGGAAGAAATAGAAATCTTGAACAGACCTATAACTACTAAGGAAATTGAAGCAGTCATCAAAAATCTCCCAAGAAACAAAAGCCCAGGGCGAGATGGCTTCCCAGGGGAAGTCTACCAAACATTTAAAGAAGAATTAATACCTATTCTCCTGAAACTGTTCCAAAACATAGAAATCGAAGGAAAACTTCCAAACTCGTTTTATGAGGCTACCATTACCTTGATCCCAAATCCAGACAAAGACCCCGTGAAAAAGGAGAATTACAGACCAATATCCTTGATGAACATGGATGCAAAAATTCTCACCAAAATACTAGCCAATAGGATCCAACAGTACATCAAAAGGATTATTCACAACAACCAAGTGGGATTTATCCCTGGGCTGCGAAGTTGGTTCAACATTCGCAAATCAATCAACGTGATACAATACATTAACAAAAGAAAGAACAAGAGTAATATGATCTTCTCAATAGTTGCAGAAAAAGCATTTGATAAAGTACCGCATCCTTTCTTGATCGAAACTCTTCAGAGTATAGGGATAGAGTGTACATACCTCAATATCATAAAAGCCATCTATGAAAAACCTACAGCGAATATCATTCTCAATGGGGAAAGGCTGAGAGCTTTTCCCCTAAGGTCAGGAACGCGGCAGGGATGTCCACCATCACCACTGCTATTCAACATACTATTAGAAGTCCTAGCCACAGCAATCAGACAACAAAAAGAAATCAAAAGCATCCAAATTGGCAAAGAAGTCAAACTCTCACTCTTTGCAGATGATATGATATTGTATGTGGAAAACTTAAAAGACTCCACCCCAAAACTGCTGGAACTCATACAGCAATTCAGTAAAGTAGCAGGTTATAAAATCAATGCACAGAATCAGTGGCATTCCTATACACCAACAACACAGAAGAAAGAGAAATTAAGGAGTCAATTCCATTTACAATTGCACCCAAAACCATAAGATACCTAGGAATAAATGTAACCAAAGAGGCAAAGGATCTGTACCCAGAAAAGTATAAAATACTCATGAAAGAAATTGAGGAAGACACAAAGAAATGGAAAAACTTCCCATGCTCATGGATTAGAAGAACATATATTGTGGAGATGTCAATGCTACCTAGAGCAATCTACACATTCAAGGCAATCCCCATCCAAATACCATCCACTTTTGTCAAAGAAATGGAACAAATAATCCTAAAATTTGTATGGAACCAGGAAAGACCCTGAATAGCCAGAGGAATGTTGAAAAAGAAAAGCAAAGCTGGCGGCATCACAATTCCGGACTTCCAGCTCTATTACAAAGCTGTCATCATCAAGACAGTATGGTACTGGCACAAAAACAGACACATAGATCAATGGAACAGAATCGAGAGCCCAGAAATGGACGCTCAACTCTATGGTCATCTCATCTTTGACAAAACAGGAAAGGATGTCCAGTCGAAAAAAGACAGTCTCTTCAACTAATGGTGTTGGGAAAATTGGACAGCCACATGCAGGAGAATGAAATTGGACCATTTCCTTTCACCACACACAGAAATAGACTCAAAATTGTTGAAAGACCTCAATGTGAGACAGGAGTCCATCAAAATCCTAAAGGAGAACACAGACAGCAACCTCTTCGAACTCAGCCACAGCAACTTCTTCCTAGAAATATCGCCAAAGGCAAGGGAAGCAAGGGCAAAAATGAACCATTGGGATTTCATCAAGATAAAAAGCTTTTGCACAGCAAAAGAAACAGTCTACGAAACCCAAAGACAATCGACCGAATGGGAGAAGATATTTGCAAATGACATATCAGATAAAGGGCTAGTATCCAAAATCTATAAAGAACTTATCCCACTCAACACCCAAAGAACAAATGATCCAACCAAGGAATGGGCAGAAGACATGAACAGACATTTTTCCAAAGAAGACATCCAAATGGCCAACAGACACATGAAAAAGTGCTCAATATCACTCGGCATCAGGGAGATCCAAATCAAAACCTCAATGAGATACCATCTCACACCAGTTAGAATGGCTAAAATTAACAAGTCAGGAAACGGCAGATGTTGGCGGGGATGCGGAGAAAGGGGAACCCTCTTACACTTTTGTTGGGAATGCATCCTGGTGCAACCACTCTGGAAAACAGTATGGAGGTTCCTCAAACAGTTGAAAATAGAGCTACCAAAGGATCCAGCAATTGCACTACTGGATATTTACCCCAAAGATACAATTGTAGGGATCCGAAGGGGTACGTGCACCCCAATGTTTATAGCAGCAATGTCCACAATAGCCAAACTGTGGAAAGAGCCAAGATGTCCATCGACAGATGAGTGAATAAAGAAGAAGTGGTATATATACACAATGGAATATTATGCAGCCATCAAAAGGAATGAGATCTTGCCATTTGTAACGACATGGATGGAACTGGAGGGTGTTATGCTGAGCGAATGAGTCAATCAGAGAAAGACATGTATCATATGATTTCACTGATATAAGGAATTCTTGATCTCAGGAAACAAACTGAGGGTTGCTGGAGTGGGGGGGTGGGAGGGATGGGGTGGCTGGGTGATAGACATTGGGGTGGGTATGTGCTATTGTGAGTGCTGTGAATTGTTCAAGACTGTTGAAGCACAGATCTGTACCTCTGAAACAAGTAATGCAATATATGTTAAGAAGAAAAATAAAGAAGATAGCAGGAGTGGAAGAATGAAGGGGGGTAAATTGGAGGGGGAGACGAACCATGAGAGACGACGGACTCTGAAAAACAAACTGAGGATTCTAGAGGTGAGGGTGGTGGGGGGATGGGTTAGCCTGGTGATGGGTATTAAAGAGGGCACGTTCTGCATGGAGCACTGGGTGTTATGCACAAACAATGAATCATGGAACACCACATCACAAACTAATGATGTAATGTATGGTGATTAAGAACAATAAAAAAAATAAAGAAAGAAAAGAAAAAGTCTTGGACCTACACAAAAGAAAAAAATAAAAATAAAAAATAAAACTTACCGTAAAACTACAGTAATCAAAACAGTGTGCTATTGGCATAAGCACCGACCTATAAACCAAAGGAATAGAATAGAAATGAGAAATAAACCTTTGCATATATAATCAATTAATTTTAATTAGGGTGCTAGGGCCATTCAATGGGGAAATGCATTTTTCAAATCAATTGTATATGCAAAATGAAGGTGAAACTTCAACTTATGTCATATATATTAATTAACTCAAAATGGATTAAAGACCTAAACATAATAGCTAAAACTGTCGGAATAAAATAGAGAAGAAATTCTTCATTACGTTGGATTTGGCAGTGATGTCTTGGATGGAAAACCAAAACACAGGCAACAAACGATAAAATAGATAAATTGGACTTCTTCCAAATTAGAAACTTTATGCATTAAATTACACTATAAGCAGTGTGAAAAGACAACTCACAATATAATAGAAAACATTTGTAAATCATATATCTGATAAGGGATTAATATACAGATCATATAAAAAATTCTTACAACTCAACAAAAAAACAAATACCTCAATTCAAAAAATGGGCAGAGGACTTAGAATAATATTTCTCAAATAAAACAATGACCAATAAACACATGAGGATTCTCAGGATTACTGAAAATACAAATCAGAGCCATGATGAGGTACCACTTCACATCCATTAGGATTGCTATTATTATTATTATTTATTACAAGAAGAAGAAGAGAAGGAAAGGGAGAAGGAGCAGGGAAACAATAAGTTGTTGGTAATGATGTGGAGAACTGAAAGAAACCCTTGTCTATTGCTGATAGGAATTTAGAAATGATGCAGCTGCTGTGGGAACACTTGGTAATTGCTCAAAAAGTTAAACACAGAATTACCATATGATCCTGCAATTTCAACCTTATGTGTATATCCAAGAGAACTGAAAGCAGAGTCTCAGATACATTGTTCAAAATAGCCCAAAGGTGGAAGTAATCCACTCTTCACAGACAAATGAATGGATAAACAAAATGTATATACATCTAATGGGATATTATTTAGCCTTAAAAAATAATGAAATTCTGATACATGGTACAGCGTGGGTGAAATTTGGAAAACTCCTGAGTGAAATGGGCCAAACACAAAAGGAAAAATGCTGTGTGACTTTATTTGTATGAGTTACCCAGAATAATCAAATTCATAGAGACGCAAGTAGAATAGAGATTATAAGAGGGTAGGGAAATGGGAGAGTAGAGAGTTATTGTTTAATGGGTATGGAGTTTCTGTTTGGGATGATGAAGAAGTTCTGGAGACAGTGATGATGGCTGTACAAAATTGTGGATATACTTAATGCCACAGAATTGAACACTTCAGATGCTTAAAATGGTAGGAAGCTAAGAAAAGAGGGAGTCAAACTTTCAAAGAGAGTATAGTCAATTGTCTTAAATGCCTGAGATATTCTGAGTAAAATATGTGTAAATATTTGGCAAATATAAATACACTTATGATGTTGACAAGTGGTATGGTAGTCATAGCAGTCAGACTGCAGTAGAGACAATGAACAAAGACTAATATTTCAAGGAGAGTCAGATGTGGCTCAGTGCTGTTTGGGTGTGTAGGAAATTGAGTATAGGAGAATAGACATTCGTTCATTCATATGGAGAAAGGTAAAGAAAGACTGCTCATGTCCATGCTCACGGAAGATAAGGGGATTTCAGGGAAGGAAAGTAGATGAATTAAGCACTTGGTGAAGAGCGTATGCGAATAAAAGAGGTCTGTGGCTGGTTTGGTTTGTTTTTTAAAGAAACTGGGAGGGATGGCAGCAGGTGGAGGTTAGGGACTATATGTGGATAACGATATATGAGGTGACGCATGGCTAGGGAATCTTTGAAGCCACTAGGCTTATGAATGATACCTATTTTGTTCATAACGGAAAAACAGCAGGTCAAAAAATTATCTAGTAGTATTTTCTTTAGAAAATATATTTTTCATATTTGGAACAAATCACAAAATGCTCTTTATTTTCTCTTTGTCATATTATTTTCAAGTGTTTCTTTTTTAGAAATATAATTAAATGGGTGGTAGCCCGGCTTCAGGGTTCAGACTGCCTGAACACAAATCCTGATTCTTCTTATTAGCTGACAGAAGTTGGTCTGTTTTCTTTTTCAAGCTTCAAACACCTCATAAAATGGGAATAATAATAGTTCAACCTCAGGGTTTGTTTGACATTAAATGAGATATTTCAAGGAAAGCATTTAGAACCTTTCCTGGACACAGTGTGCACTTAATACCTGGTAGCTCCTCCTTTCCTTCCCTCCCACTTCTCCCCCTTCTGCCCCTCCCCCCTTCTCCCTCCTTCCTTGGGGAATTTCCTGTGCATAGGAGATAAGTTTAGGATATTCCCCAAACCAGATTTCTATATTCTCGCTGATCATTGTGAGGAGGTTCCTGGATCAGCAGCATCATTAATGTCTATGAATTTGCTAAAACTTCAGAAAATTAGACACCACCCCAGAACTGTGGAGTCAGACCTTTTACCAAGATCTCCATTTAAAGTTGAGGAGCCCTGCAGTGCTGTGAATTTCTGGCTGGCTACTTTGGCCTGTCATTCTAGTTTCATTAATCTTCTTTGTACTGATTCATTCCATTCCCACACTGACAAATCAAAGAAAAATGGAAATGACAATGAAAAAATTTGCTTCAGGAAAGACTTTTTCTCATTAATGTTTCTTATGTTCAGAATGGAAAATATTAATGAATTTTCCAAATCTTTTCTTATATATATTTCACTTATTCCTCACATCCAGCTCACAAAGCAAGTAGGGGAAGGCTATCATCCCCAAGACTGTAAAGTAACCTGAGGACCAAAGGTGCTAGAGGTCATGGTAAGAAGTGCTATCCTTTCTGTGAATACAAAATCCCAGGGCATAGAACTTTTCTCCTTTGCTCAGAGAAATAATCTAAATCAATGGGTGTACAACAAGAAATCAGGGAAGGAATTCTATACAGAGCAAACTCAGCTGGTAGCACCAGGGTATGCTAATACCAGGGCAGATAAGACAGTGGGTGGGGTGCTCGCTTCGGCAGCACATATACGAAAGACAGTGGCTGGGAGTCTAAGGGACAGCCCAGGCAGTGCAGAGACACAGGGACTCCAGACAGCTGGGGCAGTATGCAGTCAGCTTTGGGTCCTTCTCTTTCCTCTTTCTTCTCAGTTTGCTAAGCCAGCCAACACCCTGATCAATCTACTTGCCTGCTTCCTGAGGATGGGACTAAGGAGGCTCTGGGGAAATAGCTCCTCTGTGGGTAGGAGTCACCATGCAAGGAGGAAGGCAGGAGGGAGATATATCTGACAATTAATCCCATTTATGAAGGTGTTCCTCAGTGTGCTGACACTTTAAGGAGCATGCAGAGATTTGTGGCCTGACTCCAGGGAAGAGAGCAAAGGGAGAGAATAATTAGAGGCCCCTGCCAAAGGGACAGAAAATAACATAAGTGACCTAAGGGGCAGCCATTTCAATTATAATATAAAGCTCTCATTGCGGATCCTCCTCTCCTGGGCCATGGCAGAGTGATTAATTGGCAGGGGCTGGGGTTAGAGAGCAGAGGGTTAGGAAGGAGAAGGTATACAGAGCTAGAGAGAGGGGACACCCCTCACTGCTGGGGTCTACTCCAAGGCCAACTAGGCTTGTAACACACCCTACAGGAAGGCTTTGCTGACAAGAGGATGGCTTTAGCCTCTAGATTTTGTGAGATTGATTACTTTATTTTCAGTACCCTGAGCTGTCCTGGTATGGGTCCGAATAGTCTCATTCTCAAGACTAGATCTCAGAGAAGGAAATTCCCTTGCCTTCTTGGATAACCTACTCTAGGGTTCATTGAAAGACAGATATTCTTGCCAAATATTTCTTTAAAAATTCTATATTCATGGTGGGTGAAAGATTATTGCTCCAAAGCTTGGCATTGTACACAGTTATGGACAGCCACTTTTGTTTCTAGGTGGCTAATTTCCCAGAGAAAAACAACCACTAATAATAACAAAATCAAGAGTAAATGTATCCAATTGCTGTCATTAGCATCTTCCTTTCATGTAAGGAGTCCAGTTTCCATACAGTACAAGAGAATAAGAAAGTTGTGCACAGCAGGGTCCTTAAAGAAAACCTGAAGTAGGGCGTAGAGAGGTGCTGGAAATAAGGACTGGTCTAATGAATCTGGTGTCCTGGAATTGGCCCAGCACTCATGCCATGTCACCTTGAACAGGCATGCCGCCTCTCTGGATGCCAGTTTCCTTGCTAATAAAATGAGGAGGGTAAACTGAATGACCTCCTGAGATTCTTCTAGTCTACCAGGCTATGATTCCACTTTGCCAATCCTCCCAGTTTCTAATTTTCAATGTCTCCTATCTCCTTTAGTCTACATTTTTACCTGTATCAAGATCAGAGTATTTGGGGCACAAGAAATAAGGGTACAATTTCTCCCATTTCTCCCTTTTCCCTTCTGTGAGAAGCTCTGGCCCCAAGCTTGGTGAATAAAGGGATGGACCTAATGTTTGCAATCAGGCCTGTGTTTATCAGTGGATGTTAAAAATTCTCACCCCTTTCTCCATTGGAGACAATTCCTATTCTAGAACTCTGGATTATTTTAGGCTTTGAGATTTTCTGAGATCCTAAGAATTAACATTAGAATAAGAAACTTAAAAAAATTTTTTTTCTCTGCATAAATATGATGTAACAAAATATATGCTTCTTCTTTACTTCATATCCACTCCCCAGGGTCAAGGAGAGCTCATGTGTTCAAAGGGAGCCTTGCCCCTGAGTAGAACATCCTCTCTGAGAATTGCTTATTGCAGTAGGGATGGGTTTGGGCTGCATCATTCTTATCTTTTTCCATAGCCCTCTTTATAACAAAATGAAGCTGCTTCCTAGAGTAAAAATTTATTATCTGGAAGTGATGAATGGAAGATATGTATACATCCCCTTCCTCTGGTTCAGGACATGAATAAGAGAACCTGAAATTAGGGTAGTGTCATGTTACTTCTTTGTTCTTCCAGCCAAGGGCATTGCTAATGTTTGGTTTCGAAAACTATTTTTGTTTGTTCGTTTGTTTTTAAAAGAATTGTTTATTTGCTGAACTTGGGGCAGATTAGATACACAACCAATTTTAAATGTACATCTTTTAATTCAATTTTGAAGTGTTTTTGGTTTGGGAAAACTATTGAAACACTGCCATAGTTTCCTGGCAGGGTGGGTTAATAAGGGAGTAAATAAATAAATAAATAAATAAATAAATAAATAAATAAATAAGTAAATGAATAAAATGTCTGCTTATTATTGTGGTATTAGTGAGATCAAATAAGTCAAGTGCTGAGATCAAGCCTGGCATATAGTAGAGGCACAAGAAATACTAGCCACCTTTAATAGAAGGAATTGTACTCCTTTTATTAGGAGTAAAACAGGTTTAATGGTTTGTAGGTACTTCCCCCTTTGAGACACTAAGGGAATTCCTTTTTTCTTTTTTTTAAAGATTTTATTTATTTATTTGACAGACAGAGAGACAGTGACAGAGGGAACACAAGCAGGGGGAGTGGGAGAGGGAGAAGCAGGCTTCCGGCTGAGCAGGGAGCCTGATGCGGGGCTTGATCCCAGGACCCTGGGATCATGACCTGAGCTGAAGGCAGATGTTTAACGACTGAGTCACCCAGGCACCCTGAGACACTAAGGGAATTCCTAATGGAGTTGTATTTTCTCAAGAATTTTGGGGCAAAATTATCAGCTAATACTGGGAGAGGGGGACTGGTGAAAAGATGGGAAATTGGAATGAAATGGTATAGCTATGGAGAGTCACGGCAGGATGAGGTTTGGTGAGACACATAGTAGGATTCCCAGGCCATTTTGAGAGAGGGGACCAGGAATTTACCATGATTTGAGGTTATTTCCCCAGGTTTTATTTCTCTGACAGCTCTCGATTACACCAATGTAGTCATGAGGAAGATAGATGGCTGGTTCTCTACAATGGGCTCTTCCAGGATTTGTGGTTTAGCAAAGTTACTGCAATGAGGAAGTTGATTATAATTACTATTGATAGTTGATTATAAATATAAGGATGCAATTGTAATGCTGATAACAGATTAAAGGAAGATAATGAAAAAATAAACATTAGAGAATTTGGCTCTATAGAAAAAAATTGTGGGCTCAATGGATTGGAAATTTTGACGAGGTTGAAGAATTACTACTGTCAGGATACATGAGGAAGTGAGCCAGAGTGGTTGTGGTCCAGGTGGTCCAAGTAGGCTATGTGACTTCATTTTGGGATCAAATATCTCAGCTATGACACGGGGAGTGGATGGGCACTGTGGAATGGAAGAAAAGATCCCTGGAGATGCAAAGTTAAGTCAGGAGGATCAGGGATCTCATGCATCATGTGAAAGGTGGAGTCCAGGGAATGATGACTGGATTGGGGGTGGAAAGGAGACAGAAACCAGGTGCTGAAGGCTTCGATATATCAGCAGAAGGTGTGGGAATGGCAGTGGGTGGCAATACTGAGGAGAGAAAAGGCAGGGTCCTCTGGGTAGTTGGAGGGCAGGAGTTTGAAGATGGGGGGGGTCTTTACAAGATGGAGAGAGAAGAATGGCAACTGACATAGGCTTTAGACAATTACAGCTATGGAAAAAATGAGTTAACTTCAGAAACACACCTATCTTCTTTCTCCCCACAGCCATATGATAAAATCAAGCCTCAGGGAGCAAGGGAGAGTTTTTTATTTCTTGTTTATTAGCTCAATTTCTCACATTTTGACAACTTAGGCCAGCCTCGTTCAGACTCACCACATCTGACTTCTGACACTAGTAGATAAGAGGGTACAAATATGTACTAAAGAGAGTTACAGCCCTTCTTTCTCCCACTGCTTCCCTGTCTCTGCCTTCACACAAGTTCAGTTTGATTACGTGTTTATTTTGCTTAGTATTTCAAATCTTATGGTAATTCAGGACACATTTTCCATTCACAAAATGCAAATGTATTCAACGTGCTCTCTCACTTACTAATTTCCCATTGATGTTTACACTGTCTTAATATTCTCGCAAGTCTAAGAAAATCTCTTAAACATTCATTTTAATTTCTTCTAAGCAACTCCAGTGAATTCTCTAAATAGAATATAACTTTATAATCTTTTTATTGATTGTTTGGAAGTGAATTTTCCATTTCCAAGTGATTAGAATTTTCCCAGCTCAAAATTAATCTCAGAATAGAAGAGAGTGGGTATGCTTTCTCTAAGGATTCTATCCCTTATAGCTGAAATGGAATTTGAACTCCTTTGTGAGGTTTACTGAGTCAAGTAAAGAAATATTTCCTCCTGGAAAACTTTTTAGAAGCCCAGAATCCAGTTCTCACAGTCAGTGTCTGTCTCTGGTGTGGCAAGACACTGTCTCATGGAGGTGTTTGAGGACATGGACCCTGGCCATGGTCTATTATATTGAAGCTGCAAGTAAGGATCACATTTGTCAAAGGCCTGACCTGAACACCATCTCATGCCTTTTACAAAGCAATAAACTGAAGGCTTCTAGGGGGAGGGACAGTATTGATTGCTAACCTTTGCATATCTAGTATCTAAGACCCAGTGATTATAACAAGAACTACAAGTCTTTGTGCTTTTGTTGTGCATAGGATGTTGACTAAGTACTTTATAGCTATTGACATATAACCCTAAAATGATCTACTGAGGTAGGTATTATATTTGCACTTATTTTAGAAATGTAGGTTATCAGGCCTAGAGAGATTAACTCACTGCTCAAGACCACAGCTATAGGAGTGGCAAAGCCAGGATTCAAACAACAGGTCAGACTACAGAAAGGAAAAGCCAGGATTGGACCTGGTCTTCAGACTTCAAACCAGTGGTTTGCACTATTGTTGTTATTGTATTCAGTTTATTTAGGAGGGTGACAACTGCAAAGCTAAGTGGCTGGGGCAGAGTTTGAGAAAGAGGTAACATTCTGACCCCCACCCACCACCACCCTTTTCCTTACTTATATGCCTGAGCTAGTCCTGCTTGGAGGCAGGGCAGCCTCCTTAGGCTGGTGGCTCTGACCTTTGGATTTAGAGGAAGAGGTGAGTCCATGTCTCTTGACAGCGAGCTTATGGCAGGGCCAGCCAGCTTGTTAATTAACCCCTCGGATCCTCAGCTTGAATTCCTCAAGATTAAAACAGGCTCTTTGAAGCAGGGCTTGCTTAAAGTTTTCATCCTGGCACTTTCTGAAGTGACAAATGAGAAGTTAAGCTGAGCCTCAACTCCATGCTAGGGATCTGTGACTGCCATGAGGAAAAGGGCACCTTTTCCTGAGATAGAGATAGCTGACTTCATTTTGAGCTTGGGGCAATCCCATATCATGCAGGAATTCTCTTTGGAAGGGGGTCTTTCAGAACCCCTTACAAGTCATTCCTTCCTCCTGAACCTCACCTACCACATTCTTGTTCTGGTTTCACCCAGTTCCCCTACATCTTACCAGCTCTTTCCTTCCGTCAACTTTTGAAAAGTTCCTTGAGTCCAACCTTAGCTATCAAGTTTCCATGCTGCATGAAGGTTGCTTGTAGGTCTGCTTTCCTAGCTCCACAGGGTCAGAACATGAAACATATGCTCTCCCCTTTTTTCTTTCCTACTCCACTCCTCCTCATGCCAGGAAATTGCCCAGGTCATCATGTGCATAGTTTCCTCATGTTTGTCTCTGGTCATTTCTGCTGCTGACCCTCTCTGCTCTTGGATAATCCCTGTGGTTGAAGGCTTTTCCTGTGCTCCTCCCCTTGGATCTTCAGCTTTCAGACACTAAAAGGGCAAAACACCTTTTACCAGAAGGTCCAAAGAACATGATATGCAGACCATAATCAAAAGGTTTCAGAAGGGGTCACCAAATCTAGTTCAACTTGGCCAAAGATATGAATCTGGTCCTCATCCCTTGGAAAAAAGCAAATATCCCCATTTGTTACCTCCTGT
Source organism: Eumetopias jubatus (assembly GCF_037043125.1). Classification (NCBI taxonomy): domain Eukaryota; kingdom Metazoa; phylum Chordata; class Mammalia; order Carnivora; family Otariidae; genus Eumetopias; species Eumetopias jubatus. The sequence continues at coordinate 83,459,295 of NW_028274819.1, read as the reverse complement.
GTCTACCATGAACCTGTTCCAAAGTAGTATTCCTATTTCTCACGTCACTTTTCTGAACAAAAATCTCCAACTATATTAACTAAGAAATGTATGGAACACATACTGTATTCAGTGTAGCTCAGAGACAAAGCCACTGAAGGTCAGGTTCTCTGATCAGTGTGAGCCTGCCACCCATCTAGAACTGGGATCTCTGAAGGTTTGAAGCCAACCAGCAACTCTTGGTCCCATGAGTTCAGCATTGTTGCTGTCCCAGGAAACAGATGGTCACTTTTACCATTGTAATTTTCAATGGGAAAAATATATAGATGTTCTCCTCTTTGCAGTTCCCTTAGTCAACCTTGGGTTTGCTGGTGGAAAGGTAAGCTTGCATGTATATATGAAATAGCAGCCTAAATGAGAGATTCGGATCTAACATTTTTACTGTGTAACTCTAATAGGATATAACACAGGAAGAAAAGAACTGCAAACAAATTCTCACTCAGTCAGTAATTATAATTTTTTCTAATGCTAGTAATGTTGATTTAGACTGGTATGTGACTGTTCTGAGTATGATAAAAAAAATATCTAAAGTGGTATCAGTGAGAACCAGGATTTTCAGCATCAGATAAAGAAGAAACAGATGTAAGATCAATGGGGTTACATAAAAACCCTGTAATTTATAAATACATAGTATCTACCTCTAGAAATAATGGACAATTCAGTAGCAATGAAAACCTATAGCACCCAGATTGTTGTTATTAAATATCATTTATTACTGAAAGAAGCCAAGACTCCTTAGAAAAATAGCTGATTATAGGTCTGTGGCTGGACATGTACAATTTTAGCCTGGAACATTTTGCTCTACTAGAAAGCAAGGAAGTAATCACAGAATACTATGATAATGTCAAAGATACTCAGCTGGGTACATTAAGAGGTCCCTACTAACTGAAGATGGGACAATTTGAACTTCAATAAGTTATAACTATACTAAATAAAATACATTTAAATCAAATGTATTTAAATCTATGATAACTAAATCTATAATTTAATAATGAAATGTTAAAAGTATCAGGAAAACTAACTGGTCACTGATGGAGGACATTCATGAACAAAACCATTATTTTGAAAACTGGTAAGAATCAAGTATTTATTCCACCTTTCCTTTATAAAACATAATATATGATAGTTATACCAGAGTATAAGTTGATAGATAATGAGAAGTTCTACAAACTGACTAACCATTTTACAGGTAATAGATTAAAAAGAAATGGTACATGTAGAATATTATTCTTTTGAAACTCATAATAAATAAATGGGCCTAGGTAACAACTGGTAAGACCCCTGACATTATATGCACAATCAGACATTATATGCCACCTGGATGAGGTAGTTAGCCTTGCCTGCGAAGTAGCATTACTGAAAAATCACAGATGATTTCTATCACACCTCTAAGTATATCTAACAATATATTCAAAATTCAGAGATGGAGAAATATATCTTAAAACAGGCCACAGGAATACACTAAAAAAAAATCTATACTTTGGGAAACTCTACCAGACAAATTTCTTGGTTTCTTCTATGAAAGAGAGAGAGAGAGATTAAGAGAGTTTGAGAAGGGAGAGAAGGTAAGGAAAACATAAAACAGACTAGATATTTGATGATTTTAAGGAATTATTGTTAACAATTTTAGGTGTGGTGATGGCATTGTAATTATGTTCATGACATGAGTCCTCTTTGACATTTTTCAAAAAATGGAGGAAAACTGGAAATGGATAATATGTAAATATCTGTATCAAATATCTTAAATAGGACCAGTGAAGTATGGTTATGTAGGAAAATGCCTTTGTTTTAGGTAATAGACGTTCAAATATGTAGATGTTAATTGTCCTAATATGTGTAACTTACTTTCAGATGGTTCAAAAAATAATTATATGTACATGAGTGTTTTAATTTTTTAATAATTAAGAGTAAGTATTCATGTCTTGTAGAGATACATAATAAAATACTATTAAATAAATATGTGATTTGCTTCAAAATAATCTAAGAAAGTGTGAGTATGTAGCTGAAACAAGATGAGCCATGAACTGATAATTTTTGAAGCTGGGTCTATGGAACATTGGAGTTTATTATACTATTCTCTCTACTTGTTTATATGTGTAGAATTTTCCATAATAAAACATTAAAGCAGTAAAGACTTTATAGTGTCCGCTAGCTTCCCCACCCCACCCTCTGCAACACACAGGGACTTACGGGTTTGATATGGTGAGAGGGATACAGAAACCATTAGCAGGGCACACAAGGGACCCCAGATTCCCAGCATATCACCAGGAATCTAGGCTCCAGGAGAGGCAGGCTCCATTTCAGAGCAGAAGGGCCACAGTTGTCCTTCCTTTATTTATTTTATTTTTAAAAATTTTATTTATTTGTTTAAAGCAGGTTCTACACCCAACATGGGGCTCAAACTGACAACCCCAAGATCAAGAGTCACATGCTCTACTGGCTGAAGTCAGGTGCTGTGCCCTTACTTCAGATAGACAGATTCTACTGCAGACTGATCCAGAGTTTTCAGCTCTGGAGACACTCCAGCAGAGCCCATCCCTCACCTCCACTCATGTTGCATATCATGTTTTCACAGATGCTCCTGTTTGGGCAATTACATAGGAGCAAGATTGCCCTTCAGAGTCCCTCACTCCCAGACCAGAGTCATGTATTTGTGGAGTGCTCTGACAGAATGCGGGAAAAGTACTGATCACATTCCCCTAGAATGAAGCCCACTCATCTGGCTCTCTATAGGGGGAATTGTCAAAGGCAGAAATTCCCGATTCTCCTATCTAATCATGTAAACAGTGTCCCATGCTCTGTTAACTGCATTCATTCCAGGAATTTACCTTATTTTAAACTTTGTATTATATAATATTTCAAAAATAAACAAAAAGGGAGAGAAGAGAATAATGAATTCCTCTGTATCTATTATCTAACTACAGCAGTTATCAATATATTTGCCAATCCTGTGTAATTGATACCTCCACTGTTCTTTTTCTGAAATATCTGAAAGGAAATCCCCCAATGTCATGTAATTTTTTTTGTAAGTATGTCATAATTTGTCTCTAACTAATAAAGATATTTCCCATAAATTCCATTTCATTATAACACTTAAAAATTTAATAACTATTTATATACAACATCTAATACCTGGTCCATATTCAGATTTCCCTGGTTATCTCAGAAATGTCTTTCTGAAGTTGGTTTATTAGAGTCAGGTCTAAAGCCTGCAGATTGCATTTTATTCTTATGCATTTTAGGTCTCTCTTCTTCTGTAAGAGTCCCCTGTCCCCTTTCTGCTTTTTCATATGCCATTGTTTTCTGGGAAAAACCCGGTCACTTTCTGTATAGAAAATTAAACATTCTGGATTTCCTACTTGTGCAGCCTTCAAACTTGTTGTTCCAGCCCCTGTAGTCCATTTCAAATGGATAATTAGAGCTAGATGATCCATCTCAGCTTCTACTTTTGAGGGAAATCTACCATCATGGTGGTGCTGGAAACTTCCTATCTCATCACACCATGAGGCCTACAATGTCTGCTTTCCTCACATTCAGTGACCCAAGGATTGGTCATTTAAATATAAGAAAAAGAAAAAAATTATCAGTGTGCTCACTTGGGGTCTGTCTGATCCCTCCATAATAAAATCCCCCATCAGTTTTTCCCACTAATGTTTTTCACATCCATCAAAGACCATTGCTTAGATCCATAATTGTATTTGAAGTTTCAAAATGTTGATTTTCTAATTCTACCTTTCCTTCTGTATTCATAAGCTGGTATTCTTTCCTTATCAACTCTGGCTACCATGAAATATAAACTTGTAGAGATAAAGCATAAAAAGTTTGGTTGTTTTCATTTAGTTTTCAAATTCTATATTGATGTGTTGATGTCATAACAACCTGTTCTACTGAAAGTTTTTTAAACCTTTAGAATTGATAGATTTACATATATTTGATAATTTGGTCTGTTCCAAACATTATTCTTTTTATCCAAAATGTTACATCTTAAGCCAGCAAGAGATTCCTCAGCAAACAGGTATGCCTTTTGTTCTCATTTTATTTTGAAAAATGTTCAACTTGTGCCTGTGACTTTTGGACAGGACTCTGCAGCATTGTTTATTTGTGGCACTCCTTGATGGTGCAATAATAGTTTTCAGACTTATCTTCTACAACCCCTTACCCTGTACCTGGAATCAGACACTCTTGAAGTGTTTCTAGATTCTTTTAGTGGGAAAAATACATTTGTAGCCCAGAATGTGTGGAGTAGACAATTTTATTTGATCTTTACAGTGACCCTGAAATATATTTACTATAATTATCTTATTATTTACTTTTTTTTAGTCAATGAAAAATCTGAAGTTCAGAGAAGTCAACAAATTTAATCAAGGTCACAGTAAGATAATTAAGGTCTCAAGAGTGTTCTACCTGCTATGAGTGAATACAACACAACAAGGATGAAAATTTTTGTCCATTGAAATTTTATAATCAGATTGAGGAGATCCACATGTGAGAAAGAGTTCAAGGACATCTTGAAGTGACAGAATTAGAGGCACTGGGGCCTCGTGGTGATAAGCAGTTGGTTCCTGGCATAAAGGACAAGATAGGGAAGCTTTATGGAGAGCTTGCCCCTCATCAGTGAGACAGAGCAAGCAGCAGATAGGGAGGCACCGGCATTTTAATCTGGATGTTTCCAAAATCATAATGTGAGGTGAAGCCTTGTGTTTGGACAGTTGATTGGGAGGTAACTCTAGGAAACAGAAGTGAGAGACACAGAAAGTAAAGCAGGAAAAGACTCCACATCTAGGTATTTCATCAAGAGAAAAGAAAACATGTGACACATAAACATGTGAATATTCACAGCAGCTTTAGTCATAATAGCCAAACTCAGAAATAACTCAAATACTACATTACTAGTAGTGAATAGACTAAGAAATGATATATTTATACAAAAAATAACATCTGGCAATAAAAAAGAGCAAATCAATGTGCAAAACAACATAGATGAATTTCAAAAACATTATACTGAGCTAAATAGTTCAAACTATATGATTTATTTTTGTGAAATTCTAGAATGTGAAAAATTAATCTATAATGAGATAAAGCAAATGTATGGTTACCTGGATTGAGGGTGGGGGTGGAGAGAAATGGACTGCAAAGGACAAGGGGAGACAGGGAGACATTTAGTGTCGTTACATACCCAGTGGTGCTTACAAAGGCACATTGGTACATCAAAGTGCATCAAATTATACATTTAAAATGGTATATTTATTTTAAGTGGTAACTCAATAAAGCTGGTTTTAAAAAGCCAATACAGGACATGTCATGATGATGGCTGCCATAGATGATAGAGACCATCTTTGCAGGGATCTCTGAGAAGCATAGAGAATGCCCCCCACCACCCCGCCCCAGCACTGTTTATCAGAAAGATAGGAGACAGGCACATTTATCCACTGGCTACATCTCCTCACCCTTGAGGGTTGCCCCCGAGGTGTCAAATTCCTGCACTTCTGAGCTGAACCTGCCTGCTTTTACTATTCACTGTGGCAAACCTTCTGTGATTTGGCACTGAGCCTTTCCCATACACCTAACACAGCACTTGGTTGCAGTGTATAATAATTAATAGCGGTACCATTGATAACCAAGGCGGTAACAATGACCAATGTTGCCAGTTACTACTGTTGCAGCAGCTGTTCTTTCTGAAGATAGCGCAGTGGGGAACTGTTGGACCAGGTTTCTAAACTTCCAAACTCCTACATCAGGTTTTTGTCTATGCCAGTCTTCACAGGTGACATGAACAAATGGCCCAAGTCTTCTGAAAGAGCACTATCAGATGAGAATGTGTTTTAACGATACCTGATAAAAATCACTGTTGTGTTTTTCATGTGGAATCTTTGCATAATGAATATTTGAGAGGTGCATTCTGCCTAAATAAATAGTTAAAGCTGATTTTGAATTGACTTTAGATTTTATTTCTTACTAATACTCTTAGGGTAACAATTTTATCTATGGGCCATTCCCCTGCACTCATGCCAGCAAGTCACGGGGACCTCACCATGACTTAGATGGCATGGGTTTTTTTTTATTGTTATGTTAATCACCATATATTACATCATTAGTTTTTGGTGCAGTGTTCCATGATTCATTGTTTGTTCATAACACCCACTGCTCCATGCAGAACGTGCCCTCCTCAATACCCATTACCAGGCTAACACATCCCCCTACCCCCCTCCCATCTAGAACCCTCAGTTTGTTTTACAGAGTCCATCATCTCTCATGGTTCGTGTCCCCCTCTGACATACTCCCCTTTTCTTCCTCTCCTGTTATCTTCTTCTTTTTCTTTTTTCTTAAAATATGTTGCGTTATTTGTTTCAGAAGTACAGAACTGTGATTCAACAGTCTTGCACAATTCACAGCGCTCACCGTAGCACATACCCTCCCAAATGTCTATCACCCAGCCACCCCATCCCTCCCACCCCCAACCACTCCAGTAACACTCAGTTTCTTTCCTGAGATTAAGAATTCCTCATATCAGTGAGGTCATGTGATACATGTCTTTCTCCGATTGACTTATTTCACTCAGCATAACACCCTCCAGTTCCATCCACGTCGTTGCAAATGGCAAGATCTCATTCCTTTTGATGGCTGCATAATATTCCATTGTGTATATATACCACCTCTTTTTAACCATTCATCCGTCGATGGGCATCTTGGCTCTTTCCACAGTTTGGCTATGGTGGACACTGCTGCTATAAACATTGGGGTACACGTACCCCTTCGGGTCCCTACATTTGTATCTTTGTGGTAAATACCCAGTAGTGCAATTGCTGGATCATAGAGTAGCTCTAATTTCAACTGTTTGAGGAACCTCCATACTGTTTTCCAGAGTGGTTGCACCAGCTTGCATTCCCACCAACAGTGTAGGAGGGTTCCCCTTTCTCCACATCCCCGCCAACATCTGTCGTTCCCTGACTTGTTAATTTTAGCCATTCTGACGGGTGTGAGGTGGTATCTCACTGAGGTTTTGATTTGGATTTCCCTGATGCCGAGCGATGTTGAGCACTTTTTCATGTGCCTGTTGGCCATTTGGATGTCTTCTTTGGCGAAATGTCTGTTCATATCTTCTGCCCATTTCTTGATTGGATTATTTGTTCTTTGGGTGTTGAGTTTGATAAGTTCTTTATAGATTTTGGATACTAGCCCTTTATCTGATATGTCATTTGCAAATGTTTTCTCCCATTCTGTCGGTTGTCTTTTGGTTTTGTGGACTGTTTCTTTTGCTGTGCAAAAGCTTTTTATCTTGATGAAATCCCAATAGTTCATTTTTGCCCTGGCTTCCCGTGCCTTGGCAATGTTTTTAGGAAGAAGTTGCTGCGGCTAAGGTCGAAAAGGTTGCTACCTGTGTTCTCCTTTAGGATTTGGATGGACTCCTGTCTCACATTGAGGTCTTTCAACCATTTGGAGTCTATTTTTGTGTGTGGTGTAAGGAAATGATCCAGTTTCATTCTTCTGCATGTGGCTGTCCAATTTTCCCAACACCATTTGTTGAAGAGACTGTCTTTTTGCCATTGGACATTCTTTCCTGCGTTCTCAAAGATAAGTTGACCATAGAGTTGAGGGTCCATTTCTGGGCTCTCTATTCTGTTCCATTGATCCATGTGTCTGTTTTTGTGCCAGTACCATACTGTCTTGATGATGACAGCTTTGTAATAGAGCTGGAAGTCCGGAATTGTGATGCCGCCAGCTTTGCTTTTCTTTTTCAGTATTCCTCTGGCTATTCTGGGTCTCTTCTGGTTCCATACAAATTTTAGGATTATTTGTTCCATTTCTTTGAAAAAAGTGGATGGTATTTTGATGGGGATTGCATTGAATGTGTAGATTGCTCTAGGTAGCATTGACATCTTCACAATGTTGATTCTCCCAATCCATGAGCATGGAACGTTTTTCCATTTCTTTGTGTCTTCTTCAATTTCTTTCATGAGTATTTTATAGTTTTCGGAGTACAGATCCTTTGCCTCTTTGGTTAGATTTATTCCTAGGTATCTAATGCTTTTGGGTGCAATTGTAAATGGGATCGACTCCTTGATTTGTCTCTCTTCTGTCTTGTTGTTGGTGTATAGGAATGCCACTGATTTCTGTGCATTGATTTTATATCCTGCTACTTTACTGAATTCCTGTATGAGTTCTAGCAGTTTTGGGGTGGAGTCTTTTGGGTTTTCCACATACAGTATCATATCATCTGCGAAGAGTGAGAGTTTGACTTCCTCTTTGCTGATTTGGATGCCTTTGATTTCTTTTTGTTGTCTGATTGCTGTGGCTAGGACTTCTAATACTATGTTGAATAGCAGTGGTGAGAGTGGACATCCCTGCCGCGTTCCTGACCTTAGGGGAAAAGCTCTCAGCCTTTCCCATTGAGAATGATATTCGCTGTAGGTTTTTCATAGATGGCTTTTATGATATTGAGGTATGTACCCTCTATCCCTATACTCTGAAGAGTTTTGATCAAGAAAGGATGTTGTACTTTGTCAAATGCTTTTTCTGCATCTATTGAGAGGATCATATGATTCTTGTTCTTTCTTTTGTTAATGTATTGTATCACGTTGATTGATTTGCGGATGTTGAACCAGCCTTGCAGCCCAGGAATAAATCCCACTTGGTCATGGTGAATAATCCTTTTAATGTACTGTTGGATCCTATTGGCTAGTATTTTGGTGAGAATTTTTGCATCCATGTTCATCAAGGATATCGGTCTGTAATTCTCTTTTTTGATGGGGTCTTTGTCTGGTTTTGGGATCAAGGTAATGCTGGCCTCATAAAATGAGTTTGGAAGTTTCCCTTCCATTTCTATTTTTTGGAACAGTTTCAGGAGAATAGATATTAATTCTTCTTGAAATGTCTGATAGAATTCCCCTGGGAAGCCATCTGGCCCTGGGCTTTTGTTTGTTGGGAGATTTTTGATGACTGTTTCAATTTCCTTAGTGGTTATAGGTCTGTTCAGGTTTTCTCTTTCTTCCTGGTTCAATTTTGGTAGTTGATACATCTCTAGGAATGCACCCATTTCTTCCAGGTTATCTAATTTGCTGGCATAGAGTTGCTCATAATATGTTCTTATAATTGTATTTCTTTGGTGTTGGTTGTGATCTCTCCTCTTTCATTCATGATTTTGTTGATTTGGGTCATTTCTCTTTTCTTTTTGATCAGTCTGGCCAGGGGTTTATCAATCTTGTTAATTCTTTCAAAGAACCAGCTCCTAGTTTCGTTGATCTCTTCTACTGTTCTTTTGGTTTCTAGTTCATTGATTTCTGCTCTGATCTTTATGATTTCTCTTCTCCTGCTGGGTTTAGGTTTTATTTGCTGTTCTTTCTCCAGCTCCTTTAGGTGTAGCGTTAGGTTGTGTATTTGAGACCTTTCTTGTTTCTTGAGAAAGGCTTGTATTGCTATATACTTTCCTCTCAGGACTGCCTTTGCTGTATCCCAAAGATTTTGAACAGTTGTGTTTTCATTTTCATTGGGTTCCATGAATTTTTTTAATTCTTCTTTAATTTCTTGGTTGACCCATTCATTCTTTAGTAGGATGCTCTTTAGCCTCCATGTATTTGAGTTCTTTCCAACTTTCCTCTTGTGGTTGAGTTCTAGTTTCAAAGCATTGTGGTCTGAAAATATGCAGGGAATGATCCCAATCTTTTGGTACCGATTGAGACCTGATTTGTGACCTAGGATGTGATCAATTCTGGAGAACGTTCCATGGGCACTAGAGAAGAATGTGTATTCTGTTGCTTTGGGATGGAATGTTCTGAATATGTCTGTGAAGTCCATTTGGTCCAGTGTGTCATTTAAAGTCTTTATTTCCTTGTTGATCTTTTGCTTAGATGATCTGTCCATTTCAGTCAGGGGGGTGTTAAAGTCCCCCACTATTATTGTATTGTTGTCAATGTGTTTCTTTGCTTTTGTTATTAATTGCCTTATATAATTGGCTGCTCCCATGTTCGGGGCATAGATATTTACAATTGTTAGATCTTCTTGTTGGATAGACCCTTTACGTAGGATATAGTGTCCTTCCTCATCTCTTATTACAGTCTTTGTTTTAAAATCTAGTTTGTCTGATATAAGGATTGCCACCCCAGCTTTCTTTTGGTGTCCATTAGCATGGTAAATGGTTTTCCACCCCCTCACTTTCAATCTGGGGGTGTCTTTGGGTCTAAAATGAGTCTCTTGCAGACAGCATATTGATGGGTCTTGTTTTTTAATCCAATCTGATAGCCTGTGTCTTTTGATTGGGGCATTTAGCCCATTTACATTCAGGGTAACTATTGAAAGGTATGAATTTAGTGCCATTATATTACCTGTAAGGTGACTGTTAACTGTCTGTTGTCTGTGTTCGTTTCTGCTCTTTGCTGCTTTTAGGTTCTCTCTTTGCTTAGAGGACCCCTCTCAATATTTCTTGGAGGGCTGGTTTCGTGTTTGCAAATTCCTTTAGTTTTTGTTTGTTCTGGAAGCTTTTTATCTCTCCTTCTATTTTCAATGATAGCCTAGCTGGATATAGTATTCTTGGCTGCATATTTTTCTCGTTTAGTGCTCTGAAGATATCTTGCCAGTCCTTTCTGGCCTGCCAGGTCTCTCTGGATAGGTCTGTTGCCAATCTAATGCTTCTACCATTGTAGGTTACATATCTCTTCTCCCGAGCTGCTTTCAGGATTTTCTCTTTGTCTCTGAGACTCGTAAGTTTTACTATTAGATGTCGGGGTGTTGACCTATTATTATTGATTTTGAGAGGGGTTCTCTGTGCCTCCTGGATTTTGATGCCTGTTTCCTTCCTCACATTAGGGACATTCTCTGCTATAATTTGCTCCAATATACCTTCTGCCCCTCTCTCTCTCTCTTCTTCTTCTTCTGGGATCCCAAGTATTCTAGTGTTGTTTCGTCTTATCATATCACTTATCTCTCGAATTCTGCCCTCGTGATCCTGTAGTTATTTCTCTCTCTTTTTCTCAGCCTCTTTATTTTCCATCATTTGGTCTTCTATATCGCTGATTCTCTCTTCTGCCTCATTTATCCTAGCATTTAGTGCCCCCATTTTTTATTGCGCCTCATCAATAGCCTTTTTGATTTCGATTTGGTTAGATTTTAGTTCTTTTATTTCTCCAGAAAGCGTTTCTCTAATAACTTCCACGCTTTTTTCAAGCCCAGCTAGTATCTTTAAAGTCATGATTCTGAACTCTAGGTCCGACATCATACTAATGTCAGTATTGTGTAGGTCCCTGGCTGACGGTACTACCTCTTGTTCTTTTTGCTGAGGTGATTTCTTTCGTCTTGTCATTTTGTCCAGAGGAGAATAGATGAATGAGAGAACAAAATGCTAACAGGTTTACAACGTCCCCAGCAAATATACTGTATACAAATCAGAAAAGACCTGAAACCAGGGGAAAAGAAAGGGAAAGAAAGAAAAAAGAAAGAGAAAAAGAAAAAAAAAAGATAAAAACAAAAACAAAACAATAGAAAAAAGGCAGAATATGATCAAATATGATCAGGCTAGTGCATAGATCAGTGCCACACACTAGATTTTGGGCGTATTTTGGTCTGTTAGAAAAAAGTGCCTCCTAAAATTTTAAAGGAAGAAAGACATATATGTACAAAATAAGGGTTGATACAATGAAGGGATGGAAGATGACTGTAAAGATGAAAATTATAAAAGAATTTATAAAAGGACTTGGTAAGATAAGTTGTTTGAAAAAAGAAAGAAGATTTAAGAAAAAAAAAAAGGAAAAAGGGAGAGAATGTGATCAGGCAGGAGACTAGAACAAAGCCATACACTAGTGATTTAGGGTATATTTTGATCTGTTAGAAGAAACTGTACCTCAAAATTTTAAAGAGAGAACAACTTATATATATATGCCAAAAATAAGGGTAACTACTATGAAGGGATAAAATATGACTCTAAAAATGAAAAATAAAAAATGTTTTTTTTTTTTTTTTAAAAAGGGATTTATAAGATGTTGGTTGAAAAAGGGAAAAAGAAAAATAAAAAAAAACAGTCAACAAAAATTAACTTTGATGAAATAATGAATCATGGTAAAAAAAAAAAAAAAGCCATGAATCTATGTGCAGTACTCCCCTAGCGCTGGAGTTCTCCCATTCTCCTTGATCGATCAACTTGGTCTTGGCTTGCTGGCTGTTTGTGCTGATCTTCTGGGGGAGGGGCCTGTTGCTGTGGTTTCCAAATGTCTTTGCCGGAGGCGGAATTGCCCCGCCCTTGTCGGTCCGGGCTAAGGAAGCTGCTCCAGTTTGCTCTCAGGAGCTTTTGTTCCCTGCAAGCTCTCGGTACAGCTTTGGAGGACCAGGGCAGAAATGGTGGCCTCCCAATCTCCACTCGGAGGAGCTGAGAACTCGGGGCCCCGCTCCTCAGTGTGCCCCCAGAGAAAAGCAGTCACTTCCATGTCCCCGGTCTCCGGCCGCACTCTGCTCACCTGGCCTGTGATCGAGCGTTGCTATCTCTGGCACCCGACCCCGCGCGGAGTCTCCAAACCCAGCAGATCCCTGCAGTGCGTTCCCACACCGCTCCTCCCCGGGAAGGAAGGGGAGTCTCCCCGGATCTGCTGCTTGTTGGGTCCCTGCTGGGGGAGCCGTGCCCCGACTGGGCCGCAGATCACAGTTTATGGCAACCCCGAGCTGAGAGCCCACGACTCTGCTCCGTCTCTGCAGCCGGCTTCCCCGCTCTGATACCTGGGAGCTCTGGCGCACTCAGGCACCCCCGGTCTCTCTGTGACCCCAAGGGTCCTGAGACCACACTGTCCCGGGAGGATTCCACCCCCCGCTTAGCCACTGCAGCGACGTCCCTCCGCCGAGCCAACTTCTAAAAGTTCCGATTTTGTGCTCCGCGGTGCTATCACTTGCCAGAAGCGGCCGGCGGAGGCCCCTCCCCCGCCGTCTATCCTCCCGAATATCGCTTCAGATTCACTTGTCCGCACGCCCTACCTTCCAGTAAGTGGTCGCTTCTCTGTTCAGAGAGTTGTTGCTACTCTCCTGTTCAATCTCCTGTTGAGTTCGTAGGTGTTCAGAATTGTTTGATCCCTATTCGGCTGAATTCCTGAGACCAGACGAAATCTAGGGCTCCTACTCCTCCGCCATCTTGCTCTGCCTCAGATGGCATGGTTTTAATTCACCCTGCTGGATCCTGGCCACTGATTTCTTAAGTCAAGTTGTTTCAGGATTTTTTTAAAAAATAATCCTATGTTATTTATTTCTGTGTCATTTTATTTCTGTATTACTTTTCAGAATTATTCCATACTGGTTTTTTGGGGAAACAATTCCCAGCTTGTTCTCCCTGGCCAAGTGTAAAGTATCATGAGAGAGACACTTTCCCATTCTGCTATAATTCGTCTAATGTTTTATATCTAAATACTTATAAACTCTACAATACAATGTTTTCAGTTTTGCTATTAGTGGCATATGTGCTTTAAAAAAATTAAGAGAAAATGTTTTGGGTTTTTTTTTTTCCCTTACATATTTACCATTTCAGGTGGCTGCCACATTTAAAGAGAAACTTTAAAATCACAAAATATTTGGCTGAGAGGGACCAGGCTATGAGATATGAATACCATGTCACAGGAGAACAGGTTGAGGAAACCAGGGAAATAGCCCACTACCAAGATAGGTTTTAATTATTAATGTCATCAACTCCCTGGCTGCTCTGAGAAACTTGGTTCCTAAGCTAAAGAAAGACTCTTGGTGAGAAGGGGTGGTGAGCGACAGAGTCACTGCATTCTTCCTCAGCCGCCACTGCTCACAGCCTGAAGGATATCAAAATAGTTTGGGATGAGGAGCTGAGGCCAAACATCTTTAACATAACTGGATTTACTGAGTCCGGAGCCCCAAACCCTTGAGGTCAGGCATGAGGCCCTGCCAGTTCAAGTCTCTTCATGTTCACATTTTCCCAGGATTCACATGGTGACCGCAGTCCCCTCCTTCACACCCATCCTTCCCACTTTTCATATCCTGTTAAAGTCTGACCTAAGGGAGAAGAGTTTTAATTTTGTTATTTTTTTTAACCTTTCAGTACACAAGCAATAACTATTCCTTGTAGAAAATGAATGAGATACAGATAAGCACACAGAAGGAAATACAAATCATCCATAATCCTCCCCACGCCAGAGAAAATCATGTTTGTGAACTTTTCTTATGATGCCCTAGAAATAAAAGGCTTACGTGGCAGTCAAATAAATTTGTCAAATCCTATATGATAAGGATTTGGGGAAGCCCTGCAATGAAAAAAAAAAAAAAACTATTTTGCCTTATATCCCCAATTCATTTGACTCCAGAGGTCATAAATAATAACCCCCCCCACCCCGCCCCAGGAAGACTGCTTATTGGAACTCTTGTTCCCTACAATATGCTTTGGAAAATGTCAGAATATACACCAAATAAGACCAAACACAAGTTTTCCAAGGTGGGAAGAAGTTTCTCTCTCTCCTCTTCATTTGCTTTCTTTTAAAGATTTCCGAGTAACTGTTGCTCCTGCCCCATTCTGGCCTTAGGGAATGTTGCCTTCCATTGATTAACCTCAGACCAGTGAGAATCCCTGGGGGCATTTTAAATAAAAACTTGACAAAAGACTAAGGGAAATTAAAATGGAAATGAAAAGGGACTCAAAACCATTGAGTGATCTGCCTCACAAATAGGATTCACCTATCTTCCCCCTGAGGTACTTCCTAGTGAAGTAAGAACTTGTTGAACCCTAGCAACCCTGGGTACAACCTCAAGCAAGCCTGAACTCTCAAAGATACAGGTGCAAAAGAACCAAAACAAAGGACACAAATGTTTCCTGCATCACCAGCTAGTGTCCCTGCAGAGGACTTGGTCATCTCCATGGCTAAGGCCTGGAAATGCCATCCCCTTCAGGGATTAGGGGGCTGCTGAGATATGCTTGGATAGGTGGGGCCCTTTTCTTTTCTAAGATTTATTTATTTATTTACTTATTTATTTATTGAGAGAGAGAGAGAGAGAATGGGGGGAGTGACAGAGGAAGAGGGAGAGAAAGAATCTCAAGCAGACTCCCTGCCAACTTGGGGCTTGATCTCATGACCCATGAGATCATGACCTGAGCCGAAATCAAGAATCCAAGGCTTCACTGACTGAACCACCTGGGTGCCCCTTTTTCATTTTTAAGATCTTATTTATTTATTTGAGAGAGAGTGAGCTCAAATGAGAGCAGGAGGAGGGGTAGAGGGAGAAGGAGAGACTCTCAAACAGTCCTTTTGTAATGGAAGTGAGGGTGCAAGGAGATCACCCACATTCTCCTGTGTCAACATCTCATGCTGCTGAGAAAGTGGTCTTTGCAGCAAGACGTGGATAGATAAGGCAGAATGTGATCAGGCAGGACTTTCTGTGAAATCTGAAGTGTGTGTAAATAACTTTGACAGTCTGTTCCCTGCAAGTAACTTTCATCAACAATTGTGAAACTCCGCTTCCTGGCTGCTTGCTCTACTGAGTCTGGGGAGGTCCTGTCTCTGAACTCAGAGTGATTTTCCCACTCTGATCCCTGAAATCCCTCAACCCCACCTCTCCAGCTGCCAGGAGCAGAGAGACAAGGCCCCCTTCCCTTCATACACACTTTGTACAGCACATTTTCCAACCCCACACATATCATCTCTTTTTCTTTCTTTTCTTTTGATACCTTTTTCTTCCTGGTCTTCTTAGTTTCTATTACCTTACTGTGCTCCTTCTCCTTTTATTCTTCTCAGATGTTTGTAGCTAAGACAGCACTGAACATTCTGCTCATACACAAAAGGAGCTTGGACTGAATGATTTTTAAGGTCACCTCCACCCCTAGCGGGTGTTAGGGTGTAGACACTTACCTTCTCTGGATTATAACTTTACTCATTCATCAAATGAGGAGGTTGGATTCGAGATCTCTAAGGCTTCTTCCTGGTATAAAATTGGATTTTATTCTCATGTGAGTTACTATATTTCTCCTGTGTGTGCAAGTGACAGGGATGGGGTGAAGTTTGAGGATTGGCCTCAGTGCAAACACTGGGCAGCTATCCAATCCTTTCTGATGGGAAGTCCTACTCATGGCCTGGTATCTATTTCACATTCCATCTTAGAGAAGTATATCTTAATCTGCATATATGTAAACTGCAGCACAGAGAAATGAGCTCTGGATCTTTCCAGCAAGTTCAGTTCAGTGCTGTGGATACTTCCTGAGTAGCAAAATAATATGGATCCTGTGCTAGGTCTGGCCAGATTGGGGCTTGGAGAACCCATATTCTGGGTGATAATAGTTCTCTGGCTGGGTAGGGGAACTGATCCCTGACCATAAATCCTTGTTTCTTCATACCACCTGTGCCTCTGGAAGCTCAGGTTCGGGCATTGCTGACCCCTCTTCTCCCCTGACTGTTCCATGTGCCTGGGGAGCTGACAGAGGACACAGGCTAGTGTAAAGGACACTTGACTTCTGCAGGATAACCCACCATGTATCTCTGCCCCTTGAAGCCTGTAGCCCCTTCCAGAGGGACAGTGTTGGAGGAACTGTCAGCCCCTCCAAATGCAGAACTTGCAGACCCGGGTGTTGGATGGAGGGCACTGGCTATCAGCTCATCTGTCCTTGTCTCTGCAGCTGCATCTCCTCATGCTCCCAGAGGAAAGGCAGGCCCTCCGTTACCTTGCTGCCCTCCCTGGTGTCTAGCTTGGTCATTTGATTATCACCTCATACAATTACAGCTGCCTCTTTTCTTCATCCCTCCTATTGTCTGGGCACATTTTAGTGAAGAATTATTATGCTTTGAATAGAATATGAAAGGTACAGCCTGTTTGTCTGAATATTATTTATTTATTTATTGCCTTATAAGTCCTGTGTATATGCCTAATAGCTACACTTTGGAGATTCTGGTCTGCTGATTCATCAGGTTATCTTAGGGCTTCTAACTGGGTGGCTCTGAGTCTGTCTCTCCCGGTCTCCATCAGGAGATGTGCAGGCTCAGGGGCTTCGGGATTGGATCCAGTAACCAGTAGGAAGCACTTCAGCCTTACATATCTTTTATATTGACTTTTTTTCCTCTATTCATATTATATGATGGTATTTTGGCCAGGGGATGTGGGAATATACAAATCCCTTCTTGTTGTACCCACCACTCCTCTGCATGAGTTCTTTAAAGGAAATATATCCATAGGCTAACAGTGGCAAGAGAAATTAAAGTAACATTTTATTATTAGGATTTATTTGTAAGCCCCAGTTCAGAAGTGCAGGATGGATTCATAAGAGATTCTTTTCTTCAAGGCTGGTGAACTTGGACCAGAGCCAACACTGTGTAGCCTTCTATTTCTTAAGTCAACACCAGAACCTCTGATCTTGCCACCAAACAGATTCACCCCTGGTGTTCTTGTGATTTGAGACTCCCCCCTCCCCTTATTTTAAATCAGCCTTGATTGTACTCTCAGAATAAGAGGAGAATTGTCACTGATTTTGGAGATCTTCTAGTTCTAAACCTTGGCTTCACATAGACCCACTGGGCAAGCTTAAAAAAAACAAGAACAAACGAGTAATGCCTGCTTCTATGTTCAGAAATTCTGTTTAACTTGTCTGAGGCAGAACCTGGACCCTGTTGATTTTTTAATCTCCTAGACTACCAACATTTCTCCAACACTAGTGGGCATCAGAATCACCCATAAGTTTTTTAACTATTCTGCTGGACCCACTTCAAATCTCAATTTCTGGTAGTGGGGCCATACACTTATGTTTCAGTAAAATTTTGATAGTTGAATGTGGTGCAACTCCCAGGTTAAGACCCATTAATTTAGGCCAAAATCTTTATTTAAGTAAAATCTGAGATTTGAGAAGTAAAATGCATTCATAAAATGGATTATACAATATCAAAATATATTGGTTATTTGTGAGAGAGGCAGTTTTATGTATTTATTTAAGCTATAAGTAAAAACAATTTACCCATTTCTCCCATGTCATACCCACCACCACCAATAATCACCAATCTGTTCTCTATCTATGAGCTGGGTATTTGCTTTTGTTTTTAATTTAGATTCCACAAGTAAGAGAGATGATATGGTATTTGTATTTCTCTGTCTGACTTATTTAGCATAATGCCCTCAAGATGCATCCATGTTATTGCGAAAAGCAAAATTTCATTCTTTGTTTTCTGGATGAATAATATGCCTATATATATATTAAATCTATTCATCCAATGATGGACACTTAGGTTGTTTCCATGTCCTGGCTATTATGAATAATGTTGTGATGAACATGGGGGTGCAGATATCTTTCCAAGTTAGTGCTTCTCTTTTCTTCAGATAAATACCAAGAAGTGGAATTACTGGGTCAAATAGCAGTTCTATTTTTAATTTTTTGAGGACTCCTTATAGTTCTTTTTCCACAGTGACTGCATAAATTTATAATCCCAATAGTGCACCAGTGTTTCCCTTTCTCCCCATTCTTGCTAATTCTTCTTATTTCTTGTCTTTTTGATACTAAATATTCTGACTGGTGTGAGGTAAATCTCATTGTGGTTTTGACTTACATTTCCCTGATCTTATTGTTTACCTGTTGGCCATCTGTATGTCTTTGGAAAAATGCCCATTCATATCATCTGCCTATTTTTTAATTGGATTGCGTGTTTTTTTTCTATTGTTGCAAGAGTTCTTTATATATGTTAAATATTAGCCCCTTATCAGATACAGACACACCTTGTTTTATTGCACTTCACTCTATTATGGTTTGCAAATATTGTGGGCTTTTTTACAAATTGAAGGTTTGTGGCAACTCTGTGTCAGGCAAGTCTATTGGCACCATTTTCCTAACAGCATTTGCTCACTTCATGTCTCTGTGCCACATTTGGTAATTCTCACAATATTTCAAACTTTTTCTCTGTTATTATGTTTGTTATGGGATCTGTAATCAGTGATCACAACTCACTGAAAGCTCAGATATGGTTAACATTTGTTAGCAATAAAGTATTTTTAATAAAATATGTACATTGCTTT
This sequence comes from Eumetopias jubatus, assembly GCF_037043125.1. Lineage (NCBI taxonomy): Eukaryota > Metazoa > Chordata > Mammalia > Carnivora > Otariidae > Eumetopias > Eumetopias jubatus. The sequence continues at coordinate 83,440,293 of NW_028274819.1, read as the reverse complement.
TTAAGACATAATGCTATTGAGCACTTAGTAGACTACAGTAGAGTGTAAATATAACTTTTGCATGCATTTGGGTATGCCTGTATTTGATTTGCACATATCTTCTCCCATTCCGTAGGGTGCCTTTTCATTTTGTTGATGGTTTTCTTTGCTGAGTAGAAGATTTTCAGTAGCTGTAGTCGCACTTGTTTATTTTTGCTTCTGTTGCTTTTCTTTTTGGTGACAGACTCTAAAAACATTGCCAAGACCTATGTCAAGGACCTTACTGCCTATGTTTTCGTCTGAACTTTTGTGGATTTAGGTCTCATGTTCAGGTGTTTAATCCATTTTGGGGTAATTTTTGTGTGTGATATATGATAGTGGTTCAGTTTCATTTTTTTTTTTTTTTTGCATGTGGTTGTCCAGTTTTCTCAGCACCATTTATTGAAAAGACTGTCCTTTTCTTACTATATATTCTTGGCTTCTTTGTTGTAAATTAATTGGCCATAGATGTGTGAATTTATATATAGAGCTTGAAATCAGAGACTGTGGCACTTCTGAATTTTTTCTTCTTTTTCAATAATTTTTTTTGGCTATTCCGGGTCTTTTGTTGTTCCATACAAATTTTAGGACTGCTTGTTCTATTTCTGTGAAAAATGCAATTGGAATTTTGATAGGGATTGCATTGAATCTATAGATTGCTTTGGATAATATGGACATTTTAAAAATATTTATTCTTCCAATCCATGAGCATGGAATCTCTTTCCATTTATTTGTGTCCTCTTCATTTTCTTTCCTTAATATCCTGCACTTTTCAATATACAGGTATTTCCCCTTCTGGTTAAATTTATTCCTCAGTATTTAATTCTGTTTGATGCTATTGTAAATGGGATCATTTTCTTAATTTCTCTTTGTGATAGTTTGTTATTAGTGTAGAGAAATGCAACAAATTTTTTTGTGTTGATTTTGTATTCTGCAACTTTACCAAATTCATTTATTAGTACTAACAATTTTTTAGTGGCATCTTTAGAGTTTTCTATGTAATAATTGACCCTTGAATAACATAGGTTTGAACTGTGTGGGTCCACTTATACATGGATATTGAAAAATCAATACAGTACAGTATTATAAAATGTATTTTCCTTGTGATTTCTTATTATTTTCTTTTCTTTAACTTACTATATTTAAAAATACAGTATATAATATACATAACATACAAAATATGTGTTAATTGACTATGTAGAGTTAAGTAAGGCTTCCAGTCAGCAGTAGGTCTTTAATAGTTAAGTTTTGGGGGAGTCAAAAGTTATATGTGGATTTTTGACTGCACAGGGGGTTGGTGTCTCTGACCCCTACATTGCTCAAGGGGCAACTTGGTAATATCATATCATCTGCAAATAGTGACAGTTTTACTTCTTCCTTTTAATTGGTTGACTTTTCTTTTTATTATGTAATTTCTCTAAGACTTCCAATACTATATTGAATAAAAGTAGGGATAGCTGTTTTGTTCCTGATCTTAGAGAAAAAACTTTCAGCTTTTCACCATTGAGTATAATGGTAGCTGTGAGCCTATCAAGATGACCTATATTATGTTGAGGTATGTTCCCTCTATACCTGCTTTGTTGGGAGTTTTTACAATAAATGAACTTTTAATTTCTTTAAATGCTTTTTATGCATCTATTGAGATGACATATGATTTTTATCCTTCATTTTGTTAATGTGGTATATCACATTGATCTGTGGATATTGAACCTTGGAATGAATCCCACTTGAACATATTATATGATCCTTTTAAAGTGTTGTTGAATTTGATTTGCCAATACTTTACTGAGAATTTTTGCATCTATGTTCATCATGGATATTGGTCTATAATTTTCTTTTCTTGTAGCATCCTTGTCTAGTTTGGATATCAGGGTAATGCTGGCTTAATAAAATGGGTTCAGAAAAAAATCTCTGCTCTTCTATTTTTTTGGAAGTGTTTAAAAAGGGTTGGTATTAAGTCTTTGAATGTTTGGTAGAATTCATCAGTGAAGCTGTCTGGTTCTGGACTTTTTTTATTGGGAAGTTTTTGATTACTGATTTAATTGCCTTTCTAGTAATTGGTCTATTTAGATTTTATATTTCATCATGTTTCAATCTTGGTAGGTATGTGTACTTCTAGGAATTTGTCTATTTCTTCCAGATCATCAAACTTATTGGCATGTAATTGTTCAGAATGGCCTCATGATCCTTTGCATTTCTGTGGTATCAGTTGCAACATCTCTTTCATTTCTGATTTTATATATTTGAGTCTTCATGATATGTACAGCTTAAGGTTTATGAATTCATTTCATTGACCTTTTCTGTTATCTTTTTAGTCTCTATTTCATTTTTTTCTTTTCTAATCTTTGTTTTTCTCTTCTTTCTACAAACTCTGGTATTCATTTGTTCTTTGTCTATTTCCTTCAGATATAAAGTTAGGTTGTCCTTTTAAGAGTTTTCTTGAAGTAAGCATTTATCACTATGAACTCCCTCTTAGAAGTGCATCCCATGAATTTTGGTATATTACATAAAATTTGGTATGTTATAAATACATTGACTATTGAGAGAGACAAAGGTTTTTAAATTTGTTAACATAATTTTTTATTCAGATACTTCAGAGTTTGGTTAGCCTGTAGGAGAGGCCCTATAACCAGAGACAATTATAGAAAGAAAAGTGGAAGTAACAGGATGCATTATTTTAGCACAAGATTTGTTCAGTTATATTTGGGCAATATCTATGGGGCTGATTCCCCATTTTTTTTTTTTTTGCAATTAAATAAGTCCATTCTGTATGTTAATAAATGCTCATTGTGTACTATGTATAGATCTATAGAGCGGAGCTGGAAAAGCAATTAGATCTATTTAGAGAAATGTCTCCAATAATATTTGTTCATAATAAAAATAACAAAACAGAAAAAGTCCAAACATTGGGGGGAAAAAAAAGTCCAAACATTGAATAATCTATTATGGAAAGTACAAATTTCATGTAGCAAAATTTCAGCATATTAATTTCAGAATTAAGATTTTTTCCCCTTTATACTGCATGAAACTACATAAAGGATATAAAGACAGTGATTGGTGGGGAGTCCACTGGGTAAAGACCTGAGGGAAAGTCTGAAGAAACAGGTGGGGAAGAAAGCAGAGGAGAGCTAGTAAAGTTAGGATGGGACCTTCCTGTCCCCAGGGATGACCAACTTGGTGAAGCCACAGGGAACAGCTGAGCAGTGGCAGTGAAATGATGTGAAGATAGCAAGCCCAATATAAATGCCAAGCCTAAACTGTATCCATAAATAATGATGACTTTATTTTCCCTCATTGCTAATTAGAAACAATAATATACAAGGAAACAGAAGTTACTTAATGTGTAATTATTCAGTCAGCAATTTTCAAATCATAAATATGGATTGCTCTGAGTTATCACATTTAAGTCATCTGAAATAGAGCACCGTATGCAAATGTGATTAAAGCATTCATGCACCAAGCAGCTCTGAAATGTGAGGTGTTTTTGTGTTTTTTTTTCCCAAGAAAATGATTGTAGCAGCCAGGTATAGGTCATTAGCATTGCTAAGTAATCATCTCCTTCCCTGTTTCCTGACTATTCTCTTGAAAGTTTAAGAAGGTCAGCAGGTTCCTACTAGATAAGGAGACCTGAGACAAATACTAATCCTATAAATAAATTTTTTGGGGCTCAGAGGGGAAATCAACTGGACAGAGGAACAGCTTGGGCTCTGCAGAGCATTTCCAGAAGGACAGACCGACAGAGTAGCTATGACCCACACCACATCTCTCCCTAGGTGAGTTCACCCCTATTGTGGCTTCTAGACCATCCATGTGCCAGTGGTGCCCAGATTGACCCCTTCAAACCAGACTTCTATTCTGATCTTCAGATTTCTGACAGCTTCACTTGAATAGTGTCCCAAACTTAAATTATACAAATATAAACTTTGATCTGTGTCTTCCATCTCTTATCACCCTATTCTTACTTCAGTTTTTATTATCTCAGAAAATAATACCAAGCCAGAAATGTAAGATCTCAAGCCAGAAATTGCTAAACCATAAAAAAAGAAATTGCTAAGCCATAAATATAACAGTCATTTTGACACTACTATTTCCTTACTTCTCACTTCCAATCTGTAAGTAACTCCTGCCATTTCTAATTCCAAAATATATCTCTGATCTCTCCATACCTCCACCCTCGCAGCGACTATTAGAATCACACTCAGTGCTCACCTGCATGTTACAATAGCCTCTTACTCTACTTGATTCCACTCTTGCCTCCCTCTAATTCACTCTTTTTTCCTTTAATTTTTTATTGTTATGTTAATCACCATACATTACATCATTAGTTTGTGATGTAGTGTTCCATGATTCATTGTTTGTGCATAACACCCAGTGCTCCATGCAGAACATGCCCTCTTTAATACCCATCACCAGGCTAACACATCCCCCCACACCTCTCCCCTCTAAAACCCTCAGTTTGTTTTTCAGGGTCCATCGTTCTCGTGGTTCGTCTCCCCCTCCAGTTTACCCCCCTTCATTCTTCCCCTCCTGCTATCTTCTTCTTCTTTTTTTCTTAATATATATTGCATTCTTTTAGAGGTACAGATCTGTGATTCAACAGTCTTGCACATTCACAGCGCTCACCATAGCGCACACCCTCCCCAATGTCTCTCACCCAGCCACCCAATCCCTCCCACCCCCCACCACTCCAGCAACCCTGTTTGTTTCCTGAGGTTAAGAATTCCTCATTATCAGTGAGGTCATATGACACATGTCTTTCTCTGATTGACTTACTTCGCTCAGCATAACACCCTCCAATCCCATCCATGTCGCTGCAAAAGGCAAGATCTCATTCCTTTTGATGGCTGCATAATATTCCATTGTGTGTATATACAACTTCTTCTTTATCCATTCATCTGTCGATGGACATCTTGGCTCTTTCCACAGTTTGGCTACTGTGGACATTGCTGCTATAAACATTGGGGTGCACATACCCCTTCGGATCCCTACATTTGTATCTTTGGGGTAAATATCCAGTAGTGCAATTGCAGAGTCATATGGTAGCTCTATTTTCAACTGGTTGAGGAACCTCCATACTGTTTTCCAGAGTGGTTGCATCAGCTTGCATTCCCACCAACAGTGTAGGAGGGTTCCCCTTTCTCCACATCCCCGCCAACATCTGTCGTTTCCTGATTTGTTAATTTTAGCCATTCTGACTGGCGTGAGGCGGTATCTCATTGAAGTTTTGATTTGGATTTCCCTGATGCCGAGCAATGTTGAGCATTTTTCATGTGTCTGTTGGCCATTTGGATGTCTTCTTTGGAAAAATGTCTGTTCATGTCTTCTGCCCATTTCTTGACTGGATCATTTGTTCTTTGGGTGTTGAGTTGGATAAGTTCTTTATAGATTTTGGATACTAGCCCTTTATCTGATATGTCATTTGCAAATATCTTCTCCCATTCTGTCAGTTGTCTTTTAGTTTTGTGGACTGTTCCTTTTCCTGTGCAAAACCTTTTTATCTTGATGAAATCCCAAGAGTTCATTTTTGCCCCTGCTTCCCTTGCCTTTGGTGAAGTTTCTAGGAAAAAGTTGCTGCAGCTGAGGTCGAAGAGATTGCTGCCTGTGTTCTCCTTTAGGATTTTGATGGATTCCTGTCTCACATTTAGGTCTTTCAACCATTTGGAGTCCATTTCTGTGTGTGGTGTAAGGAAATGGTCCAGTTTCATTCTTCTGCATGTGGCTGTCCAATTTTCCCAACACCATTTGTTGAAGAGACTGTCTTTTTTCCATTGGACATTCTTTCCTGCTTTGTCAAAATTAGTTGACCGTAGAGTTGAGGGTCCATTTCTGGGCTCTCTATTCTGTTCCATTGATTGATGTGTCTGTTTTTGTGCCAGTACCATACTGTCTTGATGATGACAGCTTTGTAATAGAATTTGAGGTCCAGAATTGTGATGCTGCCAGCTTTGCTTTTCTTTTTCAACATTCCTCTGGCTATTCGGGGTCTTTCCTGGTTCCATACAAATTTTAGGATTATTTGTTCCATTTCTTTGAAAAAAGTGGATGGTATTTTGATGGGGATTGCATTGAATGTGTAGATTGCTCTAGGTAGAATTGACATCTTCACAATATTTGTTCTTCTAATCCATGAGCATGGGAAGTTTTTCCATTTCTTTGTGTCTTCCTCAATTTCTTTCATGAGTATTTTATAGTTTTCTGAGTACAGATCCTTTGCCTCTGTGGTTAGATTTATTCCTAGGTATCTTATGGTTTTGGGTGCAATTGTAAATGGAATCGACTCCTTAATTCCTCTCTCTTCTGTCTTTTGTTGGTGTATAGGAATGCCACTGATTTCTGTGCATTGATTTTATATCCTGCTACTTTACTGAATTCTTGTATGAGTTCTAGCAGTTTTGGGGTGGAGTCTTTAGGGTTTTCCACATAAAATATCATATCATCTGCAAAGAGTGAGAGTTTGACTTCTTCTTTGCCGATTTGGATGCCTTTGGTTTCTTTTTGTTGTCTGATTGCTGTGGCTAGGACTTCTCATACTATGTTGAAGAGCAGTGGTTTTAGTGGAAATCCCTGCCGTGTTCCTGACCTTAGAGGGAAAGCTCTCAGTTTTTCCCCGTTGAGAATGATATTTGCTGTGGGTTTTTCATAGATGGCATTTAGATATTGAGGTATGTACCCTCTATCCTTATACTCTGAAGAGTTTTGATCAAGAAAGAATGCTGTCCTTTGTCAAATGCTTTTTCTGCATCTATTGAGAGGATCATATGATTCCTGTTCTTTCTTTTATTAATATATTGTATCACGTTGTTTGATTTGCAGATGTTGAACCAACCTTGCAGCCCAGGAATAAATCCCACTCGGCAGTGGTGAATAATCATTTTAATGTACTGTTGGATCCTATTGGCTAGTATTTTGACAAAATACTATTGGCTAGTATTTTGCATCCGTGTTCATCAAGGATATTGGTCTGTAATTCCCCTTTTTGATGGGATTTTTCTCTGGGTTTGGGGAACAAGGTAATGGTGGCCTCATAGAAGGGGTTTGGAAGTTTTCCTTCCATTTCTATTTTTAGGAACAGTTTCAGGAGAATAGGTATGAATTCTTCTTTAAATGTTTGGTAGAATTCCCCTGGGAAGCCATCTGGCTCTGGGCTTTTGGTTGTTGGGAGATTTTTGATGACTGCTTCAATTTCTTTAGTGGGTCTAGGTCTGTTCAGGATTTCTGTTTCTTCCTGGTTCAGTTTTGGTAGTTGATACATCTCTAGGAATGCATCCATTTCTTCCAGGTTATCTAATTACCTGGCATAGAGTTGCTCATAATATGTTCTTAAAATTGTTTGTATTTGTTTGGTGTTGGTTGTGATCTCTCCTCTTTCATTCATGATTTTATTTATTTGGGTCATTTCTCTTTTCTTTTTGATAAGTCTGGCCAGAGTGTATTTGAGACCTTTCTTGTTTTTTGAGAAAGCCTTTTATTGCTATATACTTTCCTCTTAGGACTGCCTGTGCTGCATCCCAAAGATTTTGAACAGTTGTGTTTTCATTTTCATTTGTTTCCATGAAGTTTTTCTTTAATTTCCTAGTTGACCCATAATTCTTTAGTAGGCTGCCCTTTAGCCTCCTTGTATTTGAGTTCTTTCTGACTTTCTTCTTGTGATTGAGTTCTAGTTTCAAAGCATTGTGGTCTGAAAATATTCAGTGAATGATCCCAATATTTTGGTACTGGTTGAGACCTGATTTGTGACTTAGGATGTGATCTATTCTGGAGAATGTTCCATGGGCACTAGAGAAGAATGTGTATTCCATTGCTTTGGGATACAGTGTTCTGAATATATCTGTGAAGTCCATTTGGTCCCATTGTCATTTAAAGTCTTTATTTCCCTGTTGATCTTTTGCTTAGATGATCCGTCCATTTCAGTGAGGGGGCTGTTAAAGTCCCCCACTATTATTGTATCGTTGGCGATGTGTGTCTTTGCTTTTGTTATTAATTGGCTTATATAATTGGCTGTGCTCATGTTAGGGGCATAGATATTTACAATTGTTAGATCTTGTTGGATAGACCCTTTAAGTAGGATATAGTGTCCTTCCTCATCTCTTATTACACTCTTTTACAGGCAAAATCTAATTTGTCTGATATAATGATTGCCACCTCAGCTTTCTTTTTGTGTCCATTAGCATGGTAAATGGTTTTCCACCCCTTCACTTTCAATCTGGTGGTGTCTTTGGGTCTAAAATGAGTTTCTTGCAGACAGTATATCAATGGGTCTTGTTTTTTAATCCAATCTGATAGCCTGTGTCTTTTGATTGGGGCATTTAGCTCATTTACATTCAGGGTAACTATTGAAAGATATGAATTTAGTGCCATTGTATCACCTGTAGGGTGACTGTTACTGTATATTATCTATGTTCCTTTCTGGTCTATGTTGATTTTAGGCTCTCTTTTTGTTTACAGGACCCCTTTCAAGATTTCTTGTAGGGTTGATTTTGTATGTGCAAATTCCTTTTTTTTTTGTTTGTCCTGGAAACTTTTTATGTCTCCTTCTACTTTCAATGACAGCCTAGCTGGATATAGTATTCTGGCTGCATATTTTTCTCGTTTAGTGCTCTGAAGATATCATGGCAATCCTTTCTGGCCTGCCAGGTCTCTGTGGATACGTCTGTTGCCAATCTAATGTTTCTACCATTTTAGGTTACATATCTCTTCTCCTGAGCTGCTTTCAGGATTTTCTCTTTGTCTCTGAGACTTGTAAGTTTTACTATTAGATGTCGGGGTGTTGACCGATTTTTATTGATTTTGAGGGGGGTTCTCTGTGCCTCCTGGATTTTGATGCCTGTTTCCTCCCCCACATTAGGGAAGTTCTCTGTTATAATTTGCTCCAATATACCTTCTGCCCCTCTCTCTCTTTCTTCTTCTTCTGGGATCCCAATTATTCTAATATTGTTTCATTTTATGGTATTGCTTATCTCTTGAATTCTGCCCTCATGATCCAGTAGTTGTTTATCTCTCTTTTTCTCAGCTTCTTTATTTTCCATCATTTGGTCTTCTATATCATTGATTCTCTCTTCTGCCTCATTTATCCTAGCAATTAGTGCCCCCATTTTTTATTGCACCTCATTAATAGCCTTTTTGATTTCGACTTGGTTAGATTTTAATTCTTTTATTTCTCCATAAAGGGTTTCTCTAATAACTTCCATGTTTTTTCAAGCCCAGGTAGTATCTTTAAAATCATGATTCTGAACTCTAGATCTGACATCATACTAATATCCAAATTGAGTAGGTCCCTGTAAGTTGGTACTGCCTCTTGTTCTTTTTGTGGTGGTGATATTTTCCATCTGTCATTTTGGCCATAGGAGAATAGATGAATGAGAGAACAAAATGCTAGCAGGGTAACAATGTCCCCAGAAAATATACTCTAAACTAATCAGAAAAGACCTGAAACCAGGGTCAAAGAAAGGGAAAGAAAAAATAAAGACAGAAAAAAAAAGAAAAAAAAGATAAAAACAGACAAAAACAGAACAAAACAAAAAAAAAACAGAATATGATCAAATATGATCAGGCTATTGCATAGATCAGTGCCACACACTAGATTTGTGGTGTATTTTCGTCTGTTAGAGAAAGTGCCTCCCAAAATTTTAAAGAAAGAAAGACTTATATATGTACAAAATAAAGGTTGATACAATGAAGGGATAGAATATGACTGTAAAGAGGAAAAGTACAAAAAAATTTATAAAAGAAATTGGTAAAAAGTTGTTTGAAAAAAGAAAGAAGAGGATTTAAGATAAAAAAAATGAAAAAGAAAAAAAGTGGGGAGAGAATGTGATCAGACAGGAGACCAAAACAAAGCCATACACTAGAGATTTAGGGTATATTTTGATCTGTTAGAAGGACCTGTATCTCAAAATTTTAAAGAGAGAACAACTTATATATATATATGTCAAAAATAAGGGTAACTAGTATGAAGGGATTGAATATGAGTCTAAGAATGAAAAATAATTTTTTTTTTAAAAAGGGATTGATAAGATGTTGGTTGAAAAAGGGAAAAAGAAAAATGAAAAAAAAAAGAGACCAAAAAAAATTAACTTTGAAAGACTAAAGAATCATGGTAAAAAAGCCATGAATTCTATGTGCAGTATTCCCCTAGCGCTGGAGTTCTGATGTTCTCATTGATCGGTAAACTTGATCTTGGCTGGCAGTTCTTGCTGATTTTCTTGGGGAGGGGCCTGTTGCAGTGGTTCTCAGATGTCTTTGCCAGAGGCGGAATTGCCCTGCCCTTGCCGGGGCCTGGCGAAGTAATCTGCTCAGGTTTGCTCTCGGGAGGTTTTGGTCCCTGCAAGCTTTCCATACAGCTTTGGAGGATGAGAGTGAAAATGGCAGCCTCCCAATCTCCCCCTGGAGGAGCCGAGAACTCGGGGCCCTGCTCCTCAGTGCACCCCCAGAGAAAAGCAGTCAATCACTCCCCTCTCCCAGGTCTCTGGCCGCACTCCGTGCTCACCCGGCCCGTGACCAAGCGTTTCTATCTCTGGCACCCGACTTGGTGTGGAGTCTCCAAACCCAGCAGATCTCTGTGGTGCGCTCCCTTGCAGCTCCTCCCAGGGGAGGAAGGGGAGTCTCCCCAGGTCTGCCGCTTGTTGGGTCCCTGCTGGAGGACGAGTGTTCCGACTGTGTCGCCAATCACAGTTTATGGCAACCCCAAGCTGAGAGTCCGCACCTCAGCTCTGTCTCTGCAGCCGGCTTCCCCATTCTGATACCTGGGAGCTCTGCCACACTCAGGCATCCCCGGTCTTTCTGTGACCCCGAGGGTCCTGAGACCACACATTCCCACGAGTGTCCACCCCCCGCCTAGCCACTGGAGTAATGTCCCTCAGTGGAGCCAACTTCTAAAAGTTCTGATTTTGTGCTCCAGGGCTCTATCACTTGCCAGAAGTGGCCGACAGAGCCCCCCTCCCCCGCCGTCTATCCTCCTGAATATCGCCTCGGATTCACTTCTCCACACGTCCTACCTTCCAGAAAGTGGTCGCTTTTTTGTTCAGAGAGTTGTTGCTATTCTTTTCTTCGATCTCCTGTTGAGTTCGTAGGTGTTCAGAATGGTTTGATCCTTATCCAGCTGAATTCCTGAGACCAGACGAAATTCAGGTCTCCTACTCCTCCACTATCTTGCTCTGCCCCCTCCCTCTAATTCACTCTTGACATAAAATTCAAACAGACCTTTCCAAATATATATTAGATGTCATTTTTTCACTTATAATAAATATATTTTATTTTGTTTCATTTTATTGATGTATACTTAACATACAGTGATATTGGTTTCAGTTGTACAATATAATGATTTAACAATTCTATACATTACTCAACACTCATGACAAGTATACTATAGATCTCCTTTATCTCTTTCACCCATACCTCCACCAACCTCCTGTCTGGTAACTACCAATCTGTTCTCTGTGTTTAAGAACCTGTTCTCTGGGCACCTGTCTGGCTCAGTCAGAGGAATGTGCAAGTCTTGATCCCAGAGTCATGAGTTCAAGCCCCAAGTTGGGTTGAGAGATTACTTAAATAAAAACCTAAAAAAAGAGAAAAAAAAGGAACTTCGTCTTCCATTTGTCTCTTTTTTCTCCGTTTGTTTTGTTTCTTAAATTCTATACATGAGTGAAATCATTTGCTGTTTGTTTTTCTCTGACTTATCTCACTTAGCATTATACCATCCATAAGGAGTTAATATCCAAAATTATAAAGAACTTATACAACTCAACTACAAAAGAACAAATAATCCAATTAAAATGGGTAGAGAGGGTTGCTTGTGTGGCACAGACGGTTAAGTGTCTGACTCTTAGTTTTGGCTCAGGTCGTGCTTTCAGGGTTGTGCTTTCAGGGTTGTGAGATCGAGCCCCATATCAGGCTCTGTGCTCAGCTCACAGAATCTGCTTGAGATTCTCTCTCCCTTTCCCTCTGCCCCTCCTGCTCATGCTCTTGCTCTCTCTAAAATACATAAATGAATCTTTTTTAAAAAAAATGGGCAGAGAACCTGAATAGATATTTTTTTCAAAGACGAAATACAAATCGTCAAAAAACTCATGAAAAGATGCCCAATGTTACTAATCATCAGGGAGATGCCATTTACTTTTCTCCTTAAGATTTCTCAGTAGTTTCCTACTACATTGCCTGTAAATTCCCAGATTCCTGACCCAGTTTATTGTCTTCACATGATATTGTCACCTTCTGCCTCGGCCACCCCATCATGTGTTCTTCTCTTCTCTTCTAGCTGTCATTCAGCCACAGTGACCTTCTCTTGCTTTCTTTAAGAGACAGTCCTCTCCTGACTCCGGGACTTGAAACATACCATTCCTTCTGATGTATGTACCCTTTATTTCTCTCTTCCTCTTGCTTTTCATTCTCATTTTTCAGAACTCATATGGCCGGTCACCTCTTCAAGGCTGCCATCCCTAGCCACCCAAGTCTATTTGTTCTTTCCTACAGCACTCAGATTTTGTTTTTCATATCACCTCCCATAAATTATAATTATGTATTTTCACTGGTTTTCTGTTTCTTAAGTGAATGAATAAGCATCATCACTTTTATAGAGAAAACCACCTACCATGGTATGGTAGAAAGAAGCTTTGACCAAAATTTAGGAGATTTGAACCACTCCTAAGGGAGCCAATACTTCACCCTATCTTTGGGTGAATCTTTGTGCCTCTCTGGACCTGTGTGACTCTTGCTTGCATATGAGAGTATCAAAATGCACTATTTGTATGACTCTGAATTTCATAATAATAAAAAATATTACAACGCCTGGAACATTCTTATGTACAAGGCACCAGTTATACATATAAGAGTCCCTTGTGGTACCTCTTTGGTTAACTTTGTCTGTTTAGGAAATTCATAGATTAAAATTTTAATTATAAAATCTATCCAAGTCTAATTTCAGGGTCTGGGGGGACCATCTAAAATTGCTCCTGTATGTTTATGAACATTTGGACTGATAAGCAGTGAGTAGGAGAGAAAAGAGCATAGTTTATGCTGGTTTTGAGTCTTTTGAGTCTAAAAACTGGAGAATGGTGGATTCTGCAAGTAGTCAGCAGTGGCTTGAAGTGATAGACTGAGGGAAATCACCTCATGATCTTCATGAGAGAGGGTTGTACTAATTTCAGAGCAATCCAAGAGCGGATCCACCATTGTCTCAAGGTGTAGGACCACAGACCTCTCTTGAGAAGTTGCAGATGGGAAGGAAGCTGGGCTTTATCCATGGGAGTTCCATGGATCTGAGCGAGGTTCATGGGCACAGTCAAAATAGAAGCAGCAGTCATGAAGAAAACAGAAAATTTAGAAGTTAGCTCTTAAACACTTTTTGGTTTCCTAAATGAGAATACATATTGAAGTGGCAAACTGGAAACTACTCATGGCACCAAAAGCGTTGCCACATTCCCAAAGCTGCCTGAGATATTGTCTGCTGGCAGGTAATGGACATGTTCTAAATCACTCTTTCTTTACCACTACAGATACCAATCAGTTATCATTTCTTAAAGTAATGAATCTGCCAGGCTGGAGTATCTCAGGTCTTGATAGAAGCAACCTCTTGTTTTATTTTATTTCCCCTAACTTTCTCATACCCTTGAAGCATTTCAAAGTTTCCCAGTTCTCAATGGCCTCAAATACAGAGCTGTAATATGAGAGAGATTCATGAACAGCAAGGCCATCTTTACCACATGACCAGGTAGAAGAAGGTCAAAAAAGTATGAGCACAAGAATATGGACAAGACATAAAATGAGGATAGAGAAAGAGAGAAGAGAGGAGGAGTGAGAGAGAAAGAAAGAGAAGAAAGATGATGCAACACAAGGGAAGGAATGAGGTAGAGAGAAGATATAAAGGATGAGAAAGAAAAGGAAAAGAAAGACGAGGTAGAAATGATGGGGGATATGTAGGAGGTGAAGCAGGTAGCAAGGGCACATGATTTGCATGTTCCCAAAAATTTCACTGAAGCAAATAAAATCAATTACAGCATGTGTGAGATTGAAAAATTCATTATCAGTATACTCAGGAAACAACTTAATGAATTTATTAGCAATCTATAAATACACTGTGAAATCCAGGTCTAGGGGAAACTATCTTTACTTCTCATGCTTTCCTTACTCCTTAGCTCCCACAGACCAAAAAAAATCATTTCCTTCTAATGAAAGGATTTTCTCAGACCCTGGTGCTCATTTGTATTTTCAATTTCAACAAAGTCTCCATTTCTGCACAGCACTGGGCTATAAAATACCTTACAAATAAGACCTTTCAATCATGCTGAGCATAAGCACACAGGACAGCTCCCAATTCCACAAACTCCAGCCTGCTTCTTGTGTAATACAGCTTCTTCTATGTTTGGCAGTTGTGTTGTATTACATTCCTGTCAAGGTTCATGACCAATGTGTATTATACTTACTTATCTTGTGTCTAGAATATACTGTTCCTCACTAAAGGATGCTTTAAGGGCATTGGTTCCTTGGGATCTATTACCTGTACTGGCTTCATATGTCCTTCTATGAGCCTTTATTAAAGTATTGAGGTATACCAAGGTATGTCAAACCTAGAATCAATTCTTGTGCCATTGTTATTCTCCAATGGACTCATGGAATAATATAATTCATACAGCATTCTCTTTAATATTTTTTAAAAATTGAAATAATGATAGATCCACAGGAAATAGCAAAGATAGCACAGAGAGGTTCCATGTACTGTTTCCCCAAAAGCTACACATGTGTAGATTTGCATAATCACCCTGTAATCGAGGTGCAGAACTGTTTCGTCATTACAAAGACCTCTCTTCTGTTATCCCTTTACAGTCCCACTTAAACACTTATCCCTTTACAGTCCCACTTAAACCCCTCCCCTCCATCTCTAATCCTTGTCAACCATTAATTTGTTCTCTAGGTCTGTATTTTTGTCGTTTCAAGAGTGTTATCTAAATGGAGTCATACAGTGTGTAGCCTTTTGAGATTAGCTTTTATTCGTGCAGAATAGTGCCATTGAGAGCCATCCAAGTAACTGTGTGTATCAATAGTTTGTTCCTTTTTATTCCTCAGTAGGATTTCATGATATGCATGTATCACAGTTTGTTAAACTATTCACTTATTGCAGGGTAGTTTGGCTGTCTTTAGTTTTTGGCCATTACAAATAAATACGATATAAACAATTTTTTTGTTTATAAATAAACAGATTTTTGTGTGTGGATATATATTTTAAAATCTCTGGAGTAAATGCCCAGAAAAGCAATTGCTATGTTACATTGTAAGTATATGTTTTAAAATAAATTTCCAAACTGTTTTCCAGAATGACTGCATCATGTTACATTCACATCAGAAATACATGAGAGATTTGATTTCTTCACATCCTCACCAGCATTTGGTATCATCACTATCTTTTATTTTAACCCTTCTGATATAAGTATTTAATGATATCTCATCATGGTCTTAATTTGTGTTTCTCTGATAGTTAGTTATGATGAACATCTTTTAATGTGCTTATGTTCCATCTGTAGTTCCTCTTTGGTAAAAATTTCTCTTTATATTTTTTGTCCACTAGTTCAATTACATGGCTTACAAATGTTTTCTCCTAGTCTATAGTTTATTTTTATTGAAACATTCTTTGCAGAGCATATGTCTTAAATATTTAGGAAGCCAAATTTGTTTTTCTTTCATAGATAGTAATTTTGGTGCCATATCTAAGAATTTTTTATGAAACCCTAGGCCCTAAAAATTTTCCTTGTTTTCTTCTAAATTTTTCATAGTTTTCCATTTTACAACTGATTCTAAGATCCATTTTCAGTTAATGTGTGAGCTTTAGATTGAGGTTCATTTTTTGCCTAATGATACTCAATTGTTCAAGCATCATTTGTTGAAGAGACTACCTCTCCTCCATTGAATTGCTTTTGGAACTTTATTAAAAATAAATTGGCCATATTTGTGTGGTTCTATTTCTGCAATCTTTGTTCTGTTTCATTGATCTGAATGTCTATCCCTCTGCCCATGTAACACTGTCTTGATTACTGTAGATATATAGCAGGCCTTAATCTCATATAGAACGACTCCTCCCAGTTTCTTTACATATTTCCAAAGTGTTTTACCTATTCTAGCATCTTTGCATTTCTATATAAATTTTAGATTCATCTTGTCTATACCCACACACAAATCACTGAGATTTTGATAGAAATAGTGTTAAACCTGTATATCAATTTGAAGAGAACTAATGCCTTTACTATGTGGAGTCTTCCAACCCAGGAATTTGTTTAGATTTTTTTTTTATTTCTTTCATCAGCATTTTGTCCTTTTCCACATACAATTCCTGTACATGTTCTGTTAGATTTACATCTAAGTGTTTCATGTTTTTTGGTGATTGTAAGTGGTATTACGTTATAAATATTTGTTTTCACAAAAGCAGAGTTTTACTTCTTCCTTTCTGATCTGTATGACTCTAATTCCTTTCCTTAACTTACTGCAATGACTAGAAGTTCCAGCACCATGTTGAATAACAGAGAAGCGAACATGTGTCCTTTCCTTATTCCTGATAATGGGGAGAAAGCACAGCCTTTCATCACTAAGTGTAATGTTCTCTGTGACTGTTTTGTGGGTGATCTTTATTAAGTTGAGGAAGTTCCTCTCTATCTTTAGCTTCCTGAGAAGTTTTTTTCATGAATTGAATTATTGCTGAATTTTGACAAATGCTTGATAGGATTATGTAGTCTTTTATTCTTTCACCTTGCTGAAGTATTTTTGTACTATCTTTTATCTGATTTTGGTATCTGGGCAATGTTGGTCTTGTACAATGAATTACAAATTTCCTCCTTTTCTATTTTATGGAAGAGACTATGTAAAAGTGTCATTCTTCTTTAAATGTTTGGTAGAATTCATCACTGAATTATTTGGGTATGGAGATTTCTTTTGGGGAGTATTAAATTATGAATTGCATTGCATAAGCAATTATAGGTTTTTTTCGTATTATCTATTTTATATTAGGTAAGGTTGTGCTTTGTGAGGAGCTGTTCTGTTTCATGTACTTTTTCAACATATTTGTCTAGAGTTGTTATATTCCCTTATTATTCATTTTATAGTTACATATTCTATAGTAGTGTTCCACAGAGGATTGTTTTTATATATTTTTTATTACAAAATTTATCAAAATCTTTAATAATACAAAATAATTTGTCACATGTCTCTCTGGCATAGTATCACAACCCTCTTTGACGCTGCCTTTCCCCACTTCCCCAAGTGCTTGAGAATGGGATACATAGTTGATGGCAGCTTCTAGGAGCTGGATATCCCCATAGTGACTCAGTTTAGCTTCCAGACTCCCAGCACTGGATGTGCCTCTTTTGGCAGAGCCAGGAAAACTTGGAATTGGCTAAAGTTCAGTTAATCTCATCCTTATGTTGTCCCATATATATTAAAGCAGCTACAGATGCACCAGTTCAAGTTGCTTAAGGAGAAGAAGTAACAGACAAAGTCATGGACAGGACACAGAGAAGAAAGGGAAGGAGTGCAGAATCCATGGAAGCTGACCTGCAGTGATGTTTGCTGCCAAGTTGTAATGAATGACCAGGGATCCTTCCTCCCACCCTGGCCACACAGATGTGGACAAGGAGTAGAAGATGCTGTAAATGGAGAAACAACTGCTTTACTCCTTTCTTCTCATCTCCCAAATTGTAAAGAGGATTTTTGAGTGGACAAAATATTTTTAGAACTTTCTTACAGTTTTCCATTTTGAATCCTTATAGCTGCATCATCCCCCAGATATATCCATTCTATCCTCTTCTCTTCTCTGAAAATCTGAAATCCTCAGGATAGTGATCTCCTATCAATAAGTGCTCAGAATAAGAAAATATTTTCCTGGATGGGGAGGACAACTCAACTCGTCTCTTGAAGGTGGTTCTGATAATTTTTAGTTGAAATGTTTATGATTAGGTGAATGTGGAGTGGCAAAGCAAAATTAGAAAGACAAAATGCTGAGTTCAAAATAACCTTGGCTGTAACCAGAGTAAATCACCTTCTCCAGCTGACTAATTGTTCTCAAGGTATGTAGCCATGAATCATATTTCCCAGCTTCTCCAATCACTAGAATTCACAAGCCTCTTTGTCACTCTATCCAGGAAAAGCAATTACAGTCTTAGGTTATCTCACCATGATGAACACTTGACTGTCTTGAGCAGTAGAGTAAAAACTATTGTTCCTAAAATTATATATTAATGGGACTAGGTCAGTGAGATCCTGGACACCAAACAATCCAGAAGGCAGTTACCATCACCAAGTTGGTGACTAGGGAATTCCTTCAAGTTATCCAATCTCAATCAACACTGTCTTCTAACTGAGGAAGAACAGCAGTCTGAACATCAGAATGTTGGAAGAAACCAGACAGAATAAAAATAATCTCTTTCTTTTATTCATCACCCTTTTCAGTCTGCTCCAAAGGCTGAGAATATTCACCCTCTGAGAGATGCTCAAAGTCTGTTCACCATCCTTTGTGGTTCATCTCCTACAAATAAAAGAAGAAAAAAAAAAACAGTTGATAAGATAAAGAAGTGTTTTGTGGCACTTCATTCTGGTGTGTGAAGTTAGGTTTGGCCCATTTACCAAAGAATATTCTACCAGGTCCCCTGACTGTTTGAACCATCCCCAGATATTCTCAGGAAGAAGTAGCCCTCGATCAGAACCAAATAATTAAAACTGCTTATGGGTGTACGCAAGAATTCAGAATAAGTTAGCCCTCCAAGAGATAAAGATCATTTTGGCTCGCTGAGTTTCACTCACTCAGCTAGAAGACTTTGTTTCCTCTAATCAGTCCACTAGTGAGAGGCACAAAAGGCATGGGGAAGAACTGGACAAGCCAATTACTTTTATTTTTTAACCAATGCAATTGCACTATGACTTACATACAATTTATACTATGTGTGTGTGTGTGTTTATATATTTCAATTATTTTGACAAATGTAAACAAACTTGTCCATTTAAAAATTAAATTCTTTTCTCCCAGAAATTTCTCTTCCATGCCCTGTGTGGAAAAACACCCAACACCTTCTACTCTATAATCAATTATATGATTTCTCTTACTATGTATTAGTTTTGTCTGTTATAATTTCACATAAATGAAATCACAGGGTATGAATTCTTT
The DNA here is from genome assembly GCF_037043125.1 of Eumetopias jubatus. Lineage (NCBI taxonomy): Eukaryota > Metazoa > Chordata > Mammalia > Carnivora > Otariidae > Eumetopias > Eumetopias jubatus. Next base: position 83,421,140 of record NW_028274819.1, on the reverse strand, counting down.
GGTATTTGGTTTCTGTCACCTACTATAATATTAATGAGATTCATCCATATTTTATATGTATCAGATATTAATTAGTTTTTTGCTGAGTATTATTCCATTGTATGAATACACATTTTGTTTATCCATTCATTGTTGATGGACATTTGAGACATTATGAAAAAAACCTATGTGGTAGACTGAAAAATGTCACCCTTCCACCCACGGAAGCCCATGTCCTAATCCCTGGACTGTGAATGTTACCCTATATGACAAAAAGGATATTGTAAGTGTAATCAACTTAAGGATCTTGAAGTGGACAGATGATCCTAGATCCTAGATCCTAGATACAGATTATCCAGGTGGGCCATTACAATGGTCCTCAAAAGAGGGAGACAGGAGGAATCAAAGTCAGAGAAGGGAAGATAATGTGATGATGGGGCAGAGATTCGATTGATGTAATTTGACAATGAAAGAAGGGGCCACAAGCCAAGGAATAGAGGAAACAACTAGAAGCTGAAAAAGGTAAGAAAACAGATTCTCCCCTTAAAGCCTCCAGAAGGAACCAGCCCTGCTGACACCATGACTTTAGTTCAGTATAATTGATTTTAGATTTCACACCTCAAGAATTATAAGAAAATTAATTCGTATTGTTTTAAACCACGAAGTTTGTATAATTTGCTATTGCAGCCATAGAAACTAATTCAGTTTCTAAAACCATCCATGTTCGAGTCATTGTGTTAGCATATGTTTTCATTTCTTTTGGATAAGTACCCAGGAGTGGAATGGCTGGGTAATATGGAAAGTGCATTTAATTTTATAAAAATCTGCCAAACTATTTTCTCAAGTTGTTGCACCATTTTACATTCCACTACCAATGAATGAGAAATCCAGTAACTCCAAATTCATACCAACACTTAATATTGCCAATCTTTTAGGTTTAGTCATTCTATTGAGTGCATGAAGTGCAATCTCACTGTAGTTTTAACTCACATTTTCCTGATGAATAATAATGTTGAATTTCTTTCAGAATCATTCCTGTATTGTGTTTTGTGAATATCTCTTCTTTTGCTCATTTTTCATTAGTCAAAAGAGAGGCTTACATAGTGGATATTTAACGCACCTCTGTCACTCTCCTTGCTAGTAAGTCCTCTGTTACACCTCTTCCTTTCTTCTATGTGTCCCTCCTGATCCTACCCCTCCTCTTCTGAGACTTGAATTCAGTCTTTCTTCCTAAGAATATTTCACAAAAGACATAGTAACCTTACCATGGGCTGGATGGATGAATGAAGGAGAAATAACTTTGTAAGTCTTTAACAAAATGGTCAAAGTGACATTTGTCCTTTGGGACACCCCAGATTGGTCTCTAGTTTCTTCTCCCTTATTAATTACTGTGGAGTTCCTACTCATGTTCTTTTCTCCTGAACTTTATTCCCGAAGTAACTTGCTCTCAGCTGATTGTCACAGTTGTGTTCTACAGCCCATCATCATACCTATATGTCCAAATTTTAGCAATACAATCTTTAAAATGACACTTTCTCAAGTATATTTGCCTTTAAATAAGAATATTTTGAAATTGGGGCAGGCTGGGTGGCTCAGTCGTTGGGCATCCGCCTTTGGCTCGGGTCATAATCTCAGGGTCCTGGGATCGAGCCCCACATCGGGCTCCCTGTTCCACAGGAAGCCTGCTTTTCCTTCTCCTACTCCCCCTGCTTGTGTTCCCTCTCTTGCCGTCTCTCTCTGTCAAATAAATAAATAAAAAATCTTTAAAAAAAGGAATATTTTGAAATAGTAAAAGGAAAAAATGCTTAATGTATGTATTTCAGGTACCTTGACATATGGAGAAGGAGATACCTTGAATAGCTTTTTTGTTGTGGGATATAATTAGGTAGGGTCATCTATTCTATATTTCCAAGGGCCTGAAATAATCAGAGGCATCACTCAGGCAGAAAATATCCAGCCCTAACTTTTTCTCATGGTGATGAATCTTCATTCATAGTACAGATCTTGATTCTGTTCCCAGAGCATTTCTTTTTCTGGTCCAGCTCTATGGAGTACATGTAACCCCACAACAAGGAAATTTTAAATGATCTTGATGACAATATAGAAATTTTTTTTCTCAATATGAATATATGTCTAATTTTCTAATTGGAACAGGAAAAAAGAATGTGTGAAGCTAAATGCCAAGGCTCATTTCCTGTATTTTGCAAGATAATCATATATTTGGGGCTTCCTCTGGGCTAGGGAAATTTTGAACACTGACCATGGAGAGCAGAATTAAATGTCCAGGGGTTTGAGGGGAAAATGGCAACTGAAAAAGTTCAAAGAGAACAGCCTTCACTTCAGTAGGAAGAAATGAACAAAATAAACCTCACTAGAGAAAAAAATGAAACAAGATCACCCCAGGAATGGTTATTTCCAATCCTGAGAAATTAGTCTTTCTTTCTTTCCTTGGTAATTGAGTTTTTACTTGAATCCATTATTTTCAGCTTTGTAACCACAACATAATGACTGCTCCTTTGTTCTCAATTTTTCTTCACTTTCCTGCTTGGCTGATACTAGGTTTTAGCATGATATGTACTGATTCCGTGCCTTTTATTTGCCTTCAGTTCTGAAAGTAGCCATAATCAGTATTGCTCTCTGGCAGAGAATCTCATCAAACTGGAGAAGCCCACACATTTAGGAGAAGGGAATGGACAGGGGTGGCATGGGGACATTCTGACTGTATCTGTCAGTTTTTTTCCAGTGATCTCTGCTAGCAGCTGACCCCTAATTTACTATTCAGATTTTTTTTTTTCACTCTGGGATTCTTTGTGTTTAACATGATGCAAAATTGTTTTCATGAATCCATTTAAAGTTATTGTAACTGTTTACAAAATGCATTATTCTTGCTTCAAAAAGGGTCTCGTCAATCTCTGCAAATCAGTGTCTTATCTGATGCCATTAAGCAGAATTCTAGTAAAAGCAACAGAGGAAACAAACTAAACAAACAAACAAACCAATTACAATATGGTTGATGCAACAGAATGAGAAATAAAAGTGGGAGAGATTCTTACTAACAACATCGACTGATGAGTACATCAGTGCTGTGACTGAATGTCAACTAGGTCTCTAAATTTCCCAATTACAACTTAGTGTAGCAAGGCTCCATAAGGATGCACATCTGTGAGAAGTTCACAACCAAGTGAAATGGAGCAGCTTTGGGCGTTTCAACATGGAACACCTGCTCTCCTTACCCACTGACTAATTAAGTAATGAAAAAAAAAAAAGCTTGGTTAGAATAGACTCTATAAAAGCAGAGTCAAATCAAAACCATAAGAAGCCCAAAATATATTAGTCTAGAGATCTCCAGAGAAAAGTCTGAGGGATCATTAACCCTGACAATAGTTTCAAATTAGCAATCAATAACTCATTGGGCTGTATATTAAGGGGGAAATGATCCTTTATTGAGCACTCCCATTTAAATGGTGGCAAAGTGCAAGACTTTTTTTAAAATTAATAGATTTTATTTTTTTAGAGCAGTTTTAGGTTTGCAGAAAAATCAAGTGGAAAGTACAAAGAATTCCCATTTGCCCCCTCACCATCCCCATTTCAGCAGTTTCCATTATAATTAACATCTTTCATTGGTGCAGTATATTTTTATAAGTCATACACCAATATTGATTCATTATTATTAACAAGAGTCCATAGTTCACATAAGGATGCATTGTATTATGCATTCTATGGGTTTTGGCAAATGTATAATGTATCCACCATTATAGTATTATACAGATTAATTTCACTGTCCTAAAAGTCCCCTAGGCTCTACCTATTCATCCCTCCTTCCTTCCTACTGAAGGCCTATTTCATTGATTTCTGCTCTGATCTTTATTATTTCTCTTCTCCTGCTGGGTTTAGGCTTTATTTGCTGTTCCTTCTCCAGCTCCTTTAGGTGTAGGGTTAGGTTGTGTATTTGAGACCTTTCTTGTTTCTTGAGAAAGGCTTGTATTGCTATATACTTTCCTCTTAAGACAGCCTTTGCTGCATCCCAAAGATTTTGAACAGTTGCGTTTTCATTTTCATTTGTTTCCATGAATTTTTTTAATTCTTCTTTAATTTCCTGGTTGACCCATTCATTCTTTAGTAGGATGCTCCTTAGCCACCATGTATTTGTGTTCTTTCCGACTTTCCTCTTCTGACTGAGTTCTAGTTTCAAAGCACTCTGGTCTGAAATATGCAGGGAATAATCCCAATCTTTTGGTACCATTTGAGACTTGATTTGTGACCTAGGATGTGATCTATTCTGGAGAATGTTCCATGGGCACTAGAGAAGAATGTGTATTCTGTTACTTTGGGATGGAATGTTCTGAATATATCTATGAAGTCCATTTGGTCCAGTGTGTCATTTAAAGTCTTTATTTCCTTGTTGATCTTTTCTTAGATGATCTGTCCATTTCAGTGAGGGAGCTGTTAAAGTCCCCCACTACTATTGTATTGTTGTCAATGTGTTTCTTTGCTTTTGTTACTAATTGGCTTATATAATTGGCTGCTCCCACGTTAGGGCATAGATATTTACAATTGTTAGATCTTCTTGTTGGATAGACCCTTTAAGTAGGATATAGTGTCCTTCCTCATCTCTTATTACAGTCTTTGTTTTAAAATCTAATTTGTCTAATATAAGGATTGCCACCCCAGCTTTCTTTTGGTGTCCATTAGCATGGTAAATGGTTTTCCACCCCCTCACTTTCAATGTGGGTGTGTCTTTGGGTCAAAAACGAGTCTTTCCCAGATAGCACATCAATGGGTTTTCATTTTTTATCCAATCTGATAGCCTGTGTCTTTTGATTGGGGCATTTAGCCCATTTACATTCAGGGTAACTATTGAAAGATATGAATTTAGTGCCATTGTATTGCCTGGAAGGTGACTGTTACTGTATATTGTCTGTGTTCCTTTCTGGTCTATTTTGCTTTTAGACTGTCTCTTTGCTTAGAGGACTCCTTTCAATATTTCTTGTAGGGCTGGTTTTGTGTTTGCAAATTCCTTTAGTTTTTGTTTGTCCTGGAAGCTTTTTATGTCTCCTATTTTCAATGACAGCCTAGCTGGATATAGTATTCTTGGCTGCATATTTTTCTCATTTAGTGCTCTGAAGATATCACGCCAGTCCTTTCTGGCCCACCAGGTCTCTGTGGATAAGTCTGTTGCCAATCTAATGTTTCTACCATTGTAGGTTACAGATCTCTTCTCCCGAGCTGCTTTCAGGATTTTCTCTTTGTCTCTGAGACTCGTAAGTTTTACTATTAGATGTCGGGGTGTTGACCTATTTTTATTGATTTTGAAGGGGGTTCTCTGTGCCTCCTGGATTTTGATGCCTGTTTCCTTCTCCAAATTAAGGAAGTTCTCTGCTACTATTTGCTCCAATATACCTTCTGCCCCCCTCTCTCTCTTTCTTCTTCTTATGGAATCCCAATTATTCTAATATTGTTTCATCTTATGGTATCACTTATCTCTTGGATTCTGCCCTCGTGATCCAGTAGCTGTTTATCTCCCTTTTTCTCAGCTTCTTAATTTTCCACCATTTGGTCTTCTATTTCATTAATTCTCTCTTCTGCCTCATATATCCTAGCAATTAGAGCCTCCTTTTTTTTTATTGCCCCTCATTAATAGCCTTTTTTATTTCAACTTGGTTAGATTTTAGTTCTTTTATTTCTCCAGAAAGGATTTCTCTAATATCTTTCATGCTTTTTTCAAACCCAGCTAGTATCTTTAAAATCATCATTCTGAACTCTAGTTCTGACATCTTACTAATGTCTGTATTGATTAGATCCCTGGTAGTTGGTACTGCCTGTTGTTCTTTTTTTTTTTGAGGTGATTTTTTTCTGTCTTGTCATTTTGTCCAGAAGAGAATAGATAAATGAGGGAACAATATGCTAACAGGATAACAACGACCCCAGAAAAATATACTCTAAACAAATCAGAAGAGACCTGAAACTGGGGGGAAAGAAAGGGAAAGAAAAAAAAAGAAAAAGATAAAACAAACAAATAAAAAAAGAATATGATCAAATATGATCAGGCTAGTGCATAGATCAGTGCCACACACTAGATTTTGTGTGTATTTTGGTCTGTTAGAAGAAAATGCGTCCCAAAATTTTAAAGAAAGAAAGACTTATATATTTACAAAAATAAGGGTAAATACGATGAAGGGATGGAATATGACTGTAACAATGAAAATTATAAAAGATTTTATAAAAGGAGTTGATAAGAAGTTGGTTGAAAAAAGAAAGAAGAGGATTTAAACAACAACAACAAAAAAAGGCGAGAATATGATCAGGCAGGGGACTAGATCAAAGCCATACACTAGAGATTTAGGGTATATTTTGGTCTATTAGAAGAAACTGTATCCCAATATTTTAAGGAGAGAACAGCATATATATATATATATTATTTATTCTTTTTATTCAATATATACCAAAAATAAGGTTAACTACTATGAAGGGATAGAATATGACTCTAAAAATGAAAAATAAAAAAGATTTTTTAAAAAAGGGATTGATAAGATGTTGGTTGAAAAATGGAAAAAGAAAAATTCAAAAAGAAAAATAAATAAAGAAGAAAAAAAAGAAAATTAAAAAAGTTAACTTTGAAAGACTAAAGAATCATGGGGAAAAAGCCATGAATTCTATGTGCAGTATTCCGCTAGTGCTGGTGTTCTGCTGTTCTCATTGATCAGTAAACTTGGTCTTGGCTGGCTGTTCTTGCTGATCTTCTGGGGAGGGCCTGTTGCCATGGTTCTCAAATGTCTTTGTGGGAGGTGGAATTGCCCTACCCTTCCCCAGCCAGGCTACGTAATCTGCTCAGGTTTGCCCTCAGGGGCTTTTGTTTCCTGCAAGCTTTCAGTAGAACTTTGGAGGATGGGAGTGAAAATGGTGGCCTCCCAATCTCCGCCCCGGAGGAGTGGATAACTTGGGGCCCCACTCCTCAGCGAGCCCCCAGAGAAAAGCAGTCAATCACTTCTGTCTCCCCCATCTCCGGCTGCACTCTATGCTCACCCAGCCTGTGACCGAGCATCTCTATCTCTGGCACCCGACCCTGTATGGAGTTTCCAAACTCAGCAGATCCCTGCGGTGCACTCCCACGCAGCTTCTCCTGGGGGAGAAAGGGGAGGCTCCCCGGATCTGCCGCTTGTTGGGTCCCTGCTGGATGAGCAGTGGCCTGACTGTGCCACGAATCACAGTTTATGGCAACCCAGAGCTGAAAGCCCATTCCTCAGCTCCGTCTCTGCAGCCGGCTTCCCCATTCCTATACCTGGGAGCTCTGCTGCACTCAGGCACCCCCGGTCTTTCTGTGACCCCAAGAGTCTTGATACCACACTGTTCCAGCGAGGGTTCCACCCCCGCTTAGCCACTGGAGCGATGTCCCTCAGCAAAGCCCACTTCTAAAATTTTTGACTTTGTGCTCTGCTGCTCTATCATTTGCCAGTAGTGGCTGACAGAGGCCCCCTCCCCTGCCATCTATCTTCCCAAATAATGCCTCAGATTCACTTCTCTGCACGTCCTACCTTCCAGAAAGTGGTCGCTTTTCTGTCCAGAGAGTTGCTGCTATTCTTTGCTTCGAGTTTGTGGGTGTTCAGAATGGTTTCATCCCTATCTAGCTGAATTCCTGGGACCAGGCGAAATGTAGGTCTCCTACTCCTCTGCCATCTTGCTCCTCCTCTCATAGTATACATTTTTAACACAACACAGTTCACCTTCAGTTAATATTATATTATCTCAATATCAACATAGGAATCTTATGACCATATACTTCTATCTTAACTCTCTTTTAAAGTGAGACATAAGAAATATTTTATTTTAACCACATCAATCTTCTTTAATCTTTAGTGCCTTGTGTTAGTCCAGATTTCCATCTGCCATCATTTTCCTCCTGACAGAACTTCTTTTAATATTTATTGCACTGAAGTTCTCCTGGTAATGAAATCTTTCAGCTTCTGCATGCCTGGAAATGTCTTTACCTTCATTTTTGAAAAAATGTTTTTCAAGAGTGTGGAATTCTCAGTTGATGGATTTTTTTGCTTTCAGTACTTTGAAAATGTCATCCCACTGTCTTCTGGTTTGCATTGTTTCTGACCATGTCTTATGTATTTCCTATCTTTATTCTTTTTATTCAATTTGTCTTTTTTATTCCCCTCTATGGCTGCTTTAAGATCTATTTCCTTATCCCTTCTTTACCTACTTACTGGATGTAGATTTCTTCATGTGCGTGTATGGGGGTGTGTGTATGTGTGTTTAAATTTACTGAATTTCTTGGATCTGTGAACAATTTTTCAACAAATTTGGAAAATATTTTGACACTATTTCTTTAATTTTTTCCTGCTCTTCCTCCTCCCCCGTCTCATACCTCTCCTTTTGGACTCTAATTATGCATATATATCAAGCCATTTGATATTATCTTCAAACTCATGCTTATTTATTTCAATATTCTTTCTTTTCTGTATTTTGTTTTGGTCAGTGTCAATTGCTCTGTCTTCAAGTTCATGGATTTTTTTTTCCTTTATAGTGTTTAATCTGCTGTTAATCACATCTAATGGATATCTTGTGTTACATGCAGTTCACTTGTATTTCTGTTGTGTGTTTTAATCTTCCCTCTGTATCTCTACTTATCACTTTGCTTTACTCTACCTTGTAAACATATGGGGTGCCTTTATTATCATTGTTTTAATGTACTATTTTAGTACTGTGTCCCTAGATATTTAATTTCTATATCTCTTTATATTAATCTAATTTTCTCATTATTGGTCATATTTTTCTTTTTCTTATGTGCCTGGTATTCCTTCACTGAATGTTAGATTTTGTGAATTTTATATTATTGTGTGCTGGGTAATTTATTTCTTTAGATATATTTGAGCTTTTTCTCAAACATGATTAAGTTACTTGGAAACGTTTGTTCTTTTTAGTGCTTGCCTTTAAGCTTTGTTAGGTGAGATAATAACTGCTGGTAGTCTAGGGCTATTTGGACCCACGTCTGTGGCAATTTTCTTTTGAATTCTGAATTAATTGTAGGGCTTACTATTGGTTTTCCTTGTCTCAGTATAACTGTTTAATACTGACTATTTTCCAATGCCTTAAGTCATTCTTTTATGTATTGCATCTGCTGTGTTAGTTTTTTAAAGAAGGAGGATAAATCCAAACCATCTTACTCCATTGTGTCTACAAGTGGGATCAAGAGGAAAATTTTAATTCATATCTATCTGATTCTAATCTCTTTGATCTTTTTACTGTGTAGCACCATGTATACTTTGAAAGTGTATCTGGTATATTTTAAAATATTTTATTTGAAACCACAGTGGTATATTCTTTATTTATTATTGAAGAATATTTGGCATACCATGTTATCTTAGTTTCAAGTGTACAACATAGTGATTTAACAATTGTATACATTACTCAGTGCTCACCATGAGAAGTGTAGTTACCATCTGTTACCATACAACATTATTACAATATTATTGACTATATTTCTTATGCTATAGTTTTCATCTTCATGATTTACTTATTTTATAACCTCTATTCCTCTTCATTTCATACATATCCTCACCCACCTCCCCTCTGGTAACCACAAGTTTGTTCTCTGAATTTAAGAGTTTGTTTGTTTTGTTTTTTTATATTTCACATATAGGTGAAATCATACGATATTTATCTTTCTATGTCTTAATCATTTCACTACTGGGTATTTATCCAAGGAAAATGAAGACACTAATTTGAAAAGATAAATGCACCCCTCTGTTTATTGCAGCATGATTTACAATAGCCAAGATTCGGAGCAGCCCAGGTGTCCATTGATAGATAAATGGATAACAAATAGGTGGTATGTATATACAATGGAATATTACTCAGCCATAAAAAAGGAATAGAAATCTTGTCAGTTGTGACAACATGGGTGCACCTAGAGGGTATTATGCTCAGTAATATATTCTTACTGCAAGTGTTTGCAATTATACTTAGTATGTCAAATATAGATTTATCCCTTGTTTTGCTCAGCCTCACAGAAAAAGTTTAAACCTCAGTAGAAGGTCATTGGACATACACCTAGCAAAAGGTGGAAGCAGGTTTTGCCATTTTACCCAAGAATTCCTTAATTCTCTTTATAGGGTAAGGTAACTAGCTTACTCTTTTTATGAAAATGAGAAGTAGGACTAAGTCTTCAAATCTTTAGATCACTCTTGACCAAATAAAAAATCCTCCAAATCATATAAATGGTATGGTAATTCCACATGTTAATTTTCTTTTGAGTTTATTGCCAATGGATTCATAAAGAGGCCCTGAATTATAGTTGTTTACTTTTTTTTCAATAATAGAACAAGGCACTCCCTAGGTACAGAATTCTATAAATCTATTGGGACATTTCAAGGATGCTCATTTGTTGAATGTGTAGAAGAGTATTTAAAGACAGAATTAAACAAAGTGTTTAAGAGATTGTGCTCAGATGACAAAAAATATTCCCCAAGCTTCATGACTGTGGCTATGGATTTATGTCCCTTAAATGAAGGTGAATTTGTAAGCTGAGGTTTTAGATCTTCTCCTTAGAATAAGTTAGACAGATCTGTACCTCTGAAACAAATAATACATTATATGTTAAAAAAAAGAAGAAGAAGAGAAGATAGCAGGAAGGGAAGAATGAAGGGGGGGAAATCAGAGGGGGAGATGAACCATGAGAGACGATGGACTCCGAAAAACAAACTGAGGGTTCTAGAAGGGAGGGGGGTGGGAGAATGGGTTAGTCTGGTGATGGGTATTAAAGAGGGCACGTTCTGCATGGAGCACTGGGTGTTACATGCAAATAATGAATCATGGAACACTACATCAAAAACTAATGATGTAATGTATGGTGATTACCATACACACCATAATAATAAGAAAAAAATAAAACAAACAAAAAAACAAAAAAAACCCACAATAAATAGTTAAGCCCCCTGTGTTCAAGACAGTAAGTTGTTCGCCGGTACATTAAATAAAATTATCACAGACTGTTCTTGACATAAAAAAAAAAAAGAATAAGTTAGAATACAATCAGTTTCTAGTATAAAATTTATGTGACATTCTGATCCGTTCTGGTCTACTTAATAGGATTGTTTCCATAATATCTTGGCTTCTTGTTGAGTTTCTGAGTCCCAACATTAAGGGCCTTCTATTAAGCAAGACTTTTCTTCTTCCCCAAACTGCGAGTGACTGAGTTGGTCTTTAGGGAAAGAAGAGATCACTCTTCCATCTTCTGGTATTCTAGGGTGTTTATTTTACCCCCTAGAAATAATACTTCATGAGAAGGGTAGTTCATTTGGGGCATTGACCTGGTATCAATAGCAGAATCCCTTCCCCAGTGTTTAGAACAGACTTTTGGACATCTGTGGTCTTCACTTTATATCATGGTATGGCCTTGTGTATGAATTGGGGGCAAGCTGATTCATTAATAGAGCCATAAGTATGTCATCTTGGGCCACATGTTAAACTCATTTCATATGACTTCTGTATATGGAAAACATTTATTAAGTGATTACTATGTGCCAGAGACTGTTCTATGTGATTTATTTATATTAATTCAATTCTACCTCATAAAAAGTCTATGGTGCAATAGTATATTGGGTCTCTTGTTAAAAGTACAGAGAGTTTAAATACTATTTCCAAGGTAACAAATGGCAGAGTCAAAATTTGAATCCTTATAGTCTGATTCTAGAGCCTAAAACTTTTTGCCACTATACTATACTGACTTTCATTATAAATGAAAACTTTTGCTACAAACATCTTCTTAGTCCCAAAGTTGTTATGGATGTATGGCAGAGGAATTGGGTATGTAAATTAATATGTATATCCACACTTGTAAATGTATTCACTTATGGATATATGAATATATGTTTGAGCATTTAAGTGGCCATGCATATGTTTTTTGGTATAAATTTATTTGCAGTAATATAGTTTGGCATTTTATATTGTTTGCAATTTTAGTTATTGTTAACAATTTCTCCATATATATCCTGTGATAAGCAAGTGGTTTATGTACAGTATGTTTATATAAACAGACATAAGGGAGGAGCAAACTGGTGGTAGGAAGAAGATATATAATTAATCCAGAAAAAATATTGTTTGTCAAAAGTTACCTAGGTAATTTGAACTAGAACTAATTTTTTCTTTATTTCCCTCAGGATATGAAGGCCTGGTCAAGAAGACAAAGCAAATGAGAATCAGAGAAGGAAAGAGTCACTCCTCTAGTGCAGGCTGTGGGGAAAAGGAAGCAATAGGAATGGGGCTAGTATGGGGTGGGGTTGAGGAGTCAGACCGATTTCTCTACCTGAAGACTTGGCAGAGATCCAAAACTGATCAGAAGCTTCTAAAATGTTCAGAATGAGTTAATGCAGATGCTTGACTTCTTTCTACCAAACCCCACCATGTGAGTATCACAAGTGTTCCAAACAGGATGAAGCCGTATCTTAGGGCCAGGAGTTATTCATCTTTCACAGAAATGCCTTATGGTAAATTTCCTTTCAAGTAATGCAAGCATACTTTAGAAAATTTGATAATTACCAAAAGGATAATGAAGGAAATAATCCCCACATAATCTCACAACCGAGAAAGAACTATGCTTAACATCCAGGTGCATATGCGTGAAGCCTTTTCTTCATATATAGCATCTATGTTGGAAGTTGTGAGCACTCTGGCTCTATAGGTTAATATCCTGTTATTTTGACTTAATACTGTACAGTAATTTTTTTCTATATCATCAAACATTTGTACAAACCATCATTTTAAATGATTTGTGGCTTCACTGTAACTTATATAACAGCTTCTCTTTCGGTTTTTTCTTTTAATTTTTTAAAAGGTTTTATTTATTTACTTGTTAGAGAGAGAGAGCACAAGCAGGGGAGGTGACAGGCAGAGCAGGCAGAGGGAGAAGCAGGCTCCCCACCAAGCAAGGAGCCTGATGGGGGACTCAATCCCAGGACCCTGGGATCATACCCTGAGCTGAAGGCAGATGCTTAACTGAGCCACCCAGGTGTCCCTAGGTTTTTTCTTGATGCTGTTTCTATGTAATCCCATTTAAATATATCATAAGGAGCATCTCTAATAATTCTTGAAGGTAAGAATATGATAATTGAGGTCCAAAATATAAATATTTTCATGGTTCTTGATGTACATAACTAATTGTTTGTTGGAAAGGTTATAGAAATTTATTGATACTCTTACCAATATCTATGGCTATACCTGTCTCAAAAGAGTGTTTCTGCCACGAAGCATGACTATATCATTTTTTAAGCCAAAGATTGGCTTTTTTTGTTGTTATATAGCTCTCATTGTAAGTGTTCACCGTTTTGCCTGCAGTCTAGGACCTAGACCGATATGGAAATCTGACCTAAACTTTGATAATGATTGTAATGATTACTTTTACCTGAGTTTTCCGATACATATATATACATATATATGTGCATATTATATATATATATATATGTATATATATATTTGCCCACAGTGACATTTTCTGTGCTGCCAAGCTAAGATGACGCTTTGGAAGCTGAGGTGCACTCTCAAGTGGCAAATATCCTATTAGTAGCAACAGTTCCTTAGACTTTGAAAAACATACTCTCTGTATTCAACCCTTACTTTGCAACTAGAGTACACAGAGCTTGATGACAATTTCTTTCAACTTGTAAGTTTCTTATAGAAACCCAAACATAGTATCTTTAATGCAAGTCCCCAAGAATCCCTCCCCTCATCTTTTCATGTCCAGATGCTTTTCACAGGTTCTTGGTTCTCCTGGGGTTTCCTGAGAGTGTGTGGGTATATTTTTGGTGTTGCACTGCAGGGGGTGAATGGAGCAGGGAGGAGGGATGGTGAGAATGTCATAATAAAGGGTCCCAGTCTAGACAGTGACAGCGTCATCTGGTTCCCTGTGTCTCCACACATTGGGATTCAGTAGTACACTGCCTCTTTCTGCTACACAGTTGGTAATGAATAGCCTTCTGGACCCAGAGCTTCCAATCAACAATGAACTCAGGGGGTGAGGTATGATAAGGGCTCTATGCAGAGACTCAGGAAAGGAGACGTAAGATCACTCCCAAAAGATAGTATAACAACCCTATTTGAAAATATATTTCAGTCCTACATAGCTAGATCATAGAAGTGTAAATTGGACAGATGTTTGAATTGTCAAAGGGTATCATTCATGGCCAAGATCAGGACAGGTACATACAGTAAGACTAACTATGCCAGGAAGAATAGGAGGACACATGCTTTAACTGCAGTATCTGACTGTTGGAAGGTGCTAGGATTGAAACCTTTGCTCAGGGTTGAGATCAAACCAGAGCACTTATGAAGCCATCTATCCCTGGCTTCTACTACATACAAAGAGGAAAAATTCATCTTGGATGCCCAGAGCCCTCAGTGAAAAAGGTCCTTAGCATTTCTGCAGGATCAAGAGGGGGGCAGAGGGCTGGGAGTAAATAGTTATAGTCTTTCCATCATTCCACCTACCTCTGGAAGGAACCAGTAAAAGGAGGCTGCTGGTGTTTACCCTAATGGTGGCACCTGTCTGGCAACTTCTGCTTTCCAGTGGGAGTCCTCTAATAACCCATTAGCATCCTGAAGACCTCTCCCTTTATCAGTAGCTACTCCTGGGTTTCAGAGTCTTTCAGGATAGTAGCAGATTGACTCTTGGCTGGTGTCTCTGCTGGGTCTCCCTCCCTCCTTGCAGGAGTCACAACATTAAGTTCTTGATGTGTTGGAAGCTTCTGTCTTCAGCACCCAGTCTTCCACACTGCCTTAGGTCTTATTGTGGGACTGCTGAATCCTTCCAGGATCTTTGATTAACATGTAGAGTTTTTCAGTAAATAATTCCCATGATTCTTCCTTTCAAACTTATTTAAATGAACCAATATTACTTTAACATCTGTTAAGATATAACTCTGAGCTTGAGGAGCTCACATCATCTGAAGCAAGGGCTCAAATAAACTCAGCATGAGAAGATTGCGATGCCTTCTGTCTAAGCACGTGTCCTGTAGTGTACATTGGGGCCAGGGGGCTTTTTGGGGAAATTAACACCTGATCTGTGTCACAAGAGTATTGCAGACAATGCATGCCATTTTAAGGCCTGGTGTGGTTCTGATGGAAACTTCTAATTACCCCAACTTCTCTTTGTACTCCCAGACCTAGAGATAGAAGCTGCTTTCTGCAATTCCTCTCTGTACTACATCATTTTCTTTTGCTTTCATTCTTTTAGTTCCTTTCTTCCTTCTCTCCTCCTTTCTTTCTTTCCTCGCTCCCTCCCTCCCTCCCTTTATTTTTCATTTTCAAGGCATCTATCATTTGTTTAGCCAATTTCTCATTTTAAATTGGCAAAATACTTGGTAAAATGACTCATTTTTTTGTTGTTCACCTCACTGGGCCCCTGGATGACACAGAGCCAACTCTGGCATCTACTAGCAATTTAGGAAAGTCACTTTAATCTTCTGGCCACAGTTTCTTAATTTATAAAATCGAGTTGATAATGCCTGAACTCAAAGGGTTGCTATGGGAATTAACAATCATATGTAAGACCTAGTACAGAGTCTGGCACAGAATATGTGCTAGCTAACATCCCTTCTATTTCCAGCATCTTAGGATGCCGCTAACTTACTAGGAAGGAAAGTGGCCGGATCCTATATCCATGGTGGCTTTGGGACTGTAAACTATTGGCAATTGCTCTATTCTGGACTGTGATGATAAAAACAATAGGCAATAATGTTAATAGCAACTAAGTACAAATCACTTTGTATGAGTCAGTCATTAAACATACTATGCATTTTTCCTTTATGAATCTTTTATACTAGTACTGTTTCACCTGCATTTAAAAGTTAGAAAACCAAGGCACAGAGCAGTTAAGCAACTCATCCAAGATTGCACAACTAATCAGTGGTAGACCCAGGATTCAAACCCATACAGTTTACCTCCAAAGTTTACACTCAAAATCATTACACTATTCTACCACTCAATAATTAGTATTTTAGAATTTACAGTTTACTCTGTTCTACATTGTCTCTGATTGATCTTTACAACAATTCTGCAATATGAAGGGGACAGAAATTAGCATCTACACTCTATAGGTGAAGAAATTGAGAATTAGAGTTTCATGCCTCTAGTAAGTATCAGAAGTGAGATTTGAATTCTTTTTTTTTCTTTTTTCTGACACCTGACACTAAACCTGACCCTTTTCTTCTAGGCCAGGACAGCACACTGCCTCCCAACCCCTGCCTGCCACCAGCCACTGGCCTCTTTGTATCTTTTTGCCTGACAGAGATAATTGTTTTTTTTGTTGTTGTTGCTGTTGTTGTTTTTTTTTTTCCATTTGAAATCGACCATACATAATACACCAATCTGAAGTTAGCAGGGATAAGCAACCTGGCGGGTCTGCTTTCCAAAGAGCCTCCTGCCTGTAGCGAGGGCCCTGATGAATAGAAAAGAGCCAGGCAGTTCCACGTCTGACTTTGGCAAATAGCTTTGTGCTGATTCTTTTCAAAATGCCCTTTACTGACAGAGTAATTTCTCAGTACAAAAATGGAGGCACTCACAGAACAATGCAAATGAGGCAGAGATGGCACTGACATGGAAAGAATAGCAACATTATCCTAATGGCTTTGAAATAAAATATAATCATGGGAGGAAATTTACCCTGAAATCATATTCATCAGCTTTGCGGAAAAGTCTTTTCCCTACCTGGCCACACTACAGGGTTCCCTGATGTACATTTGTTCCCGTGGGCCTGGGGGTGCAGAGGCTGTACTAAATGCCTCATCCAGGGCAGAGGCCTACAACTCTTGCCATTACCCTGCAGTTACAGACTGTCTTGCAAGGGACCATCTCCATTAGGAAATCTGCCTTGTAATCTTAGAAATCGTGGACCATGTTAAGGTTTTGGGGCACGGGTATCCAGCCCTGGCCCTCATTACAACTGAGAGCATTTTTCTTTGGGGTTGAGCCCACCATGATCTGGAAAACACTCAAGTGCTACTCATGCTGGCAAGCAAATCCCTGCTTTCCAGAATTGAGGCCAGTTCAGGTGAACCTCATGGCCTGGTAACTAAAATTGAACACTTTTAAACAAGGCATCTACTCTCATCATGTTTGGGGCCCAACAAATGTGTCTAGCTTTATCTTGAACCATTCAGGACTCCCAGCTGTACTGAAAGTCTTTCTGCCCCAAAAACATGACATCCACAGCCCTGTCCCTTTGTCTAGACTGCTCTTTCCTCCTCACTTCAACCCAGGGACTCAAATCAAACATCCTCTCCTCTCTGTGCCTTCCTGAACTTCTCCTTACACTGTATTTAATGATTGATCTGCTTCTTACTCTTGTTCGTGACTATGAGACTTGCCACATTGCAGGCCTGGAATAGTTTACTGGTCTGTCTCCTCTGCTTGAACCAAGGACTCCCCTGAGCCAGGATTGGCTCTTTGCTTGTCTGTTCTCAGTTTCTTACACAGTAACTAGAAAAATGTACTCTCTGCAGCTAACCTGGCCCTGCTCTGTGGATTCATTTTATTTCCTGGCCAGCCCTGACTACTCTTAGCTCTGGGCACTGCATCATTCAAGGTCCAGTGCATGGCAGAGAAACAATGTTCACCCCCCATGAAGGGTGACAGGATATTTCCAGGTCCACTGATGTGAGGAATTCAACAGATATCTTCAGGGTTTTGAACTGTGTGCTCTTCCCTCCTGTCCCTTCCCTCCTCCAACATGCCCACACACATACCAAGTTCATCCTCTCCCACCCTTGATCAGTCCTTTGTAGTTAAAGGAGATGCCATCTCTGAATCTTACCCTTTGCATGCTATTCAATGTAATGGAGCTTTTCCAAGACAGGTTCCTGGAGATAGGAGGTGCAGATGTAGAGTGCAGAGTGGGAGATGCATATAGCAACTGCTTAAGGGATGGTGTACAAGAAAAATAATTTAAATGCCATTTCATAAATAAATCCCATACTTCCATGTTCACCCCCTTCCTAGTTGGTAATGGCCACTTCCAGTAATTGGGAGACATATAAAAAGATAAAAGATCTCCTCCAACTCCTGAATACCAGCAACAGCTCCACTCTAGACATAACCTTATGCTTGGGATGCCCTTTGTTCCCATCTCAGATGTTGTTGAGCACCTGGGCTGTCTCCTCATCATCTTGGGTACAGTATGGGTACGTGTCCCTATAGGTCAGGCTTTGCTTGGCTAAGGCATTCTATTGGAATGGGTGGTGCTCCCCTCTGATACTTAAGCTCTATCAAGCTCTCACTAACCTAGAGGCACTGCCATTTTCACCAATGAACCACATCAAATGAGGCAATGGGTAGCTCTTAAAGCTGACCCTAAGGAAGATAGAGGTAGGAACACATACCTCTCTGAAGTGAGGCAATGAGCAGGAAGCTTGGAGTGAGGCAGGAGGCTGTGACCTATAGAAGTTAATGATGAGAACAGAATAGCCCAGAAGGAGTAAGAAATACCCTCAGCAGTTCAGGTCTCTGCTCACTCCTAAACTCTTCCTATGTTCCTGATGTTGCAAAGAGAGAAGCACCCTAGGAAAGCATCTGGATTTGGGGCAAATCCCTTATACCTGCTCTCTATAGGCCTGCTTGGTACATAGCATGTGCTATAAAAATATTTGCAGGATAAGTAAATCAACAAATCAGTAGGGCTAGCACTTTTAATGTACTAGTCCTGGATGTAATCCCTGAGGTTCTGGAATCCAGTGCCATTTTGGAATGGTGGTCTGGGCATACAAGCTGGATTTGCATCCTAAAAACATTACTTAGTGATATAATCTTATGGAAGAGAAAATTTGATATTCAAGTCAGTTCACGTAACTAAAGTCCTCATAACAACCCTCTAAAGTAGTAGGACAATACCCTCATTTTATGCATTGGGAAACAGTCTCACAGAAGATCATGTAACTTAAAATTGTCAAGCTAATAAGTGGAAGATAGAAGAAGCGTTGGGTTTTGAACTAAGACTTCTTTGGTGCCAAAGCCTGCTACTTTGTTTGTTTGTGGGTGTATTGTTTTGTTTTGTTTTAAGTTTTTATTTAAATTCTAGTTAGTTTGGGGAACCTGGATGGCTCAGTCAGTTAAGCGTTTGCTTTTGGCTCTGGTCATGATCCCAGGGTCCTCGGATAGAGCTTCAGATTGGGCCCTCAGCAGGGAGCCTGCTTCTCCCTCTCCCTCTGCCCTCTGACCTGCTTGTGCTCTCTCTCTACCAAATAAATAAATAAAATCTTAAAAAATTCTAGTTAGTTAACATATAATTTAATATTAATTTCAGGTATACAATACAGTGACTCAACACTTCCATACATTACCCGGTGTTCATCACAACAAATGAACTTCTTAATCCCCATCACCTATTTAACCCATCCCCCCACCCATCTCTCTTCTGATAACAGTTTGTTCTCTATAGTTAGGAGTCTGTTTCTTGGTTTGCCTCTTTCTTTTTTTCCCCTTTGCTCATTTGTTTCTTAAATTCCACATATGACTGAAATCATATGATATTTATCTTTCTTTTACTGACATATCATTTAGCATAATATTCTCTAGCTCCATCCACATCTTTGGAAAGGCATGATTTTATTCTTTCTCATGACTTAGTAATGTTCTGTTATATATATATATATATATATATATATATATATATATATATATATATGCACACTCTTTCCATAGCTTGGTTACTGTAGATAATGCTGCTATAAACAAAGGGTGCATGTATCCCTGTGAATTAGTATTTTTGTATCTTTGGGTAAATACCCAGTAGTGAGAGTGCTGAGTTGCAGGGTAGTTCTATTTTTAACTATTTGAGGAAACTCCATACTGTTTTCCAGAGTGGCTGCACCATTTGCATTTCCTCCAATACCGTAAGAGGGTTCCCTTTTCTTCACATCCTCGCCAACGTCAGCTGTTTTTTTTTGTGTTGTTGATTTTAGCCATTTTGACAGGTGCGAGATGAAATCTCACTGTAGTTAAGATGTCCATTATCCTGATGACCAGTGATGTTGAGCATCTTTTCATGTGTCTGTTGTCCATCTGTATATTTTCTTTGGAAAAAATGTCTATTCATGTCTTCTGTCCATTTTTATTTGGATTATTTGTTTTTGGGTGCTGAATTTTATAAGCTATTTATATATTTTGGATACTAACCTTTTATCGATATGTCATTTGCAAATATCTTCTACCATTCCATAGATTGCCTTTTAGTTTTGTTGATGTTTCTTCTGCTGTGCCGAAACTTTTTATTTTGATGAAGTCCCAATAGTCTATTTTTGATTTGTTTCCCTTGCCTTGAGAGACATATCTAGAAAGAAGTTGCTATAGCCAATGTCAAAAAGATTACTGCCTGTGTTCTCATCTAGAATTTTGATCATTTCAGGTCTCACATTTAGGTCTTGAATCCACTTAGAATTTATTTTTGTGTTTGGTGTAAGAAAGTGGTCCAGTTTCATTCTTCTGCATGTTTTTGACCAATTTAAACACCACAATTTGTTGAAGAGACTGTCTTTTTCCCACCAGATATTCTTTCCTATTTTGTTTAAGATTAATTGACCATATAGTTGTGGGTTCATTTCTGGGTTTTCTATTCTGTTCCACTGATCTATGTGTCTATTTTTGTGCCAGTATCATACTGTTTTGATCACTACAGCTTTGTAATTTTTGTGCCAGTACTATACTGTTTTGATCACTACGATTTCTGGATTGTAGTTCTTCCAGCTTTCCCTTTCTTTTTCAAGATTGTTTTGGCTATTTGGGGTTTTTGTGGTTCCATACAAATTTTAGGATTGTTTGTTTTAGCACTGTGAAAAATACTGTTCGTATTCTGATAGGGATTTCATTAAATGTGTCGGTTGGTTTGGGTAGTATGAACATATCAATATTTGTTCTTCCAGTCCATGAGCATGTGATGTCTTTCCATTCCTTTATGTCATAGTCAATTTCTTCCATCAGTGTCTTATAGTTTTCAGAGTACAGGTCTTTCACATCTTTGGTTAGGTTTATTCCTAGGTATTTTATTGTTTTTGGTGCAATTGTAAATGGGATTGATTCTTTAATATTTCTTTTTGCTACTTCATTATTGGTGTATAGAAATGCAACAGATTTCTGTACATTGATTTTGTACCCTGTGTCTTTACTAAATTCCTTTATCAGTTCTAGCAGTTTTTTTGGTGGGGTCTTTATGGTTTTCTATATAGAGCATGATGTCATCTGCAAATGGTGAAAATTTTACTTCTTCCTTGCCAATTTGGATGCCTTTTATTTCTTTTTGTTGTCTGATTGCTGTGGCTAGGACTTCCAGTACTATGTTGAATAAGTGGTGAGAGTGGACATACCTGTCTTGTTCCTGACTATAGAGGAAAAGCTCCATTGTTCCCCATTTAGGATGATATTAGCTATGGGTTTCTCATAGATGGCCTTTATTAAGTTGAGGAATGTTCCCTCTAACCCCACTTTTTGAGTGTTTTTATCATGAATGGATGTTGTACTTTGTCAAATGCTTTTTCTGCACCTATTGAAATGATCATATGGTTCTTATCCTTTCTCTTATTAATGTGATGTATCACATTAATTTACAAATATTGAACCACCCTCGCAACCCAAGAATAAAATCCCACTTAATTGTGGTGGATGAGTTTTTTAATGTATTTTTGGATTTGATTTGCTACTATTTAGTTGAGGATTTTTGCATCTATGTTCATCAGGGATACAGGCGTATAGCTCTCTTTTTTAGTGGAGTCTTTATCTGGTTTTGGTATCAGGGTAATGCTGAACTCATAGAATGAATTTTGATGTTTCCTGCCTTTTCTGTTTTTTGGAACAGTTTGAGAAGAATAAGTATTCATTCTTTTTTAAATCTTTGGTAGAATTCCCCTGGGAAGCTATCTGTTCCTGGACTTCTGTTTGCCAGGAGTTTTTTGATTATGGATTCAATTTTTTTGCTAATTATAAGTCTGTTCAAGTTTTCTATTTCTTCCTGTTATATGTTTCTAGGAATTTATCTATTTCTTCCAGGTTATTCAATTTGTTGGCATATAGTTTTTCATAATATTGCCTCATAATTGCTTGTATTTCTGTGGTGTTGGTTGTTATTTCTCCTCTGTTATTTGTTATTTTATTTATTCGGGTCCTTTCTGTTTTCTTCTTGATAAGTCTGGTTAGGGGTTTATCAATTTTATTAACTTTTCTAAAAGACACAGCTCCTTGTTTCATTGATCATTTCTATTGTGTTTTTCTTGTTTGTTTTGTTTTGTTTTGTTTTTAGTTTCTACATCTTTTTTATTCCTGCTCTCATTATTATTCCCTTCCTTCTGCTGGCTTTAGGCTTTGTTTGTAGTTCTTTTTCTAGCTCCTTTAGGTGTAAAGTTAGATTGTTTGAAATTTTTTTGCTTCTTGAGGTAGGCCTGTATTGCTATAAATTTCCCTCTTAGGACTGCTTTTGCTGCATCCCAAAGGTTTTGGACTGTTTTGTTTTCATTTCCATTTGTTTTCTGGTTGACTCATTCATTGTTTAGTAGGGTGTTATTTAATGTCTTTGTGGATGATTTCTAGTTTCATAGTGTTGTAGTCAGAAAAAGTGCATGGTAAGACTTCAATATTCTTATACTTGTAAAGACTTGTTTTGTGACCTGATTTGTGATCTATTCTGGAGAATGTTTCATGTACACTTGAAAAGGATGTGTATTTTGCTGTTTTAGTAAGGAATATTCTGAATACATACCTTAAGCTTATCTGGTCCAGCGTGTCATTCAAAGCCATCGTTTCCTTCTTTATTTTCTGTTTAGATGATCTATCCATTGATGTAAGTGGCGTGTTAAAGTCCCCTAATATTATTGTATTATTATCAGTGAGTTTCTTTATGTTTGTTATTAACTTATATTTGGGTGCTCCCTTGTTGGGTTCATAAATATTTGCAATTATTATATCTTCTTGTTGGGTTGTTCCTTTTATTATTATATAGTTCCCTTCTTTGTCTCATTACTGACTTTGTTTTGAAGTTTAGCTTTTCTGATAAGTATTGCTACTCTGGTTTTCTTTTGACACTATCTACATGATAAATATTTCTCCATCCACTCACTTTCCATCTGCAGGTGTCTTTAGGTCTGAAATGAGTCTCTTGTAGGCAGCATATAGATGGGTCTTATTTTTTATCCATTCTGACACCCTGTGTGTTTTGATTGGAGCATTTAGTTCATTTACTTTCACAGTTATTATTGATAGATATATATTTATTCCTATTTTATTATTTGTTTTGTGGTTGTTTCTGGTTATTTTCTCTGATCCTTTCTTGTCTTTCTCTTTTTCATGTTTTGCTGATTTTCTTTAGTGATATATTTGGATTCTCTTTATCCTTTGCATGTTTATTAATGGTTTTTAATATGTGGTAACCATTAGGTTTGTATATAACCACTTCTGTAAGTAGCAGTTTATATTAAGTTGATGGTCATTTAAGTTTGAATCCATTCTTTACTCCATTCTTCCCTATATTTTAGGTATATGCTCTTATATTTTATACCATATTTTTGTGAGTTCCTTGACCAATGACTTTTTATAGAAATATTAATTTTACTGCTTTTGTGTTTCCTTTCCTTATACTGTCATTTTTGGTCTCTCCTTTGTACTGAAAGAGTCCCTTTTAATATTTCTTGAAGGGCTGGTTTAATGGTCATGAACTCCTTTAGTTTTTGTTTGTCTGGGAAACTTTTTCTCTCCTTCTAGTCTTAATGATAGCCTTGTTGGATAGAGTATTGTTGGCTGTAGATTTTTCCCATTCACCACTTTGACTATATCATGCCACTTTCTTGTGGCTTACCAAGTTTCTGTTGAAAAATATACTGCTAGCCTTATGGGTTTTCTCTTGTAAGTTAATGACATCTTTTTTCTTGCTGCTTTTAAGATTTTTTTCTTTATCACTACATATTGCAAATTTAATTATAATATGTCTTGGTGTGGGTCTTCCTTTGTTGATTTTGATGGGAGTTCTTTGTGCCTCCTGGATCTAGATGCTTGTTTCCTTCCCCAAATTAGGGAAGTTTTTTGGCATTATTTCTTCCCCCTTTTCTTTCTCTTCTTCTTCTGGGACTCTTATAACACAAATATTATTATATTTGATGGAGTCACTGAGTTCCCTAAGTCTATTCTCATTTTGCATAATTCTTTCTTTTGTTCTTCTTCATTTCTATCCATTACTTTGTCTTCTAAGTCACTAATTCATTCTTCTGCCTCTCCTAGCCTTGTTTATTGTATCAAGCATGTTTCTAATCTTGTTTATTACATTCTTCATCTCTGATTCATTATTTTTAAACTCTTTTAGATCTGTGGTAATGGTCTCACTGATGTCTTCAGTTCTTTTCTCAGGCCCCATGAGTATCCTTATGATCATTGTTTTAAATTCTTCATCAGGCATGTTATTTATATCTGTTTCACTTAGATCTTTGACTGTGGCCTTATCTTGTTCATTCACTCAAATTCTTCTGTCTTCTAATTTTGTCTGTGTCTCTGCTTTCTTCTCTGTGTTAGAAAAGCCAGTTATTCCTCCTGCTCCTGAAAACAATGACCTTTTGAAGAAGAGGTCCTGTAGTGACTAGGGTATGGCGTTTTAGGGAGTGCCTCCAGTGTGTGTTGTGTGTGCTCTGCTGTTGTGTTCTGATGGCCTTCTCTCCCAGAGTAGCACAGTGCCCCCTGGGATGTATATCTGCCAAGCCCACTGACCTTTAAAATTTCAGGCTTTAAGCCCTCAGTTTGCAAGAACTCACAAAATTCAGCTCCACTCATTTTCCAAGCCAATGGCTATAGGGAAATGCTCTCCTTGTGCATTCCCCTGTGTTCCTCACTCTCACACCCTTCTCCTATACCATGACTTCCTCCCATCCATAGCAGCCAGGATTTCATTTCTCCTGTAAACCACATCTCTGTACTTCCTACCTTCTTTGTTGTGGCCTCTTCTGTCCTTTTAATTGTGGAATTTGTTCTGTCAGTTCTTCAGGTTGATTTCTGGGGTATTTAGGATGATTTGATAGTTATCTAGTTGCATTTGTGGGGTGAGGTGAAACTTGGGTCCCCCTACTCCACTACAAATTCAAATTTTGCTACTTTGGACCAGATTATATACTGTTTCACTTTAACAATACTTAAACTCAGTATTCTCATTTATAGCACAGGGAAATAAACAGCCAACTCATGGGGTTGTGAGGATTAAGTAAAATAACATAAGAAAAGCACCAAGCATCATTTCTGTGCAGTGGATGTTTAATAACTAGCAATTATTGCTTTGTCCTTTGCAGGCGAGTTATAGCTACAAGATAGTTGGTATTGTTACAACCTTGTAAATGAGGTCAAAATCAATTTTAAGTCCCATAATTTACCCACCATCCTGGCTACCACATTTATGCACTTATTTACACCCCAACTTATTCAAGAAAGGATTTAAAGCAGATTATAAGAATACATATAACTCAATAAGTTAAATTAAAATTTAAATTATGTGAAAGAAGATACAAGCACAAAGATAAAATGAGAGTAGAAAATCTACGGTAAGGCCAGGAGTGAATCAGTATGCAAAATGCAAAGCCTATGGCCCTATAAAGTTCCTATTTGTGTATTTCTATATGTTTACTATCTGTGGGCCCACCTTTGGCTCTAAGATTTCTAGAAGTTAAAGCAAAGAAGGAAATTCAAACATTTTTATGGTGTGCTTAAAGTTTTCTTTCCTAAGAGAAATAAAAACTTTCCTTCAGTGGAGATCAAGGATATTTCTCAATAGAGAGGATGCTGTTCTCTCTCACACGCTACCATACAAATAAGCTCCAATACTCAAAGCTACCTCTATGCAGGATAATATGGGTCTGTCTTTGATCTCGACATTCCAGATTGGCATTTGAGTGTAATTATTAATAGTGTCCCCTTTCACTATCAGTTTTTGTAACATGGTCAGCCTACTTCTTAATCCCCTTGCCTGTGCTTTCCCCATGTCTTTGCATTCAAAATCCATCTTCAAGCCTAGTCCAATTGACTACACCTTTCAGAGAAAGCAATTTGTCTTTTTTCCTGAACTCCCACAGGAGAGTGTGTGTGTATTGGGAAGAGGAATGGACGTAGCTTGCAGTCTATGGACATGACCCTCCTAAACCACCTTAAACATGCACATAAAATGGTTGTTAAGTGCAAATGTGAAATTTCTGAGTCACGTCTCCATAGTTTTCATCAGCAAAGGGATCTGTCATTACAGGATACCTGATTCATGACCTACACAATGGCCACTGGGCTAATCTCACTAACCCTGCCTTGTCTAGGGCTTTTCAAGATGACTTGCATTTGTCAGAGCAGAGAGGAGAACAGTCTTCTTGAGGTCATGCTGAAGATCAGTAGTTGGGTTGGAGTAAACACCCAGGTCTGTGGTCATGTTCTGTCTTCTGGATTCTCCAGTCTTGGACAATAGCCTGAAGAAGTCACCAAAATAAGAGGAACCAATGGAATCACTTGAGGTACTAAAGTAACTCTCCTGCACCCTTGCTTCTTCAGAACTAGAGGCAGTAAAGCTGCCATACTATTCTAGTCACATAGCACTGCACTATCCCTTTACACATTTTCCACATTTTGGAAATATTCCCTTTGGTAAAGTCACTTGAGTTACCACATTTGAGTGTCCCATCTCTCTCTTACTAGACTTGACTGACAAAGACACTATATAATAATTCCCAAAACAAATGTGTGCACAGGAGCCAATAGGATAGTGACTAAAATGTGTGGTACACAAGACTTGTGTGAGGGTGACCAACCTTCTGCCCTTGAATCACATGTATAATTTCAAGCATCACATCTGACAAGTTGATTAAAAGAAGGTAGAAATACATATTTTTCTCACTTATCCTCTTAGCTAATTTAAAAAGCAATTGTGTAAAACAATAATATATATAATGTATCACTGTACTTATGATATATAGAAATACAATATACATGTAATGTGTTTTCCAATAACAAAGCAAAGGAAGTAAGTGGAAGTGAAATGTATTGGATTAAGGTTATACTAAAGTAATATTTAAAATAATGGACTTTTAAAGTTTTTGTTTTAATTCCAGTTAGTTAATATACAGTGTTTTATTAATTTCAGGTGTACGTATAGTGATTCAACAATTCCATACATCACCCAGTGCTCATCACAAGTGCACTCCTTAATATTGGATTGTTGGATTTGTAACATCAACAGATATAATGTGTATAACAATAAAACTACAAAAAGGGGGAAGGGAATAGAGCTACATAAAAGTAATATTTCTGTATATCACTGAGATTAGGTAATTATGAATTGCTGAAACTGATTCAGATAAACATATATATTGGTAATCCCTAGAGCAATCACACACAAACACACACACTCACATTAAAAAATATTTTTAAATTAAAAGTAAGCAGTAAAGAAAGAATAGAGCAACAAGAATAACATGAGGTATATATGTAGAAAAAAAGTAAAATGCTAGATAAAAATCAACTATATCAACAATAACATTAAAAGCGAATGGATTAAATAATCCAATCAAAAGATAATCCTACAGTGGATTTAAAAACAAACAAGCAAAAAACCTCATGATCCAACTACATGCTGTTTACAGAAGACACACTTTAAAAATTAAAATATACAAATAAATTGAAAGTAAAAGGATGGAAAAAATACAGCAAGCAAATAGCAACCACAGTAAAGCTAGAGAATATGATGTCAGAAAAAATAGATTATAAAACAACAAAAAATGTGAGCAGATGTAATGAGAGACATTATAATAATAATAAGAAGTTCAATCCATCAGAAATACATAAGAATTATAAACATATATACACCTAATAACAGAAAACCAAAACACATGAAGCTTGAACTGATAGAATGGAGAGAGAAATAAATAATATTTTTTAAAGATTTTATTTATTTATTTGACAGAGTGAGACACAGCGAGAGAGGGAACACAAGCAGGGGGAGTTGGAGAGGGAGAAGCAGGCTTCCTGCAGAGCAGGGAGCCCGATGCAGGGCTCAATCCCAGGACCCAAGGATCATGACCTGAGCCGAAGGCAGATGCTTAACGACTGAGCCACCCAGGTGCCATAATTTAACAATAAAAGTTGGAGACTCCATGCCCTACTTCAACAATGGATAGAAAATCTAGATAGAAGATCAGTGAGGAAACAGAAGACTGGAACAACATTATTATCTACCTAAAATTAACAGACAAAGATAGAACAGTCTACCCAACAACAAAAGAATATAGCTTCTTCTCAAGTATGTATGGAACATTGTCCAGGATAGACCACATGCTAGGCCATAAAACAAATTTCAATAAATTCAAGAGGATAAAAATAATATAAAGTGTATTACCTGATTACAATGGAATAAAACTGGAAATTAATAGCAGGGAAAAATTGAAGGAAATTTACAAATATATAGAAATTAAAAAACAAATCAAAAAAATAAATCAAATGAGAAACTTTAAGATGGATGAAAATGAATATACAACATACCAAAACTTCTGGGATGCAGCTATGGCAGTTCTGGGAAAGAAATTTATGAATATAAATATGTATAGTAAGAAAGAATAAAGATATTAAGCAATACCTTCATCTTCCATCTTAAGATACTGGAAAAGAGGAGCAAACTAAACCTAAAGTTAGCAGAAGGAAGGAAATAACAAAGATTATATTGAAAATTAATAGAGAATTGAGAATTGAGAAAGATAATTTAAAAATAATAGAGAAAATGAATGAAAACAAAACCTGGTTCTTTGAAGAGATCAAGAAAATTGTCAAATCATAACTGAATTAAGCAAGAGAAAAAGAAAGAAGACTGAAATTACTGGAATGAGAAATGACAGAGGGAACATTACTACTGACTTTATAGAAATAAAAAAGGATATAAAGGAATACTATGCCAGAAAATTAAATAATTTAGACAAAATTGGAAAAGACCTAGAATGACACAAGCTACCAAAACTGATCCTCCAAAAGAGACAGTCTGAACAGACCTAAAATAAGTGAAGAGATTGAAGTAATAATCAAAACACTACCCATAAATAAAATCCCAGGACCAGACGATTTCACAGCTGAATTTTACTAACATTTAAAGAATTAATACCAATTCTTCACAAATTCTTCCAAAAAATAGAAAAGAAGAAAGCTTATTCTATGGAGCCAGTATTTCTCAGGTACCCAAACCAGACAAAGGCCATCATTTTTAAAAGAAAATTGTGGACCAACACCTCTTATGTAGATGAACACAAAAACCCTCAACAAAGTACTAGCAAACTGAATTCAACAACATATAACAACAATTATATCTCATGACCAAATGGAATTTGTCATAGGAATGCAAAGCTAGTTCAACATTTGAAGGTCAATTCATACAGTACAAAAAATAATTTGACAAAGTCCAACATTCTTTCATGATAATAATACTCAATAAACTGAGAAGAGGGGCGCCTTGGTGGCTCAGTCAGTTAAGCATCTGCCTTCAGCTCAGATCATGATCCCAGGGTCCTGGGATCGGATCCCACATTGGGCTCCCTGCTCAGCAGGGAGTCTGCTTCTCCCTCTGCCTCTGACCCTCCCCCCTGATTGTGCTCTCTCTCAAATAAATAAATAAAAATTTTTAATAATAAAAATAAAATTGGGAATAGAAGGAAAGTTCTTACCAAAAAAGGGAAGTTCTTCAATCTGATATAATGTCTGTATGGAAAACATGACTAACAATATTTAATAGTGAAAGACTGGCTGTTTTTCTCCTAAAATCAGGAACAATGCAAGTATGGCAGCTCTTGCCAGTTCTATTAAACATTGTACTGAAGGTTCTAGCTAGGACAATTAGGCAACAAAAGGAAAAACAAGGGCCATCCATATTGGAAAGGAAAACCTATAAACTATTTCTATTCTCAGATCTATCTATCTACCTATAAGCTCTCTACCTATCTACATGTCTGTCTATCTATCTATCTATCATCTATCTATCATCTAGCTAGCTAGGTAGCTATTGAGAGAATCCTAAGGAAACCATTAAAAAAACTATTCAAACTAATAAGGAATTTTATCAAGGACATAGGAAACAAAATCAGTTTTTAA
Organism: Eumetopias jubatus; assembly: GCF_037043125.1. Classification (NCBI taxonomy): domain Eukaryota; kingdom Metazoa; phylum Chordata; class Mammalia; order Carnivora; family Otariidae; genus Eumetopias; species Eumetopias jubatus. The sequence continues at coordinate 83,391,053 of NW_028274819.1, read as the reverse complement.
AAATTCAGTTATTTCTACACAATACAAATTGTAATTTTTCACATTCAAAAATGAATTTATGAAAAATCTCCATTTATAAGAACATCACAAAGAATAAAATATTAAAATAAATGTAACAAATGAAGGGGGAATTTTTTTCTGAAAATTACAAAACATTGTTGAAAGAAGTTAAAAAAGTCTAAATAATTGGAAAGTCACTCTATATTCATAGATCACAAGACTTAGTATTGTTAAGATGGCAATACTCCCCAAGTTTATCTAAAGATTCAACAAACTTCTATCAGAAACCCAGCTATACAAATTGACAATCTGATTCTATAATTCATATGGAATTGTAAAGAAATTAGAATTGCTAGGGAGAATATGGAGAAATTGGATCTGTGAAAATTAACAAAAGGAAATTTCATTCAGAAGGGAGTCGGTAGACAGGAAGTAGGAACACTTAGGTCCTACCACTCCTTGTCAGTTGCAGACCCAACAGGAAGAGATGGAGATGGAGATGGATTCTATTTTACTATGCCAGCAGCAGGAAGAAAGGCTTTCTTTGTCCCTCAGCAGCAGCAACAGCCCAGACAATGAGAGACTGTCACAACTCAGTCGAGGAGAAGCCACTATAGAGAAGCCACTATACTTTGAACTCAGTTTATTTCAATGGACTTCAACAGCCTATCCCACCTTCCCCTTTTCCTCTATAACAGAGAATCCCTCTCCTTTCTTCTGTGGACTTGCCTATGTTTTGCCATAGCATGCCGGTGCTGAATTGCAATTCTCTGCTATTCCCAAAGAAACACATTTTGGGTTGGTAAAATAACTGGCAGTTTTATTTTTAAAGTTAACAGACACTCGTACACTGCTAGTGGGAATGTAAAATGGAGTATCTGGTTTTGGAAAACAGTCTTTGCAGTTCTTCAATTGATTAAACATAGAGTTATGACCCAGAAATTCCACTCATATTGGAATTCCAATAATTCCACTCAGGTATCAGCCAATAACTGAGAAAAATGAAAACATGCATTCCCACAAAAATTTGTACACATATGTTTATAGCAGCATTCTTATAATAGCTAAAAGGTAGGAACAACTCAAATGTTTCAACTGAACTGTGGTATATTATTACAATGTAATGTTACTTGGGCACAACAGGAATGAAATACTAATATAGACTGCAACATGGATGAACGTTGAAAGTATTATACAGTCACAAAAGATCACATATTATATGATTCCATTCCTACGAAATATCTGGTTTGGGAATAACTATAGAAACAAAGTAGATTAGTGGTTATTTAGGGCTGTTGGGAATAAGAGGCGTGGGGAGTTGGGGATGATATCTCAACATATGGGGGGTTCTTTTTGAGGATGAAAATGTTCTAAATGGACTGTGGTGATGGGTGTACCTATCTGTGAATATACCAAAAAAAATGAATTGTGTACTCTAAATGGGTGAATTTTATGGTATGTAAATTATGTCTCAAGTTGTTTTAAAAACTGAGATCTTTAAAGTTAAAGCAAAGTAAATTTTCAAAGTTGATTGTTATCTATCATAAACAATGTTTCCTGGTACTAAAACACAGACACATGTGAGTGGTCTCTGAATATCCATAAACAAACAGAAAAAATAAATTGTTGTTGACAATTTGTGGAAGTCCTCTCTTCCCTTATTATTGGAGAATTCTCATCCCTGTCCTTCATCTTGTTGGCTATCCTTAATCTAACTAAGAGCAGAGACCCTGGAGCCAGATTGCAGATTGGAATCCTACTCTTACTCTGGCTAGCTGGACAACCTTACTCAAGTCATGTAACCTGCTCACTCACTTGATACTACAGGCCCTCCTAGCACTCAGACAAGGTCAGAAGTGGGCCCTGGGTGGAGCTGTGTTTCCAGGCATGGCAGGGTCCGCAGCCAGTAGGGATAAAGGGAAGAACAGGGGGCCCTGAAGGAGGGATTGGAAGTTTCCTAGAAGCGGTAGGGTAGTTTTTTGGCAAACACCTGAGGCTGCTGTTTACAGGTGATGACAAATGCAGATTGAATACTTCCAGTCAGTGACTTTGAGTCAATCCTACAGTCCTGTCTGGGGCTTGAGTCTATTTCTCTCAGACCAGGCACCCTCTGACTATACTTAAAAACTATACGCAAATGGTCTGTGTCTGTTAAAATGAGATCCACTAGGACTTCAGTATCTGGTTACAAACCTTTATTTATCCATTAACTAGTGAACATACCTAATGAGCATTTACAAAGGCCCGACATTTTGTACAGAGGGACAAAGGAACCTCAAAAGAACAAGAACATCACAAACTGGTTAGAAAGTTAGAACCCTGGATTCTATTTCCAAAGTTTTTAAGAATATTAACTTGCCTGATTGGTAAACTATGTAATTGCCGAGTTTCCAAGCCTTCGTCTATACTATAAAGGGAAGAGTCTGCACAATCTGTAGCCTGTGAAAGAAGATTCTAAAGTGAAGTAAGTATTGCTAAGAGGGACATTCAAAATAGGGTCAAGAAGATACTGAGAAATCAGGGACTATGCACTGATTCCGTTTTAAATTCTTGGAACCAATGAACTTTTGACTTTTGTCAATTAGACTTGTTAATTGCAACATGACCACCTCCCAGAACACAGCCTTCTACTTTGAACTGAAATAGAGATAATGTAACATCTGTTAGCTTAAATAGCCAATCATGTATCAAATAGTTTAACTTTGTCATCACCAACCGTAATTCTGCAAAACAATTTTTTTTTTTGCCTTTATAAGCCTGTACTCCAGGCTTGCAGTTTGGAGCACACTTTCAATTTTGGTCAGCTCTGTGTGTCCTGAATTGTGATCTCTAAACTCAAAACAAACACTTTGGCTGTTTTACAGCCCCATCATCTTCTTGGTGGAGGCTTCTCACAGGGCTCCTGTGCTCAAGAAATTTACAAGCTGGTGAACACTGCAATCCCAGCAATTAAGTAAAAATATCCTTTTCTAAGAGACTCCATCTGTTTATTTAGTGGCAACATGTCACCTTTCACCTGGATTCAATTGCCTCACCACTTCTGAGACAGCAGGCCTTACTGGAATTTGGGTAAACCAGGTCTATCCTATCACTTCCCCAACCCCAGGTGGTCTCATTGAGTAAGAACAGGCAAGGCTAGGTAGGGAGAGACAGGTAGGGGGCTATGCAACCAGGCTCACAGAAATCCCAGACGTGGAGAAATGTTATAGACAAGATATTAACCAGAGAGAAGGAAATACCTTGTTGATTTTCATGATATTTAAAAGAACACCATAGGGACAGACTATGCTCATGATATTTACAAATACACCATGATATTGACAAGAAATTTACCAATTCCCTGGTCAGTTTTCTGTAACAGACTAACCATAAAAGCCCTCAGTGGCAACCCATTCAGGACCCTTCTCACTCTAGAGAGCTTTCCTTTTCTGTTCCCACCTTCACTTAAAAAACTTTCACTCCACTCTTTTGCGTCCTGGAGATGTATTCTTCAACTCCATTAGACAAAAGCCCTGCAACCCTGCGATATCATCCCCAGTTAAGTGTGGTTGTGGGTTAGCTGTTACCAAGTCCTGAGTGCCAGCAGCTGGTGATCAATCCTGTTCCCCTCCCCTATACAGACTACTTCAGCAGGATTTTGGGGGGAGGTCCAGAACCATCTGGACAGAATGAAACCCACAGGCAAAGAGGAAGCAGCTTGTGCTCCCTCCCTGTGGGCAGCCTGAGAACCTTCAGTTCACAGAAGTCAGCATGTTTCTTCCTTCTGCATCAGCTAATGAGGTCCCCAGCAAACTCAGCAGGTGGTTTGGGAAACTCAGTCTCAATCAGCCAGCCTTTTTCCCCCTCTCAGCAGGAAGGGCTACTCCAAGCTGGTGGGCGGTCAGGATCTTGCAGCAGTCTAGTCCCCCTTCTATCCTCCTTCTCCTCCTCTTCCTCTTCCCTACTAGGGCATCTGTACTGTGCCCCACTATGCGGACTGCTGGCCCAGGTGCTGGTCCCGGTGGCAGTGGGCAACAATGCCAACACTGTGGGCCCCAGGTGGGGGTGAAACTGTGTAGGACCCCAGCTTTTAGATGCACACAGCATCATGAGTTGTCATGGGATCCCCCAGGCTTGACTGTAACCATGTGCAAATGATGAGAATGACAGATGAGGCAGGTGAGCATCGCCTGCTCTGTCCAGACCTATGCGTATCCTCAGAGAGGACGAGCTGCTGAGGACTGGTGGTTTACGCAGCTCTGCCCCTCACTTCTGCCAACACCTGTCTTTCACTCACACCTAGGAGCATCTCAAGGACCTTTTCCCAGTAGCTACAGGCTCTTCGTGGAGAAACCCATGCAGAGTAATGAGACCTCATCATACTGAGTGCCCCCCACATGAAGTTATTAATATGGAATTAAAGTCAGACGAGGACATTTCCATGGTTTGCACGTGGGACTTTTAAATCTCCATGTACAAGGGATTTAGGACAAACAGATGTGTCTCTCCCCAGCTGTAGGCAGTCCTCTTGACAATGGCCCAAACTTGGCTCATTCTTTGCTCTGGCATCTCATCCCCCAGCATATTTCCCAATAGATCTCCCCTCCTCCCCCACCATAACAGAAGCAGAAACACTCCCAGGCTGGCTATGAGAAGGACCTCTGCCCTCAAATCCCTTCTTACACAGGACCTTGGCTGGACTCTTATTTCTGGGCACAGGAGTATGACTGCTGAAAAGAAACTCCCTGGGCCTGCATCAGGGAGACTGTCACTGCTGGACAGAGACACCATGGCAGTGGGCTTACAGAACTCAGCCCCAATTGTCACCAATATCCCCATGCCTACAGAGTCCCAAGGACACCACATGCCAGAAGTCTGGTTAAGACCTGGTATCAATCCTAGGCCTAAAACCCTGGCATCACAGAGTTGTATGCTTCCCTTGCCAGAGTGTTTCTTCCTGTCTAGCACCTTCCAAGTCAAGACACATCAACATCCAGTACCACCGACACACTGTGTCACACAAATGCATACCATTCCCAGGAACGTTTATAAGCACAGCTGCACAGAGTATCACAGTGTCTCACCCAGAGCAGCACAAGTATGGAGGCACGACACATCTCCAGTATGGCCCACCAGTCACAGCAGCTCCTAGAGATTGACCAGGTCCATGCACAGAAATGGAGGATGACCCAGTCACAGGGGTACACAGCACTGTGGCCAAAAAGGCATAACAAAACACAGAGAAACTGTCACAGGCACACCCAGAGGTATATGCACACATAGTGAAACAAGCACCAAACTAAGCTACTCACCCCAGACCACAGAACCCTCTCTGTCAGTACCAGCAGAGGTCACTTAGCTAGGTAGTGGGAGAGCTGGGGTTTGGAGCCCAACTGTAGGAACTCTGGGTCCCTCTGTCCACAGTGTCTCTTGACTGCCTTTGCCTCAGCTCTGGTCCTGTTTTTTTTACACCCCACCCATGCTCAGTCCTCTTCCCTCCTGTGCATTATTTGGACTCTAGTCTATCACCCTTTTTAGAGTTTATAACTCCCAAGGCACCTCAATCATCTTACTGAATCTTTGTATCTTAACTTTGCACTTAGTAGGTTTTTATGGAACAGTCTATAAAATTATGCCAATATGTGAGGTAGCCACTTCTCTTAAGTATAACCAGGTGGAAAAAGTCCCCATTGGCTCATACAAGTAGCTAACAATGATTTTTTTTTTCCTTTCTGTAGGAATAAGATGTGCAAAATGGGCAGGGAATTGCAGTCCAGAGCTTTAGATACTAGAACTCCATTTGACTGTTTAGAAATCACACAGGTAACTTTAAGAAGGTCATACATACTCAGTTGCATCTGTCAAGGTAGATTTCCAAAATCACTCCACATCCCCTCATGGATGGGACCATGCCAGGTGATCCCTCCCACAGTCCCCATCTTAGCCTTGAGATGCAAATTACGACCTGGATAAACACAGGTAGTCATCAGAATCTCATTAGCATGCAGAGAGCTACCAAGTGACCTCTATTTCCCATTTTGGCAATACTATTGGATCTGAGTATCCTTTTATTTTTATTTCAAAAGCCTCTGTTTTACAAGCCTTCAACTTCTGGTAATGTGCTCATAAAACACAATTCCAGCACAAAGTGGTGACAATTAAATTAAAACTTAATGGGGCTTGAAGAGCTGGGGAAGTTCCGAGGTAGGGGAAACAGAACCCTTGTGGTCTTTATGATCAAGTGACCAGCCCATCCCAGAAGCTAGTTCTCTATCAGTAACTCTCAGTACAAACATTTCCAGCTGAGAAACCAATTAAAGCCAGGAGAGGTTTGTGTTGAGAGAAAGGAAAGCAAGTTAACCCAGAACTCCTGTCCTCCTTCCTGATATGTGACCACTATAGTATAGTGGTCTTGGTCTAGCCAGCACAGGCCACCCCCTGTTTTTTTTTTTTTTGTCTCTCACAATAGCCTTTGGGGTGGGGGTTCCCTTTAGTGCCGTGGGCAGTGGGATGGGTGGTGCAGGTGAGAAGGCCTGGGTTTGTCCTCCCCCCAGGAGCTGCGTTACCTTGGGCCAGTTCTGGGAATGCTCTAAGCTCACTTCTTCTTGGGAAGAGTCCCGATTAAATGAGAAGATGGGTATAAAGTAGAACTACCTCACATACTGTGGTTGCTGCTGTGTTGTCATCATCATACGTAAGAAACTAGGAAATTGTCTTAGGGAGTGACCTTGCCCTGCAGGATGGTCCTGAGATAGCCACTTTCTCTGCATTAAAAGATGCTCAGTGCAACTGACAGGACTCCCAGGGCCTGCTCAAGGGATCACACTGAATTTTTCAAACAAAGGTTTGCTCCAGTCCCATCCATGTTGATGTAAAAGTTGGGTATTCATCCTTGACTGGAGGAGATTATGCTAAGTGAAATAAGTCAAGCAGAGAACTCAATTATATGGTTTCACTTATTTGTGGCACATAAGGAAGAGCACGGAGGACATTAGGAGAAGGAAGGGAAAACTGAAGGGTGGGAAATCGGAGGGACAGACGAACCATGAGAGACTATGGACTCTGAGAAACAAACAGGGTTTTAGAGGGGAGGGGGAGGGGGCATTGGTTAGCCCGGTGATGGGTACTAAGGAGGGCACCTACTGCATGGAGCACTGGGTGTTATACGAAAACAATGGATCGTGGATCACCACATCAAAAACTAATGATGTGATGTATGGTGACTAACATAACATAATAAAATTTAAAAAAATAATAAAATATATAAAAACAACAACAACAACAAAAGCAAAGGTTTGGATATGGCTGAGGCAGAGTCAGAGGCCTGCTTTGAAGTCTCTGTTCTCAATAATCAGGTTAAGAAAAGTCATAAACAGTGTATTCCTAACAGCAGCTGGAGCCCTAGAGTCCAAAGAACACAAAAATTAACCCCAGTGGTAAAGGGCAACTTAAGGGAAATTCTCAGCAGACTTGGTATTTTCAGGAATAGCCTCAGATTTTTAGCAAATTCCTTTATCCATTTCTCTCTCTTACCTACCCTTCTTTCCCTTGCCCTTTCACTGGCTTCAAAATTTGATATAAAGCTATTGTTTACTAAAACGGCCCTGCCCAGACCTTTTCAGACCTTTTGGGAGAGGTGGCAATTTTTCACTGCAAAATGTTTCCCATTGTGAAAGTCCCCTGGGGCATTCAGGGCTCTGAAAGTGACAGCTTTGGGGTCGGGAGGTTGGGCTTAGCGCAGACACATGGGGGAGGAAATAGCTTGGCACAGAAGACATCCATATCCTTCCTGCCCATGATTCTCTGCCACAGTGGGGAGTGAAAAGGTTATGTGGCTTAGAGATGGGAAATTTGACTTTGTTACGGTAGTGCTGTTATACACTAACTATGTAATCATGGCCAATGTACTTCTCCAGGCCTCAGTTTCCTTCTATATAAAGTGGGTTCTACATTCCTGGTGCAGATCAGGGAAGGTTTCAAGTACCTCCTGCTTCAATGTGTTCAATAATATCAGCTTCTCATAGGATCTTTCTTTCTCATCCTCCACCTCCAATTTTAGCACCCTTGGAGCATTGTTCTTCCCTGGCTATAGAGAAGAAACCTGAGGAGGTGAGGCCAGGGAGTGGTGGCAGCTACTCTGGATTTTCTATGGCTCTAAAATGTGTGGGAGCTTCACACCAGAGGCATAACCCCCCAGTTAGTTGATGGAAAGAGGGAGAAGCTCTCTCAGTCCCTCCTCCTCAACCCTGGCAACATGGATGTCTGTATTCCTGAAATATCCAAATGCAGTGAGAGTCCAGGGCTGTCCTGCTTGCACTTGGTTCCTGGCCTAAGGGCTTAGAGGGAGTTCACATACAATTACTGTGTCGTCCCTCTGTAAAATTGCATTCCTGCACCACGTCACCATCACCCAGGAACTTACTATGAGGTCCCAAATCCCATCCCATAGGTTGTTCTCATTCCCTCCACCCCCAGGGAACACATGTTCCTTCCACTGGCGTTGAAGGAGAGGTTTCCCAGGGAGCACTGTGGCAATGGACTTGGAGGTCAAAACCATGGGAGAAAGCCAAGCTGAGCTTTCCAGGAGCCCTTCAACTCCCAGCAGCAAACACTAGATGGAAGAGATAGAAGGTGCTCACCCACAGCTCCAGGCTTCCATTCAGAAGAGACTTTAGATGACTAGCTTCTGGTTTGTCAGAGAAGATGCATGGAGCTTCTCTTTTAGCTCCTCTATTAGCTCTTGCTGTGCCCTGCACTCTTTCCACCTGCTTTCCTTACATGGACATTAGTGAATACTGACTTCCTGCTTTGTGAGGTTTTAGGAATGGGAGATAAAAAGATTGCTTCCCCTTTCCCCCTACCATGCCCCCAGTTTGAATTCAGATAGAAGGCAGTGACTCCCCTGTACTGTGCCCCGCAGGTGGGAGATAGTCTCTTCTCTCCAAATACAGGGTCTTCCCTTGCATATCAAATGTAAGAGAGTAGCATGAATCATATGGGCTTTTTGGCTGTATTTGCCAAGTCAATTTCATCCAAACCTAATTTAAAAGGGTACATTTCAAAGGAGAATAACGAATGAGTCAATACAACACACAGCCCACAAAGAGAGCAACATGCTGTACATTTCTCAGTTTACACGCCACCTTAATGCTCCTCAGCACCCTCCATTACTGGCTCACTGAACCACTTTAGAGACAACCCTGCTTTACTGCCCTCTGGTCTTAGTCCCTGTACTATTGGTTAGAGAGACCCTGAGCATTCCCTATGAGATCCCCAGAGCCCCAGAGCTGGGCAGACGAGGTTGAAGGGTAGTGGTGGACTCACGGCACATTATCAGAGACATTATGTCAGGTATGTGGAGTTGAGTTCTATTCTCACCAAGGACTGGCACGAGTCATGGTACTATATTACAGCAGGATGGGTTTAGATGAGATCAGTGACTCTCTGCCCCAGCTGTGTTTCAGAGTCATCTGGAGATTTATACATTTATATCATTAGGGCTCATCCTGGAAAATTCTGATTGAGATGTTCTGATGTGGAATTCAGATGCCTGTTTAAAAAAATCCATAGTTGATATTTCTGCATTTAAGTGTGAAAATAAAATTTTATTAAAATTAAGATGTGTCCACTGAGGGTGAGCCAGGATTTGAAGTCACCTCACTGAGCCATTTTAAAAACAGGATATTGAGCTATATTTTTAGTTCTTCATGGAAGAGAGGAATAGCCTGGTTCATACCAGAAGGCTTTTCATAGCTCAGAAGTTCCCTTGTATTATGTCAATATTATTTATATGAGGACAGGGACCAGGCACGCAAAAGGTGAATCGCTTGCTTCAATATGTGTCCTCTCAGCTAAAGATTCATGCTGTCATAGAATCTCAAGTGTGTAGGAAATCTAAAATCACCTTTGGTTAGCTTCTTTCCAGTTACCTCCATGATGCTATCTATGATATCTTACATGATTTGTTTTCTACTTGGCATTTTTAATCTCCTAAACTGAATTACTTTTTGCCAGTAACTTCTGGCTTTTTTTGTGATCCAAACACAGACTTTTCAGGAGAATTAAAGTTGCCATCCTTGGCCATGTGAATCAGAATCTTCCTTTCTTAGTACATTCTTCCAGCCTCCAACCTTTACCTCTTGCTGGAGGTTGTCCCTGTAACCACAATGCCTTTAGGAGAGAACCTAATATTGGCCTATGTTTGCTCAATTTGGGTAAAGAGTATCCTGCACTTCCTCTCCCATAACTGGTACAGCAGAGTGAGCAAGCCAAGTTAGGTGTGTTTCACTCACTCTGGTTTATAGAACAGAAGTTACGGTCACCCAGGAAACCATTGTAGGGATCTCTCTTCTCCCAGGGACAGTGTGTGCAAGAACCCCAGTCCTTGGGAAACACTTTTGCACACTAAGGTGTGAAAAAGCAATTATGAAGAGCCTCTTTGGTTTCAGAGCCACTGGGGAATCTGCCAAAGAGCCCATGGTTTCCATAGAAACATTATGGAAAAGTTTAGCAAGAGTTCCCCTCCTGCTGCTCTGATCCTAAGAAAGAGAAAATCAGCATCAGGGAGATAATTAATGGGAGTGCAGGGCTCACTGGCCCTATTGTGCTGAAGTCAAGCCTATCAGGACTAGGCTCACAGGTGAGTAGACTGGTCACCTCCATCCAGAGAAGCAGCTCAAATCATAGATCTATTTGATCAACATCATCATCCAACTTGCATTTTTCCCTCCAATATAAGTTTAACTTGGAATTTGTCTTTAACTTGTAAGTTACTTCAAGTACTTTTGCAGAGGTAGAGTTGTGAACTTATATAAACAAATTAAAATAAACTATGTAAATATGAAAAGTATTCTGCTTCTGTTCGTTTTCTTCCTTTGCTTCTGGAATCCTTAGCCCAGGTGTAGACAGCACATACTCATTTATTCCTCCTCCTATATTCAGTAAAATTACTCCTTTCTATTTTTATTAATGTTCCTTTAGTAGGAAACTTTACAGGAATCTCAATAATCTTCTCTAGGGTCTCACTCTGTTCTTACATGAGGTGATTTTTGTTTTCTGTTTATGTTCTTCTTGTTGGAATTTAAACTTGTTTTCTCTAGTTATAAATCAAGTGAAATTAAAAATCAAACACAAAAACACAACCACAAAACCAGAGCATTCTTTTTTTTTATTATTATGTTATGGTAGTCACCATACAGTACATCATTAGCTTTTGTTGTGCGTTCAATGATTCATTGTTTGCCTATGTTTGCTCACTTTGGGTAAAGGGTATCCATGCAATAAGTGCCCTCCTTAATACCCATCACCGGCCTAACCCATTGTCCCCACCAAAACCCTCAGTTTGTTTCCCAGAGTCCATAGTCGCTCACGGTTCGTCTCCCCCTCTGTTTTCCCCCCTTCAGTTTTCCCTTCCTTCCCCTAATGTCCTCCATGCTATTCCTCATGTTCCACAAATAAGTGAAACCGTATGGTAATTGACTTTCTCTGCTTGACTTACTTCACTTAGCATAATCTCCTCCATTTCTGTCCATGATGATGCAAAAATTGGGTATTCATCCTTTCTGATGGCTGAGTAATATTCCTTTGTATATATGGACCACATCTTCTTTATCCATTTGTCTGTTGAAGGGTATCTTGACTCTTTCCACAGTGTGGCTATTGTGGACATTGCTGCTTTGAACATTGGGGTGCATGTGGCCTTTCTTTTCACTACATCTGTATCTTTGGGGTAAATACCCAGTAGTGCAATTGCTGGGTCATAAGGAAGTTCTATTTTTAACTTTTTGAGGACCTCCACACTGTTTTCCAAAGTGGCTATAACAACTTGCATTCCCACCAACAGTGTAAGAGGGTTCCCCTTTCTCCACAACCTCTCCAACATTTGTTGTTTCTTGCCTTGTCAATTTTTGCCATTCTAACTGGTGTAAGGTGGTATCTCAATGTGGTTTTGATTTGAATTTCCCTGATGGCTAATGATGAACATTTTTTCATGTGTCTGTTAGCCATTTGTATGTCTTCTTTGGAGAAGTGTCTGTTCATGTCTTCTGCCCATTTTCGAACTTCATTACTTGTTTTTTGGTTGTTGAGTTTGAGAAGTTCTTTATAGATCTTGGATACCAGCCCTTTATCTGAAGTGTCATTTACAAATATCATCTCCATTCCATGGGTTGCCTCTTTGTTTTGTTGACTGTTTCCTTTGTGGTGCAGAAGCTTTTTGTCTTGATTAAATCCCAAAAGTTCATTTTTGCTTTTGTTTTCCTTGCCTTTGGAGACGTGTCTTGAAAGAAGTTGCTGTTGCTAATGTTGAAGAGGTTACTGCCTGTGTTCTCCTGTAGGACTTTGATGGATTCCTGTCTCACACTGATGTCTTTCATCCATTTAGAGTTTATCTTTATGTATGGTGTCAGCAAATGGTCGAGTTTCATTCTTCTGTATATAGCTGTCCAATTTTCCCAGCACCATTTATCGAAGAGATTGTCTTTTTTCCACTGCATATTTTTTTCTGCTTTGTTGAAGACTATTTGATCATAGACTTGAGGGTCCATATCTGGGCTCTCTATTCTGTTCCATTGGTCTATGTGTCTGTTTTTGTGCCAGTACCATGCTGTCTTGGTGATCACAGCTTTGTCATATAGCTTGAAATCAGGTAACGTGATGCCCCCAGCTTTGTTTTTCTTTTTCAACACTTCCTTGGCAATTCAGGGTCTTTTCTGATTCTATACAAATTCTAGGATTGTGTGTTCCAGCTCTTTGAAAAATGTCATTGGAATTTTGATCGGATTGGCATTGAAAGTATAGATTGCTCTGGGCAGCATAGACATTTTAAAAATGTTTATTCTTCCAATCCATGAGCATGGAATGTTTTTCCATCTTTTTGTGTCTTCTTCAGTTTCTTTCGTAAGTGTTCTGTAGGTTCTAGAGTATAGATCCTTCACTTGTTTGGTTAGGTTTATTCCAAGGTATCTTATGGTTTTTGGTGGTATTGTAAATGGAAATGATTCCCTAATTTCTCTTTCTACAGTTACATTGTTAGTGTATAGGAAAACAACTGATTTCTGGGCATTGATTTTGTATCCTGCCACATTACTGAATTGCTGTATGAGTTCTAGTAATTTAGGGATGGAGTCTTTTGGGTTTTCCACATAAAGCATCATGTCATTTGCGAAGAGAGAGAGTTTGACTTCTTTGCCAATTTGAATACATTTTATTTCTTTTTGTTGTCTGATTGCTGTTGCTAGGACTTCTAGTACTATGTTGAACAATAATGGTGAGAGTGGGCATACTTGTCATGTTCCTGATCTTAAGGGAAACTTAAGATCAGCTTTTCCCCATTGAGAATCATATTTGCTGTGGGCTTTTCATAAATGGTTTTTATGAAATTGAGGAATGTTCCCTCTATCCTCACACTCTAAAGAGTTTTAATCAGGAATGGATGCTGTATTTTGTCAAATACTTTTTCTGCATCAGTTGAGAGGACCATATGGTTCTCTTTCCTCTTATTACTGTGTTCTATCACATTGATTTATTTGCAAATGTTGAACCACCCTTGCATCCCAGGGATAAATCCCACCTGGTCGTGATGGATAATCCTTTTAATGTACTGTCGGATCCTATTATCTAGGATCTTGTTGAGAATTTTGGCATCCATATTCATCAGGGATATTGGCCTGAAATTCTTTTTGATGGGATGTTTGCCTGGTTTGGGGATTAAGGTAACGATGGCCTCATAGAATGAGTCTGGAAGCTTTCCTTCTGTTTCTATTTTTTGAAACAGCTTCAAGAGAATAGGTACTATTTCGTCTTTGAATGTTTGGTAGAATTCCCCAGGGAATCCATCAGGCCATGGACTCTTGTTTTTTGGGAGGTTTTTGATCAGTGCTTCAATGTCGTTACTGGTTATTTGTCCATTCAGGTTGTCAATTTCTTCCTGTTTCAGTCTTGGTAGTTTTCAGGAGGACATCCATTTCCTCCAGGGTCCTTAATTTATTGGCCTATAGTTGTTGATAATAATTTGTGGTAATTGTTTCTATTTCCTTGGTGTTAGTCATGATCTCTCCCCTTTCATTCATAATTTTATTAATTTGGGTCCTTTCTCTTTTCTTTTGGATAAGTCTGGCCAGTGGTTTATTGATCTTATTAATTCTTTCAAAGAACCATCTTGTAGTTTTGTTCATCTGTTCTACTGTATTTCTGGTTTTGAATTCATTGATCTCTGCTCTAATCTTAATTATTTCTCTTCTTGTGCCTGGCTTAGGCTTCATTTGTTGATTTTTCTCCAGTTCTTTAAGGTGTAAAGTTAGTTGGTAAATTCGGGATTTTTCTATTTTATGAGTGAGGCTTGGATGGCTATGTATTTCCCCCTTAGGACTGCCTTTGCAGTATCCCATAGGTTTTGGGCCAATGTGTTTTCCATGAATTGTTTAAGTTCTTCTTTGATTTCCTGGTTGACCCAAACATTCTTAAGCAGGATGGTCTTTACCTTCTAAGTGTTTGAATTTCTTCCAAATTTTTTCTTATGATTGAGTTCCAGTTTTAAAGTGTGTGGTCTGAGCATATGCAAGGAATAATCTCAATCTTTTGGTATTGGTTGAGACCCGATTTGTGACCCAGTATGTCGTTTATTTTGGAGAAAGTTCCATGTGCCCTTGAGAAGAAAAACTAGAGCATACTTATTCCTTGTTGGGCACTTATAATCTTCTTCCGTATGCTTACACCTCATCATTCTCAGTCTCTCCCCCAGACTCATTATATCACTAGATTTTTTTGTTTGTTTGTTTGTTTACCTCACATTAAAGGAGATTTAAGAAGAAACTCTCAGCACTTTTCAAATTTGAAGTCTCCGGGGCCTGGGACGAGGAAGAGAAGGAGAATATTCTAGAATGGTATAACTGCACAGTGTCTTAAACACTTTTACATTTTTTCCGACTGATCCTAATTACAAAGAAATTGAAGGTTTTATTATTTACATTTTGCCCTTAAGAAATCTAGTTCTAAGAGATGCTGAGTCATTGCCCAAAGTCATGCAGTTGGTGATCTATAGATTGCGGGCTTTGAATCCATGTGTTCCAGTTCTAAAGCCAATCTCTCCTCTGCCACATAAAGGCTATCCCCTTTCTGTGAATTTAACATGGTACATATGTCATTAGCTGTTGCTATGCATCTATGCAGTTTTTAGCTCTGGTGTCCTTCATGCTTACAATATGGATAAAGAGACTCTGGGGACTTGGAGAGAGGGTATACAGGAAGTCAAGGAAGAATGGGGAAAATTCTTGTGTCCCTTCTTACAATTCTCTCCCCTAACCCCCCCTTAACTTCAGCTGATCTCAAGACTCTCTGCCTCTACTTTTGCCTGCCTTCAGTGTACTCTTTACAGAGAAACCAGAAAAGTCCTACTAAAACTTGAGTCACACCCTTTACCTTCCCAAGATCCACTCCTTCATGTAAGTTCTGGGAGAAGCTCCTACAGGATTCCAGTGGAACCTGCCTTACTGGAGGAAACTTAAAACAGGAAGATGAATGGGAAGTATAGTCCCCACTACCATAGCAGGTGTTGGGGTTACAGCATGAATATGTCATTTCCATTTCTACACACCACTCTGATTCTCCTCACCCTCAGCTAACACTTCTGCTGCTCTCTGTAGCTTACCTGGTGGCATGACCCAGGCCCTCATCCATGAAGGGTTTGAGCACCTACCTGGTCTCTGTGTACTTCTCAGACTGGGATTACTGTATTTTCCCTTTTCCCATCAAAATTGGGCAAAGGAGTCCCAAGAGGTGTCCCTTCTCTCCATCAAGGGAGAGAATCCCCTTTCCCTCTTGATCCCTTTCCTTCTTGACTTCTGCATACCAGTTGTCAATTTCTAGTGTAAGATAACATTTATTTATTTATTTCACTTTTGTCTCTCCTCAGATAAATGTTAGCATTTTGAGGACAATGATTTTCATAGGTTCAGTTCACAGCTATGTCTCAGCATCAAACAAACAGATGCTCAAAAATATCCGTGAAATACTGATTTAAGAGTGAATGCGTGCCATCTCCATGGAGATGTCAACCCTAACTGCTGCCCCATCCCCCAACCAAAATAAATAAATAAACAAGCAATCAAGCAAACTGGGTCAACCTTATGATTCTCTCTCACAGGTTGTGCTTTACATCAAAATGATCCCACAAATTCTAAATAATACATGTGTGTTTTTATTTGTTTCATGGCTGTTTCATGTCTAGTATACTTCATGTCTAGTGAACTCTTTGGGGTCAGGAAAAGTGTTTTATTCTAGATCATATCTTCACTATCCAATCCAGTGCCTGGTTGATTATAAATGTTCGATAAATAAGATAGATGAAAGAAAGAGACAGAGAAAGAGTATAGGTAGCTGATATTATGTACTTTATCACATTTCAGACAGTTATGCTTTTTTTCTGGAAAGTTAGTTTCTGGGATTTGGTGTGCCTCCACACACACATACATACACATAGTTGACTATTCAAGGGCCTAAGGGAATTCTTAGTTAGCTCTCAGGGCTATAGTTTGATCACATGGCTTTGGCAGAGGAAACATTTTAAAGATAATCTGTGGGACTTTTACCCCACTGCTTCGCTGTGAGAACATTACTTCTTAATGTTTCCTGCCTCTCCACACTTTGATTTCAGAACAGCCTCCATCACGTGTCTCTTCCCTTCAGGCTCTTTGTGCCCATCTGTTTCCTTTTCCAGCTGCTACAGCCAGGACAAAGGACAAACACTCCCTCTTGCCAAGTCTGGCTTCATTTAAAAGGTTTATCCCTCAAATACGAATTTCTAGATATAAGACAGTGAATGTGTGTGTTTGCAGAAGGTGGGCGGGTGTGGATGGAGCTCTCATGTTTAATTTCTCAGGACTAGTCTCTTAATGTCACACAAGACAACATGCCTGGGATAGTCTCTGTGTGCAACTGAAATACAGAAAACCAGGCTGACAATGCCAAGGCAGAGCCTGCATAGTGCAATCACATACTCATGCGCACACACACACACACCACTGCAAGGAGAAGGGAATGTGACTAGAACAGAGGAGAGTCACTGTGCCTGTCAGACCCTGTGGCATAGATCCTGTGGCCTGGTGCTTTGAGTTGGGCACAGTCCTGCAGGATCCCACAGGTCACGGGAAGGCCTCCCTTGCAGGTCAGGACGTGCTACTGAAGTTTTAGTGTGCTGGTTCAGAACAATAACAAAAACTCTTATCACCTGATTTCATGATTGCTGGCACTCAGGAACCCTCTTTCTTTGTGTCAACAAAAATTCCTGGAATGCAAAGATTTGGTAAGGTGCAAGGAAAGCTTTATTTCCCATACAGTTTACAAACCTGGAAATACAGCCTTTGGCTACCAACCAGAAGGGCACTCAGAAGGAGAAAGTTTAGGCTTTCGGTTAAATAGGCAAAATCCACAAGTTCCATGCTCTTTGTAGAGATTGGTCAGACTCAGATCCCAAACTGCAAACTTGGAGAGCAGAGTGACAGGGTATAGCTCGCTATAGCTGGTAGCAGCTTCTGGGTGTGGCAGACCCAGCAGCCACGGAGGAGTATGATAAGATTTGTTGCAGGGGCCTTTCTGTGAATTTGTTTGAAGTTTATGCAAGCTTTTCTTTTCAGGCTGTGCTGACTGGTTTTATTCCTCACGGTCATTAGATCTGATTAAAATTTTAGTTTCTCTCCCTTGACATGAGGGAATCCATCTTATCTGTTGGTTGTCTGTCTAATCATTGGGGTCTTTTGTTCTCACTGGAAAAAGGTGGGCAGACAGACTCTTTGTTGGCTGCCAAAGAATGCCTAATGCTGTCCCTGTCCCAGGTCAACCCAGTTATGAAAAATAAACAAGTAGAGGGTAGCCCAGATAAAAACTCTACATTTGGGTCACGGAGGAATTCAAGGCCCAAGAACCATAGCCGCTCTGGTAGCATCACTGTAATGAACACATTGACTTTCCAAAGCTTTTTGTGATACCTTTTCCTCTTCATAGCAGGGATTTTCTGCTAGAATAGACTCATTGTGGCAATGAAGTCACATCGTAGCAGACAGAATGACTTGGCATGCTCTCTATTCCTCTGCCCTGGACCCTCATCCATAATACTCCCTGAGTGTTAAATGTCCTCTCCTCCCCAAAGCCTCATCCTCCTTCCCCCCTGCCCACAGCCCAAGTCAAGTCTCACCTCCCCTAAAAAGCCTTCCCAATCCCTTTCGCTAGAATAATCTATCCCTTGCCCCCAAACTCCCACACTCATTGTGTCTTCTTCTGCCTTAGTACTTAACACCCCTGGGGCCAGATCCAAAATCCAAGTGAGTAATGTGTGATTGTGAGCTAGA
Source organism: Eumetopias jubatus (assembly GCF_037043125.1). Lineage (NCBI taxonomy): Eukaryota > Metazoa > Chordata > Mammalia > Carnivora > Otariidae > Eumetopias > Eumetopias jubatus. The sequence continues at coordinate 83,372,733 of NW_028274819.1, read as the reverse complement.
CTGAGACAGAGAGGGGATCCTGGGTCCTGTTTTCTTTGTGTTCTCTCCTTTGCCCAGCTCAGCACCTACCACATACAAGATGTTCAATAAATGCTGGTTGATGCCAAATGAATGATTGTTTAATACTAAGAATCATTATCTGCCTTTTCTAGGATTGCCAGATGAAATACAGCATGTCCAGTTAAACTTTAATACCTGATAAACAGTTATTTTATTTTTTTATGAGTAGGTACCAAATATTGCCTGGGACATACTTATAGTAAAAATGTATTTGTTTCTTATCTGCCATTCAAATTTAATTGGGTGTCCTCTAGTTTGTATTTGTTAAATCTGGCAATCCTAGTCCTTTCCCACAGGGCTACATGACAAAACAGTTCCTCAATATAACCCTCAGCCTGCCCCTGCTCAGCTCTTTCCTGTTCCCTCTCCAGCCAGACAGTGCTCTGACTGTGCTTTCTTAGAATCTGCATTTGTCTTTTTGGTACCCATTCATCACAGGGCCTGTTATAGTAACTATATTTTCTTATTTTCTGTGTTCTTGGTGCCCTGGCATTTGGGAGCTTTATAGATCTGGGGAAAGACTGCCCTCCCAGGGCTAGCCAATTCCTAGAGCAAAGGGCTTGGCTGAGAGCAGCCTTATATAAACAAACCCAGCAATCCAGAGTCTATACCCCCAACCATCTCTTCTATCTAACTCACACACAAGAAGCCAATATTCCTCTTGCCTAAGCCATACCAGCACAGGTACCGGACAACTACAGACCACCCCCAGAGCCCAGAGATCACTGGAATTATTCAAACTAACCACTCCTTAACTGTTTGCTCTGCTCTATCTTGCTTTTTTTCCAAAATTCCAATAAATTGGAATTTATTTCTGGCCTACACTTTTCCCACCCTCCACCTCTGTCTCCTGACCAAAAGCTGGTACTCCCCATGTGGCCTTGCATGGCATGATATACCCCCTTCTCTCCAGAAACAGGTTACGAATTCATATTTCTTTTTCTTTTTTAACATTTTATTTGAGAGAGAGTGAGAGTGAGAGAGATGACAGAGGGAGAGGGAGAGGGAGAAGCAGACTCCCCACTGAGCAGGGAGCCCGATGTGGGACTCAATCCCAGGACCCTGGGATCATGACCTGAGCCGAAGGCAGATGCTTAACCGACTGAGCCACCCCAGCACCCCTAAATTCATATTTCAATGGCATTACCTTTCTGTGTTATCACTTGGTCATAATGAAATCCTGGGTATAATTTTGAAACAGACAGCCCTAGGGGAAGCATATGGAGAACTGTGCCTCTGACCCACGGGCTCCTGCAGCACGTGTTTCTCTTCATCCTCTGTCTGGAGTGTCTGGTAAAGGACCTGAGATCTCCTGGCTAGAGCACCAAGTGATCCTGGGAACAGCCTGGGCAGGCAGGTAGCACCTTCTCTTTATTATCAGAGAGGCTTTATTATCAGATACAAAGACTTGCATTTGACTCTCTTGACACTTTCCAGTGAGGCTCTTCTGCCAGCTAGAGGGTTATCCCTGCAAAATTCTCTTTCTCACTTCTCTCTTCCTTCCTTTCCACTTCCTCCCACTTCCTTCCCACTTCCTCCCTTCCCGAATTTCTCCTCAAAGGCAGCAGAAAATTTCCTCCATGAGATGAACAGCTATGTTTCCAAATACTTTCTGGTCTCTGAACAAGAAGATCTCTAGGGTCATCAGTGATCCCTCTGAAATCAGGACAATTCTTTCATCCCAGAGGAGGCCTGTGCAGATGGACCCCCTCTCCCCCTTCCCAGCTGGGGCAGGGCCACCCAGTTCAGAGGGGCTGCACTGAGAGCACACAGGAGATTCTCTGAGATCCTCCCGGTCCTTCAACTAGAGCAAGGGTTGTTTATGAGGTCCACAGGATCCTGTTTCAATGTAGGCACTGATTGGACATTCCTTTCCGGAAGACAATATGCAGCGAAGCCAGGGTCAAAATGTGCATTTAGACCTCAGGGTGTAATTGAGTCATGCTTTTGTGGGAAGAGAAAATGGAAAGGGAGTGATGGGCAGAATCAGGTGACAGTGGCCTTTAAAGAAGCCAGGAGAAAGAGCCCATTAAATGTGTGGTACACATCAGGAACCCACTGGACCACAGAATGTGTGTGTGTGCACCCACGCTTACATGTCTGTGTCTGCGTGCGGCACGCCGGGCGGGGAGGCTGGGAGGGTCGTGCTTGGCCTCTGTCACAGCACCAGGAACAGGCATCCCTGTCTCCTGCAACTCCAGCCAAGCTGTCATTGGAATGGATTCCAGCCACAGAGGCTTCTTAGCATTCAGCGAGGAGGGGACTGTTCCACCCAGACTGGAGCCACTTGTGTGGTCAGGAGGGCCTGAAACCACAGCAGCAACTTACGTGGCCACCAGAATCGACTGGATTTTCACTCAATTTCCCATTGAGAGGGAAGAATGTTAAGTCCTGGGACTTGCCTAATGTATTTAATAAAGACCAGGGAAAACATTTTTCTGTATAATATAATAATATTATATATAACATATAAATATAAAATTAAAATATAATGTTACATAATATATTAAAAATTTAAAATATGATGTAATAAAATGTGATCTACATAAAAATGATATACATATCAATGCTTTCCATCAGAGGGAAAGCCTAGTCCCAGGAAAGCCCAGGGTTCTGGGTAGATTTGTAGTTGGGGATTGGCCTTTGAAGGGGTCTGGGTAGCCAGCAGCCCACCTATAGCATCTGCACACGCAGTGTCTTTCACTGCAAATGCCCCCCACTGTGCGTAGGCCTGGTCCTGAGGAAGTGCCTGCCTGGCACTCAAGGCTTCTGCCGCATCCGCTCCGTGACTCCCTAGGCTGACTTTGCTGTGGCCACATTTGTCTGAGAAGAGACGGGATACAAGAGTAAGAACAACCATTTCTGTGAAGACTTAGCTACAGATCAGTCCTAGGCAAAGAGCAAAGCCATGTCTGCTCTTATTCCCATCTTTTGTATTTAGTCTAATGTGGCCACGGGGTAAAGCCATAAGGCTCTCTTGTCTCAGCTCATTATCACCTTCTCTCTCAGTCCATCTGATTCTCTCTCAGTACCTTTCCCCACACAGTGGCTCCTAATAAATGCCGATTCCTAATTCCCTTCCTCCCTGCCCACCCCTCACCTCCACAGTCTCTCAACACTACCTCCACGCACCCCCCCCACCCGCCCGCCCTGGTCTGTGCCTTGGAACCTGGGAGATGAGCCCACCGGTTGAGGATGAATCTCTCAGGAAAACAGACCTTAGGGAGCAATCCCAGTTTCGGGGGCTGCCTCTTTCCCAACCCTGTTTCCTGTGGTCCCAGCTTCCCACCTGGGCCAGAATCTGAGGAATTTGTCACAGTGGCCCTGCGTCTCCCCTGCACCAGCCTGAGCCAGCAGCAGTAAGACAGTGAGCTGCCAGGGCTCTGTCTCTGCAGACAGTCCTCTCTGGTGAATCAGCGTGGCACTGACCAGAAGGGGAGGACACAGGCTGGCCTCACGCATGTGATGCCTTGGTGGTCCCGGTGGGTTGGCATCGAGATGTCAGGACCCACAGCTTCCTGTTCCACAATCCTGAGTCTTGTCCCTCCTGGGGGATTGCTCATTCAGCATAGTTAGGATAGTTAGAGCAGGCCTGAAAGCCTCATTTCTACCGGATGAAGCAAGTTTACTTAGCCTTGTGCACGGTCTTCAATTAGAGAAATGAGTCTTAGCCACATAACAAAATAAAATTGATGATTCAGCGATAGCTAATCGCTTGCTGGAAATGAAAGATGCTTTTACAATGAAGATTTATTTCATGTTATTTTTTCCTCAAGCACTCTTAACTGACTGAATAATGCTGTAATGATCACTCAGATAGTACCACATGTGCTTTTAAGAATTTATAAAGTAATCTGTCTTCTGAGGTTTCCAGGGAGGTGCTTGAATGGTACAGTTAGAATAGAAGAGAGCAGAGGCTCTTACCTCTCCCAGGCCTTCACATGGGTCAAATGGAAAACAGCTTTTGGGGTTTGGGGACTTGAGGAGCAGGCATAGGAGGATGGATTCATAATGCAGAAGTAACCCCTAAATGGTGACTAAATATCCACCAGGTCAGCGGTAGGTGGCTGGGTTGGGGGGGAAGGGAAAGAGCAGACACTCAGCCTTTCCCATGAGGCCAGAACAGGGGCTACAGGCAGTTGAATGCAACTACAAGAAGGAGTCCCCCTGGGGCATGGAGGGGAGGGTGTGCTCCAGGCAGCCAAAAAGATCCCTGACAAGGGCTGGGGATGAGGTAAAGTGCAGGTGATCGCAGCAGCCTCTATAAGGACCAAGGAGTGTGTATGTGTGTGTGTGTCTGTGTACACATGTCCTTGTGCATGCATGCCGGTTCATACAGCATGTATGAACAGATACTTGTGAGTGTATGTGTGTGTGTTTGTGTGTGTGTGTGTGTGTGTGTGCGCGTGTGTGGTGCCTGGGGTATGGAAGGTATGGGATGTAAACTGAGGCGCTAGCCCTTAAAGATCTTTCTGGTGCGGGTCCTTCTTGCACACAGGATTCAATCCTGTAAGCAAACTGAGAAGTCGGTGTGGAGAGGGAGTAGAAGGATGCAGAGTTAGTAACATAAACCTTCTGAAGAAGGCAGTGGGCCCCATAAAACATAAACATTCTGAAGAAGGCAGTGGGCCCCATAAACTAAGTTGTAGATTACCCATGGCACACTGCGGACTTCCAGCTGGTTTTCTGCAGACTTATCCTTTGCCTGTTTTTGAATTTTGTTTGTGGTTGTTGTTGTTTTGTTTTTGTTGCTGTTGAGTTGTAGGAGTTCTTTATATATTCTGGATATTAATCACTTTTCAGATATATAATTTGCAAATATTTTTCTCCCATTCTGTAAGTCCTTTTCTTCACTCTTGATAGTGTTCTTTGATACACAAAATTTTTTTTCCTTTTAAGATTTATTTGAGAGAGTGAGCACAGGGGATAGGAAGGGATAGGCAGAAGGAGAGGGAGAGAGAAACTCAACTAGACTCCGCACTGAGGGCAGAGCCCGTTGTGGGGCTGAATCTCATGACCCTGAGATCATGACCTTAGCCAAAATCAAGAGTCAGATGCTTAACCGACTGTGTCACCCAGGCACCCCAATGCACAAAGGTTTTTATTTGTGATAAAGGCCAATTTGTCTATTTTTCTTTGTTGCTTTTGCTTGTGGTGTCATATCCAAGAAATCATTGTAAAATCCAATGTCATGACACTTTTCTCCTGTTTTCCTCTAAAAGTTTTATAGTTTTAGCTCTTATGTTCTGGGTTTTGATCCATTTTGAGTTAATTTATATATATGATATAAGGTAAGGGTCTAAATTCATTCTTTTGCATGTAGATACCCAGTTATCACAGTACCATTTGTTGAAAAGTCTGTTGTATATCCCAACGGAATGGTCTTGGCACCCTTACTGAAAATCCTTTGACCACAAACACGGAGGTTTATTTCTTGACTCTTTATTCTATTCAGTTGGTCCATACATCTGTCTTAATTCTAGTACAGCCCTTCTTTGGTTATTGCAGCTTTGTAGTAAATTTTTAAATCAGGAAGTTGAGTTCCTCTACTTTGTTCTACTTTTTTAAAGATTATTTTGGCTTTTTTGGGTCCCATGACAGTCTATAAGAATTTTAGGATGGCTCTTCATGTTTCTGCAAAAAAATGATATTTGGATTTTGATGATAGGGATTGCATTAAAATCTATAGATAACTTTTGTAGTATTGACATCTTAGCAGTTTCTGATTCATAACACAGCATGTCTTTCCACTAATTTATGTCTTCTTTAATTTCTTTAAATGATATTTTATAATTGCCATCTACAAGTCTTTTATTTCATTGGCTAAATTTATTCTGAAACATTTTATTTTTTTAGTACTATTTGTTGTCTTGTGATCTTTTGTTGAAAACTGGACATTTGAAAAAACAACCACACCTTCCTGTTTTTGCAAACTGGCACTGAGCTGAGGCAGTCCCTCACTGATTAGCTAGATATGCTCCCAGCCTAGGGATCAGCACAGGGTAAAAGCTTAAGGTCTTCTCAGATCTTTTCTGAGCGTGTAGTTGCTGAGAATGCCTGCAGCTCTTCTTGTTTCTTTCATATACAGGGTTACTTTTAAATATCTTGATTTTCCAAAGAGTCCCATGCCAACTTCTCAGGATCTTAGACAGCCTATTACATGTCTCCACTTGTGCTCTCTTGCTCCAGGTGTCTGACAGTCTGTAGTCCCCCTGCAGGTTTCATGAGTGGTGCCAGATATTCTTCCTATACTTAGATGAGACAGACACCAGTCCATCAGACAGCCTCTATAGACAGGTTAGAACATTGCAGGTAAGGTTTGTCTGTTCACTACAGTTTGAGGGAGGGAACTGGGATCTGGGCTGCTGGCTCTTCCAGAGCAAGACCATGTGCCAAAGCAAGGTGTGTGTGTGTGTGTGTGTGTGTGTGTGTGTGTGTGTGTGTGTGTGTAAAAAACAACACAAAATTTTCTACCATTCTTAAGTTTTTTCTTTTTTTTTCTCGACTGGGTGTTTACTTGTTTGGGGGACCTTTTGTTTTCTAGAGCCCTTATAAGATTAGTTCAGCCAATTTCTGTTTGTTTTGTTTGTTGTTTGTTGTTTTTGTTTTTTGATATTTGGGAGGAGGAGGCGGACAGAGGGGAGGAATAGGGTTTGCAGCTTCCTAATCTACCATTGGTGATGCTATTCTCTCAAAACTTTTTATCTTTTACCTACCTTCAAATTTTTCTTTTGTCTTTTTTTTCAAACCATTTGGCACAACAATATTTCTCTCTTTTTTTTTAAAGATTTTATTTATTTATTTGACAGAGAGAGAGGCAGGAGAGAGGGAACACAAGCAGGGGGAGTGTGAGAGGGAGAAGCAGGCTTCCCGCAGAGTAGGGAGCCCGATGCAGGGCTTGATCCCAGGACCCTGGGATCATGACTTGAGCTGAAGGCAGATGCTTACTGACTGAGCCATCCAGGTGCCCCGATATTTTTCTCTTTTTATGTTTTTTAACTTTTTGTAAGTCAATTTGTATTTCAATTTGCTTTCCGCACAATCTTAATCTGAAGGATTTGATGTTCTATAGTCATGGGATTAAAGAGAGATGTAGGGGAGCCACATAAACACAAAGTGTCTACTTATAACATAATTCTATTTGCAGTTTAGAGGATGTGTAAGGAATTGTAGGATGCAAATATCTCCTTGGACACATTTTTGGATAGTTGTCTGTGTATTGGGCAAAGTGAGACATTTTTTTCTTTCAATGTCTTTCTACCTATAGTATCTACAAATGTTCTTATTTATCAGCTCCTGTATCTTAGAGAACACAAGCCCTTCTGGTTGTTATGTTAAGAGAGCCATGAGTTATTTTTCAAGCTTACTTACTTTTTAAGTCTACCTAAATGCCTAGCTATATATTGAATGTTTTCTAAGTTTGACATTTTATATTTGATTTTATTTTGTAATTAAACAATTATCACTGTGTTATTCATGGAACTATGACTATCTTAAATTATCATATTTAACTTTTTACCCAGTTATTTCCCATTTCTTACCACTGCTTCCAGATTGTTAGCCTAGAACTTCCAGAGTTTGGTAGCCTTTCCTGTCTTATTCATGTCTATATCCCCATCACTAAGAGGCAACCACGTAGTAAGTTCTCAACAAATTATTTAGCATGAGAGAGCTCAATTAATGAATAAATAAATGTGTCACAATTTCTTAATTGGGGAAATGAAAGACTTGTTATAATTCATTTCCAAGTTCTCTTGTAGTTTAGAGTACATACAACAATGTCACACTTTATGTAACAGCAAGAAGAATTCACAAAGGGATTGGGAATAGAAGCACAAAGATGGAGTTTTCCCTATCGGATCTGCTTGCTGTGTGATATGGACTGCTGTGGAGGGACAGACAAAAGCACATGAGAATGGGATGGGATTTATATAGCCTGGAGGTGTGCGGGAGGGGTGCTGGGAAAAGCTTCAAGCCAAGGGGACAATTATGTTGTTCTTAAAAAATGAGTTGAGATTCACTGAGTGGATGATGAAGGTAGACAATTCAGGTTGGTTTATCTGAGGAACAGGGAACAGATTAATGAAGGTGAAAGTGGTGTTAGGGGAAGAGTCCAGATAAGAAGGAAGAAGCATGGGTTAAGCCAAACTCATGAAGCTTCATGGTCTCTGGTTACAAGTTGGACTGGATTCTGTAAGTTAAAGCAGTCATCAAAGGCTTTTATCAGAGGACAATTTGCATTTTGGAGAGGTCAGGTTGGTAGTTGTGTAAAGGATGGTGTATTGAATGAGATGAGGTGAGAGGCATGGAAACCCCCTGTGACTGACTGTAACAGTCCAGGTGAGAAACAATAAAGGCCTAAAATTTCAGATGCAGTGAAAATAGAAAAGGGGATAGCCTTTTGAAGTTTAACAGAGAAATTTGACAGACAGTAACCTGTTTCACCACTTAATTCTGAATTCTAAACTTAGTCTCCGAGATCATGAACTATCAAAGAGTCTAGCAGGGTGCCTACCTCCTAGGGTCCACCCCTGTTGGTTGAACTTGAGCGGACAGCAGTTCAAATGCAGTTCCTTTGGTTTATTTCTCCTCAGAGCCAGAACAAAAATTGGCATATGTTTAAAAGGAGATATTGAAATCGCCTCAGATTTCTCATCTTTGGGTCAAGATGAACTTTCAGAAGCAAAAATTCTTGATTATGTGGAATTGCTTCTGGACTGGGAAAGATAAATTTCTAATACCCGAAAGGAGAGAAAGGAGAGGTGGCTGGACCCCAAGCTGTACCTTGTGACTCAAGTATCAAAGACCACCAGGTTGGCAGCATTCTCATCCTTAGCCCTCCGTTTACAGAGTCACAAGTGTCTTGGCTGCCCACCCCCTCCTGTGCTCCTGGAATTATCTAAAAAGGAACACTTTAGGGGTAGAGGGGTTATGACATCTGTGGGTTGTATGGTGAATCGTTTGTGCTGGCATAACTGGAGGCAGGTAGACATTTATCATTTTGGAGGTGATAAAATCGAGAATCAGAGAGATAGACCATCTCAGGACTGAACAACTAGTATGCAATGGAGATGCACTAGGGCTGGGAATGAAGACCTGGACAGGTCTGAGTCACAGAGTTTCAAAACCTAATATAGGACCAGTTGGCCATAAAAGGGAGATGAACTCATCCTCAGGCCTCTCATGGGCCTGCCTCCTAGGGATCAAAATTTAAAGTTTCTTCTTGGAAATGTATATAATTGCATTGCAAGTTGGGGAAACTTTGATAAAGTTATGTTAATGAAGAGTTTTATTAAATTTTATCTTTAAGATATTTTTGATGGAAAATTTCAAGCATACTCTAAAGAAAAAGTAATAGTCCATCTAATGTCACATGTACCATTACCCAGCTTCAAGAAATATCAATCGGTGACCAGTCTTGTATCATTTATCCATTCCCCATTTTGACAGTTTGTTGCTATGCCTCTCAACCATTTCCCACATATATAACCATGTTATGCATAAATAAACAGCATTAAGATTGAGCCCAGATACTCGAGGGTGACTGTCCTCAGGGTCTCAGGTGTCCTGCCTTTGCCCAACCCTTTGGATGGCTGGAGGGATCAATAACTGGGCCACCCATCTTCAGAAAACAAGTCACTTAGCCTTGGCTTTGGTATAACTTTCCAATGATGCACAGCTGTGTCTTGGGATGCAGAAGCAGACCAGAAGCCACAACATCAAAAAAAACAAATTATGTTTATTAATGACCAAGGGAATCTCAGGAAATAGTTCTGGCTCTAAAATGATGTGACAATTTTTTAAAAGATTTTATTTTTAAGTAATCTCTACACTTAACGTGGGGCTCGAACTTACAACTCCAAGATCAAGAGTCCCATACTCTACAGACTGAGCCAGCCAATGATATAATTTTAAGTGGATTATTTTCTAATTAAAAAAAGAAAACAATAAACAACTCTGTACTTAGAGTCAAAAAGCCTAAATCTGAGTATGTCCTCTGGCACTACTTTTCTCTTAAACTCTGTGTACTTCAGTTTCCTCTTTTCCATATATTAGTCATTCAGCAAACACTTACTGGACATCTGTTATGTGCCAGACACCGTGCTGGGTACTAGAAATAGGTTTTCACTAGATACTATGAAAAGTGAATAGCCCCTACATTTGGACGTTTTATAATCTTATAGGGAGATAATACATATACATGGGCAACAATGATACACTGCCAGAAAGAAAAGTTCCAAAGAAGAGTTGTAATCAAAATACAGTGGGGCTAAAAGGAAGAAATACTCTTCAGAACAAGGGAACATGTGTCAAGGATGCTCCACTGAGGAGATAGCATTTGAAGTGACCTGAGGAGAGAGCATCTGAATTGACCCTTGACATTTGAGGAGAATTTCAACCAGTGAAAGGGGATCTCTGGTGAAGGGAATCTTCTGTTATGCATGGGATGAGACCACATAAAGGAGCCAGCATGCTTGGCAGTAAAACCATGGAAAATCATCCATGAAAAATCCAAGGGCTATGTTAACATGAGCCAAGCCAAAAGGTGCTTAGATTACATATAATTACGTGTCTGGATGTGAATTGCTGTAGAATTCCTGGTGGGGCAAAGGAAAGATTACTGACTGCTGGAATTCTCAGATCAGGGGCCATAGCAGCAAGGACACACCCTAAAGAAGAAGACCCTGCATCTAGCAGCTTGGTTGGTTGCTCTAACAGTTAGCTTGGTTATGAGAATGTCTGTGGACCCTCGGTTCAGGGCACTGCTGGGAATATTTCAGGAAAAAATTCATCTACTCCTACCCTGAAGTGAGCATCTTCTCTGATGCTATTTGATCCACTGAGGGAGCTGCAGAGCTGCTTAGCCGTGATCAGGTTTCCGTGAGGGACTACTTCTTTTAACGGTTTTAGGGAGAATAATAGGCATTTGGGTATTATCATAATGAGGCTATTAACACTATCATTACTATAATACTAACATACAGTCTTATACAAAGTTTCAAACTGCTTTCACTTTTATCATCTCAACTGAGCCTAACAATGACCACATAAATCTATTTTAGACAGGAGAAAACAGATTCAAGCATGCTGATTAAATGCTATAGTCAAAGATACAATAAGTGGCAAAACAAAAACTTTTTGATTTCAGAACAAGTACTTTTTTGGGTTATGGGAACCAGGGGGAAAAGCTACCAGTCTCTGCAAACCTTGAATCTGACTCACTTTCTACACATTTAAGGAGTGTACATACCTGAAGGTAGGCTATTTCTGCCAGGGCACAGGTTGTCATTCTGCTTCAGGGACTAATCTTGACCAAGGATGAATCAGGGCTCAGCAGAACCAAACAGGCTGCACCTCACTTCCATGAAAATGCTGTGCAGGACACAGATGCATCAAATGCCATAAACACAGAAATTCTAACTTTAGGTGCCTGATGGAAAGCACCAAAGCATGTCTTGATTTCTGAATCAAAAGGGAAGTAAGCGATAGTACATTTAATGAACTGTTAGAAGAAAGAAGGTGGAAGTAAAGGAGAGCCTACAGGGTTCTCTCAGGGGCACAAAGAATGGAGAGAGGCTGAGAGAAGCTATGAATTTTACTACTGAACTCACAGGGCCTTCGTTCTCCTCCTCAGACTAACTCCTGTGTGGGCTGGACACAGTAACCCAATTAGCCTGTTTTCCTTCACAGTGGTGTGAGGTATGGGCACTGGTGTCATGGACCTTGCGTTGCCAGAGAAGGCTTTCTAGGTGCTCAGTAGGGCAGGGTCCATTCTGTGACTTTCTAACAACACTAGGGAGGAGATGGTATTATAAAAGGGAACTGGAAAAAAAAAATAAATAAGGAACTGGGTTTCAGTGAGGTTAAGGGACTTGTTCAAGATACTCCTGATTAAACTCTAATTATTCTTAGCCATCTGTGACTATTTGAGGTTTATATACATATTCCCCCATTAGACTTGGGTCTTTCAAAGCCAAGTTTGAGACTCCACCTTGTTCCTCATTTCCTTTTAACTTCCCTTGGTCTCCAGCCCATTTCTTCCATCCTCCCTTCCTCCCTTCCTCTCTTTTTCTTTCTTTCTTTCTCTCTTTCTCTCTTTCTTTCTTTCTTTCTTTCTTTCTTTCTTTCTTTCTTTCTTTCTTTCTTTCTTTCTTTCTTTCTTTCATCTTTCTTTTTTTCCTTCCTTCCTTCCTTCCTTTCTTCCTTCCTTCCTTCCTCCTTCTCTCTCTCTCTCTCTCTTTCTTTCTTCTTTCTTTTTATCCCCTCTATGGAAATGTATCACAGTCTCAGGTACAAAACTGCACAAGTTGATGAAGCATTTCAGTGGAGGTATACAGTGAGTGCTGGGGAGATGAAGCGAATTGTGCCAACTTGCAGTGGTGTGGCAATGAAGCCCTTATAAACATGGGAAAACATTACCAGGTCTTCTTTCTCTCCATGGCAGTGCAGCAGGAGGCCCACTACCGAGAAGTAAAATAAGATAAATGCCTTAGAGGGAAGACATATAGCAATCTTTCAGATCATTTTCTGAGCAGCTGTCTCTTTGCTGGAAGGCCATGGAACTGCCTTAGGGGGTGGGAGAGATTGGTGATAGATGATGTTGTCTGCAGAAGCCTCCTCCCGAAAGCCTTTGCCAGTGGTCTTGCCTTTCTGATTTTCACCTGGTGGTGCCAAGATAGGGAGAGCCTCGGGGTATGTGGCTCAGTTGGAGCATCCAAAATGACACCCTAGTAAAAGCCAGGGTCTGCTCCACTATGGCAGTTTTCCCTACAGTTTTCAAACGCTGCCTCAAACTACTATGACCCAACCTTCTTTGACATTTTAGTTTCAGCTTTTTGAGGTAGATTTCATCCCCCTGGCAGTTTCCACTCAAAGCTTGTATGATTTGGCGCATAGCAATGAACAGACTTAAGACTGCTTTCTGTGATGGTGGTGGTGATGGTGGGCAGGGGAGTGAATGTGAGTTTTCCCAAGGAGGTAGTTTCTACTCTGTATCCATTCTCTAGGAACATGCTTAAGGAGGCCCTTTATGTTGCATTGAAAATATCATTTTCCTGAATCACTCTTGGCTTTAGCTTTGCTTTTCAGGAGAAAGGATCTACTTCTTATGTTAACTTTAGATTAGTAACCCCAAAATGAATAAAAAGCATTCTGCTTTTTGTTTGCCTATTCATTTGTTTTGTTTTTTAGATTTTACAAATGAGTGAAATCATATGGTATGTGTCTTTTTCAGTCTGACTTATTTCATTTAGCATTATACCCTCTAGGCCCACCCAAGTTGTCAAATGACAAGATCTCACCCCTTTTGATGGCTACATAATATTCCATTGTATAAATACACTGCATCTTCTTTATCCATTCATGGGATGGACATCAGGGATGGACCCTTGGGCTGCTTCTATATCTTAGCTGTTGTAAATAATGCTACAATAAACATTGGGGTACATATATCTTTTTAGATTAGTGTTGTCATTTCTTTGGGTAAATGTCCAGTAGTGGAATTATTGGATCATATAGTATTTCTATTTTTTATTTTTTGAGGAACCTCAATATGTTTTCAACACTGGCTGTACCAATTTATATTCCCTCCAACAGTGCATAAGGGTTTTCTTTTCTACACATCCTCAGCAACATTTGTTATTTCTTGTTTTTTTTTTATTTTTACCAGAGGGGAGAGGTATGGGTGTGGGCAAAATGGGTGAAAGGGAGTGGGAGACACAGGCTTCCACTTATGGAATGAATACACCATGGGAATAAAAGGTACAGCACAGGGAATATAATCAATGATATTCTAATAGTGTTGTATGGTGACAGATGGTAGCTAACTTGTGATGAGCATAGCATAATGCATGCAAATGTTGAATCACTCTTGTTGTACTCCTGAAACTAAGGTAACATTGTTGGCCAATTTTTTTAGTTTTTCAAGTGAAAAACTAAAAAAAAAAGAAGATACTGAAAAGGAAACTCTTCTGAGTCTACCCCTTTCCATCAATCCCACTCACAAAATTCTTTTTGAGGAGAGGAAAAAGATAAAAAATACCTAACGCCTCTCCATGATTTCTCACTGTGAATTTTAATTGAGTATTTATTGGATTCTCTTCTTCTCTAGGTAAATAAACCCTAGAAAGCAAGGACCAGGACTATTAAATTCAGCATCCACAAGCTGAGAAGGTATTCAATAAACTACTGAACTACTGACTATGGTGAAGAGGGAAGAGCATCAAGCGTTCTTCATACCCTCTGAAGTATGTTTAGAATCAAGGAGAAGCTTCCTGGAGGCCAAATGAGGCTGGGTCTGTGCCTGCAACATGGCTGAAAAGCTGGGAGTCACCTGCCCCTTCTGTGCCAGTACAGTGCCTCTGTAGTCCTGCTGCCTAAGCAAACAGTGTACCTAAGTGTACCTAGGCCATTCTATGCTCCAGAAGAGCAGCCCCTTCAGGGGCAAGACCCTGGGGGCAGCCTCCACTCTAAGCATCTCCAGGGCCCATATCTGTTCCCCGAATGACCACCTGACAAACATGTAGTGTACTGTGTGCTGGGCTCTGGCCTTAAATTATTCCTGGCCCTCCCTCATCATATCATGAAGCTGTCTTTTCTTCCCCTGGGACTGACTTAGTTTCTATTTGGGCAATTACTCATCACACAACATCTAGATATTATCTCCTGCAAGCCCAAGAGTAAAAGAGGGAACTGGTTTAGGAAACTGGGAAAAAGAGGTCCATTTTCTCTGGCCCTTTCCAATGTCATGGTATTTAAAATTAGCAGGCTGTCTCTCTATAAGTTGCTAAGAGCTCAAGCCCAGGGAAAATAAGCTGAAGACCAAGAAGACCCCACCTTCGCTTCTTGTCCCTCTTAGGGCTAATGTGCCAAGAAGAAGGGAGAGTGACAAGCCAAAGAGCAGGGATAACCCCAGGGATCCCTAGAGCAGCAGTGAGAGCCAAGCTCCCTCAAAATTTTGAGCAGAGGGTCAGACGGGCTATAGGCATGTCACATAACAGTGTCCAACATTTTCACAAAGGTCTTTGAAGCCCACCCCAAAGCAATTTTCCATTACGTGACAATAAGGTTAGACCTATCCTGTTTCTAAACAGATAGAAATTTAGGAAATGCAGCACAATTCATGATTGTCAGAGAGATTTACTTCTCAAGCAAAACTACACAAAATCGCTCATGTGCCAATTTCTCTGGGACTCTTGCCAAACCTGATTGATGGCAATTCTTTTATTATGAATGCCACCTTCCATTGGAACTCACACTTGGTTCAGTAATTGTTTATAAAATTGACTTTACTGAGTTTGATAAAGGAGGTGTAAGGACCAGAAAATGTTATGTGCTTTCAGCAGCATGGAACAAGCGGGAAAAAAGAAAAAAAGAAAAAAACACAAAACTAAACTAAACTAAATTTTTAAATCAGACAAATCTGAGATCCAACACTGGACTTTCAAAAAAAAATAAGTATTACCTATGCCATAAGAACGTTGGGAGAATTCAACCTAAAAGAAATATGTGGCACCTGTTCTTTATTATTTTGCTGAGTGCTGTGGGTATAATGACAGACAAAACAAACATATATTTCAGTTCAGTGAGAGGATAGAGACAAGTAAAAGGCCATTCTGATATGGACATATATTATAGCAAGAGAAAACAGCACATAAAAAAGTAAATGAATAAAATAATTTCAAGTGACAACCATAAAGAGAAAAAAAAAAAACAAACAACAGCTAGAAATAGTGAAATGGACTGGGTACAGATACTTGAATGATGAAAAGGAACAAAAAATGCAAAGTTATTCAGGAAGAATTTCTGAGAAGAGGGATTAGCGGGTGACTAAGCCCTGCAGTGAGAAAGAGCTGGTTATATTTTTTTTCAGAGAGAGAGAGAGAGAGAGACATCAGTACAGCTGGGACTTGGTGAACAAGAAGCTGAACAGTAGAAAAGACACAAAAAGGAAAGTCAGGTGTTCTACCATTTCAGCCCTGTGTGTAATACTGAAGAGTTTGGATTTTATTTTAAGTGCACAGGGAAACCAGTGGAGGGTTTTTAGCCAGACATGGTTAGAATCAGTGAGGGTGACGAAAAGACAGATTTGAGCTAGAGGTGAGGAAGGAGGTACTGAAATTAAAACCACTGAATGAACTGTCATCTTGCAACCATTCTGGGGCTTATGGTAAAGGCAAGAGATTGTGTGCCTTCCAAAGTCTCCAATAGGTAGTATTAGCACATTGTTTAGGTAAGCAGCCTCCTGGGTCAGATTCTTTAGGTTAAAATATTGGTTTTGTCATTTGCTAGTCTTGCAACACTGGGCAATTTGCTTGGCCTTAGTGTCATTGTGTAATAAAATGGAGGTTAGAAGTATATCTACTACTTAAGGACATTGGGATGATTTAACATGATGAGGAATGTAAGTTTTTTAGTACAGTGCCTGGAGCACATTAAAGTTTAAGAACACATAAAGGCAGGTCAACTTCTGGAATGGCTGATTGCAGGGCTCAGAAAAATCTTTCTATGAAAAACAGTGATAAACCAAAAACACAGCCAATGAAAGAAATGATAGATTAGTTGGACTTCATTAAAACTCAAAACTTCTGCTCTTGGAAACACATTGTTAAGGGAATGAAAAGACAAGCCGCAGACTGGAAGAAAAGGTATTTGTCAAAGAACTAGTATCCAAAATATACAAAGAACTCTTAAAACTCAACAATAAGAGGGGTGTCTGGGTGATGAAGTCAATTAAGTGGCCAACTTGATTTCAGCTCAGGTCATGAGCACAGGGTTGTGAGATTGATCCCCACATCAGGTTCTGTGCTAAGTGTGGAGTCTGCTTAAGACTCTCTTCCTTTCCCTCTGCCCCTCTCTTGTGCTATGTCTCTCTCTCAAATAAATAAATAAATAAATAAATCTTTTTAAAAAATCAACAAGAAAACAAACAATCCAGTTTTTAAAATGTGTAAAATATCTGAGTAAATATCTTGCCAAACAAGATATATGGATGGCAAATAAACATATAAAATGTTGTTCACCATCATATATCATCAGACAAATGCAAATTAAAACAAGGAGATGCCACTACATACCTATTAAAATGACCAAAATCCGGAACATTGACAATACCCAATGCTGGTGAAGATATGGAGCAGAAAAGAACTCTTGTCTGTTGCTGGTGGGAATACAAGATAGTACAGCCACTTTGGAAGACAGTTTGGGTGTTTCTACACAACTAAACAGTCCAGTAATCATGATACTTGGTAATTACCCAAATTAGTTGAAAACTTATGTCCACATAAAAAATCTCACATGAATATTTATAGCAGCTTTATTCGTAATATTCAAAATTTGGACACAACATAGATGTCCTTCAACAGGTGAATAAATAAACAGCAATATATCCAGAAATGAACCATTAAGGCATAAAAAAAACCATGGAAGAACCTTAAATGAGTTATTCATAAGTAAAAGAAACCAATATAAAAAGCCTACATAATGCATGATTCCAATTATACGACATTCTGGAAAAGGCAACACTATGGAGCCAGTACAAAGATCAGTAGTTTCCAAGGATTGGTAGAGGTTGAGGAGGAATGAATAGGCTAAGTATAGATGATTTTTAGGACAGTGAAATTATTCTATATGATATTGTAATGGTGGATCCATGTCATTATACATTTGTCAAACCCAGCACAAGTGAACCCTAACATAAACTGTGGACTTTGGTTAATAATATGTGAATATGTCAATAATATGTCAAAATAATAATAATATGTCAACATTGGCAAGTTAGTTATAACAAATGTACCACACTAATGAAAGATGTTACTTACTAATAAGGGCAACTGTGTGTAGGTGGGTAGGGAGGGAAAGTAATCTGTACTTTACACTCAATTTTTGTGTAAAACTAAAACTACCCTAAAGCTGTGAATTGTATAAGACAGTTGAATCGCAGAGCTGTACCTCTGCAACAAACAATACATTATATGTTAAAAAAAAAAGAAGATAGTAGGAAGGAAAAAATGAAGGGGGGAAATTGGAGGGGGAGACAAACCATGAGAGACTATGGACTCTGAGAAACAAACTGAGGGTTCTAGAGGGGAGGGCGGTGGGGGGACGGGTTAGCCTGGTGATGGGTATTAAAGAGGGCACTTATTGAATGGAGCACTGGGTGTTATATGCAAACAATGAATCATGGAACACTACATCAAAACTAAAGATGTAATGTATAGTGATTAACATAACATAATAAAAAAATAAACAAAATAAAATAAAATAAAACTACCCTAAACATAAAGTTTATTAATTAAAAAAAAAGAACCAGCAATAATAAAACTTTGCAGAATTGTGAGAAACAACAACTTCAAGACTCTGGAAATTGCCCACAGGCATGCAACAATTTGAGAAGCAGTTATTCGAGAGAAAACATTGAACCTTGGTAAGAACAGTGGGATTTCATAACATTTTAGCCTTAGTCAGCTTCCATCTCCCTTTCCAGCTCTAATTCCATGGAACTATGGTCCTAGAAGGGCTGGGCAGGGCATGGGGATGATAAGGCTTGGTGAATTAAAGAATCCAGACTCAAAAGGGGGCATACTATATTCCATTCATATGGTATTCTGGAAAACATTAAGAAATAGGGACAGAAAGTAGACAGTTGTTGCCTGGGGCTGGAAGTTGTGGAAAGGTTTGTCTACCAAGGGGAAATACGAAGAAATTTTTGAAGAAAACTGAATTTTCTGTTTTCATTTTGGTAATGGTTAAACAACTGCATATGTTTGTCAAAAGTCATAGAACTATTTATCAGAGAGAGAAAATTTTTCTTTCAGAAATAAAAATGTGAATAAGAAATAGATGACCTGAACCTTATGAACAGATGTATAACCTGATGACTAATGAGTACTCAAATGGCTTATAGGAGGACATTAGGATTACACTGCTTTACCAGTCATTTATTTATTTTATTTGGAGGGGGCAAATCATTTACTGTCTCCTTTCTCAGTTTACTCATATGTAAAATGGTAATAACAATAGTTATTTAGATTTATTTTTTAATTTTTTATTGTTATGTTAATCACCATACATTATATCATTAGTTCTTGATGTAGTGTTCCATGATTCATTGTTTGTGCATAACACTCAGTGCTCCACGCAGAATGTGCCCTCTTTAATACCCATCACCCGGCTAACCCATCCCCCCACCCCCGTCCCCACTAGAACCCTCATTTTTTTTTTCGAGTCCATCATTTCTCATGGTTCGTCTCCCCCTCTGACTTACTCCCCTTCATTCTTCCCCTCTTGCTATCTTATTCTTTTTCTTTTTTTTTAACATATGTTGCATTATTTGTTTCAGAAGTACAGATCTGTGATTCAACAGTCTTGCACAATTCACAGCGCTCACCATAGCACATACCCTACCCAATGTCTATCACCCAGCCACCCCATCCCTCCCACCCCCAACTACTCCAGCAACCCTCAGTTTGTCTCCTGAGATTAAGAATTCCTCATATCAGTGAGGTCATATGATACATGTCTTTCTCTGATTGACTTATTTCACTCAGCATAATACCCTCCATTTCCATCCACGTTGCTGCAAATGGCAAGATCCCATTCTTTTTGATGGCTGCATAATATTCCATTGTGTATATATACCACCTCTTCTTTATCCATTCCTCTGTCGATGGACATCTTCGCTCTTTCCACAGTTTGGCTAATGTGGACATTGCTGCTATAAACATTGGGGTACACGTACCCCTTTGGATCCCTACATTTGTATCTTTGTGGTAAATACCCAGTAGTGCAATTGCTGGATCGGATGGTAGCTCTATTTTCAACAGTTTGAGGTACCTCCATACTGTTTTCCAGAGTGGTTGCACCGGCTTGCGTTCCCACCAACAGTGTAGGAGGGTTCCCCTTTCTCCACATCCCCGCCAACATCTATTGTTTCCGACTTGTTCACTTTAGCCATTCTGACTGCTGTGAGGTGGTATCTCATTGAGGTTTTGATTTGAATTTCCCTGATGCTGAGCGATGTTGAGCACTTTTTCATGTGTCTGTTGGCCATTTGGATGTCTTCTTTGCAAAAATGTCTGTTCATGTCTTCTGCCCATTTCTTGATTGAATCATTTGTTCTTTGGGTGTTGAGTTGGATAAGTTCTTTATAGATTTTGGATACTAGCCCTTTATCTGATATGTCATGTGCAAATATTTTCTCCCATTCTGTCGGTTGTCTTTTGGTTTTGTGGACTGTTTCTTTTGCTGTGCAAAAGCTTTTTATCTTGATGAAATCCCAATAGTTCATTTTTGCCCTGGCTTCCCTTGCCTTTGGCGATGTTGCTAGGAAGAAGTTGCTGCGGCTGAGGTCGAAGAGATTGCTGCCTGTGTTCTCCTTTAGGATTTTGATGGACTCCTGTCTCATGTTTAGGTCTTTCAACCATTTGGAGTCTATTTTTCTGTGTGGAGTAAGGAAATGGTCCAGTTTCATTCTTCTGCATGTGGCTGTCCAATTTTCCCAACACCATTTGTTGAAGAGACTGTCTTTTTTCCATTGGACATTCCTTCCTGCTTTGTCAAAGATGAGGTGACCATAGAGTTGAGGGTCCATTTCTGGGCTCTCGATTCTGTTCCATTGATCAATGTGTCTGTTTTTGTGCCAGCACCATACTGTCTTGAAGATAACAGCTTTGTAATAGAGCTGGAAGTCTGGAATTGTGATGCCGCCAGCTTTGATTTTCTTTTTCAATATTCCTCTGGCTATTCGGGGTCTCTTCTGGTTCCATACAAATTTTAGGATTATTTGTTCCATTTCTTTGAAAAAGGTGGATGGTATTTTGACGGGGATTGCATTGAATGTGTAGATTGCTCTAGATAGCACTGACATCTTCAAATGTTTGTTCTTCCAATCCGTGAGCATGGAACATTTTTCCATTTCTTTGTGTCTTCTTTAATTTCTTTCCTGAGTATTTTATAGTTTTCTGAGTACAGATCCTTTGTCTCTTTGGTTAAATTTATTCCTAGGTATCTTATGGTTTGGGGTGCAATTGTAAAGGGGATTGACTCCTTGATTTGACTCTCTTCTGTCTTGTTGTTGGTGTATAGGAATGCCACTGATTTCTGTGCATTGATTTTATAGCCTGCTACTTGACTGAATTCCTGTATGAGTTCTAGCAGTTTTGGGGTGGAGTCTTTTGGGTTTTCCACTTACAGTGTCATATCATCTGCAAAGAGTGAGAGTTTGACTTCCTCTTTGCCGATTTGGATGCCTTTGATTTCTTTTTGTTGTCTGATTGCTGTGGCTACGACCTCTAATACTATGTTGAAGAGCAGTGGTGATAGTGGACATCCCTGCTGCATTCCTGACCTTAAGGGAAAAGCTCTCAGCTTTTCCCCATTGAGAATGATATTCGTTGTCGGTTTTTCATAGATGGCTTTTATGATATTGAGGTATGTACCCTCTATCCCTATACTCTGAAGAGTTTTGATCAAGAAAGGATGCTGTACTTTGTCAAATGCTTTTTCTGCATCTATTGAGAGGATCATATGATTCTTGTTCTTTCTTTTGTTAATGTATTGTATCACAGTGATTGATTTGCGGATGTTGAACCAGCCTTGCAGACCAGGGATAAATCCCACTTGGTCATGGTGAATAATCCTTTTAATGTACTGTTGGATTCTATTGGCTAGTACTTTGGTGAGAATTTTTGCATCCATGTTCATCAAGGATATTGGTCTGCAATTCTCCTTTTTGATGGGGTCTTTGTCTGGTTTTGGGATCAAGGTAATGCTGGCCTCATAAAATGAGTTTGGAAGTTTTCCTTCCATTTCTATTTTTTGGAACAGTTTCAGGAGAATAGGTATTAAATCTTCTTGAAATGTCTGATAGAATTTCCCTGGGAAGCCATCTGGCCCTGGGCTTTTGTTTGTTGGGAGATTTTCGATAACTGCTTCAATTTCCTTAGTGGTTATAGGTCTGTTCAGGTTTTCTATTTCTTCCTGGTTCAATTTTGGTAGTTGATACATCTCTAGGATGCACCCATTTCTTCCAGGTTATCTAATTAGCTGGCATACAGTTGCTTATAATATGTTCTTATAATTGTTTGTATTTCTTTGCTGTTGGTTGTGACCTCTCCTCTTTCATTCATGATTTTGTGATTTGGGTCATTTCTCTTTTCTTTTGAAAAAGTCTGGCCAGGGGTTTATCAGTCTTGTTAATTCTTTCAAAGAACCAGCTCCTAGTTTCGTTAATCTGTTCTACTGTTCTTTTGGTTTCTATTTCATTGATCTCTGCTCTCATCATTATTATTTCTCTTCTCCTGCTGGGTTTAGGCTTTATTTGCTGTTTTTTCTCCAGCTCCTGTCGGTGTAGGGTTAGGTTGTGTATTTGAGACCTTTCTTGTTTCTTGAGAAAGGCTTGTATTGCTATCTACTTTCCTCTCAGGACTGCCTTTGCTGTATCCCAAAGATTTTGAACAGTGGTGTTTTCATTTTCATTAGTTTCCATGAATTTTTTTAATTCTTCTTTAATTTCCTAGTGGACCCATTCATTCTTTAGTAGGATGCTCTTTAGCTTCCATGTCTTTGAGTTCTTTTCGACTTTCCTCTTGTGATTGAGTTCCAGTTTCAAAGCACTGTGGTCTGAAAATATGCAGGGGAATAATCCCAATATTTTGGTACCAGTTGAGACCTGATTTGTGACCTAGGATGTGATCAATTCTGGAGAATGTTCCATGGGCAGTAGAGAAGAATGTGTGTTCCGTTGCTTTGGGATGGAATGTCCTGAATATGTCTGTGAAGTCCATTTGGTCCAGTGTGTCATTTAAAGTCTTTATTTCCTTGTTGATCTTTTGCTTAGATGATCTGTCCATTTCAGTCAGTGGGGTGTTGAAGTCCCCCACTATTATTATATTGTCCTCACTGTGTTTCTTCGCTCTTGTTACTAATTGGCTTATATAATTGGCTGCTCCCACGTTAGGGGCATAAATATTTACAATTGTTAGTTCTTCTTGTTGGATAGACCCTTTAAGTAGGATATAGTGTCCGTCCTCATCTCTTATTACAGTCTTTGTTTTAAAATCTAATTTGTCTGATATAAGGATTGCCACCCCAGCTTTCTTTTGGTGTCCATTAACATGGTCAATGGTTTTCCACCCCCTTACTTTCAATCTGGGGGTATCTTTGGATCTAAAATGAGTCTCTTGCAGACAGCATATTGATGGGTCTTGTTTTTTAATCCAATCTGATAGCCTGTGTCTTTTGATTGGGACATTACCCCATTTACATTCATGGTAACTATTGAAAGATATGAATTTAGTGCCATTGTGTTGCCCATAAGGTGACTGTTACTGTATATTGTCTGTGTTCCTTTCTGATCTATGCTGCTTTTAGGTTCTCTCTTTGCTTAAAGGACCCCTTTCAATATTTCTTGGAGGGCTGGTTTCGTGTTTGCAAATTCCTTTAGTTTTTGTTTGTCCTGGAAGCTTTTTACCTCTCCTTCAATTTTCAATGAGAGCCTAGCTGGATATAGTATTCTCCGCTGCATACTTTTCTCATTTTGTGCTCTGAAGATATCATGCCAGTCCTTTCTGGCCTGCCAGGTCTCTCTGGATAGGTCTGTTGGCAATCTAATATTTCTACCATTGTAGGTTACATATCTCTTCTCCTGAGCTGCTTTCAGGATTTTCTCTTTGTCTCGGAGACTCGTAAGTTTTACTATTAGATGTCGGGGTGTTGACCTATTTTTATTGATTTTGAGAGGGTTTCTCTGTGCCTCTTGGATTTTGATGCCTGTTTCCTTTCTCACATTAGGGAAGTTCTCTGCTATCATTTGTTCCAATATACCTTCTGCCCCTCTCTCTTTCTTCTTCTTCTGGGATCCCAATTATTCTAATGTTGTTTCATCTTAGCGTATTGCTTATCTCTCGAATTCTGCCCTCGTGATCCTGTAGTTGTTTCTCTCTCTTTTTCTCAGCCTCTCTATTTTCCATCATTTGGTCTTCTATATCACTGATTCTCTCTTCTGCCTCATTTATCCTAGCCGTTAGTGTCCCCATTTTTTATTGCACCTCATTAATAGCCTTTTTGATTTCGACTTGGTTAGATTTTAGTTTTTTTCCTACTCCAGAAAGGGTTTCTCTAATAACTTCCACACTTTTTTAAAGCCCAGCTAGTATCTTCAAAGTCATGTTTCTGAACTCTTGGTCTGACATCATACTAATGTCCGTATTGTGTACATCCCAGGCTGATGGTACTATCCCTTGTACTTTTTGCTGAGGTGATTTTTTTTTCTTGTCCTTTTGTCAGGAGGAGAATAGATGAATGAGAGAACAAAATGCTAACAGGTTAACAACGTCTCAAGCAAATATACTCTATACAATTCAGAAAAGACCTGAAATCAGGGGAAAAGAAAGGGAAAGAAAGAAAAAAGAAAGAAAAAGATAAAAACAAAAATAGAACAATACAAAAAAACAGAATATGATCAAATATGGTCAGGCTAGTGCAAAGATCAGTGCCACACACTAGATTTTGGTCGTATTTTGGTCTGTTAGATAAAAGTGCCTCCTAAAATTTTAAAGGAAGACTTATATATTTACAAAATAAAGGTTGATACAATGAAGGGATGGAAGATGACTGTAACGATGAAAATTATTAAAGATTTTATAAAAGGAATTGATAAGATTAGAAGTTGTTTGAAAAAAGAAGGATTAAAAAAAGGAAAAAAATGGGAGAGAATGTGATCAGGCAGGAGACTTGAACAGAACCATACACTAGTGATTTAGGGTATATTTTGATCTGTTAGAAGAAACTGTATCTCAAAATTTTAAAGAGAGAACAACTTATATATATATGCCAAAAATAAGGGTAACTACTATGAAGGGATAGATATGACTCTAAAAATGAAAAATAAAAAATGTTTTTTTTTTAAAAAAAGGATTGATAAGTTGTTGGTTGAAAAAGGGAAAAAGAAAAGATTAAAAAAGTTAAAAAATTAACTTTGAAAAACTAATGAATCATGGTATAAAAAGCCATGAATTCTATGTGCAGTATTCCCTTAGTGCTGGAGTTCTCCCATTCTCCTTGGTCGGTAAACTGGGTCTTGGCTTACTGGCTGTTGTGCTGATCTTCTGGGGGAGGGGCCTGTTACCGTGGTTCCCAAATGTCTTTGCCAGAAGCGGAATTGCCCCACCCTTGTCGGTCCGGGCTAAGCAAGCTGCTTGGGTTTGCTCTCAGGAGCTTTTTTTCCCTGCAAGCTCTGGTACAGCTTTGGAGGACCAGGGTGAAAATGGTGGCCTCCCAATCTCCACTTGGAGGAGCTGAGAACTCGGGGCCCCACTCCTCAGTGCGTCCCCAGAGAAAAGCATTCACTCCTGCCTCCCCGGTCTCCGGCTGCACTGCGTGCTCACCCGGCCTGTGTCCGAGCCTTTCTATCTCTGGCACTTGACCCCGTGTGGAGTCTCCAAACCCAGCAGATCCCTGCGGTGCGCTCTGGCGCCGCTCCTCCTGGGGCAGGGAGGGGAGTCTCCCCGGATCTCCTGCTTGTTGGGTCCCTGCTGGAGGAGCAGTGGCCCGACTGGGCCACAGATCAGTTTTTGGTGACCCCAGGCTAAGAGCCCACACCTCGGCTCCGTCTCTGCAGCCAGCTTCCCTGCTCCAATACCTTGGAGTTCTGCTGCACTCAGGGACCCTAGGTCTTTCTGTGACCCTGAGGGTCCTGTGACCACACGGTCCCCTGAGGGTTCCACCCCCTGCTTAGCCACTGGAGCAACGTCCCTCAGCGGAGCCAGCTTCTAAAAGTTCCAATTATGTGCTCCACGGCTCTATCACTTGCCAGAAGCGACCCACGGAGGCCCCCTCCCCCGTCGTCTATCCTCCCGACTATTGCCTCAGATTCACTTCTCTGCACGTCCTATCTTCCAGTAAGTGGTCGCTTCTCTGTTCAGAGAGTTGTTGCTACTCTCTTCTTTGGTCTCCTGTTGAGTTCGTAGGTGTTCAGAATGGTTTGATCCCTATTCAGCTGAATTCCTGAGACCAGAGGAAATCCAGGTCTCCTACTCCTCTGCCATCTTGCTCCGCCCCTGGAATCCCAATAGTTATTTAGATTTAATCTCATAAGGATTTAACGAGAATAAAGTGAGTTAATCATAGGGATTTAATAAGAATAAAGTGAATTAATCAATGTTAAATGCTTAAGATATTATGTAAATAAAATGAGTATGTGTTTATGTTTTTCCAATTTCCTTCTTTAATTGATTTCTAGTTTCATAATGTGTGGATTATGAAATTAGAAAGAAAGAGAAGATGATTGATATTATTTAATTCTTTTTAAACTTATTGAGACTTGTTTTGTGGCCTAACATGACCTATCCTGGGAAATGTTCTACATGCACTTGAAAAGAATGTGTATTCTGTTTTTGGATGGAATATTCTTTATATATATACATATATATATATATATATATATTAAATTTATCTGGTCTAATGTGTCATTCAAGACTACTGTTTCTTTATTGATTTTCTTTCTGGATAATCTGTTCATTGATGTAAGTGGGCTACTAAAATCCACTGAGTTTGACATTTTTAAATAAAGTTGAACATACACTTAAATTATGGTACTGCAATCCTCTCAGACTTATTAACATACTAAAATTGAAACATATGTCCACAAAAATACTTACATCTAAATGAAAAGAAGAAAAAGTAGCAAAGCTTTTCAGAACCAAACATAAGATAATATATTCATGACTTTGGGGCATTCATAATAGTAAAAAACTGATCATAAGCCAATTGCCCATCAACTGGTTAATGGATATACAATTTGTGATATATTCATACAATGGAATATCACTTAGCAATTATGTATAGATCAAACTAATTCAAAACCATAAAGTAAACATTATACACAGTGGTGAAAAACTAAAAATTTACCAACCAAGATTAGAAACCAGAAAGAAGGTCTGCTATCACAACTTCTATTTTACATTGTACTGGTCATCCTAACCCCTGCAAAAGAGGCAAATGAAAAGATAGAATATATGGGAAATGGAAGGGAAGAAATAAAGTGTTAGCATTTATAGAAAACATGATTACTAACCCAGGAAAACCAGCAAAATCTATGGAAAATTTGAGGATAAATAAGTGAATTGAACAAATATTTTGTATACAAAGTGTACAGATATATGTAATATACAAGATATTTTTATATACCTCCAAAAAACAGGTAGAAAATGAAAATTTAATTATTTCACAATAGCACAAAAACTTCAAATTTTTAGGAGTAAAGTTGAAAAACATGTGCAAGATCTCTATTCAGAGAACTATAATTATTACCGACAAAAGTTAAAGACAAATAAATGGTGATTCTATATTCATATATTGAAAGTTTTGCTATTGCTAAGATATCAATTTCCAAATTGAAATGATCTTTAGATTTAATACAATCCAGTAGGGACCCCAGCTCTGTATTGTGTATTTTGTGTGTGTGTGTGTGTATGTGCATCAACATATTGATTCTGTAATTGACATGAAAATGAAAGGATCACAATACAATATTGATGGAGAAGAGAAAAGGCAGTGGATATTGAATGCCAAATATTAAGACCTACTATAAAAGTAGAGTGTTAAGAATAGATAAATATATATCTATCTAAGAATATTTAAAAATCAAGAATAAATAAATGTCAGTGGAGCATAATAACGTCCAGAAACAGACCCATAGACTTATGTGGTCAGCCAAATTATGGAAAAGGTAACACTGCAGTATCTTCTCAATATACATTTCTGGAACATTTAAATATCCATATAAAAAATGATAAATCTTTATTGCTACCTCATATCATATAAGAAGTTAATTCCCCTGAACAAAACCACATGTAAAAAAACAATAAATCATAGAAAATTAAGCAAAGAAGACTATATTAATGACCTTATGTAACATTTTTCTTGGTACCCAAAAAGCATTACTACTTATATGTAGGAAAAAAGTACACATGATAAACTGGATTGCATTGAGATTAAGAATGCTGCTGATCAAAGATAACTTTGAGTGAAAATGCAAGAGAGGAAGAAAAATATCTGCATGCATATACCAGCAAAGGACTCAATGAGAATATATAAAGAACTTTTATAAATTAGAAATAAAAAGGCAGTACAATGGGAAAAAAATTAGCTAAAGGCTAGAATGGAAATTCACAAAAGAATCTATGCAAATTACTAATATGCCCATGAAAAGATGCTCCACTTTCTTAGCCATAGGACCCTTATTAATTTAAAACCATGATAAGGGGTGCCTGGGTGGCTCAGTTAAGCATCTGACTTCAGCTCAGGTCCTGGGATCAAGCCCTGCTTCTGCTTCCTAGGGCTCCCTACTCAGTGGGGAGTCTGCTTGTCTCTCTCGCTCTGCCCCTCCCCCTGCTTGGGATCCCTCTCTCTCTCCCAAATTAAATAAATAAAATCTTTGAAAAAAATAAAAGCACAAAAAGGTACTATCACACATCAATCAAAATGGCCAAAATGAAACAATAGCTAAATTAACAACAGGACTACTATTATTTTTTTATAATGAACCAGCATAATTGAAACCCTTATATACTCCTCACGGAGGGATAAATTTGTAAAACAATTTTTTGCCACAGGTAACATTATCTATTAATCCTGAAGATACTATCATGACCTGCAATTCCACATACACTTATATAAACAAAATGCTTTTATGTGTGTACTAAAAGACGTGTACAAGAATGTTCCCAGCAGGGCGCCTAGGTGGCTCAGTCTTAAGCATCTGCCTTCCACTCAGGTCATGATCCCAGAGTCCTGGGATTGAGCCCTGCATGGGGTTCCCTGCTAGGCGGGAAGCCTGCTTCTCCCTCTCCCACTCCCCCTGCTTGTGTTCCTGCTCTTGCTGTCTCTTTGCCAAATAAATATATAAAATCTTAAAAAAAAGAGAATGTTCCCAGCAGCATTTTTAGTAATAGAATGGAAACGAAATCAGATAAAAAGGGAAAAAAATTTAAATATCCATCAGCAGAACAGAAATAGCTTGTGACATATTCATACAACAGAATACTATATATCAGTGAGAATGAATGAATTACAAATACATCAGCATGAAGTAATCTGTCAAAAATTAATAAGAGAGGAAAAAAAGCCAGGCACAAAATGGCACAGACTGTATTGCATAAAATTCAGAAACAAATAGAAACAGATAGACAATCTGTTATTTTTGAATTCAGGATAGTTGTTATCCTCCGTGGAGCCTTAATGACTGAAAAGGGCACAAGGGTGACTTTTAGATTGCTAGTAATATTGCTTCTTCATCTGGATAGTGCTTACAGGGATGTGCTAACTTTATCAAAATTAATCTAGATGTATACTTAAGATTTGTGCACCTTTAATATATTTTAAATGAAACAAAACTATTGTCATATAAGCACAGGCTGATCTGAACAAATAATTGCCTAGTCCCCCCAACAACCATCTTCAAAGGAAGATTATCTGGTTTGACCCTGAAATTCTGTCATTAGCTTCTTTATTCCAGGCATTGTTCTTGGCCTCTCAGGGATGGGAGGGGAACTAACGTTCTAATTATAATACAGAAAACACTACAAACTAACTCAACTTTTTGTTATGTATCTTATTCCTCACTCCATGGAACTGGAGGATAATCATTTACTTTGCCTTTACCTCCCCCCCGCCCCACAGCATACATTTATTCCTTCCCCTTTATGCAGCTGACTGATCAACACTTTAAAGATGTTCTATTTTCATCTAGCCTCCAACATTTCTGATGAGAAGTCACTCATTTCTGTTCCTCTGCATATGCCATATCTTTTTCCCTTAGGATTTTTAAAAATATATTCTCTTTACTCTTGGTTTTTAACAGTTTGACTGTGATATGCCAAGTTGTATTCTTTGTATATATCCCATTTGTGGTTACCCGAACTTTTTGGATTACTAAATTGTGAGTCCTTATATAGATGTCTGACCCCAAACCATGTACAGCTTCCTTTTTTTGAGGGTCCTGCCTTACAATTTCCAGTCACTTCAGCTGCCTGAAATTCTGATTTCTGACTTCCACCGTCTTTCTCTTGAGATTTATCTCCTGTGCCAAGGCAGGAGAATGCCAACAGGGAGAAAATTGGATTGATTATTAGGGTTTCCTTCATGTGTCTCTCTTCTCTCAGGGATGACAGTCCCAGCTGTTTGTTGTTCAGTGTCCCTCTTATCATGTCCAGCTTATGAAAGGATGGTAAATGCCATGCTATTTATCCATCACGGCCCAAATCAGAAGCCTTCACTCTTTGTTGTTTATTTGTGAAAAATATAAATCTATGTTCTGTGATAGTCTGTCTCTATTACCATTCCTCACTTTTGTGCAAACCTTTAATTTTCTTTGCCATCATTTCCCATGTTCTGTTCAATTTGATGTCTAGTTTCAGATCAATTTGTTTTTTGCCTAGAATAGATATTCAACTGTTTTGTTGTAAAAGTTCAAGGGCTCAAACTGCTTCATACCCTTCAGACCTTTCCATAGACTTTTCACAATAATCTATATTTTGGTGCAGACAAAGACCTAACACCTCCCTATTTCAGTTACTGTTCTCAAATGACCAATGACTATTTCCAATAAATCCCTGTTGGCTCTTTGAGGATTCTACTTGTCTCAGTTCTATCAAAGACCCTTGATACCCTCTGCTTCCTCTCATACAGATGCTGGTATGATATAGGGCTTTTTACTGTCAGAAGTTGGTCTCCAACTGCTTATATTTTGGGAGTCTTGGAAAGATATTGCCACTTGACTTCTTGTAATTGTAAATAGTTTTTGGTTTTCTTAACCTACTTTTAAAATGATTAGATTTAGTGATATTCAAAATTACACTATAGAGAGGGGACAGTTTAATATGGCAGCATAAGAACACCCAAAACTAGGGGCACCTGAGTGGTTCAGTTGGTTAAGCATCTGCCTTTGGCTCAGGTCATGATCCCAGGGTCCTGGGTCCTTCATTGGGCTCCCTGCTCAGTGAATTGCCTGCTTCTCCCTCTCCCTCTGCTGCTCTCCCTGCTTGTTCTCTCTCTCTTTCTCTTTCAAATAAATAAATTAAATTAAAAATGAACACCCCAAACTCACTTCTTCCCACGGACACATAAAATCTATAGTGATATATGGGATAATTCTTGCTGAAAAAGAACTGAAAACTGGCTGAACAACTCCCTCCACAAAAAAGGGGTAAAAAGACATGTATCAAAACATGTAGGAGAGCAGAAATTCGGTCTCATCAAAAACCCCACCCCTGGTATGGTGACACATTATGTAGAGGGATCTCACTGTTCAGGAACTTTTAAGGAGTGAGGTGTTTCTGCACACTTGGGCACTCCAAACCTTGGGACCTGCACTAGAGAGATGAGGCCCAAAAACATTTGGCTTAAAAAAAATGGGGCTTATGTCCAGAGGACACAGGAGCTGTAGGGATCTGAGATATTTCTTTTGAGGGGCTTGCACACAGACTCACTCATCTTGGGACCCAGCACAAAAGCAGCAGTTTAAGATGTGACCGGATTATATATGAAGGGAATTTATTTGTTAATGCTAAAGCCTCTGCCAGATAGGCAGATACCAGTTGAGACATTCTTCGGGGACAAAGGTGCTGGTGAGTATCATTTTTACACACTCCCTCTGCCTTGCTAAGTGCAGGTGAGCATGCACAGACACAGCCTCACTAAAGTTGTGGGTTTGCCCCACCTCTAATAGTCGTCACTAAAGCCACACAATGTGCCCCACCCCAGTGATCATTCCCAATCTTGCTAAACCTGCAGGCATGCTCTGCCCCCAGCACTCTCCTCCTACATCTCTAAAGCTGCAGGAATGCTCTTCCCTCAAAACTCTCCCATGGCCTTGCTAAAGCCAGTGGGCAAATGCAGTCTACACAGAGGATGCCTCTAGATCACTGGGATCTGGTGCCCAGAAGGCCTTGCATTCCTGGGCCCCATGGACTGTAAAAATTAAAAAAAAATTAGTTAAGGACAGGCTACCAATCCCAGGGTACTACACTGAGAACAGACTGAAACATATTTCGTCTGTCTGTGAAAAAGGCCAATTTACTTGTCCTGGAGCTTCAACTGGAGGGACATTCTTCAGGTTTGCCACATACATAGAGGCTACCAGGGGTGCTCTCAGAGAACACAGACAAAGATACATTATGTTTGTCCTCTCCCTTAAGGGTTACCTCCAAGAAAGGAGCTTATACTCTTGTTTGAAGGCCTGATTCTTTCACCTGTCACCCAAGTGACACTTTCAGATCTCCTAATCTAGAGGTTGCAGGGTCTACAATTATGATTCCATGGGACTATATATATTTGCATACTTTAAAAGCTGATGCCTGAGGATCTGGTTTCCAGTTGGCCTGAAACTAAGTACTGACTTACCACTCCTCTTAGAACACTGACAGGTCTTGCCACTCAATCAACAATTGGGACCCATCAGGAATAAATCAGGCTAGAGGTGTCTGGGTGGCTCAGTGGTTAAGAGTCTGCCTTCGGCTCATGTCATGATCCCATGGTCCTGAGATCAAGTCCTGCTTCAGGCTCCCTGCTCAGTGGGAAGCCTGCTTCTCCCTCTCCCACTTCCCCTGCTCGTGTTCCCTCTCTCGCTGTGTATCTCTCTATCAAATAAATAAATAAAATCTTCAAAAAAAGGAATAAATCAGGCTACTTAGACAATCACGAAGGTTTGAGAGATAACCAACTGCTAAGACAAGGCTGATGATAAGGCTCATCGCCTACACAAGACCATTCCTTCAAGACAGAAAGAGACATAATGCATAGAAACAAGCACAGAGAGTCAAGCAAAATGAGGAAAACAGGAATATGTTCCAAATGAAAGAACAAGACAAAATCTCAGTGAATGATCTTAATGAAATGGAGATAAGTAATCTACCTGATAAAAAGTTCAAAGTAATGGTCGTAAAGATGCTCACCAAAAAGAATGGATGAGCAGTGAGAACAAACAGATAAAAAAATATAGAAAGTATCAAAAAGAAGTCACAGAGCTTTTAAGAATACAATAACTGAACTGAGAAATACACCAGAGCAGTTCAACAGCAGATGAGCTGAAGCAAAAGAAGGGATCAGTGACCTGGAGACTGGGCAGTGGAACTCACTGAAACAGAGCAGCAGAAAGAAAAAAAAAAGAATTTAAAAGGTGAAGTAGAGGTATGTATATATATGGTAACCACCAAGCAAAAATCTATAGATAAACAGAAGATAATGAGAAAGTATTCTAAACATAACACTAAAGAAAGTCATCAAACTACAAGGGAAGAGAGCAAGAGAAAAATACAGAAACAGAGAGGAACTATAAAAACAGCCAGAAAACAATTAATAAAATGACAATAAGTATATACCTATAAAATTACTTTAAATATGAATGGACCAAAGTATCCAATCAAAAGATATGGAATAGCTGACTAGATCTAAAAAAATACAAGAGTC
This sequence comes from Eumetopias jubatus, assembly GCF_037043125.1. NCBI lineage: Eukaryota > Metazoa > Chordata > Mammalia > Carnivora > Otariidae > Eumetopias > Eumetopias jubatus. The sequence goes on along the minus strand of NW_028274819.1, from coordinate 83,339,208 downwards.
ATCTATATGTTGCCTGTAAGAGACTCACTTCAGATTTAAGAACACAGAGAGACTGAAAAGGAAGGGATGAAAAAAGATATTCCGTGTAAATGGAAACAGAAAGGAAGTTGGTGTAGCTATATTTATATCAGACAAAATAGACTTTAAAACAAAGACTATACTAAAAGACAAAGAAGGGCCTCACATAATGATAAATGGGTCAATCCAACAAGAGGATATACTAAATATCTATGCACTCCACATAGGAACACCTAAATATACAAAGCAGCTACTAACAGACCTAAAGGGAAAAAGTTGACAGTAATACAATAATATTAAAGGATCTTAATATACCATTTACATCAATGGATAGATCATCTGGACAGAAAATCAACAAGGAAACATCAGTTTTAAATGACACATTAGATCAGATGGACTTAACAGATATATACAGAACATTTTATCCCAAAGCAGCAGACTACACTTTCTTTTCAAATTCACATGAAACGCTCTCCATGATAGATCACATATTAAGCCACAAAACAAGTCATGATAAATTTAAGAAGACTGAAATCATATCAAGAATCTTTTCTGACCACAATGGTATAAAACTAGAAATCAATTACAGGAAGAGAACTTGAAAAATTACAAATATGTGGAAACCAAATAACATGCTACTGAACAACCAGTGGTCAATGAAAAAATCAAAATGGAAATCATAAATACCTTGAGGCAAATGAAAATGGAAATGCAACAACCCCTACTCCATGAGATGCACTGAAACTAGTTCTAAGAGAAAAGTGCATAGTGATACAGGCCTACCTCAAGAAATAAGGAAAATCTCAAATAAACAAATTTTATACCAGAGAAACTAGACAAAGAACAAACAAAGCCCCAAATTAGTAGAAAAAATAATAAAGATCAGAGCAGAAATAAATGAAATTAAGACGAAAAAGACAATCGAAAAGATTAATAAAACCAAAATTTGGTTCTTTGAAAAATAAGCAAAATAGGAAAATCTTTAACTAAACTCACCAAGAAAAAAAAAAAAGACAAAGACTGAAATAAATAAAATCAGAAATAGAAGAGGAGATTTTACAACTAATACACAGACACAAAGGATTGCAAGAGACTACTAAAAACAATTATACACCAACAAATTGGAGAACCTAAAAGAAATAGATAAAGTCGTAAATATATAATCTTCTAAGACTGAATCATGAAAAAACAGAAAATCTGAATAGAATGACTACTAGTAAGAAGATTAAATAAATAATCAAAAACCTCCCAGAAAACAAGTTTTGAACCACAGAGCTCCCAAAAAACAAGTCTTGAACCACGCACCTTCAATGATGGATTTCACCAAACACTCAAAGATTTTATATCTTCCTCAAAGTCTTCCAAAAAATTGAAGTGGAGGTAATACTTTCTAAGTAATTTTATGAAGCTAGTGTTACCCTGATACCAAATAAGGACACATGCAGACACACACACACACACACACACACACACACACACACACACGCACACACCCACACACAAAGAGAGAGAGAAAAGAAAAAAGAGAAGAAAAGAAAGAAAATTACAAGCTAGTATCCTTGATGAGCAAAGATGCAAAAATCCTCAACAAAATATTAACAAACTGAATTCAACAACACATTAAAAGCATCAGACACTATGATAAAGTGGGATTTATTCTAAGGATGAAAGAATGGTTCAACATCCACAAATCAATCAGCATGATACAACACATTAACAAAATGAAGGATAAAAATCATTTGTCATCTCAAGAGATGCAGAAAAAGCATTTGATAAAACCCAACATCTATATATGATTAAAAAATATCAACAAAATTAGTATAGAGGAAGGTACTTCAGCATAATAAATGTCATATGTGACAAAACCACAGCTAGCATCATACTAAATGGTGCAAAGCTGAAAGTTTTTCCTTAAGATCAGGAACAGAACAAGGTTGCCCACTCCCACCACTTTTATTCAACATAGTATTGAAAGTCTTAGCTACAGAAATTAAGCAAGAAAAAGATATAAAAAGCATCCTGATTGGAAAGGAAAATATAAAACTGTCACTATTTACAGATGAAATGATAGTTTTTAAAGAGACTTATTTATTTTAGAGAGAGAGAGAGAGAGTGGGAGAAGGGGCAAAGGGAGAGAATCTTCAAGCCGACTCCTTGCTGAGCACAGAGTCCAACACGGGGCTTGATCTTACAATCCATGATATCAGGACCCATGAGATCATGACTTGAGCTGAAACCGAGTCAGATGCATAACCGACTAAGCCACCCAGGTGCTCCAGATGAAATGATACTTTGTATAGAAAACCCTAAAGACTCCTCCACCAGAAAGCTACTAAATCTCATAAACAAATTCAGTAAAGTTGCAGGATACAAAGTCAATATACAAAAATCTGTTCCGTTTCTATACACTAATTACAAATTATCACAAAGATAAATTAAGAAAACAATCCCATTTATGGTCACATCAAAAAGAATAAAATATCTAGGAATAATTTTAACACAGGAAATGAAATAATTGTACATTGAAAACTACCAGTCACTGATGAAAGAAACTGAAGAAAATACACAAAAAAGTGGAAAGATATTTCGTGTTCATGTATTAGAAGAATTAATATTGTTAAGATATCCCTAATACCCAAAACAATATGAGTCAATGTAATCCCTATCAAAATTCCAATGGCATTTTTCACAGAAATAGAACAAATAATTCCAAAATATGTGTAGAGGCACACACACACACACACACACACACACACACACACACACACACCCAAATAGCCAAAGCAATCTTGAGAAAGAAGTATCATGCTCATTGGTTTCAAACTACTACAAATCTATAGTAACCAAAACAGTATGGTATTGGTATAAAAACAGATACATAGATCGATGCAACTGAATAGAGAGCCCAGAATAATCCCACATATGTATGGCCAATTAATTTATGACAAAGTGGCTAAGAATATACAATGAATATACAAGAATAGTATTTTCAGTATATGCTTTTGAGAAAACTGGAGAACCATATGCAAAAGAATCAATCTAGACCACTCTCTTACACCATGCACAAAAATTAACTCAAAGTGTATTAAATACTTGGATGTAATGAAGCCATAAACTCCTAGAAGAAAATATACATGATAAGCTCCTTGACATAGGTCTTGGCACTGTTTTCTTGTGTGTGTGTGTGTGTGTGTGTGTGTGTGTGTGTGTGTGTGTTTAATCTGACTTCAAAAGCAAAGGTAACAAAAGCAAAAATAAACAAGTGGGACTACATCAAACTATAAAGCTCTGCACATCAAAGGACACCATCAACAAAACAGAAAGGAAATTCACTGAATGTGAGAAAATATTTGAAAATCATATATCTAATAAGTAGTTAATAACCAAAATATATAAAAACTCAAACCAACTCAATAGTATAAAAACAAAAATGAGCAGAGAATCAAAATAGACATTTTTCCAAAGAAGACATGCAGATAGCCAACAGGAACATGAAAAGAATTTCAATGTCACTAATTATCAGGAAAAGGCAAATTAAAACCACAATGAGATATCACTACACACCTGTTAGAATGGCTACTATCAAAAAGACAAGAAATGAGTGTTGGAGAAGATGTGGGAAAAAGAATCCTCATACACTGTTGGTGGGAGTGTAAATTGATGGATAAATGGACAGAGAAAATGTGGTATGTGTATATGGATATATACAATGCATAGACACAATGAAATAATACTCAGCCAGAAAAAATGAAATTTTGTCATTTGTGATGACATGGATGGATCTTCAGGGTATTGTGTTAAGTGAAATAAGTCAGACAGAGAAAGACAAATTCTATATAATTTTGCTTATAAGTGGAATCTGGAAAGCAAATCAAATAAACAAAACAAAAATCATAGATTCAGAGAACATTTTGGTGGTTATCGGAGGGGAAGGTGGTCAGGGGATGAGAAAAAGGAATGTTGCCAATTGTATGGCAACAGACTGTAAATAGACTTAGTGTAGTATATAAAAATATCAAATTATTATGCTGTACACATAAAACTAATATAATGTTATATACCAATTTTACCTTAAAAAAATGACACTGTCAAGATCATCATCTGCGGGGGGCGGAGCAAGATGGCGGAGGAGTAGGAGACCTGGATTTCGTCTGGTCTCAGGAATTCAGCTGAATAGGGATCAAACCATTCTGAACACCTACGAACGCAACAGGAGATCGAAGATAAGAATAGTAACAACACTCTGAACAGAAAAGCAACCACTTTCTGTAAGGTAGGATGTGCGGCGAAGTGAATCTGAGGCGATATTCGGGAGGATAGACGGCGGGGGAGGGGGCCTCCGTGGGCCGCTTGTGGCAAGTGATAGAGCTGCGGAGCACAAAATCAGAACTTTGAGAAGTCGGCTCCGCTGAGGGACGTCGCTCCAGTGGCTAAGAAGGGGGTGGAACCCTCGCGGGACAGTGTGGCCTCAGGACCCTCAGGGTCACAGAGAGACCAGGGGTGCCTGAGTGCGGCAGAGCTCCCAGGTATCGGAGCGGGGAAGCTGGCTGCAGAGACGGAGCCAAGGCACGGGCTCTCAGCTCGGGGTTGCCATAAACTGTGATCCGTGGCCCAGTCGGGCCACTGCTCCTCCAGCAGGGACCCAACAAGCGGCAGAGACGGGGAGACTCCCCTTCCTCCCTTGGGAGGAGCGGCGCGGGAGCGCACCACAGGGATCTGCTGGGTTTGGAGACTCCACACGGGGTCGGGTGCCAGACATAGAAACGCTGGATCACAGGCCGGGTGAGCACGGAGTGCGGCCGGAGACCGGGGAGACGGGAGTGACTGATTTTCTCTGGGGGCGCACTGAGGAGCGAGGCCCCAAGTTCTCGGCTCCTCCGGGCAGAGATTGGGAGGCCACCATTTTCACCCTGGTCCTCCAAAGCTGTCCCGAGAGCTTGCAGGGAACAAAAGCTCCTGAGAGCAAACCGGAGCAGCTTGCTTAGCCCGGACTCACAAGGGCGGGGCAATTCCGCCTCTGGCAAAGACATTTGGGAACCAAGGCAACAGGCCCCTCCCCAGGAAGATCAGAACGAACAGCAAGCAAGCCAAGACCAAGTTTACCGATCAAGGAGATCCAGCGCTAGGGGAATACTGCACATAGAATTCATGGCTTTCTTACCATAATTCATTAGTTTTTCAAAGTTATTTTTTTAACTGTTTTTTTTTGAATTTTTCTTTTTCCCTTTTTCAACCAACATCTTATCAATCCTTTTTTTTAAAAAAATATTTTTTTATTTTTCATTTTTAAGGTCATATTTTTATCCCTTCATAGTAGTTACCCTTATTTTTGGCATATATATATAAGTTGTTATCTCTTTAAAATTTTGAGATACAATTTCTTCTAACAGATCAAAATATACCCTAAATCACTAGTGTATGGCTTTGTTCTAGTCTCCTGCCTGATCACATTCTCTCCTTTTCTTTTTTCTTTTTTCTTTTTCTTTTTAAATCTTCTTCTTTCTTTTTAAATCTTCTTCTTTCTTTTTAAAAACAAATTCTTCTCTTATCAATTCCTTTTATAAAATCTTTTATAATTTTCACCTTTACAGTCATCTGCCATCCCTTCATTGTATCAATCCTTATTTTGTACATATATAAGTCTTTCCTCCTTGAAAATTTTAGCAGGCACTTTTTCTAACAGACCACAATATGCCCAAAAGCTAGTGTGCAGCACTGATCTATGCACTAGCCTGATCATATTTCATCATATTCTGTTTTTTTGTTTTGTTCTGTTTTTGTTTGTTTTTTATCTTTTTCTTTTTCCTTTTTTTCCTCTGCTTTCTTTCCCTTTCTTGTCCCCTGGTTTCAGGACTTTTCTGATTTGTATAGAGTATATTTGCTGTAGACATTGTTAACCTGTTAGCATTCTGTTCTCTCATTCATCTGTTCTCCTCTGGACAAAATGACAAGACGAAAAAAATCACCTCAGCAAAAAGAACAAGAGGTAGTACCGTCTGCCAGGGACCTACTCAATACTGACATTAGTATGATGTCGGACCTAGAGTTCAGAATCATGATTTTAAAGATACTAGCTGGGCTTGAAAGAAGTGTGGAAGTTATTAGAGAAACGCTTTCTGGAGAAATAAAATAATTAAAATCTAACCAAGTCAAAATCAAAAAGGCTATTAATGAGGTGCAATAAAAAATGGGGGCACTAACTGCTAGGTTAAATGAGGCACAAGAAAGAATCAGCGATATAGAAGACCAAATGATGGAAATAAAGAGGCTGAGAAAAAGAGAGATAAACAATTACAGGATCACGAGGGCAGAATTTGAGAGATAAGCAATACGATAAGATGAAACAACATTAGAAAAATTGGGATCCCGGAAGAAGAAGAAACAGAGAGAGGGGCAGAAGGTATATTGGAGCAAATAATAGCAGAGAACTTCCCTAATGTGGGGAAGGAAACAAGCATCAAAATCCAGGAGGCACAGAGAACCCCTCTCAAAATCAATAAAAATAGGTCAACACCCCGACATCTAATAGTAAAACTTATGAGTCTCCGAGACAAAGAGAAAATCCTGAAAGCAGCTTGGGAGAAGAGATATGTAACCTACAATGATAGAAACATTAGATTGGCAACAGACCTATCCACAGAGATCTGGCAGGACAGAAAGGACTGGCATGATATCTTCAGAGCACTAAACGAGAAAAATATGCAGCCAAGAATACTATATCCAGCTAGGCTATCGTTGCAAATAGAAGGAGAGATAAAAAGCTTCCAGGACAAACAAAAACTAAAGGAATTTGCAAACACAAAACCAGCCCTCCACGAAATATTGAAAGAGGTCCTCTAAGCAAAGAGAGAGCCTAAAAGCAGCATAGATCAGAAAGGAACACAGACAATATACAGTCACAGTCACCTTACAGGCAATACAATGGCACTAAATTCATACCTTTCAATAGTTACCCTGAATGTAAATGGGCTCAATGCCCCAATCGAAAGAAACAGGCTATCAGATTGGATTAAAAAACAAGACCCATCAATATGCTGTCTGCAAGAGACTCATTTTAGACCCAAAGACACCCCCACATTGAAAGTGAGGGGGCGGAAAACCATTTACCATGCTAATGGACACCAAAAGAAAGCTGGGGTGGCAATCCTTATATCAGACAATTAGATTTTAAAACAAAGACTGTAATAAGAGATGAGGAAGGACACTATATCCTACTTAAAGGGTCTATCCAACAAGAAGATCTAACAATTGTAAATATGCCCCTAACGTGGGAGCAGCCAATTATATAAGCCAATTAGTAACAAAAGCAAAGAAACACATTGACAACAATACAATAACAGTGGGGGACTTTAACACCCCCCTGACTGAAATGGACAGATCATCTAAGCAAAAGATCAACAAGGAAATAAAGACTTTAAATGAAACACTGAACCAAATGGACTTTACAGACATATTCAGAACATTCCATCCTAAAGCAACAGAATACACATTCTTCTCTAGTGCCCATGGAACATTCTCCAGAATATATCACATCCTAGGTCACAAATCAGGTCTCAACTAGTACCAAAAGATTGGGATTTTTCCCTGCATATTTTCAGAGCACAATGCTTTGAAACTAGAACTCAACCACAAGAGGAAAGTCGGAAGGAACTCAAATACATGGTGGTTAAAGAGCATCCTACTAAGGAATGAATGGGTCAACCAGGAAATTAAAGAAGAATTAAAAAAATTCATGGAAACCAATGAAAATGAAAACACAACTGTTCAAAATCTTTGGGATACAGCAAAGGCAGTCCTGAGAGGAAACTATATAGCAATACAAGCCTTTCTCAAGAAACAAGAAAGGTCTCAAATACACAACCTAACCCTACACCGACAGGAGCTGGAGAAAAAACAGCAAATAAAGCCTAAACCCAGCAGGAGAAGAGAAATAATAACGATGAGAGCAGAAATCAATGAAATAGAAACCAAAAGAACAGTAGAACAGATCAACGAAACTAGGAGCTGGTTCTTTGAAAGAATTAACAAGATTGATAAACCCCTGGCCAGACTTATCCAGAAGAAAAGAGAAATGACCCAAATCAACAAAATCATGAATGAAAGAAGAGAGATCAAACCCCACACCAAAGTAATACAAACAATTATAAGAACATATTATGAGCAACTCTATGCCAGCAAATTAGGTAACCTGGAAGAAATGGGTGCATTCCTAGAGATGTATCAACTACCAAAATTGAACCAGGAAGAAATAGAAAACCTGAACAGACCTATATCCACTAAGGAAATTGAAGAAGTTATCAAAAATCTCCCAACAAACAAAAGCCCAGGGCCAGATGGCTTCTCAGGGGAATTTTATCAGACATTTCAAGAAGAATTAATACCTATTCTCCTGAAACTGTTCCAAAAAATAGAAATGGAAGGAAAACTTCCAAACTCATTTTATGAGGCCAGCATTACCTTGATCCCAAAACCAGACAAAGACCCCATCAAAAAGGAGAATTGCAGACCAATATCCTTGATGAACATGGATGCAAAAATTCTCACCAAAGTACTAGCCAATAGAATCCAACAGTACATTAAAAGGATTATTCACCATGACCAAGTGGGATTTATTCCTGGTCTGCAAGGCTGGTTCAACATCCACAAATCAATCACTGTGATACAATACATTAACAAAAGAAAGAACAAGAATCATATGATCCTCTCAATAGATGCAGAAAAAGCATTTGACAAAGTACAGCATCCTTTCTTGATCAAAACTCTTCAGAGTATAGGGATAGAGGGTACATACCTCAATATCATAAAAGCCATCTATGAAAAACCGACAACGAATATCATTCTCAATGAGGAAAAGCTGAGAGCTTTTCCCCTAAGGTCAGGAACGCGGCAGGGATGTCCACTCTCACCACTGCTCTTCAACATAGTATTAGAAGTCCTAGCCACAGCAATCAGACAACAAAAAGAAATCAAAGGCATCCAAATCGGCAAAGAGGAAGTCAAATTCTCACTCTTTGCAGATGATATGATGTGGAAAACCCAAAAGACTCCATCCCAAAACTGCTAGAACTCATACAGGAATTCAGTCAAGTAGCAGGCTATAAAATCAATGCACAGAAATCAGTGGCATTCCTATACACCAACAACAAGACAGAAGAGAGACAAATCAAGGAGTCGATCCCCTTTACAATTGCACCCCAAACCATAAGATACCTAGGTATAAATTTAACCAAAGAGGCAAAGGATCTGTACTCAGAAAACTATAAAATACTCAGGAAAGAAATTGAAGAAGACACAAAGAAATGGAAAAACGTTCCATGCTCATGGATTAGAAGAAGAAACATTTGAAGATGTCAGTGCTACCTAGAGCAATCTACACATTCAATGCAATCCCCGTCAAAATACCATCCACCTTTTTCAAAGAAATGGAACAAATAATCCTAAAATTTGTATGGAATCAGAAGAGACCCCTAATAGCCAGAGGAATTTTGAAAAAGAAAAGCAAAGCTGGCGGCATCACAATTCCGGACTTCCAGCACTATTAAAAAGCTGTAATCATCAAGACAGTATGGTACTGGTACAAAAACAGACACATAGATCAATGGAACAGAATCGAGAGCCCAGAAATGGACCCTCAACTCTATGGTCAACTCATCTTTGACAAAGCAGGAAAGAATGTCCAATGGCAAAAAGACAGTCTCTTCAACAAATAGTGTTGGGAAATTGGACAGCCACATGTAGAAGAATGAACCTGTACCATTTCCTTACTCCACATACAAAAATAAACTCTAAATGGTTGAAAGACCTAAGCATGAGACAGGAGTCCATCAAAATCCTAAAGGAGAACACAGGCAGCAACCTCTTTGACCTCAGCCACCCCAACTTCTTCCTAGAAACATTGCCAAAAACAAGGGAAGCCAGGGCAAAAATGAACTATTGGAATTTCATCAAGATAAAAAGCTTTTGCACAGCAAAAGAAACAGTCCACAAAACCAAAAGACAACCGACAGAATGGGAGAAAATATTTGCACATGACATATCAGATAAAGGGCTAGTATCCAAAATCTACAAAGAACTTATCAAACTCAACACCCAAAGAACAAATAATCCAATCAAGAAATGGGCAGAAGACATGAACAGACGTTTTTCCAAAGAAGACATCCAAATGGCCAACAGACACATGAAAAAGTGCTCAACATCGCTCGGCATCAGGGAAATCCAAATCATAATCTCAATTAGATACCTCCTCACACCAGTCAGAATGGCTAGAATTAGCAAGTCAGGAAACGACAGATGTTGGCGGGGATGTGGAGAAAGGGGAACCGTCCTACATTGTTGGTGGGAACACAAGCTGGTGCAACCACTCTGGAAAACAGTATGGAGGTTCCTCAAACAGTTGAAAATAGAGCTACCATCCGAAACAGCAATTGCACTACTCGGTATTTACCCCAAAGATACAAATGTAGGGATCCGAAGGGGTACGTGTACCCCAATGTTTATAGCAGCAATGTCCACAATAGCCAAACTGTGGAAAGAGCGAAGATGTCCATCGACAGATGAATGGATAAAGAAGAGGTGGTATATATACACAATGGAATATTATGCAGCCATCAAAAGGAATGAGATCTTGCCATTTGCAACAACGTGGATGGAACTGGAGGGTGTTATGCTGAGTGAAATAAGTCAATCAGAGAAAGACATGTATCATATGACCTCACTGATATGAGGAATTCTTAATCTCAGGAAACAAACTGAGGGTTGCAGGAGTGGTGGGGGGTGGGAGGGATTGGGTGGCTGGGTGATAGACATTGCGGAGGGTATGTGCTATGGTGAGCACTGTGAATTGTACAAGACTGATGAATCACGGATCTGTACTTCTGAAACAAATAATGCAATACATGTTAAGAAAAAAAAAAGAAGAAGATAGCAGGAGGGGAAAATGAAGGGAGTAAGTCAGAGGGGGAGACAAACAATTAGAGATGATGGACTCTGAAAAACAAACTGAGGGTTCTAGATGGGAGGGTGGTGGTGGGATGGGTTAACCTGGTGATGGGTATTAAAGAGGGCACATTCTGCGTGGAACACTGGGTGTTATGCACAAACAATGAATCATGGAACACTACATCAAAAACTAATGATGTAATGTATCGTGATTTATATAACAATAAAAAATTATTAAAAAAAAAGATCATCATCTTCCCAGAATTCTCCTAGGAAGATCTAATTTGTGCTTCTTAAGTCTTATAATTTGACTGATAGTCACTGTGAGATCTTCAAGATGAATTAGAAAATGATGCTTTCAGTCTGTTGCATTCTCTTTGCCCACAAGTGATGTGGAAGTGGCAACTGACCTAATTATCTACAGACATCCCGGTTCAATAAGCAGTGTCTTGTAAATGACAACATATTTTACTGAAAGAGCAAATACATTAGCCTATAAAATATGGCTAGCTGTAAGCCAAAAAGAAGTATTAGAAAATCCCAAAATATGCAATGGCTTTTTTTTTTTTTCCTTTCCTGTGGATTCTCAGATAATATAAAACTTAAATTAGTGTTGGGAGCAAGGTACAATCTCAGCTCCCAAGAACCTGGATGACCCAGCTATGTTGTAGAAGGCATAAGTTATGGAATAAGAACTAAACCAGTCATAGTAAAACAGATAAACCATTAGGAAGAAGCTTAAATTTCAGAGATTCTTAATAAAGCTTATCTATAGTTTTATTTTCTAACCTGATTACAAAATTTTTGTGAGTTTAAAACTCATTTATTTCTAAACTTCTAAAAGACTTTTGGAACTTTTTGCAGGGCGATAGTTTCTATTATGGAAGATAATGTTTCACCTTTTAAGAACTTCCTTCTATTCACCTCACAGATGTAATAAAATAAGTCCTCTTTCCTTATACCTAACTTCTAGCTATTGAAAAACATTCAAAACACATTTCTCATGTGTCAAATACAGGGTCTATCAGTCAGGGTCCATGCAGCAAAGAAGCAGGCTAGTTGAGGCAATATTAACAAAAAGATTCTTTTATAAAGTTGTGGATATAACTTATAGATACCAAGAACAGTTGGTGCATTCTCCTGGGTCAGGGAAAGATGTAATCTGTCCTAGGGGATAAGGGATAAGGCGAGGCAATGTTATCAGAACACAGAGATACAAGTAGGTAACTACACTCTCCATCTGTCTGCCAAACTCCTCCAGAGCTATTCAGGTCAAACATATCCTAAAAGTTATCCATTGTTCCATCCATATGGGTCAAATTCTGGTATGTATGTCAAATAGGAGATTATGTATATCGAATGTGGTGGGATGACTTGAAGTTATTCAGCACATACAGGTGCCAAGGATATATGAATGAACAAAATTATCAAAATCCTGCCTCTTGTAGGACTTATATACCAGTGGAGAAGACAGGCATTAAATAAATAAGCATAATATATAAAGGTATAACATGTAGGTAAATGTTATAAAGCTAAACTAAAACCAAGTAAAGGAAGGGGACAGAAAGTGACAAGGGGTGTTAGGACTGGAAGTCTCTAAAAGTTCTCTTCAAGAGAAGCATCTGAATGAAGTAAGGATGTGAGCAATGACAATACCTGGATTGGGATGGAAAACACTTGACAAGCTCAAGGCCCAGAAGGGAAATTGTCAGTATCTCTAGCTTGCAACTGGGCCAACCTCAAGATTTTCCAGTAATTTCACCAGGCACAAATAAACAAGAGGAAATATGTTGCATATCTCAATCTCAATGGGGGATAAATCATCAGAAAAATAGAGAAACTGCAGCAGGAAGAACTCAGTTTACAATAATAATAATTGCTTTTTTAAATAAAATGTCTGAGATAGTTTAGGTCAGCCATACTTGTTTCAATCCCCAGCTAATTTTATGATGGTTAAAATTAGTTTTACCTCATGACTTGAGGGACATTAATGAGACTGGAAGCCTGGAAAAGATGAAAATCCTCTCCTGAAGGTTACTAGGAGATGAAGAGTAAGTCAGGAGTGGAATTCAGAATACTGAGAAAACAACTTAATTGAATCTTATGACTAGAATTCTGAGCTTCCTGGAATGGCCAACATCGACTGAAAACACCAGGTTGGTGGAAAAAAACAATTATGAGAATAATAATAAGATGAAGGGGGAACAGGAGAATAAGAGCAGGAGAAGATCCCAAAATAAGAACTAAGATTTACTGAGTTCTGAAGCATTGTTGTAAGCACTCCACCATGCTCTAACCCATTAATTCCAAATCTTAGAGTGCTATGCCTTCTAACACTTGATAAAATGGAGGTGTGAATAGGTCAAGTAACTTGTTCCACATTCAAACAAGTAAGTGGAGGCTTAAAAGACAGAACTGCAATTACAGAGCCAGCAAGAATTTCTACGGCAATCAAGGCAAAGAAGGAAATCGCTATCCCTACTTGCCAATCTCCACAAACCCTTCATTCAGCTCTTAGAGGTCTTTATATATCTCCCAGAGTGGTCCTTAGTTTTATTATGCACTTGAATTTCACTTGGATCAAGTGTTAGAGGAATTTAGGAAGAAGGGAAATGGCAGGGGCCATACATGATGTGATTTGTGCGTTTTTCCCTCCGAGGGATAACCCTGCCTTCAGTCCACAGAGCCACAGTGCTTTCCACTGCACCACCTACAAAACACGTCATCTTTAGAGATTGACTAGGCTTTAGACAAAAAAGATCTGTCACACCCAAATTAGGAGTTTGAGGATTTGAGTATAATAAAGGGACTATATATAAGGTTTTGGTAGTGTAGACTCTAGTACCACCAGGAGATAATCTAGTACCCTGGAGATTACTAATAGCTGAAATTAAGTACCTAACTTCTGTACCTTGGCCTGACTGAGAAGATATAGCCTATTGTGAGAGAGAGGCATGCATAGAGGTGCTGCCCAATAGGAGATAACATCTTTTCAGGAACAGCCAACCCATGGAAAGAAACATTTCCAGAAGGGGCCCAGGGAACAAATGTTCTGGCCTCATTTTCCTGATGTCTTCTTCAGCCAGTGATCTCCACTTATGGAATTCAGTTGGAAGCCAGAAGGAGAAGGATGCCATTGATGCAGTTTACACAGGTCAGTCTCCAGAGCACAGAGAAAAGCGAAGAAGGGTGAAGATTGGATCTGGAAGGGTAGATGGAAAGATATCCTACACACTCAAGCAATTCCTGGCTGAAAGGAAAATGGGCTGGGTAATAAAGCCTGAGTATGGAGGTTTCACAACAAACCATTGTCTTGTGGCTGGGGGCTTATGCCCCCTAAAATCACATGGTGTTAAGAGAAAATTAGTTATATTTTTCTATATCCTATATCCTGTAATGTTCTGCTATCCTATGTCTTTATTATTTTTTTCAGTATTTCTTAATACAGAGTCTTCTATATTTTGTTGTATCCTGTAGGCTGCAGTGTAACCAACATAATATGAATAAATTGTTTGACTTCCCTTTGAATCTACTAGGCTTAGAAATAGCTGCATCGCGTGTGCCAATGCTCCTGCAGTCAGAAAGAGGTCAAGGAATGACAGCATGGCAGGGAACTCCCTAGGTATGTTGCCCAAAAAGAGTTCAGAGGTGGTGATACATTCTATATCCTTGAGGGACTCAATAGTCAGACAACCCTTAGAAAAGGTCAAAATCACAGTATAATGACAATACTCCCCAGTTGATCTATGATTTCCAGGTGACAGACTGCTTTCATAAGTGTTAGCTTATCTGAGGCCCCAACAACCATACAAAATAGGTGTTATTTTTATTTACAGTTGATGGATATAAATAGTAAAACCAGATCTTGAACAGTAGCCTTCTGATTCTAATACCTAAATCATAGCACAGAAAAATGAAGCATTATTTCCAGCATTATGCTTATATCCATATCCAGAGGAAATGAATCAAGTCAGCATTAAAGAATTCAGGTCAAATAAAAAAAAAAGTCTGTTTTAGAGAAAGGACACTAGATCATAAAGTGGAATCCCCTGTGGAAATCTAAATTATTCTACTGAATTTTTAAAGCATGGACAAGAGATCACTGCCAGAGACAGATATCTGCCATTTATAGATGAAAAACCCAATGATTTTAAGAGGTACAGTCATCTAAAGAGATAGCCATGGGCCCAAAATGAGCTCTAAACAAAAGTGTAAAT
The DNA here is from genome assembly GCF_037043125.1 of Eumetopias jubatus. Classification (NCBI taxonomy): domain Eukaryota; kingdom Metazoa; phylum Chordata; class Mammalia; order Carnivora; family Otariidae; genus Eumetopias; species Eumetopias jubatus. The sequence continues at coordinate 83,324,035 of NW_028274819.1, read as the reverse complement.
TCTGAGAAGGAAAGCCTTATGAGTATCTCTTTTCATGTTCTTTATTTTTTATTATGTTCAATTGACAACTTAAGAGTACATCATTATATCCTTTTTCTTATTTTGATGTAGTGTTCAATGATTCATTTGTTGTGTATAACACCCATTACTCATCACATGTGCCCTCCTTAATACCCATCACCCAGTTACCCCATCCCCCTACCCCCTCCCTTCTGTAACCCTCGGTTTTTTTCCCAGAGTCCAGAGTCTCTCATAGTTTGTCTCCCTCTCTGATTTCTTCCCATTCAGTTTTTCTTCCCTTCCCCTGTGGTCCTCCACATTATTCCTTATGTTCCACATATGAGTGAAACCATATGATAAGTGTCTTTCTTTGCTTGACTTTCACTTAGCATAATCCTCTCCAGTTCCATCCATGTCAATGCAAATGGTGGGTATTCATCCTTTCTGATGGCTGAGTAATATTCCATTGTATATATGGACCACATCTTCTTTATCCATTCATCTGTTGAAGGGCATCTGAGCTCCTTCCACAGTTTGACTATTGTAGACATTGCTGCTATGAACACTGGGATGCATGTGCCCCTTCTTTTCACTCTGTCTGTATCTTTGGGGTAAATACCTAGTAGTGCAATTGCTGGTCATAGGGTAGCTCTATTTTTAACTTCTTGAGGAAACTCCATACTGTTTTCCAGAGTGGCTGTACCAGTTTGAATTCCCACCAACAGTGTAAGAGGGTTCCCCTCTTTCCACAACCTCCCCAACACTTGTTATTGCCTGTCTTGTTAATTTTTGCCATTCTAACTGGTGTAAAGTTGTATCTCATTGTGGTTTTGATTTGTATTTCCCTGATCGCTGGTGATGTTGAACATTTTTTTTCATGTGTCTATTTGTCATTTCTCTGTCTTCTTTGGAGAAGTGTCTGTTGATGTCTTATGCCCATTTATTGACTGGATTATATGTTTTTGGGGTGAGTTTGAAAAGTTCATTATAGATCTTGGATACCAGCCCTTTATCTGTTATGTCATTTGCAAATATCTTCTCCCATTCCATGGGTTGCCTCTTAGTTTTGTTGACTGTTTCCTTTGCTGTGCAGAAGCTTTTTATCTTGATGAAGTCCCAAAAGTTCATTTTTGCTTTTGTTTCCCTGGCCTTTAGAGACATGTCTTGAAAGAAGTCACTGTGGCCAATGTCGAAGACGTTACTGCCTGTGTTCTCTTCTAGGACTTTGATGGATTCCTGTCTCACATTTAGGTCTTTCATCCATTTTGAGTTTTTATGTTCTTCTTACAACTGTAATATATCCTTTCGCCCCCATACCTACCCACAGCATCCTCATTGGCTTCATTCTACCACCTTCATCTCTATTCCTCTGTCCTATTTCCTTCAATCCTGGGTTGTTAACTAATTGCTGAGGTGTTAGTTGACAATAAAGAGTGATCCCTTGACAATTATTTGGATATTTACTTTATAGGAAACTCATCATTAGAGAAATTTCCTCCTCTTCCTCATGTACACACCCACATGCCTGCCTGGATTCTCACCCCTGAACCTTAAGGAGTGAAGAAGCAAACACTTGGCCTAGCATTTCCCACTGGTTTCTGACTCTAACCTAGGATGTTAATAAAGAATCTGAGTAATCCAGGGTCTGTGCTCATGACCAAATGAGACTTGCTCAGCCCTAATATCCCATAAGGCATAAGGAGATCTGGCATTAGAATCTTGCATAAAATCTGAATGGTGCATTTCAGACTTAACTAACAGGTTCAATACTCCTTATTTAGCAATGAGAGATCAAAATGGGAGCCAAGATACCTCTAAGAGTTGGCACAAGTATTAGATTATGGCTGTTCAATTTCCTGAGTGAGAGCAATTCTGCTTCCTGTGGAGACCCATTCATTGTGCAATGTTTTCAAATTATGAGACACATGGACCACAGATTGGGATGGTGTTGTCCTTGGGTGTGGGAACCGAAGGTATCTGGAAGTTGGGATTTGATAGCAATGGCTTTAATTTTTCTTGTTCAAAGAAAGGCAACGGGATCATAAATCTATAACACAGTAGTGGAGATGAAGAAGGGGTTTGGGAGGAGGCTCATGGAAAAAGAAAAAGGACTCTCATTGAGCTATCTTTAATGACACCTTTGTAAGGATAGAGAGGAGATGAGAAGAGAGATTTTTCTGATAGGACAGTGACAGTCCCTTGCACAGGATGGATTATTTCCTTCGTCCATGACAAAAACTCCAGTCCTTTGTTCTTCCCTGAGACTATACATATTGGCTCTGTGTTAGGAGATCCTTTAAAACTGATGTACTGGAAAAAATAACTAGAGTTGGAGTCAAGAGACCTGAGATTTAGTCTTGGTTCTTTCATTAGCTAGTGCGGTGGCTTTTAGAAAGCCACCTTCATGGTTTGTCTCTTCCTCTGATTTCGCCTTATTTCATTTTCCCCTTCCTTCCCCTGTGATTCTGTTTTGTTTCTTAAATTCCACATATGAGTGAAATCATATGACAATTGTCTTTCTCTGATTGATTTATTTCACTTAGCACAATACCCTCTAGTTCCATCCACATCATTGCAAATGGTAAGATTTCATTTTTTGATGGCTGAATAATATTCCATTGTATATTGGGCATTAAGGAGGACACATGATGTAATGAGCACTGGGTGTTATATACAACTGATGAACCACTGAACTCTACTTCTGAAACTAATAATACACCTATATGTTAATTAATTTAATTTAAATAAAATTAAAAAAATTAAAAGAAAGAAAGCCAACTGTACATCTCTATATAAAATGTGAGACCAGCTTTAAGTTTGTTTTAATTTATTTAGAGAATTTTTGATGGTGAAGTGCCAGCCTTGGACTACTTAACTAGTAGTAACACCTGTCATTCTCCATAGTGAGACAATCTTTTTGTTTGAAGATTCAACTACATAGTCCATTAGTTTACTTATACTTACTTGTTTGTCCACATTATCTCTTTTAACTAATCTGATTGAAGTATATGCCATTCATCAAGGTATGACCCATTTCCCCATCAGGTGTTATTTCTTTATGAAACTGCATTCATACTACACACAAGGGAGCAAGGAGGCTCATCTTCAAAATGCTGTGACACCACAGGCAAACCCCACCCTTGTTGCTGTCTCTCAGGCAGCCATCATTTTGGTCCCACAAATAAGCCACATCACTTCTCCAAGTGGTATCCAGAGATAAAATTAGTGCTGGAATTGCTTTTCTTGGTGTCACATTCACTTCCATTCTCAGAATAAAAATAAAACAACAACAATAATAGCAACAAAAACCTCTACCAGGCCTGGAATCTAAAGCTTCCCTCCCTTAGATGTTCACAGTGATTTCATTTTTAGCTTCTGAGACTGCCTTCTCATGGTTCTTGCCCAGAGTCTCAGTTCAAAGAACATCACTCAAGGACCTCGGGGCCATAGTCTCAGCCCTGGAACTCAGGAGAAGCTAATTCACTCTCCTGTCTCCTCTCAGGGCTCTAAAACATCCCAGTGGGTTAGCAAATATTTTCTTACCTGAAGCTTTTAGTTTTCTTTCACTTTTCTTAACTCAATTAATTTGGTTTCCACACATTAACTGAATATGAGTTCCTGGTCAAGTGGGCTTTCTCAAACTAGTCATTCAGAGATTCAGTCTCCTTCCATTGTGTGACTTCAACATATTCAATATGTAAGAAATTTAAGTGAGGTGCTTCGGAGAACTTAACTAAAGTTTAGAATAAAGCAGTCAAGTTGCACTTAGTGTGTTAACATTAATTGATGGTAACGGCTTTCCTGGAGTATTGCATTTAAAAGGTATTATATGGTGACTAACGTAACATAATAGAATAAAATTTAAAAAAAGAATATAACATACTAAATAAAAAGGCCTACGTGGTAAAAAAAATAAAAATAAAAATAAATAAATAAAAGGTATCTGACTCAACAACCAGGAAAGAAAGATGACAACAATCATTTAGTGTTGTCACCTGTCATGGTTGCAATGGAAGAGCATGGGACTAGAAGTGTGAAGTATTAGCTATCCTTGGTGTAGAGCTAATGACTTGGCCATGTTTTTAAGATGTAATATTCTATTTAAATTTCATGATTTCATTTTCAAGTGTAAGGTAAATTAAGGTAGAAACCATTTGGAGGTGGGAGATAGTAAACTGAAATAGCTTCTAAGTCATCTGCAGAAAAAAAGAATCAACAAGTAAAGCTTATAGCCTATGCTCTGCCTTCAAAGTCTCAGCTCTTCTGTTCTCCATTCCACCTTCCCAGCATAAACTGCCCTGAATCTTCATTATAGATTATGAAGCCAGCTCTGCACTAGCATGTTATGGACAGTGTGCAGTCACCTGAGTGCTGTTTCTTCAGAAAAGATGGAACACACCATCTATTCTCACTTTTCATGGACAGTGAATTTTATTTTTCACTCATTATACCACTTTCTGGCTTATTTCAGCTGATGAAGCTTTTTCCTACCTCTTACAATAGATGGATGATGATTATTGCTTGCAGCTGAAAAAAAAAAAAAAGACGAACAGAAAAGAACAGAATTAGAAGGAATAAAGGAAGAAGAAAGGACATTATTACCTTAGGGATATATTTCAAAGTTTTCAGCTTCTAGTTCTCAATGAACAGATCCACAATTCAATTTCCAACCTAGGTTTTTTTCTAGAAGATCAAGCTGAATAATTTGAGGTTCCCCAAAATGAGTCTTGACTCAAGAATACAAAATCTTTCTCTTTCCAGACCTTTGCACTTGCTCTTCCCTCTGATGATGTAACATCCCCCTGAGCTCTCAGCATGGCTGAATCTTCTCATTCTTTATTCTCAGCACAGGCAGACATAACTTCTTTTGAAATCTTCTATGCAAAATACCTCTTCTTCTCCCACTTCCAGTCTATTCATTAACTTTTTTAATTTTCACCCTGTAGCACTTAGCACAATCAAAAATCTATTTTAGTTATTTGTGTGGTTATTTACTAATTGTGCATGTCCTTCAGTAGCATATAATCTTCAAGAGGTCAAGGACCCTGGCTGTGTTTCCCACTGTATTTTTAATACAGTGCATTGTTAACCCTCCCTTATATGGATGGGAATTATCAAAGGACATTTGAAGTATTTGGTTTTCCTTCACTTATTGAGACCCTTGAGAGTGCTCTTCTTTCTCTTCTTCCTCCACAACATCAATAATATAAAACATTTCTATCATGATGTACAAGTCACAAAGAATCCCCTTATAATAGCTCATTTAGTACAGAGAAAAAAGCTTGCAAAGTATGATTATCTCCATTGTACATATGTTAGAACTAAGGCTTGGGGGTGCTAAATGTTTTGTTAAAGGAAACATAGCTAAAGACAAGCATGGACCCAAAGAATGCAGAAAATTGGACAGTACACCTGGGTTCCTTAAGCCCTGAATGGCAGTATGAGTTCTTACTGGCATGCCTGTGGTGATGTTGCTGGAATATTAGCTACCCATAGAGACAGTAGGCATTGAGGTTGGGTCTTTCCAGAAGGGGACTGGCCGGAAAAAGTTCTTACCAGGCATGAGATACAGCATACAAAGAGAAACATCTGTTCAGCAAAGAATGAAGAGTAAAGAAATACCCAGAAGAATTCCACTTCCAAAAAGATGAAACAGACATATTTTCCACTATTCTTCCTAATAAGTACAACTGTAAACCTGGGCATTATATATAAAACCAATTTAAAGTGGAGAGAAGATTTCCCGTACTGGCTGGGGAAATCTCAGGATCAAGGAAAGACATATTGGTGAGTTTCAGTTTTCTTTTTACTATATATATATATATATATATATATATATATATATATCCTAGACTCAGAACTGAAGAAACAGGCAAATTGAAAATGTCAAAAAGCATAAACAACAATAACAAATCCCCTAAAACCTGCTTTCTCATCCAGAGAACCAAGAAAGGGAAAACCTAGATATACAGACAACTTTAAGGTAATAACCACTTTTTTTTGCAGCCAAATGCCATAGAATAAAAGTGGCTCTCTCTGCCTACCCTCACTACCCTATGCCAAGAAGGCCAAATGAGTATACTAGATTTCTGCTCTTGCCAGGCTTTACTATGGCATCCTAGCCCTCCCACTCACTCACCCTGCAAGGGTGGTATCAGAGACAGCTGCTTAGGGAGCCAGGACTTCTCTCCTTGACACGTGGTAATGACTCTCCCATCTACCATGTGAGTGAAGACCATGTAGAGAGCTTGAATTTGCACTTTCACTTGGCAGTCATGAGGCATACCTTCCTCTCCCACTGAAGTGATGTAAGAGGAGGTCTAGAGGAGGGTCAGGACTTTGACCACCACCCAGCAGTAATGAGGCCATCCCCCACAGTGGTGTCAGTAGAGGTCACATGGGGAGCAGCATCACACTCATACACCTCCTAGCCAGGGAGGTATCAGTGGAGACCTAGAGCAGTGCCAGAATAACCATCATTAACAAATAGTAACCAAGAGCCCACACTGGCTTAGGTGTTAATGGGGACCAAGTACAGAACATAGACTTTTATCCTTACCTGGAAACAATGAGGCAGAGCTATCTTCTTCTCGTGCTGGAGTAGCTTCAAGGAAGCTACTTAAAATAAAAGGTGTAAATAAGATCCAGAGTCTCAGAGAATAAAATGGTTAGCTTTCAATCAAACATAACCCTTCATACCAAGAACCAGGGAGATCTCTAAGTGAATGCAAAACAAAATTAAATAAAAGATGACAATAATAATCTGACAAGTGCTTAGAAACAATCTTCATAAAATTATTGTAATGCATGATTATGTACATGACTGAACCAAGTAAAGATAATAGACTTAGACTTTCTTAACAAATAAATAGAAAGTATCAGCAAAGAAGTAGAAGATACAAAGACTCTAAAGAAGAATCCAAGGGAAATTAATAGAACTGAAAAATATAATAACAACAATAAAAAAAAAAACACTAAAAAAAAATCTCAATGGATGGGCTAAATATAAGAGTTGATGTAACAGAGGAAAAATCATGGAGCTTAAGAATAGAACAATAGAAATTACCCAGTCTGAACAAAAACAAATAACAACAGCAAAAACCCACAAAAAGACTGGAAAAAAAAAAAAAACCCTCAGGGACTTGTGAAACATAATAAAAGATTTAACATTTGTCATTTGTGTCATTGTAATCCCAGAAGTGGAAAATAAGCTGATGCTGGAAAATATTCAAAGAAATAATGGCTGCAATCTCTGAATGTGCCAAAAAATATAAGTTTACATATTGAAGAAGCTCAGCAAATCTCAAATAAGACAAATCCAATAATGTTCATGCCAAGACACACCATAGTCAAAGTTCTGAAAACTGAAGATGAAGGGATAAAAACAAAAAACAAAAAACTTGAAAGCAGCCAAAGAGAAATGATGCATTATCTGTAAGGAGAAAACAAATTGAACAGCAGCAAATTTCTCATAAAAATTTATGGAAGCCAGAAATAAGAACTCTCAACCCAGATTTCTATATCCAGCAAAAAATATCTTTCAGGAATGAAGGGGAAATCAAAACATTTTGAAATTAAAGAAAACAGGAATGCCTGGGTGGTGTAGTCGGTTAAGCAACCAACTCTTGGTTTCAGCTCAGGTTCTGGTCTCCTGTGGTGGGATCAAGCCCTACCCAAGCTCAGCATGGAATCTGCTTGGAGTTTCTCTCTCCCCCTCCATTTGCCCCTCTCCTGCTTAAATAAATAAATAAATCTTAAAAAAGTAAAATAAAATGAATGAAAACAACTCTGCTAAAGAAGTTCTCCAAGCAGAAAGGAAATAATAAAAGAAAGAACTTTGGAACATTAAGAAGGAAGAAAAAAATGCTAAAAATATAGATAAATACACTAGATTCTCCTTTGCTTCTTGAATTTTCTAAATTATATTTCAGAGTGCAATAAAAAAAATAACACTGCCTAATGTGGTTCTTAGTGTGTGTAGAGTAAATGTTCAAGCCAACTACATATACATGGGGCAGGAAGAAGAGATATAAAAGGAGGTAAGTTTTTTACACTTCAGTTTGAACTGGCTGAAATGATGACATCGGATTGTGAAAGGTCATATAGATACAATACATAGTAACCAGTAAGAAAGCTATAGGAACAGACATACTAAAAACAACATAGATAAATAAGACTTCAGTTCTAAAAAGTATTTAAGCAAACCTGAGGAGGTCACCAAAAAGAACAGAAAAATGAAAAACAGAAAACAAAATAAAAATGGCAGATTTAAGTCCTAACCTTTCAAAATTACATTAAATATAAATAGTTGATATCAGTTAAAAGACAGAAATTAACACAGTGAATTAAAGGCACTGCCAGACTCTATGCTGCCTACAAGAAATGTACTTCAAAATATAGAGATGTAGGCAGATTGAAAGTAAATAGATAGAGAAAGATACATCATACAAATATTAATCACAAAGAAGCTAGGAATGGCTATATTAATATCAGATAAAATAGACTTCAGAGAAAATTATTAGACACAAAAGGGGACATGACATAATGATAAAAGGGTCAATCCAAGAAGAATTAACAGTCCTAGGGGCGCCTGGGTGGCTCAGTTGGTTAAGCGACTGCCTTCAGCTCAGGTCATGATCCTGGAGTCCTGGGATCGAGTCCCACATCGGGCTTCCTGCTCAGCAGGAAGTCTACTTCTCCCTCTGACCCTCTTCCCTCTCGTGCTTTCTATCTCTCATTCTCTCTCTCTCTGAAATAAATAAATAAAATATTAAAAAAAAAAGAATTAACAGTCCTAAATGTGTATGAACCACACAACATTGAGAAATATGTGAAGCAAATATGGATAGAAATGAAAGAATTTACTATTTTTTATTTTTTAAAAGATTTTATTTATTTATTTGAGAGAAAGTGAGAGAGAGATAGTGAACATGCACAGGGGAAAGAGGGAGAAGCAGACTCCACCCCTGAGCAAGGTGCCCAGTATGGGACTTGATCTCAGGACCCTGGGATCCTGACCTGAGCTGAAGGCAGACACTTAACTGACTGAGCCACCCAGGCACCCCAGAACTGAAAGAATTTTAAAACAACTCTACTATTATAGTTGGAGGCTTCAATATTCTTCTTTTAGTAATTGATAAAACTGAACAGAAAACGAACAAAAATATAGAAGAACTAAAAAAACGCATCAACTAACAAGATGTCACCACCATCTATACATGATTTCTCCAACACATTCTTTTTAAGTTCTCAAAAAACATGTACCAAAATAGACCCTATCTTGGGCCCTAAAAGAAACCTCAACAAACTCAAAATGGTTAAAATCATACAAACTATTTTTCTTACCACAGTGGAATCAAATTAGAAATCAATAACAAAAAAAACTCCAAATACTTAGAAGCCAAACACACTTCAAATAATATATGTTAAAAGAGGAAGTCTTAAGGAAAATAAAATATATATTCAACTTAATGAAAATAAAAACAGAACATATTAAAATTTGTGGGATGAAGCTAAAGCAGTTCTGAAAGGGAAATTTATAGCACTAAATGCATACACTAGAAAAGATGGAAAGTTTTTGACCAATATCCAAGCTCACACCTCAAGAACTTGGAAAAAGAACAAAATAAACTCTAAGGAAGCAGAAGAAAATAAGCAATAAAGAACAGGTTTTAAAAGTTGAAAATATAAAAGCAAATAGAGAAAATGATGAAAAGAGTAGCTGATTCTTTTAATATATTAATATAATTGACAAACCTCCAGCTAAACTGCCAGAAATATAGAAAAAAGTTACAGTTAACAATATTGGTAATCACTATTTCTATACTATTACTACAGACCCTGCTGATATCAAAATGATAATAAAGGAGTGCTATGATAAAGGAATGCTATGAACAACCCTACACATGTAAATTTGACAGTTTAGATGAATTGGACCAATTCCTTCAAAAGCACAAACTTCCACAACTTACTCAATGTGGCATACGTAATTGAATATCCCTTTTAAGAAAATTGAGATAGTGATTTTAAAATCTCCCCATTCTGCCCCAGAAAGAATCTCCAGGTCCATGCAATTTCACTGGAGAATTCTACCAAATGTTTAAAGAAGAATTAACGTTTACTCTATAAATCTCTTCCAGAAAATAGAAAAGAAAGGAACACTTCCACTATTATCCCATTACCAAAAGGAGACAACACAATACAAAAAAATAAAATCACATACCAATATCTCTCATGAATATAAGCACAAGGATCCTTAGCAAAATATTACACATGTAATTTAGTAATATATAAAAATAATTATATACCATGACCAAATGAGCTCTATGTATTCTAGGATGCAAAGTTGGTCCAATATTTAAGAATATTGAATATTTAGAATATTTAAGAATTAATCATTATAACTCATGTTATTAACATGCTAAAGATTAAAAAGTACATGATCATATTAATGATGCAAAATAAGCACTGAAAGTGTAATATTTATGTTAGAAAAGACTCTCAGAAAAATAGAAATTTATGGCAACTTGATAAAGAGCTAACATTATTCCTAACAGTAAAAGACAACATTTTCCCACTAAAATCAGGAACAAGGCAAAGATGTTCACTTTTACCCTTTTATTCAACATAGTGCTTGCTCTTCTATTTTATCACAACTAAGGCAAGTAAATAAAAAAAAAAAAACAAATAAGAAAGAAAAAATTGTCCTTATTTTTATTTATTTTTAAAAGATTTATTTATTTATTTTGAGAGAGAGAGCACGAGTAGGATAAGGGCAGAGGGAGAGGGAAAGAATCACAAGCAGACTCCCCACTGAGCAGGGAGCCCAAAGTGGGGCTCAATCCCACAACTCTGGGATCATGACCTGAGCTGAAACCAAGAGTCAGATGCTTAACTGACTGAGCCACCCAAGAACCCCCAAAATTGTCCTTATTTTTAGATGTCATGATTATGTGGAAAATCCCAAGGAATTTACAAGATCTCCTAGAGTTAAATTCAGTAAAGTTGCAGGATAGAAAATAAGCATGCAAAGATTAATTGTATTTCTATATACTATCAATGAATTTTTGGACTCTGAAAGTGAATATAACATCATTTACAATTTCTAAAATGATACACCTAGGTCTAGATTTAAGAAAACATGTATAGTACTTGTATGTTGAAAACTGCTAACCAGTGATATACAAAATTAAAGGGGATCTAAACAAATGCAGAAATGATAGCATTTATGGATTGGAAGACAACATAGTAAAGATGTTGATTTTTCTCTAAATTGACAAACAGGTTTAATACAGTTATTACCAAAATCCTATCAAGGTTTTTTTAGACATAGATGAGATTATTCTAAAATTTATATGGAAAGGCACAGACACTGTAATAGCTAAAAAAATTTGAAATGAAAGTAAGAGGAGTCAGTATATGCAATTTCAAGCTACAGCAATCAAGACTAATAGTATTGGCAGAGGAATAGGGACATAAGTAAATGAAAAGAACAGAAAATCTAGAATTAGGCCCACATATTAGCCCAACTGATTCTTGACAAAAGTGCAAAAGCACTTCAATGGAGGAAAGAACATTTCAACAAATGGTACTGGAACAACTGAACATCAACAAATAAACAAAACCAACAACAACAAAAAACCCTATGCTTTCTCACTTAGACTAAAATTAACCCTGGATGCAGAGTAATTCTGGGGTGGTTCAGCAACTAAATGACAATGTCTGGGAGAGCCCACAGTCCAACTTTCTGTACTGCCATCCTCAGAGGCTGCAGATGTCTCCATTAATATTTGTAGTTCCATGCCCACATCCTGGAATGAAGAAGAGTCACTTCTGCTCTGGCAATTTTTCATGCAAGAGTACACACCCCAGAATTCCCCATTAAGCTTTTTTCTCGGGTCATATTGGCCAGCACGGGGTGTTGTCCCAACGACCTATTTGTAAGGGAGGCTTGAAATGGAATTTCTGGTATTTTCTGCCTCTCTAATAAGAGATAGGCTTACCCATAAAGAAGGATGAGGTTTTAGGGGGAGGTAGTGGTTTGTGGAAAGCTACCAGCATTGTTTACCACAGCCCTCACATCGAGGGACTCAACGTCCTCAACGATGGTATGTTTTCAGTCACCTCTGTGCCTTTGTCTCTCTGTCCTGTCTCCCCACTCCCACCCTCTTCTTCCCTTGGCAAACTCCTACTCCTCAGTCTACAAAGTTCACTCACTTCCCCTGTGAACCTCCTCCATCCCTCAGTTACAGTAAGTTGCTCCATTAGGTAGAGCTTATCACAATCTATTTCATTAGTTTACATATAGTTTACAATATTATGAACATCTTGATTCATGTCTTTATCACTATATTTTGCACCCCACCCCCATCCTTTCTTCTTCCACAGCGCCTAGCATAGTATTTGACAGTACTTGGCTTATTGTCAGTGCTTCTTACATTTTGATGACTAAATCATAAATGAAAGAGTGAGCAAGGAAACAGTTGAATATGTTTGAAGTATAACATAAATGATACTTTCTTTGGGACTTTTTGAAATGTATGATGAAGCAGCACATAAGGATGACCCTCTCTAAATCAACAGCAATATGACTTTTTTATTGGTTTGTTCACTGTCTCTGTTCAGAAGAAGAAAGTGATGCAGCCTGGCTGACAGCATCCAGGCCTTGCTTCATGTAGTGAGATGTAAGGGGTCTTGCCTATTTGTGATTATACCACCTGACATTCTCAAACTTCGTACTGACAGTATTTTCACTTCCATTTTCTCACTTGAGACGAGGAGGTAGAAAACTCATTAGGCTTCTATTTTAGAGACTGAAATCTGAATCTTAGATTAAGAAACTGACCCCATATCACACACCTGACCAAGTGATAGCTGGGTCTAGAACCCAGCCTTTGACACCAAGTCATATGCTGGAGGGAAGTTTTTCCTGACAACAGGTTCCATTACTGACGCTGAAATGAGGTGTGCACATCGTTCCTCCCCAGAGACTGAAAAGTAAGCAGAGATGCACAGGATGAAAGGGACTCACCTGAAGGCTGCACTTAGTATGTAGGGCAGAAACTGCTGGCTCCATAGTATCTCCTGGCAGTGTGGATGTTTTATAGAATCATGCCCCACCAAAGTGCTCAGGGGAGTCTCTGCAGGCTAGAGAAGTGGCTGGGGAGACCCTGGCAGCATTTGCTATCCTATGAGCCTCTGTACAAAGGTGCTAATTCAATTTCAGCGTTCAGCGTCACTGCACTCAGAATCCTCTTGGTCTGCTCAGAGGAACCATGTCTCCAGGGAGAAGTAGGCTTTTGTCTTGCATTCTGTGGCAGGCACTGCTACTGTGTGCCACATTTCAAGCTAATTATTAATAATTAATGAACTTGAATGTAAAAAAAATGAAAAATTTAAACACTTAAATTCTAATATCTTTGGAGAATGTATGCAGCAATCTTGTTATTAGGGAACGTGTTGGGTTTTCTATTTACCTATTAACTGATTTATCATTATTAAGGGTCTAAATGCAGTATTTTATGAGTTAATATGAGGAACATGTTTTTTTTTTTTCTTCTTCTTTTTGTTTGCATTCTGACAGAAATTTCTTCCAACTCTGTGAATATTAAAAGAGACTGAATTTCTTTGGGACAAGATTGTCACCACTAGCCTGTCAGGATTATTTACTACTCTTAGTTTTAGTAGTGATTTGTTTTGGAATATAGTGTTGCCTTGGCAAGTGGGAAGGGATCAAAGAGGAAGTCTGGAAGGTGTGGAGGGGTCCCTGAAAGGGAAACAGCTAACCTCATTATCACTTCTTCCTTTTAGAATTTGCTTATTTAATGTAAATTACACACATTTATTTCTCAAGGTTCTGGAGGCTGGGAAATTCAAGATCCAGGTGCTAGTTGATTCAGTTTCTGGTGCAGACACTTCCTGGTTTGTAGATGGATTCCTTCTTACTGTGTCCCCCACAGAGAGGCAGAGAGAGAGGAAGCAAGCTCTCTTCTGCCTCTTCTCTTGAAGACACCAATCCTATCATGAAGACCCCACCCCAACCTAAATACCTTCTAAAGGTCCCACCTCTAAATACCATCACTGGGGATTAGGGTTTTAGGATCTGAATTAAATGGTGACATAAATATCCATAATAGATATGTTAACTGGCTTGATTATAGTGATGATTTTAAATATGTACATATATCAAATCATCAAATTGTATACATTAAATATATACAAGAAAGAAGACACTTGGGGAAAAATAGCAATTTATTTTTAAAACTTAACAATAAACTGAAAAGAGAAAAAAGAAAAGAAAGAATGTTTAAGCCTTCAAACCTTGTGCTATGTGATGTAGGAAAGAATGTTAGGGTTTGAAACAGAGGGCCAAGAAAAAATTATTGAGATGTTTTTGGCACAAAAAGGTGATTTTATTAAAGCACAGCGACAGGACCCGTGGGCAGAAGGAGCTGCATCGGGGTCATGAGGGGTGGCCCATTATAGACTTTCAAGTTGGGAGGGGGTTAGGGGTAGCATACGTCTCTAAGGAATTTTGGAAGCAAGGTTTCCAGGACCCTGAGGGGGCTAGCTATTGTTGGGAAAAGATCATTTATTATCCTTTAATAAAGCCTTAGTGATGAGACCCTTCAGATGTATATCAGTTGGCCATATGCTTGGGGGATGATTGCCAACACGTATCTTGGGGGGTTTAGAGATAAAGGAAGTTTCCAAGAGGATTTTCATATGTTAAAGTAGTCTTACAGAATCCTGGGGGGTGGGGCTAAAATTGCCTTTTGCCCTTAGCAAAGCGTTAACATCCAGGCAGCTGAGTTCCTAGAGGAATGCCACTCTTCCTGTTTTAAGGACTTGTCAATGGGCTGTAAGTAGTAAGGAAATTTAATAATTTCTCTTCTGCCTTTGTTTCCCACATCACTGTGGACTGAATGTTTGTGTTCCCTAGAACTTGCTGTTTGGGCCAGCTCCTACACTTTAGGATGGTGGATCTATGGACTGTAATGGGGATATTCTAAGAATAAGAATGAATTGAGAAGGGGCACTTGGGTGGCTCAGTTGGTTAAGCTACTGCCTTCGGCTCAGGTCATGATCCCAGGGTCCTGGGATCGAGCCCTGCATCCGGCTCCCCGCTCAGAAGGAAGCCTGCTTCTCCCTCTCCCACTCCCCCTGCTTGTGTTCCCTCTCTCCCTGTCTCTCTCTCTCCATCAATTAAATAAATAAATAAAATCTTTAAAAAAATTATGAAAAAAAATGAATTGGAAGAAGAAATTAGGCACTCTCCACCCTGAAATGTGTTTGGGAAAGTAGTAAAGACTGAATTCCTGATTGAATGTCACCGTTCTCAGTAAAGAGATCAGTTCTCAAAGAAACCTCTCATTTCTGGTCCCTGAAGGTGAATGTACCTCCATGGGCACAGCATTACTTCCAGGGTTTTATGGAGCACTTGCAGGCATAGAACTTGGAAGGATCCCTGAGCAGGAGTAAGAAAAATTTTAACCTACAGTCATGTGGAAAACCCAAAGACATGATTATGGACACAAAACTATACAAGCACACAAAAAATACACAAATAGGCACACGCGACACTGTTAATTTTCTTCACAGAACTCATCATTAAACTCAAATTATTTTGTAAATTTACTGTTTTTTAAAATAGTCTTGGTCTCCTTATAGCATAGACTGGCTGGCTACTCAACTCACCAAGTCAATGGTTTCTTCATTCTGGACACAGGCCTGGGTGACATGCCCCAGCCTCCTGCACAGTCCAGGTGTGCTCACAGGACAGCTCAAATGTGAGTGTGAGTGATGTGCACCATGGTCTGGCTTGAGTCATATAAATCCCACATGAATGAGCCTCTATGCTCTTTTTCACCTTCTGCCAGGTTTATGGAATACAATAAACAAGAAAAAGAATAAATATTTAAAGATAGAAAATGAAGGGGCACCTGGGTGGCTCAGCCAATTAAGCATCTGCCCTTAGCTCAGGAGCTCAGGTCATGATCCAGGGTCCTGGGATCTAGCCTGGCTTAGGGTTCCCTGCTCAGCAAGGAGTCTGCTCCCTCTCTCTCTCTGTCCCCCCCACCCCCGCTCATAGGCCCTCTCTCTCTCTCTCTCACACACACACACACACACACTCTCTCAAATAAATAAATAAAATCTTTTTAAAAAATAAAGATTGAAAATGAAGAGTAAAATAGTCTTTATACATAGACATCACATTTGTTAATGCAGAATCCTTAGATATCCATAAAAACTGTGCAAGCCAATAAGTGAGTTTAGCGAAGTTTCAGAACACAAAAATCTATTGTATCCCTAAACACTATAAAAACTGAAAATGGTATTTTAAATGTTGTTTATAGTAACATAAATACATCAAATAATTAGAAATAAATTTCATTCAAATATGAAAGATCTTTACACTAAAATCTGCAAAATTTTGCTGAGAGAAATTAAAGACAGGTAAGATGGAGAGATAATGGCATGTCCATGAGTTGGAAGAATCAATATTGTTAAAATGTTAAATCTCCCAAATCAACCAGAATTTGGATGTCATCTCAATCAAAATAGCAACAGCATTTTTTTGTTATAGAAATAGAGAAGCTTATGGGAGCCTGGGTGGCTCAGTTGGTTAAGCGTCTGCCTTTGACTCAGGTCATGATCCCAGTGTGCTGGGATTGAGTCCAGCATTGGGTTCCTTGCTCAACAGGGAGCTTGCTTCTCCCTCTGCCTGCCACTACCCCCTGCTTGTGCTCTCTCTGTCTCTGTCTCTCTGACAAATAAATAAGTAAAATCTTTAAAAAAAAAAAAGAAATGGAGAAGCTTATTCTTAAATTTATAGAGGAATGCAAATATAACATATTTAGATCTAGGAGAGCCAAAGCAAAAAAGAAAAATCGAGTTGGCTGAATTACACTACTTGATTTTACAATTTTACTTGATTTTAAGAGAATACAATAATTAATACATGGAATTAGACTAGAAAAATAGGTCCTTAGAATAGAATAGTGCATCCAGAAACAGACCTACATGGGGGTGCCAAGGTAATTTAATGCGGAACAAAGAGTCTTTCAAGAAATGGTAGTGGATCAAATGAAGAACCACATAGAGAAAAGTGAATGTCTCCCCTAATCTCATACCAACACAGGCAAATAATTTGAGATGCGTCACATATCTAAATATGAAGAAGAATTCCACAAAACTTGTAGAATAAGACCTAGCAAAATATCTCTGGGGCCTTTGGATAGGCAAATATTTTTTATCCAAGAACAACAACAACAATGCATTAATAATAAAAGAAAAATAAGTGATACTTTTTTTTTAAGATTTTTTTTTATTTATTTGAGACAGAGAGAATGAGAGAGAGAGAGAGAGAGCACATGAGGGGGGGGAGGGTCAGAGGGAGAAGTAGACTCTCTGCCGAGCAGGGAGCCTGATGTGGGACTCGATCCAGGGACTCCTGGATCATGACCTGAGCCGAAGGCAGTCGCTTAACCAACTGAGCCACCCAGGCGCCCTGAAAAATAAGTGATACTTTGGATTTCACCAAAATTATAAACTTCTGTCTTCAAAAGAGAATGTTAAGAAAATGAAAAGGCAAGCCACACAATTGGAGAACTATTTCCAATATCTGACTAAGATTATAGATGAGCCAATCTTATCAGTCTTTAATTTCTCTATAGTTCCCCCACTTTGATCTTTAGGAGTTTGTCTTAAAATAGCATCTGCAAGTCCTAGATTTTCTAGAAATGCCTGTGTTTTTAGTATGTCAGAATTTATCAGACCATAGGTTCCAATTTTGGATTGAAAAACCATAGCATCAAGGGTACCTGGGTGGCTCGGTCGTTAAGCATCTGCCTTCGGCTCAGGTCATGATCTCAGGGTCCTGGGATCAAGCCCCGCATCGGGCTCCCTGCTCAGTGGGGAGCCTGCTTCTCCCTCCCCTATCCCCCTACTTGTGTGCCCTCTCTTGCTGTGTCTCTCTCTCTCTGTCAAATAAATAAATAAAATCTTAAAAAAAAATAGCATCCACTTTTCTAAGCCATTGTCAAAAAGATAAAGCCTAGCCGCTGCATTTTCTGGTTATTTTCACAGCACGCCTGCCAAGTATTTTGTTCCCCATTCTTCAATACCCCACTATCCACTGCACAGGTTCTCTAGCCCCCAGAGAACAAGAGAGTATAAAGATGGACTACAGGACTCCTTCTGACTTCCTCATTAGCGCTCCATCCCTGGAAAGAGGTCAGGAGGCCTCCAGGGAGAGATTTCCTTCTCTTCTGGTCTTACAGACTTCTTTAGACTTCTAAAGCCTAGCTTATGAGAAGCTGGTGGGGGGAAAAGCAGAGCTGGGAAAGCTGAGCCTTATCACTAAACAGACTGAGATACAAGCAGCCTAACTTGCCTCTGCATCTGGGAGAAAGTGGTCAGCAAAAGGTATGAACACTGTAGTGAAAGTCAGAGTGGTGTAATTATAAGGTATAGATTAATCACCATCAGATATGAAGCTGAATAATAATCATGGAGATAAAGGCACATAATTAAGTTTATAAATTGTAATGGATTCCCAAAACTCATCATGGACCTTCCCTCCTTCTCTCACTTTTGGAAAATATAATGCTTCTCTGTCCCTATTTTTTTTAATTTTTATTTATTTATTTGTCAGAAAGAAAGAGAGAAAGTAAGGGAGCACAAGCAGGGGGAGTGGCAGACAGAGGGAGAAGCAGCCTCCTTGATGCAGGGTCGATCCCAGGGCCCTGGGATCATGACCTGAGCTAAAGGCAGGGGCTTAAAGGACTGAGCCACCCAGGCATCCCTTTTCTGTCCCTAATTAATCTGTTCTCTTTTCTCCCTTCTCAGAACTTGAAGCATCCCCTGCAATGGGCTACATTTTGCCCAAGAATGGAAGCAGTCCTTCTTCATTCTGCAGTTCTTCCAAGTTTGTAAACCCTTCTTGCTTCTAGAAAGGGGACTTTTGGATGCTTTCAAGCCTGGCAGAAACCAGCCCAAAGTCCTATTTCCTGAAGTTTGCTTTGGAGAAGGTGATGGGAGCATTATTCATGGTCTCCATCATACTAAACACCTCTGCCATACATGGCATTTTTGTAAACTTTTATCATTTTGCTTCTATTATTAGAAGTTTAACAAGCAAAAGAAAGTAAGGACAGGGATGTCTGGAGGGTAGATACTATACATTTGTGTGTCAATGTCAGTACAGCTGGGGTCTGTACCTGGCTCTGCTGGGCTGCTAGTAACTCACTGCATGACCTTGGGCAAGTTAATTACCCTTTTGAACCTGTTTACTCATAGGTAAGTGAGTGCTGGAAACATGACCTCAAGGCCACTACTGGTTCTAAAGTCCGGGATTTCAACTTGAAGCACCAAGTGTGATGGCTTGAGAGAAGCTTAGGATGCCCCTGCCTGCTGCATGTATGGAGGCTGACCTGCTTAAATCCAGCAGTGATGGGGGAAAGCGAGATTTCCCTTCTTCCTTCCTTGAGGGCATGACTCAGCAAGTTCAGAGGACTAAAGAGCCACCCCATGTCCAAGCATGTCTGACCCCCCTCAAGCTGGTCTTCATGCCTTCTTTCCCCATTGGCATCCCTCTAGCCTGAAGTGAAGGTTTGCTGGGTCTTTGTGGTCACATCCCTCAGTGTCCTCTCAGGGAAATAACAGGTAAAGCAGAAGAGGTCCAGAATCCCAGAATGTTAGAGCTCAAGATGACCTTATCCAGCTGTAAGCTTACCCTGATGAGGTAGAGATAAGGAAACCAGGAACCAAGAGAAACATCATTTTTCCCAACTCTGACACTTGTCAGCTTGTGGCTTTGAGAAGATGGTGTCATTTTAGTGCCCTCAGTCAAAGAAGGGGCGTAACAAGACTCAATTCTTCATGTTGTTTTGAGGAGTAAATAAGATTATATATGTTTAGCTCCCAATTTGGTAGATATTACATGCAAACTCAACACTCAAGTCTTTTAAAACGAAAGGAATGAACATCAGGTCTGCTGTGTGAATCCAGGTCTGCTGTTACCCATCTTCTGATTTTCTATAACACTAGGTTGCTTTGGAAAAGAAAGAATTTCCCTAAAACACACACACACACACACACACACTGTGAAGGTGAGCAATCAGGTAGGAGTGAGGGCATCTTATTAAGGCAGGCAGGGGTATACTAGCCCAGGAGAACAAAGACCTGATTAGTCTCAACTCCCCAACAAACTAGCTGTGTGACTTAGGGCCAGCACTTACAACCATCTGTCCTCCTGCTTTCAACTATCCAACAAGAATAACAATACTTTCCTTGCTGACTTCATGAAGATATTGTGAGGATCAAATAATATGGTATATTTGAAAGCATAAAACATATAAATTATAAAATATACAAAATGTGTTTAATAGTATAAAAAGTATATATTTTAAAGAGTAAAATATGGAAAAATACTAATCCATTGGAAAGATCTGACAGTATAATTTTGTAACTGCTATATTATTTGTGTATCCAAAAACATGTAGGAAAAAACAGTTTAGTGGGTGTTAAAGTGCTGAGCAAAGGCAGAGGGTCATTTTTACCACAAGAGAGGAGAAATTAGCCTAGGAGGAAGAGCTCACCATCCATAGCACAGGGTTATAGAGACAAGATCACAGAATTCTGATCCCCTCCCTCAGGTGGTTTTCCAAAACCTGTGTAAGATAGTAATCATGCACAAAGGCTAGAGCCGTGGGTGGGCTCCCAGCTGGGCTTGTCTGCCTGCTTTCTCTTGTTCTATTACAAGTCCATTTGTCTAGGTAGCTTCCATTTTCAGAAAGGGCAAATTTAATTAATCATAAATCATATTGCTTTAGTCAATGTTTTAATCATCAGATTAGTTTTAATCATGAGTTTGAAGGCTGGGAGTGCAGATGTGGGTTGGTAAAGACACTTGCTTGGGCAAGACATTTTAATCATGAATATCAGTTTCTTCATCTGTGAACTGGGGATGGTGATCCCTCTCTGCTCACCTCACAGAACAGTTGTCAGGCCTGATAAAATAACAACAGCTGCTTCTTGTAGAGAAATTCCATGTAGCAGGCACTGTACCCAGTGCTCTACATGAATCATCATATGTAGATCACTCAACTATCCTACCAAGCAGATATTATTACCATTGAGGTAGTGAAGGTTCAGAAAATTTGAGTAGCTTGTCTGAGGTCACACTGCTGGTAAGGGACATAGCTGGGCCAGTAACGTGCTCCAGAGAACAATGTGTGTGGAAGCAGATGAAAGTTGAAAAGCCCATCTGATGAACTTCCCTGCTGCCATGGGATGGGAACAACACAGGTGGGTATCTCCATGGGTTGCCTGGCTGCTCATTGGCCCAGCTGCATGTGCCTTATTCTGCTCTGAATGGGGCAGAAGCCAGGGTTGCTCAAGGCTCAGTGGGAGAGGGGCTCAGCTAGCCTACGTCAGTCTGCTCCATGAACTTCTGTCTTTGCAGGTCATTCAGAGGGAGGCTCACTGCCTATGCAAAGGCCATTTGGCTGAGTTTACCAACCCACCTCTGAACTCTCAGCCTTCATAATTACTTAATTTATGGACTCAGAACGTTTCTATCCCTTGTCTACGTGAGTGACTCTGTCACTAAACCATTAGCTTCTTGGGGTTAAAGTCTGTTTTGCCTTCCCTGTTAGGCCCTTGAGCATAGCTTCACACCTAAATCACTAATGGGTGTTATATTGCATTAACTTCCTTCAAGCAAACAAACAGACATACTTTATAGAAGCCAATAGACCTTGTCCTGAGGAGAGGAAATGAATTACATACGAAAAGAGAGGCTGAGGTTCTCTTCCAGCCCAGGGCTCCTCTGTCTTGTGGGCTACTTAGTCCTGAGATGGTGGGCATTGGAGACCCCTGGAATCTCCTATTAAAGCAAGGAGCTACATCAGTGGGGTCAGGTAACAAAATGAGATGCAGGGGTGTGGGGTCCCCATCCACTGGGGTTGGGTTCTGCCCTAGGGAAGCTGCTGTCATATATTTGGCCATGATACCTTAGATAGCTGGGGCAAGGCTTGAGACTCCGTTTTTCTAATTGTAGAGTGGGCCTTTGTTTCTCAGAGACAGTGCACCTGGAGGGTGCTAATGAGAGATGAGGGGCAGGCTAAGGGAACTCTATATTTCTGTTGCAAGTGGCTTCAGGCCCACCCTTGCCTTTCTCCTTCCACTATGAACCTTGGAGCAAGGACAAGTCTAGGCATTAGTGTGATCTGTGCTGTATCTGACAGCAGGCATGGCAGGGCAAGGTAAAGGCAGAAAGTAGGTATGGCAGGGTCCATTAGCCCCTGGCCCTGTTCTGCCTAGTTAATTCCCAGGAACAAGGAGTTCTGTGGAGTCCAGAGGAGTGGGCTGATAGGTAACACATGTGTGTGTGTGCATGTGCTCAGTCTAGCAGCTATTTAACAAATGAAGGACTTCAATATTTTAACAAATAATACTGCCAGTCTAGTGTGAGTTGAGTAACCACCCTGTACCTGGTTGGAGAAGAGGGCAGAGGAGGGAATGATCTGGATGGTGTTCAAAGGCTCTTCTCAGGCCCCACTCAAAAACTAGAGTGGGAAATGGTGACGATTTGGTCCCAATCCTGTCAGCAGTTCTTGGGGCTGAGTGCTTGGACGGGCAGGGGCTCTGGAGCTCTAAACCAGACAGGCCTGGCTGTGTGTGTCCTGGCTTTTGGCCTCACACTCTCAGACATGGATTCTGAACCTGGGGGCCGAGAATTATGAAAGGTTCAATTCCTGGCTGATTGAGCTGTGCTCAGCCTTCCATCAAATCACTGTCTCCTGGCTTACTCTGGTGCACCTCAGTGTGAGGGAGGATGGATGAGCATTGGTCAGAGGGCAAGCTGCCAAGGCTGCCACGTCTTCAAATAGGCCTAACTCAAGACTCTCTGAAAACCATCTCCTAAAACCACAGACCTGGGGCTGGATCCTGGCACCTCCTGTGTTGTCCATGACCACAGAGGACAGACTAGGGGCTAGGTAGCTAAGAATAACCTCACTGCTCAGAGATCCAGGTTCCAGAAATCTTTCTTTGCTCTAGACCAAGAGGAGTTATCCTTTGTGCCTTGTTGAAGTGTCCCAACCTGAAGATGTGGTTTAGTAATGCTGTCTTTTCTTTTTTAAAGAGAGGGTGGGAAAGGGCAAAGGGAGAGAGAAAGGATCTTAAGCAGGCTCCATACACAGCATGGAACCTGATGTGGGGCTCAGACTCACGACCCTGAGATCATGAGCTGAGACAAAATCAAGAGTCTGACACTTAACTGACGGCCACCCAGGTGCCACAGTAATGCTGTCTTGACCCAAAAGGGTTCTTACATTATTTCTAGTTTTACTATAAATGCCAGGAGGAAACAAGGAAACAGTTTTGTTTGGTTGCTGTGGATATGTAATGGCTAAGCAATATCAACAATTGTTATCATGCTCTAAAGATGAACATAACGTCCAACTTTACATGGGGTTTGGTGTTTCCAAATCACATTAGGCAAACACTATTTTGTTTATTACTGACAACAACTCTGAGAACTACACAGTTCTATTTTCTTTATTTCTCAGTGGAAGAAACTGAGGCTCAGGGAGGCTAACAACTTGTTATAAGGTAGAAAATAGAGGAATTGGGATTCAAGTCCAAGATTTCTCACTCAAAATTCCATGTTCACCAGGTTCTAGCACCCTAGGTAGGAGAACTCTTTTCTTCCCAGGACTGTGAAATGGCCCAGGAGACAGAGGTCATTCCACACAGGATAAAAAGTAAGTGTGAGAATCAGAACCCAAGCACCTGGGAAAACTGTATTTCTTTGAGCTGACATGTACACCCCTACTCCGCTGTAGTACCCTCCCCAGAGTGTTCATGGAGCTCCCTGAACCCATGCCGTGATAGTACTATGCTAACTAGGAAATGCTCTGGAGATTCATGGGCTTCTGGAATTGCTGTTCATGCACACCTATTGACAAGAATCTTTCTTTTTTCAAGGCATAGAGACCACTCAAAATGGAGAAGTACTAGTTCTCTCTAAGAGGTTTTTTCTACCCTTTGGAATTCAGAGAAAATTCAAGGGCTGCAAAACTATTGAGCCATCAGTTTTTATAGCATGTCTTCTCAGTACCAGCCCAAAGCATCCATATTAACACTTTTGTAAATGTTCCATATTTGTATTATTTGTGCTAAACCAGAGGAGGGTCATAACATTTCCCCACATGTTCATCTTTCAAACACAACTGGAACTAAACTGTATTTATAAGTTTATTTGACAAGAACAACAAATTAGGCATTAATTCAGCGACTATTATAAAAACTAGAAGGTGGATTTCCCCCTTCTGGAAACAGACATACCCTCATTTAGAAGCCTGGTGTCCACTTGGCATAGTTGAAGATAAAGGAAGTACCTCCACCTGTATTTTGTCTCTGTTGTGGTTCCAGTCTCCACCT
This sequence comes from Eumetopias jubatus, assembly GCF_037043125.1. Taxonomy (NCBI): domain Eukaryota; kingdom Metazoa; phylum Chordata; class Mammalia; order Carnivora; family Otariidae; genus Eumetopias; species Eumetopias jubatus. The sequence continues at coordinate 83,299,585 of NW_028274819.1, read as the reverse complement.
TTGCAAACTCAACCTGAACATTCATTCTTTTTATTTTAAAGATTTTATTTATTTGACAGAGAGAGACACAGTGAGAGAGGGAGTGGGAGAGGGAGAAGCAGGCTTCCCACTGAGCAGGGAGCCCGATGCGGGACTCGATCCCAAGACCCTGGGATCATGACCTGAGCCAAAGGCAGACGCTTAATGACTGAGCCACACAGGTACCCCTGAACATTCATTCTTTAACTTGTGCTTCCAGGGGTAATCAATCACCCCTATGTCCCTGGCACTGCTAGGGAGAAAATAATCTGTCAACTCAAAACTACCACAGACACTTGGCAGCTAAAACAATGACAATAAAGCAGTAATTTTCAACTGGGGGTTATTTTGCATCCCAGAGACATTAGGCAATATCTATAAACACTTTTGTTTTTTGTAATTCAGGGGGGTGCTGCTGGCATCTAGTGGGCAGAAGTGGGTGCTGCTGAACATCCTGCAATGCATAGGACAGCCCCCACCATCTATCAAGAATTGCCTGATACTTTCAGTTGTGCAGAGGTTGAGAACTCCTGCAATACTGTGGAGTCAAGGCTACAGCGGGGGTAAGTCAAAAGTGCGATGGTATGAAAGCATGGAGAATAGACATCTAATGGCATTCAGTGAGTCATGGGGGGCTTTCTGGAAGAAGTGGCAGAATAAACAGACCTTTCCATTCTCCATCCTCTAGGAATTCACAAGCTGCCAGTGGTGTCTTGTAGCATCATCTATATACCATCATCTTGTTTGTTCTTTTAAAAAGTAGATGAACAAAACCTGAGAACTCCAGGCCAAACCGTTTCCCAAGAATGAAATTTGGCACATTCCTCTCACTGTTGTCATCACTTTTTATCTCTTTCTCTTATGGTTTTCTCACTTTCTCCCCTAAGTCACTCCTGCTCCTCTGGGCCTCTCTCCCCAGCCTGTCCCCTGGCCTATTTCTAAGGTCCCCTGCTTCATTCAAGCATGTCCACTTGGAGACTCATGAGGTATTGCAGACTTTTGGTCACCGGGATGGTCAGCAGCAGTCACAGGGATGTAGACTATGTCACTATATCAGCTTTGATGAAAGCATCAGCCCACCCATACTTGCTTTCTAACTGATGAGGGTTCTAGCTGGAAGCATGGGCTTTGGGGCCCCTTGGTCAGAGAAGATCCCTCACTCATCTCTCCACTGTACTTAGTCTCATCACCTTAAATTTGTGTTTCTTAGTCTCTCTGTCCTTTTAGAATGTGAGTTTCTTGAGGGCAGGGACTCTATCTCATTTCTGCCTGTGTCCATACCACAGGGAGATAGGTGATTGGTAAAACCCTTATCTTCAAGGTCAGCTGAAGAGCCTACCTATGCAGAGCACTTCCTGGGATGTTCTAGTCATGCTGCCCTTATGATCTCAGAGCACCTTCCAGAACAGGGGAAGAGGAGAAAGGGTTATATGTGGATGGCATTTGATCTCCTGATCACTCCTCCATTCCTATCACAGAATTGGTCATTTCTTCTTGTGTTGTGTCTGTTTCCATATCTATATCACTATTGTGCTGTAGTTTATCAGCTGATATAACTGCTTCTCTACTAGAATGTGACTCCATCAGGGCCAAGGACTGTGTTTATTCACCTCAGAATCTCCAGAGCCCAGTGTTATGTCTGGCACGTAGTAAGTCCTCAAGGATATGAACTCTCTGGTGCTGTTGAAAGAAATAACTAGAAGCTCAACCCAAATCTGATTAGTCAGTAAATCTGCTCACAACCCCTCAATTAGTGGCTACCTGGGGAGGGACACAACTTTGTTCTAAGTAATTATAGAGCCCATACTATATATCATTCTGGGTTTGTTGCTGTTGTTGTGGTGGTGGCAAAAATATATATAATATAAAACTTATCATTTTAACAAATTTTAAGTGTACAGTACAGGACATTAAGTACATTCACACTGTTGTGAAGTCAAAATCACTATCCATCTCCAGAACTTTTTCTTCATCTCAAACTAAAACTGTACACCCATTTAGCAGCTACTTCCCATTTTCCTCCCCCAACCCCTAGCAACCACCAATCTGCTTTCTGTCTATATGTATTTGACTACTCTAGGTACCTCATATACTGTGCAGTCATTTGTCCTTTTGTGTCTAGCTTATTTCATGTAGTTTAATATTTTCCAGGTTCATCCATGATGTTGCATTTAATCAAAATTGCATTCCTTTTTTTAAAGTTGAATAATATTCTATTGCATGTAAATACTACATTTTATTTATCCATTCATTCATCAGTGGACATTCAGGTTGTTCATAAACTTTTGGCTATTATGAATAATGCTGCTATGAATAGTGCTGTGCAAATATTTGCTCAAATTCCTGCTTTCAACCCTTTTGGGTATATAACCCAAAAGTCAAATTGCTGGATCATATGGTAATTCTATGATTAATCTTTTGAGGAACTGACATACTGTTTTTCACAGTATTGCTACTAGCAATGCACAAGAGTTGTAATTTCTCCATATCCCCATCAACACTTTAATTTCTGTTTTTTGTTTGTTTGTTTTTGTTTGCTTTTAATAATAGCCATCCTAGTGGACCTAATGTGGTATCTCACAGCAGTTTTGATTTGTATTTCCCTAATGACTTGTGATGTTGAGCAACTTTTACATGCTTCTTAATCATTTGTATACCTTCTTTAGAGATGTGTCTATTCAAATCCTGTGCCCCTTTCTTGAATTGGGTTATCTGATTTTTGTTGTTGAATTGCAGAAGTTCTTTACATATTTTGGATCATAATCGCTTGTCAGATATATGCCTTGCAAATATTTTCTCCCACTCTGTGAGTTGCCTTTTCCGTCTTTTGATAATGTTTTGTAATATACAGAAGTTCTAAGGCCTGAAGAAGTCCAGTTTGGCTTCTTTTTTCTTTCTATTGTTGTGCTTTTGGTGTCATATAAAAAAATCACTGCTAAAGCCAATATCATAAAGATTTTTCTCTCTATTTTTTTTCTAGGAGTTTTATTGCTTTACCTCTTTTATGGAGGTCTTTGATATCATCCCTTCTTTATTTTTTTTAAGATTTTATTTATTTATTTGACAGAGGGATAGAGAGAAGCACATGTAGGCAGAGAGGCAAGACAGAGAGAGGGGGAGAAGCAGGGTCTCCGCTGAGCAGGGAACCTGATGCAGGACTCGATCCCAGAACCCTGGGATCATGACCTGAGCCGAAGGCAGACACTTAACCGACTGAGCCACCCAGTGCCCCAATATCATCCCTTCTTTAAGAAACTCATGGGAGAACAACAGAAGGAGGTATATAATATCATCCCTTCTTTAAGAAACTCATGGGAGAACAACAGAAGGAGGTATATAAAATAATGTCAATAAGGAGTGAGAAGGTGTTTTCATAGTGGCTAATGATATGGGCTATAGAATCCCATAGATTCTGAGCAATTTAATTAATATGAACCTCAGTTTATCTTAAAGTGGGTATGCTTTTTCTGTGCTTCATAGTAATGGATATGGATGAGGGAGTAGAGGGCTGAGAAGAACAAGGTAGGGGAGTCTCCAGATCTAGTGATCTCTCCAGAACACACCCATAAAAATGTGACAAAGAGTGCTCACTAGGGAGCACAGAATAGGGGTACATGTGTTATTAGACCCATTTTATAGAGGAGAAAACTGATGAAGAGACATGAAAGTGTTGGTTGTTATAAAAGTCCTGGAACCCAGGGCCCTTTCTACACCCCTGAGGCCCTAAGAGCTATGGGAGACCAGGAGAATTACTGTGTATTCAGAGGGTGGGAGATAACCTGAGCCTGGATCAAGCCTGGCCTGGAACCAAAGGGCACCTCCAGGATTAAAGGTTAATATGTTGCCCTGTTAGCCAATGGGGAGAAGGTAAAGCTGAGTTGGGACAACACAGAGACTCAGGGAGGAGAGAGGAGGAAAACAGAGGAAGCTGGGCAACAGGATCTACTGAGGAAGCCAGACAGAAGCTTCCAAGAAGAAGGGTGTTCCAGGTGAAGCCTCTCTGAAGAGGAGAGCCCAAGACTACCCACAGGGGCACAACTTGGGGCCCAGTGATCCTTTTACCTGCAGTAAGAGCTTTGTCAAGATTTCCATTCATTCACTCACCAAACACTCATGAGGTGCCCCTCTGGCCAAGCAGAGACTGGCCTGAAAGCTGAGAGCTGAGGCTGGTGACAGCTGCTGACCCAAGGGGAGCCCAGTGGACCCTAGCCCCACAGGGCTAGCAGTGAAAGCAGTAAGCCTGGGGGAACTGTGCTGGCCAGTTTAAAGCCCTCACCAGGGACCCAGAGGGCATCTGTGGGGACACAGCAGTGGAGCAGATGCCCTGGGCTTCCTAACCTCCTAGCCACTTATAGCTCGGCCATGGCCTGGCTGGGCCCTGTTGACACAAATGACACAAGCCCTTCCCAGACCTGACTGGGTTTGGCCTTGCCAACATGTGCAGGCTGCTGCACTGTGGAGAAATGAAAACCCAAAACAATTTTCTTTTTTTTAGTACACAAGAAGAGAGGAAGTAAAAAAGTATATGGCAGTGAATAATTAGGGAGCCACTCAAATTCGCTCTTAGCTAATGAATAAATAAACCTTTGACAATTTCCTCCAACTGCAGTTGACAGGATAATTGGACCGAATATCTTAATTTTAATGCTTTTGATGCATTTGACTTTGGTTAATGAGATGTAAATATTCATGGCAGGATTGCAGGTTTGTCTGTTGCAGAGCAACTCAACTGTGATTGGCCAAAAGGTTAGTCTTTTATTTATTTTTATTGGTATATTGCCCTTTGAACCAAAGAAAATAAAGTTGGGGGGGTAGATATTTTGTCTTTATTTGGTTTGGTATTATTGTTTACTCTCCCTTTCCTCATTGTCCTTGGGCAATAAAGAGGGAAATCTGGTACTTGCAGTAGAATGGGTGGTCTTGGGGTGTAGGAAAGTGGGATGGGGCTCAGGGCTGCTAGAAGTTTCTCTCCGCAGCCTAGCATGCTGCCACATTCCTCATTTACCAACCAATGTGAGTAATTCTCGCCCGTCACCCTGAATGCTGGAGGAATTAGACCTCGACCAGCTGCATATCTGGGAAGGAGGATGGGTTCAGATCAGTGTCTGGTGAGAAGATAATGACAGCACCAGGGATGGGTTCAGTGTTTTGCAGCCCATGCAGGAGAGCAGCCTGGGCCCAGGAAAGGAGCAGAAGAAGGTGGGATGAGGGTGTCCAATGCTCCCCATCTCTCCAGGGACACAACAAGGGTCTAGGGTCATCAGAGGGGTCAGGAGTAGTAGAAAAGACCCCAATCTAAAGTTCAGGTCAGAGACTGTGGCCCCAGTCAGGGTGACTTCCCTGACTCTGGCTTCCTAGTGTGCAAAGTGATCTAAAACTTTGTGCCTAATTTGTTGTGAAGGTCAAATAGTTCATGCTTGTAAGGTACAACCTTATGATGTCAGTGCTGTCTAATGGGGTGGGGGACATTCTCTTTGAAAAGGAGACCTGCCACTGCCTAGTGCAGAGGACTCTAGGTCTAGGCACTCCCTGGTTCCAGTAATAGGAGCAGGGTCACCTGCCAGGAAAGGGGGATTCGGGAGCCTGGGGACTAGGCATGTCTCACCCAAAAAGCTCTCTGCTCCATCACGGAAGGCCCAGTATGAAGAGAATGACAATGAGGATGTCATTTGGCCCTGAGTCTGCACATTATCTGAGTAGGCAGCCTCCCTTTTCTTCCTGTATGGCTCCTGTATTCACAAGCTTGCCCTACTCACAACACTCTTATATCAGATGTGTGTGTGTGTGTGTGTGTGTGTGTGTGTGTGTGTGTGTGGTGGTCCAATACCAAGCAATTCTGTGACATCAGTTGGATGTCCTACGATTTAACTTCATTCTAACCCTGTGTTCCCAGAGATAGCATCAGATCCCACAGGTTAAGGGCTCAGTCCCACAAGATTGCCCCACCACCTGTCTCTGCTGCAGGTGCCAACTGCAAATGCAGATTGTCACCTGTGCCTCTGACCAACTGGCTATAAATTGGAGGTTTCCATGACTCCTTCTTGGCTTTATTTGCTTGAGTGGTTTACAAAACTTAGGAAAAAGTTTACTTACTGTTTACCAGTCTATTGTAGAAGAATATGATAAAGGATATTGATGAAAGCCATATGAAAAGATACATAGCGTAAGGCCTGGGAGGGTCCCAAGCATAGGAGCCTCTATCCCCATGGAACTAGGATGCATTGCCCTCCTGGTATGCAGATGTGTTCACCAACCTGGAAGCTCTCCAAACTCTATACTATTGGGATTTTGTGGGGGCTTCATCATATAACCATGATCAATTATCAACTCCATTTTCAGCCCCTTTCTCTTCTTTGGAGGGTAGGTTAGAGCAGAGCTAAAAACTCCAAACTTTAATCATGAAAATTCCAAGCTTCTAAGTTTGGTCTTTCTTTCTAATGATCAGCCCCCATTTAGCCCCCATCCAGGAGCCTACTCAGAGTCACTTCACTAGAGGAAAAGACACTGCTGTTACCCAAGAAACTCCAGGGGATTTTGGAACCCTGTGGCAGGAACTGGAACCTATTATTTCCATGATTTCACGTTATCAATTTAAGATTTGCCTATGCTACTCTTGGCTCTGTGCTCAGTTGAGGTTTGAGTTGAAGCTCACAGCACAGCAGCAACAACAGAAAGATGCCCCTGCTGGACCACAGTTCCCTGAGGATCTCTGGCCAGGCTGAGACCAGAGCAGATCCAGGCCCTTCATAGACACAAAGCCCTTTCCAATGAGGGAAGGGGACCCTTAGCTCTGGCTATGCTAACCACTCAAACTCCTGTTGCTTGCAGAGAGAACCCAAAATGTCCTCAGCATTTCATAATGGCCCACAAATACATCATCCCAAATGTGGGGCAGGGACTACTCCGCAGAATTATATAAGATTGGGGAGGAATAAAATGTATATAGCTTAAATATTTTAATATAAACTTTTTATTGAAGTGTCAATATGTTTGAGAACAGCACACAAATCATAAGTGCACGGAATTTTCAGAGCTCAGTTCAAGAAGAACATCACCACTGCCCCAGAGGGTCCTCCTATGCTTTAATCCTAACACCCACCAAGGGTAACTGCACTTCTGAATTCTTTTTTTTTTTAAAGATTTTATTTATTTATTTGACAGAAAGAGAGACAGCGAGAGCAGGAACACAAGCAGGGGGAGTGGGAGAGGGAGAAACAGGCTTCCCACGAAGCAGGGAGCCCGATGTGGGGCTCAATCCCAGGACCCTGGGACCATGACCTGAACCGAAGGCAGAAGCTTAACAACTGAGCCACCCAGGAGCCCTGCATTTCTGAATTCTAACAGCATGGCTAGACACTGGTGGTTTTCAGACTTTATATAAGTAAAATCTTACATTGTGTACTTTTTTCAGGGAAAAATGTACATGCAGTGAAATACACAAATCTTAACTCTATGAATGATTGTAGACAAATGCATACACCATGAAATCCACAGCTGTACTAAGACATAAAACACCTTTTTCCCCGCAAAAAGTTCCCTAGTGCCCGTTCCCAGGCAGCCACTTTTCTAACTATTTAATCCCATGTATTAATTCTGTGTGGTCCACAACTTCATATACACAGAGCCACACAGTGTGCATTTTTTGACAGGCTCCTTTCACTCAGCATGTCATCTGTGTGAATCATCCATGTCATTTTATGTAATAGTAGTTTGTTGGATTTTATTGTGAAATAGTTTTCCATTGTATGTCTATAGCTTAATTTATTGATTGTATGTCTATACCACATTGCCTGCTCTACCTCCCTAACACTGAATTCAGTTGTATTGCGGAGTCTGAGCAAACACAGAAAAATAAAGGGCTCTCTATTTGGCTTTGATCCACAGATTGTAAATTCCCAGAGGACCCAGAACCCATATCTCTACTGAAGCATTTTTTTAAGGATTTTATTTATTTATTTGACAGAGAGAGACACAGCGAGAGAGGGAGCACAAGCAGGGGGAGTGGGAGAGGGAGAAGCAGGCTTCCTTCTGAGCAGGGAGCCTGATGCGGGGCTCGATCCCAGGACCCTGGGACCATGACCTGAGCTGAAGGCAGACACTTAAGGACTGAGCCACCCAGGCGCCCTGATATTGAAGCACTTTTGATTGAATTACAAAATTAATCCTGTGTGTCCAGATTAGGAAAAGATGTCTTCCCCAGGTCTATGCATCTCGAGGACTAGGAGCTTACCAAGCAGAGCTGACTGTGATACTTCTCCCACTCCTCTTAAGCCTGGTGGTGCCTGAGGTGACAGGGGTCTAGTCAGAGACTCTGAGCCCTCTGGAGAGGTCTGGAGTCTATGTGTGAGGTGACCATTGGGCTCTGGAAGCTATGCTGGGTTTGCCTTCTGGCTTTGTCATCTGCTGTCTATGTGACCTTGAGCAGTCCACCTCGACCTCTGAGACCCCACCTCATGTGTGAAAGGTAAAGCTGGGCTCTGGGGAGGGGTCCATGAGGTAACACATGTGAAGTCACTCTGTAGATCATAAAGCTCTAGATAAACGTACAGGGCCATGATGGTGCTTGGTAAGATTGTGTCTCTGCAAATAAAATTTGAGCTGCCTGGACAGCAGCCAACTTAGCTCATGTCACCTGTGTGGAAACTCTCCATGATACTTAATAAAAGGCATATTCTTCTCAGCCCCCACTGGCCCTAAGTGATGGGAATGGGCAAAATGTAAATATGAGGAGTTGGCTTGTTCTCCATAAGTCCTTAGCCACTTAAAGTTTTCAACATCTTAGTCATCTTGGATAATCATCAAACTCCCCCACTGAAAATAGCTTGGAAGACACAGCAATGGGAGAGTAGTTAGGTATTTATGCAATATTGATTTCCCCTTGAAATGGAAATGCAGTAGCTATCATTAGAAATATGCAAGACACTTGCAGATGGGTGGGTGGGGGGAGGAGGGCATTAATTGCTTGCCTTGGTCTGAAAAGGCAACAATGCTGGTGCTCTTAGTCCCCCAAGTCTCCTGATCATTGCTTCCCTCTGGAGGTGACATGAAGGTTTGATGCCCCCACCACCTGAAGCTCCTTGTAGAGGGAACTAAATGGCTATGCCTAGCCCCAGCTGAACTCATGACAGGGACTGCCTGGGAGGCTGAAGTCAACAGAGGCAGCTCTTCAAAGCCTCCTTGGAAAGTTTTGGGGACCCACCCATGCATGGCACCTGCTGGTGTGGCTCTATAGCCACTCTATCTACAGCCAGCTCTATCTACAGCCACTGAAATTGGGTTCAGTGAGGCCTACAGTTCCAAGGGCTCAGCAACAGTGTTGCCTCCTTGCCTTACTATGAGAGTTCCCCTGAACCCTGGATCTCAGAGTTCCCTTGAACCCTGCCCTGCCCTGGATCTCAAGGGACAAAAGACAAGGAATTTTCTTTCAGATCCTGAAGCATCCTTGAGGTCCTCCTATGTTTTGTTTCTCCTTCTGCCCTGAGAAGTGTTTTGTTCAGCCCCATCCTATACAGGGGCACACAGCTAGGGGATGGAATCCCAGGCCAGCCTGGAGCATAGAGTCCCTGTTCATTTGTCTTCCCATGTATTCCCATCTTTTGGAGGAAGTTTTAGAGGAAGTGGCTGGGGGCTTCCCAGGTGGACTGGTTGGCCCTGGATATATCTGAGGGACAGACTCTGCTCCAGGTTTCCCTATTCTGACCTTTATCCCCACAACCTCCACCCTTTGTGCCGAAAGTTATATAGAATCAGTTCCCAGTTCAGGGCAGTGGTGACCTGTGGGTAGGGGTGCAGGCCATAGCCAGCCTGGCACCCAAACCCTGACAGGAGGTCCTCCTATAAGAGTCTCAGTTGCGAAGGATATGGGTATCCCCAGCCTTCCAGGGTAGGAGCCCATGATGCATGGGGCCACTATTGCTCTAAGGCTGAGGATCCTGACACTGCCCTCAGCCTCACCTGCAGGGCTCAAGGTCAGAATTCTGGCCTGCCTCAGCCCCAGACAGGAGGCTGTTGGGGTTAGGCTGAGAATGTGGCTGGTATGGCCCAAATGTTTCTTTCTCTACCCCTCTCCCACCCCACCCTTCTTCACATGTTCCCATCCCTCCATGATTTGTAAGCACTCTTTACATAGTAGGCTAGGAGGGATATCAGTACTTAACACCTCATATAGGTTTCAAATAGTCCCTTAATCTGTTGTTTCTTTTTTAATTTCATTTATGGTATTTTTGAAACACAGAAGTTAAAAATACTGATTTAATCCATCAGTCTTTCTTCTAATTACTTCTTTTAATGTCATACATAAAAAAATCTTTCATTTGTAAACACTATAATTTTTCACTAATATTTTCAAAATATATTACATCTAACATTGATATTAGTAAATATTACTTCCAATTTTTATATGATGAACATATATTACATTTATAATAAAAGAAACTCTGTTATTTTTACTCAAAGTAATAAAAGTCACATTTTTAAAAACCTTGCAAACAAACATAGAACCCTAGGCTTAGGGCATATGATTTCTTTTAAGACCTAGCTGAAACTTACTTCTAAGAAGCTTAGCCTTTGGGGTGGATTTTGGTTAAATGACTTTTAATGCAGGAGTAGAGAGGAGGCCACAATCTCCTAGGGCTGTGTCTCCCCTACTTTTTTCAGAAGTCTACCCACTCTATGAGTGTTTTATGCCAGATAAAATGCAGGGTGCTCAGTTAAATATGAATTTTAGGTAAACAAACACTTTTTTAAGTATGTCTCAAATATTTCATGGGATATACTTATGCTAAAAGATGGTCTATTGTTTATTTAGAATTCAAATTTAACCAGGAGCCTTGTATTTTTTAATAATATTTTTATTTTAGGGTCACCTGGGTGGCTCAGTTGTTAAGCGTCTGCCTTCGGCTCAGGTCATGATGCCGGAGTCCTGGGATCGAGCCCCACATCGGGCTCCCTGCTCAGTGGGAAGCCTGCTTCTCCCTCTCCCGCTCCCCCTGCTTGTGTTCCCTCTCTCGCTCTCTCTCTCTCTGTCAAAAAAATAAATAAAATCCTTAAAATAATAATAATAATAATAATATTTTTATTTTAGAATTGTTTTACATTCACAGACAATTTAGTTGCAAAAATAGTACATATTGCCCACACCCAGTTTCCTCTATTATCGCCCACAACCAGTTTCCTCTATTATTAGCATCTTAAATTAGTATGGCACATTTGTCACAATTAATGAACACTTTAACATGTTGTAATTAACAATGACAGTATTATTAACTAAATACATACTTTATTTCCTTAGTTTTTCCCTGTCTTGTTCCTTTTCCATAATCCCACCAGGCATTTGGTCATCATGTCTACTCAGGCTCCTCTTGGTTATGATAGTTTCTCAGACTTTTCTTGTTTTTGGTAACCTAAATAGTTTTGAAGTCATGTGTTTAGTAGACTGCCCATCAGTTGGGATTTGTCTGATATTTTCCTCATAATTAGACATGGGTTATGGGATTTTTTTGGAGAAAGAGCACAGAGATGAAGTGCCATGCTCATCACATCACATGAAGTGTACATATTATCAACATGACTTATCATGGCTGGCGCTGACCTTGATCATCTGGCTGACAGGTATATCTACAGTAAAGTTTATTCTTTTTCTCCCTTTTCCATATTTCATACTTTTTAAAGAAAGTCACTATTCACAGATCACACTTAAGGAGTGAGGAGTTATGTTCCACCTCCTTGAAGTGCCTCGTGTTTCTATTTGCTAAAGCTGGCAGGCAGCCCTACCCATGCTCAGTGGCCAGTCAACTGCCCTTCACCACCATGCTGTCTTTTATCTACTCCTGCCCAGAGTGAATTCTCCTTCTTCCAATATCTGGCCGCCTTGGGAGCACACAAACCATAACATCACCCTCCAACATCCTGTATTATTGCTCTCTGCTTATCATGTTTCCCACCTGCCCTCCCCACCAGAAGGCTGTCAGCTTAGGAGGGCCAAGTCTGGATCATGTGATTGCCTTGTTCCCCAGCGCCTGGACCAGAGCTGACCAATATGTGCTTGTTGGTCTAACTTGATGGATATCTTAACCCCAGGCTTCTTTTTCCTGGGGTAGAACAAATGTTCAAGAATGAGTCCTGCTGAGCCAGGAGGCCCCAGGCACAGGGCAGACATTCTCTGTCAGGGTCAGCATCCATTTGGACTCTATAGATACTGCTGGGAAGGGGAGCTGGGTGTCCTGATTTGCATCCGTTCCAGAGGGAAGAGGAAATGTTTGCTCATCATAGACACCCTGTCCGCCTGTTTGTCCTTAGGGAGGCTAGTTAAACAGCAAGAGGTATCACTTGCCCTAGGATCTGGTGATTTCCTGTTCAGGATGCTCAGTGGCTGACAAATCCCAGCACCTCTCTGGAGGCACCCGCCCTTTCAGAAAGGCCTTCCTATTTACAGAAGACTCTTATCTTGAAGCATGCCTCTGCTGGTATGCTGGTGGACCCTGGACCCACTCATCCTGAGAAAAGTGTCATCTGGCCTCATACCTCTCTGAGGGTGCAGGGACCTCACTGACATAGAGCAGTCCCAGAGACAAGAACAGAAACTTTGAGAGATCAGATCCGCTCCGTTACTCCAGGTGGCCAGGAAACCTGGAACTAGGTTGGGTGGCCAATAGTGACCCCTGGGTAGGAAAGGAGTCCAGGCCTTCAGATCCTGAGAACACACATGAGTGGATTCTGAGGCAGAAGAGCCCACCACAGTCCCAGGGTTGGCGTCACAGTGGGGTGGGTACCATCTGCATCTGGTCTCACAGAAACTTGCCAGGGGCTGGGGCAACAAAGGTTCTGGGCAGGAGCAGGTGGGGAAGTGAGGTGTTCTGCCAGGGCTGTTCACATGATGACCCAGGTCCTGAGCTTTGGTGGAGTTGAACATTCGCTTGGATCTAGAAGAAGTTCTGGAAGGGAGTGAGGCCGCTTTTTCCCCTACTAACTCACCCCCAGAACAAGCCAGTCCCATAGCAGATCTCACCCTGGGATGGGTCAGATAGGCCATTGCAGTGGCTGGAGGTCATGGGTAGACAGGAGTATGGGGACTAGAGGGACGCTCAGGGCACTCATACCTAGGAGTTGGAACCTGGCACCCACTAGGCAGAGCCCAACATCCTGGAGAGTCATGGCAAAATCCCATTGTGCCCACCAGCATCCTGTGTGGGTTTGGCACAGTAACCTGTCCTCTCTTAGCTCCCTTTTCCCCATGGAAAGGTCAAGTAACAGTCTGTCTGCAGCTGCCTCCTGAGTCCTCAGTGCTCAGTGTCCTGTGAGGAGGTCCTGGAGCCCCAGGCTGGTGTAAGCCCTGACCTGGAGGCAGAGGTGCTCCCAGGACACCAAGTGAGGGGATGCTTGGGGAAGCCTTGCCTTAACCCTAGGACCTGACTCTGACAAGGGACTGGGGGAGCACTCTGGGTCCCCATCAGTCTCTCCTATCATTGAGGAATCAGAGGCACTTAGTCAGGCATGCACGTGGAGTAAACTCAGCCTGGACACAAGCTGAGAACTATGGAGAGAATAGCCTGTGTCACTCCACTTCTCCCTCTGAAAAGAAGGCTCCACAGGTACTGGGGTACCTGACTCTCAAGAGGGGCCTGGGAGTGCAGCAGATGGGGGCTGCCATCCCATTTTCCAGCAAGAGGCTGCTGATACAGAGAGTGGGGTCTGTCCACTGCCACATGGTAAGTTAGCAAATGTACTGGTTCCTAAGCAGTACATTACCTCCTCAACCATGGTTGCTGTCCCACGTCCTTGTTCTACTCAGTGATGCAGGCTTCGGGGAGCATAGCCCAGGAGTGGCTGTGACAGGGAGGGTCCCAACTTTTCAGTCCCTGTTTTTCCTTTCTATAAATCAGAAATCATAACAATACCTCCCCCAGGCTCACTGTGAGGACTAAATACTACCGTGCTCAGAATGATAGGGCTCTGTGCAGTGCCAGGCACATGACAAGCCTCAGGGAACACTAGCCTTGCCATCACCACCACCACATCCAGGGGAGTAGAACATCCGGGCTGCCCTTCACTCCAGGCTAGTGTTCCCTATCCTTGAATGGCACCTGCTCCCCAACTTCTGATGCACCTGGAAAAACTGCTGCTTCCACTCTGCTCACAAGGTGAGGACCCTAAGGTCTTACTGGGGGAGTTTGCAGGAGCAAGTGGAGCAGGGTCATAATGGAGTGACCCTGCTTGCAGCCTCCATGCAGGTGCCCATGGCCCTCCTGAACTCCCCTGCTGTGAGAGAGGAGATGAAGCCTTTTTAGCCTAGGACCACACAGACCTGAGTGCCCGTGCTAGGATCTGGGCAAAATAGTTCCTTTTTGGACACAAGATGATGTGGGTATGAAGACATATGAGGTATTGGTCTTGCCCCTGCAAAGACCTTTAGCTGCTTTTAGTGCTGAGTAGAGGAGCAGGTTTTCATGGTTCATAGGGATAGTCAAGAGTTTTGAGCTTCAAAATCTTTAGGGAAAGCAAAGAAAGACTGAATCATAGAAAAATGATTCCTTCAGCTACTCACCCTGGAAAAGCCCTGTCGTTGGGCAATATCCTCAGAATTAGGAAAATGGGAAGCTGGAGGCCTTTCTCTGGTGCCCCTTCCTCTTCCTCTCTCACCAGAGTCCCATAGCAGTGTCTTGGGTGGTGCAGTGTGATTGGACAGATATGAGTTGAATTGTAACTCATTGGCCAACCAGTTTCCCCAGAATTGTTGTGCAGAATATCCCTCAGTCCCCATGATTGCTCAACTCCAAAATGAAGGCAGGGGTGTTATAACCAAGGCCATTGGTGTTGGTTGCATTCACACTGGGAGCATAATTCCAGGTAGAACATGACCCATAGTGAAAAGGTTATCTCACCATACCAAATTCTTTTACCAAATTCTACCTGGCTCCTCTGAGCCCTCTTGTTGACCAAGCTTCATTCAACCTTGGCCTAGGAGAACTGCAGACTCTCAGCACAAATGATTTCATCCATCCCCTACACTAAGTGATATGCATAAACACTGGCATAGCTTCCAACAGCTCAAGATTATTTCCCTGGCATAACCAAGCCCCCTGCTTAAAGTTTCTGCCTGAGAAATCTCACCCTGCCAAGAGATTTTACTATCTGTTCCAACCAAAATCTGACTATATGCCCCTGACATTCCTTTTCTCAGAGCACTTTAGAAAACTTGAAATTATAAATCCTTTCTCTGCCCCTTTGAAACGTAAATCTTCAACAACCCAGGACTGTTTTTTTTTTTTTTTTTCAGGGACCTGGGAGTCATCCATTCAAAATGTAATCATCTAAAAGAATAAGGGTCCCTATGCTCCAGTCTCTGTGGGAGTGTAGGAACTTAACCTCCTATAAGACCCAGTTAGCAAACACAGATGGCCTAACCAACCTCACATTGACCAACCTCCCCCAGTGTCCTCCAGTACCTTTCCTTCAGCACACCCTAGCACATAAGAGTTTCCTACCTTTTGTTTCAGTAGAGTTGAGCTCAATTTAAGCTGAAGTCTCTATGCTTTGTGACGTAGCCTGAATAAAATCTGTCTTACCACCTTTAACAATGTCTGGCCCTGTTTCTCTTAGTTTCTTCACCAATCAGAGGTCAACAGTAGGCATACATCTAGAATGGGTGAACCTGAAAAATGGGTCAAGGCCACTTAGAAGGTAGGATTAAAGGATGCAGAAGAGAGCCTCACCTTTTAGAGATCATTTAGTCTGTATCAGTGCCTTGGGGCAGGTTTAGACAGAGCCCACCCAAGAGAGAGTAATCTCTCTCTCACCTTAACCAGAGAGGGACTGATTAAGGTGAGCTGGGCCTTGACTTAGGCAAGTGACCCAAGTTGAAGTGGGCAGTGGGGCTATTGGCTGTCTACTCACAGTCCACACACACTGGTCAGCAACAGTGGTCCCTTTAACTTGTCTCCAAAGTTTCAGTCTGCTCAGAGACAACCCAGTGGTCTCCACATGAGGGTTAGAATCATCAATATGGTTGGAGTTACCAGGCGGCCTCTGCTGTCTGTGAGTCCTGGGAGTCTTCAGAATGTCCCTGTGGGCAGACAAGAGCTGTCCTGTCATTCAAGAAGCTGGGAAAACCAAAAGACAGAGTTAAGTAGAGACACCCACAGGCTGATGGAGACCATTCAACTAAGAGGATCAACCCCCTCAGCAGGAATGTCACCAAAGCCATTCACATTAGAACTGGTGTGGAAACTTCTGGAGATCCCTTGTCAACCTGAGCCCAGCCTGATGTTATCCCTGTCTTGACCAACTGTTAAGGTTCTGGGTGAGAAGGTAGATAATTCAAATTAGGACAAGTTAGAGCTGTTGGTCTCACAAAGGGTCCAAGGAGGCCTAGCCTTCACTGTCAGTGCAGACACCTCAAGTCAGTCTGACCACTCAACTTTTGGCCCAGGGGTAAGGAAAAAGGGGTTTAGGGGCTAGAGGAAAGGGTTGGAGCTGTAGAGACATAGAATGAGATATGGTATCCTTCATCCAGTTTGAGCAGGGACCATAGCAGTGGGACCAATTAGAATGGCAAAAATTGACAAGGCAAGAAAAAACAAATGTTGGAGAGGTTGTGGAGAAAGGGGAACCCTCTTACACTGTTGGTGGGAATGCAAGTTGGTACAGCCACTTTGGAAAACAGTGTGGAGGTTCCTCAGAAAATTAAAAATAGAACTACCCTATGACTCAGCAATTGCACTCCTGGGTATTTATCCCAAAGACACAGATGTCGTGAAAAGAAGGGCCATATGCCCCCCAATGTTCATAGCAGTAATGTCCACAACAGCCAAGCTGTGGAAAGAGCCAAGATGCCCTTCAACAGATGAATGGATAAAGAAGATGTGGTCTATATATACAATGGAATATTACTCAGCCATCAGAAAGGATGAATATCCAACTTTTGCATCAACATGGATGGGACTGGAGGAGATTATGCTCAGTGAAATAAGTCAAGCAGAGAAAGTCAATTATCGTATGGTATCACTTATTTGCGTAACAGAAAGAATAACATGGAGGACATTAGGAGAAGGAAGGGAAAAATGAAGGGGGGGAAATCGGAGGGGGAGATGAACCATGAGAGACTATGGACTCTGAGAAACAAACTGAGGGTTCTAGAGGGGAGGGGGTGGGGGGATGGGTTAGCCTGGTGATGGGTATTAAAGAGGGCACCTACTGAATGGAGCATTGGGTGTTATATGCAAACAATGAATCATGGATCACTACATCAAAAACTAA
Source organism: Eumetopias jubatus (assembly GCF_037043125.1). Taxonomy (NCBI): domain Eukaryota; kingdom Metazoa; phylum Chordata; class Mammalia; order Carnivora; family Otariidae; genus Eumetopias; species Eumetopias jubatus. The sequence continues at coordinate 83,282,314 of NW_028274819.1, read as the reverse complement.
TGATGTACTGTATGGTGACTAACATAACATAATTAAAAAAAAATAAAGCTCAGTGTGGAGAAGGCATCCTTCGAGAGCAGTCATCTGACCATCAGCCATGATTCACAGGTGAGAGCCCAGGGCACAGGACAAATGAGAGGCAGAGCCACTGTATACTGACATTCCCTGCTCCACCTGGAATGTGATTGAGGTCAGAAGTCTCTGGGTCCTTGGCAGGCCCTGGAGGCTCAGGCTATCAAGCTCTCAGGGTCTTGGGACCAAGCCTCAGGCAACATTCTTCTCCTTGGAGTCTCATCTCACTCAGTGTCATCATGGAAGGGACCCGAACAGGCTGCTCCCTGCAAGACATTTCCTCAGAGACAGAATTCCCCAATCTTCCCCCAATCCATCCCTGGGGTAGTCAGTGTGGAGTTTCCTTTATTTACTAAAATCCATTGGGAGCACTTCAGGCACTTCTCAGCCATAAAGTGAAGGCCTGGCAGGCAGATGGTGGGACAGAGACATGGCTGTGTACCCCACCTGGGGGGAGGGCAGTTTTCTCTGTGAGGAGCAAAGAGAAGTAGATGTACTTGGCCTGAGGTTGAATGAGAACCCCACCCCTTTCATCTCCAGGCTAGTCCCTCCAAGCTGAGGCCCTTCTGCTTCCATTGGCAATTATCATTACAAAATAATTCCATGTTCTTTGTTACATTTCCATTATTGACAGACTGCAATAACAATCACGTCTTAATAGAGAAGTTGGGATACATTGACTGGTGGTAGAGGATGGCTGTTCTGGACTCAGCCAGTATCAGACAAGGAAAGAGAAAAGTACAGATGTCAGGTAAGGGGTCACAGCTTGGCTGAGAAGCCCCTTGGCCCCCAGAAATTTGATGCTCATGGCTTTGTTGTCACCTCCACCAATTTCCAGGAGCTCAGAATGCCCTACAATCAGCATCATAGAATAGCAGAAATGACATTTCATCTTATCAACCTCTCATTTTATACATGGGGAAGCTGAAGCCCAGTGAGGTTGTATGACTGACCAGAGTCACCCTGAGAACCTGGTGGCAGGGCTCCAATGTGGGGAGGGGACTACACTGCTTGGCCTCTTAGGAGTCTTGACCTCATATCTGAAGACTTTGGTCTAGTCCTTATACAGAGGTCTAGGGTCTCTATTCTCTTTGGTTACTTGTCTGGTAAATTCTCATCACTTCAGCAACTCTGAAGTCTGATTTCTGCCTCCTCAATTCAGCAAGGAGGAATGGCTCCGCTGAGACAGGCAGGGTATCCCTGGGTCACACTGAGAAAATGCCACCAACAAAGGACCCAGGTGAACATGAGGCCACCTGCTACATTCTCATATGTTTCCTTTCTCCCAGGGTGTAGAGTTCTACCCAGCCTCTTTGCCAATGCCTGAAACTTTTGCTTCATATATCCTATCCAGGTTTATATTTGTCTATCATGAAGGGGCAGGTCCAATATCATTCATTCCACCATTCTGGGGGACAGGAATTTGCTTTTTCCCCATGCCATGGCTGGGTTAATCATATCAGTGCATCTGTGGTGTGTGCAGTCCGCCTCTTGTCACATTGTGCTTTATTTTTCCCTCCCATTTCATTTCCCTCCCTTCCCATCTTCTCATAGGTACCTTACCCAATGGGTTTAATATTTAATACTCATATGGCTATGAATATAATAATTGTTTGGATATGCATGTAACTAAATAAAATGTCATTTTGCTTTAGATTATGTTTTTTCTTTCACGTGTTTCCTTTATTCAAGACCATCTATGTTACTGTGTGTGCACATTACTTTGACTTCTGTTTGTCATTCCTTAATGTGCTTCAACTGTAACTTATGTATCCATTACTCCACTGGTGGGCTCCGAAGTTGCTGCTGGCCCCTGCAGCCATCAGGATCAAAACCTCACTTGACATCCCCACATATATCCTCTTAGAGTTTGGAAAAAATTATATTGAATTTTGGACTTAAAACAGAATCAAGATGCCAGGGTTATAGACATCAGAAATGACCACTCTGGGAAAGTGTGGGATTGTTATCCCTAGAGATTTGTAGGACTGGCATGAGTATAGCAGAGTTATAGTTAACTTCTTCCCTTATTCTTACCCCAGCACACAGAAAAAAAAATCAGTTACTTTCCCAGCATGTATGTATCCTAATTTTCCATTATATACGTTTTTATATTTCTAGCAAGGGAAACATTTGATCTGACAGGAACATGTCATTTTGTCCTGATGACTGTGGTTATTCACCTCTAGCTTTCTCTCCTTGGAGGGCTCCCTCTGTGGGGTTCTCTCTCTCCTCCCTTTTTCTCTAAAACCTTCACTCCTGGTGTCAATACTTACTGAATCTGAGTCCAAAATTTTGTGATAGGCAGGGATGGCTGTTGAGTTCTGGCTGCCTTTTTTTTTTTTTCTTTCCTTCTTGAGAACTGCCCCTGAGTTGAAGAATCGGAAGCATAAAAGGATCTAATTACTTGCCCAAAATGAGGATTGAGGAAGAGAAAATACCAGGAGAACAAACACAAAGTAATTAATATTTATACAAATTATCATTTTTGTTTAATGAATAATCATGCACAGCAGAATTGTGAAACGGGAACGCCTGATTGTCCAATTTAGAGAAATCTGAATTTATACCCTGTTATTACTGAACCCCTCTAAGCCTCCATTTTTATATGTAATAAATATTTTCTATATGCTTAGGACAATTGTGAGGATTAAATGAGATGTGGTATCTTGAGCTACCTAGCATGGGTTAAGGTCCATAATAGGTTATTCCATCTTTATTAGTCATTCTTATACTACAGATCATGCTGCTGCAAGGTCAATGTGAACAAGCCTGAAAGCTCTTGGTATATTTGTGCAGGGCTGAATTATGGCTGGTGCCATGGTCATTCTGGGCACCTGCACCAAGGATAGATTTTTTTGAGGTCATTGTAGACTATGGACTCAAGCACCCAGCTTCCCACTCCTGCCTTGCACTCCTGTGCCTGTGAGCTCCAAGAAGCTCTGTACTAAATAAATCTAGAGATCTCAGGGGCATTTCTTAAAATAATCCCACAATTAGACCTTATTCACAGAAATTCCTGGAAAATGAATCTAGACACTGCTTCTCTACTATAACCTTCCAGGTGCCCCAAGGACCCTGCTGCTTTGAAGGGGGTGTTGTACTCAGACCAGACATTAGTGGGGACACTGGAATTATCTTCCAGGTTAGACTTGCTAAGACCCAGGGCTGGTGCCAGAGCAGATAAAAACAAAAAATACCCAGTGGTGAACACTAACTTCTCCATCTTTTATGGTGTCATTATTTATGGCCTCACAGAGGAGAAGAAGGATTCATAAATGTGTTGTATGATTTGTTTCAAAATTTACAGATGGAATTGTAATGAAGAATGTTGACTTTATGTGATATAGTTTGGTGTTTCTGTATAATGACTGGATTTGAAACTCATGGCTCAGAGCTGACTTTTGGAAATGAACCCCAGGGAATAATTGAGGATGAAGAAGAGCAGCCTTGTCCCTTTGGTGAAAGGTTTTTAGGTCTGGGGGAGGCTGAGAGAGAGAGAGGCTCTGAGAGATGGGATGGATCTGCATCAGAAATGGAATGAGGGTCTCAGCAAACTGAACTTCTGGACTGTCCCTTCTTCTCTGCCTCAACCTGAAGGATGAATACCACACGATTATGTCTCCAAAGACTCCAAAGGCCAATACTGGCAGTTGTGTGGACACAGAGGCAGAATTCCTTTGAGAGAAGTTGGCTGGTATCATCTTGAACTGCTAACCCTGCAGAGGCACCCTTCTCACCTATGATCTGTCATTGACAGAACCTGAGACTGCAGGATGGATAGAGTGGTGATACCTTTAATTACAACCCAGGAGACCTGAATTCTCATCACACTTCTGCTCAATCATCTGTGTGGTCTTGAGAAAATTCAACACCTCCAGTGTTGGTTTTCTATTGTTTGGCACAAAGGATTTGAGGTAGGAGCTGTACCATGATCGTAAGATCCCTTCAAGTTTTAACATATTGCAGTTAAAACATGCCGGTTAAAACATTGTGGTTATAAACTGTTTTTATAGAAGGCAAACTTTCAAAGTTACCTATATTAGGTAAATAAAATATTGAGGAAAATATATGCTAGGTTCACATTTGGAGATGGTCACAGTTTGTCAGCCTGTGGATGAACGAGAAAGTCAGCTCTGAGAACAAAGAAGATTAGAAGGAAAACATCTAGAAGAAAAAGCTCGGAGGGTGAGTATGTATAGAGAAAGGAGAAGTGGAGCTGCTAGGTATTTATTTTCCTATAAGATATTGGACTGGAACATTCAAAGGAGAGGAGTATTTTATCCTTTCTTTGTCTCCCATGAGCTCATGCAAGCATGTGTGCCTGCACACACACACACACACACACACACACACACACACACAATGAGGTGTGTGCCTCATGAGCTGACACTGATGAGGAGGAACATCTGAAAGGACATGAGTGCTTGTAATGGATCTAGGTCTCCTTGCCATCTTCCTGAGGGTCTGCAGGACCCTGAGAGATGGGGGCTTCATTTTATACTTTAAGGATTAGCAGGCACTAGAGGAACTGATATTGGACTTGTTTAGATGAGAAATTAGAAATTATCATTGCTGGGGTGCCTGGGTGGCTCAGTCAGTTAAGCGTTGGACTCTTGATTTTGTCTCAGGTCATGATCTCGGGGTCCTGAGATTGAGCCCCACCCTCTCAGAGAGGCACTCTCCCTATGCCTCTGCCCCTCCCCTCTCTCACGTGCATACTCTCTCTCTCTCTCAAAATAAATAAAATCTGTTAAAAAATCATTATTGCTTAGGAAGGAACAAGCCTGAAGCATAAGTGCATCAGATTGTGCAGCTGTACTCCCTGTTAATGATGCACATTCACCCTGAGCTAAATCTCAGGGCAACTATCTAAAACAGTGAAAGGACATGAACCACCTCCTTCAACTGCGGGTGAATATTTTCACGGAGAACAAGGAAATGACTGCTTTACTCACACTCAGTCTTGGATCAGGTAGTGTTAGGCCTTCAAGTTTGGCCTTTGCATATTCTTATGAATTTTTAAATTATTTTGTTAATTTTTAAGACATTGCTGGGACTTTGGAAGTGCATTGAATGTGTAGAACAATTTGGGAAGAATTGGTAAGAATGTTGAATCATGACCCCTAGTCAGGCATATTTCCTCTTTTATGCAGGTCTTTTTCTTTTGGCAATGCTTTGTAGTTTTCAGTTTTACACATCTTTTGCTTGATTTAGTGTTAAATATTTCATATTTTTTATCTTAATCGAAATAGTATTTTAAAATCCTTAAGTTCCAAAATATCCTTTGTTAGTATTACAAAAGACAATTCATTTTTTTGTCATGGATATGTATTTTTAAGCAGACTTTATTTTTTAGAACCGTTTTAGATTTACAAAAAAACTTGGGAAGAGAGCACAGAGAGTTCACATATATCTGACCCAGTTTCCAACACTGCAAATAACTTATATTAGTATGGTGCATTTGTCACAATTAATGGACCTATATTGTTGCATTATTGTTTACTACAGTCCACAGTTTATTCAAATTTCCTTAGGTTGGTTGGTTGGTTTGTTTTTGTTTTTCCCTAATGTCCTTTTCCTGTTCCAGGATCCCATCCAGAAAACCACATCACATTTTGTCAGCATGTCCCCTTTGTCTTCTCCTGGCTCTAACAGTTTCCCAGACTTCCCTTGTTTTGGATGACTTTGACAGTTTTGAGGAGTACTGGCCAAGTGTTTTGTAGAATGTCCTTCAATTAGGGGGTGCCTTGGTGGCTCAGTTGGTTAAGCATCTGCCTTCGACTCAGGTCATGGTCCCAGGGTTCTGGGATCTAATCCCGTGTTGAGCTCCCTGCTCAGCAGGGAGTCTGCTTCTCCCTCTCCCTCTGCTGCTCTCTTTCTCTCTCACTCTCTCTCTCTCTCTGTCAAATAAATAAATAAAATATTTTTAAAAATAATAATTAAAAAAAAGAATGTCCTTCAATTGGGATTTCTCTGATGTTTTTCTCATGATGAGACTGGGTTTACAGATGTTTTGGAAGATGGGTGATCACAGAGATAAAGTGCTATTCTCATCACCAAAGGGTCCACCCTATCAACATGAGCTATCATTGTTACTGCTCCCTTCATTACCTGGCTTGGCTGGGGCAGAGTTTGTCAGGTTTCTCCACTGCAAAGTTATTCTTTTTTCCCCTTCCCATATTGGACTTTTTAGAAGGAAGTCACTGTGTGCAGCCCACACTTAAGGACTGGGGTATTATGCTATCCCTGCTTGAGGGCAGAGTATCTACATAAATCTTTTGGCATTCTTCTGCTTGGGGAGTTGTCTCAACTTCCCAGTGTATTTATTTATTCAGTCATTTATTTGTATCAATGTACACTCATGGATATTTATTTTATGCTTAACTGGGTTATAATCCAATACTAATTTATTTTATTGCTCAATTTTGATTTAGTTTTGGCCATTGGGTATACTTTCAGTTGGCTCCCCCTTCTCTTTGACATGCCCTCATCAATGTGGCTTTGTTGTTCTTGTTAGCACTTTCTTACTTTCTGCTCCAGGATTCTCTTGTCTATTTCTTGTCCAGACTTAGAATCAACCATTTCTTCAGGGAGCCCTGGTCCTTGTTATTGGAGAACGAAATTAGAAACCAAAATATGAACGATAGGTATAATTGATTTTTGTATAATGAATTTGTATCCTGCGAACTTGATAAACACATTTATCATTTCCATTATGTGGTTTTGTTTTGTTTTGTTTTTTGTACTTTCTGTTTTTTTTTTAACTTAAATAAGCATATCATCTGTGAAGGAAGACAGTTTTACTTATTTCTGTTCAATCCGCATGTCTTTAATTTTCTTGCTTCTTTAAATGTTTAGAGGTTCTAAAACAATGTTGTAGAGAAGGACCATATGTCTTTTTCTTATTACTGAGGGAATTTTGAGGGAAGTACTGAATCTTCACTGTTAAGCATGACATTAACTTCAGGTTTTTCGTGGATTCCTTTTACCAGGTTGATAACTGAGAGTTTTCATTATGAATGGATGTTAGATTTTTGTCAACTTCTTTTTCTGTATCAGTTGAGATAATCACATGGTTTCTCTAATTTTAGATTGTTAATATGGTTATTTACATTGATTGATTTTCTAATGTATTCTGATACTAAAGGCTTTGTCCTTCACAAGACTGCCCTCACTTGAGATGCCAGCCAAACTTTGGGGTCCCTAGGTCAGGTGCACTCAGACCAAATGGCTACAAACCCAGAAGGTCCCCACACCTTGTTCAAGTTCAGTAATTCATAAAACTCAGGAAAACACTATTATGATACTACTTTATTGTAAAGCATATAGATCAGGACTAGCCAAACGAGACACAGAGTAAGCTATAGAAGGGTCCTGAATGCAGAGCTTCCATGTTCTCTCCCTCAGGGCAGAGAATTTCTGTTTTCAACTTATTTTGAGTTTAATGTTGTATTTTCATTTCTGCCAGACCAAACTATATTTTGTAATTTTAATATTGATTTTTTTCTTTGATCTGAGTGTTTGTTTATAAGTGTGTTATTTAGTTTCCAGATAATTGGAACTTTTCAAGAGATATTTCTGTTATTGATTTCTAATAAAATTGCAATATGTTCAGAGAATGTGTTTTATGTATTAGCTTAATTATTTTAAATTGAGATTTTTTTGTGGCTGATAACACAGTCTAATCTTGGAAAATACTCTGTGTGCAGCTGAAAAGAAATGATTATGGTGCTTTTTTGGGTGTAATATTCAATAAATATCAATTAGGCCAAGTTAGTTGATAGTATTTTTCAAATCTTCTGTATCTCCACTGATTCTCTTTATACCTGTCCTATGAACTATTGAGAAACAGATACTAAATCCATGATTAAACTTGTGGATTTTTCTTATTTCTCCTTGTAATTCTAATTTTTGCTTTAATATTTTGTTATATTTTTGATATGTTTGATATTTGTTATAATAACTTGTTATTAGGTCTAACTCTGTTATTCTTTTGATATTTTGAAACTGTGTTTAGAATGGTTATGTGCTCCTGATAAACTGATCATTTTTATTGTGGCCTTCTTTTCTGTTAATATTCTTTGTTCTGGAATCTAGCTTGTCTCATATCGATGTAGTCACTCCAGCCTTCTTTTGACAAGTACTCGAACAGTATATCTTTTTCAATCCTTTTATTTTTAATGTATCAGTGACTTTATTTTTAAAATGGGTTTCTGAGATTAAGAATCCCTCATATCAGTGAGTCATATGATACATCTCAGGAAACAAACTGAGTGTTGCTGGAGTGGTTGGGGCTGGGAGGGATGGGGTGGCTGGGTGATAGACATTGGTAAGGGTATGTGCTATGGTGAGCGCTGTGAATTGTGCAAGACTGTTGAATCACAGATCCGTACTTCTGAAACAAATAATACAACATATGTTAAGAAAAAAGAAAAAGAAGAAGAGAGCAGGAGGGGAAGAATGAAGGGGAGTAAGTCAGAGAGGGAGACGAACCATGAGAGACGATGGACTCTGAAAAACAAACTGAGGGTTCTAGAAGGGAGGCGGGTGGGGGCTGGGTTAGCCTGGTGATGGGTGTTAAAGAGGGCGCGTTCTGCGTGGAGCACTGGGTGTTATGCACAAACAATGAATCATGGAACGCTACATCACAAACTAATGATGTAATATATGGTGATTAACATAACAATCAAAAATAAAAATAAATAAAAAAATAATAAAATGGGTTTCTGCTAGGCAGCATATTAGTGGGTCTCAGTATTTTTATCCAATTTGACAACCTCTGCCAGGGCTTTTATTCCTTTATTTCTATATTAAATAATCTATTTATTTAGATGCCCAGCAGGTATCATTTTTTTATACTGCCTGGAAGTTTTCTGTTAATCGTTCTTGTAATGCAAGTCAGCAATTCAACTGAATTACTACTACCACTATTACTATTATTAAATTTTTTTTAAAGTTCTTTTTTGCCTTTGTTCAAGAAAGTTATTTTCACTGGATATACTTTTCAAAGTTGACAAAGTTGACGTTTCAGTACTTTTAAGATGTTGACCCACTGTTTTCCCACTTGCTTTGTGTCTCACCAGAAATCTGCTGTTATTCTGTGTCTGTTCCATTGCATATAAACTACCTTTCTTCTTTAGCTGCTTTTGACATTTTCTCTTCATCACTGGTTTTGGGTAACATGATGATGATGCACGTTGGTGCACTTTTATTCATGTTCTTGTTCTTGGAATTACTGTCCTTGGATATGTGACTTTATAATTTTCATCAAATTTGAAAAAATATTGTCATTATTTCTTCAAATATTCTTTCTGTTCCCCTCTTGACTCTCATCTTTGAAGGATTCAAATTACACATATATTAAAATAGTTGAGGTTGTCCCAAACCTCACAATATTCTGTTCCATATATGTATGTATAATATTATATATAATTTAAGTATATATAATTTCTCTTTCTCTGCAATTTGTTTTGATGTTCACAAATCTCTTCTGTGATATCTATCTGCTATTATTCACAATCCAAAATGTTTTGTATTTTACACAATTAAGTTTTTATTTCTAAAAGTTTGATTGGGGTATGTTTTATATCTCTTATGTCTCTATATTTTTTTAAAAATATAGAATACAGATGTAATAATTGTTTCAGTGGCCATGTTTACTAAGTCTAATATCTATGGCAGGTTTTTGTTGATTTCAATTGATTTTTGTCATCGTGGATCATATATTCCTGCTTCTTTGTATGCCAGGTAAATTTTTATGTGACACCAGTTATTGTTAATTTTACCTTGTTAGGTGCTGGATAATTTTTACATCACTGTATATATTATTGGGCTTTGTTCTGGGATGCTGTTATATTACTTGGAATCAATTTGTTCCTTTGTGTCCTACTTTCAACATTTCTTAGGCTGGATTGAGCTACTGAGACAAGATCTTCCTGCGTACTGTAGCCAATGTCCCATGAATTGTGAGATTTTCTAGTCTATCTGGTGAAAGCAGGTATTACTCTTATTCTCTGTGACTGCTGAGTACTGTTACCTCTAATCCTTTTGGATAGTTATTTTCCTGACCTTGGGTGACTTTCTTGCACCCATGCACTGATTAGTGCTCAATTACCCAGATTTGGTTGTTAATACTACAATGTGTAAGGCAAACCTCCTGGGAGGAATTTGACTTGCTCTTTCCAAAGCCAAATGCAAATAGATTAATTCTCCCCTCTTCTGAAGATTCTAAGCCTTGGTTCCTTTTCCTCTGTAATACAGGTACTTGAGAACTGGTGGGTTGTGTAAATGGAATATTTTCTTCCTCCTCTAGGTGACTGGACAGGAGGACAAGAAGCCCTAGACCCCAGCATCATCACTGGTACTTGACCTGGCTAGGTTATGGGACATGTGCCCCTGCATGCTGAGCTAGTCCCAGGCAGGGATCAGCTTTCCCAGGAGGATAGAGTCTCCTGGGACTTATTAATTCTTGATTCTAGTAGTTTATTTTTTTTAATAGACCTTCTTCTCTATTAAAACAGTAAGAGAGTCCTTGAATAGAGTTTAGTTCTTAATTCCTAATATGTATATCTTGTATTTATTTTTCTTGACTTAATGGACAGGCTAGGAGCTTCAGTATAATGTTGAGTACATTAGAAGAGTTGGGAGTACATTCTTTTTTCCATTCATTGTTTTTTACAAAGTAGGATATTAGATATAGGTTTTTTTTTTTTTTTAAGCTTTTATTTATTTGACAGAGAAGACACAGCAAGAGAGGGAACACAAGCAGGGGGAGTGGGAGAGGGAGAAGCTGGCTTCCCGCCGAGCAGGAAGCCCGATGTGGGGCTCCATCCCAGGACCCTGGGATCATGACCTGAGCTGAAGGCAAACGCTTAATGACTGAGCCACCCAGGCACCCTATAGGTTTTGTTTTTTATTTATTTGTTTGTCTCCTTGTTCTACCCTTTATCAATTTGAGAAAAGTCTCTTTTATTCATAGTTACCTGAGGGTTTTATCATAATTAGATGTGGAAATTTATGAAATTCTTTAGTTTTTCTTCCATTGAGACAAGTATGTTTTTTCTTTTACTTGGTTAATGTGATGAATTATACTGATCGATCGATGAATGTTAGACCACATCGGCATTGTTTAGATAAATACAAACGTGACATAATGAATTACATTTCTTTGTATATTTGTGCATGTGTGTTTGCTGTATTCAATTTGCTAGTATTTTATTAAAGACTGTCCATTTCATGAAGGATATCTTTCTAGTTTTCTTTTTTTATAACTTTATTTGGTTGTGATATTATTGTAATACTAGCTTCATATAATGAGGTGGGGAAATGTTCCTTCCTCTATTTTATATTATATATAAATATATATTTTATATATAATAATATATTATTATATAATAATAACTATATTATTTTGTACTTAAATATTGATAAAATTAATCAGCAAAACTATCTGTATACTTTTTCGTCTGATAGTACTAACATCTGTTTCATATTTCAGTCTGGTTCTAATGATTAGTTTGTTTCTTAAAAGTGTATTTTTTCCTTGCTGTTCCATCTTCTTTGTGGTATTCCTGTGGAAGCTGTGCATCTTGTGTAGCACAGTAGAAATTGAAAATATCTAATAAATAGGTAAGGCTTAAAAGTTGGCATACCTTTTTGTCTACTAGGCAAGGGCTTGAGTAAATCTAATTTTGTGATGAACTGGATTTGAAGTTTGTTGTTTTTATGGTTACCCGTAGAGCACAACAATATTAAATTCTTCTAGAGCTATCTGGAGTTTAAGGTGAGGGTTAGTTTGAATATTTTTTCCTAGGGACTGTTGCATCCATACCCTGAAGTTTCCCTTTGCATCAGCCACAGAGAGGATCTGTCTCTTGCAACTTAACTTGTACTCCATGCTTCTTACCCTGATGGGGTCTAGGGAGTGAAAGGGAATTTTGTTGATCTGATTAAGCCATATCTCAGTCATAGATAGGCACTATGTCCCTAGGTCTTGGGAGGGCAGCCTTAAATGTGAGTTAATCCTACCTCTCACCTGGTGTAGTTCTGAGTCTAGCAAATATTTCTCCCCACTCCCAAGGTTGATTTTTTTTTTTTTCCTGTTCTTTTTCCCCAACTGCAATGAGATTTCACCAGTATCCTAAGACTGACAGTATTTTTTCCCCTTTCCTTTATATATATTTTTCCAGATGTATTCAGATATAATTGATATATAACATTGTGTAAGTTTAAGGTACACAAACTATTGATTTGAAACACATATAGCAAAATGATCACTACAGTTGAGTTAGTTAACACTTCCCTCACTTCACATATTTACCATTTCTTTTTTGTGGTAAGAACATTTAAGATTTATTCTCCAGCAACTTGCAATTATATAATACAGTATTATTAACTATAATATCTATCTATATCTATCTATATGTATATCCATTCATCCATAGATAGATACAGTTTATTTCCATACCTTGGCCATTAAAAAGAAAGATGCAATGGGCATGGAAGTGCACATATCCCTTCATATATCTATATATATATATGAAGGACAGGACATATATATATACAGGAAGAAACAGGACAGCTGAATCATATGGTAGTTCTATTTTTAATTTTTTTAGGTACCTCAGAAATGCCTTCCATAATGGTTGTACCAATTTACATTCCTACAGTGCACAAGGCCTCTCTTTTCTCCACATACTTGCCAACTATTTGTCTCTTATCTTTTGGATGAAAGCTATTCAAACAGGTGTGAGGTGATATCTTGTGGTTTTGATTTGTACTTCCCTGATGATTAGTGATGTTGGGTATCTTCTTATGTACCCATTGGCCATTTGTATGTGTTCTTTGGAAAAATGCCTATTCAGCTACTCTGCCCATTTATTAATCATATGTATATATGTTGCTATTCATATATATATATATATATATATTTGCTATTCAGTTGTATGAGATTATTTCCTTATGTATTTGGGATGTTAACCCCTTATCAGGTTAATGTTTTGCAAATATTTTATCCCATTCATATGCATAACAGGAGGAAAGCTAGAAGGTTCATAAATATATAGATATTAACTAACACTCTTGAACAACTAACAATGAAGAAAAAATCAAAAGAAAAATTTATATATATTAATAAATAAAATAAGATATATAGAATTATATATAATTTATATATATATATATATATTTAAACAACAACAAAAACCCAACACACTATTTTTCCCTCTTAGTACTTTACACACTTTCATTATCTTTGGGCTTGCATTGTTTCTAATGGCAATCTGCAAACATTTTAATGTTTTCTCCCTTTATAGTGGTTTTTGTGCCCTGCTTTTTTTAAGATTTTCTGTTTATCATTTTTCTTCAGCAACTTGACTATAATGCAATGTAATGTTGTTTCCATTGGATTATGTGTCCTTGAGTTTTGTCAAGTTTCTTGATATTGGCCCATAAGTCATTGTCCTGCAAATTCCAACAGCTTGTCTCCTTGGCTTCCAATTGCTTCTTACTTCAGTGAAACACCTGTGCCCCACTGGGATTCCCTCTCCCTGTGCCACAGGTAGGAAGGGAACTCCAGAGAAAATATCTCCTCTCAGACATCATAGTTCTGTACTGTGTGTTGTCTAACTTGGGAAATATTGTTACTTCACATATATAGTTCAATTTCCCCATTATGTAGACAGGAGGTCAAGTCTGGTACCTCTTAACTCTCTTAGGGCCAGAAGTGAGGCTTCTTTAGTCACTCTTACTTAAAGGTTCATCAGTTAGCCACACATGTGCACCTTTACAAGTCTCTCTGTATAACTATAAACTTGTGATGTGTACATAAAGCAAATCAAATCTAATATTTGAAAGACTGATTTCAAATTAAGTTAAACTGTAATGCTTGACATACTCTTGATTTTTCTGACTTTGTTTTGTATATTGTTTGGCTTGTATCTGGTAGTTTGTGTTGCTCAGAGATCCCATTAAATGATTACCTTTCCCTGTTGTACCACATGCTCAGTCTCTACTTGGGCCCATTTTTTGCACAGTGGGACCCCTCCACTGGAAGGGAGCTGATCTTTTCTCAGTTTTAGTGGGAACATGAATCCCCACCGACACACCTGTCAGCAAAATGACTTAGGCTTAACTTGGCCCTTGTCCTCACTGACCCCAATTCCTTTAGGAGAAGCTTCAGTCTAAGTTCTGTCATCTTTTGGTTGGCACTCAATATCAGCATGAATTAAAGAGATAGCAAGGAAAGTAGATGGCTTATCCTTATGATGGATTGAGGTGATAATAAGCATTTATTGAGGGTCTAGGCAGAGGGGTGGTGCTGATATACACTGGTATATTAGACCAGTGTGGTCTCTGGCCCTGTGGAGGTTAGAATCTAAAATACAGTTCACACAAACAGAAACTACTTTAATATCACTTGTCAGTAAAAATTTCCTTTGTTTGGATTAGTAAATTTCATTTTCCCCTTTTGGAAATGTCCTTGTTGTGAATTAGACCAGCAGTTGGTATAATCCTTAAAATCACCCAAAATATTGTTGTTATATATGCTCAAATAGGCCCTTAATAGTGACTTAACACATCATTGATACTTAGAGCACATCTCTGATGTATCCCTGGAAACAAATAAGTAAGACCATTAGATTAGAACATCAGAGGAATACAGACTAAGTGTATCAAGGAATCCTGAGCATTTTCCAAGGAATACCCTATACTCCAGGAATCATTGCATCCATCATGCTTCTGCTATGTGTCACCATCTCTGTAAGGCATTTACACAGTGAAGCCATTCTGGTTTAGTAGCCAATCTTCCACTGCCCGGAAGACCATCTGACCTTTTCCCATTGTTACCATTGTTACTTTAGAATAACCAGTTTTCTGTGTAGCCAATATAATTTCAATTTTCAATGGTCAAGAAGTTTTTATATTTACCACTTTGGGTCTAAAGTGATAAAAACCCAGTCATGTTGGAACAAAAGTGTTTTATTTTTGTCTTTTGAACAGTTTAGCATGAATGTAGATGTACAGCCATCATCCAGCAGAGAGCAATAGGAGCAGCCCAACTTTAGTTTTGAGAAACAAGTACCTCTTCCTGCCTCTTTCTCTGATCCTGAAAACCAAATGTATTTTTAAGGTGCTGCACAGAAAGCTAAAGCAAGAAACTAACAAGTTCATGGAGAAATGTGGTGTTTTCACTGAAGAATAACTGTGTTTTTTAAGTTTTTCTCTATATTTTACAATCACCCCCAGGTGGCTAATATGTCTTCCCTTCTCCTAATGCTCTCCTACAGCTTTTCTCATTCCTCGGCTCACTGAGTAGAACCAAACTGGTTGATGTCTGTATATCAGAAGTCTGCAACTGAGCAGAGTTTTCACATTAGGCATTTTTCATTTCAGGATACCATTCTTCAGTATTAGCTTTTCATTATTAGACCTCCTCTTCTCATTTTGCAAAGGAGGGCAAGCTTGCAGTCATTGATGGAATTGATTTTCTTCTTCCCTCCCTCCCTCCCACTTTTCTCCCTTCCCTATCTTTATGTCATGACCTAGGTTAGGAACTGGATGGTATAATGCATTTATCATTTTTAATCTCTCCTTGTTTATTCTAGTGTGAAATTATTTTCCAGGTAGTATTCAGGCAAGACTTCCTCTTCTTGTTGGATAATTTGCAATATTTGTGAAGAAGATGCTAATTTTACTGACCTATTATCGGAGTTGTCATTAGAGATTTGTCAAACATCAGTTCCTATATTGTCTTCTGTCACTCATCCTAGTGCATGCTCCATTATTCATTCTTCATGGATGTTTTTCTTGGGTGGATGATCAGTGAGCCTAACCGCTTCTTTGAGATTAAATGGGTAACTTCAAAGGCATAGAATAAGGAGAAAATGCAAGGTCTTGGGTACAGTAGAGAAAATCCCAGACTACTGTGATGTCTCCAGGCAGTCTGTTCATCTAAATTTTACTAGGAAAAAAAAAAAAAAGGGTGAGAATGTCTTAAATGTCATTTCAGGCCTAGGGCATGTCAAGAGCCCTTGGGTCATGTGTAATTCCATAGACTCTCCAGATAACTGTCCAATACCTAGTGAGGCAGGTGTACTTTATCTTGCTATCCCATTTGATTAGAACTTACCTTGGAATTCACCATGACTAGCAAGACTTAGGGGAGGACTTAGTAAGATATTGTAACAAGACTCTCCCACTCAAGTGAGGAGTGGTCAGTTGCTGATACGGATGGAGGAGTCCACTGGCTGAGCAAGATAGTGTCCAAGTGGATACGGCAATGGTGGACCTGGTAGAAGTCAGGGCAAGTGGAGTTCAAGAAGAAATAGCAAAGGAATATCTAGTATACAGTGTAGTTGAGGACTGAAGGCACAGGGCAATGGTATCCAGAAGTTCTCTCCACGTGGAACTTCAGACACTAGCCTGGAATGGAGGACTCGGTTCTCAGGCGAGGCTGGATCTCAAGACCAGGAAAACTCTGAGGCATTAGGATATTCACTAAACAGGGTTCAGGGCACAAACACAGCCATGAGAACTGGGACCATGGTAGAGACAGGGGCTCATAGCCTGAGTGATAGTCATCTTTTCTGGTCCAGGCCAAGATCACACGGTGAGTCACTCATGCTTACTGTATAGGCATGTGGCTGCAACTGGTAGAATCTTAGACTTTGTGTTGCATCCAAAGTTGGTCCTGGAGACGAGGTGAGGGAATCCAGAGACCTCATTTTTGGGACAAGTGGCTACATATTGAGATTGGCTACAAGATGGAGCCTGCCAGTTTATATCACTATACATGGGACTAATGTCATCAGTCTTCATCTCTCTGTGGCTCTCAAATTAGCACCATGCCATAGCCATGGAGTGGACTATATACCTGACATTCTTTAATTCATTTGCAATAAGCATGAACACAAGTGATGATTAGGATGTTTCCACATAGAGGTCAATTCTGTTGGAACAAGCTGGCAGCAAAATTACATCCAGGGAGTCAGCACCAGAGACTCCATAGCCAGAGCTTTTGGATGTGACTCTGGGGCACAGCCCATTTGCTTGCTAGAACATGGGCAAGACTGGATGGATCCTCAAATACAGATTCCATCAAGAGTGGGTCAGAAGCTGGCTTATGTTTGAGGCAAGAAGATAAATTTTAGGACTATTTCTAGTTGTATTTGGTCCAAAAGAAACTTTAGCCAAGAGGTCTCATGGACTGGTTTAAAAACGTTCATATGATATTGGTTATCAGTCAGGTATCCATGTTCAAACTGGTTAAATTCTGAGAGTCTGAGGGGGACCTATGAAATTTTTGCTTGAGATACCTGACCCTAGGATGCCAGAAGAAGACCATCCAGCCCCTCAAACAGTATTCTCTCCTTTCCCAGAAGAGGGCAATATCGTTTCCAATGTGGGTTCCTGCAAATTCTGTGTGCGGGGAGGGGGAAATCACCTCCACTTCTTGTGAAAATTCAAGAAGCCTAAAAGACACCTCAGACTTTTGGGTATTAAGTCCAGAATGATATTATTTACATTTTATTTTTAAGTTAGAAGAAAGACCTAGTTTCTTGGTTTCAGTTCTGTCAATAATTAGTCTTGTAGCCTGAGGCATCCACATTAACTTTCCTAAGTATCACTTCACTCATCTTTTAAATGGGAGTAGTAACCCCTTCCCTGTCTACCCACTTAGTGTTTTTGCTGAGTCAAATGAAACAAAGTGTTTTAAAGTTCCCCATGAAGTGCATGCTGTTGTCAAAGATAAGAGCCCATTTGGAGACATACTCATTCTTGATAGTGAAATCAATCGAAAGGAGCAAGAGGGTGTGTGTGTATGCGTGTATGTATGTGTGTGTGTGTGCGTGCGTGTGTATAGCTGTGAGCTCTGTCGATATCACAGAAAAGACTTAGGCCCTTCAGGTTGAGAGACTTGCTAGGGGATGCACTGAGGAGAAGAGAAAGAGAGAGATAAAAAGGCAGGTGCTCTCCCTAGGACTCCTGGCTCCTGGAGGGACAGTGGGAAAGAATGCAGACAGATGCCCTGGGGGGGCCAGTATTTTGTATCCTAGGCATACCCTCTCCTTGGGATAGGGAGATGGCTGGGGGAAGGATCATTCTTTCCTTCTAGGAAAACATCAGAGAGATGACGGGGAATGCTCTGATTTACACCAAGACTGGAGAACTTCAAATAAGAAATGTGCAGGAAAGTGATAATTTCAAAGGCCAGGGAAGAAAGAGCCAGAAAGCAAGGTTAATAGTGGAAAAATGGGAGGCAAGAAATCCCCTGCCTTGTTTTAGTTCTAAAAATAAAGGCCTAGGGCGCCTGGGTGTCTCAGTTGGTTAAGCGTCTGCCTTCGGCTCAGGTCATGATCCCAGGGTCCTGGGATCGAGTCCCGCATCGGGCTCCCTGCTCAGGGGGGAGCCTGCTTCTCCCTCTGCCACTACCTCCCACTTGTGCTTGTTCTCTCTCTAGCGCTCTCTCTCTCTCAAATGAACAAATAAAATCTTTAAAAAAATAAAATAAAATAATAAAATAAAAATAAAGGTCTCTGGATTCCTAACAATAAGTTAGGAAATAAATTTACATTAGAATATCATATTAAATAGTGTTATTCAAAATGCTCTGTTTCATTAAAGCTTGGGTTTTTAAAACAGAAATTATTTAAACAGAGACAAATTGTAAAGTTTCCAGCCATTGCTGAGGGGCGAGGCAGATTGCATTTAAATATTCAATACACTCTTTTTAAGGGTATCAATTTCTCTCTTCTTTAATTACAAAGTTTTAATTATCAGTTTAAGTATGCCCTACATAGATTTTTTTTTCCTCTTTCTTCATGTGGAAGAAAAGTCAGAAGAACCTATAAGAACTAAAGCTTGGAGAGAGCTGCTCAGACCCAGCAGCTTTGAGGTTTCTGACACCAAGCTGTTCTGAAGCCATGGAACTGAAATTGCAGAAGGTATTTGGTACCTTGATAGACTTTATAGCAAGTTTTAAGAAAAATGTGGAGGAAGGAAGATTGGACAGGGGAGCATTGTAGCCAAAGCCTGGTCTTAAAGCTTTGGAATATATTAAGTGGTGACTGATAGACTAATAACAAGAATGTACTGAGTTCTTATTACCTGGCAAGCTCTGGTCTGTGTTCTTTATATCCATTGTTCATTGGCTTATCACCACAACTCCAGGAGGTGTATCTATTACTGGCACCATTTTAGCACATGAGAAAACTAAGTCTTCTGGAGGGCAAGTAAAATTTCTCAGGTTACAGAGGTAGCGCATAGTAGGACTGAGATTAGGAACCCAGAGACCATATTACTAACCACTGTGATAAGCTGTCTTCCATGACAAAAACCTGGAGAGAGAACAAGAGAGGATGCGTTAGATTTGTTATATTTAAATTTGTCTTTAAATCATATCATCTTTAAAGATATTATCAAAATTATATATGGATACATACATATATTAACAAGATCTATTTTAAAAATAATAAAATTCCTTTACCTAATCTAATCTTATAGCAAATGAGTCTTTTAGTTTAGATCTTGAAGCAAGTGCTGGTTTTGGATTCTTTAATATTTTATTTCAATTTTTGAATCAATATTTGTGATATTAGTCTATAGTTTTCCTTCTTTTTTATGTTTACCAGGTTTATATAAATGTTATACTTGCTTCATAAATAATTTAAATATTTACTTCACGTTCATTGGTTGGAACAATTTATTTAGCATTGGAACTATCGATTCTTTGAAGGTTTGGTGGAGCTCACCTATGAAAGCATTGGGCCTGGTGCTTTGTGTGTGTGTGTGTGTTGGGAG
Source organism: Eumetopias jubatus (assembly GCF_037043125.1). Classification (NCBI taxonomy): domain Eukaryota; kingdom Metazoa; phylum Chordata; class Mammalia; order Carnivora; family Otariidae; genus Eumetopias; species Eumetopias jubatus. The sequence goes on along the minus strand of NW_028274819.1, from coordinate 83,262,439 downwards.
GCAGGTAGAATCTGGATAACTTTATTTATTTTATTAAAATTAATGTTTAAACTTTCTATCTCTGCTGGGATAAATTTGCAGAAGCTGTAATTTCCTGAGACATTATATATTTCACTTTTTCTTTTGTAGTGGTATACAAATAGCCAATTTTAAGATTTTTTCTGTCACTTGTTTTATATATACATCCTTCCATTCTTTCTCAAGGGTCAATGGTTTATTTGTTGATTTATTAATTAGAGCTGATTTCTTTCTGTTTTTTTTTACATCATTTGTTTCTGATTTTGTATTCAAACCTCTTCTCTTTTAACTTATGTAAGAATTACTTTTTTGTTATTTTTCAAGATTTTTAATTAGAAATGTAAGTTATTCATGTTCAGTCTTTTACTTAAAATGAAGAATTTGAGAAAGTTCAAGAATGTGGAAGGAGACTGGGATTTGTTTCTGGTGTGAAAATCTTGGTAGAAGAAATGACTACAGGACTGTTAAAAATAAGAATGTCTAATACATAACATTATTTATCAAATAATTAATTTAGTTAGTTCATTAGCTTGGCTATGTTATAACCCTCCTCTGAGATTCTCAAATCCTCAGTAAAATTCTCTACACATAATTGTCTTGTGTATTGGTGTTTTGGAAAAAGCAAGTTAAATGCCACATTGAGGATATTAAATCCCATGTTCAGTATGTCAGAGAGTAGAGGGAAGCAAAGAAATTTAAATGACAGATAAAGTGTAGACAGGAAGCATTCTGTAGGAAGAGGAAACCAGAGAGGGAAAAAATCATGGGAATTCACAAAAGTGTTGAGAGCTGAGCATTGGACTTTGTACAATAATCAAGATAGAGGATGGAAGGATTTTTGCATGATTATTAAAAGTGTTTGGTGACCTCGTGGAGACACCTAGGTTACTAGGTCCTGCCTTGCACAAACTCTTCATTGTCTCCAAAATGGGAAGCATTATTTATATTTCTATATTCGTGGCATTGAGATTAAGAGTCCATAAAGAATTTAATCCTGGCAATCTTGCCCCCAATTCCACATTGTCTTAGAAGACATCTGAACTGTCTCCTACCAACTGCATGAGACTAAGGGACATTGTAAACTACTTGAGAAATTGTCATTTATCAGTACTTCTGAGGAGATCCCATATAACTGGGAGTTTAACAGAAGTTCCATGGTAATAGCAAAGTAGAAAAGTACTGGTGTATTTTTCTTCTAATTACACACAGTTCAGTTATTTAAAAAAAAAGGAAATTCTACCTCTCTGAGCCTCTATATAGTTTTTCTACTTACCAATGCCCTGTTTTATCCTTCTCCCTAATTAGTTCCTATTAACTTATCCTACACCCTTGTGTGATAAGTGGAAATAAAGATCTGTGCTGTCAGAGGGGCTAATTGCAGTTATCCTAACAAGTATCACCCACTGTACTCCCTCCTGCTTCCTCTTGGCACCAGTTCTTAGGCATGAGCCCCTTCCACAAGATTGTTCCAAAGCCACTGACAGAAAAGTAAGCAGACTAGTACTTGGTTCCAGAAGTTTGTTGCTTCCCAATGCTTTTTGCAATAAATCCCTGCTCAGTATCTCTGATGGGCCCGCTACCATGCAGGTCATCTCCATTTCTGACGACATCAAGTCAAGCCATGGAACCCCTACAAGCCTCTGGCAAAGGAGCACTTGATAAACATTGCTCCACACCCATTTTCCTGGACCATAATCCTCCCAAACACATTTTTATGCTTCTCCCCCTCCTAATTTGCAACTAAAACACATCCAACCCATCTCTGGATATACTCTCAAGGTCATTTCTTCCTTGTTTTTATGCATAGAAAAGTGTATTTACCTTGAATTCTAAGTTCCTAGTGATGTGCCTAGGTATTTCAGTTGGTGAAAAACTTTTCTTTGGCCACAAATCCAAGCTGATCTCAAATTTGTTCTTTCTTTTCACCAGGAAGAATTTAGTTGCATTTTAGGAATGAAGTCTGTTTGATAAGAATCCAGGGTCTTGAATTGTAGTTCTAGCTCAATTATTGATGTGGAGTGTGATTCTGGCTGTCTTTAAAATGAGCGTTGAAACCTCATGTCTGCTTCCACTGTGAGATCTCCCCATCAGCAGGGCATTCCATGTGATCCTCATGCTAAGTGGCATTTTTCTCCCAAGAACTTGGACCTAGGACAAAGTCAAGGGTGATAGAGACACTGGATGAGTGTGCCCTGGTCCTCTTTCTTCACTGCATCAGCTGTTCACACTAAACCAGAAAGGACTTCAGAGCAGATGAGGTAGGACTGATAAGTCTACTCTGCCATGCTGCCAGCAAATGCTAGGCAAAGGCTTACCCACTGCAATCTTGCATAGGACCAGCAGAGGCAGGGTATGATTGAATACACCATTCTTATGGGAGGAGCAGGTTGGTTCCCACAGACTATGCTATGGTCCATTATTCAACACTCAGCATCTTCCACTATAAGTAGAGAAGCACAGTCACTTCTGAGCAAAAATTTGTGAGGTTCTTCAGAGATTAAGATGCTGTAACCCCAACACTGGCCAGATTCTCACTGTTGAAATCTTACCCATGCTTCAAGACTGAGCTCAGGAAGCTGGTCATGACTACTGATTGATTGCACCTTTCTTTGAATTCCTATATTGTTTTTTCTATAAGCCATTTATTTTTATATAAATGGTATCCTGATTTGGGTTATTTAGTTGCTTGATGGATTTATTAATTTAGTTTCATTCTCTAGACCAGGGCAGGTAGCTTATGCTATCCTTTAGCACTCCTTCTTCTTCCATACACGTAACTCTTAGTAGAATGATCATAATTAGGCAGTGTTAGGGATGCCTGGGTGGCTAGGTCTGTTGGGTGCCTGCTTTTGGCTTGGGTCATGGTCTTGGGGCCCTGGGATTGAGTCCTATATCAGGCTCCTTGTTCAGCAGGGAGCCTGCTCCTCCCTCTGCCTGCCACTTCCCCTGCTTGTGCTCTCTCTGTCTGATAAATAAATAAATAAATAAATAAATAAATAAATAAATAAAATCTTTAAAAAAATGATTAGGCAGTGTTTGGTGAGTGCATATTGAGCTATGCTAAGTTGAATGATTAATTGTCTCATTGTGACCACTGAGCAGAGTGGTGGGAGAGGGCATCCTTCTGGGGAAAATCAGTCAACCCACTGGAACACATCTCAGTGGAGGTGCTGTGGCCTCTAAACTTGATCATGTGAAAAAGATAGCACTGACCTTTGATATCAAGGGAATCTGGTCTTCAGTATGCCACAGAGGCTTCAATATGTCTCCTATCTGACTGCTTGTTGAAAGTCCCTTACCTAACTATTGAGGAAATATGAGTGACTGCACCTTCAATCCCCCCACCCCCAGGAACTAAATGACTTACTCTTTTCTTTTTTTTTTAAGATTTTATTTATTTATTTGAGAAAGAGAGAATGAGAGAGAGAGAAAGAGAGCACATGAGAAGGGGGAGGGTCAGAGGGAGAAGGAGACTTCCCGCTGAGCAGGGAGCCTGATGTGGGACTCAATCCTGGGACTCCAGGATCATGACATGAGCCGAAGGCAGTTGCTTTAACCAACTAGCCACCCAGGTGCTTGACTTACTCTTTTCTATTATAAAACTTACTCAGTTTCTATTATAAAGCAAATTTGGTGGGGGGGGGCACCTGAGTGGCTCAGTTGGTTGAGCCTTTGCCTTCAACTCAGGTCATGACCTCCAGGTCCTGGGATGGAGCCCCACATCAGGCTTCCTGCTCAGCAGGGAGTCAGCTTCTCCCTCTCCCTCTCGTTCTGTCCCTCCCCACTGCTTGTGTGCTTGCTCCCTCTGTCAAATAAATAAATAAAATCTTTAAAAAAATAAAGCAAATTTGGTGTAGTCAATATATTATTAATGCAATGATAGACAATCTGATTAAAGAACAAAACAGTCAAAAATGAGATGTGTGAGTACAGGACTACCTAACTTATGATAAAGACATTACTCAATATGGTGGATTAAAGAATAGTCTTTTCAATGCACACTGCTAGGACAATTAGGTCCACAGTAGAAAGTCCTATTATGTGGCCTGCAGTGGCCTGGTGAAGTAATTTGCCTAACAATGCAGAGGTGTGTTAGAATGTAGGAAACTTTCATAAGCTGTGTCCCAAAGGATAATGAGGTGCAGCCTGGGCAGGCCCCTACTTACAAGGCCAGGTGTCCCTAGAATCTTTAGAAAAAGACCTGGGCTCCCCTTGCTGGACTTTCTTCTCCAGTTTTTTGATTCTCAAATCTGTCCCAGACAAGATTACTTCCTATTCTTGTGGGGGTTTTTTTCTTTATCTCAACCATTATGGTAGGTGCCTAGTGATATTTCGTATATTTTTCTCTGATGGCTAGAGTATGATACTTTCTTATGTCTATCAGCATAAGAGTATTCTTTTACGAAGAACCTTTTCATGATTTTTGTCCATTTTTTTAAAGATTTTATTTATTTTTTGAGAGAGAGAGAGAGAGAGAGAGAGCGTGCATGAGAAGGGGATAAGAGTCAGAAGGAGAAGCAGATTCCCCGCTGAGCAGGGACTCGATCCCGGGACTCCAGGATCATGACCTGAGCTGAAGGCAGTCGCTTAACCAACTGAGCCACTCAGGCGCCCGATTTTTGCCCATTTTTAAGGGTCATCTGTGTTTCCTCTTAATTAGCTCCTATTCTAGATATGAGCTCTTTTTCAGATATGAGTATTACATATCTGGGTTATCTTTTCACACTCTTAATTGAGTATTTTTTGATAAACAGAAGTTCTTAATAATAATTTAAATTGACATCTTTTTTGCTTTTTTCCTTTTTAAAAATCTTGCGTAGTCTTTGGGAAATCTTTCTCTATTTTAAGATCATGAAGATGTTCTTCTATGTATGCTTCTTAAGTGCTTTATTGTCTGGTTTTCAGATTGAATCTGCAGTCCACCCAGAATGGGCATTTTGTTGTTGCCATGGTTTATGGTGAAAGGTAAGGATCAGACTTGCCTGACAGTGTGGAGCTGTCTTTGACTTGCAGGCCCAAAGTCTCCACATATATGTCTGATTGTCTCAGCAATATGTATTAAAAGAATATTATTTTCCCCACTGTATTGAGTGACGCTTATGTCATAAAGTAAGTGATTGTATACTCACACATCTCCCTCTTGATTCTATTTTGTTCCATTGGTCAGAATATCTATCCTTATACCACCAATTTACTGCCTTAACAAGAATTGCTTTACAGTAGACCTTGATATCTACAAGAGTCATTTGGTTTTGCTCTTTAAAATTACTTTGATTATTCTTTGTCCTTTGTATTTCCATATAAATTTTAGAAACGACTTGTCAGATTTACAACCACACATGCATACAACTGTGGGAAGTTTGATTGTGATTGTTTTGAATCTGTAGATTACTATGGAATGATGGTCCTGGCTTTGTGCTGCCCTGTCTCATATAAACCTTTAGAAAAGCCAATTGAAAGCAGGGGCACTCTATATATTGGTTTATAGGCCCATTAGTACACTAGGACTGTGAGCTCATTAAGATAAAGAGACAAAAGATCAATGTGGCTTTGAACCAGTTCATGCTGACTGTCACATGGCTGCCCAAGGCACTGCTGGCTTCTAACTTTCGTCCTTTTATTGCCTTCATTTGCCAAACCATTAGGGGGATTTGGAGATTGTATTGTTTCAATGGGAACTCTGAATTTGACCCCCCAAAGCAGGCCTCCCCAAACCATTTCAAAACCCCGATTGGAAATACTTTATTGTTGCCTTCAATACATTGAAAAGCAGTTTATGGTGAAAACAAAAAAAAAAAAGCTCAGCCCAGGCATCAAGGAGCAAGACATATTACAATTTTCTATGAGGGGCAGCAGAAAGAAACTTAACAGCCCATACATACTCTTCCTTGCAAATGACCTTCTGAGTTATACCTTCTGCTTTGCCAGATTGTTACTTTTCCTTTGCTAGACTGGCAGGTTGCCTGGCCAGAGAGATGTTTGGAGCATTATGCAGGTCCGACAGGAGCTCATGGGCATTGCAGGTCCAACAGGAGCTCATGGGAATGGAGATAGAGTCACACACCTTTATCCCTCAGGTCTTCCCCCTTGGAAGAGATGCAGCAAAATGCTTCAGCAGTCAGATTTGCCCTCCACTCTCACCTGTCTACAGCACTTCTTCAAAATGAAAAATGATTTCCCAAGTAATCTCTGCAGGGTACACAGTGGGTGGGCCAGATCTATCCAAATCTAGGGCATAACACTTTCCCCCCAACTTTAATTTTTTCCAAGCATTAGAAGTTGAAATAATTGTATAGTGAGCTATCACATACTCAAACTCAGATTCTATCATTAACATTCTATTATACATGCTGTACCACATATCTATCCATCTGTCTTCATATTCTATCCACCTACCAAATTAACCTATTGTTGCTTTTCAAAACTAATTATAGACTTTGAGGAGATGCCCTTCTGGCAAGATAAAGTAGCAGGGTTTGACGAAAACAATGAAAAAGTGGACAAACATGAAATAAATATTTTTTATTTATTTATGTAAATAAAATTTATTTTATTTATTTATAGTTTATTTATTTATAGTTATATTTAAAACTTTATAGTTATAAATATATTAAATATTTAAATATTTAAATTTAAATATATAAAAATATATTAAATATATAAGTATTTAAATTTGAATATTTAAATATAGACACATTTATATTTAAATATAAACATAGAAGGCAGCATGGAATAATGATATCTGGGATATATAAAACAAGGAGATGAGCTCTATAGTAGACGCCAGTTACTACCCCAAGGATGTTGCCAGACTGCAAAGCAAAATGACAGAAACCAGGCAGAAACTGGCTAAGCCTGCGCATTGCAGAGATGGAGCTGACAGTCTGGGGAGACCAAGACAGACAGAGTTCACAGAATTGAGTTCTAGAGAGGAGACAAATGTTCAGAGATGAAACTCCGAGAGATCTGCAAAGGGTCCCCTTTGGGCACTTGGCTGCGCACTACTCATTGCATGTGAGAAAACTAGTCAAGGTCACTAAAAGATCACCAAAACAAAAAGATAACAGTGCCCAGATCACAAAAAGGAAGGAATATTAACTAGTCTTACCAGTTAGACTAGAAAACCTCACTATTCATTCATAGGGCATTGGAAACACAGAAGGGTCTTACCTCCATAGTTGGGAATACTCAGACCTACACTCAGAAATTATGCCATTCCACCCAACAAATTTTAAAAGCAAAGCCTAGAAAGAACAAAATGTTTTCAAGTAACTTAATTGTGATCCAGAACAAAGTTCAAGATTATGCTTGGAATAGAAAACTAACACTATAAAATAAAAAATTCACAATGTCTACAATCCAATAAAAAACTACTATGCATGAAGAAAAGCACTAAATATTATCCATAATAATGACAAAAAATAAATGAAGACTAACCTAAAAGTGATGTAGTTATGGGAGGTTACCAGAAATAGCAAAGTAAATAGGACTAAGGCTATTATGCAGATTTAAGTCTTTGTCTTCTCCATTGATAAGATTTCCTAGAAATTTAGTTATCGTTCTTATCCTGAAAGACAGGAAGATACCTTTACAAGTAGAGATTTCCCTTATAAATGTAAATTTTCCTTATGAAAGTGTAACTTTTACTCAGTTTTCAGTTTCTCCTGTATCTGCTCTTTCTTAAAAACAACAAGCTCAAGATAATCCTTATGTCAAAGAGATGTATCTTGGAGTAGCAAATTCTCTTCACCTTCATCAGGAGCAAGGCATGGATGTCTTCTCTCATTACTCTTATTCAACATAATGCTGGAAGCTTACCTAATGCAATAAGATAAAAAATAAATAAATAAAAGAAAGAAAAGTTACAAGGATTGGGAAGGAAGAAATAAAATTGTCTTTGACACGATCATCTATATAGAAAATCATGAAGACTTGACAAAATAGTCTTAGAATAAACAATTATACCAAGGTTTCAGGATAGAAGGTTAATATACAAAAGTCAATTTTTTCCCTATATACTAAGCATGAGCAACTGGGATTTGAAATTACAAACAGCATTTACACTGATCAAAAAAATTAAATACTTAGGTATAAATATTATAATATATGTACAAGATCTATATGAGTAAAACTACAAAATATTCATGAAAGAAATCAATGATCTCAATTAATGCAGAGAAGATATTCAATATTCATTAATAGGAAGATTCAATATCATTAAGATATCAGTTTTTCCTACTTTGGTGTATAGCATTAATGCAGTCTCAATTGTATTAATTTCTTAGAGCTGCTGTAACAAAGTACCATTCACTGGTTGTTTTAAAACAACAGAAATTTATTCTCTCACAGTTCTGCAGGCTGTAAGTCTGAAATAGAAGTGTTGAAAGGGCCATCTTCCCTCCAAAACCTAGTCTAGAAGTATGTCCTTCCTTGTCTCTTCAGCTTCTTATAACCCTGAACATTCTTTGGTTTCTGGCAATATAGCTCGTCATAGGGCCATTTTCTCCCTGTATATCTCTGCAACGTCTTCCCTCTCACATGTGTGTCCGTGTGTCCAATTTCCTCTTCTACTTTGATCATCAATCTTATTGGTTATAGCCCACCCTAATAACATTCATTATCTTAACTTGATTACATTGGCAAAGACCCTATTTTCAAATAAGGTCACATTCACCATTACCAGGGGTTAGAACTTCGATGTATATTTGTTGGGAAAACAATTTAACTTATAACACCAATCAGAATCTCAATAAGTCATTTAATGGATGTCAACAAACTGATTCTGAAGTTCACATGAAAAGGTAAAAGACCCAGAATAGCCAACACAATCCTGAAAAGAACAATGTCAAAAGACTCATACTACCCCAGTTTAAGACTTACTTATAAAGCTACGTGATCAAGACAGTTTAGGATTGGTAAAAAAATAAATGAATAGATCAATAGTGGCCTAAAAATAGACACACAAAAATATACTCTACTGATCTTCGACAAAAGAGCAAAGGTAATTCAATGGAAAAAGTGTAGTGTTTTCAACAAATGGTGTTTGAACACCTGGATATCCACATGTAAAAAAAAAAATCTAGACTAAAACCTTTTACAAAAATGAACAGGGTGGATCACAGATTTAAATGTAAAATGCAAAACTATAGCTTCTTTTTTTAATTAAAAAAAAAAACTATAGCTTCTAGAGGCAATATAGAAAAAAATCTAGGTGACCTTGAGTTTAGTGATAAAATTTTAGATACAATACCAAAAGCACAGCCCATGAACAGAAATATTGATTTTATTAAAATTAACAACAAAAAATCTGTTCTGCTATTCAGACACTATTCAGAAAATGAAAAGACAAACCACAAAGTAAAAGGAAATCTTTGCAAAACATAAACCTAACAAAGGGCTGACATCAAAATATACAAATAACACTTAAAACTCAACAGTAAGGAAAAAAAAAAACCTTAAAAAATGGACAAAAGATCAACAGACACCCCACCAACAAGACATACAAATGATGAATAAACATGAAAACGTCGGGGTCATCATCATAGGGAATTATTAGGGAATTTCAAATTAAAACAAAATAATATACCTTTATTTGAAGGGCCAAAATCCTGGGGCACTTGGGTAGCTCAGTCAGTTAAGAATCTGACTTTTGATTTTGGCCTGGTTATGATCTTAGGGTCGTGAGATTGAGCCCTAAGTCAGGCTCCATGCTGAACATAGAGCCTGCTTAAGATTCTCTCTCTCTCTCTCTCTCTCTGCCCCTCCCCTGCTCACATTCTCTCTCTCTCCCTCTCTAAGAAAAGAAGAAGAAAGGCCAAAATCTAAAATACTGACAACACCAAATCTTGGTGAGAATGTAGAGCAACACTCATAAACTGCTGGTGGGAATGAAAAATGGTATGGAAGATAGTTTCCTACAAAGCTAAAGGTTTTACCATTTCATCCAGCAATCATGCTCCTAGGAATATATTCAATTGAGTTGAAAACATGTCCACACAAAATCCTGCACAAAAATGTTTATAGCAGTTTCATTTATCATTTCCAGAAGTTGCAAGCGAACTAGATGTATGTCAACAGGTGAATAAACTATGGTACATCTATACAACAGAATATTATCAGTAATAGAGGTATAAAGAGAAATGAGCAATCAAGTTTTAAAACAACATGGTTGGGCACCTGGGTGGCTCAGTTGGTTAAGCATCTGCCTTCAGCTCTGGTCATGATCCCAGGGTTCTGGGATGGAGTCCCTCATTGGGCTCCCTGCAGGCAGGGAGCCTGCTTTTCCCTCTGCATCTGCCTCTCTCTCTGTCTCTCATGAATAAATAAATAAAATCTTAAAAAAAAACCAACATGGAAGAAACTTAAAAGCATATTACTAATAAAAAGAAGCCTGTCTGATAGGCTATGTACCATATGATTCCAATTATATGACATTCTGGAAAAAGCAAAACTACAGAGATCATAAATGATCAGTCAATGATTTCTAGGGGTGCGGAGCAAGTTGGGGACAAGGATGAATAAGTGAGAACACAGGGAAAGAAATGAAATTCTGTGTAATACTAGAGTGCTGGATACATGACATTATGTTTTTTCAAAACCATAGAATGTACAACACAAAGAGTGAACCCTGATGTAAACTAATGACTTTAGTTAGTAACACTGTATCAATACTGATCCGTCAATTGTAACTACTATACTACACCAATGCAAAATGTTACTAATAAGGTAAACTGTATATGGGGAAAATATATGGAAACTTTGTAATTTATGCACAAGATTTTTTTATAAACCAAAAATTCCCTAAAAAAAATCCATTGAAATATTTTAATTAGTCATATGGAATTCAACTATAGATGGTAACAGAAATCAAATTGGTATTTGTTGGGGGAGGGGTAGTAGAGTAAGGAGGGGCATAATTTAGTGATATCTTAAAGTGTAGAATTATGACAAAACTTATCAAATTCTACAATTTAAATGTGAGGTTTATTGTAGGTAAAATATACCTCAATAAATCTGTTAGAAATATTACAAACATTAGTACACTTCTCATTAAACACTTCATCATGCTTATCATTTATTAGAGTTCAAAATTTATTTATTTATTTTTTTTTGAGATAAAAGTCGCACAAAATGAAGTATTAAAAATCTTAAGTGAACAGACACATGAAAAAATGCTAAACATCACTTGACATCAAGGAAATGCAAATCAAAATCACAAAGAGATACTACCTCACACTGGTCAGAATGGCTAAAATTAACAAGTCAGGAATCAACAGATGTTGGTGAGGATGCAAAGAAAGAGGAACCTTCTTACACTGGTGGTGGGAATGCAAGCTGGTACAGCCACTCTGGAAAACAGAGCTACCCTAAGACCCAGTGATTGCACTACTAGGTAATTATCCAAAGGATACAAAAATATTGATTCAAAAGGATACATGCACCCCAATGTTTATAGCAGCATTATCTACAATAGCCAAGTTATGGAAAGAGCCCAGATGTCCATCAACAGATGAATGGATGAAGAAGATGTGATATAGGAGCACCTGGGTGACTCAGTCAGTTGAGCATCCGACTCTTGGTTTGGGCTCAGGTCATGATCTCAAAGTCATGGGATTGAGCCCTGTGTCAGGCTCTGCACTCAGCATGGAGTCTGCTTTAGATTCTCTCTCTCTCTTTGTGCGTATGTCTCTCTCTCCCCCAAATAAATAAAAAAATCATTAAAAAAAGATGTGGTATATATACACAATGGAATGTTACTCAGTCATCAAAAAGAACAAAATCTTTTTCATGTGTCTGTTGGTCATTTGTATATCTTCTTTGGAAAAATGTCTGTTCATGTCTTCTGCCCATTTCTTGACTGTATTTTTTGGGTTTTGGTGTTGAGTTTGATAAGTTCTTTATAGATTTTGGACACTAGCCCTTTATCTGATATGTCTGTCACTTGTGAATATCTTCTCCCATTCTGTAGGTTGCCTTTTAGTTTTGTTGATTGTTTCTCTTGCTGTGCAAAAGCTTTTTATCCTGATGAAATCCCAAGGGTTCATTTTTTTGTTTTGTTTTCCTTGCCTTTTGGACATGTGTCTAGGAAGAAGTTGCTGCAGCTGAGATCAAAGAGGTTTGCTGCCTGTGTTCTCCTCTAGGATTTTGATGGATCTTGTCTCACATTTAGGTCTTTCATCCATTTTGAGTTTATTTTTTGTATATGGTGTAAGAAAGTGGTTCAGTTTCATTCTTCTGCATGTGGCTGTCCAATTTGCCCAACACCATTTGTTGAAGAGACTGTCTTTTTTTCCATTGGATAGTCTTTCTTGCTTTGTCAAAGATTTGTTAAGCATAGAGTTGAGGGTCTATTTCTAGGCTCTCTATTTTTTTTTTAGACTTTCTTTTATTTATTCATTTGTCAGAGAGAAAGAGAGCACAAGCAGAGGGAGAAGCAGGCTCCCCGCTGAGCAAGAAGCCCTATGTGGGACTCAATCCCAGGACCCTGGGACCATGACCTGAGCCGCAGGCAGACGCTCAACCAACTAAGCCACCCAGGCATCTTTAGGTTCTCTATTATGTTCCATTGATCTATGTATCTGTTTTTGTGCCAGTATCATATTTTCTTGATGATTACAGCTTTGTAATGCAGCTTGAAGTCCAGAATTGTGATGCCTCCAGCTTTGGTTTTCTTTTTCAACATTCTTTTTGCTATTCATGGTCTTTCCTGGTTCCATACAAATTTTAGGAATGTTTGTTCCAGCTCTGTGAAAGATGCTGATGGTCTTTTGATAGTGATTACATTGAATGTATAGACTGCTCTAGGTAGCACAGACATTTTAACACTATTTCTTCTTCTAATCCATGAGCACAGAATGTTTTTCCATCTTTTTCTGTCTTCCTCAATTTCTTTCTAAGTGTTCTATAGTTTTTATAGTACAGATCCTTTACCTCTTTGGTTAGGTTTATTCCTAGGTATCTTATGGGTTTTGGCGCAATTGTAAATGGGATCAGTTCTTTGATTTCTCTTTCTCCTGCTTCAGGAGGATAATGCATAGAAATGCTTTGGTGGAATCTTTTGGGTTTTCTACATACAGTATCATGTCATCTGTGAAGAGTGAAAGTTTGACTTCTTTGCCGATTTGGATGCCGTTTCTTTTTGTTGTCTGATTGCTGAGGCTAGGACTTTCAGTACTATGTTGAACAACAGTGGTAAGAGTGGACATCCACTCATTTTTTTTTTTAAGATTTTTATTTATTTATTTGACAGAGAGACACAGTGAAAGAGAGAACACAAACAGGGGAAGTGGGAGAGGGAGAAGCAGGCAGGCTTCCTGCCGAGCAAGGAGCCCGACGCGGGGCTCGATCCCAGGATTCTGGCATCATGACCCGAGCCGAAGGCAGATGCTTAACGACTGAGCCACCCAGGCACCCCTCTGGGGAACATTTTAGCACAGCTACTTTGCAAACATTAGAAGTCTCAATGATCCAATAGCTTTACTCATAGGAATTTATACTAAAACAGGGATGTTTCAAAATTTTAAGTTAAAGTATTTATATTATAAAAACTTACAAGTGTAACAGTAGAGGGACCTATTGGATAAATTAAAATACATCCATTAGAAGAAATTATTATTAAACCATTATAATTTGTTTTTCAAGGAACATTTAATAACAAGGTGGATAACATATACTTATCTCACACGGTACTTTTATATCACTGAAGCTAAAGCAAAACATCCTTTTCATTGGGTAAAAACGGCCTGCTTAATGTGTGTACATTGAAGTGCAATTAAAAAAAAACATTAATTTCAGAACTTCAGTGTTTTAGGTGTCAGTGTTCTCTTTTTTTCATATGGGAAAAGAAAATGCTTTTGAAAATTATTTGAGGCTTGGACAAAGATTCCGTCGCTATATTCTTAGGATCACTCGTGGAGTCTTCATGATTCGGATGACACGAGGGAAGTTTCAAATTCAACCTTTTAGAGAAGACATTCCAGCTCGCATGATCTCATCAACCAGGAGTATGTTGGTGGCAATCACAGTGCAGGAGTGGAGAAGCTGTTTCTTTACACAATAGTTATCCCATATGCCTACTTCGGCTGCTACCATTGGCTCACCTGTGTTTAAGTCCACACCCACAAGTTGACCTGATTCTGAATGTTCCGCTTGAACTTTAACTAGTGTTTCCTGAAGGTCAAAACCAGAGTTCTGAGCAAGTACCTTGGGAATAATGAGTAATGCATCAGCAAACTCTTGAACTCCCAGTTGGGCCCTGCCCTTTACACTGGGCTTGTACTTAATCAAGGCTTCTGCCATTGCCAATTCCACTGCACCTGCACCCAGAACTACACAACCATCATCAATAGCATTTTTAACAGCCCTCAAGCCATCTCTTATTGCATCTTTGATTTGAGTGAGTGTGTGCTTATTTGGTCCTTTGATCAATAATGTGACAGAGCGAGGATTGTTACATTTCTCAATAAAAGTGAATTTCTCTTCTCCCAATGTATATTCATAGACAAGTCCTGCATATCCCAGACAATCAGGATTTAGGTCATCAAAGGAATTTAGAGCTACTCCACCGCAAGCAAGAGTCAGCCTTTCCATATTTCTCCTTTTAGCTCTACGCAGAGCTACTATACCTTCCTTTGCAAGAGCATCTAAGGAAAAGGGGTCAATTCCCTTTTGATTAATAACAACGAATCCTTTATCTGAATCACCACAGACTTTCTTTTTCAGTTCTATTATTTTTTTAACTCTATCTTCAGTGAATTTTCTTTCAGCTTTTACAAGTTTCTCTCTCTCTTCTGCACTCTTGTAAAAAAAGTCAGAATTCACTTCTGTTTTCTCATATTCCAATGACACACTGCATGTGAGGATGTATGCATCTTCTACTCTTTTTTTCATATCTGGATGCCGTGCCCCATGGTCCAAAACAAGACCTCTGATTAAGCTTGTATCAGTTTCAGATTTATGTTTCATCTCCATGATCTCAACCATGAAGAGGTCAATAAGTTCATCTTGTTTTTTAATGGCCAAAATGGAGTCCACTACGGCCTCTGTTAAGACATCAGCAAGTTCAGCATGCACTTTAGTACGTAGAGATGTTCTGGCCACATCTATAAGTGTTTCCCTGTCCATTTCTTTGCTTACTTTGACTTGTTCCAAAAACTGAAGTGCCTTTTCCTTTGCAGCTTCAAATCCTTCTGTTATTATTCTGGGATGAAGACCTTCAGAAATGTAGAGATCCGCCTGTTTCAGTAGCTCTCCAATGATTAGAACATTGGAAGTGGTACCATCACCAGTTATGTCATCTTGGGCTGTTGCTACTTTGGCTATTAAGGAGGCTGTTTGGTGTTGAATTTGCATTTCATGAAGCAGCACGTTGCCATCTTTAGTAAGCTTGATGTCTCCAGCACCAGAAACAAGCATCTTCATGGTGCCCTTAGGCCCCAAATTGGTCCTCAGCACGTCCTGCAGGCCCCGGGCCGCGCTGATGTTCACCGCCAGCGCAGCCTGGGCTCGGGCCACCTCGGCCTTGGGGTTCAGGGTCTTCACGGCCGCCATAGCTAACTAGCACAGGAAGAGGAGAAGAGCCGGCGTGCGGAGGGCCCAGAGCCCACTCAGCGTGTCCACGACATCCACTCATTTTTATTTTTAGTTACACAGATTAGTTTTGCTAGAACTAGATATGTATATATGATTTTTTTCTAGAACTTCATATAATGACATCATTAGTATATATTCTTTTGTATAAATTATCTTTTACTTAGTGTATTGCTTTTTGGAGGGTTCATTCATGATGTTGTTTAAGCATCAGTTCATTCCTTTTTATTGTAGAATAGCATTCTATTATCTAAATATACTTTTGTTTTTTTATTCATTCTCCAGTGATAGAAACCTGGGCTTTTCCCAAGTTTTCACTATTTTAAATAAAGCTGCTATTAATATTCTTTAACAACTTTTTTTGTCAATACATACTTTTAGGTCATAAGAAATAGGTAAAACCGTTTTCAAAGTAGCATTTTATATTCCACCAACAATGGTTGAGAGTCCCAGTTGTTTTGCAACCTCACAAACATTTGGTGTTTTATGGTATCTCATTTTGACATAACTGTGCATTTCAGAGTCTACTTCACCAACACTCTGCATATCAGTTTCTACACAGTACCTGGCCCATAGAGGGAAATTAGGAAAAAGCTGGCCTTCAGGAAGTGGAAAGGTAATGTTTTTTACTGTGTGGTTTTCATGTAATCATTCTGAGTCATAGGCTTCTTTCTTCTTTTCTTTTTCCAAAACACATTCCAAGTTCTCTGAGACAACCTTGCTGATTCTTAAATTCTGCTCTCCTTACTTATGAGCCTATTTAACTGCATGACTATAACTATTGTGGACACCTAACATACATGCGATGACTAGTCACTAGGAACATTTGAATATTGTAACAAGTAATTAGCAATTTTAATAGCTGGGTCTCTTCTCCAGAGACTCTTTCTTATTAAAGAGAACTGTGTCATGCTCCAGTCAATTTTAAGGAAAAGTGATATGTTTGCTTCCCTTTGAAAGCAATTTGCATCTTTTGGGTACTCTGTAACAATATAATACTATTCCTCTTCAAGTTTTCTTTATTGATTTTGTCTTATTATGGTGGCATTGTGATGGTACTCATTTGGCCACCTCTGCCCCAGCCAGTATAGACAAAGTAGGAAGTTCCTGGTCAGACGCCACCACTTTTAAGGGTTACTGGAGGACTCCATGGGACTGATGAGGCCACAGAGGCGGCCCAGCAGTCAGCACAACCCACAAAAGGGCATGTTATCGCCTAGTAGAAAAGCACAAGGACAGTACCCAACAATTGTGCCTATGAAAATGATGATAAACATAATGTCATTGTCCATACATCACACATGCCAACCAAAGGTTGGAGTTAGACAGCCAGGTTACAATCCTAGTTTTGATGTTATGAACCTGTTTCTTTATCTAAAAACTGGCTTCAGAAATAATTGTTTCTCAGGATGCCTGGGTGGCTCAGTCAGTTAAGTGTCTGCCTTCAGGTCAGTTCATGATTCCAGGGTCCTGGGACTGAGTCCTGCATCAGGTTCCTCACTGAGCAAGAAGCCTGCTTCTCCCTCTGCCTGATGCTCTCCCCTGCTGGTGCTCTCTCTCTCTGACAAATAAATAACTAAAAATCTTAAACAAAAAAAAAGAAAGAAGAAGAAGAAATAATTGTTTCTCTAGATTAGCATGGGACTTAACAAAATAACTTATATTAAGAGACAGACAAGGTCTCTGACACATTATGGTCAGTTTATATGTTAGCTTTCCAAAGTTCCCTTGGAAACAAACCCTCTTTTTTTTTTTTTTTATAGCACTGTCAGGAAGTATAAGTATATACCTGTTAGTAATCAGTTTCAGGAGAAACCAGTGTCTTGTCCCATGACTCTCTTTGTTCCTGAAATGTACCTTTGATTCTGAAAGCAATGATTAGAGGGATGTATTAATAACTCCTCACAGGCAGAGGCTTGGTCTTTCATGATGGCACATGTGGATTTCTGAAAGAGCCAAAACAGCAGGTGAAGTAACTTTAACAAATGCCAGGAGATGCTTGTGGCGCTGTCTGAAGCCGCTAACTAGTGCTAAAGCATAAACTTCCACAACCTGTCTTCAGATGGACAAGCTTTGTGATATAATTATATTCCAAATCCCTACGGGATTGGACTGAGGTTAGACTTTTTTTTTAGTAACTTATTTTTTAGAGCAGTTTTAGTTTAACAACAAAATTGAGAGGAAGGTACAAAGATTTCTCATATAGGAGGTGAAGCAAGATGGCGGAGGAGTAGGAGACCTGGATTTTGTCTGGTCTCAGGAATTCAGCTGAATAGGGATCAAACCATTCTGAACACCTACGAACTCAACAGGAGATTGAAGAAGAGAGTAGCAGCAACTCACTGAACAGAGAAGCGACCACTTACTGGAATGTAGGACCTGCGGAGAAATGAATCTGAGGCGATAGTCGGGAAGATAGACGGCGGGGGAGGGGTCTCTGTCGGCCGCTTTGGCAAGTGATAGAGCCGCGGAGCACAAAATCGGAACTTTTAGAAGTCGGGTGTGCTGAGAGACATCGCTCCAGTGGCTAAGCTGGGGGTGGAACCCTCACAGGACAGTGTGGTCTCAGGACCCTCGGGGTCACAGAAAGACCGGGGGTGCCTGAGTGCAGCAGAGCTCCCAGGTATCGGAGTGGGGAAGCTGGCTGCAGAGACGGAGCCGAGGCATGGGCTCTCAGCTCGGGGTTGCCATAAACTGTGATCCACGGCCCAGTCGGGCCTCTGCTCCTCCAGCAGGAACCCAACAAGAGACAGAGCCGAGGAGACTCCCCTTCCTCCCCGGAGAGGAGCGGTGCCAGAGCACACCACAGGGATCTGCTGGGTTTGGAGACTCCATACGGGGTTGGGTGCCAGAGATAGAAACACTCCGTCACAGGCTGGGTGAGCATGGAGTGCGGCCGAAGACCAGGGAGACGGGAGTGACTGGTTTTCTCTGGGGGCGCACTGAGGAGCGGGGCCCCGAATTCTCAGCTCCTCCAGGTGGAGATTGGGAGGCCACCATTTTTACCCTGGTCCTCCAAAGCTGTACCGAGAGCTTGCAGGGAACAAAAGATCCTGAGAGCAAACCTGAGCAGCTTGCTTACCCGGGACCGAGAAGGGCGGGGCAATTCCGCTTCCGGCAAAGACATTTGGGAACCACGGCAACAGGCCTCCACCCCCAGAAGATCAGCATGAACACCCAGCAAGCCAACACCAAGTTTACCGATCAAGGAGAATGGGAGAAATCCAGCGCTAGGAGAATACTGCACATAGAATTCATGGCTTTTTTTACAATGATTCATTAGTTTTTCAAAGTTAATTTTTTTAAATGTTTTTTTGTTTTAATTTTTCTTTTTCCCTTTTTCAACCAATATCTTATCAATCCCTTTTTAAACAAAACATTTTTTATTTTTCATTTTTAAAGTCATATTTTATCCCTTCATAGTCGTTACCCTTATTTTTGCCATATATATATAAATTGTTCTCTCTTTAAAATTTTGAGATACAGTTTCTTCTAACAGATCAAAATATACACTAAATCACTACTGTATGGCTTTGTTCTAGTCTCCTGCCTGATCACATTCTCTCTCTTTTTTTATTTAAATCTTCTTTCTTTTTTCAAACAACTTCTTATCAATTCCTTTTATAAAACCTTTTATAATTTTCATCTTTACAATCATCTTCCATCCCTTCATTGTATCAAGCCTTATTTTGTACGTATATAAGTCCTTCTTCCTTTAAAATTTTAGGAGGCACTTTTTTCTAACAGACCAAAAGAGGCCCAAAATCTAGTGTGTGCAATGATCTATGCACTAGCCTGATCATATTTGATCATATTCTGTTTTTTTTTTTTGTATTGCTCTGTTTTTGTTTTTATCTTTGTTTTTTTCTTTTGTTTTTCTTTCTTTCCCTTTCTTTTCCACTGGTTTCAGGTCTTTTCTAATTTGTATAGAGTATATTTGCCGGGGACGTTGTTAAACTGTTAGCATTTTGTTCTCTCATTCATCTATTCTCCTCTGGACAAAATGACAAGATGAAAAAAATCACCTCAGCAAAAACAACAAGAGGTAGTACCATCAGCCAGGGACCTGCTCAATACGGACATTAGTACGATGTCGGACCTAGAGGTCAGAATCATGACTTTAAAGATACTAGCTGGGCTTGAAAAAAGTGTGGAAGTTATTAGAGAAACCCTTTCTGGAGAAATAAAAGAACTAAAATCTAACCAAGTTGAATTCAAAAAGGCTATTATTGAGGTGCAATCAAAAATGGGGGCACTAACTGCTAGGATAAATGAGGCAGAGAGGGAATCAGCGATATAGAAGACCAAATGATGGAAAATAAAGAAGCTGAGAAAAAGAGAGATAGATAACTACAGGATCACGAGGGCAGAATTCGAGAGATAGGCGATACGATAAGATGAAACAACATTAGTATAATTGGGATCCCAGAAGAAGAAGAAAGAGAGAGAGGGGCAGAAGGTATATTGGAGCAAATAATAGCAGAGAACTTCCCTAATGTGAGGAAGGAAACAGGCATCAAAATCCAGGAGGCACAGAGAACCCCTCTCAAAATCAATAAAAATAGGTCAACACCCCGACATCTAATAGTAAAACTTACGAGTCTCCGAGACAAAGAGAAAATCCTGAAAGCAGCTCGGGAGAAGAGATATATAACCTACAATGGTAGAAATATTAGATTGGCAACAGACTTATCCACAGAGACCTGGCAGGCCAGAAAGGACTGGCATGATATCTTCAGAGAACTAAACGAGAAAAATATGCAGCCAAGAACACTATATCCAGCTAGGCTGTCATTGAAAATAGGAGAGATAAAAAGTTTCCAGGACAAACAAAAACTAAAGGAATTTACAAACACGAAACCAGCCCTCCAAGAAATATAGAAAGGGGTCCTCTAAGCAAAGACAGAGCCTAAAAGCAGCATAGATATTCAGAAAGGAACACAGACAATATACAGTCACAGTCACCTTCCAGGCAATACAATGGCACTAAATTCATAACTTTCAATAGTTACCCAGAATGTAAATGGGCTAAATGCCCCAATCAAAAGACACAGGCTATCAGATTGGATTAAAAAACAAGATCCATCAATATGCTGTCTGCAAGAGACTCATTTTAGACCCAAAGACACCCCCACATTGAAAGTGAGGGGGTGGAAATCCATTTACCATGCTAATGGACAACAAAAGAAAGCTGGGGTGGCAATCCTTATATCAGACAGATTAGATGTTAAAACAAAGACTGTAACAAGAGATGAAGAAGGACACTATATCCTACTTAAGGGTCTATCCAATAAGAAGATCTAACAATTGTAAATATCTATGCCCCTAAAGTGGGAGCAGCCAATTATATAAGGCAATTAATAACAAAAGCAAAGAAACACATTGACAACAATACAAGAATAGTGGGGGACTTTAACACCCCCCTGTCTGAAAAGGACAGATCATCTAAGCAAAAGATCAACAAGGAAATAAAGACTTTAAATGACACACTGGACCAAATGGACTTCACAGACACATTCAGGACATTCCATCCCAAAGCAATGGAATACACATTTTTCTTTAGTGCCCATGGAACATTCTCCAGAATTGATCACATCCTAGGTCACAAATCAGGTCTCAACTGGTACCAAGAGTTTGGGATCATTCCCTGCATATTTTCAGAGCACAATGCTTTGGAACTAGAACTCAATCACAAGAGGAAAGTCGGAAAGAACTCAAATACATGGAGGCTAAAGAGCATCCTACTAAAGAATGAATGGGTCAACCAGGAAATTAAAGAAGAATTAAAAAATTTCATGGAAACCAATGAAAATGAATACACAACTGTTCAAAATCTTTGGGATACAGCAAAGGCAGTCCTGAGAGGAAAGTATATAGCAATACAAGCCTTGCTCAAGAAACAAGAAAGGTCTCAAATACACAACCTAACCCTACACCTAAAGGAGCTGGAGAAAGAACAGCAAATAAAGCCTAAACCCAGCAGGAGAAGAGAAATCATAAAGATCAGAGCAGAAATCAATGAACTAGAAACCAAAAGAACAGTAGAACAGATCAACGAAACTAGGAGCTGGTTCTTTGGAAGAATTAACAAGATTGATAAACCCCTGGCCAGACTGATCCAAAAGAAAAGAGAAATGACCCAAATCAACAAAATCATGAATGAAAGAGGAGAGATCACAACCAACACCAAAGAAATACAAACAATTATAAGAACAATATTTTGAGCAAATCTATGCCAGCAAATTAGGCAATCTGGAAGAAATGGGTGCATTCCTAGAGATGTATGAACTACCAAAATTGAACCAGAAAGAAATAGAAAACCTGAACAGACCTATAACCACTAAGGAAATTGAAGCAGTCATCAAAAATCTCCCAACAAACAAAAGCCCAGGGCCAGATATTTTCCCAGGGGAATTCTAACAGACATTTAAAGAAGAATTAATACCTATTCTCCTGAAACTGTTCCAAAAAATAGAAATGGATGGAAAACGTCCAAACTCTTTTTATGAGGCCAGCATTACCTTGATCCCAAAACCAGACAAAGACCCCTTCAGAAAGGAGAATTATAGACCAATATCCTTGATGAACATGGATGCAAAAATTCTCACCAAAATACTAGGCAATAGGATCCAACAGTACATTAAAAGGATTATTCACCATGACCAAGTGGGATTTATCCCTGGGCTGCAAGGTTGGTTCACATCTGCAAATCAATGTGATACAATACATTAACAAAAGAAAGAACAAGAATCGTATGATCCTCTCAATAGATGCAGAAAAAGCATTTGACAAAGTACAGCATCCTTTCTTGATCAAAACTCTTCAGAGTATTGGGATAGAGGGTACATACCTCAATATCATAAAAGCCATCTATGAAAAACCTAGAGCGAATATCATTCTCAATGGGGAAAAGCTGAGAGCTTTTCCCCTAAGGTCAGGAACACAGCAGGGATGTCCACTGTCACCACTGCTTTTCAACATAATATTAGAAGTCCTAGCCACAGCAATCAGACAAGAAAAGTTAATCAAAGGCATCCAAATCAGCAAGGAGGAAGTCAAACTCTCACTCTTTGCAGATGATATGAGACTGTATGTGGAAAACCCAAAAGACTCCACCCCAAAGCTGCTAGAACTCATACAGGAATTCAGTAAATTAGGAGGAAATAAAATCAATGCACAGAATTCAGTGGCATTCCCATACACCAACAACAAGACAGAAGAGAGACAAATCAAGGAGTCGATCCCATTTCCAATTGCACCCAAAACCATAAGATACCTAGGAATAAACTTAACCAGAGAGGCAAAGGATTTGTACTCAGAAAACTATAAAATACTCATGAAAGAAATTGAAGAAGACACAAAGAAATGGAAAAACTTTCCATGTTCTTGGATTGGAAGAACAAACATTGTGAAGATATCAATGCTACCTAGAGCAATCTACACATTCAATGCAATCCCCATCAAAATACCATCCACTTTTTTCAAAGAAATGGAACAAATAATCCTAAAATTTGTATGGAATCAGAAGAGACCCTGAATAGCCAGAGGAATCTTGAAAAAGAAAAGCAAAGCTGGTGGCATCACAATTCCGGACTTCCAGCTCTATTACAAAGCTGTCATCATCAAGACAGTATGGTACTGGCACAAAAACAGACAGATAGATCAATGGAACAGAATCGAGAGCCCAGAAATGGACCCTCAACTCTATGGTCAGCTAATTTTTGACAAAGCAGGAAAGAATGTACAATGGAAAAAAGACCATATCTTCAACAAATGGTGTTGGGAAAATTGGACAGCCACATGCAGAAGAATGAACCTGGACCATTTCCTTACAGCACATACAAAAATAGACTCCAAATCTCTGAAAGACTTAAACATGAGACAGGAATCCATCAGAATCCTAAAGGAGAACACAGGCATCAACCTCTTCGACCTCAGGTGCAGCAACTTCTTCCTAGAAACATCGCCAAAGGCAAGGGAAGCAAGGGCAAAAATGAACTATTGGGATTTCATCAAGATAAAAAGCTTTTGCCCAGCAAGAGAAACAGTCCAGAAAACCAAAAGACAACCGACAGAGTGGGAGAAAATATTTGCACATGACATATCAGATAAAGGGCTAGTATCCAAAATCTATAAAGAACTTATCCAACCTAACACCCAAAGAACAAATAATCCAATCAAGAAATGGGCAGAAGACATGAACAGACATTTTTCCAAAGAAGACATCCAAATGGCCAACAGACACATGAAAAAGTGCTCAACATCGCTCGGCATCAGGGAAATCCAAATCAAAACCTCAATGAGATTCCACCTCACACCCGTCAGAATGGCTAAAATTAACAGGTCAGGAAATGATAGATGTTGGCGGGTATGTGGAGAAAGGGGAACACTCCTACATTGTTAGTGGGAATGCAACCTGGTGCAACCACTCTGGAAAACAGTATGGAGGTTCCTCAAACAGTTGAAAATAGAGCTACCATAGGATCCAGCAATTGCACTACTGGGTATTTACCACAAAGATACAAATGTAGGGATCCGAAGGGGTATGTGCACCCCAATGTTTATAGCAGCAATGTCCACAATAGCCAAACTGTGGAAAGAGCCAAGATGTCCATTGACAGATGAATGGATAAAGAAGAAGTGGTATATATACACAATGGAATATTATGCAGCCATCAAAAGGAATGAGATCTTGCAATTTGCAATGATGTGGATGGAACTGGAGGGTGTTATGCTGAGTGAGATAAGTCAATCAGAGAAAGACATGTATCCTATGACCTCACTGATATCAGGAATTCTTAATCTCAGGAAACAAACTGAGGTTTGCTGGAGTGGTGGGGGATGGGAGGGATGGGGTGGCTGGGTGATAGACATTGCGTAGGGTATGTGCTATGGTGAGCGCTGTGAATTGTGCAAGACTGTTGAATTACAGATCTGTACTTCTGAAACAAATAATGCAACATATGTTAAGAAAAAAGAAAAAGAAGAAGATAGCAGGAGGGGAAGAATGAAGGGGTGTAAGTCGGAGGGCGAGACGAACCAGGAGAGACGATGGACTCTGAAAAACAAACTGAGGGTTCTAGAGGGGAGGGGGGTTTGGGGGATGGGTTAGCCTGGTGATGGGTATTAAAGAGGGCACGTTCTGCCTGGAGCACTGGGTGTTATGCACAAACAATGAATCATGGAACACTACACCAAAAACTAAAGATGTAATGTATGGTGATTAACATAAGAATAAAAAATTAAAAACAAAAAATAAAAAAGAAAACAAAAATTTCTCATATACCCCCTGTCTCTACACATACAGAGCACCCCCGTCATTATCAATATCAGTCATCAGAGGGGTACATTTTTTTTTTTTTTTACTAAGAGTGAACCTATATTAATACATCATAATCACCCAAAGTTCATAATTTACCTTGGGGCTCACTCTTGATTTTATGCATTCTGTGTTTTTGGACAAATATATAATGATATGTGTTTATCATTATGATGTCATATAGAATATTTTCACTACCCTGAAAATCCTCTGTGAGTAATCCCTCCCCTCCTCCTCTCAATCCCTGACAACCACTGATTTTAATTCTCTCCACAGTTTTGCCTTTTCAGAATGTCATATAGTTGGAATCGTACAATATTGTATACATATGTATACCATCATACAGTAACCTTATCAGATTGGCTTCTTTTACTTATTAATAACTCATTTCTTGATATCTCATTTCTTTTTAGTTCTGGGTAATAGTCCCATTGTCTGGATGTACCACAATTTTTTTATCCAATCACCTACTGAAGGACATCTTCGTTGCTTCTAGGTTTCTGACAATTATGAATAAAACACCTATGAAATAAAGCTGCTATAAAAATAAAGCTGCATTTATATGCAGGATTTTTGTGGACTCATTTTCAACTCTTTTGGGTAAATGCCAGGGAACATGAGTACTGGATCATATGGCAAAAGTGTGTTTAGTTTGGTAAGGAACCACCAAACTGTTTTACAAAGCGTCTGTGCCATTTTGCATTCCCATTAGCAATGTAGGGGAGTCTTTATTGTTCCACACCTTTGCCAGCATTTCATGTTGTCCATGTTCCAGATTTTGACTTTTCTAATAGGCCTGTAGCAGTAACTCTTTAGGTCAGACTTTCAAAATACCTCACTTTTTTTGTGTGTGTATACCTCCCTTTTTTTCTCTCTCCTATCCTGTTTCCCTTACTCTCTCACAAGTATTTCCTTTGGGTACTCCCTCAGTGAATCACTTCCATGAGAATTCCCATCTCAAGCTCTAGGAAAGCTGATCTAAGACCGACAGAGTGCCAAAGTCTAGTTCAAAAAGTAAGACTTCCAACAACTACATGGATATTTCTAAACATCTCGATGTTTCGCCTTTAGTAGTCAAAAATATTCGGATGCTTTTGTCAGCTTTGTCTGCCAGTGTTTGTCATTTATTTTGTTTGTTTTTTTAAGTTAAAGAAATCATATTTTATTTTTTTATTTTTTTATTATGTTATGTTAATCACCATACATTACATCATTAGTGTTTGATTTTTTTTTTAAAGATTTTATTTATTTATTTGAGAGAGAGAGAATGAGAAATAGAGAGCATGAGAGGGAAGAGGGTCAGAGGGAGAAACAGACTCCCTGCTGAGCAGGGAGCCCGATGTGGGACTCGATCCCGGGACTCCAGGATCATGACCTGAGCTGAAAGCAGTCGCTTAACCAACTGAGCCACCCAGGGGCCCTCTAGTGTTTGATTTTTAAAGAAGTCAAGAGACAGGGTCGTCTGGGTGGCTCAGTCAGTTAAGTGTCTGCCTTCGGCTCAGGTCATGATCCAGGGTTCTCGGATGGAGCCCCATGTAGGGCTTCCTGCTCAGCAGGGAACCTGTTTCTCCCTGCCCTCCCTCCCTCCCACCCACTCATGCTCCCTCTCTATCTCCCTCTCTTTAAAATAAATAAAATCTTTAAAAATAAATAAATAAGATAAAGAAGCCAAGAAGACTAGGATAAGTCACTTGATTTATCTTTCAAATAAGTTGATGGGAAAATTTTCTTACAGATCTCTGAGGGTGATGTGGTCATGGGCATGCACAGAGTCCATGTGTCTAAACTATAAACTTCTATTTTAGCGATTCTTGAGCTGCAAACCACATATCGTCATGTGTCCTGTTGTTATTTTCATATGGTTCAAAATGTTCTCTAATTTTCCTCTTGATTTCTCCTTTGACTCACAGGTTACTTGTAAAGGCTTTACTTAATTTCCAAATATTTGGTGATTTTCAAAATATATTGTTACTGATTTTTTATCTAATCCTATTGTGGGCATAGAAATAATTCTGTGTAAGACTTCAGTCTGGTTTTTTTTGTCTTTAACTCTGTTAAATAGCTGTTTTGCAACTCCAAATATAGTTTTTCTTGGTGAATGTTATATGTACATTTGAAAATAATGTGTATTCTGTAGTTGTTGGATAGAGTGGTCTATGGATGTCAATTAGATGACATTGATTGATAGACTTAAGTCTGTTATATCCCTGTTGATTTTATGTCAATTTGTTTTATCAATTACTGGGAAAAAAGTATTCAATTTCCAAATACAATTGTGAATTTGTCTATTTCTCCTTTCATTCTGTCAGGTTTTGTTTCAAGTATTTTAAATCTCTGGTATTGGGTGTGTGCACGTTTAGAATTGTTATGTCTTCTTGATTTATTTACCCCTTAATAATCAGAAAATACATTTTTTTAAATCTGCTGGTAGTCCTTTTTCTTCAGTCTACTTTGTCTGGCATTATCATAGCCACCTCATCTTTCTTATGTATAATGTTCTCACAGAATATCATTTTCTACCTATTGGCTTCTAACATTTCTGTGTATTTATATTTAAAGTGATTTTCTTATAGACAACACTACTTGTGCCTTGGTTTCTTTGTCATCAATTCTGACAAAGTTTATTTATTGAAGTATTTAGACCACTTGGATTTTATGTTACCAATTTTTTTTTTAGATTAAAACTATTTTGTTCTACTTCTTTTCATGCAATATGTGCTGTGCTTCGTTTTAAAAATTTTATTGCTCCATTAGAATTGATTATTTGTATTGTCTAATATACAGTTAATCCCATCCAGTAAAATGTTTATTTCATGCATTAGTTTTTATTCTTAGTCAATGTTGCTCATTTTTATATATTTCATTCTTCTCATCATATCCATGCTTGCCTTCAAATTATTATGTATAGTGAGCATGTTTATAATAGCTGTTTTAATATACTTATCTGCTAATTTCATGATACTTGTCTCATTTCTGGATCTTTATATTGATTGATTTTTTTTATCTGGTTATAGGTCACATTATCTTGATTTTTACCCTATAATAATTTTTGATTGGTTGTTGGAATTTTTACATTTCTCCTCAAAATCTGATCTTTGTTTCCTCAGCATAATGAGTCTTTCAGTCTCTGTTAGTTTCCATCTCCTTGTGCTGTGGTCCTGAAATTGCACTCAGATAGAAAGCCAGGTGATTGTAGGCTCACTTCCTGTGTTTCCTTATCTCAGGAATCAGTCATCCATTGTCTGTTATCCAGTGCATGAAATTAATTGTTTTATATATTTTTGTATAGTTTTATAGTTGTTTATATGTGGAGATTAAGTCCAAAGTCTGTAGGATACTTTTAAAGAAAGAACATTGACCTTCAATTCAAAAGACATGTGTTCTAGTCTCAATTTGTCCACAATACAGGTGTGTTACTTTTTCTTTGAGCATAGATGTCCCATCTCAGGAGGCCTTCTCTGATCTCACATGCTAGGCTAAGACCTCTGTCTTATGCTTTCCTAGTACTATAAATTTCCTGTTTGGTATCCCTATCCCACTTGTAATTATGTGTTTAACATCTGTCTTCTCTGAGAGACTATAAGTTCTTAGCAGAAGATATGATGTCCATTTTGTTCACTACTCTGCAGAGCCTAAAACAGGACCTTGAGCATAGACTTTCAACAAATATTAATAGGGTAAATATATGTACATTAAAAAATAAGTTTATAGTATCAATTATTATTACCAGCTCAGTAACTATGGGAACATATCTCATAGAACCTCAGTTTCCCTTCTCTGGAAATTAAAGAGATGATTGGATATTATCAAGGTCCCTTACACTGTTTCTTTGATTCTCACAACTCTCTGGTAATGAAGAATATATAATCATTTTAATCCTAAGAGTATAAATGAGAAAAAAAATTCAAGGAGATTAACCAATGTGTCTAAGATTACACATCTAATTAGTCAAGAAGATGAGACTTAAATTCATTTGGCAATTAATCACACTCTATTTTGAGACATCCCTTCTGCTATAACATAATCCCTCCATCACATTTTTTTTCTGTATATTTATGTCCTACTTTCTCACCTAGATTGTGAGCTTCTTGAGGCCAGAACAAGGTATTATATATTTTTGGAATTTCCCCCAAAGCCCTGAATATGACCTACAGAGAGTAGTGAACAAGGCATGTTTATTTCTTTGATTTGATTCTTTATAAGATATTTAAACTTGGACTGCACAGCTAGAAATATCCCTCCTTAAAATGTCTCTGTACCTTATGCTCCATACAGGAAATGTCCTGGGTAAGTGATCAGGAATCAAAACTGGTTTGTTAGACAAATGAATAGTTGATGTAGCAGTATTCCAGGCTTTGAACCCCTAGAATCTTCTAGCCTCAAGGCTGCAACACCATAACACAGGTTCAATCTAGAAGAATGGTGATGGGAGATCTATGTGTAGGTGTATGAAATTCACCCCTCCTAACTTGTTCCTCCTCTTCTGGTCTTTATTGCATCCTCCACCTTGGCACCAGATTAATTTTTCTCAGAGCTTTACATAATCAGATATTAAAACCCCATGTGTTTCCTAGGATAGAGAGATAAAATAAATGTGTAAATTTGTGGTCATAAAACAATGGGGCGGGTGATTCCTATACCAAACTGGTGATGAGCAGGCCCTACCTATAGAGAATAAGTTAATTTTTTTTAAAGATTTTATTTATTTATTTGACAGAGAGAGACACAGCGAGAGAGGGAACACAAGCAGGGGGAGTGGGAGAGGGAGAAGCAGGGTTCCCGCCGAGCAGGGAGCCCGATGCGGGGCTCAATCTCAGGATGCTGGGATCATGACCTGAGCCGAAGGCAGATGCTTAATGACTGAGCCACCCAGGCGCCCCGAGAATAAGTTAATTTTTAAATGATGATAAAACACTTTCTTGAGCAAAACATCTGTACATTGACTTCAGCCTGAGGTCTGTGAGTTTGTGTTTCTACTGTGTTTATATCATGACTGTGTTCAAATGTCAGGAATATTTTCTACCTAGCTTAATGGAAATATCCATATTTCTCTGGAATCTGGGCATACAAGGTCTTCAATGGCTGATCCCAGCCTACCTTCCCAGTTTCTTTTCCCCTCTGCTTCTATGTATCCTCCCATATTCCTGTTTAACTCTGCTATCGACTATTGCCCCAAGTAGGCAGCACCTTGTCATCTGTTTCTGCTCATGTTATCCCTTTTGCTTACAATATGCTTTCAAAGCTTTGTCTAGTGAAATAAGACTGTTGGAATCCAGAACCTGTCTCAGCTACACCCTTCATAATTAGGCTTTTCTAATTACTCCTACAGAATGTATGTCTACTCTTCCCTTATATTTGCATATCCCATTAGAGAAAGATTTTATTCTCTCCTTGAAGCCATTTTATGTATTTTTACCACCAATTTACAGATTAGGAAACTAAAACACTGAAAGCTAAGTGAGTTGACTAAGGCTGTATGGTTATCATCTTAACAAATGATCTTTCTGTGAAATTTTACCTAGACTTGCATACCCAGGATTTGTATGCAAATCTATCTTTACTATTAGTTTTAAAATTCTTTGTGAGCATGTGCCTTACATTTCCAATTTTTTATACAATCCACAGCACTTCCTACAGTGCTTGGATCATAGTAGAAGATCAATGAACATTCAAGATTTGAATGGAGTTTATGCTAAGATGTGTGTGTGTGTGTGTGTGTGTGTGTGTATGGTGGGCGGGGAATAGCATCTACAGCAACCTGTGGGTGATAAAAAGAAAAAGCTTGTAAGCCTAGAGATGTTTCAGATATCAATGTATCATTATTTCCCCCAAATTGGGCATTGACAATTGAAACTGATATAGCTGGCTTCCCCTAAACTTGTTTAAAAAAACAAACAAACAAAAAACATCTTGAATTTCCTCACTGATGGTGACTACCTGCCACCCTCTGGCCCATTTCTATCTTTAACTCACCCCTGGATCCACCCCTTTTCTTGTTAACCTGCTTGAAAGCAAACCAACCCTTCAACACAATAGAAGCTTTGCTGACACACACAATAATATTGATGTCATGGCTTCTGAGCAAAAATGAATCTGCAAAAGGGCAAAAGCAAAAAAGGCATTAGAAAGATTGTATATATGTGTGTGCCTGAACATACACATATATACAAGTGTCCATGCATACCCAATAGTCAGCTTTTTATCAGAAGACATCAATAACAAAATTCCACTGCACCATCAGTGAGATGAGTTCCAGATGATGAAATGGTTTCCATGGAAATGATTTAGCATGCTTTGCAAAAATATCTTGTTCCGAACATGAGAAAAAGTGAAATAGTAGCTTGAATCCCACGTGATCTCTCCTCACTGCTAATTTAGCCTATGAGTATCTGGGACATGCCTTAGGTAGGAGCAGGAGTTTAGGAAATATGGTTTATTCCAAATAACTTCTGTGGAAGAGTCAAGAGGTCTGCACTCCTGGGATTTGGTTCCTGCCATTTATTTGTTCCTCTTCACCAGAGACCCCAGAGGCTGTGAGCTCTCTGGGTCTAGATACTGCACCTTGAGAGTCATGATGATTATCATTTTTTAGTACATATCATGCACTGTGTAACATCTCTAAATACATTAGCTCATCTAATTCTCACAAGAATCTTAAGTATGAGGGCGGTGTTATTAGGTCCTTTCTATAAAAAGCTTCGGTTCAGATTGATTGTGCAATTTAGCCAAGGTCTTTCATGTCAATACAATAGTTAGGAGTAGAGCCCAAGTCAATAAACCATGCTTTATTGACTCTGGGCCTTGCACAATGCATGACTTCTCGAAGATGTTCAGATGAGTGAATGGATCTAGGAATAAATTAGTGAGGATAGGAAGATGTTGATTAAAGTCTTGTTAACTGTCAAAAGTCTACTCAGGGCTGGGGGCAGGTTGTGGGGCTCACACCATTGATTTATCAGACATTCATGCTGGTAATGTCTTGCTAAATAAATTGCTTAACCAAATCTGTCCAGCACCTACCTAGGACATTGGTTGACAGCTCCTGGGAGAACAATTCACTTAGGTCAGCTAAAGCTGAATCACTCAACCTAAATTGAAAGTGCATGGAGGCATAGTTTCCCCCAACCAGAAGCTCCATGTAAGGGCCTTGTATTCTCAGCCCCTGGCCCTGATCTAACTCAGCCCCCTTTTCTGGCTCTGGCTCAGCCCCAGACAGATGGAAGATATTTCTGGACATGTAGGATGGTTTAGGAGTTGTTAGCTTCCAGATAACAGAAGTGCTGAGTGGGCTTTCAAATACCACACCAGAGGGTAATGGGGAGAGAAATTTTCAGCAACTATGAATTCTTCCTGGAGATGAGGAGATATATATATATTTGCTTTGTCTAGATGTTGGTAAGCATTTATATTTCCATCCATGGTCTTTCAATGAAATCACCATGCCAAAGGACATCAAAGAGACCTACCACCCAAACTGGACATAGTGTTGCCCAATTCAGATGTACAGGGCTCTCTGATTGTTTCTCTTCTTCAGCCATAGGAGGTATGGTTTATGTTCCTCATGGTTAGAAACCAGGGCCCCAGTTATAGAAGGTACAAAACAACAGGGAAGACCTGGTGTCCACCCATCAGATCAGAGCATAGGACAAATGTCCTTCCAGCTCCTTTCTGTGACTCCTGTCACTACATTTTACTCTGGACACCCACAACTCATAGCCATCACCTAAGATGTGACAGAGAGGACTGAAAACAGCTATAAATCAGGGGCAGATGCAAGGCCCAGGAGGGCTGGTTCCTGCTTCTTGAGAAAATAGTAGAGAGAAGCCTCAGGATGCAGGGGACACATAGACTGGCTCCAGTATGGTCTGCTCTTTCATCTCCGGCACAACTGGTGGTGATTTATGGATCCTAGGGGAAGGGGAGACAGAACCATTATT
Source organism: Eumetopias jubatus (assembly GCF_037043125.1). Classification (NCBI taxonomy): domain Eukaryota; kingdom Metazoa; phylum Chordata; class Mammalia; order Carnivora; family Otariidae; genus Eumetopias; species Eumetopias jubatus. Next base: position 83,229,577 of record NW_028274819.1, on the reverse strand, counting down.
TCTGATATTTCACAGTGTAAAAATCAGGGAAGATTTTTCACCTGTGCTATGTGCAACATTTCTGATGAGTTTCTTTTTATCAAATTTCTGCCCTAGAGACTCTTATAAACTATGTGGTAGATGGACATATAAAAACTGAATATATTTAAAGACCTAAAACCATAAAATTCCTAAAAGAAAACCTAGCCAGTAATCTCTTGGACATTGACCTTAGCAAAATTTTCCTGAATATGTCTCCTCAGGCAAGGGACAAAAAAAGCAAAAATAAATTATTGAAACTATATCAAACTGAAAAGTTTTTGCACATCAAAGGAAACTGTCAAAAAAACAAAAAGGCAACCTACTAAATGGGAGAGGGTGTTTGCAAATAATATCTGATAAGGAATTAATATCTAAAATATACAAAGAACTCAGGATGCCTGGGTGGCTCAGTCTGTTAAGTGCCTGCCTTCAGCTCAGGTCATGATCCCAGGGTCCTAGGATCAAGCCCTGCATTGGACGCCCTGCTCAGTGGAGAGCCTGCTTCTCCTTCTGCCTTCCACTCCCCCCTGTTTGTGCTCTGTTTCTCTCTCACTGACAAATAAATAAATAAATTCTTTAAAAAATAAATACAATAAAATATACAAAGAATTCATACAGCTCAAAATCACAAACAAGAAAACAAATAATCTGATTAAAAACTGGGCAGAGGACCTGAATGTATTTTTTTCAAAGAAGACATACAGATGGTCAACAGACACATGAGAAAATGCTTAACATCACTAATTGTCAGGGAAACACATGTCAAAACCATGATGAGATATCGCATCACACAAGTAGGATGGGGGCCTAGGATATCCCAGCTCACCATGTAAGAGGCTAAGTTCCCTATGAAAGAAGCTTGGGCAGGACTTTCAATCTTGTAAAACTTTATGTCATTTACTATTTTAATTCTGGATCTAGTAATGGCTTTTTTGACATAGAACTGTGTCTTTGGGATGAAATAGTTCCCTATTTGAGACACTTCATTTTATTTGTAAAAATAAACAGAGTTGGACTCCAAACAACTCACAGGGTATCTTAAAAAATAGACATCTATCTTGGAGCAGCACAAACAGTGGTGAAAACATGGTGCTGAAACTTCCAGGTCCAAAAAGAACTCTGGGAAAGATGGTTGAGGCAGAGTAAGCACGGTCTTCCAACTGTGGCTGCATTCTTTTTTTTTAAATTTTTTATTGTTATGTTAATCACCATATATTACATCATTAGTTTTTGATGTAGTGTTCCATGATTCATGGTTTGTGCATAACACCCAGTGCTCCATGCAGAACGTGCCCTCTTTAATACCCATCACCAGGCTAACCCATCCCCCTACCCTCCTCCTCTCTAGAACCCTTAGTTTGTTTTTCAAGTCCATCGTCTCTCATGGTTCGTCTCCCCTTCTGACTTACTCCCCTTCATTCTTCCCCTCCTGCTATCTTCCTCTTTTTCTTTTTTCTTAACATATGTTGCATTATTTGTTTCAGAAGTACAGATCTGTGATTCAACGGTCTTGCACAATTCACAGTGCTCACCATAGCACATACCCTATACCCAATGTTAAGCCAGACTTGGGGAAAGGAATCATTTCCTATAGACTTTTTTTGCCCCAAATCTTCAAACTTAAGTACTGAGATACTTTTTAAATGCCAGGATATCTGTGAATCTTTAGGTCTTGAAATGAAAATAGTCTTCAATTTTCACACTACACCTTAGGGATCTACCCAGCAAAATAAGCTAATGAGGAAAAGTTGGCCATGCTTCCTACAGGAATTAAGAGACATACTCATTTCCAAGATTGGGGAAAAGACGATCTTGTGATGGCTTTAAGTAAAGATTAAATAAATCTGTGAGCTCATAAGGCCTACAGCAGGAATCCCTATAGGGGAAAAATGTCTTCTCTGTTTATAGACATCCTAGTAGTGACCTTTTCTGTATTATGCCTGACACTTTCATACACTGTTAAATTTCTGACTTGGGGAATATTAGTTCAGGGGGTTCCAGCTATGTAGATTTTATTCATGGCAGGAAACCAGGTCTCCTCTAAGGTACTGAGTGGGACGGGTGAGAGCAAGGATTTGGGTGAATAAAATAGCTGGTATTTGGAATGTGAATGAATTTCCATCCCAGGACAGTCTTTTTTTGTTTGTTTGGTTGGTTGTATTTGTTTTTGCTTTTTTGTTTTTTTTGTGTTTTTTTTTTTTAAGATTTTATTTATTTATTTATTTTTGACAGAGAGACACAGTGAGAGAGGGAACACAAGCAGGGGGAGTGGGAAAGGGAGAACAGGCTTCCCAGGGAGCAGGGAGCAGGGAGCCTGATGCAGGGCTCGATCCCAGGACCCTGGGATCATGACCTGAGCCAAAGGCAGACGCTTAACAACTGAGCCACCCAGGTGCCCCTGTTTTTTGTTTTTAAGACTTTCTGGAAAATCTGGTATTCAGATGGACACCTGACTGGAAGTGATTGGCACAGGCTGATGTTCAGAGGAGAGGAAGGAGAGAGGCAGACAGGCAAAGATGAAATCAGGAGGATATAAGACAAAGACAGAATATGGGGTGATGAGGAAGGTGAAATAAAAGATGAAGATGAGAATGGAGAAGATAGTAAGTGGAAGAGAAAATAAAAGGAAAAAGGGGAATTAAAAAGCATATGTGTATGGAGGGAGTGGAGGGAAATTAGGGAGAGAAAGGGGACACAAAGTGTATTCCAGTGAGAGAAGGGAGAGGAAAAACAGAGTGCAAGAGAGAGTCTTCAAAAGGGAGGGAGAAGTGAGTATAAAGACAGAGAGAAAGGGAGCCATATCTGAGAGATGAGTAGAGGAAAAGCAGCTAGCATAAGAGAGAGCTCTCAGTGGACAGGGATGGAGGGATGTTGGCTGGGCCAGAGACAACTGGGGTCTTCTCCGGCCTCTGAGGTCCTAGACCTTTGTCTCGTCTCAGAACCCCATAGCTGAGTTAGCTGGTGTGGTGAAAATAAGTGCAATTTCTCCTCTTCAAGCTGGTGACCAGACTGCAGTGTGATTAACAACTCCAGAGGCTGCTTTTCCAACTTTTATGTATCTCTAGCATATGTTAAAAAAAAAAAAAAAAGTTAATTTCTTCATGAAATTGAACTGGGACTACCTTGTTTAGATGACAGCATTCTCCTTGGGGCTGAAGCTGTAAGCCTGGGCATGCTGGGTTAGAAGTACACCTGAATGAGCAAAGATACTCTTTTCTTGGAAGAGGTTCACTTTGGTTTTTTCTCTTAGCCTGTCTTTTAGGGCTAAGTGCTAAGCATTATAGGAAAAAGTTTGCTGCAACACTAACATTGTTACAGCCAGAGCCCATGGTAAGGACAAAAGCCTTAGGAGAGGATCTGGAGGAGCCATGATGTAAGACAATGTGTTCTGAACGCTTGCACACCAGCAGGTCCAGATCTATAAAACCACTGGGACTCAGCATTTATTATGGTGCATCAGCAGAAAGGCTCATGAATAAGGTATGAGCCTGATTATCAACTAACACAGGCATGGAAATTCCTGTTTGAAAGTCACTACCATTTGCCCTCATTGGCATTGTGCTTCTTGAAGAGAACTGCAGTCTGATAATACAAAGTGACAGGGACCAGCCCCTCTCTGAAAAAGAGATCCTCAGGCTGGGCTTGGGGATTTCAAAGGTCATCAGATCTAGTCTATGGCCTCCAACTGGACCCCATGCCCCTGGGCTGGGAAGGACAGGTAAGCACAGCTCAGGGAGATGAAGTGGGAAACCTGGAGCTACCATCCCTCTCTATTGCATGCTCATCAGGCCATTTTGTCCCGTGAAATAACAATCTTGGTTATAACTACAGAGATATGAATATTAGGGGAAATCAGAAGTCAGTTCTCTCTGGATTTGTCATTAGAAAACCCATGTTTGAATTCAAGTCCTTCCTTTTACCAGTGGGATAACTTTTATTAAAAACTCAATCTCTCTGAGCCTTGTTTTTTTCACCTATAAAATGGCATGATGATGCATACCCTATAAGCTCAATGTGGGAATTAAGGGCAACATAGGGCCAGTGTCAACACCCTTCCAGTTTATAATTGGTGACAATACATAAAAGATTTATCATTACTGTCTATAAAGAACCTGATGGTCTGAACAAAAATTCATAAAAACCACATTTCAGTTAGCTCAATCAGGAAGAAACAATTCTTTCATAAATATTGTCTTGGATTATGCTGCATTTAAATGTACCCTTCCCTCTGCCCCCAATATTTCCTCACATTCTGCATCCTAACCTGCCCCCGGCAGGTCCTAAGTAAACTTTGTGGTCAAGGACAGGCCCTTGGTCATAAGGCTGTTTCTCCTGCAATGGTACCAAAGTTCATTCTCCCACACCCTCTCCACTTGAGTGACTTAAATTGAATCAATAGAATTCAGCAGATTAAGAAAAATAATGTCATCCCACAACTTCATTATCTTGTAAGAGATAATGGCAACTCCAGATCCCAGAGGGCAATTACCAAACTATAACACATCATTCATGAATAAACCACACACATCCACCCCCTCCCTTCCTGAGCTGATTTTCTGCCACATTCCTGCAGTGCAGAACACACCCATTCAGAAAGAACCTTTCAGCCCAGGAATGCAGTGAGCCTGCTTTCTCAGCCACTTCTTAATCATCAGCAGACATAGCTGTTCTCTCATCCACAGATGTGCAAGAACTCAGTGCATAGCTGCTTGTCAAGTGCCTATCCAATAATAAGGTCTTACCTTTACAAAAAATGTCATTTATTATCTTAAGGATGCAAAGTACCCTAAGGGCTGGGATGCAACTGTGCCTCAGGAATAACCAAATCTCAAGCACCTGGGTGGCTCAGTCGGTTAAGTGTCTGCCTTCGGCTCAGGTCATGATCCCAGGGTCCTGGGATCGAGTCTTATATCAGGCCCTCTGCTCAGCAGGGAGTCTGCTTCTCCCTCTACCCCTCCCCCCACCCCTCTCTTGATCTCTCACTCTCTCTCAAATAAATAAATAAAATCTTTTTAAAAAAAAGGAATAAATCTGAGATGTTGTCAGGCACCAGAACTATTTCATCTTTCACATATACTCCTTGCAGACTGTCTTGTCCCTCAGACAGACATCTTCCATGTGGCTGAATTCAACCTGGGCCTTGGATATGTGCCACTTGATGTGACAAAATATTTATCATCAGTGAGGGACTGAGCTTGCTCTCTTATGTCTCAAGCTGGGGGGAAAAAAAAAAGGAATGGTCTCCAACCTATCTAGCTTAGGTCAAGGGTCTGCTTTTAGATCAATGACTATGTTCAGGGAAGATCAATAAAAAATATGGCATCTCTTTTGGAAACCACAGTGTTAGAGTGATGGAAGAGGGATTATTCCCAGTAGGAGGGGATAAGGTAAAGTGTACTTTCTTGGATATTTAAAGACAAAGCGAAAAGTATGTATTATGATAGTGCAGTGATTTTCAGAAGCAAATCTAATGAAGATAGTTGCCCTTAATGTCAGGCCATCCTAAATGGGATTTTCTGCTTTGTCTGCTCTCTCTATTTCTCCACTGCAATCACAGAAGCTAAGTCTCTATGGGTTCACTCAGTGTTGATGTTGGATAAATTGGAAGAAAAGGAACACTAAGTAACTCAACAACTGAAGACAGGGCACTCTGACTTTGCAAGCTCATTCTCTCCTCCTTAAACTTTAATGATTGAGAGTCTTGGAAGGTGAACTCTAGGCTCCCTTTTTTCTCACTTGTCTAACCCCTTTTATTGTGGATATCATTCAAGTCATTACATACCATTATAGATATATGTAAATGGCACAGAGTCATATATTTTTTCAGTACACACTTTATCTCTAATATCTAGACATACATATTCAAGTGCCTTCCTGATTTCTCTCCCTGAATGTTTCTAAAGCACACCAAGCTCATCATGTAAAAACTACATTTATGACCTTCACCTAATTCTCTCAACCTCATCATCTTTCACTGTGACCCAACAGATTAAATACAAATACTTTTCATCCAATAACATGAACCTGAAGCCTTCTTCTCCTTTAACCTCTATACCTAATTCATTACCAAGACATTTACTAATTAAACACTTCTTTAAAATTCCATTTTTGTATGTCTCAAACACAATTTTAGTTCAAGCTATAATTACCTTCTGCCTGAACTGCTAAAAAGGACTCTATTGGGGCGGAGCAAGATGGCGGAGGAGTAGGAGACCTGGATTTCGTCTGGTCTCAGGAAGTCAGCTGAATAGGGATCAAACCATTCTGAACACCTACGAACTCAACAGGAGTTAGAAGATAAGAGTAGCAACAACTCTCTGAACAGAAAACCGACCACTTACTGGAAGGTAGGACGTGCGGAGAAGTGAATCCGAGGCGATATTCGGGAGGCTAGACGGCAGGGCAGGGGGCCTCCGTAGGCCGCTTCTGGCAAGTGATAGAGCTGGGGAGCACAAAATCAGAACTTTGAGAAGTCGGCTCCGCTGAGGGACGTCACTCCAGTGGCCAAGCAGGGGGTGGAACCCGTGCCGGACAGTGTGGTCTCAGGACCCTTGGGGTCACAGAAAGACTGGGGTGCCTGAGTGCGGCAGAGCTCCCAAGGTATCAGAGCGGGGAAGCCGGCTGCAGAGATGGCGCCGAGGCGCGGGCTTTCAGCTTGGGGTTGCCATAAACTGTGATCCGCGGCCCAGTCGGGCCACTGCTCCTCCAGCAGGGACCCAACAAGCGGCAGATCCGGGGAGATTCCCCTTCCTTCCCTGGGAGGAGCGGCGCGGAAGCACACCGCAGGGATCTGCTGGGTTTGGAGACTCCACACGGGGTCGGGTGCCAGACATAGAAACGCTCGGTCACAGGCCGGGTGAGCACGGAGTGCGGCCGGAGACCGGGGAGACGGGAGTGACTGCTTTTCTCTGGGGGCGCACTGAGGAGTGGGGCCCCGAGTTCTCGGCTCCTCCGGGCAGAGATTGGGAGGCCACCATTTTCAACCTCGTCCTCCAAAGCTGTACCGAGAGCTTGCAGGGAACAAAAGCTCCTGAGAGCAAACCCGACCAGCTTGCTTAGCCCGGACTCACAAGGGCGGGGCAATTCCGCCTCTGGCAAAGACATTTGGGAACCACGGCAACAGGCCCCTCCCCCAGAAGATCAGCAGGAACAGCCAGCAAGCCAAGACCAAATTTACCAATCAAGGAGAACGGGAGAGCTCCAGCGCTAGGGGAATACTGCACATAGAATTCATAGCTTTTTTTACCAAAATTCATTAGTTTTTCAAAGTTAAATTTTTTACCTGTTTTTTTTGAATTTTTCTTTTTCCCTTTTTCAAACAACATCTTATCAATCCCTTTTTAAAAAAAAACATTTTTTATTTTTCATTTTTAGAGTCATATTTTTATCCCTTCATAGTAGTTACCCTTATTTTTGGCATATATATATAAGTTGCTCTCTTTAAAATTTTGAGGTACAATTTCCTCTAACAGATCAAAATATACCCTAAATCACTAGTGTATGGCTTTGTTCTAGTCTCCTACCTGATCACATTCTCTCCTTTCTTTTTTTCTTTTTTTCTTTTTCTTTTTAAATCTTCTTTCTTTTTAAAAACAACTTCTTATCTTATCAATTCCTTTTATAAAATGTTTTATAATTTTCATCTTTACAGTCATCCGCCATCCCTTCATTGTATCAACCCCTATTTTGTACATATATAAGTCTTTCTTCCTTTAAAATTTTAGCAGGCACTTTCTTCTAACAGACCAAAATATGCCCAAAAGCTAGTGTGTGGCCCTGATCTATGCACTAGCCTGATCATATTTGATCATATTGTTTATTTTTTTGTTTTGTTCTGTTTTTGTTTGTTTTTATCTTTTTCTTTTTCCTTTTTTTTTTTTCTCTTCTTTCTTTCCCTTTCTTGTCCCCTCGTTTCAGGACTTTTCTGATTTGTATAGAGTATATTTGCTGGGGACGTTGTTAACCTGTTAGCATTCTGTTCTATCATTCATCTGTTCTCCTCTGGACAAAATGACAAGACGAAAAAAATCACCTCAGCAAAAAGAACAAGAGGTAGTACCATCTGCCAGGGACCTACTCAATACTGACATTAGTATGATGTCGGACCTAGAGTTCAGAATCATGATTTTAAAGATACTAGCTGGGCTTGAGAAAAGTGTGGAAGTTATTAGAGAAACCTTTTCTGGAGAAATAAAAGATCTAAAATCTAACCAAGTCGAAATCAAAAAGGCTATTAATGAGGTGCAATAAAAAATGGGGGCAATAACTGTTAGGATAAATGAGGCAGAAGAAAGAATCAGCAATATAGAAGACCAAATGATGGAAAATAAGAGGCTGAGAAAAAGAGAGATAAACAACTACAGGATCACGAGGGCAGAATTCGAGAGATAAGGGATACGATAAGACGAAACAACATTAGAATAATTTGGATCCCAGAAGAAGAAGAAAGAGAGAGGGGCAGAAGGTATATTGGAGCAAATGATAGCAGAGAACTTCCCTAATGTGGGGAAGGAAACAGGCATCAAAATCCAGGAGGCACAGAGAACCCCTCTCAAAATGAATAAAAATAGTTCAACATCCCGACATCTAATAGTAAAACGTACGAGTCTCAGAGACAAAGAGAAAATCCTGAAAGCAGCTCGGGAGAAGAGATATGTAACCTACAGTGGTAAAACATTAGATTGGCAACAGACCTATCCACAGAGATAGGTCTTTTCTGGCAGGCCAGAAAGGACTGGCATGATATCGTCAGAGCACTAAACGAGAAAAATATGCAGCCAAGAATACTATATGCAGCTAGGCTGTCATTGAAAATAGAAGGAGAGATAAAAAGCTTCCAGGACAAACAAAAACTAAAGGAATTTGCAAACACAAAACCAGCCCTACAAGAAATATTGAAAGAGGTCCTCTAAGCAAAAAGAGAGCCTAAAAGCAGCATAGATCAGAAAGGAACACAGACAATATACAGTAACAATCACCTTACAGGCAATACAATGGCACTAAATTCATACCTTTCAATAGTTACCCTGAATGAAAATGGGCTAAATGCCCCAATCAAAAGACACAGGCTATCAGATTGGATTAAAAAACAAGATCCATCAATATGCTGTCTGCAAGAGACTCATTTTAGACCCAAAGACACCCCCAGATTGAAAGTGAGGGGGTGGAAAACCATTTACCATGCTGATGGACACCAAAAGAAAACTGGGGTGGCAATCCTTATATCAGACAAATTAGAGTTTAAAACAGATACTGTAATAAGAGATGAAGAAGGACACTATATCCTACTTAAAGGGTCTATCCAACAAGAAGATCCAACAATTGTAAATATCTATGCCCCTAGTGGGAGCAGCCAATCATATAAGGCAATTAATAACAAAAGCAAAGAAACACATTGGCAACAAACAATAATAGTGGGGGACTTTAACACCCCCCTGACTGTAATGGACAGATCATCTAAGCAAAAGATCAACAAGGAAATAAAGACTTTAAATGACACACTGGACCTAATGGACTTCACAGACACATTCAGGACATTCCATCCCAAAGCAATGGAATACACATTCTTCTCTAGTGCCCATGGAACATTCTCCAGAATTGATCACATCCTAGGTCACAAATCAGGTCTCAACCGGTACCAAGAGTTTGGGATCATTCCCTGCATATTTTCAGAGCACAATGCTTTGAAACTAGAATTCAATCACAAGAGGAAAGTCAGAAAGAACTCAAATACATGGAGGCTAAAGAGCATCCTACTAAAGAATGAATGGGGCAACCATGAAATTAAAGAAGAATTAAAAAAATTCATGGAAACCAATGAAAATGAATACACAACTGTTCAAAATCTTTGGGATACAGCAAAGGCAGTCCTGAGAGGAAAGTATATAGCAATACAAGCCTTGCTCAAGAAACAAGAAAGGTCTCAAATACACAACCTAACCCTACACCTAAAGGAGCTGGAGAAAGAACAGCAAATAAAGCCTAAACCCAGCAGGAGAAGAGAAATCATAAAGATCAGAGAAGAAATCAATGAAATAGAAACCAAAAGAATGGTAGAACAGATCAATGAAACTAGGAGCTGGTTCTTTGAAAGAATTAACAAGAATGATAAACCCCTGGCCAGACTTATCCAAAAGAAAAGAGAAATGACCCAAATCAACAAAATCATGAATGAAAGAGGAGAGATCACAGCCAACACCAAAGAAATACAAACAATTATAAGAACATATTATGAGCAACTCTATGCCAGCAAATTAGGTAACCTGGAATAAATGGGTGCATTCCTAGAGATGTATGAACTACCAAAATTGAACCAGGAAGAAATAGAAAACCTGAACAGACCTATAACCACTAAGGATATTGAAGCAGTCATCAAAAATCTCCCAAGAAACAAAAGCCCAGGGCCAGATGGCTTCCCAGGGGAATTCTATCAGACATTTCAAGAAGAATTAATACCTATTCTCCTGAAAATGTTCCAAAAAATAGAAATGGAAGGAAAACTTCCAAACTCATTTTATGAGGCCACCATTACCTTGATCCCGAAACCAGACAAAGACCCCATCAAAAAGGAGAATTGCAGACCAATATCGTTGATGAACATGGATGCAAAAATTCTCACCAAAATACTAGCCAATAGGATCCAACAGTACATTGAAAGGATTATTCACCATGACCAAGTGGGATTTATCCCTGGGCTGCAAGGCTGGATCAACATCTGCAAATCAATCAACGTGATACAATACATTAACAAAAGAAAGAACAAGAATCATATGATCCTCTCAATAGATGCAGAAAAAGCATTTGACAAAGTACAGCATCCCTTCTTGATCAAAACTCTTCAGAGTATAGGGATAGAGGGTACATACCTCAATATCATAAAAGCCATCTATGAAAAACCTAGAGCGAATATCATTCTCAATGGGGAAAAGCTGAGAGCTTTTCCCCTAAGGTCAGGAATGCAGCAGGGATGTCCACTATCACCACTGCTCTTCAACATAGTATTATAAGTCCTAACCACAGCAATCAGGCAACAAAAAGAAATCCAAGGCGTCTAAATTGGCAAAGAGGAAGTCAAACTCTCACTCTTTGCAGATGATATAATACTGTATGTGGAAAACCCAAAAGACTCCACCCCAAAACTGCTAGAACTCATACAGGAATTCAGTAAAGTAGCAGGATATAAAATCAATGCATAGAAATTAGTGACATTCCTATGCACCAACAACAAGACAGAAGAGAGACAAATCAAGGGTCGATCCCATTTACAATTGCACCCCAAACCATAAGATACCTAGGAATAAATTTAACCAAAGAGACAAAGGATCTGTACTCAGAAAACTATAAAATACTCATGAAAGAAATTGAAGAAGACACAAAGAAATGGAAAAACTTTCCATGTTCATGGATTGGAAGAACAAACATTGTGAAGATGTCAGTGCTACCTAGAGCAATCTACACATTTAATGCAATCCCTATCAAAATACCATCCACCTTTTTCAAAGAAATGGAACAAATAATCCTAAAATTTGTATGGAACCAGAAGAGACCCCGAATAGCCAGAGGAATATTGAAAAAGTAAAGCAAAGCTGGCAGCATCACAATTCCAGACCTCCAGCTCTCTTACAAACCTGTCATCATCAAGACAGTATGGTACTGGCACAAAAACAGACCCATAGATCAATGGAACAGAATCGAGAGCCCAGAAATGGACCCTCAACTCTATGGTCAACTAATCTTTGACAAAGCAGGAAAGAATGTCCAGTGGAAAAAAGACCGTCTCTTCAACAAATGGTGTTGGGAAAATTGGACAGCCACATGTAGATTCAATTGCACTGAGTCCTGCATGACCTTCAGTGACAATTTCAGCACTAAGTCCAGTAGAAAACATTTGGGATATAGGATGTTTGTCTTACTTGGGCTGTACTCAGAGGCTATCAGAGGTTTTTGATCTTTGGGCATCTGATCTTTTAATTAGTGCTACCTAAATTATGTAAAGCATGGTTCCTGCTTAATTGTAACAATGGATCTTCAAAAACTGGCACACATGAAAAGACTCCAGTCATAAAAATCAGAAAGATTCCTAGACATAAATAAAACATAACTCAGACCTAAAATAAACTGGGCCATGATGCAATATATTTTTGTATGTGTGGAGGTTGTGTATATGCATGTGAATATTGAGGAGGGATATTCAAAGATAGCAAGAAGCTTTTGTGTATTTCAAGTCCCCTAAAATAATTTTGCTGTCAAAATTTCTGATCAGCAAATATTAATTGTTTAACAAGCTATTTATCAGTGGTTAAAAACATGGACTCAAGAGTACTCACCTCAAAATCTGGCTCTTCTAGCATTTGCTGTTGCATTCTGGGCAAGTTACTTAAACTACCAGTGACTTAGTTTCCTCAAGTATGAGAGGAATGACAATAATAGTACCCACCTCATTGGAGATATTCAGAGGATTAATTAATTAAGGTAGAAAAACCACTTAAAATAGTACCTTGTATATTACAAGTACTATATAAAATTTTAATGTTATCTGTATTGCCATATGGGGTGTTGTAGGCAGAATGATGCTCTTTTAAAGGGCATTCCATGTTCTAATCCTTGAGCCCATGAATATGTTACCTTATGGTAAAGAGACTGTATATATGATTATGATTAAGGGACTTGAGCTGGGAAAACATGAAATGCTTCATTTGAAGTATACCTCGACAATGAGAGCTTTTAGACTGGAATGGCAAATACTCTCATGCTTCTGCTTCCCCATCAACAACTGATTATAGCCTCCTTCCCACCCTACCCCAACCATCTACTCTAAGTTGAAATAGAAACACTAAATATTTCTCCACTCAATCCCCAGCTAGCCACCACCAGCCAATTGGTACTAGAACACAAAACTAAACGAATTCTCTTCTCTGAGTTAGATGTGGCTAAAAGGCACTTCATGTGGAGGGAAGAGCATGGGTCAAGCAGCAAAGCCTCAGCTATGAGGAAGCCTGAGGAGAATAGAATAATGATAATATTGATAATAATAATTCATTTTGTGCTTGTTATATAATAAGCACCAGACATCTCAATTTTTACAACTCTATGAGATAGATACTATAATTACCTCTATAATACGGATGGAGAAATGAAGCTATGGAGCAATAAGTATCATACACAAAGATGAATGCCTGGTATGCAGTAGATTTGGTAGATCTGAGATTCAACTTTTGGTGGTCTTGTTCCAGAGCTTGCCACATTAGCCTCTACCCTACTCTGGGAATAGATCTGGGTTAGATTGTGGAGTATCTTGAATGACAGGACCTATTCTATAGGCAATGGGTAATTACAAGAGGTTTTTGAATGGAATGTGATCATGTCAGAGCTGTGCTCCAGAAAGACTGATCTGGCATTACTCTGTGGGTAGGTTCAGTGGACCACAAGAAGGAGAGAAGAGCTAGGAAGAAGATACCTAGTGAAGAAAAGGAATGAAGATCCAAGAAGCAGCATTTGGGAGGGAAAGGCAATACTCGAGTTGGAAGAGGTGCTTAAACTACTTAGCTGGGAATCACTTTAGAAAATTATTGGGCTAGGTCTTGAACTAAGCACTGGGAACATCAATTTATATAGCTATAAAAGCCCAAAGCAGGTGGCTGAGTTGGTTGCTTTGGTAGTTTCTAAACTGAGTAATGCCATGTCAGAGAAGGGAAGGCAGAGAAGTCTCAGCCATGAAATTTATCTTCAGTGTCTTCTTCAGCATGTAAATATGTTTGTGTTAACTTCATGCACATAAACAAAGAATTAGATAATCAGAGAGAAAAAGAACCTCATAAAACTGACAATGGTTTTTTAGTATAGAGCACCAGGATGCCAGGGTATCAGGGCATGTTGAGATGACTCAATTCAGTATCCCATCCCTCTCTGCTGATGGCTACTCTAGACATGGCTGGTAGACAGGCTAGATCCATAGCCCAGACCACAATAGTCATAGTATTCCAAGACAAAGAAAATTTGGGAGGACATATTGCCCAGGCTAGTTATTTTAAAGAATCCTATTTTTCCTCAGATAGAAGAGTATTTACTCTTTTACTTAAATACATATAAAGATTAATCTTCTCTCTGCAGTATCATAGCCTTAGCAGTCAAATATCTGTTTTCTCAGCATAGCTTACCTCCTTGAAGATACAATGCATTAGACACTGGAAAGGCAGTGGAAAGATGGTCATGCTTGGATTTACAAGCTGTGAGACCCACTTAAATTCATCTAAAGGCCTCTGAGCCTCAGTTTCCTCATCTCTAGGATAGGCACAAGTATTTGCTTTGCACTATCAGAAGATCAAATGAAAGAATGTGTGTGAAAATTGTTTTGTAAACTGTAGAGCACCCACAGAAATGTTAGTGCTGCTGTTATTTTTGTTGCTATCATTGTCTGCCTAAGGCTCACATAGTATTCTATACGTGGAAAACATTGTGTATAAATGCATAGATCTTGAAGCAGGATGGCATGATCAGTGAATGTCCAAGAATTGTTTGAAACCACAGTGTATGTACTCACTGGGGGAAAGAGCGGGGGTCATTGTGAGTCAGTCAAGGACTATGTGTGCCCTGCCAGGGAGCCACCAGGTATTGAGCTGAGCATTGAGTGTTGACCTTTATCCAGAGCAGGTGACATCCTGACCATCCCAGCCTGACACATCTCCCCGACTCCATGATGGTTTTGCCTATTTCAACTCAACTTTGGGCTCTAACAGAGACCATTTTTTGTCTCGTGGGCTGATGCCTGAGGGTCAGGGATGACCACTTCTACTATGGAAAGATGGGCCTCTCTTCTGCTGGAGTCAAGTTCTTGCCTCTGAACTCATCAACACATGTTAATCTCCTTCATGTCAGGAAGAAGGCTGAAAACAACAGGGGAAAAGAAGATCAGGAGAGTTTGTCTTTTATGACCTCATGGATGAAGGAAAAGTTTTTTATTAGATTTCTAAGTTGCTTTGCAAATACTTTACTTAATATGCATATGACTATAAATCAGTATTATTATTTCCATTTTTACAGATGAGGATACTAAGGCTGAGAGATGCCATATAAGTTTCTTAAGTTACAACAAAGAGAGCGTGGGATACGTAAGTAAATGTCACAGACAGTAAACCAAAACTCATATCTCATTTTTGCTCCATGGCAATGAAGTATGATAAAGACTGCCACACAGGAATAAAGTCTTCTGGGGTCTATCAGGAGAAGGTCTATAAATGGCACTATGGAAAATGAGGAGGCAGGGATTCACAGAACTGATGGTGAGGACCCATGCCACTTCCCTCCTGGCCTCTTCACTGTCTCTCGGATTCTTGCCTGCACTTCCAGTGGATTCCTTACCCTGGGGACAGAGAGATATCAAAGCACTTGGTCTCAGGCCTGACACAAAGCAAAGGTTCAACAGTTACTAGCTGTTATTTTCTAAATAAGAGTGAAAATCAGTCCATGATTTATCCTTCCTTAAACTCCTTCTATTACTTTCTACTCCTATTCATAGGAAATTCCTCATTTCTGGCTATTTTCTCTTGTGTACCATCTCCCCTTTGTTCAGGCTGAACAGTTGTACTTCAACATCTTGTCCAAATTCTTTACTCCCATGTCTTAGCCTTGTGCTGCTTAGTCTGTGAATTGACTTGTTCCCTTGTTCACTTGACCAGCTTCTCAGTCACATGGTCTCTACTCAGCTGGCACTTTCTCATGGAAACCTTCTCTGACTCCTAGTCTTGTTGTTCATTCTGTGTGCTTTGTGTTCCTTCCATCCTAACACTGTCACAACTTACAAGCATCATTTGTGTGTTTATATCCCTGGAATACAGTGACCTCCCTTAGTCATGTACCATGTCTTATTGACATTTCATCCGCAGTGCCTAGCGCAACTGAAGATCCATAGTAGATGCACAGGATATGTCTGTAGAGGAAAAGAACGCTCTTCTCCAGCTGAAAGCCTCTTTGTTCCCTCACTTTTTGCCTTGAGAAGCTCTTCTCCTATATCACCATTCTTCGAGGCTGGGGTTAGTTTTCCATATCTTCCGTGAAGTTGCCTCACCCCTCTTTCCTTCCTGTGAGGATGGATTCACTCTTTTCCCCTGAGTTCCTGCTTTCTTCTGCAACCACAACATTCATTTCTTGCCTTTACTGCAAATTACCATCTCCCTGATGCACCGAGAGCTTCTGAAGCGCAGGGACTGTCTTGACATACTCAGCACAGAGCCTACCTGAGAAATAGTAGGCACTTGGTTAGTGATTGCTGATTAAGTGATCCACTGATTGGATAAATAAAAAGAGTGTCTGCACTGGTAGCCAAAACACATGTCACTGTAAGTGTAAGAAAGAAGAAAAAGCATTTTTTTCTGTTCAGAGTTAAGACCAAAGAGACCTTAATGACTGTTTTTGCATCATCATGACATTGACTCCAAACTTATGGAAGAGTTATAGAAATGCAAGAGTGCCATAGTTATCCAGATTCACACATAGCCTTTTACTGGAAATACTTTGAGCACATGCTAATAAGAAATTGTGTGCTCATGAGTAATGCAGCATTATGTCAGGATGCTATAATAGGAAAGTACACTAATTTTAGTACAGTCACTTCCTCAGGGAAGGTGAAGCCTAAAGAAATTCAGAAAGATTGTCCTCAGTTAGATTTGAAAAGGAGTTCCCTAAAGAGCAGGCCCACCTTCTCTGAAAAGTGTTGCATACTGAACAAGTGGAATATATTCATGAAACTGTGTCAGTCTCCTCAAAAGGTGCTGGGATGGTTTAGAAGAGTGCTAGAGGAGCTTTTTCCCCAAAATGAAGACCTGATTGTTCTCACTGTTCCTTTGAGTTTAGAGTGCCTAATGTGGCTGAGCCATGGGCAGCTCTCCATGGTATGGAAGGTGAACTTCCCACCACCTGGAATGCCTGCCCTTCACTCTTATCTAAGCTAGAAATGAATTTTTGCCAGTTAGAGTCTGCTGGTGGTCACAGTTTAGCCCACCCCAACACTCTTTTCCATGGCCAATAACGGCTTTGGAACTTAACTACAAACTGAATTTCAATGTTCTGTAACTGAGGTGTGCATGTATGATAGTTATACCTCAACCTAAGGCCTTTGAGAGCAGGATCACGATTTTGCTTCAATATTTAGGACATCATTTGCATTTTTCCTCTGGTCTGTTTTTGGAAGCATTTGTGTAAACTTTGTGTTACTTTTTCCTTCAGTGGAAGGATTCACTGGTGAAGACATGTAGGCTTAAACTTGCGTGTGTGTAGGTTTTTTTTTTTTTTAAGATTTTATTTATTTATTTGACAGAGAGAGACACAGCGAGAAAAGAAACACAAACAGAGGGAGTGTGAGAGGGAGAAGCAGGCTTCCCGCAGAGCAGGGAGCCTGATGCGGGGCTCGATCCCAGGACTCTGGGATCATGACCTGAGCCGAAGGCAGACACTTAACGACTGAGCCACCCAGGCGCCCCAAGTGTGTGTGTGTAGGTTTTAAATCATATATTTAACTTCCTTAATACTTATTAGAAGTAATCTGACTTTTCTCATTATTTTGTGTGTGCTTCAAGTTGTATTTTTCTAGGAATCTGTCATACCACCTGATTATTCAAATTCACTAGCATAATGTTAATCAAATATTGTTTTATTAGAGTTTTATTGTCTGTATTGATGTTATCTTTTTCAATACTGGTAGTGGGAAATTCTTTATTCTTTTTTTTAATCAGTCTTTATAGTGCTTATCTATTTTATGAACTTTTGACTTTCTTGATTATGTTTACTAAACATTTTCTTCTATTTCACTAATTTTTGCTTTTACATTTATTATTTCCTTCTATTTTTGCATTTAAGCCCTTAGGACAATACCACCCACACAGTAACCACTCAATAAATGTTAGTATTATTAACGTAAAGAATGCTACTAGAGACTTAATTCAGGGTGTGTGTTATTAGAATTTATTAGAAACTAGATCTTCTACCACCTCCTACATAAGGAGACCTCAGAAAACATTCAATCTATTTGACTACATCCAGGCTTTTATTCTAATATTTATTATACAGCAACCTTCTTTTCATTGTTCTTCATTCCTTCTGGAATCTTTGTTTCCACCTGGAGTCATTTTCTTTCTGCTAAAAATCTTCTAAGTATTTCATTTATTGTGGATCTTCTAGTAATGAATTCTTCCATTTATCTATGTCTGAAATGTTTTACTTTTATCTTCACATCTTAAGCATTAGAAGTGGTTTTCTTCAATACTTCAAAGTTGCCATCCTAAGTGTCTTCCAGTTTCTATTATTTCTGTTGAAATATTAGCTAATAGTGTTATTTTTGTTCCTTCCTTCTAGAGGAAAATTTCCCTTTTCTCTTCCTGCTTTTAAGAATGTTTTCCTTTAGGGGCACCTGGGTGGTTCAGTTGGTTAAGCACCCAACTCTTGATTTCCACTCAGGTCATGATCTCAGGGTCATGAGATCAAGCCCCATGTCCAGCTCTATACTCAGCGTGAAGTCTGCTTGACATTCTCTCTCTCTCTCTCTCTCTCCCTCTGCCCCTCCCCCAACTCACTCACTTTTTCTCAAAATAAGTAAATAAAATCTTTTTTTTAAAGAATATTTTCCTTTAGTTTTCAGCAATTTAGTTTTGATGTAGCTATGTGTCTTTTTTAAAATTTTATTGTTATGTTAATCACCAGACATTACATCATTTGTTTTTGATGTAGTGTTCCATGATTTTTTGTGTATAACACCCAGTGCTCCATTCAGTACATGCCCTCTTTAGTACGTGCCCTCTTTAGTACCCATCACCAGGCTAACCTATCCCCCCACCTCCCTCCCCTCTAGAACCCTCAGTTTGTTGTTCTGTGTCTTTTAATTTGTGAAGTTCTTTACACATCTTAAATATATATATATATATATATATACATATATATATAAAGGCAATTAGTTACTTCATAAAATTTTCTAATGATATTTCCTCATATTATATTTTTACCCTATTCTGTCACTATTTCTCTCTGTTTCTCTCTTTGTACACATACACGCATACATGCATATACATACATATATGTTGCACCATATGCATATATATATGCATATACATTTACCACTTCCCATATATCTTCTAAGCTAATTTCTATATTTACATCCTTTCATCTATGTTTAAATCAAGATATATCTCATTCAATAATCATTAATCCCTTTTTCAATTATGCTTAATCTGCTATGAAACCAATTTCAGTTTGAATTTCTTAATTCCACTTATTGTTTTTACTTTTATAATTTCTGTTTCTTTTATAAATTCTACTCAGGTAAAAATCTACCTTGTTATCTAATTTTTTGAATATATTCATTATATTTATTTTAAACTCCATGTCTGACATACACCAGCATCTATTCATCCAATGGGTCTGTTTCCCATGTTGGTGGGCTTTTGTTTGTTTCTTTTTCAGTCACATGATCTTTTCTCCTGGTATGCCTGGCAAGCATTCATTGACTACTAAATGTGTATATTAAAAATTGTAAAGGTAATTCAAATTCTGGCTGATATTATCTTTCTGCAGAGTGAAATTATATCTGCTTCTGACAGATAATTAAGATAAAGAAAAATAATCTTAATTTAATCAGAAAGTAAGATCATTTCAAGTAAGACTTCAGAATTTCTGAGGGTCTTTTATTTCTACTTCACCTCAACTCTGAGTACATAGCCCTCTGTTGGTCCCAGTGTAATATGTGGGCTGTTTGATGGCCTTTTGTCCTTGGTAAGCTTTGAACTCCCATTTTGTTTCCCTATCTCCATTAGACTTCCAGAAGCTCTACTTGTCTTCTAAGCTTCTCATTTTCCACACTTCTACTTACTTTTGCGGGCATTCAGTAACCATCTGGGGGATGGCAGATGTTGGGATAAAGTCAGTACTAAATGTTGTCTCTGAATCTCTGTTTCTCTCTAGAATCTTGGTCTCTCAATTCTTTCCTTATTTTGAGGTCTCTAATGCTTTCAATTTTTTCACTACATTTTGACAAGTTTTTCTAGTCATCCTTAATTGATGGAATGTTCTGCTAATACTTGCTTATTGTTACCAGAAGTAAAAATTTTAGTCTTTAGTCTAGATCATGAAAAATCATAGGAATTTTGGTATTCTGGAGATAATGTGATAAAAAGTTACATCAGGGGGCATTGGGTAACTCAGTAGGTTGAGCATCCGGCTCTTGGTTTTGGCTCAGGTCAAGATCTCAGGGTTGTGAGATTAAGTCCCGCATCAGGCTCCATGCTGAGTAGGGAGCCTGCTTAAGATTCTCTCTCTTCCTCTCCCTTTGCCCCTCCCCCTGCTATCTCTCTCTCTTTCTCTCAAATAAATAATTAAAATCTTAAAAACAAGTTATGTAAGAATTTTAATCTGGTGGTAGTATGGAAGGCCATTTGGTAGGAATACAGGGGCAAAAGTAAATTAATAGGGGATGGCTATAGATATAGTAAATAAAAGTTTTTATTAAGTATTCCTGGTACACTGAGTGCTTAGTGTTTTCCTTCTTGCTTTCAGTATTTCCATATTTTCCATCAAATTAATTCAAATAAATTAAAAGTTTACTTTGGTCTTCAATTAAGTGTAAAATAGGAAATACTGACTAAAAGTAGTTAAAAACTAACATTCCAGAATAATTTTTGTGAACAAAAAAAAGAATAATGAACTTATATGGGAAAGTACATAGTTTTTGTGTTTCTGCTCAATGTCAGTGTCATACTGAATAGTCAATAAAAAAAAAAGAAACCCCTTTAAGTAGAATGAACATTTAAGTACGGATAGATAGAGAGGTAGATAGATAGGTGGTAGATAGATAGATAGATAGATAGATAGATAGATAGATAGATAGATAATAGAGAGAGACGGATAGAGATGTAGAAGTAGATATATAGGCATATACAGAAACACACATGCACACACACAAACCTGGGGAAAGAAAGGAGATTGCGGAAATTATCTGAGAGAGCACAAAAGGAAGGAGCTGAGTTTTGGAGGATGAGTACGAGTTAGATGTATGAAGAATGAGAAGAAAGCTTTGTAGTTTACTGAAAAATCTGTCAAGTTCTGTTGGAAGATCCAAGTTTTCCAAGTTTTGAATTTTCACTTAAAAGCTCATATTTCTCAACAATACACAACATCAGCTGTTTTCCTTGAAGTTCCATTAATTTTTAGAAAATATCCATCCCATGGAAAAAAATAGCTTGGTCAGCTTGCAAGTTAAATAATTGTACATGTGGTTTTCTTCGAGATAACCATTAGGCTTTGGCATACATCAGAAGTGCCTGAGATGTATTCCCTATTTCAATTTACAGAGCGTTAAAAAGATATTCACTCAAGGAATGAAATCCAATAACATTTATAATTTTTACTGTTTCATCAAGGACATTTTGGAGGATAATTGGCTTGTTTTATTTATTTTTTTTATTCTGTTTTGCTATCACTGTGCATATGTGGCACTGAAGAGTACCATGACTATAGTTTGTACCCCCTTCTTGAGCCATAGCTAGGCACCCAGAGTTGTCTCCATCTTTGATTTTGTACCATCAGTGCAAATATCAGAGCAGTTGTATTATAAAAACTTGAGAATTGCTGATGTTAGAACTTAGAATGTGGGAAGAATCCTCTCTCTCCTCCTCCTCCTTTTGCTGATGTTCCTGTTTTCCTCCTCCTTCATCACTCTGTCCTCCCTGAGTTTTCCAGACACCTTTCCTATGGGTAGGAAGTGATGGATGCTAAACCGTTTCTAGATTGGTGAAGGTTCTTGCTCACCACTGGTTTTGACTCCTTTTGCCAGTTGCCCCTGTGTTGACTCATCCAACCCTCACACTGTCTAAACAAATAAAATAAGAGAATGTGAATGCTAACATTTTTTCCAGGGATTAATGTTTCTTGTGCACAGATGTGAAACTTAAGGATCTTTTCTAAAACTTCCTCGTGAATTATTTTCACTTCATATCACAGCAACCTTGAGAAGCAAATAAATATATACATTTATTGTCATTTTACTAATGAAGAAACCTAAGCTCAGAAAGGCTAAAGGTCATGGCAAAAATCTAACTTTAGTCACACCCCAGTTTTCCCCTTCTGAACATTCCAGTTCTCAGGTCAGGGAAACAATGTCTCTTCTGGTCCAAAACAATCCTCTTCAGATCCCTGTGTAGTCAACAGAAGAATGTCCTTAGCCACTGTAACATTTTTGAGAGCTTGGTTTAGCCTTGAAACAGCAGCCCACGTGTGGTGAGTGTGAAAAGAGAAGACACAGACAGACTGCAGGACCTTGCCGTGGAATGTCCATTCTCCTTGCATTGCTCCTTCCCTCTCTATCTCTTCTCCCACCCTCACCCCCAAGCTGTCAGAACCAGATCAAATCCCTGGTATGTTCTGCTCTGAGTTTTCTAAGGATGGCAACAAAGTGGGCTAGAGACAAGTAACTCCTCTGCTGTGTCAGTTACTTCTCCAGTGGAGACAGCAGAGAGGCCTGACCACCTATGAATCCTCCTAACGAGATGCTCCTCAATGTGTAGACACTTTAATGAACCTGCCCAGATTTGTGGCTTGACATTAGGGCAGAGGGAGAGAGAATAATTAGATGCCCCTGTCACAAGGACAGGGAGAAATAATGCACATGGTCAGAGGGCAGCTGGCTCAACAAAACCATAACCCTTTCATTGGAAATCAATCTCTGCTTTGTGATCAACTCATCTCTGGAGATGTCAAGGTGATTGGCAGGTGCTGGGGTTGGAGATCAGAGGAAAAAGACGGAGAGATGTCTGTGTTACAGTTACAGAGAGGGGCATCCACACACTGCTGTGTTCCTGGAGCAGAAGAACCTCTGGCTTCCTCAGTGGCTTTCCCTTCAGAACCTTTAGTGATATGAGATACCAGATATGAAATGACTTTCAGGATTTGGTGAATTTATCCCTTTGCCTTCAATAGTTGAACTTTCCTGGTAGAGATGGGAGTTGAGCCAGTATTTCTAGTTTCAGTAAAGATTTTGAGCAAAGGAAATCTCTGACTCTGTGGAGAATGGATCCTAATGATTCTAGAAGGGCCTAAATCCTTGTCAGGGTCTCAAAATCTCCATCAGCAAATGCAGACTGTATTCAGAGTAGGTAGAAGAAAAATGTCCCAATCTTTGAGGTAGGTTATTAACCTTTATTCAGAGGAAGCTAGTTTTTCAAGATACAGCAACAACAACAACAAACAGGAATTCACAAATTAAGCATCTCCCTTCATATGTAACAAGTTTGGTTTTCATACTCTAGGAAGTACAGCTTATTTTAGAAAAACTTGAATTGAAGGCACATCAGGGAGCTTAATGAGTGTAAGGACCACACTTGGAACCACAGGCAATCCTGTGACTTCTCTGGACTTGTTTCCTTGATGTTGAAGTGAAGGGACAGAGTTTCTGACCTTTGGGGATGTTTCTAATTTTAGTCCATCAGTCGCTGAGGCTCCTTGTTTTTCTTCCTTTACTATCACTGAACTCCTCTGACTGCCACGTTGATCAGTAGCGGTTTAGAAGGTGGATGGGGCAAGACAAGGTGGGACATTTAATTCCTCTCTTGGTTCCTGAAATGATTGTAACCTCAAGATCAATGAGAAAGGGGGCTCGACCGGTAGATCATGAGAAGGCTTGGGATTTTCAATGAATGGCTATTATTCTAAGCCCTTTATTTTTAATAGACTACTTCAAATATAATCCTTATCTCTTCTAGGCTTTGAGAGGTTGTGGAAACCCTTCTGAACAAAAAAATTATTATTTTCACTGGACAGATATGGTGAAATGAAATATTTTTTTCTTATCTGTCTTATTTCTATGCCCCAATATTTAGCAGGAAGCTGTGTGCCCACAGGGAGCTTTTTCCCTTGAGTAGTACTTTTTTAATTTTGTGTTTCTGAACTACAGATGCATTTGTGCTGTTCTTAGCACCTTCCTCCTCAATTGTCTTTGCAACAAAATGAGGGAGCTGGATAAGAATGGGAGACCCATTTTTGGAACTATTGACTAAAGATGGGCTTTCCTAAATTATTTTTAGTTGAGAACTTAATATTCACTGAAAGTGGAAGGAAGCAGTGTGAGTCTTCCTTCCCTTCTGACAAGAGCATAGACGAATTTGGTCTGTTTCTGGTGGAGTATTAGGATGTATGAGGTAATTGGGCCCCAAAGAGTTGGGTAAACCCAAAGATAGGGGTGTTAGGCATCCTGGCAGGTAGGCATTAAATTGGGCATACACTGGATCAACAGATAAAGGGGATATAGCAAGTGAGAAATCAGGTAGATGTGCTGGGATAACAGTGATAGCTACAACAAGCAAGGGTCAGAAAATTCAGCCTGCAGCATAAGTCTCTTCTGAAAGCTGATGCAAAGCTGGCAATGCCAAGCCAGGGGACACCAGGACAAAGTCATGGCTAAATAATTCAGACAAGAAAAGGGGTTTTCTTTGCCCTTGTCCCAGACAAGGGCACCACTATCCTGAAATTACACCCTGCCCCAGATCAGTTGCTTTAGCTCAGCAGAAAGTTGTTCTTGATTGCTTCTTGATCATTCTATCCCCAGTGCCTACCTGGTACAAAACAAAAGTAAGATTCTTAACAAAAAACAAAACAAAACAAAAAACGATGAATTCACAAAAAAGGAATATTAATGCTTGTTAACACTATTACTGTTAATACTTCATATTTTTGCTTCTAATTCTCTCCTTGTTTTCCTGTTCTGTTCTTTGTTTGCCTGAGGCTGTATCTTGATGCTGATGTCAGAATGCTGTCTCCTCCCAGGACTGCCTTCTTGTTCTTAGGCTATTATAACTGACCCTGGTGCTGGCTAAGTCTCCATCCTGCTGTTTGATCTGTTTGAAGGTGGAAATCATTTCTCTACCCTTTTTTTCTCCTTGCATTTTCCTAAGAGGAAGAGACGCTGATCTGATTGGTCAAAGACAAGGTTACTGACAAGGGAATGTTTAATAGAGTATGCAGGGTCATGGGGCATGCACAAAGGTGATGTTCGCTTTTCTTCTCTAATTAATTTTCTCACATTCTTCTTTCTTTCTTCTCTCATTCTTACCTTATTTTGTTCCACAGATAATTACTGAGATATTTATTTGTTCCACAGGTATTTGTCTATGTGCCAAGCACTATGCTAAGGGCTAGATATGTAATGAAAAATTAAACAAAACAAAACAAAACAAAACAAAACAAAAAAACCCACCAGATTTTGTTCCTGCCTGCTATGGTCTGAATGTTTGTGTCACCATAAAATCTGTATATTAAATCCTAATGCCCAACAGATGATATTAAAAGGTGGGATCTCCAGAAGGTGATTAAATCATGAAGGTGAAGCCCTCATGAATGAGATTAATGTCCTTACAAAAGAGACCTGAGAGGTCCCTTGCCCTTTCTACCATGTGAGGATATAAAGAGAAGTCTGTGATCCTCACCTGACCATGTTGGAACTCTGATCTCAGAGTTCCTTCAGAACTGTGAGAAATGAATGTTTGTTGTTTGTAAGCA
Organism: Eumetopias jubatus; assembly: GCF_037043125.1. Lineage (NCBI taxonomy): Eukaryota > Metazoa > Chordata > Mammalia > Carnivora > Otariidae > Eumetopias > Eumetopias jubatus. The sequence goes on along the minus strand of NW_028274819.1, from coordinate 83,204,029 downwards.
ACCCAGACTAAGGCACTGCCCTCATGGGGATTTCAGTCCAGTGGAAGAGAAATACATAAAGCCATTTAAAATAAATTTAAATTTCTTTTAAATTAAAAATTGCTCATGGGAATGATCCATGAGAGAGAGAAGGAGGAAAGGTAGAGGAGAAAGGTTAATCATTCAAGAAACAAATTTTGTAAGACTAGTAAAAAGATTGAATTCAGAATGAATGCATAGGGCTGGCAATACAGCATAGTGATTAAGAAAATGGTGTAAGATATGTTGGTTTTAAATTACAACTCCAGTGCTTATTAACTGTATAATCTTGGATAATTATTTAATCTCTCTGTGACAAATTCATCAAAAAATTGAGACTAATGATACTAACTTAATAAAGTTGTAGTGGATATTTAGGGCTTAGAATGGTGATAAGGCTATAGTGAAGGCTCAAGATGTTTGCTATTTTTAAAATAAACTTTATTTTCCAGAATAGCTTTTATTTGTAAAAAGTTATGAAGATAACACAGAGTTCTTATATAACCCTCACCCAGTTTCCTCTATTATTACTATCTTAAATTAGTATCATATATTTGTTACAATTAATAGACCAATATTGGTACAGTATTATTAACTTAAGTCCATTCTTTATTCAGATTTCTTTAGTTTTTGCCTAATGCCCTTTTTCTGCTCCAGCATTCCATTCAATATACCACATCACATTTAGTTGTCACAGTTGTCTCCTTAGGCTTCTCTTGGTTGTGACAGTTTCTCTGACTTTCCTTGTTGTTGATGACCTTAACAGTTTTGAAGAGTACTAGCCAGGTATTTTGTAGAATGTTTCTTTATTGGATTTTTTTCTGATGTTTTTCTCATAGTTAGATTGGAGTTATAGGTTTTGAGGAAGAAAACCACAGAAGTAAAATGCCTCTACATACTATCACCTTGACTCTTTTTTGACCTTTATTACCTGGCTGAAAGAGAGCCTGTCAGTTTTCTCTACTGTAAAGGCATCTTCACCACTTCTATACTGCACCCTTTGGAACAGAGTCACTATAAGCAGCTCTAATTTAAAGATTGAGAAATTATATTCTACCTCACGGAGGGCAAAGTATCTTCATAAATTATTTGGAATTCTTCTACATGGGATAGCTTCTCTTCCCTCCTTATTTATTTATTCAATCATTTATTTATATCAGTATGGATGCATGAGTTTTTACTTTGTTTTATAATCCAATACTACTTTGGCCACTGGGAGCTCTTTCAGTTGTCTCATGTGTCCCTTTGACATACACTTGCCATTGTGTGTGTAATCATGTGTGTAGCGCTCTCTTATTTTCTGACACTACAATATGCTTCAAGTTCTTCTTTTATATTTCTTGTATTATACAATCCACCATTTCTACAAGAAGTCCTGGTTCCTTTTATTGCAGAATAGTATTAGAAACCAAGATCTAAGTTCTAAGTGTGCTTCTTGCTACTGGAATATCATTGCTTGTAGGCCTTCTCAGCTGATAGAACAAGGAAACATATAGGTATATAGCAACTTGTGTATATACACATAACTATAAATGCTTCCATATGCAACTGTCTGTATCTATGTTAAACTAAACATTAGTTCATATTGATGTCTCCAATTCTAATTCAAGTACCACACAAATCAGTCTAGCCTCCTCCACTTGCTTGTCTGTATTTCCTACTCTAACGGTGAGACAACTGGCTTCCAGCATCTGCCATCCATTTAATTAATTATTCAATTCTTGTGTATGTGTGTCTGCTATTTTAATAGGATAAACACTACCTTTATTTTAATGGAAATAAAAGTTAGATAAAATGCATAAAAGTGAATCCCTCCCCACGTCTGGGACATAAAGAGAATCCTTATTTCGTGACTTTAGTTATCTCAATAAGGGTAAGACATCAGTAAGTGCTCAGGATAGGAATGGGAAAGTGGATATTGAAGGTTTGAATAAAATGGATAATATAAGAGTTATTTAAGGAAAACAGATGAGTGAGCTTGTTTGAGAAATTTTTATTTCTTAAATTTGAGAAAAGATTGTTAACTAGTGTTGGGGTGGGTTAGTCATGAATTTACAGTGGAATTGGTCAATCCTTTTGTCTGATTTCTTTCTTCAGCAATGCACCTGTGTCAAGATGAAGAAAGCTTAATTTTCCATGGTAAAGGATTAATAACTACAGTAGAGTGAAGGTTGCACTGGAAATTTGAGATTAATTTAAACTAGGTAATTATAAAGATAGATCATTGGCTTAAGATCAATTATGAGAAAATCAATTATCTGTATTAGGTACCTATCTGTAGTAGGTACAAATTAAGTACCTATAATGTAGATATAGATAATTAGAAAGTCATAAGATCAATGATATGAGGTCTTGATGAGGTTGATGAGGCAACAAAAAAATAAGTAGGCTGAAAGCCTGAGAGTTTGTCATGAGAGTGAGCAATTGGAATTCATTTTGGCAATGAGTTGTTGGTGATGACAAGGCCATGGCTATGAGCCTGGAAGTGGGTAAATACTGACCACTGTCCATTAGAGAAAAAGATATTAGTGATGTGGCAGTTAAGGCACTGTGAGTTCAAGTGTTGAGTGGTCACATGGACAGTAAGCCCCTAAGAATAATGCCAAGAGATGGGGGTGGAAGTGTTAGATATTGAGTAATGACATCTATTAAAAAATGAGTGAATTAAATATACATATATTTATACACACAATCATAGACTAGAATAAAAGCAACTTACAGGTACATTAGAGGTCTTTATTTCTACTTAATTGGTTCTCTCTTTTGCACTGAATTTAAGCCTAACCCAGTACAGACCAGCTCAGTTGGCTCATGCCTAGATTGAAATTAATACTGGATAGAAGGGAAACAATTATACCATTAAAAGCAATTACAACCATCACCTCTCCTCTAGCCCCTGCCTTTCTCAGACAGCTGCTGTTTTGACTACATGATTATTGCACTTAATATTCAAGTTCATAGTAATTTCAGGAAGCAATTTCCATTAATAAAATGAAAAATACATCTTGGTGTCTCATTTACAAGTAAATTGCCACTGGCATTCACTTTGTTTTTATATTTTTAAAAGGTTATAAAAGTACTACTATCTCAAATATTCCTTATTAACTTTTATAGGCATGGCCAACAAATTTGCTGAAGAGACTTGAACTTTATAAGTTTCTTTATGTTGTTTGGAAGCAAACTTCCCATTACCAAAGGGTCAGAATTTTTCCAGCTCAAAATCCTTCTAAAATAGAAGGAATGGTGGTGATATTTTAAAGACCCCTGTGTTCCTTATAACACACAAGTTCCAGTGTGCAGTTTGTAAAATCAATCAAAGAAAATGTTTTCCTGCTGCAAATGTTTTTAGAAACACAGTGTACAATTCTCATGATCACTGTTTTACAGCCACCTTGACACTATCTCACTAGATTGAAGTTTGTGGACTAGCCCCTGGCCCATGGTCTAATATATTTAGTCTGAAAATAAGCAACCGCATTTGATAAAGCCCCAGCCTGAGTGCCATATCCTGCTTTTACATAGCACTAACCTGCAAGCTCCCAGAAAGGAACGGACAGTGACTGTTCTTAATCTTTGCATCTCAGGTGTAGATGGTGTAGTAATTATAATAGTAGATAAAATTAATTTTTTTGTTAAGTGAAAGACATTGTTTAAGCATTTAATATGTATTCATAGTTAATCTACAACACAATTTTCTATGGTAGGTATTACAGTTGTCCTTACTTTAGAAATAACAGATATTGACATATGCGAAGTTTAACAAATCTGCTCACAGATACAGTCAGTCAAAGTGGCAGCACCAGGATTTGAATACAATTATCTGACTTCAGAAATGGAAAAGCTATGGCTGGAATCTATCCCTGTGAGCCTGAAAACTGATATTCTTTCTACTCTGCATTTCAGGGTGATCAAAAGCCAACTAAATATTTGCAAGAGAATTTCAGAAAAGTAAAGACACAGTGATCCCTTCCATACCCTTTCCTTAGCCTGTGGGCTTAGAGACAGTCCTGCTTGGGAGGAGAAAGCAGTTTCTTGAGGCCTGTGACTTGGTTGATTCAGGCGCATTTCAGATCTGTCTCTTAGCAGTGAGCCCATCCCAGTTCTGGCAAGTTTGTTATTTCTTAGATCTTTTTATTCTGCATTGCCCCAAAGGAATCAGTTTATTGCATCTAGTTGATCCTTCCAATATTGAAAGGATCTCTTGAGGCCCTGTTTTGATCAATATCTTCACTCTGGTCCTTTATAAGGCAATAAAAAAAGAATTGTGTTTGGCTGAGAATACAATGTGCATCAGGCTCTGAATTTTATGAAGAGTCTGACCTCAGCTTAGAACTGGGAGTTAACGGGTTCCCCTATTAAGGGGGACAAGGGCATCTGTGTTTCCTCCTGAAATAACTGTAATGGTATCTCCACAAACCTGAGTGAATCTCACACTACAATGAAGTCCTTAATGAAGGGGTCTTTCAAGACAATCTGCTTTCTTTGTCCCTTTATCTCTACTGTGTTTTAGCATGAAACCCTTCTTTGGTCCCATGGAACACAGCCCTCTCCTTTCTGGACAACATTTGCAAACTTCTTCTTCTCTCTTCACCATCAGAATATCCCCAAACTCTTAAAGGGTAATTTGCATGTCTCTTTTCCCAGTGGTAGCTGATCAGTACATGAAACACCTGCATTCTCCTGGTCACCTTCCAATTCCACTGCTTCCTCTGCTCCTCCCCAGGAGAAGGTCCTGGGGGCAGGTCCTCACCTACTGAAGAACAGCAGTGGCCTCCATTTCTTGCCACTTCTAATCCACCAGTAATGTCTCTGCCAAATGATCTCTCTAATCTTTGATGCTGCTCTATGAATTAAAAAAAAAAAAAACATAATTATATTAACTAAGAAATATAGGCAGTGCTCACTAGGAGATAAGGATATTTTTTCTTGTAAATCTCATCTGATGCTCATGCAATCCTGGGAAGTAGGTACTACCATGGTTTCCATTTAAAGGTGAAGAAACTGAAGGATCAGAAAGGTAAATGTCTCGCTTAAAGTTTTACCTGAAGGTAGACTGGATAGAAATCTAGGTAGTCTGGCAAAGTCTGTCCTAGTCACATCTCTGTATGACTTCCTGCTATGGATCTCAATGTGGTGTTATGGATGGGTCCCATGACATTTACTGTTGAAAAAAAGAATACGTTTGTTTCTATATGTCTACCTATATTTGATTTGATGCCTATATTTAATTATGTACCTATGTTTGTATATTTGTAGGAAAAATCTGAAAAGATAAATACCAAATATTAACAGGGATAGCACGGGGTAATGATAGTACTATCAATGGTGTGATGAAGCCAGATCGTTTTTCAGGACTCTACCTAAAGTAAGCAAAAATGGAATTTTATTGGCTTAAGAAACTAAAAATCAAAAAAAAAAAAAAAAGAAACTAAAAATCCAAAAGATAAAAATAACTAAGCATATTTTGACCAAAGAAAAATCAAAATCATTTCCCTTATTCCTCTGTATCTCTTGTTCTGCTGTACTCTGTGTTGACTCCTGGGACAGAAAAGCCAGCAGTTCCAGGCTCACATGGCCCTCAAAGCTCATATTCCAAGTCAGTAGAAGCAAGACCTATATTTTCTTATGTCCTATAGTTTATCTCATAGAGGACTCCTTTGCTTCATTCACATGCTCATACTGAGTGAGCCCTTCACTGTATCCTTGGGGAGGGAGTACTTTCATTGGCCAAACAGGGGCCACATGACAAAGCTTGGCTACAGGCAAGGTTGGGTATTAGTCTCTTAGCCACCTGTAAAGGGGATTTAGGCTATCTCAATGGAAGGGATACTATCTTAGTTGCTTGGGATGCCATACCAAAATACCACAGACTGGGTGGCTTAAACAACAAAAATTAATTTTCTTATAATTTTTTTCTCTTGAAAGCTGGAAGTCCAAGATCAAAGTGCCAACAGTGTTGGTTTCCCCTAAGGCCTTTTTCTGTGGCTTATAGATGGCCCCTCTTTTGCTGCCTCTTCACATGTTCTTCCCTCTGTGCATGGCCCTGCTATCTCTCCATGTGCCCAAATTTCTTCTCCTTATAAGGACACCAGTCATATTGGATTAGAACCTATCCTACATTAGGAGAAGGAAGGGAAAAATGAAGTGGGGGGGAATCGGAGGAAGAGATGAACCATGAGAGACTATGGACTCTGAGAAACAAACAGGGTTTTAGAGGGGAGGGGGTAGGGGGTTAGCCTGGTGATGGGTATTAAGGAGGGCACATACTGCATGGAGCACTGGGTGTTATACGGAAACAATGGCTCATGGATCACCACATCAGAAACTAATGATGTATTGTAGGGTGACTAACATAATAAAATAAAAATAAAAAAAGAACTTACCTTAATAACATCATTTTAAATTATGCACTTCTTTATACGCCCCATTTCCAAATACCGACACATTCTGCAGTACTGGAGGTTACAGTTTCAACATGTGAATTTAATTGAATACAATTCAACACAAAAAAGAAACTGAGGGTAGAAATATCATATGATGACTGTACTAGACACATTTCTGCCACCTTCCGTACAAATGCACTTCCACAAACTCTGCCCCAGTAGCCTGTCTTACCTTTTCTGTCTCTGTATTCCCGTCTCTTACATAACTGATCCTGTACCTTTGTTGTAGCTATAGGGTTTTTGATTAGTATCCCTCTCTCCCCCATCCCATTCGTATTTTCTCTGTGCTTTCAAACATGACTCAAATGCCATCTACACCAAAATTCCTCCACTTCTTCATCTATGTATTCAGTAAATAAGTATTGCTTCTTATGTGCCAGGCACTAGAAGTTCTGGACTCTGATGGGGAGAGGATCCAGCAAGGAAACAAAGTGACTCAGTCCCTGCCTTTGCTAAACTCTATTCCAATAGTTGGGGATAATAGAAAAACAAGGAAACAAATAAAACTGATAATACTAGCTGGAAAAAATGATAGGAATATTATAAGATAAAGCTACTAGACAGAGGCGTATTCCTTAACAAAGCATGAAATGCTTTGAAATGAATGTCTCAGTTTTGAGCCTAGATGTAAAGGATGAGAAAGGTCTAATTGTAAAAATCTGGCAGAGCAATGGTAAATGCAAAAGCCCAAGATGTGAAAGTGTTGATGTGTCTGAGGAGTCACAGATTTAGGGAGGCTGGAGTATGGTAAGGGAAGGGAAAAGAGTAGGAGGTGAGTTGAGTGAGATAATGAGGCCATACCATTTAAGGCCTTACAGCTCATGTCAGGACAAGGAATGTGTTCACTGGAAAAGCACTGAGAGATTTAAATAGTAATCCAATGTAGTTTGGTCTGTATTTTAATAGTATGTCTCTGGCTGCTTTGTGGAGAATGGATTCTTGGCAAGGACAGAACAGGGAGACAAGTGGGGGCGATGCTGCAGTAATTCAGGAGACAGATGACAGAGGCATAGCAAAGTAAATACAGAAAACAGAGAGACTGAGATCTTCTTTGGAGCAGAAACTAAGATTTATGGACTGGATGTGGGCTTTAAGGCGGAAGAAGAAAACAAAACCATGGATGTGTTTGACCTCAGAGAATAGGAAGTAGGTGGTGCCATTTACTGAAAGAAGAAAAATGTGGCACATCCCTGTAAGAAGTATTTTATGCACAGGAGGGAGTCTTCCATCCATATGACTTATAAATCTTCCCTTCTAATCTCTTACAAAGATAACTGTCCTGACATCTACATAGCAATTGAACCGCAAAGTGATCAGGATGATATTGAGCCATTATTGCAGTCTGTTTTTTTTGTTTGTTTGTTTATTCGTTTTGTTTTGTTTCTAAGCAGCTTGTCAGTTGCCTTAGTCACTTGCAAGGTGACTGGGTCAGATGTATTTGCTGTAGATGTGGGAGACAGGTCTGGAGTCTGTGATTGTTTGGAGAGGCTGAATTTAGATGTAGGAACAGCAGAGGGGGATCCATATACAGTACAAGGCACAGGACAATAGGCACCTGGAAAAAGAGTGGAACTAACTGATGGTTCTCAGAAAGAAGTCAGGCTCTGGCACTCACCCTACGGAATTGACTTTTGGGATTGGAATGGCCATGATGCCAGGAAAGGCAGTCTCAGACTCCATTGCTTTATCTTGGTTACTAAAATTAAACCTCAGTAAGGCACAAGCTGCTTGTTTTTGTTTTGCTTTTCTGTCAATTTCTAAAGATGGTAACATTTGTTAACAGCAGTAGGGAATAGTATGGAGTGGGAAATAGAGACACACTGTGCTTGCAAGAATGCTACCCTCAACAACTGAGTGGAGTTGTAAGGAGTGGAGAGTAAGAGTCTGAGGGTAAGGGCATCCATGTACCCCCCATTCTCATTTCTCCAACTCGTTCCTGTGTTATAATTGTTAGAAAAGTTGAGTGTGTGTGTGTGTGTGTGTGTGTGTGTATTATACACAAGGATGTCAGCTCTAGGCATCTGCACTAGAGAGTCCCTTGCTAGTTATAGCAACAAAAATTAAAAACATAAAACAAGTCCAGTTGATTTTTGTCAAATGGGAATTCTTGTCTCATTAGCTGGGTATTGATGTTGTAAGAGACAACAGAGGTCTGTTTTACAATTTTTGATCATTATCGGGGAAAAAGGCAGAAACTTTCCTTAGGCATTCCATGATCCATTTTGGGATTGTTGTTAAATGGGGAAGGGGCATGTCTTAGTAAGAGTAATGATTGAATTTAGAAAGATCCCAACACACAAGATTAATTTACAAAAATCTATTGGATTTGCATATACTGGTAGCATAAATTTAGAAAGTTAAATTTTAAGAATTCACTTAGAGTTAAAAGTTCAAAATTCATTAGAAGTTAAAAATTAAAAATTCAGGGGTGCCTGCGTAGCTCAGTAGGTTGAGTGGCAGACTCTTGATTTCAGCTCAGGTCATGAACACAGGGCAATGGGAATAAAGCCTCATGTTGGCCTCCACAATCAGCATGGAATCTGCTTGAGATTCCCTCTCTCTCCCTCTGCCCCTCCCCGGCTCTCTCTCTAAAATAAATTAAATAAAATCATAAAAAGTTTAAAATTCATGGGCACCTGGGTGGCTCAGTCGGTTAAGCGACTGCCTTCGGCTCAGGTCATGATCCTGGAGTCCCGGGATCGAGTCCCGCATCGGGCTCCCTGCTCAGTGGGGAGTCTGCTTCTCCCTCTGACCCTCTTCCCTCTCGTGTTCTCTATCTCTCATTCTCTCTCTCTCAAATAAATAAATAAAAAATCTTAAAAAAAAACATTTAAAAAAAAGTTTAAAATTCATTTAAGGTTAACAATTCATTAACGTTAAATGTTTATTTAGTGTTACAAAATAAAATAAATAAATATAACAAATAGCATGTGTACCACATTTAAAATTATAGGCTGTGCCTGATGGAAGTGAAAGAACTAAGTGAATGGGGGCATCTGGGTGGCTTAGTCCTTAAGTGTCTGCCTTCGGCTCAGGTCATGATCTCAGGGTCCTGGGATCAAGCCCCACATGGGGCTCCCTGCTCGGTGGGAAGCCTGCTTCTCCCTCTCCCACTCCCCTCCCCCTGCTTGTGTTCCTGCTCTCGCTGTGTCTCTCTCTGTCAAATATATAAATAAAACCTTAAAAAAAAAGAAAAAAGAACTAAGTGAATGGAGAGATGTACCATATTCATGGTTTAGAAGTATAACAGTACTCCAGTTGGTCTTAAGGGTTAACTTACTTCAAGCTTACACACTCCGTGCCTGCTGACCTCAGTCTCTGGAATCAACCTACTTTCCCCAAGATTTTGCAGACCACTGGCTTTGAGGAATGAAGGACCTGAGTTTCCCAGCAGATAAGGCCTGGGTACATTTGAAGACAGCTGCCTCTGATGCCAGCAAGTCTGTTCAGGCTCATGTTGACATACGATTAACTGCCTGAGCACCGGCCTCTCCTGCAGGTAGCCCCCTGCATTTCTTGTGCTTTCCCCTTTAAAATCCTCCAGCTTCACCTGGATGGGGAAGATGGTTTTGGGAAGTTAGTCCATCGTCTTCCCAGGCTGCTGGCTTCTTTTCACCATCATTTGTCTTTCAAGTATTGATTTTCCAGCTGTGACCAGCTGAACCTAAGTTTGGAACCAGTTCTCTGTCTGGTAATGGAAGTTCTATATTGTTGAGATATCAGCTTTTCTCAAATTGATATAAATATTCAACACCTATATATAGTAGGTTGCCATTTATCTCAAAAGAGGGTTGTGAATATCTAAATATATATTTTTTAAATTAAAACATAGAAAGATCAACTGTATTTTTTAAATCTCTACATCTAAGAAGATGAGAGAACAGATTGAAAGGAGCAGAGATGGAAGCTAGACTTCTCTAATTATTCCTCTTTTTTAAAAATATTTACTTTTGAAATAATGTAAGTATTTTACATGCTTATATAACAAATTTAAACTTGAGATGCAACTCCAAACATTCAAAACCAAAATAAATAGTTGACATATGAACCTGAATCTGTATCTAATTGTGGCATAGCCACAATATGACAAACTATTAAAGTGACTTCAAAATTGAATATTCTGATTGAATATTCTGATTCCATACCTCTAGTGGTAACTAAGATAAACTTTATTCAGTTATATTTTGTTGGTGGTCTTTTCTTTAGGTAATTTCACACCCTATCAACAACCCCACCCCTTGCCTCCCTTACACACAAAAAGAAATAATACAAAGAACGGCAGGGGATGGCACTCTTAGTACAAAGAGAATGCTGTTTCTGGCAAAACCTCATAGTATGCATGCTGAAGTAAGTCATTTGTGTATGGAGGTGATGAGCAGAGTGGACCCCTCATTCATGCTTTGATTCCCTTATAGTTACAAACACTCTGTGCTCTCACATTGGGCCTTCTCCAAATGCTTAGGACAACATACTTTCGGTATGTAATGATGAATGATAATAATACTAATGGTAATAGTAATAACTACTACACCAACAATAATTGAGGCCACCGATTTACTCAAGAGGAAGAAGAGTAGCTGTTGTTTCTGGAAAGAATGGCATAGATCAAAATTTGTTTTCAAACCAATTCATCAAATTCCTAGCAATTCCTTTCTTCAAATTGAAACATGAATCACTTAAATCTTCTGAAAATGTTAGCAAATAAGGAGGCATATACTATGTTTTGATGATTTAAAAAATTAATATATCTTCTTTTCATTTTTTATTGAAGTATGGTTGATACACAATGTTACATTAGTTATAGGTGTATAAACTTTAATACATTTCAATAAAAATTTACTAAAATGCGATAAAATAATACATAAATTTTAGTTTAATTATCTTATTAATAAAATTTAATAAAAAATTAATCATGGCTTTAATGCAGATTATCTACATTTTGAATATTGGAGAGATATCTTCTTTTTTATTTTTAAAGATTTTATTCATTTATTTGTCAGAGAGAGAGACGGAAACAGGCAGAGGGAGAAGCAGACTCTCCTCTGAGCAAGGAGCCCGATGCAGGACTCGATCCCAGGACCCTGGGATCATGACCCGAGCCAAAGGCAGATGCTTAACTGACTGAGCCACCCAGGCGTCCTTGGAGAGGTATATTCTGACAAAACAAATAATCAAAGTTAAATTTGCATTGTCTCATTGTTTTATTGCTTATTAATATCTTACAAGGGACAAATCCACAGATATAATGATCCAATACACTACACTTATTATACAGCACCCAATGGGAAGCTATTATTTTGGAGACAAGGCTTTGATTTGCTCTGTGAATCTTGGAATCACTATGTGTATTTGATTCCAATTGTTTCATGGTTTTGGAAAAACTAATTGTTATTAATACTGTGCAGTACTTTATGTCCAGGGTGTCTTTGGGTTTAAGTGCTGTTTGTTCAAGGAAGCAGCTTCCTGCTCTGATTCTTCCTGGCTGGGTGTTGCAGGGTGTCCTTAGGGGGTTCTTTCTGTCCCAGCTTGCTTGCTTGCTCACTCTCACTCTCTCTCTTCTTTTCCCTCTCTCTGAGGTTGGGAAGCAGCTGTGACCTTCTTTCCCATTCAGATGATTTTGTTCCCTCCATGCTCCCAACAAAGCACACAGTCCCCAAGGATATATGCAGACCTACTTTAACAGGCTCCACTCAACTTCTAAATGGATCAGAAAGCCCTCTTGTTGGCTGCCTCCCTGGGCAGGGGATAGGGATAGACTTCTCAGCAAGTCTTTTTTTGATCTAAACATTTTTTCACAATAATTTGGTACTCATTCTTTCATTCATTTCATCATGTATTCATTCATTCATTCATTCAGAGATCTATCCTACAAATATGTGTTGTGTGACTACTCTTTTCCAATCATTATTCTAGATGCTCAATTAATGATTTGGGGCCTAATAAAAAGGGAAATAATAAAACTTAAAAAATTCCATTTGTTTAAAAATAACTAATGGAGCTTAGGATATTTGCCTACATACTCTTATTTCTTACTCAAATGGCCCTATACAGTAAGTAATACTAGTATCATCCCCGTTTAAAAGATAAGAAAACTAGGGTCTGCATTTAGACAGGCAGCATCCTGTGAGTGGAGGTGTATGTCTCTGACTCCAAAAGCCATAAACCTTCTGTTGTGCTGTGTAGAGGCTATAGATAACCTTCAATATGTCTCTTCCCACTAGGACTGTTTCCAGCTAGTTAAAATGTGGGAATTTTTTTATACAGTCCATCAGTTATTAAGTTTTTGAAAAATCATTCCAAGACTCTTTGTTTCTCTTTCTATTTATTCCCACTCCAGGCTCCTGCCTGCATCCTACCTTCTCCATAATATCAGCAGTGAAGCCTGCCTGACTCTTCATGCAGGGCAGGGAGGGAAGCTGCAGAGACCTCAATAGCCCAAAAAGGAAAATTTGTTGATTACCCCTCTCAGCCTTCTCCCTCTTTCTCTCCACGGGTTCCATGTCAGATCCTGTCTTATATCTTAGCATCCCCTTAACCAGGGAAGCTACTTTGACTAACACTGATGGAAGGAATGGAAACATAAATGAGGAGATGCTTCCCGTGTGGGAAGGGTGATGGAACGAGGAAACTCAGCTGACAGATGATCATAAGCCAGAGATCCTAGAGTCTCATTTCAGCAAGGGATTTGGCAAATGGGTAGGAGGGGAGAGTGAATCCTAGAATTCTAAACAGTCCTTCATTTGGGAAAATAGGAATATTCTCTGAGGTATCAAAACAGAGGAAGGTGTAAAAGCAAAAAAGAAAATACACAGTCTCATACCCCCTACTTGATGCCTCCTCACCAGCTATAGGATAAGAATGTGTAGGGTCCACTCTAGAGCTGTCCTGGAGGGTAGAGTCAATGATACTGAGATAAACCCAGACTTATGGCATGGAGAGGCACTCCTACTGTCCTGTTGCAGCCTTTAAAAAAAGCTCTTCACTGGACTCCACTGTCTCCTTCTCTCTGCCAAGCAGTCATGTTGACTACTTAAGCTTCGAGTCTGGGGCTCCTTATTCATTGGATAAGAGAATGTCTCAGCCAGGTCTCTGTAATGTTGCTGATGACTTCCTTTACTCTCGTTCTTTCCATTGCCACTTTGGCCACACTTTGCTTTTCTTAGGCCAAATCCATCTAACACCAAGTGCACTGGAGAACATTACTCACCTGTACTCATCCTCACCTTTATCTTGAAGACAACTGGGTTGTGATACCCCTGCCCTTAACCTGCACATCATTTGAGAGAACTTCCCTGCATAAAAGCCATGCAGGGGGTGGGGGGTGGGTCTTAGGGGCTTCAGGCATGGAGGAGAAGTTCTGAATGCCAGCTTCACTTCTTCCTGCAGGGACCATGACCATTCACTTTTGAAAGATCAAAGCTTCATAAAAATAATAATAATAATAAAATAATTAATAAAAGTTTAAAAAATAAAAAAAAATATTTGGGGAATTCTGATAATTTTGAGCTTAGTTGTAGTTAACTCTTAAATGGATAGCTTCAGCTTGGATCTCTGTCCTGAACCTATTTAAAGATGAACTTCCTGAACCTATTCCATCTCCATCTGGGAGACGGTGTAATTAGGAAAATATCTAGGATCTATATGGAATCCTGGCTTAGTTTAACAAATGAAGGAAAAGGCTGCCTCAAATGAGGCGCTGGACTAAACCTGTAAACCTATGAATTGATCTTTTCCAAAGTGGGAGTTGGTGGTGAGTAGGTCAGAATTTCTTTCTCATGATGATTATGTTCCCCAGACACACACAGTGAGCATCTGTCTGGTCTGGGCTCCTTGTGCACACCAGCTTGACCATTCTTATCATCTTGATGCCCTTGTTATAAACCTCCAAGAGAGGTTTTTGTTTTGTTTTATCATTTAAAGACACTCATGTATACCAGTCTTTCTTTCTTTGGTTTCTTTATACTGGCCCTATTCTTTTTCCTCCTGCCCCTCCAACCCTTGAGAATGGAGGGGTTTGGTTAAACTACCAAGATCCCTGCAGTAGAGACAGAAGAATGAAAAACCAGAATTGAAGAGGCATGAGTTCTTCCAGGCTAAGGTATGTGATCAAAAGGAGCAAGGAAATGAGTTTTCAGATTATGTAAAGGAGTCTAGGTTTCTATTTTTGGAGGGATTAGCACAGAAAATTGGGACTATTGTCCAGTAGGGAAACTGGATAGAGAGAGTGGTGGTGGTGGTGGGGAATGAGGGAGAGAAGGGGTGGGGAAAGATAAGGTAGGGCAAGTGAAGGGCAAGGAGCAGAAAGAGGAGAGGAGAGGAGAGGAGAGGAGGGGAGGGGAGAGGAGAGGAGAGGAGGGGAGAGGAAAGGAGGGGAAAGGAGAGGAGAAGAGGGGAGGGGAGAGGAGAGGAGGGGAGAAGAGAAGATGAGAGATGGAGGCAGGGTGGTGGTAGGAGAGATTGAGAGACTTAGAGAAATTGTCCAGTGAGCCAGCCAGGCAGACAGACAGGTGCAAGGGTCGGTGTGCTGCAGGGACACTGGACAAAAAGTACTGACCCAGAAGATCTTAGGGGGGAGGACAAGGGCTTAGTTAACTCAGTCCCAGAGGGCCTTTTGTCAAGGCCTCTGCTTCAGTTCCACTGATGGTGAAAACCACAATCAGTTCCAGGATATGCAGAAAGCCCCCCTCTGGCCAGGTGTGTGTGGGGCTGTGTAGAGTGCATCCAGGAGGAAGCCCTCACTAGCATCATTTACTCACAGACATTGCACACTGTCCATTCCTTTCTTTCCATAGATCTATCAGCTCTGAAAGGCAGAGCCTGTGGCTTCCTGGGCTTGGTGTGGCCTCACTTAGCAGGTAGGAAAATGATTAGTCTACACTAAAAAAAGTAAATGGGGAATGAGGCATTTATGATGCAATTAACACTAAAAACCCTAGTGCTTTGGGGCTTCTGGGTGGCTCAGTTGGTTAAAGCATCTGACTCTTGATTTCAGCTCAGGTCATGATTTCAGGATTGTGAGTTCGAGCCCCGTGTGAGGCTCAGCACTCAGCATGGAGTCTGCTTGAGGATTCTCTCTCTTCCTCTGCCCCTCTGCCCCTTATTAGTAAATAAATAAATTAATTAAAAAATAAAATGAAATAATTAAAAAAATACTGGTGTTTTGGTTATCTGGATATTTTTGGTTAATTTCCTGGGCAATTGCTCAGTCTTCTCTCAATATGCCATGGAAATCTTGTGTTTACTGACAACTATCCTATAATTGTTTTAGCAATTTTTTTTTTTTTTGCTTTACCTCAAAAATAAATATTTGCCTTAAATGAGTAAACAGCAAAATATCAGATGCTATGGTAGGAAAACAAATGGTTTTATTTAGTGTAGCTTTTTGAAAGGAAATATATATTTTTTTCTAAATTATCCTAGTGTTTTAGACACAATTATATATGCTTTTGTAGAGATCTTAATGTGATTAAGACCAAATGCACGTTTTGAAGTGTTTTATACGCACACAGTGCAGATTTTTCACATCAAGAGAAACTGAAGTAAATGACTTCATTGCTGTCACCTCCTTCAACGGAAAAGATTGAGGCCAGGGCAACTACACATGGGTGTTCCCTTTCTCAGTTTTCAGCCTGGCTTCACTAACCCATATTCACAAAAGACTTCACTTGAAAGTTAAAAGAACATCTCCCATCCAGAATCATGGTGTACAGTCTCTTCCTAGCATCCAGTCACAAAGAATCTTGCCATTCCCTTGTGTAAAGACTAACCTTTCTGCTTCTATTTTCCACTTACACTGATTTATTCTGGTTTGTGAAAAAGTACTATTTTATCTTATGAAACACATTTCAGCCATGAGCACCAGGGCTTTGAGGCCTCATTTACATATGAAGCTGCCTAGAGCTATGAAAATCCATAAAAGAGTCTTAAAAGACTCATCAGAAGATGGCTGAATGAGTGAAACCATCAGGGTGATTGTTATGGACATCAACAATGTCAGTGTGAGTTGGGAAGGGACAAGCTAGGGTGAGACAGGCAGCAGGAAAGAAGATAAAATGAAATATTTCCTGTGCCAGTAGCTGGGGAGATTCCTGCGAGTGAGACAGACGGGGCCCTGCCTTCACAGAGCTCACAGCAGTGTGCAGGTATATGCGGGCTAGGGGCTGGCAGAGAAAACCAGACAAACATGCACATATCTTCTAACAGGACAAGTGCAATGACTAAGGAAACAAAGGATGCCAAGGGGTACTTGGAGGGCTCATGACCTGGGTGCAGGAAGAAAACCGGCGTGGTGTGGTACACTTATGTCTGGCTGGGATTTGGACTTGAGGAGGATGAGGGTGAAATCACATTTTGGAGATGTAGGCAATGGCCAGTGCTGAGGAATGAGAAGCCTCTTTTGGTAGTGACAGAAACGGAAGTGCAACCAGCTTAGGAAAAATACTGGGCATTTATTGATTCAAACAGCTGATAAGTCAGGGCTCAGCCAACAGCCAGATCCTCCAGTGAAGTCAGCAGGTATTAGAAAGCAGGGGGCCCACAATGGGGGATAGCTGGATCTTCAAAAAGGAGGAAGGGTGAAGGATAGAGGCTGGGCATGCAAACAGCACAGGTTCTCCCCAGCAGAGGAGGTGGGAAATAAAAGCAAGCAAGAAAGAAAAAACGGGAGTTATGGTTGAGAGAAAGCTGAAAAGGAAGAAGGAACAGGAGGAATGAGGAAAAAACAGGAAACAAGAGAAAAGGGGAAGGAGTTGAAGGATAGGTGACTGGAAGTTTGGGAAGGAGCCACGATTTCTAGTTGATTTTTAGCCTTTTTCATAAACTTGGCAAGAATCACAAGAAACCAAGGAGAGAGAATGTGTGGGAGGGATCCTGGCGGTGGTCCATTTATTGCAATGTCCTCATGCTGGCTGTAGGCAAAGTGCACCCCACGACCCACCTTATGCTGTGCTCCCTGCCTGGTGCTCACAGTTGAGAGAAGTGAAAGCAGCCAGGTCTCAGTCACTCACAACTCAGACATCTGCTCCTCTCAAACCTTCATCCTGTTATGGGCCTGGCTCTGTGATTCAGCTCAGAATTCTGAACACATTTTACCTGTTTTTATAGGTTAGGTCCCAAAGTGATACAGCTAAATGCATGATAAAGTGGTGCTGAACACAGCCATGGGCTTCTTCTTTGCTAGACTGAGCACTGCTGTTCTCTCATTCATTCTGGGCAAAACCTTGCCACCCGCATGTATACTTGTCCTCAGCTGACCACTGGCCCCATGGCATGGCTGGGCTTTGGCCATGCCCAAACTCCTGGCTCTTAAACCTTTGCTTAGACAGACCTGATTTCACACCAAGATGCAGAAAAAATCTTATCTACTTCTTTTTGTTGTAACCTCTCTACTTACTTTTAAAAAGAATGCCATTAGGGCGCCTGGGTGGCTCAGATGGTTAAGCATCTGCCTTCGGCTCAGGTCATGATCCCGGGGTCCTGGGATCGAGTCCCACATCGGGCTCCCTGCTCCTTGGGAGCCTGCTTCTCTCTCTCTCTCTCCCTCTGTCTCTCATGAATAAATAAAGAAAATCTTTAAAAAAAAAATAAATAAAAATAAATAAAATAAAAATAAAAAGAATGCCATTAAAAAAAATAAATACTATTATCTAACATTTAGACATTTGCCATGTGCTGTGCTCTGTTCATATATTCACTTTCTAATACCTCTTCCTACTTTTTAGTATTTGCCATGTTTAAAGTTAAGTATATTTTGTGTAAGACAAACTATTTAGATCTAGAAGACCCTCTTTGCTAGGGTAGATTTAATCATGGGAGCATGCTGGGCTGATTCAGACTTGAAGTGGTCATTCTTCTTTTCCCCAGTGAAGACTCTAGGGTTCAGAGAGCTCAAGTAACTTGGCCAAGGCCACTGGCCAGAAATAAATAGGGTTACAATTCAAACCTGGGTTTTTTCCTCTAAAGCCAGCAAATTTAAACTGTGCTGCCATAAAGTAAACAACAGCAACAACAAAACCACAAACAAAAAAACACCATTTCAAAAAATGGATTAAAAGTATTTTTCTTTCTTTTGCAAATAACCTAGAGTCAGATTTTAAATTTTAAATGCCAAGGGTTGTTATGTTTACAAAAAGCCATCAGAACATTTTAGGGAAAAGACAAAGGTGAGAATTGCCATTGAAACTTAGAGTAAGGGGCACCTGGGTGGCTCAGTTGGTTAAGTGTCTGACTTTGGCTCAGGTCATGATCTTGGGGCCCTAGAATCGAGCCCCATGTGGGGCTTTGAGCCCAAGGGGGAGTCTGCTTGTCCCTCTGCCCCTCCCCCCACTTGTGCTTGCACTTTCTCAAATAAATAAATAAAATCTCTAAAAAAAAAAAAGAAACAGAGTAAAACATGGAAGGAACAGGGGAACAGGAAGCTGAGGTGAGTAGGAAAGAAAGTTGTGTATGCGGGTGTGTACTTGTGCCATCCCCAACAGGGAAAAAAGTGACTTGAGAGGAGATGTGGATAGTGGGGGTGGGGTGGAGTGGCCTCTCAAGAGAGGATATCACTTGTGCCTGGGGCTGGCCCCAGCTGATGCCCTGTAGCTCAGCCAGACCCAAGGACACCTGAGTGGGGAGAGTCCTGCATCCTTCTCCTTTTCTCAGTAAGGTCAGACTGAGGCAGGAGTTCTGAGAGTGGTCAGTGGACATCACCATTGCATTGAGCCAGTAGGGTAACTTTCAAACCTTAGAAAATCTTGAGACCTTAATCTTGAGCAAGCAATGCTATTTTAATAATGTCTATAAGACATAGTGTGCTGAAGGAAAATCTATGTAAATTCATAATCGAGGTATGAAAGGTGTTGGACATAACAGTATAAGTGCATTAAAGTATTAAAGGTGGAGGTAGAAATTGTGGGATTCTTTGTAACATTTATTTCATTTTTATGATTCAAAACAATCATTGTCAAGTAAGAAAAACTTTTTTCTCTGTAAAACCTTAGAATTCCTAGGCAGGATTTAAAACCCGAATCCAACTTAATCGTGTTCTGACCCTTCCTCTCACGCTAATATCATTTTGGTAGAAATAGATTCAATTCTGTTTAAGCTGCTTTTTTCCTCAGTACTTAATAATATGAAATGCATGTAATTAATTTGGTTATTTGCATAATAAATATTCCTGTAAAGTGTCTTTGCTGCATGATCTTGTGTTTTTTAATTATGTTTTTCAAAATTAGAAAAAAAAATGAATGTTAGTAAGCATTCAGAAAAATTAAAAAGTTCCTATCCCTATTTGTTTATATAAATTCAGTCAGGGATTAGCTGCCGTTAGCAATGGATTAAAATTTCCAATGCACCAACAGCTGCAGGGATAGGTCTGAGAAGCTTGGCTCCTGAATTCGGGAAAAGCCTCTTGGTGAAGAGGGATTGTGGGAGACAGAGGTACTGAGCTTTTCCTTGGCCACCTCTGCACAGAATTCCTTTTCCTGGGAAATTGCAATGTATTGGGAGGGGCTGAGGAAGGAGAGTCAAGCAGTTTCTACATGTGCTATACTCAAGCTCCAGCCCTCAGCTCTTCACTCAGAGCATCAGGACAGGGCCTGTCTAGTTCCAGCCTCAGCATCCTCCACCTCAGGGAGGAAACACTCTTTTCCCACCTTTGGACTCAGTCCACTGTTCTCAGGATCTAGCCTCACTTGAGGCAGAAAAGGATTTTCGTGTTATTAAAATACATTCCCTCACCACAAAAGCAATATGCAGTCATTATAAAAAAAAATATATGATATACAGACAAGTAAGCAGTAGAAAATATAAATCAACCATAACCTTCCCATTCAGAGAAAATAATTTTTAACACTTTGAGATTATTAGCATTTTTTTTAGTTTCCTGGGGAATAAAAGTCCTGTGGTCAAATAATTTTGGGAAATCTATATGCTGAAGATCCCCATGGTAAAAAAAACCCTGATTTTCCTCATTCTAAAACTTATTTGACTATTGAAACTATTTTGTGTGTGGGAAAGTTTTAATAAAAGTTATTCTGTGAGACATACTTTGAGAAATTCTGGTGCAGACCCTGCTTGTTTCTGGCAGCTGCCCTCAAATGCTGTCCCTGTCAGACTGGGGACGTGACAGCCCCTGTGGAGGTAGAGAACACGTCCTTTTTGAAAGGCCTGCACCACTGTGGCTGCCCTGTGTGGTCTCTGGTTCCTCTCCTGATTATTGCCTCTTTATTTTGCAATTGCCTCTTGTCTTCATGACATCGATGTCCTTGCCAATGTCTGGGCACAGTTTTATTAGAGGAAAATTATCACCCTTTTAAATGTGATTTGCAACCGATGTAAGATGCAAGGAGACTGAATCTTTATTTAAATTTTCTTTCAAACTTGAGATACATGCCTAAAAGAGACACCCTGGAGCTCTGACCTACTCATTTATCAAGCCACCTAATGGCTTTCAACTGGATAGCTTAGTTGACCTGCTGTCTTCACAAGGAAACTGTTCAGGTCTTTATAATATGGGACTGGGTTCACTTGTAGGAAGTCCCCACGTGGAAATTTGGCATATGATTCAAGAAATATAGGGACTCTGTCTCAAAAACATCTCTTCTACTGATGCTATTAAAGAGTTCTCATGAGATACTATTATAATTGTGTTTTGGATAGGAAATGCAGTCATATACAAATCTTTTTCTTGTTTAACCCACCTCTCTCCTCCACATGAGATCTCTAAAGAAAATAATTGCATAGGTTAAACTAGCAAAGGAAAGCAAAGTAATATTTTATTATTAATTAGGACTTTGTTTCCAAGCTTCCAAAGAGAAGTCCAGTAAACTAGGTTGTACCAATGGGGAATTCTTCATGAGTAAGCAGCATAGGGGCAGTGTAGATCTTAGAACCAAATGCTGCAGGGTTCCATGCATTCACAGTTGGTCCTTAGAGCTCACCACCCCCACAACCCAGAGAATCTCCACTATAGCCAGAGGAAATGGAGTCACAAAACAAGTTTGCAGTGCCCAGTGCAAAACAGATCAAACTTGGTTATTAAGAACAAAACAATGGGCCCAAAATGGAGTCACTTATGCTAAGCTCCACATCATCAAACTGAGGCAACTCAATTACAGTTTCAGCTCTCCCAGAAATAAAATTTTAAACCTCTCAATCAGGAATTACATAATCAGCATTAGTGAAGTAATCTGCCTGATAGGCCCCTTCCACCCTGGTAAAGGAAGGTGACCTCGCCATAACAAATCCACTTTGTTCTCTGGCATAACTTCCTTGTTCTCACTCCTTTCTGCCTATAAAAAAAGTCTTTCATATTGTATAGCTCCATACAGCTTTTTTTGTAAAAGTGTTGGTGAAACTGACTGTATCTTTTGCCCTCCATCTTTTTCATGTTTAGCCAATGATCTCTCTTGGGGCTATGTGTTGTAGGCCCCTTGGAGATTAATATACATATCTGAGAAATGCCCTCCAAGGCTGGGACAGGAGGAAGCTTGCTTTGACCTCCCATGAGTCCATTAGAGATAACATAGTCTTTTTGCTTCCTGATGCACAGGTGATTCCACAAGATCTAATTAAAGATTAGCTGTCAGTTAGGTGCATGCTAGCCCTTTGAGGTGTATGTGAACCCTTTGATCTCACTACAATGCCCATCTGCACTTTCCCTTGCTCTATAAAATCAGGGGACTAAGGCCCAGGCTTTGCAGAGAATAGCTATGCAGCTGCTGTGGATTATCTTCTGCCTGATCCATACATCAGTAATTTATCCTGAATAAAACTCTGTGTAAACTTATGGAATCACCTGCTTCATTTTCTAATCTCTAATTCTCTAATCTTGTCAGTTTGGGAGATACTTAACTCTTCCTTCCTCACCTTCTACAACCTTTCTGTCTGCTGGGTTGGATGCCACCCAATTCATGAATTGTTGAATAAAACTAATAGGATCTTTAAAATTTACTGAGTTGAGTTTTATGTTTTTAATAGCTTGGTGGAAGCAGTGGCATCTAAAGAAGACTTCTGACAGCTTTGGGGGCAACAAGAAACAAAGGCTAGATTAACACTAGGTCACATACCAACCTCAAGAAAATTTCTGTGCAATGAAGTACACTGTAAAACACCACACAATCCCCAGTGGTATACCTCTCTCAGGTATTAATTTGTCTCCGAGAGACCTAAGGCTTAGGTCCTTAGGTCTTAAAAAAAAAAGGTCTGAAAATAAAAAAGGATCCTCAAGTCCCAAAGAATTGAACATGCCACCTTATAACGCAACGTATTATGTTTGTATCTAAGAACTGTGGTCATGGAAACTGTAGATATCTACCAAAATGACAAAATCTTACTAAGACAACCTAGAATTAGAATGGTTATTATAAGAAATGTTCCAACTAGACAAGATCATTCATTTAAGAAGTGAATTTGAAAGCAAGAGTTCCCAAATCAAACAAAATAGGATATCTATTTTAGTTGGTAGGCAGAAGTGTCCAAAAGGCTTAGGATTTCAAAGTTGCTTTATTGAAAGATTTATTGCAAAAAGCTAATAAAAAATTAAAGATACAAGTGGTAACAAAGCAAAAAACTAAGACTCATGTGACGCCTACTACTCCCCTCTATCTTCTTTTACCTGAGTACTCACAGTCTATTAGTCCTCTATCTCAATTGCCTTTCCACTCTGAGGAGACTACAAGACCATAAGCAAAACCCCATCAAGTTAGTGGCATTTCAGATCTCTCTTTATCTACTTTCAAACGAGGGCCCCCAAATGGGCTCCTTAAAGGTTTGATAAGACTTCAAGAGATTCTCTGTAAATGCTACCAGTTATTCCCTTAAACAACCAAGGGTAAACTAATATTAAAATTAATGGTAAATCTTGCCAAATTCTTAGATATTGGAGCTACACTCTTAACTTTAAACCCCAACTCTGAGTCTGCAGATGGGATCCTAGAAAAACTGGCAGAAGCTGGTGGAGGGTAAGAATTCTTACCAGAGTCAGCTCTCCTGGTGAATTGTAAGAACTCTTACCAGAGTCAGCTCTCCTGAATCTCTGTCTGTAGTACCTATTTGAGAGAAGGAGGTAAAATTTCACTTTGTCCCTTCCTTTCCAAATCCACACCCACTGGTTATTGATCCTTTCTCTCCCAGGGACAGATATTCCCTTCTTGTAGCTCTTATTTTGTGTCCTCAGAACTTGGCTTGGTCACTGTCAGGTTAGGGGTCCCCAAAATATGGCCAGGCAGAAAAGTGGGTTGAATTTCATTTGTATCTGGGGCCCTACCATTTTCAGTTCTCAGGGGAATTGTCTAAGTCTTGATTTAAGTTATCTTTGGGAGTGGCTCTGGATCTTGGGAAGGTAATATGTTTTCTACCTCTTTGGGAATGCCTTGGGTCCATTGGGGCGTTCAATACTGCCAGGAACTTTTACCATTTGTCCGGGATAAAACCTGACAAGATAAGATATTTGAAAGGATTTTTTAAAGTAGTTTTATGGTCAGAAGTTGGCCAAATTGGAGGCTGACAGAGCCTGATAGGACTTTTGTTTTTAGGCCTTCTCTTCTAAGCTAAAATGAAACTATGTACCCAGAAGGAAAGAAAAAGTTCCAAAAACAAAAGTCTAAATCTAGAACATAGGAAGGAGTCTTTTGATTTCCATCTTAAAGATCTTCTGATATAATGAAGCAAATTAAAGATAATGTAGTTGGATAGGTAGGCCAACTCTTTTGAAGTCATTTAGATCACAGCCCAGTTCTTTGAGTAATTAAAAACAATGGTCTGTGTCTTACAAACTGAGCCTTTACAAGACCTAAATACAGCTCTGGAAGTAATTCAAAGCCCATCTATCTTTTTTTACTAATCCTCAAACTTCCCCTATTTATCTCAAAAGGATTGTAGAGATTGTAAAAATTCTGGCTTTAGGAAACAAAAGTCCTTCTTGCAAGAACTTGCATTCTTTCCCCATGTCTTTGAAATGTGATTGTCCTATCCCGTCTCTATGAACCTGATAATTCTTATCAGAAGGAATAAAGCAGAGAGGGAAGGTTATTTGAAAATTAGGCCTATGAAAAATTCTAAAAGTCTTTCCCACAAATCTCAGTAAAAGTTGAAGCCATCTGAGCAGGTAAACTTAACGTTTCCATATGCCAAAAACTCAATTTGGATCCAACTGTTTTGTTGTTGTTGTTTTTTAATAACCTAGCAAGTTTTGCATTATCATACCTGTCTGATGGCTAAGGTTTTAAAATAAAAGCTGTAAGATCTCTATTTGTGTTTATGTGTATGTTTATATGTGTCTATATATGAATGTTGGAGATGTGTGATATTTTTCTAACTCCAGATGGTATTACCAAAATTAATTTGTAAATGAGTTCTATTTAATTGGCTTAAAAATAAGTGCTTATCAAATAAAGTATACCTAAAACTCAAAAAAATATAGAAACTATCCCAAATGTTTTTCAAACTCATACAATAACCCAAGATAAATTTTGGTAAATAAAACCTAGTTAAGTTCCTTTGTTTAATAGGTATGTTTGGAGTAATCAGCATTAAATATAGACATACATTTTTTATTCTACTTGTGTTAGTCAAGTTCATACTATCTCTGATACAAAATTTGTCAGCAAGAAAAATAACTTGAAATGATGACTGGTTTACTGTCTTGTGAACTTTTCAGGAGTAATATAAATGTGTTAAAACAAGCTATCTAGATAGTAAGTGTGATAAGTTTTTAGTAAAATTTCAGCCATGATTATGTTTTATGGTATGTCTACTTAGTTTCCGAAATCTTTTTGGTAACCTGAGACTTTAGAGTTCTGCTAAGTTATGTTAAATGAGAGCTTGGAGAGCGGTGGCTGAGGGACAGGAAGAGACTGGTAACAGCACGCAAACAGAACATGGGCTTAAGGGGCAAACCCTGGGACCGGAAGGCCACAGAGCCCCTGGCAGCTGCCTGCGCCCATACCCACGCCAGAGAGAGCCCTGTGGGGACTGGAGCGGCCATTGCCGCTGCCCGTGCCTGGGAGGACCCAGCGTGGACCTGAGCCCACAGAAACGTGGCTAGAGGCAGCTGCCACTGACGCTGCCACTTCTGCTGCCCACGAGAACCCGGCTTGGAACTGTGCCTATGGACCCAGGTGGCCACCGCTTCTGCAGTGGCCCGGGCCACCCAGTCCAGGATTGCTCTAGTTTTGGAGGCACAGGGGGCAGAGACAAGCGGGGGTGGGGTCCACCACTGAGGTGATCGCTGGTGGCACGCACCACCTGCGGGAGGTTGCGGTTTTCAGCGGTGCTCACAGAGTGGGAGACTGTGTTCTGGAGGATTCGGAGAGGAGCAGACTGTGGCTTCTCTCCTCTGGGGCAGAGGTCTGGGTGTGGACATTTTCGTTTGCTCTGACCCTCGAAAAGGCACGGAAAGCCGCCAGAGAACCGAAAGCCCAAAAATCCAGTTTGCACAGAGCCCAGCCCCTTGATGGGGGGGGACACAGCAACTCTGACAGAGCAGGATTGACTGAAAAACAACACAGCAGGCCCATCCCCCAGAAGACAACCTGGAAGAACAAGAGGACGACAACCCAGGTCCCCATAAAACTGTAAAACCCCAACACCAGAGGAAAATTAGTATATTAAGCCCCTGGTGTTGCCTCAAGGCCTGTGTATTTCTTAGATACAACTTCTCTCTCTCTTTTTTTCATTTCTTTCTCATGCTTCTTCTGTTTTTCTTTTTTTCTACTTATCATTTCAACCAGATGTTTAATACAACATAGTCCATAGTAACTTTTTAAATTGAACTTTTCCACAAATACACTTTTTGCTTTTTCTTTATATATATTTAGATAGATAGATAGATATAAACTTCAATGTAGTCCTTTTTTTCCCTACCCAATACTACCTTTATATATATATAGCAGTTTTAATTTCCCTGTATCTCTGGGAAGAACCGTTCTCTAACAAAGAGAACAAAATACACCCAGGAAGAGCTGAAACACTCTACCTTGCCCACATGGAGGAATTATAGCCCCCTTTCCTGCAACCCCCCTTTCTTCTGTTTGTGTTTTTGTTTCTGTTTTTGTCTTTTCTTGTGTTAGTGGGTTTTGTTTGTTTGTTTTTATTTTTGTATTTTATATATCTTATTCTTGGGTTTCATTGTGGCTGGGTGTTTTTGGTGGTGGCTTCTGATTGCTCCAAGCTTTCTCAAGGTGCACCCTGCCTGGATTGTGGTTGCTATTTTCGACTCTGCATCCCCTCAACCACAGCCAACAGAATGACTAAGAAGAGGAACTCCCAGCAAAGAAAAGACCCAGAGACAATGGCCTCTCCCACAGACCTAGTGGATATCAATAAAAGCAAGATGTCCGAAATAGACTTCCGGGTAACAGTTATAAAGATGATACCTAAAATGGAGAAATTGATTAATGGCAACATAGAGTCTCTAAGGGCAGAAATGAGAGCCAAACTAGCAGAATGTAAAAATGTTATCAATGAGACCCAATCTAATCTAGATACTCTAACAGCTAAGGTAAATGATGCAGAAGAAAGAATTAGTGATCTAGAAGACAAACTGACAGAAAAGAAGGAAAATGAGGAGGCCAGGGAGAAACAGCTTAAAATCCATGAAAACAGAATTAGAGAAATAAGTGAAGCCGTGAAATGTTCCAATGTCAGAATTATTGGGATCCCTGAGGGGTGGAGAGAGAGAGAGAGAGGACTAGAAGATATATTTGAGCAAATTGTTGCTGAGAACTTCCCTAATCTGGGGCATGAAACAAACATTCATGTCCTAGAGGCAAAGATACCCCTTCCCAAGATCAAGGAGAACAGACCAATGCCCCAGCATGTAATAGTAAAACTCCCAAATCTTAGACCAAGGAAACCATCTTAAGGGCAGTTGGGGGAAGAGGTTCCTTATGTACAGAGGGAGGAACAACAAAATAATGTCAGACCTATCCAGAGAGACCTGGCAAGCCAGAAAGGGCTGGCAAGACATATTCAGGGTACTAAATGAGAAGAACATGCAGTCAAGAATACTTTATCTGGCAAGGCTGTCATTTAGAATGGTTGGAGAGATGCAGAGCTTCCAAGATCAGCACAAACTGAAAGAATATGTGACCACTAAACCGGCCCTACAAGAAATAATAAGGGGGAGGTTCTATAAAAGGAGAAAGACCCCAGAGTGATATAGGACAGAAAGTTATAGAGACAATCTATAGAAACGAGGACTTCAGAGGCAACGTGATGACAATAAATTCATATCTTTCAATAATCACTGTCAACGTGAAGGGCCTAAATGCTCCCATAAAACAGCACAGGGTTGCAGATTGGATAAAAAGACAGGACCCATCCATATGCTGTCTACAAGAGACTAATTTTGAACCTAAAGATACATCCAGACTGAAAGTGAAGGGATGGAGGACCATCTTTCGTGCCAATGGACCTCAAAAGAAAGCCAGGGTAGCAATTCTCATCTCAGACAAATTAGATTTTAAGGTAATGACTGTAGTTAGAGACACAGAAGGACTCTATATCATTCTTAAAGGGTCTATCCAACAAGAAGATCTAACAATTGTAAATATCTATGCCCCCAACATGGGAACAGCCAACTACATAAGCCAACTGCTAACCAAAATAAAGAGACATATTGATAACAATATGTTAATTGTAGGAGACCTCACCTCTCCACTCTCAGCAATAGACAGATCATCTAAGCAGGAAATCAACAAAGAAACAAAAACTTTGAATGACACACTGAACCAGATGGACCTCATAGATATATACAAAACATTCCACCCTAAAACAACAGAACATTCATTCTTCTTGAGCGCACATGGAACTTTCTCCAGAATAGACTACATACAGGGTCACAATTAGGTCTCAACCAATACGAAAAGATTGAGATTATTCCCTGCATATTCTCAGACCACAATGCTTTCAAACTGCTACTCAACCACAAGAAAAAAATTGGAAGAAATTCAAACACTTACAAGCTAAAGACCACTCTGCTTAAGAATGTTTGGGTCAACCAGGAAAACAAAGAAGAACTTAAACAATTCATGGAAACCAATGAGAATGAAAATACCTCAGTCCAAAACCTATGGGATATGGCAAAGACGGTCCTAAGGGGGAAATACATAGCCATCCAAGACTCACTCAAAAAATAGAAAAATCCAGAATTTACCAACTAAATTTACACTTTAAAGAACTGGAGAAAAAGCAACAAATGATGCCTAAGCCATGCATTAGAAGAGAAATAATTAAGATTAGAGCACAAATCAATGAATTAGACCAGAAACACAGATCAACAAAACTAGAAGCTGGTTCTTTGAAAGAATTAATAAGATCAATAAACCACTGGCCAGACTTATCCAAAAGAAAAGAGAAAGGACCCAAATTAATAAAATGATGAATGAAAGGGGAGAGATCATGACTAACACCAAGGAAATAGAAGCAATTATTAGAAATTATTATCAACAACTATATCCTAATAAATTAAGCAACCTGAGGAAATGAATGCCTTCCTGGAAACCTGGAAACTACCAAGACTGAAACAGGAAGAAATTGACAACCTGAATAGGCCAATAACCAGTGACGAGACTGAAGCAGTGATCAACAGCTTCCCAAAAAACAAGAGTCCAGGGCCTGATGGATTCCCTGGGGAATTATACCAAACATTCGAAGATGAAATAATACCTATTCTCCTGAAGCTGTTTCCAAAAACAGAAACAGAAGGAAAGCTTTCAGACTCATTCTATGAGGGCAGCATTACCTTAATCCCCAAACCAGGCAAAGACACCATCAAAAAGGAGAAGTTCAGACCTATATCCCTGATGAATATGGATGCCAAAATTCTCAACAAAATCCGAGCTTATAGGATCCAACAGTACATTAAGAGGATCATCCACCATGACCAAGTGGGATTTATCCCTGGGATGCAAGGGTGGTTCAACATTCACAAATCAATCAATGTGATAGAACACATTAATAAGAGGAGAGAGAAGAACCATATGGTCCTCTCAATTTTTGCAGAAAAAAACACTTGACAAAATATAGCATCCTTTCCTGATTAAAACTCTTCAGAGTATAGGGATAGAGGGAACATTCCTCAAGATCATAAAATCCACCTGTGAAAAACCCACAGTGAATATCATTCTCAATGGGGAAAAGCTGAGAGCCTTTCCCTTAAGATCAGGAACATAGCAAGCATGCCCACTCTAGCCACCCTTGCTCAACATAGTACTAGAAGTCCTAGTAACAACAATCAGAAAACAAAAAAGAAATAAAAGGTATTCAAATTGGCAAAGAAGAAGTCAAAGTCTCTTTCTTTGCAGATGACATGATACTTTATGTGGATAACCCAAACTTCACCCCTCAAATTACTAGATCTCATAGAGCAATTCAGGAATGTGGAAGGATACAAAATCAATGCACAGAAATCAGTTGCTTTCTTATACACTAATAATGCAACTGTAGAAAGAGAAATTAGAGAAATGATTCCATTTATAATAACACCAAAAACCATAAGATACCTTGGAATAAACCTAACCAAAGAGGTAATCTATTCTCTAGGAACTACAGAACACTTATGAAAGAAATTGAAGAAGACACAAAAAGATGGAAAAACACTCCATGCTCATGGGTCAGACAATAAACATTGTTAGAATGTCTATGCTCTCCAGAGCAATCTATACCTTCAACACCATCCCAATCAAAATTCCAACAGCATTTTTCAAAGTGCTGGAACAAACAATCCTAAAATTTCTATGGAACCAGGAAAGACCCCGGATCATGAAGGAAATGTTGAAAAAGAAAAACAAAACTTCTCAAAAGAATACATACAAATGGCTAACAGACACGTGAAAAACTGTTCATCTTCATTAGCCACCAGGGAAATTCAAATCAAAACCACATTGAGATACCACATTGCACCAGTTAGAATGGCAAAAACTGACAAGGCAAGAAACAACAAATGTTACACTGTTGGTGGGAATGCAAGTTGGTACAGCTACTTTAGAAAACAGTGGGGAGGTTCCTCAAAAAATTAAAAATAGAGCTACCTTATGACCCAGCAATTGCACTACTGGGTATTTACCCCAAAGACACAGATGTAAGGAAAAGAAGGGCCATTTGTGCAGCGTTCTGTTTCCCACATGCATCCCAATGTTCATAGCTGCAATTTCCACAATAGCCAAACTGTGGAAAGAGCCAAGATATCTTTCAACAGACAAATGGATAAAGAAAATGTGGTCCATATATACAATGGAATATGACTCAGCCATCAGAATGGATGAATACTCAACTTTTGCATCAACATGGATGAAACTGGAAAAGATTATGCTAAGGGAAATAAGTCAAGTAGAGAAAGTCAATTATCATATGTTTTCACTTATTTGTGGAACATAAGGAATAGCATAGAGGACATTAGGAGAAGGAAGGGAAAACTGAATTGAGGGAAATCGGAGAGGGAGACTAACCATGAGAGACTATGGACTACGAGAAACAAACTGAGGGTTTTAGAGGAGAGGGAGGTGGGAGGATGGGTTAGCCCAGTGATGGGTATTAAGGAGGGCACGTATTGCATGGAGCACTGGGTGTTATATGCAAACAATGAATCATGGTACTTTACATCAAATCTAATGATGTAATGTATGGTGACTAACATAACAAAAAAAGGAAAGAAAAACTTAAGTTAAATGATATACTCATTGACTATATAGAGCATTTCCAAGTAAGATAAATCAAACATTAATTACTGAACAAAGGTTAACTTGTCTTCAGCTTCTTATAACAGAGGAACAAAACATATTTGGGTCCATTAGTAAACATCTTGTGCCACATTGAAAAATTATACTATGAGGCAGTGTGTTTCCAGAATTTTAAAATGTATCCATAAATTTGACTATTTAAAGAATGCTTATGTAACAGAAAGTTCAGAATTGCATACTTATTAGTTTTCAATAGAAATTGAGGTTTTTAAGAGGTAAGAATTTTAATTAATAAATATAATTAAAACTACTACAAATAAGGAAAACACCTCTGTATACATGAAAATAGGATGTGTTTTTAACTAAGCAAAGATGTGAGTCACAGAGATGCACTTTTGTGAAAGGAAAATAAAGTAAATTTATCATAAGTAAAACTGGTTATGTCAGAATGGGAAAGAGATAAAGGACAAAATGACACAGAATGTTGAGAAGAGAGAGAGAAAAAAGAGATAAAGGACAAAATGACACAGAATGTTGAGAAGAGAGAGAGAAAAAAGAGAATTTTACCTTATATAATCAATATATAATTTTACCTTATATAATACCTTTAGAAGCTGGCTTACGACATTCATGCAGTCCTCATCACAAGTGCCCTCCTTAATCCCCATCACTGTTTAACCCATCTCCCTGCTCACCTCCTCTCTAGTAACCCTCAGTTTGTTCTCTATAGTTAAGAGTCTGTTTCTCTTAGTTTTCCTCTCTCTGTCTTTCTTTATTTTTCTATGCTCTTTTTTTTTAATTTCTGAAATTCCACATATGAGTGAAATCATATGTATCCAAAACCTCTTGATATTTTAAATATGACAAACTTTCCCAAATCAAATTTTTGATCTGACCAAAATTTTTCCTCTCATTCCTCTCCCTCTCTAAACACCCTTTTCCTAATTCTTACACCATTGGTCTTTATGATTCTTTTGTTTACCTTTCTTCTGACCTAGAAAGAAAATATCACTGTTCTCCTATCTCAGGCCATTACAAAGGGCTAGGGATAATCCAATCTCTAAATGACTGTTGAATTTGCCATGATGCTGGTACTATAGTTCTGCCCATCACAAACTTCTCTGATTTCCAATGCCTCAATTTCTCTGAAAGAACTCAGAGAATCCATTTTCCTCTCTCTCTGGCTAAGAAATACTAAACTTAGTGAATCTTGTGTTCGTGCTCTGTACAAAAAAAGGGATACGAGGGAAGTGTAATCAAAATAAAACCACCTCTTATGGTCTATAAACCCTTAATTTTTACTAATCTCCATTGCTGTCACCTTTTCAGTCCTGAGCCACAGACCCAAATGGAAAATACCAGGAGGCATTCATGATTCAAAATTCACTTCTTTTGGTAAATTACTGTTCCTCTAGCTAGGAGTAAATGCAAATGAGGCTATGATTAGAAACCTCTCTCTTTTACTTGAAAATAT
Organism: Eumetopias jubatus; assembly: GCF_037043125.1. NCBI lineage: Eukaryota > Metazoa > Chordata > Mammalia > Carnivora > Otariidae > Eumetopias > Eumetopias jubatus. The sequence continues at coordinate 83,171,429 of NW_028274819.1, read as the reverse complement.
TGCAGAATCTGCTGCTTCAGTAATAGTTGCCCAACCAAAATCTTTAGACTCTTTGGACAAAGTTGTTCTCAATAATAGGCTAGCCCTTGATTATATTTTAGCAGAACAAGAATGTGTTCACACTATGCCCAACACCACTTGCTGCACTTGGATTGATACTTCTGCTGAAGTCGACTCAGCTATATAAGATTAAACCAGTTGTCTTAAGAATGTGACTCCTTCATTAGGTTTTTGTTTTGTTTTGTTTATTTGATTTTGATTGGTTTAGCTCTTGGAGATATGTGGTCCATATATACAATGGAATATTACTCAGCCATCAGAATGGATGAATATCCAACTTTTGCATCAATTCCAAATCACACTTCAGACTTTAAGAATTATCCTGTCTATAATTATCATAGTAGCCTTCCTAGTGCACTGTATTCACTGCAGCTAAATACCAAGCAAATTATCTCCCTAAGGATAGAATATCAGAAAAAGAATAAAGAGAATTATCCCAACTTAGAGAATGTGAAACCAGTGTCATGACCTGTCAATTCCAAAAAGTGTTTCAACAACAACAAAACAAACAAACAAAAAACAAACCTGTAAGAACTCCAGAGAGGTAGCTGGGAGTATTGTTAATAACTTAAATTTTGATCACATCTCTCAGTGAGGCAGTGTCTGATCAAAAGAGGGAAATTGTTAAAAACAAGACAACAGACCCTAAATGGAGTTGCTTATGCTAAAATTCATGTTACCAAACTGATTTAACTACAGTTTCACCTCTCCCAGAAATGGAATATTAAGCCAATCAGGAATTGCCTAATTGGCACTAGTTAGGTAATCTGTGTAATAGTCCCTTCCATTCCCTAAAGGAAAGTGGCCTTGACATAATCAATCTGCCTTTTGTTTGTTTATTTGTTTGTTTGTTTAATATAACTTCGTTGTTGGGGCACCTGGGTGGCTCAGTTGTTAAGCGTCTGCCTTCAGTTCAGGTCATGATCCCAGGGTCCTGGAATCTAGCTCCACATCAGGCTGCCTGCTCAGCGGGAAGCCTGCTTCTGCCTCTCCCACTCTCCCTGCTTGTGTTCCCTCTCTCGCTGTCTCTCTCTCTGTCAAATAAATAAATAAAATCTTTAAAAATATATATATAAATCTGTTTTATATATATAAACTTCCTTGTTCTGGCTCCCTTCTGCCTATAAGTCTTTCATATTGCACAGCTCCTTAGGGGTGGGTCCTTTCTATCTGTTATTTTGGATGCTGCCTGATTCACTAATTATTGAATAAGCCAGTAAGATCTTTAAAATTCAGTTGAATTTCATTTGTTTATTTGTTTATTTATTTATACTTTTTTAGCAAGAGGAAGTGAGACATTCAGAGAGAAAAACTGGCCTCTGGGTACTTACCACTATAGCCATATGAATAAGTAAGAAAAAAAGGGGGCCATGCCCTCATGTGCTTCCTCTGAAAACTAATCATGGGCAGTATAGCTAGGCACTGACACAGAACTTGGAATTTCCTGTCCTTGATTCCAACTGTCCAGTTATTATTGTTGCCTAACAAATGTCCCAAACTTGCCAATGTGAAATAGCACATATTTCCTTGTGCTCTTGGATTACGCAAGTAGAGTGTCTTCTGTCTTTTCCACAATGTCTGCATCCTCAGCTTGGAAGACTTGAAAGTTGGAGACATCTTTTTTTTTTTAAGATTTTATTTATTTGAGAGAGAGAGAGAATGAGAGAGAGAGCATGAGAGGGGGGAGGGTCAGAGGGAGAAGCAGACTCCCTGCTGAACAGGGAGTCCGATGCGGGACTCGATCCTGGGACTCCAGGATCATGACCCGAGCTGAAGGCAGTGGCTCAACCGAAGGAGCCACCCAGGTGCCCGAAAGTTGGAGACATCTTGATAGCTGGGGTCCGAAACTATCTGAAGCCTTCCTTGTTCACATGCAATGATGTTGGTTGTTATCTGGGCCCTGGATGGGATAATTGGCCAGGTCACCTCTATGTGGCCTCTCTGTGTGGCTTCTTGGTTTCCTTCACATCATGGTGGCTGGTTTCCAAGAGCAAACATTCCAGGAGAATGGGGATAAAGCTGTATCACTTTTATGCGCTAGTTTTGGAAGTAAAATTATGTCACTTTCACTGTACTCCATTGGTCAAGGTGGTCACCAAGCCCCAGTCACATTTGAGGGGAAGAAAAAGGACACCACCATTCCATGGCTGGGATGTCAAGATCTCCTTGTAAAGAGAGCACATGAAATAGAAGATGTTGTAAGAGCCATTGTTGCCACACTGACTCATCCTTGGGGAGTAATTAGTGTGTGGGGTGGGGGTGGGTGGGTGAGGGAGATGTAGGCGAGGATGGGAGGGAGGGGGAGAGAAGCAAGTCTTGCATTTGTCCTGGACGATAACTGATAGTGGCTCTTGCATTTGTCCTGGACGATAACTGATAGTGGCACATGTGCGTAAAATCCACTGTTAGTTTCCATCTGTGGGACAGAACAAAATCCTCAAAAATTCATTGAACTATTATTTGCTATTGACATCAATTTTATTTTTTTATTTTTATTTTTTGACATCAATTTTAAACTATTCACCTATATTGTCTATTTGTTATATTGAAAAGAAGATAGGAGGGCTGAGAATCAAGACAGGAAAGTTGTTCTTTGGTGAAAGTCTTTGGGATATACTTGATCTATATGTCCCTACAGGGCAAATGTTGAGGAGGCTGGAGATAAAAACAAGTGAACAAAGAACGTGAAGAAAAGGAAGAAGGAATATGCTAATCACAAACTGCTTGCTTCACATTTTAACCTTGACCAATCCTTCTAAGAAGTAAGAGTCAGCTTGGGCAGAAGTTTTTATCTTTTCTGTATAATCATTTATTTAATCAACAACCTGCCTTAAAGAACTTCTTTATGCAAAGTCAAACCAAAATATATGGCAGGAGTAGATGACGGGTATGTTCTCTAAGACTTGGAATTCCAGTTTGGGACAGAGATGTGGGATAAGGTAGGTGGTTTATCACCATATCACTGTATGAAAACAATACTAACATGTAGGTTAAGCATAATTCTGAGAAGTTATACAATATGCACAAAAAATATCAGTTAAGCTTCTTTAGTTGTAGGTGAGAGAAAGATACTTTGACAAATAAAAAATAGATTTATTTGGAACAAGATTGAACATCTTGTAAAGGAAAAGTTGAAAACAAGGCTCATCAAGTGAAAGAACCATAGTGGAACATCTTTCTTGATGTTCCTGAGTCTCAGAAACCAATAACAGTCTCACCAGTGTCACTGTAATCAGGATTAATAAACTCTAACCTTCTACAGTATTTGGGTCACTGATCATATTCCATAGAGAAAATATCTGAATAATGAGCCTGGGTCACACTGATGAGGTTCTACTTATAGTTCCATAGATCTTATTGAATAGGGGAAGACTTGAATGGTTCTGATACGCAGTCAAGGTTTAGAAACATCTAGAATATTGATGCTCAAATTGTGATCCATGTACCAGCAGCATCGGCACCTCTTGGAGCGTGTTAGAAATGCAGAATCTTAGATTCTATGTTAGAAATACCAAATTGGAATCTGCATACTAACATTTGAGAAACACTGAATTAAACTAATGTTTATAAATCTAGGTGGCATTGCAATCATTGTGGAGATTTTCAATATGCAGCTGCTTAAGCTTTCTCTAGACCTACCAAACAGAGCTTCCCATGGTAGGGCCAGGACCCTGGTGCCAACTCCATAGGTCATCAATGATGAAGACATTGAGCCTCAGGGAGATGAAACACCTTCTCCCATCAAACAGGCCTAGTTCTATTTGTTTTCCTGTTATATAGTTTTTAAACTGCATCTCTCAGCCTCCCGAGCTTGAGGGAAGAGACCGTCAAACAGGGTGATTCCTGAGAGAACAGTGGAAACTATAGGATATGATCAGTCACATCTGGTGGGTTCTGTGGTGGGCTAGATGCTCACCAGTTATACTTGTTGAGCTGAATTAATATACTTATATGTTTTGTGTTTTAATAGCTGTTTCTTTTTTTACTCTGGAGGATATTAAAGAATGGGGCTGGAGATGCAAATATTTCCATTTAGACAGTTGATGCGGCCACATTAGCCTATGACAAGGATAACAAAATAAGGTCATTATAATGACTAACCACATTATAGGATGCAAAACCTCAAATTTACAGCGTATGGTTAGAAATTAGAAATCTTTTGTCATTTATTAAATATAAAACTGTGCATGAAAATGTGATAGTGTGTTAGGTGGTGGAACAGCTAAGGTGGAGACTTGCTAATTAGTTTTGAACCAACCCAAATGAATGAGATTTGGACTCTGTAAGGGAAGAAACAGAGAGAGGAAGAGATAGGAGGGGAAGCAGACATGGAGGTTGCCTCTCACCAGGAATGTTTTGGACAAAGTAGGAAGAGAGATTGTGTTTGTCCTGGCTAATGACAGCATGTGAGTGACCAAGCAGCAAAGTATTTTGAGGATGGGAGTCTCTATACAAATACCAAATGTAACTCTATCCAATATTAATAATAATTTTATTATTCCCACTATGTAGAGATGATAATATAAAAAATGTTTTTATAATTAAGAAAGCAGAGTTACTTAAATTTGCAATTATCCTGTCAGTGATTTTTATATAATGAATATAGATTGTTCTGAGTTACCAAGTTTACATGATGTGATTATATCCCAAGCTTTAAACTACTCTAAATGTGATTTTTTTAAATAAAATGATGTTGCAGCCAGGTGTGGACCATCAGCTTTAAAAACAATTGGTTTCCTTACATAAACCCACTTCTTTATGTCCCACAATTCAATTTGAAACAGGGAAGTCATTCTTACTCACATAAGCCCTGCAGAGCTGAAGTGGAAGGTATGTTAAAACAATGCATACTTTTATTTGAGAGTCAGAGGGGACACCAGCTTCCCTAAGGACATCTTGAGCTCTGCAAAACATTCCCAGGAGGACAGCCATGTAGCTACATCTCTCCCTAGGTGAGTGCACCCCCACTATGGCATTCATGTGCCAACAATGTAGATCCACACCTCCAGCCCAGACCTCTCTTGGGAACAACAGACTGTCCACATGACAATTTCACTGCAGTGGCCCACTGGGATCCAAAAATGAATGTTCCAAATGCCATTCTTCTCTCATCAACCTGTTCTTATGTAGTCTTTGTTATCTCAGTAAATGGCATCATTATCCAACCAGTTCATTGAGCCAGAAATATAAGATTTATTGTCCACACCTCCCTTTGTCTTATCACTCACTTTAAGTGACTTTAAGACTTTATGTCTCCAAGTCTTGTCCATTTTATTTTCAAACTATATGGCTTCTGGGGAAAAGGGATAGATACTCTCAGAACAGTCTTAAATTCAATTTGGTTCAACAAACAGAATTTAAAAGACTACATAATGTCATTTCAATTTTATATAGAGGATAGAAGAGAAAAGACTCTCTATTTTAAGGAAGAACACTATCCTGAGTGCACAGGACTGACTGGGATATCATTGCATGACTTTTCTGTTTGCCCCAGGGTGTGGGACATGTAATGAAGTGAGGCTGGGCATTAGCAATCTCTTTTTTCTTTTGCTTTGAAACTTCATGCAACAGAAATCTAGTTTTCTATTTTACAAATAAAAGTGGAAGATGTGGAGAGAGTGGGGGTGCTGTGAGAGTTAATCAGAGGAGATGAGGAAGTAACTGGAAATTTCTGACAACCCAGCTCACCATGAAAGGTAACTTCTGAAAGGTCTATGGGAAGTTGCTCCTAAGGGCTCTGCACCAAGCTCTTGAACCTCATGTCACTCCATTCAGGGACTCCATATGTACTTGCAGGAAGTATCCACCTGCAAGATAACACTGCAGGTGAAAGGTATTTTATCCTGCAGTCCAACACTGGCTGGCATTGATTCAAGAATCTGAGAAATAAACTTATTGAATCAGGATATTGTACATCTTTTTTAAAATTTTAACCTAAGTTGTATATCAGCTTCCTTATAATTAATAACCAGAGAAGAATTATTCTGCCACTTCAAATGATTGTTTGTGCTTATAGAAACAAAGAATTAAATTTTACTGAGACTGCATGTTACATACCCTGAAACTCTACCTTCCAATTCAAAGGGAAGACTAGCAGACCCCTGTCCACCTAGTAACAGCCCCTTAGCTTACAGATCTGACACCTCTGAGAATATCCAAAGACTTCTGTGCTCTGCTTCAACAAAACTGGGAAGTGGCAGTGAGTCTTTGGTGTTTCCTATGTGCCAGGGCACTGTGTAGGTCATGTTGTATGCCTCCCTCATGGCATGCCATTCTGTAATTTTAGCTCCTAGAGGACATTTCTCTAGGGTTGTGCCAAGGTGGGCTGGGGTTTGGGTTCAGGGAGCAGCTGGTTCTGAAGAGGAGGATTTAGGGCTTTAAATCCTGAAGAGCAACTGGGTCTGTAGAAAGAGGGATGTCTGGGAGCAAAAGTCCTGATAAAACATCCCAGGACAGGTTTCCAATTAAAAGAAGAAAAGCTGCAGCCATGGTCAATCTCTTTTCTCCTGCAGGACAGAGGCCACGACAGGCTCTACCACTGGGAAGGTAGGCATAGGCGAATCCTGGCCAAAGGGCTGGACTCAAATTCAGGGCAGCCTTCTAGTTGTCCCTGCAGGGAGGTGGGAAGAAGGGATAGGGACAAATCAGTAGCTTGGGGCAGGAAATAGTGTCAAGACCTCCTTTCAGAGATTGGGAAACAAAGGTCCAGAGAGGCTGGGTTTGCTCTGGTCACAGGCACACCCTAGAATCCAGGCTGCTGATCGTCTCAAAAACTTCATCTCCTCCATCAGGGGCAGCTCATCGGCCATGGCTTGCCTCCTTCCAGGACTAGCACCTCAACTTCCCCTTGCCCAGCCTATATTTCATCATACATTTCAAAATATATTTTCATCATATTTTAAGTGGGTAGGCAACTCCTGCTTTCCTGCTCCTCCCAGACTCTCTTTCACTTCAAGAAGCTGGGACAGAACTCAGAATGGCTATGACTATAAAGAACATCAGAACTGCTGAAAGCCTAGGTTTCTTTATTATTTAAATTAAACATCATGTTCCCCTGGCTACCCTGGAGTTCTGAGGATCAAATAAACTAACAAAAAAGGTAGTTCATACCTTTAAAAGCATTATTTGAATTTATATTTGCATTAATTTCTTTTAGAGGAAGTGGTAGTTATAGCTGATATGAGCACTAGACTGCGGCTCAGAGATTCTGAATTTGAGTCTAGGTTTGCTACTTACCAGCTGATTTGGACTTTAGGTTCCTTATCTTAAAAATGGGTAGGTCAAGATGGCTAACAGACACATGAAAAGATGCTCAACATCACTCATCATCAGAGAAATACAAATCAAAACTACAATGAGATATCATCTCACAACAGTTAGAATGGCTAAAATTAACAACATAAGAAACAAGTGTTAGTGAGGATGCAGAGAAAAGGGACCCCTATTATACTGTTGGTGGGAATTAAAACTGGTGCAGCCTCTCTGGAAAGGAGTATGGACGTTCCTCAAAAAATTAAAAATAGAACTATCTTATGATCCAGCAATTGCACTACTAGGTATTTACCCAAAAAATACAAAAATACTAATTTGAAGGGATACATGCACTCTGATGTTTACAGCAGCATTATCTACAATATCCAAATTATGGAAAGAGCCCAAATGCCCATTGACTGATGAATGGATAAAGAAGTATACACACACACACACACACACACACACACACACACACACACACACACACAGTGGAATATGACTCAGCCATAAAAAAGAATGAAATCTTGCCATTTGCAATGACTTGGAGGGAGTTAGAGAGTATTATGCTAAGTGAAATAAATCAGTCAGAAAAAGACAAATATCATATGATTTCACTCATGTGGAATTTAAGAAACAAAACAAATAAAAATAGGGGCAAAAAAGAGGAAAACCACAAAACAGACACTTAACTACAGAGAACAAATTGATGGTTACTGGAGAGGAGGTAGGAGAGAGGAATGGGTTAAATAGGTGATGAGTATTAAGCAGGGAACTTCTTGTGATGAGCACCAGGTGTTGTATGTAAGTGTTAAATCACTGAATCCTACACCTGAAACTAATATTACACTGTATGTTAACTAACTTGAATTTAAATAAAAATTCTAAAAAATGGATAAGTCAGAAATAGCTCCTGCAATGCCCATTTAGGCATTATTTCCCTAATTCATCAAGCATATGCTGAGCCTTGAATCTGTACCAGGTACTGTTCTAGGCTCAGCATTCAGTGCTTAAGAGTCCCTGACTTCATGTCATTTATATTTCATTGGTGAGGAGACAGACAGTAAATACAATAGATAGATAAGTGTACTGGTCTCCTTGGGATGCCATAACAACATACTGTAGAGTAGGAGGCTTAAACAGCAGACATTTATTTCTCACAGTTCTGGAGGTTAGAAGTCCAAGATCAAGGTTGTAGACAATTGAGTTCCTGGCAAGATCTCTCTTCTTGGCTTATAGACAGCTACTTTCTCATTATGACCTCACAAAGGCCTTTTCTTGGTGCATGAATATGTGCAGGGAGAGAAAGGGAGAGATCGCTGTCTCTCTTACTCTTCTTATAAGTCCATCAATCCTATTAGATTAGGATTCCACACTTACGACCTCATTTAACCTTAAATGTCACCAAAAAGCCTTATTTCCAAATATAGAAGATTAGAGCTTCAACCTATGAATTTTGAAGGACATAATTCAGTCTATAGCAGTAAGCAATTCAGTGAATAAAATAATTTGAGATAATAAGTGTTATAAAAATTACCAAAAAAATAAAAAACAAGTGGGAGAATATGATGCACCTTCTAAGTGGCATTATTTAATAAGGCGTAGCTCAGCCAAAGTCCAAGTGATAGGATAGGTCAGCCTTGAAATAATGGGGGAGAGGACTCCAGGCAGAAAAACATCAAGTACAAGTGCCTGAGACTGGACACAGCTTGGCAAGTGCAAAGGCATCAAGAGGGCCAGAGCAGCTGCAATGGAGTGAGGGAGTTAAGAGATAGGTCAAGAACAGGTCCTAGTGAATTCTATGCTGTATCCCATAGGGAATGCCTTTGAAGTTTATGAGCAGTGAAGTGCTATGATCTGACCTACACTTTATAAAGATCACTCTCTACCACTGAGTGAATATGGTTTTTTTTTGGGGGGGGGCAGGGAGAAAGATAGTTAGGGCCAAGGTCTCATCTAGGCCAGACATAATTGTGGATTGGCTTGAGCTGTTAGGATAAAGGTGGAGGGAAATAGGTGGATTCATGATGGATTTTAGAGAAAGTGTGAATGGAATCTGTATTGAACTAAATGTGGGTTATGAAGGAAAATGAAGAATCATGGCCGACTCTTAGAATTTTGGTCTCAGATGCTTCTAGCTCTTTCTGACACAGTTCTTTTAGAGAGATGAGGAAGAGCTGGGAAGGACAGATTTCATGAGGTTAGTTCTGTTTGGATATGTTCAGTTTTATATGTCTGCTACATATCTATGAGGAGATAAAGAGATGCATAAAATAATCTTGAATTCAGGGGAAATGTCAGGGTTGAGGACACAGATGTGGCAATTATCAGTGTATGAATTTTAAGCCAGGGTGCTTGATGTGCACACTCAGATAAACAGAAGGGAATGGGGAGGGAGGAGGAAGGAAGATAGAACCCTGAGGTGACTCAACAGAAAGGGGACTAGAAGAGAATAGGAAGCCAATGCAAGAGAAACGGGAGTTGGCTATGGGATAGAAGGGGTCAGGGATGAATGGCACATGATGTTGACTGCTGTTAGGATTCAGTAAGGTAAAACTGGGAACGTTTTTCATAAAGTCTGAAGCACTATTCAACTGCTAGCCATAGTGGGTCCCTGGGTATGGGCCCAGAGCATGGATGGCCACAAGTTCATCAGTTCATTAGTTCATCAGTTCTTTGCTTCAGAAGGAAGCACAGTGAGAATCTCAGTAAGAAAGAAAGGGCAGATGTCTCCTATGGTGACCACTATAGCCCTACTTTCTTTACTTTCTGAGCACCTTGATCCTTCAATTTTGCTGCTACTCATCTTTGTGGGATGTTCGTTCACTTACTCACTCTTTCATTCCTGCATCCAGATTCTGAGGCAGGTACAAATGTAGTGATAAAGCAGAAGACCCAGAATTAATCACTCCAGAATATCCCAAATTTTTAACCAAAATCCAGGGAGAGGCCACAGTTTCAAGGATAAAGTTTAGGGACAGGTAGAAAACTAATTTCATTGAACACCTACTCTACAGCAGGCATTCAGAACTTTAACCATCCAATAATTGCACTACCCATTTTTCAGAGGAGGAAACTAAGATCTAGAGCAGTACTGTCCAATAGAACTTGCTGTGATGCTGGAAGGTGGTGTTTAAATGGTGAAGTTGGAGAGGAGGTGGGAGATGGGGTTTCTCCCCTCCACCATCACATCAACAACTGTCTTTTCTCCCTACCTTCATCATATGAAAATTGATACTCTCCTTCTCCCCTCCACAATCTCTACATATCAGTCCTGTCTCCTACTTCATTCCCATCCACCAACTCCTTCTCACCAAGTCCCTTCCTACTGGCCACTTCTACCAACACCAGCATGCCATTTGTGATTCTACCTTTCATGACCACCATCATGACAACCCAGAATCCTACCTCCTCTCCTCAACAACCATCATCACATCAATACTGCCTCCCCCTTCCTCTCTACCACTGCTTTCATAAAATAATCCCCTTCTTACCACCTCTCCTCCATCAGTGTCATAACCCCAAACATGACTCCTTTCCTCTATTACCTCCATCTCACCAATCCTGGCTCCCACTTGCACCCCTCTACCACTTCCACCCATAGCAAATTGCATCCCATGTCCTCCCCTCCGCAATGCCAACATGTTAAATCAGATTTCTAACCCCCTTCTTCCACACCCTCATCACACCAACATTGAAGACTACCTTCTCTCCTAACTGGCCTTCATTACACAAATTCCACATTCCACAGATCATCATGCCACCACTCCATCACATCAATTCTGACTCTCACCCCTCCACTCCATGACTTCAATCATGTATGCAATCCCCCATCTCTTCTGTGGTTCACCTCCACCGTGCCCACTCTGATTCACACCTCCTAATCCAGGTTTAGGTTGATAACAGTGGTGCAATGGAGGAGATGAGAAATGAATTTTGTGTGGTGGAGGACAGGAGGAGAAGAAATGGGAAACAGTGTTGCTATAATGGAGTTGGTGGAGGGAATAAGGTAGAAGATGGGTTGGTTGTGTTTGTAGAGGAGAGTAGATGGAAGTCAGCATTGGTGTGACAGGAGCAGTAGAGTGGTGAGATTAGTATGATGGATGTGGAATGCCTGGCTGGCTCAGTTGGTAGAGCATGTGACTCTTGATCTCAGAGTCATGAGTTCAAGCCCCATATTGGGTGTACAGCTGACTTAAAAAAAATCAATTTATTTGAAAAAAGTTGAGGTATTTTGATAAGGATTGCATTAAATGTGTAGATTGCTCTACAGATGTTGGCAAGGATGTGGAGAAAGGGGAACCCTCCTACACTGTTGGTGGGAATGCAAGCTGGTGCAACCACTCTGGAAAACACTATGGAAATTCCTCAAAAAGTTGAAAATAGAGCTACAATATGACCCAGCAATTGCACTACTGGGTATTTACCCCAAAGATACAAATGTAGGGATCTGAAGGGGTACATGAACCCCAATGTTTATAGCAGCAATGTCCACAAGAGCCAAACTATGGAAAGATCCAAGATGTCAACAGATGAATGGATAAAGAAGTTGTGGTATATATATCTACAATGGAATATTATGCAGCCATCAAAAAACCGATATCTTGCCATTTGAAAAGATGTGGATGGAACTAGAGGGTATTATGCTAAGCAAAATAAGTCAATCAGAGAAAGACACATATCATATGATCTAACAGATATAAGGAATTCTTAATCTCAGGAAACAAACTGAGGGTTCCCGGAGAGGTGGGGGGTGGGAGGGGAAGGGTGCCTGGGTGATAGACATTGGGGAGGGTATGTGCTATGGTGAGCACTGTGAATTGTGTAAGAATGATGAATCACAAACCTGTACCTCTGAAACAAATAATGCATTATATGTTAAAAAAAAAAGGATAGTAAGAAGGGAAAAATGAAGGGAGGAAAATCGGACAGGGAGATGAACCATGAGAGACTATGGACTCTGAGAAACAAACTGAGGGTTCTAGGGGGGAGTGGGTGTGGGGATGGGTTAGTCTGGTGATGAGTATTAAAGAGGGCACATATTGAATGGAGCACTGGGTGTTATACACAAACAATGAACCATGGAACACTACATCAAAACTAATGGTGGAGGGGAGGAAATAGGAAGCAGGCTACTCCAATGGAGGTTGTGGTGGGGAGGAGGTGAGAATCAGGTTTTGTGTGGTGGAGATGGTGGAGAAAAGGCAGTAGAAGGTAAGTTTGGAATATTGGAGGTGGATGAAGGGAGGATCTGGAGATGGAGTGGTGTGGTAATGGTTATGCAGAAGAGGCAGTGGGAATTAGTCTTAGTCTGATGGAGGAAAGGATAAGAAATTATGAGATGAGGAGCTTTCAGTAATGAAGGTATAGCAATGAGAGGTGTGTTAGTGTGATGGAAGTGGTGGAGGGAAGAAAGGGAAAGGAAGTGTTATTGGATGGTACTATTCAAGGGGAGGAAATGGGAGTCTAAGTTGGTGTGATGCCAGTGCTGGGATGAAGGCAGGAAACTGGGATTTTGTGATGGTAGTAATGAAGGGGGGGAATGAATGAAGGTTGGAATAGATGTAGTGGGAGGTGGAGCTGGCCTGATAAACCCCTGGCCAGAATTATCAAAAAGAATAGAGAAATGACCCAAATCAATAAAATCATGAATGAAAGAGGAGAGATCACCACCAACACCAAAGAAATACAAACAATTATAAGAACATATTATGAGCAACTATATGCCAGCAAATTAGATAATCAGGAAGAAATGGATGCATTCCTAGAGATGTATCAACTACTAAAACTGAACCAGGAAAAAATAGAAAACCTGAACAGACCTATAACCACTAAGGAAATTGAAGCAGTCATCAAAAATCTCCCAACAAACAAAAGCTCAGAGCCAGATGGCTTTCCAGGGGAAGTCTACCAAACATTTAAAGAAGAATTAATACCTATTCTTCTGAAAGTATTCCAAAAAATAGAAGTGGAAGGAAAACTTCCAAACTGGTTTTATGAGGCCACTATTACCTTGATCACCAAACCAGACAAAGACCCCATCAAAAAGGAGAATTATGGACCAATATCCTTGATGAACATGGATGCAAAAATTCTCACCAAAACACTAGCCAACAGGATCCAACAGTACATTAAAAGGATTCTTCACCATGACCAAGTGGGATTTATCCCTGGGCTGCAAGGTTGGTTCAACATCTGCAAATCAATCAATGTGATACAATACATTAATAAAAGAAAGAACAAGAACCATATGATCCTCTCAATAGATTCAGAAAAAGCATTTGACAAAGTACAGCATCCTTTCTTGATCAAAACTCTTCAGAGTATAGGGGTAGAGGGTACATACCTCAATATCATAAAAGCCATCTATGCAAAACCCACAACAAATATCATTCTCAATGGGGGAAAAGTGAAAGCTTTCCCCCTAAGGTCAGGAACACAGCAGGGATGTCCACTCTCACCACTGCTATTCAACATAGTATTAGAAGTCCTAGCCACAGCGATTAGACAACAAAAAGAAATAAAAGGCATCCGAATCAGCAAAGAAGAAGTCAAACTCTCACTCTTTGCAGATGATATGATACTTTATGTGGAAAACCCAAAAGACTCCACCCCAGAACTGCTAGAACTCATACAGGAATTCAGTAAATTAGCAGGATATAAAATCAATGCACAGAAATCAGTGGCATTCCTATACACCAAAAACAAGACAAAAGAAAGAGAAATTAAGGAGTCGATCCCATTTACAATTGCACCCAAAACCATAGAATACCTAGGAATAAATCTAACCAAAGAGGCAAAGAATCTGTACTCAGAAAACTATAAAATATCATGAAAGAATTTGAGGAAGACACAAAGAAATGGAAAAATATTCCATGCTTATAGATTAGAAGAACAAATATTGTGAAGATGTCAGTGCTACCTAGAACAATCTACACATTCAATGCAATCCCTATCAAAATAACCATCAACTTTTTTCAAAGAAATGGAGCAAATAATCCTAAAATTTGTATGGAACCAGAAAAGTCCCCGAATAGCCAGAGGAGTGTTGAAAAAGAAAAGCAAAGCTGGTGGCATCACAATTCCGGACTTCCAGCTCCATTACAAAGCTGTCATCATCAAGACAGTATGGTACTGGCACAAAAACACAAACATCGATTAATGGAACACAATAGAGAACCCAGAAATGGACCCTCAACTCTATGGTCAACTAATCTTTGACAAAGCAGGAAAGAATGTCCAATGGAAAAAAGACAGTCTCTTCAACAAATGGTGTTGGGAAAATTGGACAGCCACATGCAGAAGAATAAAACTGGACCATTCCCTTACACCACACACAAAATAGACTCAAAATGGTTGAAAGACCTCAATGTGAGACAGGAATCCATCAAAATCCTAAATGATAACACAGCCAGCAACCTCTTCGACCTCAGCCACAGCTTCTTCCTAGAAACATTGCCAAAAGCAAGGGAAGCCAGGGCAAAAATGAACTATTGGGACTTCATCAAGATAAAAAGCTTTTGCACAGCAAAAGAAACAGTCAACAAAACCAAAAGACAACCGACAGAATGGGAGAAAATATTTGCAATTGACATATCAGATAAAGGGCTAGTATCCAAAATCTATAATGAACTTTTCAAACTCAACACCCAAAGAGCAAATGATCCAATCAAGAAATGAGCAAAAGACATGAACAGATATTTTTCCAAAGAAGACATCCAAATGGCCAACAGACACATGAAAAAGTGCTCAACATTGCTCAGCATCAGGGAAATCCAAATCAAAACTTCAATGAGATACCACCTCAGACCAGTCAGAATGGCTAAAATTAACAAGTCAGGAAACAACAGATGTTGGCGGGGATGAGGAGAAAGGGGAACCCTCCTACACTGTTGGTGGGAATGCAAGCTGGGGCAATCATTCTGGAAAACAGTATGGAAGTTCTTCAAAAAGTTGAAAATAGAGCTACTCTATGACCCAGCAACTGCAGTACTGGGTATTTACCTCAAAGATACAAATGTAGGGATCCGAAAGGGTACGTGCACCCCGATGTTTATAGCAGCAATGTCCACAAGAGCCAAGATGTCCATCGACAGAAGAATGGATAAAGAAGATATGGTATATATATACAATGGAATATTATGCAGCCATCAAAAGGAATGGAATCTTGCCGTTTGCAATGACATGGATGGAATGGAGGGTATTATGCTGAGCGAAATAAGTCAACCGGAGAAAGACATGTATCATATGATCTCACTGATATGAGGAATTCTTAATCTCAGGAAACAAACTGAGAGATGCTTGAATGGTGGGGGGTGGGAGGGATGCGGTGGCTGGGTGATAGACATTGGGTCGTGTATGTGCTATGGTGAGCACTGTGAATTGTGTAAGACTCTTGAATCAGAGACCTGCACCTCTGAAACAAATAATACATTATATGTTAAAAAAAAAGAAAGAAAGAAAAGAAGTTAGCAGGAAGGGAAGAATGAAGGGGGGGAGTTTGAAGGGGGGACCAAACCATGAGAGACTCTGAGAAACAAACTGAGGGTTCTAGAGGGGAGGGGGTGTGGGATGGTGTAGTCTTGTGGTGGGTACTAAAGAGCGCACATATTGAATGGAGCACTGGATGTTATACACAAGCAATGTATCATGGAACACTACATCAAATCTAATGATGTAATATATGATAAATAATATCATAATAATAAAAACAATAATAAAAAGAGGTGGCGAAGTGGGTGAGGTGAGGAAGTTGTTGGCATGATTAAGGTGATGTATGGAATGAAGTCAGAGTCATGGTAGATGGAGGCATTGGAAGGGAGGAGGTGGGAAATGATTTTCATGTGGTGGTTTGGTGGAAGAGAAGAGATGGTGAACAGGTTTGTGGTGAGTGGTAGAGGGTGGTATGTGGGAGGTGGGGCTGTGTTAATGGGGGTTTTGGAAGTGAGGTGGTCTTTGTCAGGGTTGGGGTGATGGAGGTGGTTGAGAAGTGGAGATGGAAAGCCTTGTGATGTTTGGAAGTGGTGAAGAGAAGGGGTGGGAGGCAATGTTGGAGTGATGGAGGAGGGAAGTTTGGGTCTTCAGGTAACAATTTCTGTTCTTCACTTTTCTTAAAACTACACTTTGATTTTACTGGATATTTCTAAAGCTGTGCACATTGTTCTTTAAAAGTATATTTTTTCATAGATGGTTTTGTATTTTATACCTGCCTGCTGCAATCTTGTCACATAATTTCTTTCCCTGGGAAAATCACACTACACAAGGAATTAACAGATGTAGGTCTTAGGGCTGACTTGATCACAGATACCAACTGAGATATAATTAGAAGAATTATATCTATCTTTTCCAATCACAATAAATATCATGTAATATCCTCAAAATGATTTACAATGGAATCATACTAATAATTTCATGAACTGCCACACCCCACACTTAGCAGTACATCATAGTTTAAATATCATTTTCACATACATTATCCTTTTGGAATTATAACAACCAGTGTCAGGTTGTCATCTTGGAGTTAGTTTCATGACATCAAACCAAATTTCCATAAATTTTGTTCACAGATTTGTGTCTATATATGTGACATTTTATCTGTTTTTAAAGCAGGAAGAAGAGCAGATAGGAGCAAAAATGTCAACTGTTTTAGTAAGAAAAACAAAATTCCTCCCAGAAGCCCATTTACATTTCAGAACTGCATCATATGTTCACACTGAGGGACCAGGGAAGTAGAAATCCAGGAGACATAAGTCAATATTCAAGTTGGTAGTTTTATGTACATCTTCTTTTTTAGTAGCAACCTATGTCTCTAACCTGACTTCCATATACACTCTAGTTTTATGTTGTCTTTGTTACATTTAGATACAATTTCCATTAATATAATTAGCTTCCTCTTCCTCTCCTCCCAGCACCTGCCTCCTGCCACAACCAAATCATTTCTCAACTCCTCCATTGCACCACTGTTATCAACCTAAACCTGGATTAGGAGGTGTGAATCAGAGTGGGCACAGTGGAGGTGGACCACAGAAGAGATGGGGGATTGCATACATGATTGAAGTCATGGAGTGGAGGGGTGGGAGTCAGAATTGATGTGATGGAGTGGTGGCATGATGATCTGTGGAATGTGGAATTTGTGTAATGAAGACCAGTTAGGGGAGAAAATAGTCTTCAATGTTGGTGTGAGGAAGGTGTGGAAGAAGGGGGTTAGAAATCTGATTTAACATGTTGGCATTGCGGAGGGGAGGACATGGGATGCAATTTGCTATGGGTGGAAGTGGTAGAGGGGTGCAAGTGGGAGCCAGGATTGGTGAGATGGAGGTAATAGAGGAAAGGAGTCATGTTTGGGGTTATGACACTGATGGAGGAGAGGTGGTAAGAAGGGGATTATTTTATGAAAGCAGTGGTAGAGAGGAAGGGGGAGGCAGTATTGATGTGATGATGGTTGTTGAGGAGAGGAGGTAGGGTTCTGGGTTGTCATGATGGTGGTCATGAAAGGTAGAATTGCATTGGCATGATGGTGTTAGTAGAAATGGCCAGTAGGAAGGGACTTGGTGAGGAGTTGGTGGATGGGAATGAGGTTGGAGACAGGACTGATATGCAGAGATTGTGGAGGGGAGGAGAATATCAATATTCATGTGATGAAGGTAGGGAGAAAAGACAGTTGTTGATGTGATGGTGGAGGGGAGAAACCCCATCTCCCACCTCCTCTCCAACTTCACCGTTCAAACACCACCTTCCAGCATCACAGCAAGTTCTATTGGACAGTGCTGCTCTAGATCTTAGTTTCCTCCTTTGAAAAATGGGTAGTGCAATTATTGGATGGTTAAAGAAGTTCTAAATGCCTTCTGTAGAGTAGGTGTTCATGAAATGATGTGATTTATAGAAGATGTTTAAATTATTTTGAGACTGAATTTATCAAAATGTTTAATAATGTCATGTGATCTTTCACAAGCCTATGGGTGGTTGTCTCTCTCACAACCACAAGTATCTGGAAGATGTGCAGACCTGCATCACTCCATAGTGAATCAGAGGAAGAAGTCTGCTGTCAGTGGAAGTGGTAACACCTAGGTAAGACAAAAGACCTGGCTCCCTCCTGAGAGGTGCCAGCGTCTGAGTTCATGTCAGTGAACAGTTCTAATGACTAGATGCTGATAAAGACACTGGTCTCCTGGCATTTGGGGAAGAGATCTCCACTCTAGAAGCTGGGGCCCACTAGACTCTACTGGGGTCAACAAGCCCAGCCTAACTTCACACACCTGAGTGAGGCTCAGCAAGGTCCTCGAAGTTTCTGAAGGGAAATGGTTTTTGTCTCACTTGTGGAAGAAGATGACCCCTCAGGGAGAGTGGACAGTCTTTATATTCTGAAAGGTGATCTTCAGCCTAGGACAGGCTAAATGGGGTAAGGATGTCAAGGAAAGGGGAGAACAGTGAATCCCTCACCTCAAGTTTCCTGCTTGTCTTGGTTAGATAACAGATGGGGCTGGATGAGACTGGAGAAAGCTGTGGGATGGGGAGCCACAATTTCTGATGATAGCTGCCAGTCTGTGAGGTGGGTATTCAGGAATTCCTTTCACCTGGTCTCATTAAAGGAACACTTCAGGGCCCATGAGCTTTTATGAAACTGTACAAAGGTACAGTCAGACATTCACCCAGCCATCTGTGAGATGACCCCTGCCCTTCCTTCTTTCTGGGGGATGTGAGAAGTGGGCAAAGGAGCTAGAGAAGGAGGAAACAAAAGTGGTGATCTGAAACCCTGGAGAGTGCTTTGTGGCATGATACCTCAGAACGATTAAGTTGTTGGAAAAATGACCCCACTCTGGTTACAGCAGGCATGGTTTCAAGTTGATATCCTGTTTTCCTATGTTCAGTCTTCACTGCCATCCACCCATCCTAAACATGGCTCTCGAGGCTTCTCAGAAAACCCTCTAATGACCCGTCCTATGATTTCCCCCCTTGGGGACAAGATTAGCTTATTCTGAGCTCCCATGGAGGCATAAATACTGTGTGAGGGACCCCAGGCTCTCTGTGGATAATTGAAGAGAGCATTTCTAGAGATTTGGTTAGCTGTTGATAGAAACTTAGGGAAGGTAAGTAAAGAAGGTCTTGACACCATTTTACCCCTGCTCAGATCCTTCCTGTCAGTTAGAAGATGAGGAGCAAGTATAAAGTTTGCACCTTCGGCTCCCTGCCCACACAGAGATTCTGGGCACCTCAGTGCAGCCAGTATGGGAGAGTAAGTTATGCACTAGCAGACTGATGACACTGCAGGTGGGATTGCAGTGATCACCCTCCATGGAAACTGCCTTCCTTCCACTCTCCTCTTCACTGATTTCTCACCTGGGGCCTCGGGTTTCTGGAGTTTCTTAGTCTACTGATACCTAAAGTCATATGGAGATGGGTATGATTAAGATTAGGTGAACCTTAGGCTGGCCAGGTTTTCTCATGGTCTTTCAGAAAAAGCCCACCAAAGGATAAGGGCTCAGAATGTAAACTGAATCATTATGGAATGATGAGGGTCTGCACATCTTCCAGGCACTTGTGGTTGTGAGAGAGACAACCACCCATAGACCTATAAAAGATCACATGACATTATTAAACATTTTGATAAATTCAGTCTCAAAACAATTTAAACATCTTTTATAAATCACATCATTTCATGAATCAGCTTTAGGAAGGTAAGTTGGGCACAAGGGATGAGACTGTCTTTTCTTAGAGCGACCCTCTCATGGAGTAAAACTCCAAATAAATACCAAGGAATGGAAGCTCTCTTGATGTAGGATGGTGTTCTTTTGTGAAGAGTAAAGGGTTTCTGTGCCAGGAACTCTGAGTAATACTGTGAATGTGCGTCATACAATGTCACTGGTGATGGGCTTGGGGGGGTGGGAGCAAGCAGGCAGGGACTGTTGCCAGCCAGGAGAACCTGTGCTCCTCTACAAGGGGCTGGAATTGTTAATGCATTTATTATGCCATCTTACAGATGCTTTAATCTTAAATATCACTAAAATTGATTTTATCTTCTTCAAGCCACTGTTTTGAGAGTGATTATATGCCCTTCACAATTTCTCTACTCTCCTTTTTCTCTCACCTCCTCTCTCTTCTTTTTCTCTGTCTTTCCTCTCTCCATCACTGTCTTTTCTTTCTCCCCTTCACTCACCTCTCTCCCTCCCACTCTCCCCTTCTTTCTTC
This sequence comes from Eumetopias jubatus, assembly GCF_037043125.1. Taxonomy (NCBI): domain Eukaryota; kingdom Metazoa; phylum Chordata; class Mammalia; order Carnivora; family Otariidae; genus Eumetopias; species Eumetopias jubatus. The sequence continues at coordinate 83,150,933 of NW_028274819.1, read as the reverse complement.
CTCTTGTTTCTCCTGCCTTCAGTCTCTGGCTATCCCACTTTCTTGCCCACACCCTCTCTACCCTCTTCTCTAAACACAGGAAAGGGCATGATGCTTACTTTTTCCCATGCTACATCTCTGTGTTTCAGACAAGTGAGGAAAACTAAAAGCATTTGAAATGCTTCAAGGGTAAGAGAAGGTTAAGGAAGAATGTCCTTTATTCTATCAAGACCATTGGGGATTTTCTGTGCTGGCAGATTTATTTCTTTGTGAACTGAAAACTGATTACATCTGAAGGGGCAAAGGAGAGTGCTTTAGATCATGTCCATTACTGTTAGCAAACAATATCTCAGGCAATGTCAGGAAAAGAAACCTTATGGCTGTACCACTGGCACTTTCCAGTTTTCCATTTCATCCTTGTCGCTTTTATGCTCATTTGGAGACTAGAAAGGAATATAAAGGCTAATATAAAATTATTTTTCTTCTTGCCTTATAACCACACCTGCTGCTGCTGCTGCAGCTACTTTAACCTTCCATACCCTCTGCTCTGGCCAAATTTATGGAAGTGTCATTCATCTCTGGTACTTGGCTCTCTAACTGCATCCAAGTCAGCATTATCTGTTCATCAGGCAATAGGGACTACCCCAGAACAAGCATGGGGAAGACTCCCTCAAGCCAGGAGACCAGAACAAGCTGCTGGCTCACTCAAGTCCCCTGTTCACTGTAGTTTCAAGACCCAAAAGTCACAACCAGAGAATTCAGCATTCATTTCACTCCCAATCAATTCACTCCAGACTATATTTTACATCCATACAGAGTCAAGTTCTAGTGGTCCGTGGTCCAGTGAAGGAACACATAGGCACAGGGAGGTCACATGGTGAAATTTTAACCTACAGAAGCCCTCAGACTGATGAGGATGCTATGAAGTTTTATTGTCCAGTAAACAACTGGTTTAAACACAGATTATCACTAAATCTGAGAATTGCAACTTTACATACCATAGGATCTCAATCACAAAACTCTCCAAATTTTAAGGCAAAGAAAAAAAACAAGTAAGCAAACACACCAACAACTCACCACAAGTTTCTCCCACAAATATTGTTCTTTTTTTAAGATTTTATTTATTTCTCAGAGAGAGAGAAAGAGAGAGAGGGACAGCACAAGCAGGGGGAACAGCAGGAAGAGGGAGAAGCAGGCTCCCTCCTGAGCAAGGAACCCAATGAGAGACTCGATCACAGGCTGGGATTATGACCTGAACTGAAGGTAGTTGCTTAACCAACTGAGCTACCCAGGCATCTCTACTCCCACAGATATTGCTGCAGAGGATACTTTTAATATTTAGGGAATTCAGAGTTACAATGATACCCTATTTATACTATCTTTCATACAGGTGAAGAAATAGGGCTAAAAGAGGTACTGTGGTTTACCCAAAGTCACACAGTGAATTAGGGCTTGTGATAGGATTAGAAACCAAATCTCTCAAATATGGTCTCTTAGCTCCCTCTGCCATACCATGTACATGGGTTTCTCTATAATAGAGATGATATGTATTCCTTCATTCAACAACTCTTCACTGAGTAACTTCTGTTTACTCAAAACTTTGGCATTATAGTGATGACTAAACTGGACCTTTCTCTCATGGAATGCAGAGTTTAGTGGAGGATACAAAGTGTAAATGAGCAGACAGATAACTGATTGTGAATGGTGGGAAGTGCTGTGGAGAACAGAAATACTGGGAAATCTCCTTACATCAGATGGTCTGTGGTAAGAGACAACCAGGTGAAAACTGGAATGGAGAGCATTTCTAATGGAAAGAAAGGCATGTGTGATAACCACAAGTGAAGATGGGGGCATGAGGCATTCAAGCAGCTGACAGAGTGTCTGTGGATAGACTGGGCAGTGGAGAGAGTGATGTGAGAGGAGGCTGGAAAGATAGCAGGGGCCACAGCACTCAGAGATTTCTAGAACAGGACATGAAGTTTAAATCAAATACAAAATGATACAGGATGCCATGTATATGTGAAACTCTCTAGCTTCATCCATGCAGTTGCAAATGGCAAGATTTCATTCTTTTCTGTGGCTGAGTAATATTCTAGTAATACTCCACATCTTCCTTATCCAATCATCAGTTGATGGACACTTGGGCTGTTTCCATGAATTGGCTATTGTAGATAATGCTGCTATAAACATTGGGATGCATGTATCCCTTTGAATTTCTATTTTTGTATTCTTTGGGTAAATACCTAGTAGTGCAATTGCTGGACCATAGGGTAGTTCTATTTCTAACGTTTTGAGGAACCTCCATACTGTTTTCCAGAGGGGCTGCACCAGTTTTCATTCCCACCAACAGTGCAAGAAGTTTCCCCTTTCTCCACATCCTCACCAAAACCTATTTCTTGTGTTGTTGATTTTAGCCAGGTGTGAAGTGATATCGCTTGTAGTTTTGATTTTTATTTCCCTGATGATCAGTGATGTTGAGCATCTGTTCATGTGTCTGTTGGCCATCTATATGTCTTCTTTGGAAAAATGTCTACTCATGTCTTCTGCCCATTTTTTAATTGGACTATTTTTGGGGGGTTTTGAATTTTATAAGTTCTTTATATATTTTGGATACTAACCCCTTACCAGATATGTCATTTGCAAATATCTTCTCCCATTCTGTAGGTTGTGTGTGTGTGTGTGTGTGTGTGTGTGTGTGTGTGTGTAGTTCCTCTCTGTTCCTTCTCTTGCTCTCTTCTCTTTTCTCATGATTGGTTAGCTTGCTTTAGTGAAATATTTAGATTCATTACTCTTTATTTTTTGCATATCTATTACTGTTATTTAATTTGTCTTTACCATTTGGTTTATATGTAATATCTGCATATAGCAGTCTGTATTAAGCTAATGGTCACTTAATTTTGAATTCATTCTTTACCCCTCTCCGCTCCATGTTTCTGATGTAGGTACCATATTTTACATCAGGTTATTTTGTGCTTCTCTTGACTGATTTTTACAGGTATAGTTAGTTAGTTAGTTTTGGTTCTGTGCTTCCTATTTTTCTTCCTCTTATTTATGGTTCCTCCCTTCACAGAGTCCCCTTAACATTTCTTGTAGGGCTGTTTTTTTTTTTTTTAAGATTTTATTTATTTGACAGAGAGAGATACAGCGAGAGAGGGAACACAAGCAGGGGGAGTGGGAGAGAGGGAGAAGCAGGCTTCCCGCTGAGCAGGGAGCCCGATGTGGGGCTCGATCCCAGGACCCTGAGATCATGACCTGAGCTGAAGGCAGACGCTTAACGTCTGAGCCACCCAGGCGCCCCTCTTGTAGGGCTGTTTTAGTGGTCATGAATTTCTTTAACTTTTGTTTGTTTGGGAATCGCTTTCTCTCTCCTTCTATTCTGAATGATAGCCTTGGTTGTAGAATATTCTTGACTGGAAAATTTTCCCTTTCAGCACTTTGAATATATTGTGCCACTGTCTTCTGGCCTGTAATGTTCTGTTGAAAAAACAGCTGATAACCTTATGGGGTTTCCTTTCTATATAACTCTTCTTTTCTCTTGCAATATTTAAAATTCTTTCTATTTTTTGCCATTTTAATTACTATGTGCCTTGGTGTGGAACTCCTTGGGTTGAATTTACTGGAAGATTTCTGTTCATTCTGGATATGGATGTGTTTTTACCTCCCCATATTTGGGAAGTTTTCAGCTATTATTTCTTCAAATACATTTTCTGACCCCCTTTCTTTCTATTCTCCTTTTAGGATCCCTATAATTTGAACGTTATTACACTTGATGGTGTCACTGCCTCTAAGCCTATTCTCCTTATGCAGTATTTGTTTGTCTTTAATCTGTTCAACTGGATTGCTTTCCATTAGTCCATCCTCCAGGCCACTTATACATTCCAGTTTCCAGTAGACTACTACTTATCCCTTCTATTATATTTTTAATTTTATTTTTTGAGTTCTTCATCTCTGACATGTTGTTTTCTATCTCTTTGTCAAGGGTCTCACTGATGTCCTCCACCCTTTCTTGAATCCAGTGAATATCTTTATAATAATTACTTTAAATTCTCTGTCAGGTGTGTATTGCCTATTTCTGTTTCACTTAGATCTCCTGTTGTGATTTTTTCCTATTCTTTTATTTGGGACATATTCCTCTGTATCCTCATTTGGTCTACTTCTCTGTGTCTTTTCCTGTGTGTTATCAAAGTCAGCTATCTTCTGGCTTTATGAAGAAGAGGTCCTGTACTGTTCTGCAGTGCAGTGTCCCCTGTTCACCGAACCTAGCACTTCAGAGCTGTCTCCTATATGTGTGGATTATACCCTGCTATTGCATCTGAATCACTTTTTATTTCAGTCCAGATGTCCTCACTGACTTTCTGCCTATTTGAGCTATGCGTGCTCTCTACCAAAAAACTACTAGAAATGAGACCCAGGTGGGCTGGCTCTGAGGTCGTATGACTGCAAGAGGGCTAGGGAGCAGGGTGCCTATCTGCTAGTCTAGGCCCAAACATGGTGGCCACTGGATGCATGGTGCACAGTAGTGGTGGTGGCCAAGGGTGCAGCATACAACAGTGGTGGCAGTGGATGGGGGCTGCAGATGCTGGGCAGGGTTCATGCAGCATTAACAAAATTTTCTCTAAGCCCAGGGCAGAGGCCATTTGGCTTTGAGTGGGAGAGTCATCAGGAGAACTCATGGTTGGGACGAACTGCTAGCAGGTTAAGTAGCAAGTGTCTGTGTAGCACTCCTCCCAACAGGTGTCCCTGTATTTATTTATATTTTGGGGAGGGAGGAAAATGGCGTCTGCCAGTTACTTTATTACTGAGGAAGTCATACAACATACTCCAAAATCAGTATAAATGATCTCAAAAGAAAAGAAAATCTTTCTCTCGCTTACTCCCAAGTGTGCAAACTGTCACTTCTATGTTGCCTTTCCTCTGGCTGTCATCTGTTTAAGGGCAAGGACCTGGCTGTCACTCATCCTCCCTGCTCACCAGTGCTGAGTCACCTAACTTTTAAAATGCCAGGCTCCAAGTCCCACAGTTATACAAGTGTATGGAATTTGGTCACTCTGGGTTTCAAAGCCAAACATTATAAGGATTCATCTTCTTCCTGTGGGCTCCCTGGTGTAGGGGAACCTTTCTTTTACCTGTCCATGCTCACAGATCCCTCTCTTCTGCAGGCAGCTCCTGACCACCATTTCTGCCCTTCCTAATTTTTTCAATGTGGCTTCTTCTCTACACTTAGTTGGGGGTTTGTTCTGCCATTTTTCAGATTTCTTTCTGGCTTATTTACTAGGATGTGAGTGATATCTAGTTATAAATGTGGAATGGAATAAGCTTAGGATCCTCCCACTCTGCCATATTCCCAAGAGCTCCCCCACAACTTTTTCACATTTTGATTGCATACAGAGGCTATCTAAAGTTTGTTCTACTGTCATGAGCTAGTGAGAACAACCTTGTGGAATTTAGTGTGAGAAACATATCCCTCTACATACATATTTCCTTTCTTATATCCCAAAATTGATATGTAAGACATAAGTCCTTAAAGATGTCCATTCTAACCACCTTTATTTATTTATTTATTTATTTATAAAGATTTTATTTATTTATTTAAGAGAGACAGAGTGCATGAGTGGGGAGAGGAGCAGAGGGACAAGCAGACTCACTGCTGGGCAGGGAACCTGACATGGGGCTCAATCCCAGGACCTTGTGGTCATGACCTGAGCCAAAGTCAGATGCCTAACCAACTGAATCACCCAGGCACCCCATCACTGTTATTTAAAATAATACTAGAAGTGCTAGCTATAGCAATCAGATAACAAAAAGAAATAAACCGCATCCAAATCAGTAAGGAAGAAATAAAACTTTCACTATTTGCAGATTACATGATAGTCTGTATAGAAAACCCAAAAGACTACCAAAAAACTATTAGAAATGTAAAACAAATTCAGTAAAGTCACAGAATACAAAATCAATGTACAGAAATCTGTTGCATTTCTATACACTGATAATGAAGCAGCAGAAAGAGAAATTAAGAAAACAACCTAATTTACAATTGAACCAAAAATAAGAAGACATCTAAGAATAAACCTAACTAAAGAGGTGAAAGACCTGTACTCTGAAAACTATAAAACACTGATGAAAGAAATTCAAAATGACACAAAAATATGGAAAGACATCCTATGCTTATGGATTATTGTTAAATGTTAAATATTGCCTATACTACCCTAAGCAATCTACAATTTCAATGCAATCCCTGTCAAAATGCCACCAGCATTTCTCATAGAACTAGAAGAAACAATCTTAAACTTTCTATGGAACCACAAAGGACCCCAAATAGCCAAGCAATCTTGAAAAAGAAAAGCAAAGCAGGCAGAATCATATTTCCAGACTTCAAGTTATATTACAAAGCTGTTTTGATCAAAATAGAATGGTGGTGGCACAAAAATAGACACATACACCAATAGAACAGAATATAAAACTTAGAAATGAATGCACAACTATATGGCCAATTAATTTTCAACAAAGCAGGAAAGAATATCCAGTGGGAAAAAGACAATCTCTTCAACAAATGGTGCTGGGAAAACTGGACAGCAACATGCAAAATAATGAAACTGGAAAACTTCCTCGCACCATACACAAAAGTAAATTCAAAATGGTTTGGAGACCTAAATGTGAGACCTGAAACCATCAAAATCCTAGAGGAAAACACAGGCAGTAACCTCTGTGACACCAGCCTTAGCAACTTCTTTTTAGATATGTCTGAGGGAAGGGAAACAAAAGCAAAAATGAACTATTGGGACTTCATCAAGATAAAAAGTTTCTGCACAGTGAAGAAGATCATCAAAAAAACTAAAGGGCAACCTAAGGAATTGTAGAGGACATTTGCAAATGACATATCTGATAGGGGGTTAATATCCAAAATATATAAAGAACTTATAAAACTCAAAACCCCAAAAACAAATAGTCCAATTAAAAAATGGACAGAAGACATGAGTTAACATTTTTCCAAAGAAGACATAAAGATGGCCAACAGACACATGAACAGATGCTCAACATCACTGATCATCAGGGAAATAAAAATCAAAACTACAAGCGATATCACTTCACACCTGTTGGAATGGCTAAAATTAACAACACAAGAAATAGCAGGTTTTGGTGAGGATGTGGAGAAAGGGGAAACTTCTTGCACTGTTGGTGGGAATGCACGCTGGTGTAGCCACTGTGGACAACAGTATGGAGGTTCCTCAAAAAGTTAAAAATAGAACTACCCTATGGTCCAGCAATTGTACTACTAGGTATTTACCCAAAGAATACAAAAATAGAAATTCAAAGGGATACATGCATCCCAATGTTTATAGCAGCATTATCTACAATAGCCAAATTATGGAAACAGCCCAAGTGTCTATCAGTGAATCACCTGATGTTTGGATAAAGAAGATGTGAGATATATAGAAGATGTATAGCCACAGAGAAGAATGAAATCTTGCGTTTTCCAGGGACAAGGACTGAGCTAAAGAGTATTAGCTAAGTGAAATAAATCAGTCAGAGAAAGACAAATACCCTATGATCTCACTTATATATGGAACTTAAGAAGCAAAACAAATGAACAAAGGGAAAAAAGAGAGAGAGAGGCAAACTAAGAAACAGGCTCTTAACTATAGAGAACAAACTGATGGTTACCAGAGGGGAGGAGGATAGAGGGATGTGTTAAGGATTTTATTGGTCATGATGAGCGCCAAGTATTGTATGGAAGTGTAGAATCACTATATTGTACACCTGAAACTATTATTATATTGTATGTTTACTAACTGGAATTTGAATAAATCTTCAGAAAAAAAAGAGACTATAGTAAGAGACAAGGAAGGACACTATATAATGATAAAGGGGACAATCCAATGAAAATATATAACAATTGTAAATATTTAGGCAGCCAACGTCGGAGTACCCAAATACATAATGCAGTTAATCACAAATATAAAGGAAATAATTGATAATAATACAGTAATAGTTGGGGACTTTAATACCTTATTTACATCAATGGACAGATCACCCAAACAGAAAATCAATAAAGAAACAGTGACTTTAAATGACACATTGAACCAGGTGTGTTTTAAAATATAACTTCAGAACACTCTTTTCTAAAACAGCAGAATATACATTCTTTTCAAGTGCACACAAAACATTCCCCACAAGAGATCACATATTAGGCCACAAAACAAGTTTCAATACAAGTCTCACATTTAGGTCTTCAATCCATTTGAATATACTTTTGTGCATGGTGTAAGAAATTTTTCCAGTTTCATTCTTTTGCTTGTGTGTCCAGTTTTCCCAACGCCATTTGTTGAAGAAACTGTCTTTTTTTTCAACTGGATATTCTTTCTTGCTTTGTTGAAGATTAACTGACCATATAGTAGTGGGTTCATTTCTGGGATGTCTATTCTGTTCCATTGATCTATGTGTGTGTTTTTTTGCCAGTACTATACTCTTTTGATCACAAAGCTTCCTAATATAACTTGAAGTCTAGAAATGTGATGCCTTCTGCTTTGCTTTACTTTTTCAAGGTTGCTTTGGCTATTTGGGGTCTTTTGTGGTTTCATACAAAGTTTAGGATTGTTTGTTCTACCTCTGTGAAAAACACTGGTGACATTTTGATAAGGATTGTTTTAAATGTGTTTATTGATATATACTACTGTATAGACACTTAAACAATATTTGTTCTTTTAATCCAATCCATGAGCATAGAATGTCTTTCCATTTCTTTGTGTCATCTTCAATTTCTTTCATCGGTGTTTTATAGTTTTCAGAATATAGACCTTTCAGCCCTTTGCTTAGGTTTATTCCAAAGTATCTTATTATTTTTTGTTTGATTATAAATGGTATTGTTATTAATTTAATTTCTTAATTTTTCTTTCTGCAGCTTTATTACCGATGTATAGAAATGCAACAGAATTCTGTGCATCAATTATGTATCCTGTGACTTTACTGAATTCATTTAACAGTTCTAACACTTTTTTGTTTGTTCATTTTTGGAATCTTTTGTGTTTTCTATACATAGTGCCATGTCATCTGAAAATAGTGGAAGTATTACTTTTTCCTTACCAATTTGGATGCCTTTTATTTCTTTTTGTTGTCTGATTGCTGTGGCTCAGACTTCCTTTACTATATCGAATAAAAGTGTCGAAAATCCTTGTCTTGTTCGTGAAGGGGAAATGGGGGGGGAATACTCAGTTTTTCCCCATTAAGCATGTTTTTCATAAAAGGCCTTTATTATGTTGAGATATGTTCCCCTTAAACCTACTTTGTTGAGGGTTTTTATCATGAATGTGTGTTGTACTTTGTCAAATGCTTTTTCTGCATCTATTGAAATGATCATATGATTCTTATCCTTTCTTCCTTTCTCTTATTGATGTGATGTATCATGTTGATCGATTTGCAAATATTGAACTACCCTTGCAACTCAGAAATAAATCCCACTTGATGGTGATGAATAATTTTTTTTTAATATATTGGTGGATTCAGTTTGCTAGTATTTAGTTGAGGATTTTTGAGTCTATGTTCATGAGAGATATTGGCCTATAGTTCTCTTTTTTTTTGTGGTGTCTTTATTTGGTCTTGGTATTAAGGTATTACTAGCCTTATGTAATGAAGTTAAAATTTTTCCTTCCTTTTTTATTTTTTGGAATAGTTTGGGAAGAATAGGTATTAACATTTCTTTAAACGTTTGGTAGTATTCCCTCAGAAGCCATCTGGTCCTGGACTTTTGTTTGATGGGAATTTTTTTATTACTAAGTCAACTGCTTTGCTGGGAATTGGTCTATTCAAATTTTCTATTTCTTTATGTTTCAGTTTTCTTAGATTATATGTTTCTAGGAATTATCCATTTCTTCTAGGTTGTCCTATTAGCATATAGTTTTTCATAATGTTCTCTTATATTCCATTGTATTTTTAAGGTGTGAGTTGTTATTTCTCCTCTCTCATTTGTCATTTTAATTATTTGAGTCCTTTATCTTTTTTCTTGATAAATCTAGCTAGAGATTTATCAATTTTAGTGACTTTTTCAATAAATAAGCTGCTAGTTTCATTGATCTGTTCTATTGTGTGTGTAGGTGTGTATTTTGTGTGCTTTGTTTTGGCTTTTTTTATTTATTTTTAGTTTCTTTTTTTAAGATTTATTTATTTATTTTGAGAGAGTGAGAATGAGAGAGAGAGGGAGAGTACATGAGAGCGGAGAGGGTTAGAGGGAGAAGCAGACTCCCCGCTGAGCAGGGGCCCAATGCGGGACTCAATCCCAGGACTCCAGGATCATGACCTGAGCCGAAGGCAGTCGCTTAACCAACTGAGCCACCCAGACGCCCTATTTTTAGTTTCTGTATCATTTATTTCTGCTATAATCTTTTTTTTTTGCTATAATCTTTATTATTTCCTTTCTTCTGCTTGTTTAGTTGCCTTTATTTTTCTTTTCCTAGCTCCTTTAAATGTAAGGATTGGTTGTTTATTTGAAATTTTTCTTGCTTCTTGAGGTAGGCTTTTATTGCTCTATACTACCCTCTTAGAACCACATTTGCTGCATCCCAAAAGTTTTGGATTGTTGTGTTTTCATTTTCATTTGCTTCCAGTATACTTTTATTTCTTCTTTTATTTCCTGGTTGACCCATTCATTGTTTGGTAGCATGTATTTGTGGTCTCTGCAGATTGTTTCTTGTGGTTGACTTCTAAGTTCATATAGCATTGTGGTCAGAAAAGATGCACCATATGACTTTGATCTTCTTGAATTTGTTCGAGCTGTTTTGCCGCCTAATATGTGATCTAGTCTGGAGAATGTTCCATGTACACTTGAAAAGAATGTGTATTCTGTTGTCTTAGGACAAAATATATCAGTTTAATCCATCTGTTCCAGAGTGACTCTCCAAGTCATTCTTACCTTGTTGATTTACTATTTGAATGATCTGTCCATCCACATAAGAGAGGTATTATAATCCCTTATCATTATTGTCAATTCATTCCTTTACGTTTGTTATGAACTGTTTTATGTATTTGGGTACTCTCATTTGGGATGCATAAATATTTATAATTGTTACATCTTCTTGTTGGATTGTCCCCTTTATTTTTATATAGTGCTCTTCCTTGTCTCCTATTATAGTCTTTGTTTTAAAAGCTATTTTGTCCAATATAGGTAGTGGTACTTTGACTTTCTTTTGACATCAATTTGCATGATAGATATTTCTCCATCCCCTCACTTTCAATCTGCAGGTGACTTTTGGTCCAAAATGAGTCTCATAAACAGCATATAGATGGATCTTGTTTTTTGTTTGTTTGTTTATATCCATCTGTCACCTTATGTCTTTTGACTAGAGCATTAATCCATTTATATTCAAAACAGTTATTGGTAGATATGTATTTATTTCCATTTAGTTACTTGTTTTGTAGGTGTTTTATTGTTCTCTAATCCTTTCTTTTGATCTCCTTCAGTTTTCCGGCTTTCTTTATATACTTGGATTCCTTTCTCTTTATTTTTTACATATCTATTACTGGGTTTGATTTCTGATTACCATTAGGTTTGTATATAACATTTGCATATAGCAGTCTATATTAAATTGATGGTCATCCGGGGCACCTGGGTGGCTCAGTAGGTTAAGTGTGTGCCTTCTATTATGGAAATAGAGAAACTTAAGGGATGTGTAGGTGGCAGAGTCAGTTAAAAGTCTGCCTGGCTTTGGCTCAGATCATGATTTCGTGTCCTGCGATCAAGCCCCACATAGAGCTCCCTGCTTAGAGGGGAGTCTGATTCTCCCTCTTTCTCTGCCCCTCCCCCCCACTCATGCTCACTCTCTTTCTCTCTCTCTCAGATAGATAAATAAATAAAAGCTTAAAAATTGATAGTCATTAACCCATTCTTTACCCCTCCCCATGTTTTAATTATATCTTGTCATATTTTACATCCTTTTATTTTGTGAGTTGTTTGGCTGATATTTTACAAAAATACTCATTTTTACTGCTTCTGTGTTTCCTACCTTCGTACTGTCATTTTTGTTTTTTCTTTTTTACTCAAAAACTCCCCTTTAATATTTCTTGCAAGACTGTGTTAGTGGTCAAGAACTCCTTTCATTTTTGTTAATCTGGGAAACACTTTATCTCTCCTTCTATTCTGAATGGTAGTCTTGCTTGATAGTAATTTTGGCTGTAGACTTTTCCCATTCAGCACTTTGAATATAACATACCACTCCCTTCTGACTTGAAAGTTTCTGCCAAAAAATCCCCTGATAGCCTTATGTAACTTTCTTATTTTGTCTTGCTGCTTTTGAAATTTTTTTATCACTATATTTTGCCATTTTATTGTAATATGTCTTGGTGTGGATCTGCTTTTATTCATTTTGTTGGTGGTCGTCTGTGCCTCTTGGATCTGGATATCTTTCCTTCCCCAAATTAGGGAAGTTTTCTGCTATTATTTCTTCAAATAAATTTTCTGCTCCCTTTTCTCTCTCTTCTTCTCCTGGAACTCCTGTAATGTGAATGTTATTACGTTTGGTGGAATTACTGAGTCCCTAAGTCTATTCTTGTTTTGCATAACTCTTTTTTTTCTTTGTCCCTTTTGTTCAGCTTGATTGCTTTCCATTACTCTGTTTTCTAGGTTATTAATTTGTTCCTCTGCTTCTTCTAGCTTGTTGTTCAATCCATCAGGCATGTTTCTCATTGTGTTTATTAAGCTCTTTATCTCTGCAATGTTATTCCTTATCTCTCTGTTAAGAGTCTCACTCATGTCCTTCACTCTTTTCTCAACTCCAGTGAGAATTTTTATGATCATTACTTTTAATTCTCTATCAGGCATGTTACTTATATCTTTTTCACTTAGATCTCTGGCTATGGCCTTTTTCTGTTCTTTCATTTGAAACAAATTCCTCTGTCTTCTCGTTTTGTCTAAGTTTGTGCCTGCTTCTCTATGTTAAGAAAGTCAGCTACTTCTATTTTTAAGGGAAATGAACTTACAAACAAGAACTCCCAGGTTGGAAATCTGTTGTTGGCTGGGGTTTGTCCTGGTCTTCTGAAGGAACCACCTGCTGCCCTGGCACTGAGGGAAATATAACTGGGGAGGATGGTTCCCCCAGAGCATTGTAGGGTGAGATTTAGTGTAAGCAAGTTAGGTAGTAGTATTGGTACTCTGCTGGTTGCCACAGATGGCTCTGTGTTAAAGCTAAGGGGCAAAGGAGGGAAAAGGTGCTGGCTAGTTCCTTTGTTCCTGGAGGGGTTTCTCTGTGAATGTTGCCTCTTTGGGACATGCTGCAAGGAGAGCAAATAACCTCCCTACTGTGTGCCCTAGGCACTCTTTAGATTGCTGTTTCCACACTCTTATGTATGCAAGCTGTTTGCCCTGCCCTCTCTCTAAGATTAGCACCAATGCCTCTGAGGTCTCCTGAAGCCAAGCCCACTGACCTTTAAAACTCTAGGCTTTAAGCACTGCTGGTTGCAAGGACTCTCAAAATTAGGCCCCTCTCACTTTCCAAGACAATTGCTCTGAGGATTCATCTTCCCAGTGTGGTCTTCCTGTGTGTTAGTCTGTCTCTCCACCCTTCTCTGTGACCACAGCTCCCTCCCCACTGCAGCAACCATGATCCTTTTCTCTCTTAAACCTTGTCGCCCCACTTCCTACCTTCTTCAATGTGGCCTGTTCTTTACATTTTAGTTCTAGAGTTTGTTTTCTGCTAGTCTTCAGGTCTATTTCTGAGGTATATAGGATGATTCGATACTATCTAGTCGTATTAACAGGTCAAGGCAAGCCTGTAGTCCTTCCACTCTTCCACCATCTTCCTTGGTCCCCACATATCTATTTCTTGGAGGTAGCAGAAGGTTCTTAGCGGGTAAGCTGCTTCATTCTTGATAATTCTGTGGTCCCCAAAAAAGCAGGTACTGGATGTTCAGGGCTCTTTTTAGAACCAGGATGGTTATTTTAAGCAGAAATTCCCTGCAGAGAGGACCAGAGTCCTCCTGCTTGGCTGGGAGGGGCCACTCAGCCCTGAGGGGCAACATTCAGTCACCTGGCACTTGAAGAGATGATGTTTACTCCTCCCAATCCTCAAATTTCAAAGATGGGGATGTTGGCAGGGGTATGTGTAGAGAATTAACTTGACCCAAAGAGAAGTATAGCCTTTGTTCTCAGCTACTGGGAGTTGAACTCAGGCCCCTGGATTGTTCTGCTTGATAGGACATTCCGTTTACCTAAGGGTTTTGGCCACTAACAGTCTAGTGATGTGATTTGTGATGGAACTGTTCACACAGCATGATTATGATTTGGGCCCATGGTATTTGTGTCCCATCCAGAGGAACTAAAGACTAATTGTGTCAGCCTGACCTCTGGAAGGACAAAAGACTACAGGTCAGCCACACAGGAAGCATATGACTGAACCTCAACAAAACTCTGAACACAAAGGCTCCAGTGAGTTTCCCTGGTCAGCACTATACTGTGCATATTGTTATACATCATGGTCAGGAGTTGGTAATGCCAGCCAAAACTCCATAGGGGGAGGAAGACTGGAACTACTCCTGAACTATGTCCTTATGTGGCTCTTCCCTTGGCTGCTTCTAATTTAAATCTTAACCCTGCAATAAACTGTCTCTGTGAGGGGCACCTGGGTGGCTCAGTCTGTTAAGTGTCTGACTCTTGATTTTGGCTCAGGTTATGATCCCAGGGTTATGAGATCAAGCCCCACATCGGACTCCATACTCAGCAGGGAGTTTGTTTAAGATTTTCTCTCTCCCTCTGCCCCTTCCCCCTCTCTAAAATAAAAAAAAAAATAAATCTTTAATCATGTCAGAAATATAAGTAGTCTTATGGGGACTGTTCCCTCAGAATGAAGCTTGGCTAACCTTGGGGTAGAGTCCATATGTGTCGATCTCTGAGAGTTGGGGACCCAGGTTGGCAAAGGAAGTGAGAAAAAAGAGATGACAGTATAGCGAGGCACAGGGGACTCTGAGCTAACAGCCCGAGGTGCCGAGGTTTATTTTCCATATTCTTATATACCTTCTACAGTGATATAGATCTATAATGATTTACAGCAGGGGCGTAGTAAGTCACATGCCTCCACCTACCCAGGATTAGTCAAGCATGTAAGAATCTTTAAAACAGAATTTACAGGACAAGGGGACAAAGAGGGGAGTGCACAGTGTGCTGTTTACAGCTGGCTTTCTATCTACAAAACATCTCTGCTGCGTACTTTAGAACTGACCACACACGTTCCGAGGGCATTTCACTCTGATCCTTTCCGGTTATTTTTAACCCTGCAATTTTGAGTTTTCTCAGAGATCTCAGAGTCTGAGTGAACATGCACCAGTGGTCGTTGTGGTGTTCTGTTTCCCACAGCTCCCCCTTTCTTTTTTTCAAATTAGCCACTGTCGTAAGCACTCTGTGATGGAGATTTTGGGCACTCATTTGTTTTGTGAGGGCACAGTATCCAGGATCCAGACCCCCATACGGGCCTAGAGAAGAAGGATGGAATCCATACTGCGCAGAGGCACATGTCACCACTGCTAACATAGCCAGGAACAAATGTTCAGGGATTTTGGTAGATCTGGTCGTCTCCAGGACTTGCTCCGCCCTCTGAGTGAGGGTCTTCAGTTGCCCCCAAGTTGGGGGTGTTGTCGGGGGCAATTTTCATTTTTGAGGTCTCTTCAAGGAGAGTGTTGCCATCTCTCGGACAGGGTGTTGGGTAGTCAATCCTTGCAGCACCTGAGAGACCTCTTCTGTTGTCTTCATTGCCGGTCCTGGGCCAGACTTTCCGAAGAGGTATCCAAATTGCTTGACTGGATCCATCTGGAATGACACAAGCATAACCAGGGCCTCGGGTAATTAATTTCCTGGGCAACCAATTATTTTCATCATTTTTTATCCACACAGGTGCATCCTGAGTTGAGATTGAGGCTGGCGAGAAATGTTTGTCAGCTCTAGTATATGGTTCTCCTTGGGGTAAATTTAGAAAATTTTACAATAAATAAGGTTTGTGCCATAATGTCTTGGGGGGAGATTTCCCCTTTCTTTTTAGAAATAGTTTCACGCAGTTGTTTCTTAATGGTGGCATGGGCCATTTCCGCTACAGCTTGTCCCTGAGGATTGTTAAGGAATACCTGTGATATGCTGTATTTCCCATTCTGCAAGGAATTCTCGTACTTTCTTGCCAGTATATGCTGGGCCATTATCTGTCTTGATACAAGTAGGTAACCCCATAATATTGAAACATTCAAGTAAATGAGAGATAACATGCCCAGCCTTTTCTCCCGTCAATGGAGTAGCATGAAGAAATGGGTGGTCAATAGCCATTTCAAGCCAAGAAATAAAATCAGTATATGCTTCTGCAGGGCCTTGCACAATTTTTATATAACTTTGCCCCACTTCCCCTGAAGGGGTTAGCTTTTCCCAAGCTGTGAGGGTGATTTCAGATACCTGTACTGTGGCTGCAGGTGGGGTCTTAACCAGCTGCTCTCGAACATCTGAAAAGGGGCCAGAGCCAGTGAGTATTTCAAAATATGGTGCAAGAAAATCGGGTTAGCCCGATTAGCCCGGGGATTCATATAGGCAGCATCCGATAACCACATTTTCCATTGTAATAAATCCTGTGGCTTAAGGCAAACCCCAGCAACCATATGCCAGTCATAAGGGATCCACTCCCCAGAATTTGTCCAAACTTTCAAAATCTCTATAGTATAAGGGGCTGTGGGTCCATCCAAGTGGCAAGCCTTCTTTAGTTCCCTTAAAGCATTTAAATCTAATCCCTCATAGACGGGACCAGCAGCTTGTGTTAGGTATATGGGGAAAGCCATAAATAGATCATTAGCCCCTTGTCGTCAGAGTTCCTTTTCGAGAGGTGAGAGAGCTAAGGAGGGTCATTTGAGAAGGAATAAATCTACTCTGGAGGGAGGTTGATCATCTTCGGTGGGGTCCTCCGTTAAAAGTGGAGGGGCCGCGGGTGACGGTCGGGACTGTAAAGCCGCGAAAATTTTTTTACTTTCAGTCTTAGCCTTTTCTTTGTTTCTTTCTTTCTTTCTTTTTAAAGATTTATTTATTTATTTGAGAGAACGAGAATGAGAGAGAGTATATAAGAGGGGAGAGGGTCAGAGGGAGAAGCAGACTTCCCGCTGAACGGGGAGCCCCAGGCAGGGCTCGATCCAGGGACTGACCCAGGGACTCCAGGATCACGACCTGAGCTGAAGGCAGTCACTTAACCAACTGAGCCGCCCAGGCGCCCCAGTCTTAGCCTTTCCTAAAGTCTTATTGTCTAATTCATATGTATGTAAACAGTTAATAGTTTCTTTAGCAACCTCAGTCGGGGATAACTTATCCCCAGTTTCCATAGTATTGATAACCACTCGTACTAAAGCCCAAATGGGCCAGAAATCAAGGGGAATCATTTCACCCTGTCTCATAGCCGTCAAAACATTATTTTTCACTTGCACTCAAGTCTCCTCATCTAAGGAGCCTCTGTCCGGAAACCAAGGATTATATTCAACTACTGTTTCCAAACATTTTTCTATGCGCTGCTTAGTAACTTTAGCTCCATATTCTTTAAGAAAATGATGTATCAACACAGCAAAACCTGATGCTTTCGAATTAGATTGCCCCATAACCATGTAATAAACTTTCCTGCTTACCACCTTCTGTAGGGTTCCTAGCGCTGGCCGATCACTCCTCCACAGGGGCTTCAGGTCCCTGTTCTGGGGCCACTTGTCAACCTCTGAGAGTCGGGGACCTGGGGTGGTGAAGGAACTGAGAAAAAGAGACGACAGTATAGCGAGGCACAGGGGACCCCGAGCTAACAGCCCGAGGTGCCGAGGTTTATTTTCCATACTCTTATACACCTTCTACAGCGATATAGATCTATAATGATTTACAGCAGGGGTGTAGTAAGTCACATCCCTCCACCTACCCAGGATTAGTCAAGCACGTAAGAATCTTTAAAACAGAATTTACAGGACAAGGGAACAAAGAGGGAAGCGCACAGTGTGCTTTTTTACAGCTGGCTTCCTATCTACAAAACATCTTCTGCTGTGTACTTTAGAACTGACCACACGTTCCAAGGACATTTCACTCTGATCCTTTCCGGTTATTTTTAACCCTGCAATCTTGAGTTTTCTCAGAGATCTCGGAGTCTG
Source organism: Eumetopias jubatus (assembly GCF_037043125.1). Classification (NCBI taxonomy): domain Eukaryota; kingdom Metazoa; phylum Chordata; class Mammalia; order Carnivora; family Otariidae; genus Eumetopias; species Eumetopias jubatus. The sequence continues at coordinate 83,132,837 of NW_028274819.1, read as the reverse complement.
AGCAAACATGCACCAGTGGTCATTGTGGCGTTCTGTTTCCCACACATATGCAGGAGTAAGTACTGGATAGGATGCAAGGGCATCTGTACTGGGGAGTCTATGAGAATGTACACTTAGGTCCAGTGGTCCCATGGTGTCATTTCAGGGGTGGATACTGGGATGGAAGGTGGATGGACCAGCTAGGATCAAATCACAGTGACTTTTAAAGAGGATAAATAAATAAATAATAAATAAATAAATATCTAGAAGAAGTGGTGCATGGACACACATATTCACATTTGCATACACACACATGCACACACAGAGACACACATTCACACATGTATATACATGTGCACACAGAGACATAACTGTGCACACATACTAACATGCACACATTCATACCAGACCCTTGAAGAACCAGAGAAGGTGAGTTACCCACTTACTCCTATTCTGAGCATAGAAAACTGTGTTTTCAGATTCCTCAAAGCTGTATGAAGACCCTTCCAAGCACAGATGCAGGGATTCATTCAGGACAGGAGAGTATGAGGACATTAGGAGGGCAGAGGTAACACAGGGCAGTACAGACCTGGCAGGAGGGTGGGAAGGCCATGTTTAGCTTTTGTCACAGCACCAGGAATAGGAGTCCCTGTCAACAGCAGCCCTAGGAGACCTCTCAGAAGCCAGTGAGGAGGGGGCTGTTCTGCCCAGATAGAATCACTTCTATGGTCAGGGATCCAGAAGAACTTTGAAATACAGCAATAACTTAAAACGGTAGCTAAAATGAAGTGCATTACACACTCACCCCCCAAAGATGCCTAGAGGATAAAGGTGTTTGTTTTGCTAATCTTGAATTCTGCTCAGAAGCATTTAATTAAAAGTGAGGGAAACCATGGTAGTAATATATTTTCTTTTAAAAGCCTTCTTCTAGGGTGATGGGGTCAATTTAAGTCCAGGACCCCTGGGAGACCAGTCCTGTCTGATGAGGGGAGCATGGAAGAGATGAAGGGAGTCTGCACTGACTGAAAGATGATGGTATCTAATGAAGAGTATGCTGGGCTCCACACTGCACTCAGCTCCTACTGCCCACAGACTTGCTCCTGCCTGAAGTCCCCAGCATGGCTTTTTTTTTTTTTTTTAAAAGAAAAGAGTGGAATTTAATCTTTATTTACAGGACACTGCAAGAGAGGAGATTCTACATAGAAATAAGAAACCCACTGAGGAAGAGCTTCATACAGGTTGTACAGTTTGGAACTGGTCAAGTAGAGTTTTGTTGTAAAAAGTGCTACAATAACAAAACACATTTAAAAAGAGTTCTTAGTAGAGAAACAGTAAGACAAACTTCTACCAAACAGAGTACACAACAAACAACTTTCTGCCTCAGCTGTACAATCTAAAAGTTAAAAGTCCCGGGAGTGCCATCCTGAACTTGGAACGTATAGCCTTCAGAGGTAGTTTCTGGCACAACATTCTGATCTTCCTCTTCCTCTACAGAGAAATACTTCTCAATCAAGTTTAATGAAGCTTTGTACACAGACTCATTTTCATGGTTTTGTAGAGCTTCAATTTTGTCCAAACCTCCACATTCTTCAATCATTATACTAAGTTTCTCAGTTTCACCTAGTTTCTCAGCAGCCTGAAAGATGTTTGAAATGGCATCCAGAATAACCAGAATAATTTTGGTGTCTTTTGCAGTTAAGAGGTTCATCAATGGTTCTATTATGCCACAATGAACGAGGTATACAATCTGTTCAACTGTCCCACCACTTGTATAGTTGGTCACAGCCCAGACAGCTTCCTTTTGTGTCTTAAAGTCTGCCTTAGAGAGAACACCAACGAGGAATGGGACTAATCCATGATTCACAACTTGCTCTATCTGGTCCTGGCGACCAGCTGTAATGTTTGACATTGTCCATGTAGCTTCCTTCTGAATATTAGTTTTGGGGTTCGTTAGGAGGCTGGGAAAAACAGCAAGTGCTCCTGCATCTATTACAACCTGACTCTGTTCATCCATCCCAGTAACGATATTTCCTATGGCTCTTAGTGCAGGAGTCCCAATGGGCAATTCAGTAGCTCCTAGAAGCTTCACAAGCTGGGGCACAACTCCTGTTTTCACAACCATTTCAATCCGTTCATTTGGACCATCAGTAAGGTAGGAAATGGCCCAGCAGGTATCTGCCAATACTTCTGGATCATCATGATGCAGGAGACGAACTAAGGTAGGAAGAATCTGCTCAACAGCATCTAATGGGGGTGCAGGATTCTTGTTGCGACAAAGGTTTGAAAGTGTCCAAGTAAGGTTATGTAAGTAACCACATGCTAAAGATGACATATCAGGAACTGCAAGGAGAGCTAATAGTGGGTCAACTGCACCATACTTGATAACCAAGTCTCGAAAAACTGAACCATCACCTGCAATGTTTCCTAGAGCCCATACAGCTTGTTCACTGATGTGGGCATGGGAAGATGCCAACAGAGAAATGAATGCTGGGATAGCACCTCCATCTACCACAGCCCTGGTCTGTTCTGACGTCCCAGAAGCAATGTTAGTGAGAGCCCAAGCAGATTCAAACTGAATGGGACTACAATCAGTTCTGCCCAAGAAGGACACAAATTTTGGAATCAAACCAGCCCGGATTATGTTGTCTATGGGGGGCTGTTTTTCCCTAGAAAGCAGTTTCCTAGCAGCTTGAGTAGCCTGGAGCTGGCTTTCCAAATTGTTGCTATTTATGCCTTTGACAATGTCATCAACAGACCAATTTACAGTGCCCTGGTTGTTGCGGTTTTCCTGTAGTGGAGAGGTAGCATCATCAGGAAACGAGCTTACGTTTCTCCTTTTCAGCATCTGGTCATCCTTCTTAGCTTTCCTTAGCTCCACATTAACTTCTATTCGGCGCCGCCTCATTTCTGTACTGTCTTTCCCCTTGTTCTTGAATCTGTTAAGGCGAGCAGCTGGTAAATTAGCATTCTCGTTGGTGGACATGGTTATGAGACAAAGGGAGAAAGAATTTGTTATCTTTCGTTCGGTGATGTTCTTTTCCGACGCTGTGTCACAGCCAGCCCTGGGCCTACACAGCCGGCTCAGGTTTCCACAGGAGGCGGTCCGGGGCACGCAAGCCGCAGGACAGCTGCCCTCAAAACGTCCACCACGGAACACCCCAAAGACGGTGTGTCCCCAGCATGGCTTTTAATGCCTCCTCTAGAAACCAAGAGCTAGATTTCCACCCTCAGCACTCACCACTGCTCTCAGACATGTTTTATTTCAGCAGCACTGGCTTCTCCTGGTGCTGAGCCTGTTCTTTTTCTCTCTCCTTCCCCAAAGTTCAAGCCTCAGAGTCCATGCCTGCCCTCCTTGACACAGCACTCAACTGGCCCAGCTCCACACAATGACAGCTCCTCCCATCCCCTTCTCTGATGGATCTCTGCTTACTCCTGGCAGGCTACTCACTGCTTTAGGTTTCATCTTCATCCAGAGTCCTTGAAAAACAATGCTAAAGGAAAATCTTATATGCCCCCAATGTATTAATGAATGCAATCTCAGAAAAACAGGAATAATGAACAAAAGTGCAATGAGACAGGGAAGCAGGGTGAGCAGATGTGTTATTTAGCCAGCTACTGCTTGGTATCAAGTTTCATTAATGCAGATTTCTGCATGTCAGAACAGTTAAGCAGGAAAAGAAAAGAAAAGGCTGAACTTCCTTTGTTCTCTGCCTCTCGCTGGTCAATACTCACTTCAGGGGGCATTAGCTGCCCACACCTTTGTAGTGCATCACCCTGTTTTTGAGACCACACAGGAGAAAACCAGACCCCCCCAGAGCCAGTTGTGCTGTGTATGGCCTCCTTGTCTGTGGGATAAGATGCAGCCTGGTTCCAGGATTACAGGAAAGCACAGGCCATTGCTAGGGGAACTCTGATCAGAATGCCAAGGAGTGCTTGGGTATGGACACAAAACTGAGTAGGCTATTCGTTGACACTTATCTATTTCTTCTGTATCTTGTTTGCAGCTAGACTAGAGCTAAGCAATTAGAACTGCAGAACCTTAACTCAGACTTATTTTGTGTCCCTAACAAGTTTCAACTCCCAGAACCAAAAAGAAGAAGAAGAAGAAGAAGAAGAAGAAGAAGAAGAAGAAGAAGAAGAAGAAGAAGAAGAAGAAGAAGAAGAAGAAAATGCAAAATTAAGTGCAAGGCACTCAGTTAGAAATTGTATACACAGTATTTACTGCCATCTTCATAACAACTCTTTGGGGGTAGTATTACTCTCAATATTTCAATTGTTTGAATGAGTTACTTGCCCAAGTTCATACCACTTGGATTTTTATTACCCAAGGATAGAATCTTTGTCTTTGTCTTTCTCTCTCTCTCTCTCTCTCTCTCTCTCTCTCTCATACACATTCCTTTTCAAGTGTTGGAAATTATTTTGAACTAAAATATAAACCTTTGCTAAATCACTGTAAATTTCAAGAACCTGCTTTTTGCTTTAACAGGTTCCTTTATTTACTGAACCCTTGCGCCAGGGAATGCCCTGGACTGTCTGAAAAGGATAAACAATTAGCATGTAAAAGGATATCTGATTAATATGGCTGCTTACACTGGGATTAAAGGAGTAAGGGCCCTGGAATGAATTCCAAAGAGGAGGAAGAAATGGCCTGGAGGGGGTGTGATGGGGGTGGGGGTTGTCAGCTCACAGCCCTGAGAAGTAGGTAGTCACCTAGGGAAAAAGAACTGTAAAAGTCATAAAGGAACTTTGAGTTTGAGAGGAGAGAGACCAGGGCCAATCCATTTATATGAAAAATTAAGTTTCATAGTAATCCTGTATAAAGGAAAAATCCATTTTCAGTTTTTATTTCCCGCCATTTGTACTTGATGTAGCCACAAAGCCATAAACCCTCAGTTGGAACTCACTTTCTCAGTTCACCTGATGTGATTCTGTCTGTCTCATTACTGATCTCCCAATACAGTGGCTTTTAATAAATGCTGGCTCTTAACTCCCTTCCCTTCCTGCCCCGTTAAGCCTAACCCTGACCCCCACTGTGTCTCTCAGCACTACCTATTCCCCCTGTCTGTGCCCTGGAACCTGGGAGATGAGCCCACTAATTGAGGAAAAATCACTCAATGAAACAGGCCTCAGGGAGGAATCTTAGTTTTAGGAACTGTCTCATCTCTGGCCTTTGTTTCCCACAGCCCCAGCTTCCCACCCGGGCCCGAATCTGAGGAACCAGTTACAGTGGTCCTACATCTTCTCTGGGCCAGTCTAAGCCAGTAGCAGTAAGACCATGAGCTGCCAGGGCTCTCTGTCTTCAGTCAGTCCTCTCTGGTGAATCAACATGGCACTGGGCAGAAGGGGAGGACTTATGCATGTGATGCCTTGGTGGTCCTGGTGGGCTACAGTGTTCTCACAGGGACAGGTCTGATCCCACTGCTTCACAAACCCACTCCCCCCAGATGTATCTTGTAACATCTGGGGAGTTTACTCACCCAGCACATTCAGGATCATTACACTTAGCAGGACTGAATTTTCCATCTTACACATAAAGCACATTTGTTTAGCTGCATGCACGGTCCTTAATTAGAACAAATAGTCTTAGCCACACACAAAAAAAATAAAATTGATGATTCACTGACAAATAATAGCTTCCGAGAAAAAACAGGTGTATTTAAAATGAAGATATGCTTCATTTTTCTCTCCCCAAACACTTCTAACTGATTGAGTAATAAATTATAATGATTAAGCTGCTAGTTCCCAAAATGTTCTTAAGAGTTTATGAAGAAATCTTACCTCTGAACTGCCCAGGGAGGATCTGAAGTGGTGATGAAGTTGAGAAAAGTGGGTAGTCTTTAGCCCAAGGGCTTCTGGTGGTTGAAAGAAGGAGACCCTGGGAGTTTCCACAGGATTGGAGAGCAGGATGTACAATGAGGCTGGACTTGGGTACCAGGGCAGGCTTTGAAGTAAATATTCATCAAGGCAGTGACCAGGGAGGGGAGCTTGCTGCTTTCCACCACCCTAAGCCAGACCCAGGACCAGAGGCCACTGGCCTGGGCTGCAGCTGTGGGTATTTGGAGTAGACCTCAAGGAGGACTCCAAACTCCATGCAAGACCTAGAGTGGGTCTGATTAGTTGAAGCCAGCTAAGATCAAGTGACCAAGGCCTGGACTTTGTCAGTGAGGTCTGCCCTGAAGAAAATATGCACTAGATGATCTCAGAAGCCCCTGTGAAAGCAAAGAAGTGTGGATAGTGAAGGGAGAAAGTCAGTAGGTGGATGGTGGGTGGGGTGGGAAGAATCTGGGACAGGGACTCCTTTGAGGGCTTTTAGTTAAATTAATGCTTCTACTCCTTCCTTCCTCCACCCCCATCAAAAATGATTTCAGGCCCTGGTCTTCTCTGACAATATGATTTCATCCCCGTAAGAAAGTTGACGATTTGGAGAGGGGGCAGGACAGACAATGCAGAATTAGGAATTCTGAACTATAACAAGGGGCTCTGCTTCTTCTTGGGGCATGGCCAGTGAGGGTGCTGTGGGTCAGGCAGCCACACTCTTCATATCCTGCCATTTATTTTATCTTCAATACCCAAAAAGCTCTGAGGTCCTTCCTAAGCCTCCCCCAACCTTACGCTCCTTTCTGTATGCTCTGGAATGGGCAGCTGAACTTCACATCAATGCAGCCAAAGTTGAGTCTTCTTAAAACAAAGTGTAGTGTCCAAATCCTAACCAGTTTCCATGTGAAAGAAAGACTGGGCCAGAGTGGGAATTGGGGAAAGATGATCATGAAGTGGGAATTTAGTAGATATCAGAAACAGGAATGGATATTTTATATGCAGTGTCTTCTAGATACCAGGAGATCAGGAAACTGGTACTATTTCTAGAATTGTTACTTCCTGGTGTGTAATCTTGGGCACGTTACGTTTCTTTTCTGTTTGCCTCATCTGAAAACTAGAACAGCTCCAAGAATCAATCCCTCCATTCCAAAAAGTCAATGTTAAGCTGCCATTTTGGATGAGGCACACTTGGAAATCACACCATCCCTTCACTGAAAACTGAAAGTCAGGTTATTAGAGCAGGAAGGGATCTTAGGGTCCCCTAGTGCAGAGCTCCCCAAACTCAACCTTACAGAAAATCTCCAGGAATGCTCATGTAAATGCAGATTCTTGGGCCAGTGCAGGTCTACTAAATCCTCATCTTCTGGAGTTGGGCAAATCTGTATTTGCCAATAACTTCCCAGGTGATTCTGCTATCCTCAGCTCAGCACTTGTCCATGGAGCCATATTTGGGAACCACTGATTCAGCATAAGTTCCTTATGATAAAGATGAGAAAGCTGGGACCCCAAGAACACAATCTCACATCCCTCAGCCCAAGTCCTCCTGCCCCAGCCTACTGCTTCCCAGCAAAACTGAACTATCACTTCTACCTACTGAAATGCTCCTTCCACAGCACAGTGTCCCAGTCACTGCTGGTCTCACTTGTCTTCACAAATCTCCAGGTTAAAACTCCATTGTAAAATAGCATTTGCTTTGAACGCTTTGATAAGTTTGCACTGATCTAGTTGTGATTCATTTAAGGTGGCAGTTTGATGCTGGCTTCACTTTGGTGTTTGGGAAGCCCAGGATGGAGACTGGCAGATGCGATGTCCTGGTTCCTTCCTTCCATTCACTGTACTCATCTTAGGCAAAGGGATCTTTTTCAAAAGACAAATTTAATCATGTCAGCCTTTTGCTCAGGATACTTTTATGGCAATTGATCTATTTTTCTTAGGATTAAAAATAACAAAAACATAGCTGACATATCCTCATATGATCTGTTCCTCTTTACTTATGAAGAAAGTGATTCACACAGTGCCTTTTTAGTTGATGTTCATTCTGCCTAAAATTCTGCTTCCCTGGGTCTTCACCTGGCTGTCTCCTTTTCCTCACTCACTTCTGTGCTTAATGTCATCTCCTCAGAGGTTTCTTCTTGATTATAGACCCAGTCACTAGTTTGTTTATGTCACCACAGTGTCTTAGTTTGTTCATTACACTTACCACTTACACCTACCTGAAATTCTCTCTCTCCTTCTGTCGCACACACACACATACACACACACACACACACACACACACATTATTGTTTTGGTGGTTTTGCTATCCACTCCCAGTTGGTGAGTTCCATGAAGGCAAGATCTTTGTTGTCATAGTCAAGCCTGTGTACCCAGAACCCAGCACCCAGTACATGGCTGGTGCTCAATAAAGAGCAATAAGAAAAAAAAAAAAAAAGATGTAGTGTAGGCCAGGAGCACAAAGATGAATTCAACTTGTCATTGAGACTTTTGAAGTCTAGTGGGGAAGATACTCCCATAAAAAATACACTGTCCAGCCCTGTAATAAATAACTCAAAAGAGGGATGAAGGATACCCTGTCGGAACATGGGTGGGACATAGGCAGGGATATTAAGGAGGGTTTCATGCAAGAGGAATAGTTGAGCTCATCTTCAAGGGTGAGTTGGAATTCATTAGGTGGAGGATGAAGACAGGCATCTCAGGCAGGGGGAAGAAAACATCAGAGGTGTTTTTGATCTGAAAGTTAATGACTGAAGAGTATGTGTAAAATAAGGAATAGACTGATAAAGGTGAAAGAAGCAATGTTGGGCAGAAAATCTGGGGCTGAAAGAATAGAAATAGCCTGGGTTTTAAAAGCTGTGCATTCTCCAAGGATTTTCAAAGTGTTTCTGAAGGCACTGGGGAGACAACAAAAATCTCAGCACATAGATTAAATTGCTTTTGTAATTTGTTTTGTTGTTTTGTTTTCTTTAATCAGAGGAATAATTTTCTTTTATAAGGATTATAATGATAGCTGTGGTGAAGGATGGAGTCGAGGGAGGTGAAACCAAAATCAGAAGGCATCTAAGAGGGTGTTACAATATCTCTGGTAAGAAATGATGAATGGTTCAAACTGGCAAAGGGTGTGCTGAATAAAGTGAATTGGACAAAGTTATCAGTAAAATTTGACAGAACATGGTGTATTAGGGTTCACCAGAGAAAAGAAATAGGATAGATTAGATAGATAGATAGATGATAGATGATAGATAGATAGATAGATAGATAGATGATAGAAAGATAGATAGATAGATGATAGATATATAGATAGATAGATAGATAGATAGATAGATAGATAGATAGATAGATGATGGATAGATGTTTAGATACTTAGCAATAGGTAGATAGATATAAAGAGAAAAATTATAAGCAGTTGGTTCATGCAGTCGTGGAGGCTAAGAAGTCTCATGATATGCCATTTGTCATCTGGAGACTGAGGATTGTTAGTGAGGTAATTCCAGTGTGAATCCTAAGGTCTGAGGACCAGGAGGGCCAATCATATAAGTTCCAGTCTGAAAACACGAGGAGATTGATGTCCCAGCTCATGCAATTAGGCAGAGACTGAATTCTCTCTTCCTACACCTTTTGTTTCATTCAGGCCCTCAATGAATTAGATGATACCCATCCACCTTGTGAAAGGAAATCTGCCTTACTCAGTCTACTGATTCTAACATTAATCTCATCTGGAAACACCCTCACACACATAGAAATAATGTTTAACACAATATTGGGGCATCCCGTGACCCAGTCAAGTTGACACATAAAATTAACCGTAGTTGGTGACCTATTTCACACGTTTGTTAATTCTTAAATCTAAACTTAATCTGTATCAAGCTCCTGAAGTCCACACTTGTGGTTGAAGTTGAATCTACTGAAGGTCAAATGCTGGTCTTTTGGTTTATTTCTCACTAGAACTGAACACACCTGTAAAGAAACAAACAAACAAAACAAAAAAACTCTTGACATCAAAATTTGTATACATTTAAAGAAGATATGAAGTTAGCTCAGAATTCATATTTCTAAGCCCAGGTTTAAAATTTTCAGAGCCAAGAACTTTTGAGAATATGTGAAACTGCTTCTTGACACCAAAATGTATGTTTTTAGGGTCTTGAAGTACAGGAGGGAGGAAGTGACTGATCAGAAATAGTGTCTGTGGTTGTAATACCAAAAATGACAACCTCTGCCTCATCCTGTTTTTTGCACCCTGTTTATAGAATCACAAAGTGCATTAGCTTCCTTAACTTCTAGTACTGCCTATTTTATCTGAAAAAGGGCATGTTGAAAGAAATAGAGGACAGAGGACATAATAATATTTGCTGATGTTCAGTATGTACAAAACATAACCCTACAAGGTTAATGTTTGCATCATTCTAATTTTTGGGGTGAGGAAACTAAGGCTCAGAGCAATTATGTCACTTGCACAGCCAGTACACGGGGCATGTACATGAAATAGGCTGGGAGTAGAGAATTGTGTAGGCCAAATTTGGAATTTAAAAGAACAATTTATGGGTGCCTGTGTGGCTCAGTCAGTTAAGCATCTGCCTTCAGCTCAGGTCATGATCTTGGGGTGCTGAGATCGAGCCCCACATCAGGCCCCCTGCTCAGTGGGGAGTTTGCTTCTCCTTTTCCTTCTGCCTGTTGCTCCTCTTGCTTGTATGCACTCTCTCATTCTGTCTCTCAAATAAATAAATAAAATCTTTTTAAAAAAACTAAAAGAACTATTTATGGAATTATTTCTTTTTAAAAAAAGATTTTATTTATTTATTTGACAGAGAGAGAGACAGCAAGAGAGGGAACAGAAGCAGGGGGAGTGGGAAAGGGAGAAGCATGTTTCCTGCCAAGTAGGGAGCCTGATGTGGGGCTCAATCTCATGACCCTGGGATCATGACCTGAGCTGAAGGCAGACGCCTAACGACTGAGCCACCCAGGCACCCCTGGAATTAGTCCTTTTTGTTATCTTTTTATTTTGAAAGAATTTCAATTTACTGAAAATTTGCAAGAATTTTACAAGGCAATTTGTGCCTTTAACAAGATTTCCCAAAGTTAACATCTTACAACATTTCCCTTATTTTCTCTCTCCACACACAGCTATGTATATTTTTAAATTAACTACAATTTATTGTAATAACAACCCATTCTTGTGGAAAGAACAGGGAAAAGGAATATGAAAAAAATAGACAAACTACTACTACCAATTTCTCATATGCCCTTTCAGAAATAGTCTACATATACAAATATATGTCTCTTGTTTACAAATAAAAACATGTTATAGACATTGCTTTGCACCTTTCTTTTTACACTTGGAAAAATAGCTTAGGGCTAACTACCCAACTGAATACAGGCCTCTTTTTTTTTTCTTTTTTTAATTGAAATTCAATTAGCCAACATATAGTACATCATTAGTTTCAGATGTAGATTTCAATAATTCATCAGTTGTGTATAACACCCAGTGCTCATCACATCATGTGCTCTCCTTAATGCCCATCACCCAGTTAACCCAACCTCCCACCCACCTCCTCTCCAGGAAACCTCAGGTTGTTTCCCGTATTTAAGAGTTTTTCATGGTTTGTCTCCCTCGCTGATTTCTTTCCATTCCGTTTTACCTCCCTTCCCCTACAATCCTCTCCACTATTTCTTATGATCCACATATGGGTTAAACCATATGATAATTTTCTTTCTCTGATTAACTTATTTTGGTCAACATAATACCCTCCAGTGCCATCCACATCAATGTAAATGGTATTCATCCTTTCTGATGGCTGCGTAACATTCCATTGTATGTATATATATATACCACATCTTCCTTATCCATTCACCTGTAGATGGATATCTGGGCTCTTTCCACAATGTCCATTGTGGACATTGCTGCAATAAATACTGGGATGCTGGAGCCCCTCTGGATCACTACATTTGCATCTTTGGGGTAAATACCTAGTAGTGCAATTAATGGGTTGTAGGGTAGCTCTATTTTTAATTTCTTGAGGAACCTCCATACTCTTTTCCAGAGTGGTGTACCAGCTTACATTCCCACCAATAGTGTAAGATGGTTCCCTTTTCTCTGCATCCTTGCCAGCATTTGTTGTTTGCTGACTTGTTAACTTTAGCCATTCTGACTGGTGTGATGTGGTATCTCATTGTGGTTTGATTTGTATTCCTATGATGGCAAGTGATGAGGAGCTGTTTTTTACGTTTGTTGGACACTTGTATGTCTTCTTTGGAAAAATGTCTGTTCATGTCTTCTGCCCATTTCTTGATTGGATTATTTGTTTTTTGGGTGTTGAGTTTGATAACTTCTGTATAAATCTTAGATTTTAGCCCTTTATCTGATATGTCATTTGCAAATATCTTCTCCCATTCTGTAGGTTGCCTTTTGTTTTGTTGACTCTTTCCTTTGCTGTGCAGAAGCTTTTTACCTTGATGAAATCGCAATAGTTCATTTTTGCTTTTTTTTCCTTTGCCTTTGGAGATATGTCTAACAAGCAGTTACTGCAGCTGAGATCAAAGAGGTTACTGCCTGTGTTCTCCTCTAAGATTTTGATGGATTTCTGTTTCACATTTAGTTCTTTCATCCATTTGAATTTATCTTTGTGTATGGTGTAAGAGAATGGTCCAGTTTCATTCTTCTGCATGTGGCTGTCCAATTTTCCCAGCGCCATTTGTTGAAGAGACTGTTCTTTTTCCATTGGATATTCTTTCCTGCTTTGTTGAAGATTAGTTGACCATAGAGTTGAGGATCTGTTTCCGGGTTCTCTATTCCATTCCATTGATGTATGTGTCTGTTTTTGTGCCAGTACCATGCTCTCTTGATTACAGCTTTGTAATATAGCTTGAAGTCAGGCATTGTGATGCCCCAGCTTTGCTTTACTTTTTCAACATTCCTCTGACTATTCAGGGAATTTTCTGGTTTCATACAAGTTTTAGGATTATTTGTTCCAGCTCTGTGAAAAAGGTAATGGTAGGGATAATAAGGATTGCACTGATAGGGATGATAGAGATTGCTCTGAATGTGTAGATTGCTCTGGGCAGCATAGATATTTTAACAATACTTATTCTTCCAATCCATGAGCATGGAATGTCTTTGCATTTCTTTGTGTCTTCCTCAATTTCTTTCATAAGTGTTCTGTAGTTTTTATGGTACAGATCTTTTACCTCTTTGGTTAGGTTTATTCCTAGGTATCTAATGGTTTTTGGTGCAATTTTGAATGAGATCGATTCCTTAATTTCTCTTTCTTCTGTCTCATTATTAGTGTATAGAAATGCAACTGATTTCTGTGCATTGACTTTATATCCTGCCATATTGCAGAATTGCTGTATGTGATCTAGCAATTTTGGGGTGGAGTCTTTTGGGGTTTCCATGTAAAGTATGTTATCTGTGAAGAGTGAGAGTTTGACTTCTTTGCCAATTTGAATGCCTTTTCTTTCTTTTTGTTGTCTGATTGCTGAGACTAGGACTTCCAGTACTATGTTGAACAACAGTGGTGAGAGTTGGCAACCCTGTTGTGTTCCTGACCTTAGGGGAAAAACTAAGAGGTGTTTTGTTTCATTTGTTTGTTTGTTTTAGAGAATGATTTTTCTGTGGGTTTTTCATAGATGGCTTTTATGATATTGAGTTATGTTCCCTTTATCCTTATTCTTTTTAAAGTCAGTTCTAGCAATTGATTTTTTTGCTTTTCAGTGATTACCTTATTTCATGTATGTTGTTGAGTTTATAGACATGAAACTGTTTATAAAATTCCTTTAAAATCTTTGTAGTTTTGAGGGGTCTCTTATGATGTCAACTCTTCCATGCTTGAGTTTTGTAGTTTGTATCTTCTCTCTTTCCTATATATTATTTTAGCAAATTTATTTTATTTGCCAACAGTTCTTGATTTTATTGGTTTTTTTTTAGTCTCTTCTTGATTCCTTAGATTTCCATTCTGTTCTATAATTTCCCTTATTCTACTTACTTTGAGTTTGGTTATCTCTGCTTTTTCTAGCTTCTTGAAATAGATGTTTAGATTGTTGACTTTTTACCTTTCTCCTTTCTCTGATATAAGTATTTGAAATTATAATTTTTCTTCAAAGCATTATTTTAGCAGTAACCGATGTAGGAAAAGTTTGAGGTTCAGAGTCTATGGCCAAGAAAGAATTCTTGAGATGTCTCTGGTACAAAAAGGTGGTTTTATTAAAGCATGGGGATGGGACCTGTAGGCAGAGGGTGCTGCACTGGGGTCATGAGGAGTGGCCGATTATATACTTTCAAGCTGGAAGGGGCTTAGAGATAGCATAAGTCTCTAAGAAATTTTGGAAGCAAGGTTTTCATGACCTTGAGGGGGCTAGCTATGGTTAGGAAGTGTTATTTATTAGTGTCTAGTAAAATCCTTGTCATGAGACCCTTCAGATGTGTATCAGTGAACCAATTGCTTGGTGATAATTTCTAACATATATCTTGGGAGGTAGAGATAAAGGAAGTTTCCAAAGGAATTTTTATATGTTAAAGAAGACTTACAAGATCCTGGGTGGGGAAGGGTCAGGATAATGTTAAGCTAAGATTGCTTTTGCCCTTAGCAAAGTATTAACATTGAGGCAGTTAAGTTCCTAGAAGAATGTCACTCTGCCTGTTTCCACGACTTCTCAATGGGCTGTAGGCAGTAAGGAAATTTAATTTTTCTTTTGCCTTTGTTTCCCACATCATAACTACTGTAATTCAATTTTAATGCATTTCTAACATTCTTCATTATTTCTTCTTTGACATATAGGTTATTTAGAACTCTGTTTAATTGTCACATATTTGGAAGTATCCCATATATCTTCCCATTGATTTTTAACTTAATTCCAGTGGTAGTCAGAGAACATATTTCATGTTTTTAATCATTTTGAATGCATTTATATTTACTTTATACACGAGCACACAGTTTATCCTGGTGAATGTTATATGCTTTAAAAAATGTTTATCTCTTGTTATTTGTTTTTTAATTTAATTTTATCTTATTATGTTATGTTAGTCACCATACAAAACGTCATTAATTTTTGATGTAGTGATCCATGATTCTCTTGTTATTTGATTGAAGTTCTCATTATGTTAATTATTACAACTCTTGATTATGTTGTTCAAATCTTCAAAATCTCTACTGATATTCTTTCTACTCTTCCTTTTAACTACTGAGTGAAGAATATTGAAATCTACTATATTTGTTGAATTCTGTTGTCCATAGAATTGCAGGCCTTGCATAGTATGATTTTCCAGACTGATTGGATGTTTTGGTGGACCTTTGGACTTTAAAATAAGCTGTCAGTAAGGGAGTTTGTGTCTGTGAAGTCTGGAAAGAAGGCTTAATAATCTATCCAGATGCTTCAGAAAAGCAGAATGGTCTTTCACCTACCCCAAGAACATCCTTTTGACCCAACACAGAAGCATGTGTGCATGTACATATGCATATGCACACACATGCACGTGTGCGTGTGCACACACACACACAGATAGAGATGAAAACTGCAGTTTACACATAAATATGGAAGCATGCTGAGATCCACCAGCTCCACCAGCTGGTCCACATCAGGGATGAGGTGAATCCATCAGAGCGAAATTTGGTTTTGGATGACACCATATCATCAGAGAGATCCAAGTCCCCAGCTACAGAAGTGGGAAGCAGCAGGTCAGCCTGCTCACTGAGGGGTGGCCTGTGTAGGTATATCCAGATCATGGGTGGAGTCAGAATTACAGCATGAAAAGGCCTCCTGGTCGAAAGAAAAGACTCTGTGCCTACAAATCCATGCATTGAAGTGTCACATGCAGGCTGCCTGCTCCCTTAATGATCACATTAAATGTCTCAATCTATTGCTCCATCTGCTAAAGGACACCAGGGAGCAAGAAGATAGATTAGCATGGCTCAATAGCCTGTGTGTGTGTGTGTGTGTGTGTGTGTGTGTGTGTGTGTGTGTGTTTGAGATAGGTTTGAAACACTTTATGTTTTATAACACTTTAAAACTTTGAAAGAATATAAAGTTGTGACCAATTAAGGGTTGTGGTAAAGACACAGACATTGTCTCTAGAGGAGATGTGTGTGTGATGACTGAAGTTGGTAAAGCACATAAAAAACTCTGACAGGCATACTTTAGATGTACAAATGAATATGGCCAGAAGGTACCATGAATCAGGTCCTTAGAAGATGAAGTAGGATAAAATTACCATTTTAAAGAACATTTGTTTCAGAGCAAAGATGACCTGCATTTCTATACCTCATCTGGATATGGTCAAAGAGAGGCAAAAGGAAGGATGCTAAAACCATAAGGAGAATGGTTTGGGTTAGACATTAGGATAAACTTCAAGAACAGGTCATGGAGGAACTGTTTAATCGTGTAATAATGTTACATTATGTGAAATAATATTATCTAATAATAAGAAGTCTTAACATCTATGAGTGCTAACCATACTATAGATAGTATCTACTAAAACAATGCTATCAAATTTATACTATTTTAAAAATGATAAAACTATGGCTTCCAGAAGTTAAGTAACATTTTGGCTTCTAGTATGTGGAATTTTCTCCCAGGTATGGGACAAAGGGACACTGTTTAGGACAATCTGGCTAATTCTCCATTAACCTTAGGATAACAAAAGGAGTTGAGATAGACTCTGGCTTTCAGAAGCCCAGCCCGGGTATGCTGAGTGGAGTGTAATGGAACATCTCGTACTAACACAAACCCTGAATTTCCTGAAAACATAACAGTCAATTTCTAGTCCCCAATTTCACTTATTATGGGTCTGATGAAGGGAGATAATTTTGGCTTACCAATATATCATATTGCCCAGCAAATTTATTATTGGTGAATAAATGACAGTTTTTCATTTTACAAATGTCAGAATAAACCCAAAAAGAAGGTGTGACTTGTTCATGGTCAGAAAGCTTGTGGTAAAAAGTTGGTGCATTCTATACCATGTTGACTGTGGGCTTTGCTACATTTGTCAGGTACACTGGACCTGTCTCTTCTGCCTTCCACAAACAAAACAAAGCATAGCCAACTTTTTCTCAGTGACAAAATATCAGGAAGCCCATTTCTTCAAAATTAAATAAAATATGCTAAAGGGAATACATATTCAACAAAATCTGTTTGCTTTATAAATCACTGATAATCTTGACATTGCAAACATTGGTCAGGCAGCTGAAAGGCAGCAGCAAGCAGACATTTTTATTCAGACCATTTTCTGAGCATCTGTAAAAGGTGTAGGGACAGAAGAGAGGGAAGATAAGCCTTGGAAGAAATTATCTATTTCAGACCCCTTTCCAAAGCCTTCCTGGCTCCTAATTGACAATGCTGGAGTAAAAAGAGCACTCAGAAAAAAAAGAGTCAGCAATGGCCTTTTAAAATGGCGCCCTGGTCAGAGCTGAGGTGTCTCCTCCCTCCTTGACAGTTGTCTTCTATAACAACACAACATACTTATCTAATATGAATTCAGTCCCCCAGCTCCCTCTGACTATTTAGTTTTAGCCTCTTTAATGGATTTGTCCTTGGGCCAATTTAAGAGGTTTGTAATGATTCCTGGTGGAGGCAAACAAATCTGATTTTGCTACTCTGATGCTGTAATGGGCATGGGGGGAGAAGTGTGAGTTTGCCTACATGGCTAGGGAACCTTGTTTTTCAATTGTTTGAAATTGTATCTAAAATTATATGTATTTCATCCCTTGGAGAATGGATTTTCTGGCTTATTTCAGAAGGAAAGAAAATCAGAGAACACACTTCTTCATTATTACTCTTCAAATTCACACAGGTCATGGCTTTTCCATAATAACCTCTACCAACTGTGATTGTCTTTATGTGTCTTTCTTCTTTTCTAGATGGACCCCTGGAGGACAAAGACTATAAGCTGATGAGTTCTGTATCCTCAGAGTCCAGCAAATGCTTAACACATAGTATTGATTGGATGAATATATGTGACTTTATTATACTAATAATGGCAGTGTCCAGTAGTTTTCTATTTGTACTGAATGAAAATGGAGAAAACAGGATTTGGACTCAAAGGTAAGATTCCTGGCAGCAAATACAGGTTGAGCTATGCCTAAAAAAAGTACCTACCTACAGATCTCAAAAGCAGATACACCACTATTGGTTTAGTACCAATAATAATAAAATCAATTTTTCTCTAAGTTCGCTGCCTAAAGTAACCAACCTAAACTGAGTTCAGGAGGACTAATGACACCTCTGAACAGAAGTCCTTCGGAGAAGAGAACCCGGTGCCTGACTGTGCTAGTAGCCCCTCTGATTCCAGGTCAGGTACCCTTTCTTGGTTGATCACTCAAACAAACAAACAAACAAACAAAAACAAAACATAGAATGTACCTCACCCTTATGCTCCAAGTTCATGCTAAATGTTGGTCAAACAGAAAATGCAGGACAGGGCTAACTTTAGGGAATGTCCATAATCTGCTTGTCTCAAATTATTCCCAATACTCACACAATCCTGTTTTCCATAATGGTGCTACCCTCACTTCTTACCCGTTCTAACATGTTCACCACTTAAGGCCCTCTATTAGTGGAACAATATCCAATGCTGTTTCCAAAAGTGCCCAGAGGTTAACAAGAAAGACTTTTTTTGCAAAACTTGGACAAATGGATGATCTCTTCTCCTCCACCCCCCAAATATCACTCAACATTTCAAATTAAATTTCTGTTTGTTTGGAAATCTCTAGGAGTTCAAGATCCTTTATTCCCAGTACATTATGAGAACCAACCTTCCCAGGTGGCAGGGAAGGGGACAGAGGAGAGAGCTAGGCACATTCCAGGCCTCCATGGTCCAAAACTGAGGGACACATGGCAATAGAGACAAGAAAGTCTTGACTCTTGCCTCCTCAAAGGAAAGGTTTTGGTCAGTGACTGGATTCAGTGGGGCAGTTTCAGATGCGATACACAAGATCTCCAGGGACAATTCTTTAAACCTGCCCTGCTCCATTCATAGAGTTTTAAAGAATATAAAATGCATGTAAAGTATAATTTCATTATCATATTTTTTATGGCAGGCTCTATTTTACTGACTAGGTGTATCTTGAGGCATAAAATACAACACAAAATGGATGGAGAATATTTGGCCAAGAATCTGGGTAAGAACTAGGACTATAAACAAAGCCAACCTTGTCAGATGAAGTCTTTCCTAACAGAGGGATGGAAGACCTTTCCCTTCTGACAAGAATTTCCCTTGAAGCAGCACCATGACCCTTATCACTGGGCAAGAAATGGTCAGAACTCACTCTACCATACTGCATATGCATCCATCAGTGGCTCATGTCTTCTGCCCTCATTACTTGCTTTGCACATGATCTTTAAGCTGAGAATTAGGAGGAGTAGAAAGTAGCTGAGAGGAATTGGTAACTGATGAGATACAGGGGAATAAGAGAGTAGTTAAGAATGTCTCCCATTCCCAGAAGCTAAGGGGATACCAATAAAAAGGGCAGACACTCAAGTTCTTACCTCAGAGTTCACACAGCCTCAAGGAGAAAAAAGCCACATCATCCACTGAAACTTCATGGCAGAAAGCAACCTATAAAATCCAATAACATGAGAGGCTGCAACCTGAATGCTTAAGGGTGAGAATATAGGACTGATATAATCATCTGGACAGTGCACATCAATCCAGGTTCTAGGAAAATGGTTCAAGGTGTGTGGAGGGGTGGTGCATCACCTAGGAGATACTTGGTCATGTCTAGAGTTAAGTTTGGGTGCCACAACTGTAGCCAGGGGGAGTGCACTGGCATTTAGTGAATAGAGGAATACTGCTAAATATCATATAATGAACAAGATAGTCCTCCACAAAAAAGGAATTATTGAAGTCAAAATGTTAAGATTGAGAAACCTTATGTAAGAGATAGTAGAACTCAACAAGTAGAAACTGCTCTTATTTTTTTTCCTATAAGTCTTATTTCTTCTTGATAATAATAGACTCATTAGCAGCCATCATTTTAAACAAGAGAGTCTGCAGACCATACCCTGTAACACTTACCATCATAAGACAATATAGCCATCCCATTCTATCTTCCAGAAATTTGGGAATAGGAACACAAATTATGTGTCTGAGTCAGCCTGTGAAACCAAACCACTCAAAACCTGCCATTTGTCAATCTGTCTAAGAACACTACCATGTGTTGCTTATGGCTATTATCTTATTTCTATTGCCAACTTCTATGGATTTTGTGCCGAGTATCTGTCTGCTTAATTGAGTTGATAAGATATGATAAAGGACATGTGGGAACAACAAAGTTTTAAGTGCTGTCCTCATTGAATGAACAGCATGCTGCTGATCAAAGAAACCTGAGCTATAGAATCAAACACACCTGGCTTTCAGCCTTGACTCTATAAACAAACAGCAAAACAAAACAAAATAAATAAAAAACACCTATAGTGATGTCATAACAATGGAGAAATAGGCAGCTCAAATACCACGCCTCCACAGAAACACTGAGAAAAAAAAAAAAGTCCAGAGAATCAAAACCTATAGGAAGAGATTTATTATGAGAAATTATCTCACATGATTATGGAAGCCATGTCCCACAGTTTGTCATCTGCAACCTAGAGACCCAGGAAAGCCAATGGTGTAATGCAGTCTGATTCTGAAGGCCTGAAAAACAGAAAAGCCCATGGTGTATCCTGTCAGAGAGCTGGAGAAGACCAAGGTTCCAGCTCAATCATTTAGGGAAAGAGAAAAAAATTCTCTCTTCCTCCACTTTTTTGTTCTAGTCAGACCTCAAATGGCTTGGATGAGGGCCATTCACAAGGGGGAGGGCAATCTGCTTTACTCAGTCTACCAATTCAAATGTCAATCTCATCCAGAAACATTCTCATGGGCACACCTAGAGATAATGTTTAACCAAATAGCCGGGTACCTCATGACCCAGTGAAGTTGACACATAAAACTAACCATCACACCATCAGAACTAACTTTGTCCAAACTCTGATAAAGAGTTAAAATGTTACAGCAACCAAGCAAATGCTGAATTAAAAAAAAGACAACTTAAAAATCTATCAAAGGTATTAAATACATTTATGTGACATTTAAATTGCCCTTGCCCCACCTCCTCCCTGGATTGTTGATGGTTTTGAGGATGACAGCCTGCTTTCCCAGGGTGAGACCTTGGTTCCTGGATTTGGAGGGAGTATACCAGACTTCATTCAAAAAGAATTGTGTCTGTTTTAACCTGCCTGTGGGATACCTGAAGAATTTATGCAAGGTGTTTATCTTTTTTAGTTAGTTCATAGCTCAGAGTGAAAAAGCAGAGAACATTTATCAAAAACATTGTAAGACAAATGAAAGATGCACAGCCACTTGAGGCAAAATATTATGGTTGAGGCATACAATAAATCACCAAATGTCTGGGAAGAAAGGTTGGAGTGAAAGTGTCATTGGGAAATTAGAACATTAATAAAGTGCCCATACAGGGTGCCTGGGTGGCTCAGTCAGTTAAGTGTGTGCCTTTGGTTCAGGTTATGATCCCAGGGTCCTGGATTAAGTTCTGTATTGTGCTCCCTGCTCAGCTGGGAGCCTGCTTTTCCCTCTCTCTCTGACCCTCCCCACCCCTACTCATGGCTTGCTCTTTCTCTCTCTCAAATAAATAAAATCTTAAAAAAAAAAAAAGTGTCCATACAGATTGAGGAATTTAGAGAGCCACACAATGACCAGAGCTGACAGGGTAGATGCTCAAAATATTTACAAAAATACATTAATTTTTTCTTCTATCTAATCTTTAACTTCAATGTAAGTAGGAATTGAGGGAATGAGGCAGAGTTGAAAATGACCTGGCAAAATGTTGAAGGAGTCCCCCAGCCCAGAGCCATTCTTTAAAAAGTGGGAGATGTCTTTCTTTCTTTCTTTCTTTCTTTCTTTCTTTCTTTCTTTCTTTCTTTCTTTCTTTCTTTCTTTCTTCCTTCCTTCCTTCCTTCCTTCCTTCCTTCCTTTTTCTTTCTTTCTTTCTTTCTTTTCTTTCTTTCTTTCTTTCTTCTTTCTTTCTTTCTTTCTTTCTTTCTTTCTTTCTTTCTTTCTTTCTTCTTTCTTTCTTTCTTTCTTTCTTTCTTTCTTCTTTCTTTCTTCTTTCTTTCTTTCTTCTTTCTTTCTTTTTCTTTCTTTCTTTCTTCTTCCTTCCTTCTTCTTTCTTTCTTTCTTTTTCTTTCTTTCTTTCTCTTTCTTTTCCTTTCTTTCGCTTTCCTTCTTTTCGTTTCTTTTCTTTTTCCTTTTCTCCTCCTCTTCTTCCTCCTACCCCCTTCCTAACCTCCTCCTTCTCCTTCATCCTTCTTCTTCTTCTCCTTCTCCTTCTCCCTCTCCCTCTCCCTCTCCCTCACCTTCTCCTTCTCCTTCTTCTCTTTCTCTCTTTTGCACTCTCTCTCTCTCTCCCCTTCCTCTTCTTCTGGCAGTCAGAGAAATTTTGGTCAAAACACTGGCTAAATGCAAGATAAAGGAACTGCACATTACAGGGACTGTACATTATAATGAATACAGACTTTATGAAAATAATTTGGAAATATCATTAAACATATAGCTACAGACTACACCAGGTACCACATCCAAAATAAAATAGAAACCATGAGGAGGAAGAAGAATCTGAGTTCCATATTTACCATGTTATGATATTCAACATTTCCGGTTTCCAATAAAAATTTCAATACATGCATATAAACCAAAATATATGGCCAATAAAGAAGAAATTAATAGAAATTGTCTCTGAAGAAAAACAGATTGGATTTACTACGCAAAGACAGAATCAACCATCTTAAACACACTCAAAAAGCTAAGGAAAAAGTATGGACAAAGGGCTAGAGGAAAAGGAAATGATACATGAACAAATGAAGAATATCAATAAAAAGATAAAAATTATAAAAACAAAAAACAAGCAGAAATCGAGGAGCTAAAGAGCACAATAACAAAAAAAATCTCGTTTTCAATAGAAGATTTCAATAACAGATTTGAGCAGTCAGAGCAGACTGTAAAATGAATAAACAAAAAGTAACAGAGCCTAAGAAATTAGTGGGACTTAATCAAGGATACCAATATATACCTACTGGGGATCCTAAAAGAAAAAGAAAGACAGACAGGAAGAAAAATTTCAGAATAATGGCAGAAAAAGTCCCAAATTTGATAAAAGCCATGAATCTACACATCCAAGAAGGATAAATGTAGTTTATCCAAGAAGGATAAATGCAAAGAGATTCACAATGAGGCAGATTATATTGTTATTGTGGAAAGACAAAGAAAGAATCTTGAAATCAGCAAGGGAGGAGTGACTCCACATACAGACTCTATAGATATTAACATATTTCTCAGCAGAAACCTTACTGGCCAAAAGACAATGGGATCTGGATGCCTGGGTGACTCGATTGTTTAAGCATCTGCCTTCAGCTCAGGTTATGATCCCAAGGTCCTGGGATGGAGTCCCGCATCAGGCTCCTTGCTCAGCAGAGAGCCTGCTTCGTCCTCTGCCCGCCGCTCTTCTTGCTTGTGCTCTCTCTCTCTCTGACAAATAAATAAATAAAATCTTTAGAAAAAAACAAAACAATGGGATGACAATTTTACAGTGCTGAAAAAGAAACAAACAAACAAAAAACCTGTTAAGATGTCTATATGCAGAAATTAACATTTCCATATTTTAAAAAAGAGTTGAGAGTATATTGCTACTAAACCTGCCCTACAGAAAATGCTAAAAAATGTCATTAAGGCTGAAATGAAAGACCATTAAATAGTGAATTAAAGCCATACAAAGAAATAAAGAGCCCAGCAAAGGAAACCACATATGTAAATGTAAGTCTAGTATTAGAAGTTGGGTATATAATTCCTCTTTTTATCTTCTATTGAATTTTAAAGACAAATGTATATAAATAATAAATCTATTAATAGATAAACAATGTATAAGGGTGTAATCTAACAAAAACAAGAGTGCAGAATGGAGCTGTGTATGAACAGATATTTTGTGATTATCAAAGTTAAGTTGGTATCAATTTAAACTACATTATTATAAAATTAGAATGTTAATTATAATCTTCATAGTTACCAGTCATAAATATCTTTGACAAAAAGATAAAAACGCACATACACAAAATAAGGCAATAATATTGGAAATTAAGGGGGAAATGTATAAGACATAGAGAAAATAAAAATAAAAATGACAGAAGTAAATCCTAATTTATTAGTAATTACTTAAAATGTAAATAGATTAAACTATCCAATCAAAAGGCAGAGATTGATAAAACGCATTTAAAAAAAAAACAAAATAAAACAAAACTGATTCAACTATGTGATGCCTACAGTAGACTCACTTTAAATCCAAAGGCACAAGTAGTTGAAAGTGAAAGAATAGGCGGGAAATATCCCATACAAATAGTAACAAAAAAGGAACTGAGATCAATATATTAATATGTTAGACAAAATAAATTTAAGTAAAAAATAAGAGATAAATAAGGACATTATATATTAATAAAAGGGCCAATTCATCAAGAAGTCATAAAATAAACATATATGCACCAAATAACAAAGCCTCTAAATATATGAAATAAACATTGATGGAATTGAAAGGAGAAATAGACAATTCTACAATAATAATTTCAGACTTTGATGCACCATTTTCAGTAACTGATAAGACATTTATACAGGAAATGAATAAGGAAATAGAGAACTTAAACAAGCTTATAAACCAATTAATACTGAGAGACTTAAATAAGACTCTGCACCCAACAACAACAGAATACACTTTCTTAAGTGCACATAAAACATTCAAGATAGACCATGTGTTAGGCCATAAAACAAGTCTCAATTAAATTTAAAAGATTAAAATCATACAAGATATAGTATCTAAAAGCAATGTAATAAAATAAAAATCATTAACAGAAGAAAATAAGAAATTTTACAATTACATGAAAATTAACACACTTTTACACAACTAAAGGGCCAAAGGAGATAACACAAGGTAAATTATAAAATACTTAGAGATAAAGAAATTGAAACTAAACTGAACAAATGCATACACATGTACATGTACACACACAACACACACACTATACTAAGTTTATGAAACGAAGCCAAGGCAGTGTTCAGAAAGAAGTTCATAATTGTAAATGTGAAAAAGAACTCCAATAAGCTAATTTTCCACCTTATGTAACTAGAAACACAAAACAAAACAAAACCCAAAGCTAACAGAAAGAAGGAAATAACAAATATTAGAGCAGAACTAGATAAAATGGACAATAAAAAAAATAGAGAAAATCAGTCAACCCCAAAATTGGTTCTTTGAAAAGATTGGTAACATTAATAAACATAATAAAGGACATATATGAAAAACTCACAGCTAACATCATGTTCAATGCTGAAAAACTCAGAGCTATTCTTCTGAGATAGCAAACAAGACAAGGATGTCCACTTTCACCACTTTTATTGAACATAGTACCGGAAGTCCTAGCCATAACAATTAGAAAAGAAAAAAGAAATAAAAGGCATCCAAACTGACAAGGAAGAAGTTAAACTGTGACTGTTTGCAGATGAGATAATACTACACATAGAAAATTCTAAAGACTTCATATATACATACACACACACACACACACACATATATATATTACTTCTAGTATCTATTAGAAGTAATAAATGAGAGTGCCTGGGGGGCATGGTCAGTTAATTGTCTGATTCTTGGTTTCAGGTCAGGTTGTGATCTCAGGGTTGTGAGATTGAGCCTTGTGTCAGGCTCCATGCTCAGTACAGCATCTGCTTAAGACTCTCTCTCCCTCTCCCTCTGCCCCTACTCCCCAAGTACAATCTCTCCCCCTCTTTCTCTCTCTCCTTCTCTAAAATAAATAAATAAATAAATAAATAAATAAATAAATAAATAAATAAATCTTTTTTAAAAAGAATAAATGAATTCAGTAGATTTAAAGGATACAAAATAAATACACAGAAGTCTGTTATCTTTCTATACACTAATAATGAAGTAGCAGAAAGAGAAATTAAGTAAATAAGTTCATTTACAATTTAAAAAAAAAGATTAAAATACCTAAGAATAAACTCAACCAAGGAGGTGAAAGACTTGTACTCTAAGGCACTTAGGAAGATGGCAGAGTAGGAGGACCCTGAGTTCACTCCATCCCACTTTTACAGCTAGATACTATCTGCAACCAAGTAAATAAATCAGAGAGTGATCAAAAGACTGGCAGACAAATTCCACAACTAAATAAAGAAGAAGTTACATCCGAAAGGTTAGGAAGGTCAGAAAGATGGGGAGAAGCTGCCCATAGGAGGAAGGGAGCAGTGTGCATGGTGAAGGCTGAGAAATGGTCCCTCACACCAGGGAGCTCAAACAGGGAAGACTAATCCCCATAAAGTTTGGCTTTGAAAACCAGAGGGGGCTGAATTCTGTGAGTTTGTATAACCAGTAGGACTCGGTGCCTGGAGCTTTAAAAGTCAGCTGACTCACCACAGGGTGAGCCTGGAGCAAGTGATAGCTGGGTCACTGCCCTTAAAGAGACAGCAACTTGCACAGAGAGGCAAAATAAAAATCATAGTTTACACAATGCCAGGGACAAACAGGAGACAGAACTCTTCATATAGCTCTCAGAGCATGCTGGGGAACTTCACTTAAAATGAGGGAACTTGCAGATGCCATTTCCCTTGCTTGCCACCCAGCATAAACACAGGGGGGAAAGCAGGGCTGCACAGACACTTGCTATCTAACCTGTAAGCAATGCACCACATCCAGGAGTTCTCCTGATAACTCTACCAACTCCAAGACTGCTTGCCTCAGTCCTGAGCTCAGGGCAAACTTTGTTAAAGACACACGCACCCCACCTAGCCACCAGGTATAAAACTGTTGGTGTGCCATGCACAGTTACTCTGCCAGGTCACACCACTGTGCCGTGCTGAACCATCATTGCCCAGTGTTACACCCAGCTACTGGTGTATACTTCTGTGCATAGTGCCCAGCTACCTGGGCATTGTCTAACTGCCACACTGAGCCCAGACTCATGACCCCAGGCATCACTGCATGTCACACCCAGCCTTGTGGCCCCAGCTGCTCTAGCACACAGCCCCTAGCTGCTACAATGTTTCAGAGGATCCAGCAAAGGACTAGTGGCCTAGCGCAAATTTTGCTAACACTGCTTACCTGATCCCAGTTCCCTGGCAAGCATGCCCCCCCAACATTGGCCTGCATAAGTCCCAGTAACATCACAGAGCAAGTACAGCCCACAATAGGCAGCGAGTCAGCACAGACAACTGCACTGAAGGGAAAAGTGACTCAGACATAACAACAGGGCATAAGAAACACACATAAGATACTCTCTTGAAGTGCCAGGTTCTGGTTAACAGGCACACTGCACTGCAGGACATTCATGACCTTTTCTTCACAAAGTCAGTACTTTCAAGAACAGAAAACAGCTGACTTTCTTTACACAGAGAAACAGACACGAAGATGCAGACAAAATGAGGAGACAGAGAAATTTATCCCAAATGAAAGAACAGGACAAGGCCACAACCAGAGATCTAAGTGAAACAGATATAAATAACATGCCTGATAGAGAAGTTAAATCAATGATCATAAGGATACTCTCTGAACTAAAAAAAGAGTGGAAGACATGAGTGAGACCTTTAACACAGAGATAACGAACAACATAGCAGAGATAAAAGGCTCAATTAACAAAATGAGAAGCACACTTGACAGAATGAACAGGAGACTGGAAGAAGCACAAGAATGAATTAGTGACCTAGAACACAGAGTAATGGAAAGTAATCAAGCTGAACAAAAAAGAGATAAAAGAATCATGCAAAATAAGAATAGACTTAGGGAACTCACTGACTCTATTAAAAGTAATAACATTCATATTATAGGGATCCCAGAAGAAGAAGAGAGAGAAAAGGGGACAGAAATTTATTTGAGGAGATAATAGTTGAAAACTTCCCTAAACTGGGGAAGGAAATATATCTAGATCCAGGAGACACAGAGAACTCCCATCAAATCAACAAAAGCAGATCCACACCAAGATGTATTATAATTAAATTTAAAAATATAGTGATAAAGAAAAAAATTTTAAAGCAGCAAGACTAAAAGGAAGACAGTAATATACAAGGGAAATCCCATAAGGTTAGCAGAGGACCTTTCAGTAGAAACTTTCCAAGCCAGAGGGGAGTGGCATGACATATTCAAAGTCCTGAATGTGAAAAGTCTGCAGTCAAGGATAATCTATCCAGAAAGGATCTTATCCAGAATAGAAGGAGAGATAAAGAGTTTCCAAGACAAAGGAAAACTAAAGGAGTTCATGACCATTAAATCAGCCCTGCAAGAAATATTAAAGGGGACTCTTTGAGTGGAAAGGAAAGACCAAATGTGACAGTATAATGGTAGGAAACACAAAAGCAGTAAAATGAATATTTCTGTAAAAAAATCAGTCAAGGAATTGATAAGATAAAAGGATGTACAATATGATAACATACACCTAAAACATGGGGAAGAGAGGAGTAAAGAACGGGTTCAAACTTAAATGACCATCAACTTAATATAGACTGCTATATGCAGAATAGGTTATATAAAATCAAATAGTATCCATATATCAAAAAACACTAGTAAGTATGCAAAGAATTAAGAGAAAGAAATCCAAATATCACTAAAGAAAATCAGCAAACCATGAAAGAAAGACAAGAAAGAATTAGAGAAAATCTTCAGAAAAAAATACATAAAGAATTACAATAAATACATATCTATCAATAATTGCTTTGAAAGTAAGTAAACTAAATGCTCTAATCAAAAAGGGTGACAGAATGGATAAAATAACAACACCTATCTCTATACCATCTACAAGAGACCTGAAGTCACCTACAGATTGAAAATGAGTGAATGGTGAAACATCTATCATGTAAATGGATGTCAAAAGAAAGCTGGAGTAGCAATACTTATATAGACTTTGAAACAAAGACTGTAACAAGAGACAAAGAAGGATGTCATATAATAATAGAGGGGACAATTCAACAAGAGGATATAACAATTGTAAATATTTATGCATCCAACATAGAAGCACCCAAATACATAAAACAGTTCATAACAAACATAAAGGAGCTAATTAACAATACGATATTATAACAATAATAGTAGTGGACTTTAACACCTCACTTTTCAGTGGACAGATCATCTGAACAGAAAATCAACAAGGAAACAATGGTTTGTTGCACCAGATGGATTTACCAGATATATTCAAAACATTGCATCCTAAAACAGCCTAAATTTTTTCAAGCTCACATGGAACATTTTTCAGAATAGATCACATATTAGGGAATGAAACTAGCCCCAACAAATTCACAATCAAAATCACATAATGCATCTTTTTTGACCACAACACGACAAAACTAGAGGAACCACAAGAAATCTGGAAATATCACAAATAAATAGAGGTTAAATACCATGCTACTAAACAATGAATGATTCAACCAGGAAATAAAAGAAGAAATAAAAAAGTACCTGGAAAAATATGAAAGTGAAAACACAATACTCCAAAACCTTTGGGATGCAGCAAAAGTGGTTCTTTTTTCTTAAAGGTTTTATTTATTTTTTGTTTTGAGAGAGAGAGAGCATGGGGAGGAGGAGAGGGAGAGGAACAAACAGTCTATGCTGAGCATGGAGCCACCATGGGGCTTAATCACACAATCCTGAGATCATGAACTGAGCCGAAATTAAGAATTGGACACATTAACCAACTGAGCCTCCCAGGTGACCTAGAAAAGTTTCTCTAAGAAGGTAGTTAATAACAATACAGGCCTACCTCAAGAAGCAAGGAAAATCCCAAATAACCTAAACTTACACATAAAAGAGCTAGAAAAAGAACAACAAAACCTAAAGCCAGTAGAAGGAAGGAAATAATAAAGATCAGAGCAGAAATAAATGATATAGAAACAAGCAAACAAACAAAAAAGAACAGACCGATGAAATCAGGAGCTGGTTCCTTGAAAAAAAAAACTGATAAACCTGTAGTCAGACTTATCAAGAAAAAAGAGTAAGAACACAAATAAATAAAATCACAAATTAGAAAGGGAAAATAACAATCAACACCACAGAAATACAGTTTAGGAGATTATTATGAAGAACTATATGCCAACAACCTAGAAGAAATGGATAAATTCTTAGAAAGATATAACCTATAAAATTGAAACAGAAAGAAATAGAAAATTTGAACAGATTGATAACCAGGAAAGAAATTAAATCAGTAATCAAAAAACTCCCAAGAAAAAATAGTCCAGGACAAGATGGCTTCACAGGTGAATTCTTCCAAACATTTAAAGAAAATTTAATACAAATCAAGAAATAGACCCTTAATTATAGAGCACATACTGATGGTTACCAGAAGTGAGGGAGGTGAGGGGGTGGGTTAAAAGCATGAGGGAGATTAAGGAATGTTCTTGCCATGACGAGCACAGGATGATGAATATAAGTGTTGAATTACTATATTGTACATGCCTGAAATTAATATAATAATGTATATTAACTAATGGACTAAAATAAAAACTTTAAAAAATAAAGAAGAGTTAATACCTATTGTTTTCAGAATATTCAAAGAAAAAATTGAAAGGGGAGGAAAGGGGCGCCTGGGTGGCTCAGTTGGTTAAGCAACTGCCTTCGGCTCAGGTCATGATCCCGGAGTCCCAGGATCGAGTCACACATCAGGCTCCCTGCTCAGCGGGGAGTCTGCTTCTCCCTCTGACCCTCTTCCCTCTCGTGCTCTCTGTCTCTCATTCTCTCTCTCTCTCAAATAAATAAAATCTTAAAAAAAAAAAAAGAAAGGGGAGGAAAGCTTCCAAATTCATTCTATGTAAGGCCAACATTACCCTGATGACCAAAATGAGACAAAGACACCACTAAAACAAACAAACAACAGCAACAACAACAACAACAACAACAAAAAAAACACGAAAGAAGAGAACTATAGGCCAATATCTCTGATGAACATAGATAAAAAAAATCCTCATCTAAATACTAGCAAACCAAATCCAACAATACATTAATACATTGTCTTGTATCTACACACTATAGTGATCCTTCTATAATTCCAGGTTGGGATCTTTCCTCCTTCTTCAGCTGGTTGTCTCAGATCTTTATACAGTCACAGGTATAGGCCTGAAAAGTATAGTTAAGTGCAGAATATGATGCTTCCAGAAGAGGGACACTAGCTGTTGTGTTTCCTTATTCTTGGTAGAATATGCACAGTGTAATAAATATCTTTTACTTTAGAGAGATTATCCCAGAATAATCCTGATTTCTTGATCCCTATAGGAACAGCAGATGTTCCTTAATTTTTGTAGGGCTTATCTCTCACCCTATGAAGTACATAACTTCAGATTGTCCAATCATTATAATGTCACTGATGTAATGAAACAATATGATATTCTACAGAATGTCTAGATCAGATTTTTCACACAGGACGCAGGAGAGCCCTGACACAAAACTATAAATGTATATTGGTGTCTATCTCATGAATATGAGTGTTTCTTGTCTTTTTTCTCATTAAATTAGAAAATGAAAGATAAAAAAATGGACCTAAAGTTGTGTTAATCTGCTCTACGGGGTCTCTGTTGCTAGCTAGATGATGAGTGATCCAGATCTAAAAATAAATTTATTCTATAGAAACAGATTCTGAGATGGATTTTGGGATACAATATGTTTATTAGAAATCAATTTCAGTGAAGGAAAGAGACATGAAGCAGAAAAAGAAAAAAGGAAGAAATCAAACTGCAATAGATGTACAACAAAGCCCTAACAAATCCAAGACCTCTGGAGTTGGTAATCGAGTTTCCATTATTAATCTAAAATGACCAAACTTTTATGCCCTCCCCTCACTCAGTCACCAGAGACAAGCTGCCTGGGAAGGTCCTGCCATCAGACAAGATGTCTATCTGAAAATGAAGGAGATACTGAAGGGGTTAACATCTGGGAGCTGTCAACTCACTGAACTCACTGCAAGAAACCCTGAATATCATCATTTAGTTGATGAACAAATTAGGAACTACTCTGCATTCAGAATTCTGATTATTATTTGATATCACAAGTGTCCTTGCTGTTTAAGCCACAGATGGTTGGGTTTGCTGTTACTTGCAGCTGAAAGTACTCATGGCAGTTAAAGTAGAGCAGACCATGTCACCCCAAAATACTCCACTTTTGGTATGTTTATCATTTTGAATTAAAGTTGCTTACAAAACAGCCAGTTCAAGAAGGCCATTTGGACCCTCCTTTGTCCCTCTGAAAGCAGGAAATAAATTTCTGATCTGAAAGATACCCCCCATGCCAGAAGGGCAGACAGCATCTTTATTACCAGAGATAGGGACTTTAGGACCAAGAAGGCTGCAGAGATAAAGCTTGTTTCTTCTTTACCAATTTACTACCCCAAGCCCAAGCCCTTTTGGCTTTTCAATTCTTCAAAAATTTATTTCTTGTCTAAAAGGTATAAAAGCTACCTGCTTTGGTCACTTCTTTGAGTCTCATATATTTATGGGCATGAAATTAAATTTTGTTTTCTCCTGTTGATCTGTTCATTTAATTAGGCCATCCAAAGAACCTAGAAGGAAAGAAGTTTTCCACTCCTATACAGTAGAGCAGTAAACCCTTCTGTGAAGGTGGGATCTAGCAGCACACCCCTATTTTTGCCATACTTCCAAATAATCCTTCACTCCTAACCAAACTGGCCTTCATTATCCCCAAGGGAATCCTTGAAGGATAATGGTTGCAGTCTGAGAACGGAAGGTCAGAAACATGGAAAGCAAGCAGACAAATCTTGTGTCATTTCATCTGTATACTTATATCTCTGCCTTGAAATCCCACTCATACTGATATGGGGGTGTGTAAATCCAATAGTCTGGAGAGCAGAAGGGGGTCAGATTGTAAAGATCATGAGCTACCATGACATAGATGATTTTTCCTGTCACCAGTGAGGAATGATACAGTTGTGTGTATGGGTATGGTTGAAGTTTTTGCTCCTCTAGGATACCTCAAATCTCAGTGAAATCCTCATTTCTGAAGTTAAATTTCATTTACAGTCTCAGTGCTACAGGGCTTGTTATATGTCACCACCACATAAATGTTGAATTGAATGGTTCTGAATCATTTGGTTCAAATAAGCTATACTGAGTTTTCTCTTTCATTTTGTTTTGTTTTTAGCTAGCTATTTGTTTTTCACAACATTATTAATTTGATTTTTCTCTAATGTTTTCTTTCTATTCAGCTAAAGTGCAATCTTTCTGATAGCAGAAGTAGACTTTTAATGGAGTCTGGAGGGAGCCTTATCTCTTCCAAATACCACTCACCGCTTCCACCCCATTGAAGTTTTAGAACTTAAAAACACCATGTCAAAATTAATAATTAATTATGAAGGCTTAACAGCAAACGTGACAAATAAAAGAAAGGATCAGTAAGCTCAAACCTTCCAATATTAATTGTCTAAATTGAAACACCTGGAAAAAAAACATAACTATAAAAGAACAATGCCTCAAGGGAAAACGTCAAATGGGCCAATCATGTGTAATTAAAGTTCCATAAGGAGGAGAGAGACAGAGTTAAGAAATATCTTAAAAGATACAACAAACTCAGGGAACTTCAAAAAAAGAAGGTCACATGTAGACACTACACAGCTGATTTGCTGAAAACAATATATTAATGATAGCTAGGGGAAAAAGACATTCTGTTAAGTAGCATAACAATAAGAATGATGACTGACTTCTAATTAGAAATACCAGATGCCAAATGACAATAAAATATCTTCAAATTACTGAAAAAAAATCTGTTAACCTAGAATCCTATATTCAAAAAAATTCTTTACAAATAAAGGCAAAATAAGAATATTTTCATATAACAAAAAAGGAGAGAATTTCAGTGGACCATCACTAAAAGAAATAATAAAGTAATTTACTTCTGGCTTAAGGGAAATTATCCCAAATGGAGGCCCCAAATTTTAGACAGAATAAATGAGCATGAGAAAGAGTAAATACGTAAATAAATGTAAAATCAGTTTTATAAATACTTGTCTATTCAAAGCAATTATAACAATATATTATGGAAGTTTTAGTATATGAGGAAATAAAATATATGACAATAAGAGCATCAAGCACAGCAGGTGCTGAATGAAATTATACTACTGCAATGTGATTAACTGGTGTAACATTAATTCGAGTAGAGTGTCACTAGTTAATGATACATATTGAAATATCGATAGCTGCTAAAAGAGCTAAGGATTACAGTTAAAATATAAATAGAAGGAATAAAAACAATTGCTGGATCCAAAAGAGAGAGAAGGTGAAAAAGGGAATAAGACACAGTCCAAATATAAGACAAATGGCAAGCCATTAGGGTTAAGCTCAACATTTTGTGTGATCATATTAAATGTAAGTCCTCTAAGTCCAGATACCAACTTTTGCTCCAGTTACTATTGCTGCATTAGAAATTTCCCTACAAATCATTAGCTTAAAACAACCATTTTACTTTGCTTATAATTTTGTGGGTCACAAATTTGGAGAGTTCGGCTGAACTGTTATTGCTTTAGGTTTTTCATGCTGCTGATATTAGATGTCACCTAATGCTACAATCATCTTATGATTCAACTGGGCTGTAGTTACAAGATGGCTCCCTCACATGGCTGGCAGTTGATGGAAGTTCTTGGCTGGGAGCTCAGCTTGAGCTATTAATCAGAGCACCTGCATGTGTCCTATTTAACACTGTAAATTTTTTATACTCTAAATTCTTATATGATAGCTTGTAACCCAAGAAAATTAGGTATAAACATCATGTCTTTTCTGACCTAGCCTCAGAAGATATATAGCATCATTTCTACCACATCTTATTGCTCGAAGCAGTCACAAGCCTGTACAAATTCAAGCAGAGGGGAGTTGGTCCACATCTTTTTCTAGGACACCAGGACATATGAAAACTGCCATATGACATTCCATTTCACAAATAAGAACACACCCCAGTTTTATGGCAAGTTAGTGGCAGAAACTAGAATAAAGCTCAGATCTTCTGAATGCTCAATAACCCATTTTGGGAGTAACCAAGGACAGAGTTCTAATGACTAAGAAGGTGGTCCTGAAAACCCAAGTCACTAAGCTCTCCTGAGGTCAAGTCTTGGCAATGTATTTATTTCTTCCTCAAATTGCTTATTCTACCCTTATTTAAATTTAAAAGGGATATGGAGAATCTTCTCTGGCAATGACTGCTTCCCTGCATCCAAAGAGGGCAAGTTTTGATATCTAACCCATTCCACATGGGACAGCAACTACCTTTCTTTTCTCTTCTTCCTGGATAAGGGACAAGAATGAAGATTTTTTGTTTGTTTGTTTCTTATTAAAAATCAGTGGGGCTCTCTATAAAATCCCCAATTTTTTTCTAGCCTTTAGGCAATCTCTGAAACTGAAGCACTGTGTCAGTCAACATCACTTTGAGTGGAGAAAGTTGTAACCCTTGAAATCAAGGGAAAGGTTGATGAGGGCTAAAACGCACATGCTGACAACATGGGCTCTGAAATCATCATATGTGAGAACCCTCTCCAACAAATGAGTCATTTCTGAGCTACCTCCAATCATGATAATTATTACAGTGTAGCTATTTCTGACTTGTCAATACAGGCATTTTTCCTGGTCTTTGAGTAAATGCACACACACTTGCTCACCTGGAGAGTATGAGAGGTTTTAAGATAACAAGTGGTCAGAACTCCAAACAAAGGAATTTGAATACTTTTCAGTAAAGTGATAAAAATTAGTAAGAGAACAGCTTAAATAAAACACTTTGCAATCTATGCTATTTTTACTCATCTTAATGGACCTGATGTGTCAACACAATTCTTAGAAAAACAGAAATGGGCTGAGGTTGAGCCAGCAACAACCTCCACTAGAACCAATCCACTAGCAATTCAAACTCAATAGCCAATCATTTTTCCTCATGGTATTTGTGTTTTTTTGCATTTATAAGTCCTACCCTTGCCTTAGATCTTGGCTATGGTCCTTACAGGGATGGTGTCCTTTGTTTTTATCTGTAGAGGAGTGCTAAGAGTACATCTTCGATGCTATAAAGTTCTTGTCTCTGAGAAAACCCTTGATGGTAAGAGGGTCAGAGGGAGAAGCAGGCTCCCTGCTGAGCAGGGAGCCCGATGCGGGATTCGATCACGGGACTCCAGGATCATGACCTGAGCCGAAGGCAGTCGCTTAACCAACTGAGCCACCCAGTCGCCCCTGAGAAAACCCTTGATGGTTAACCTGAGGATACTATCCCACAGAATTTAAACATCTTTATTGGGTTTTCCTACTTTGCAGGAATCTGAATTTTCCACATTCCTCAGTTATTATTTTTCCTTTATTATTGTCAAAATGCAATTGTTTTGAAAATTGTAATAATAGATATACAATAATCAAGATGTTTCCAACAATGGTACCCTAGATTCAGCCCAAAACAAAAAAACACAGATATTAAATAACACAAAAATGATGTAACCTGGGTCATAGATAAATTGGCAAATACAAGCAACCAAAGCTTCCAGAAACTTGACTCTGTAGCAGGGACTACAATGACATTCCATCACCTTCTTGGGTTTCGAAGAACTGAGTGCCCTGCAGTAAACATTATAGCCCATCAGAGCTGCAAAATCATCTGGTCAACCATTTCATTTTGCAGGTGGGAAAACTGCAGCCTAAAGAGATCAGTTGTTAATATGATTCAATAAAGTCTTTGTGGGAAAGCTGACTTGTGGGTTGGGAAAACAGGTGCACCTGTCTTTTCATCTCCAGGACTTCAGGTGGCCCAGTGTGCAGCTCATGTCTAGTACTCCTTACCATATAACCTTTACATATTAAAACTTTTATTAAGCACAATGGCAACCAGCTGCAGCCTTTGGGGCTAAAAATCTAGTGAAGTGTTGACTTGTATTTATCTTAAAACTAACTAAAAATCCCTTTTGGGGAGGGGCCATGAGATGCTCTGTGTTTTAATGAGAATACTACAAGCTTTAGAGAGAAAAAGATCTGGTTCAATTTCACAGGTTGGTGAGATCGAGCCCTGCATCAGACTCTGCACTTAGCGGGGAATCTGCTTGAGATTCTCTCTTCTTCTTCCTCTGTCCCTGCCCCCTAGTATGTGCTTGCACTCTCTCTCAAATAAATAAATAAATCTTTAAGATAAAGAAAGAAAAAAGAAAGAAAAAGAAAGAAAGAAAGAAAGAAAGAAAGAAAGAAAGAAAGAAAGAAAGAAAGAAAGAAAGAGAAAGAAAGAAAGAAAGAAAGAAAGAAAGAAAGAAAGAAAGAAAGAAAAAGAAAGAAAGAAAGAAAGAAGGAAAGAAAGAAAGAAAAAGGGAGGAAGGAGAGTAACATCTCCTGGGTGTGTTTCTCTGCTGTATAGACTAGAGAATGTGATTTTGCCTTGCTGCAATTCAATTTGTTCATCTGTAAATTGGGTATAACAATGTCAACCTAAGATTTTTATGATTACACAATAAGTTGATTTGCTAAGACACTTAAATAGTACCTGACATATGGTAAGCATTCAGTAAATCCTAGATATTATATTTATTTTTAAATGTGTAGGTTTTCTCAGCAAGAGAACAGAAAAAAAGGATGCTCTAGGGCCTGGGTATGGAAGTATGAAAATATAGAGAGTGTTCAGGGAATGGAGAGTAGGCCAGTAAGGATCATAGTCAATATTTATTCAGTGTTTACAATGTGTCAGGTAGTCCTAAGCACTGTAATATATTAACTCATTTAATATTATTTTATGATAAAAAATTAAAGCCCACACTATAGTGCATGTAGAACAGAGTCATTTTTATGCTTCCTATAGCTTCTATAAAATACATCTGTGTATAGGGATTACAATGTTTTATCTTTCTGCCAAGGCAAATAACCATCTGGCATGGCAATTTCATTTATACCATGGTAAATATGATTTCTTGTTTCCCAGAATTCCCTTTGCAGGGTTTAGATGAATGGTGAACACACAGCCAGATACCCATTATATGTCAGTCACATAATCACATCCTGAAAGGTGCACAATCCACACTACCGCTGGCTCACACTGCCCCTCTGATCTAGGCATATCTCCTTCCTCATTAGAAAAACACAGACAGTGATGTCCCCATTCAGAATGCTGTGAAAAGCACTAGATGTGGAAAAAGAACATCAGAGTCCCAAATTAGGCCAGCCCCTTAATCTCTGAGATCTAATAAAGGGATCCACTGGAGTAATATCCAAGTGCTCTGTGAAAAGTACAGCATGTGCCAATGTCGAAGTTAATATGGTAGTGACAAACTATGTACTCAGCTGGGCAAGAGCTTCTTTATTGCTTTGTTTCCATCAAGCACCCTAATTTTGTCTATGAGCTCCCTCCCACTAGGCTCATAGGATATACAGTATCTCATTTGCCAGTCATCAGTTTTCACAGGTCTCTATAGAGATAGCAGATGTTTCAGACCTTGTGGCCTCCTCAGGTCTGTGATTAATGTGCCTAGTTAGGGCCTGGGCTCTTTGTCAGACTGGGTAGATACCCTGATGCTGACAGACATGCCTTTGCCCTCTACTTTTTCCTTTACACATCTTGTCAACTGCTGGGTACTGCCAGAAAGCTCAGAGTGAAGCCATCACTGCTTCATATCCCTCTTTCCAGACTCAGTACTGACACATCTCTCCTCTTCTCTCTTTACTTTTCCACTCCTCCTCCCAATTTCCTCTCCTGAACATTTAACATCCTTCTGTGATGGGCATGGGCCTTTACCATTGATAGAAATGATTCCTGACCTTAGACTGTTTTCGAATTTTACTTTGAGACAAATCCCTGGTCATGGGATCATAAACATGAAAGGGCCTCACTGTACTTTAAAGAGGAGGTAGGAGTAGAGAGATAAACATATGAAGATAACAATAAAAAATTAATATACCATCCTGCTACATATATAAATAATCATACATGCCAGAGTGTGGAAAGAAAAATAACTGTCAGAATTAGAAATATCTGAGTTCAAATCCTAGCACTGTTTTTCCACTGGCTGTGTGACTATTTAACCTCTCTGAATGTTTCTGCAGAAACCTCCATTTCAGCATGTGAAGTGAGAATTTATGGTGTATACACCATAGAGATGTTGTGACGATTAAGTGAGATAAATGCAGAGCTTCTAGGGTGTTTATTAGTTGCTCTATTCAAGTTTGTTTTCTTTAATGAATGCACTGTATTAGCAAAAGTTATTTATAGACAGGTCAGAAAACCCTATGTATTTTCTAGATTGACTTATTAATGGGGCAAAAGTAGATCTCAGCAGCTACAGAAAAAAAAAATGGATTTCTTAGGGGACAGCAGCAGCTCTCTCTGGAGGCCACCATGTAAGTAGACAGAAACCTCTGACTTCTCTGACTCTAGCCTCACCTAATTGTGTCCATGAGCCCTGGCAGAGAACATAATATGCTAAAATACCTCTCTACCAAGCCCAGGGAGAATTTGTTGAGGCAATTATGTAATTGCATTCCTTGAAATTAACGGCAGTTGCATGTTGGCAGGGCTTCTTTATACTGAGTCTGGACATTGCCTCTCTACTGGGTTCCTCTAGATGTTCTCCTCATCACCCCTGCCACTTGGGGAGATGCTGGGCTCACAATAGACATTGATGGGGGAACTCTTCCAGGTCAGGTTCCCAAAGGGCAGAGATACCCAGAACAGATTGGAAAATCAACCACCATCTTCCCAGGCTTCTCTTGTGGTCTGTGAAGCCTAAGGGGATAGAGAGGGAATTAATAAATGTTTTTAATTCAGTTATAAAAAGTAAACAAATCAATATGTAATCTGGGATGTTGACCTCATGTAATAGCACTTGTTGCTCTGGCAAAATGATTGGATTTATGAACTGGGTGACTCCTGGAATTAAACTCAGGATAACTGAGAGCTGAAGAAAACAGTTCTTATCTGCTGCAAGTCATTTTTTTCAGATCTTGGGACGGCTGAGAGAGAGGCCATAAGAGATGGGGAACAATCTGCATCAACATGATTTGAGAGTCTCAGCACATTTCTTTCCATTGCCTTTGATGTGTCCTTTCTCCTCTGCTCTGGCCCACTTATTCTTCCTTCCCACATGATGAAGACATTATCATGGATTAGTGCTGCTAAGGTCTCCAAAGACTGATGATGGCACCTGATGCTGCCACAGGTTTAGAGTTCCCAAGATAGAGCTACCAGCTGGAGTAGGCTGGCATCCCTATGAGATGGTAACAACAGAAGCAAAACAGGTGTACATAGGCTAGCGTATCTGAAGGAGATAAAGGTCAGGAGGGTACTAAAGAGAGAGAATATGGTCAAGCCCACAAACCATCCAGGAAGAAAACATATTGGGCATCACTTGGCCTTGCACTACACCATAGGCAAACCAGAGGTTGGAGTGGGATAAAGAAAAAAAAAAAGTGAGGCAAAATCTCTGCACCTGGGCAGAGTAAGAGCTGTTCAGAAGGATGGACCTGAAACTGTTAATCAGCAAAAGAATAAATTGTGTGTTCTTGGCCTCCTGGAGTCTTGAGGAGCTTGCCTGTGACCTCCCAGCCCACTCAGTGCAAGATAACTCAAGGAGTTTTTTAAAAGCTGTTCTTAGATAAGATAGAAATTAGAACATTTCAAATCTGAGTGCTCCAAGTGACTAATCTACCAATCATGGATAAATTCCTTTTCTATTATTTCTCAGATACAATCAGAGCAGAGGGTTTTATTTTATCACCCAGACAAGTGAAGGTTTGTGTGTGTGAGAAGAAGTACAAGAAGGCAGCATATCCATGTGAGTCCAGTGTGAGTTCCACGCTGTTCTCTCCTTTAAGCAACTTGGTCAAGGAAATGCCTGTTCTTTTCTGTCTTAAGCTCCCTGTTAGCACTGATTCTGAACAAATAGTGTGGTCCTCCTGCTCTCTCCTACAATTCTATCACCTGAAGGCACTTGAAAAGGAGTGCTTCTGAAGAGGGAAGTGGTGGAGAGAGAATTCCAGGAGACCCAGTTTTAGCACTAGCTTTGCCCCACTGTGATGTCTTTTTACTGACACCAATTCTCACACAAAATGTATAATTTTTACATGCCAACAATCAGTTCTCTGTCCCACAGTTCAGTCTTTTTCTGACGCAAACTACCCAGAGTTTGCGCTACACTTACAGGTTTAAGGGCAAAGTCTCACAAGACTGCCCTCACTTCAGATGCCAACCACAAACAGGGTGTCCAGGCCACCCACACTTCTGTCCAACTTGGCTAAAAAATTAGGAGTTCCTACCACCCCATTCAGATTTAATCGTTTGTTATAACAATTTGGAGAACTCACGGAAACCCTTTACTAGAAACAGCCAAATGGAAGAAATGTGCAAGGCAAGGTATGGGGTGGGAGAAGGGGCCATGAAAATTCCACATCCTCTCTCCAGGCACTCCAAACTTTCAGCAACCCAGGGCTCTCCAAACCCTGATGTTTTGGAGTTTTAATGAATGTTTCATTACATAGGCATGATTCATTAGATCATTTGTTATTTGGTGATTGATTCAGTCTCCACCTTCTCTCCCTTCCTGGCAAGCACCCCCCAAACAAAAGCTATCTGTCCCTACCTCTTACCCCCAACCCCCATCTCATTAGCATACAAAATACATTATTATCACTTAGGAGATTCCAGGTGTTTCAGGAAGTCAGTGACAGGAACTTGGGACAAAAATTATATATATATATATATATATATATATATATATTTATATTTATATATATGGTATGTATATATGATGTGGTGTATGGTGTGTGTGTATCTGTGTGTGTCTGATGTATATATACATCATAGCCACTAAGATGTGAAATCTTGAATCTTGGACAAGACAGTTAATACTTCAGACCTTAGTTTATTTTGACAAAGGCCTATGGCACGGGGTGCACCATTATATCTGAGTTACCTCCTTCTAATTCTTACACTCTGTAGACACATCATGTCAGTTCTGTACTGAGGTGCTGTGCTGTGCCCACAGGACCTCAAGGGTGAAAGGGCAAAATGAGGAGAATAAAATATAAATGCATGTTGTATACAGACAGAAGATGGATAAGATATGTTAGTTGTGGAGAGTTAAAGAGAAAAACTTCAGTCTTAGAATTTCACAGTCTCATAAAAAAAAGGTCAAAATATACTTAAAAACTGACAGGAAAAGTTTAGAGGAAGACGATAAGTAACCACAGAAGAAGCAGGAAATGGAAGGAAGAAGGCAGGTCTGTTGACTGGGACCAATAGCCTGGTCTCCACCTGGTCCACCAGGCTTTGGTGAAAACTGAACTTTTTTCCATCTCTGGCCTAGAATCAGATGACAGAAATGTCATAGCCTCTCTCTCTCTCTCATACATACACACACACACACACACACACACACACACACACACACACACACACACACACAGCAGGACTACAGCATGCAGTCTAATTGAGCTGATACCAGCCAGCAGCCTTGCTGCAGGCAGCTCAGGGACATTTTGCTCTGTCTAAATGAAGACCTTCTCCACCCACCTTCCCTGAGAATCTGCAGGACATTGAGGGCTGAGGGCAACTGTTTTAACTTAGCTAAATAGTAGGAGGTACTAGAGGAGCCTGATAATGACTTGTTTAGATGAAAACTTAGAACTGATTTGTTTAGGAAAGGATGAATGTTGAGCACAGCACCCCACAAATTTCCTACAGGTGTGCTCCCTGATAATGATGTGTTTATTCTGAGTTACATCCCATGGTGAATTTTTGTATAAAATTTAAAGAATAAAACAAAGATACCTTCTATGACTATGGTTAGACATTTATATGAAAACAGGGAAATATCTTAAATCTCTCTTCTCAGATGCAAGCTTTCTTTAATCCTGCTACAAATATGCAGTAATTTTTTATTCAAAAGTCAAAACTACATGGCTTGACAGTTTGCCTCTTGAGTCAAACACATATCACAAATTCTGTCTGCACCTCCTTGTTGTATAAGAAAATTAGAACAGGATCTGGTCAGCCTTGAGAGTTTATGGTGAGCCCAGTGAAACCCGAAACAGATGTCCAAATGTCTCTCACTTGACTCACTCTAAGCAGGAATGGCTGTCTCTCCAGGGACATATTGCCAGTTTCCCTTCTCTTCCTGAAGGAGCTGATACCCTTCTGCCTATGAAAAAGGAGAGATCTCCCAGCTTACATTCTGAATCTTCAGAAGCAGATGGAATACAGTAAAATCCAAACCTTGTTTCTGAAGAGCCTCAGCCACTTCCTATTTGTAGAAAATTATCTATGTATTTCTATACTCCTGGGGAAATTTTTTTAAGTTTTTATTTTGGGAAAATTCTTACATAGTATAGCTGCTCACAAGGTTGGTAGATGCTCCTTCTAATATTTAAATTAGTAAAGCACTGCAGGAAAGCAAATCTGCTAGGAAGAAGTTGTCTTGGTCCTTCCAAAACCATATATAAGTGTTGGATTCTCTGCCCTCATTGAGCTCGAGGCTCTGATTTCTCTCTTCCCCACTATATAGTGGGGACAGCTGGATGTGTGAAATGAATGCATATATACTTCTAAAAGTGACTGGGTAACAGGATGAGACATCGAATCTTGTAAACAGTTGTAAAATTCCTATTGAATTCTTGTTCTCTTCATTTGCAAAATAAAATGCATTTTTTCTGGGGATGGAGCAAGATGGCGGAGGAGTAGGAGACCTGGATTTCATCTGGTCTCAGGAATTCAGCTGGATAGGGATCAAACCATTCTGAAAACCTACAAACTCAACAGGAGATTGAATAAAAGAATATCAACAACTCTCTGAACAGAAAAGCGACCACTTACTGGAAGGTAGGACGTGCGGAGAAGTGAATCCGAGGCAATATTCGGGAGGATAGACGGTGGCGGAGGGGCCTCCGTGGGCTGCTTCTGGCAAGTGATAGAGCCGTGGAGCACAAAATCGGAACGTTTAGAAGTCTGCTGCACTGAGGGACATCACTCCAGTGGCTAAGCGGGGGGTGGAACCCTCACGGGACAGTGTGGTCTCAGGACCCTCGGGGTTACAGA
Organism: Eumetopias jubatus; assembly: GCF_037043125.1. Classification (NCBI taxonomy): domain Eukaryota; kingdom Metazoa; phylum Chordata; class Mammalia; order Carnivora; family Otariidae; genus Eumetopias; species Eumetopias jubatus. The sequence continues at coordinate 83,089,005 of NW_028274819.1, read as the reverse complement.
AAGACTGGGGGTGCCTGAGTGTGGCAGAGCTCCCAGGTATCAGAGCAGGGAAGCTGGCTGCAGAGACAGAGCCAAGGAGCAGGCTCTCAGCTCGGGGTTGCCATAAACTGTGATCCGCAGCCCAGTCGGGCCACTGCTCCTCCAGCAGGGACCCAACAAGAGGCAGACCCAGGGAGACTCCCTTTCCTCCCCCTGGAGGAGCAGCGTGGAAGTGCACTGCAGGGATCTGCTGGGTTTGGAGATTCCACACTGAGTAGGGTGCCAGAGATAGAAACACTCAGACACAGGCCGGGTGGGCATGGGGTGCGGCCGGAGACCGGGGAGATAGGAGTGATTGACTGCTTTTCTCTGAGAGTGCACTGAGGAGCGGGGCCCCGAGTTCTCGGCTCCTCCGGGGCAGAGATTGGGAGGCCACCATTTTCACTCTTGTCCTCCAAAGCTGTACCGAAAGCTTGCAGGGAACAAAAGCTCCCGAGAGCAAACTGCAGCAGATTACTTAGCCAGGACCAGGTGAGGGCGGGGCCATTCCGCCTCCGGCAAAGACATTTGGGGACCACAGCAACAGGCCCCCTCCCCGAGAAGATCAGCAAAAACAGCCAGCCAAGACCAAGTTTATCTATCAATGAGAACAGCCAAACTCCAGAGCTAGGGGAATACTGCACATAGAATTCATGGCTTTTTTACCATAATTCTTTAGTATTTCAAAGTTAATTTTTTTTTATTTTATTTTTTGAATTTTTCTTTTTCCCTTTTTCAACCAACATCTTATCAATCCCCTTTTTAAAAAATATTTTTATTTTTCATTTTTAGAGTCATAGTCTATCCCTTCCTAGTAGTTACCCTTATTTTTGGCATATATATATATATAAATTGTTCTCTCTTTAAAATTTGAGATACAGTTTCTTCTAACAGATCAAAATATACCCTAAATCTGTAGTGTATGGCTTTGTTCTAGTCTCCTGCCTGATCACATTCTCTCCCTTTTTTTTTTAAATCCTCTTCTTTCTTTTTTCAAACAACTCCTTATCTTATCAATTCCTTTTATAAAATTTTTAATAATTTCATCTTTACAGTCATATTCCATCCCTTCATATCAATCCTTATTTTTATACATATATAAGTTTTTCTTTCTTTAAAATTTTGGGAGGCCCTTTCTTCTAACAGACCAAAATACACCCAAAATCTAGTGTGTGGCAATGATTGATGCACCAGCCTGATCATATTTGATCATATTATGTTTTTTTTGTTTTGTTTGTTTTAATCTTTTTCTTTTTCTTTTTTCATTCTTTCCCTTTCTTTTCCCCTCGTTTCAGGGCTTTTCTGATTTGTTTAGAGTATATTTACTGGGGATGTTGTTACCCTGTTAGAATTTTGTTCTCTCATTCATCTATTCTCCTCTGGGCAAAATGACAAGATGGAAAAACATCACCTCAACAAAAAGAACAAGAGGTAGTACCGTCTGCCAGGGACCTACTCATAAGGACATTAAGTACGATGTTGGACCTAGAGTTCAGAATCATGTTTTTAAAGATACTAGCTGGGCTTGAAAAAAGCATGGAACTTATTAGAGAAACCCTGTCTGGAGAAATAAAAGAATTAAAATCTAAACAACTCAAAATCAAAAAGGCTATTAATGAAGTGTAATAAAAAATGGGGGTGCTAACTGCTAGGATAAATCAGGCAGAAGAGAGAATCAATGATATAGAAGACCAAATGATGGAAAATAAAGAAGCTAAGAAAAAGAGAGATAAACAACTACTGGATCATGAGGGTAGAATTCGAGAGATAAGCAATACCATAAGATGAAACAACATTAGAATAATTGGGATCCCAAAAGAAGAAGAAAGAGAGAGAGGGGCAGAAGGTATAATGGAGCAAATTATAGCAGAGAACTTCCCTAATGTGGGGAAGGAAACAGGCATCAAAATCTAGGAGGCACAGAGAACCCCTCTCGAAATCAATAAAAATAGGTCAACAACCTGACATCTAATAGTAAAACTTACGAGTCTCAGAGACAAAGAGAAAATCCTGAAAGCAGCTCGGGAGAAGAGATATGTAACCTACAATGATAGAAACATTAGATTGGCAACAAACTTATCCACAGAGACCTGGCAGGCCAGAAAAGACTGGCATGATATCGTCAGAGCACAAACGAGAAAAATATGCAGCCAAGAATACTATATCCAGCTAGGCTGTCTTTGAAAATAAAAGGAGAGATAAAAAGCTTCCAGGACAAACAAAAACTAAAGGAATTTGCAAACACGAAACCAGCCCTACAAGAAATATTGAAAGGGGTCCTCTAAGCAAAGAGAGAGCCTAAAAGCAGCATAGATCAGAAAGGAACACAGACAATATACAGTAACAGTCACCTTACAGGCAATACAATGGCACTAAATTCATATCTTTCAATAGTTACCCTGAATGTAAATGGGCTAAATGGTCCAATTAAAAGACACAGGCTGTCAGATTGGATTAAAAAACAAGACCCATTGATATGCTGTCTGCAAGAGACTCATTTTAAAACCAAAGACACCCCCAGATTGAAAGTAAAGGAGTGGAAAACCATTTACCATGCTAATGTAATGCCATGCTAATGGCAATCCTTATATGAGACAAATTAGATTTTTTTTTAAAGATTTTATTATTTGACAGAGAGAGATAGCGAGAGCAGGAACACAAGCGGGGGAGTGGGAGAGGGAGAAGCAGGATTCCCCCGGAGCAGGGAGCACGATGTGGGGCTCGATCCCAGGAACCTGGGATCATGACCTGAGTTGAAGGCAGACGCTTAACGACTGAGCCACCCAGGCGCCCAGACAAATTAGATTTTAAACCAAAGTCTGTAATAAGAGATGAGGAAGAACACTATATCCTACTTAAAGGGTCTATCCAACAAGAAGATCTAACAATTGTAAATATCTATGCCCCTAACATGGGAGCAGCCAATTATATAAGGCAATTAATAACAAAAGCAAAGAAACACATTGACAACAAGACAATAATAGTGGGGTCTTTAACACCCCCCTGACCTGCAAGAAATGAATGCTTTCCTAGAGATGTATCAAGTACCAAACCTGAACCAGGAATAAATAGAAAACCTGAACAGACCTATAACCACTAAGGAAATTGAAGCAGTCATCAAAAATCTCCCAACAAACAAAAGCCCAGGGCCAGAGGTCTTCCCAGGGGAATTCTACCAAACATTTAAAGAAGAATTAATACCTATTTTTCTGAAACTGTTCCAAAAAATAGAAATGGAAGGAAAAGTTCCAAACTCGTTTTAGGAGGTCACCATTACCTTGATCCCCAAATCAGACAAAGACCCCATCATAAAGGAAAATTACAGACCAATATCCTTGATGAACATGGATGCAAAAATTCTCACCAAAATACTAGCCAATAGGATCCAACAGTCCATTAAAAGGATTATTCACCACGACCAAGTGGGATTTATCCCTGGACTGCAAGCTTGGTTCAATCAATCAATCTGCAAATCAATCAACGTGATACAATACATTAACAAAAGAAAGAACAAGAATCATAACACCTTCTCAATAGATGCAGAAAAAGCATTTGACAAAGTACAGCATCCTTTCTTGATCAAAACTCTTCAGAGTATAGGGGTAGAGGGTACATACCTCAATATCATAAAAGCCATCTATGAAAAACCTACAGCAAATATCATTCTCAATGGGGAAAAACTGGGAGCTTCACCCTAAGGTCAGGAACACGGCAGGGATGTCCACTATCACCACTGCTATTCAACATAGTATTAGAAGTCCTAGCCACAGCAATCAGACAACAAAAAGAAATGAAAGGCATCCAAATTGGCAAAGAAGAAGTCAAACTCTCATTCTCTGCGGATGATATGATACTTTATGTAGAAAACCCAAAAGACTCCACCCCAAAACTGCTAGAACTCATACAGGAATTCAGTCAAGAGGCAGGACATAAAATCAATGCACAGAAATCAGTGTCATTCCTATACACCAACAACAAGACAGAAGAAAAAGAAATTAGGGAGTCGATCCCATTTACAATTGCACCCAAAACCATAAGATACCTAGGAATAAATCTAACCAAAGAGGGAAAGGATCTATACTCAGAAAACTATAAAATACTCATGAAAGAAATTGAAGAAGACACAAAGAAATGGAAAAATGTTCCATGTTCATGGATTGGAAGAACAAATATTGTGAAGATGTCAAAGCTACCTAGAGCAATCTACACATTCAATGCAATCCCCATCAAAATACCATCCACTTTTTTCAAAGAAATGGAACAAAGAATCCTAAAATTTGTATGGAACCAGAAAAGTCCCCGAATAGCCAGAGGAATGTTGAAAAAGAAATGCAAAGCTGGTGGCATCACAATTCTGGAATTCCAGTTCTATGACAAAGCTGTCATCATCAAGACAGTATGGTACTGGCACAAAAACAGACACATAGATCAATGGAACAGAATCGAGAGCCCAGAAATGGACCCTCAACTCTATGGTCAACTAATATTTGACAAAGCAGGCAAGAATGTCCAATGGAAAAAAGACAGTCTCTTCATCAAATGGTGTTGGGAAAATTGGACAGCCACATGCAGAAGAATGAAACTGGACCATTTCCTTACACCACACACAAAAATAGATTCAAAATGGTTGAAAGACCTAAATGTGAGATAGGATTCCATCAAAATCCTAAAGGAGAACTTAGGCAGCAACCTCTTCGACCTCAGCCGCAGCAACTTCTTCCTAGAAACATTGCCAAAGGCAAGGGAAGCAAGGGCAAAAATGAACTATTGGGACCTCATCCAGATAAAAAGCTTTTGCACAGCAAAAGAAACAGTCAACAAAACCAAAAGACATCTGACAGAATGGGAGAAAATATTTGCAAATGACATAGCAGATAAAAGGCTAATATCCAAAATCTATAAAGAACTTATCAAACTCAACATCCAAAGAACAAATGATGAGTCAAGAAATGGGCAGAAGACATGAACAGACATTTTTCCAAAGAGGACATCCAAATGGCCAACAGACACATGAAAAAGTGCTCAACATCACTCGGCATCAGGGAAATCCAAATCAAAACCTCAATAAGATACCACCTCAGACCAGTCAGAATGGCTAAAATGAACAAGTCAGGAAACGACAGATGGTGGCGGGGATGCGGAGAAAGGGGAACCCTCCTACACTGTTGGTGGGAATGTAAGCTGGTGCAGCCTCTGGAAAACAGTATGGAGGTTCCTCAAACAGTTGAAAATAGAGCTACCTTATGATCAAGCAATTGCACTTGTGGGTATTTACCCCAAAGATACAAATGTTAGGATTCGAAGGGGTATGTACACCCCGATCTTTATAGTGGCAATGTCCACAATAACCAAACTGTGGAAAGAGCTAAGATGTCCTTTGGCTGATGAATAGATAAAGAAGATGTGGTATATATATATATATATATATATATATATATATATATATATATATAATGGAATTATGCAGCCATCAAAAGGAATGAGATCTTGCAATTTGCAACAACGTGGATGGAACTGGAGGGAGTTATGCTGAGTGAAATAAGTCAATCAGAGAAAGACATGTATCATATGACCTCACTGATAGGAGGAATTCTTTTTTTAAAAATTTTAAAGATTTTATTTATTTGCGAGAGAGAGAATGAGAGACAGAGAGCATGAGAGGGAGGAGGGTCAGAGGGAGAAGCAGACTCCCTGCTGAGCAGGGAGTCCAATGTGGGACTCGATCCCAGGACTCCAGGATCATGACCTGAGCCAAATGCAGTCGCTTAACCAACTGAGCCACGCAGGCATCCTAGGAGGAATTCTTAATCTCAGGAATCAAACTGAGGGTTGCTGGTGTGGGGATGGGAGGGATGGGATGGCTGTGTGATAGACACTGGGGAGGGTATGTGCTATGGTGAGTGCTGTGAATTGTGTAAGACTGTTGAATCACACATCTGTACCTCTGAATCAAATAATGCAATATATGTTAAGAAAAAAAAGAAGATATCAGGAAGGGAAGAATGAAGGGGAGAAATCAGAGGGGGAAATGAACCATGAGAGACGATGGACTCTGAGAAACAAACTGAGGGTTCTAGAGGGGAGGGGGTGGGGGGATGGGTCAGCCTGGTGATGGGTATTAAAGAGGGCATGTTCTGCATGGAGCACTGGGTGTTATGCACAAACAATGAATCATGGAACACTACATTAAAAACTAATGATGTAATGTATGGTGATTAACATTAACAATAAAAAATTTTTTAAAAATTCATTTTTTCCTACATAGAGGAGCAGTAAACATAGTATATGAAAGAACATAAATTGCAAATTAGTATATTCCAAATCTACTGTTTTTAGATTTAAAATTACTTATATAAGACTGAGGTAGAAGTGGCATAGTTGACTGATGGAAGCTGGTGGGATGCTCAGAGCCATTTCCAAGGTTTTGGGAAAGCCCAGCCCGCTTTTCCTGATAGCTCCTTGGCGGTCCCAGCCCAGCTCATGATGTAAGGAAATACGTATCTTCTCAGATCCTTAAGTGGAGCTGTGAGCCCATGTTTTCAGCTTGTCTCCCTGTGTCCCTTTTCTAAGACTTAACAGCAACAATCTCCTTCCCCAGGAACTCTTCAGAGAGGGCACCAAAACAGTTCCCACCTAGAGGCTGGGAAAGTAAATGGACAAGCAGAACTATTTATTCTTCATATGTGAGAGGCTTCATGCACTTTGCTATTAATAAAACTGATCTACTTGCTTCTGTAAAATCCTCCCTAACCAAGAGAGTCCCTTTGGTTCTGGTTAGAAACTGTTTCCCTGCTTATAAAGAGACACTTCAGGCCTTTCAGAGAAGAACCTAGCAGTTGATACACTTAGCTAAGGAAGGTATATACTTGACTTTACTTGGCCTCAAGCAGTCAATGAGACTTTGAGGAGCCCACCACATTCCTGTGGGGACACAAAATAAATATGACTAGGGCTTTGAGTCATACAAGTCTCAAAGTTCATTCTGACACAAGTGCCATATGATGCTAAACAAATCTGCCAGCACTTTAAAGCTTCAGGTGCCTCACTAAAAAAATGTTCCCTTACAGAGTATCTGTGAGGACTAAATGCATAGAGTGTTGACCAAACACATGCAAAGAGCAAATAACACTGACTTTACCCAAATACCTTAAAATAATAGAGAAAGTACAAAACTACTAAACTCATTTTAGGGGGTTATTATAAGCATAATAAAACCTGACAAAGACAAGGAGAAAATAAGGAAGAAGAAGAAGAAGAAGAAGAAGAACAAGAAGAAGAAGAACAAGAACAAGAACAAGAACAAGAACAAGAAGAACAAGAACAAGAAGAACAAGAAGAAGAAGAAGAAAAACGAGGAGGAGGAGGAGGAGGAGGAGGAGAAAGAAGGAGAAGAAGAAGAAGAAGAGTGAGGGGGAGGGGGAGGGGAATAAGAAGGAGAAGGGGAGCAGGAGGATGAGGAGGGAGGAAGAGGAGGAAGAAGAGAAGGAGATGGAGGAGAAAGAGGAAGAAGAGGAAGATGAGGCAGGAAGAAAAGGAGGAGGAAGAAGGGGAGGAGAGGAAGAGAGGAGAAAGAGAGAAAAGGAGAAAGAAGAAACCTATTATTAACATTTCTTAAAGCATACATGAAAAACCTTTAACAAAATATTAGGAAATCAAGTCTAATAGTACACAAAACGTATCATACATTGTGGCTAAGTAAGGTTTATTCCACTTAGCAAGTGGGAATACAAAATTGGCTTCACTATTAAAAAGTAAACATTGTAATTCATTATATCAACAGAATGTAGGAGAAAAATAACATGATGATTTCAGAAGATAGTGAGAAATGTGACAGAGTACAGTGAATAATATATTTTGAGGAGAGATAATTGACATTAGGTTTTTCTCTTTTATTAAAAACAAATGAAAACATATGTCTTCAAAGGGACTTATGTAAAGTTCATAGCAGCTTTATTCATAAGACCCTCCAAAGTAGAAACAACCTCGGTATTCATCAAAGAAGAATGGATGAACTCATTGTGGTATATCTATACAATGGAATACTATTTAGCAGTAAAAATAGAATGAACCAATAATGCACACAGCAATATAAATGAGGTTCAAAAACCATACCTGCGTGAAAGAATGTTTATACAAAAGTGAATGCACTATATTTCATTTATATGAAGTTTTAGAAACAGTCACAATTAATGGTGAATTAATCAAAATAATGGTTTCCTCTGAAATGATGGGGTGAGAATTGACTGAAAAGGGACACCAAGTACCTTTCTGGGGTATAGTGGGTTAAACTGTGTTCCCCTAAAACATGTTGAAGTCTTAACATAAGGTAACTGTAAATGTCATCTTATTTGAAAATATGGTCTTTGTAGATATAATCAAGTTTTATTCCATACTGGAATAGGGGGGCCCTAAATCCAATGCATATAGTCTGGTATCCTTATAAGAAGAGAGAAACTTGTAGAAACACACACACACACGCACACACACACACACACACACACACACACACGGCAAAAAAGTCCATGTAAAGCTGGAGGCAGAAATGCCTACAAACCAAGGAACACCAAGGCTTGCCAGCAACCACCAGAAGCTAGAAAGAGGCAAGGAAGGATTCTTCTCTAGAGCTTTCAAAGGGAGCATGGCCCTGATGACATCTTGATTTGGGGATTTTAGATTACTGAACTACATTCAGAAATATGTTAAGAGAATATGTTCCTATTTTTTTAAGCCACCCAGTTCATGGTAATTTGTTATGGCAGCCCTAGAAAACTAAAACATGATGTGATGATATTCTATATCTTGATAAAGACTTGGATTACATACATTTGTCAAAACTTACCTAATGGTTCACTAAATATTTGTATATTTTGTTGTATGTTCTAAAAATAAATAGCAAAAAAGTGAACAATTATTGATGATATAGAAGCAAAAGTTTGGAAAAAGTCTACTGATGTCTGAAACTTACCTTGAAATTCATAAAAAAAGATTGATTTTTTTGGATAGAGTTGTAGATATATAGAGCTGTACTAAAGAAAGTAGCATGAAATGCTAATTATCAAGCTGAGGGGTATATGAGTTTTCAATGTAAAACATTTTTTTGTATGTTCAAAAAATTCACAATACAATATGGGAGGGAAAAAGTGAGATAAGATCCCATGCTTTCTTATCCTGGATCCAGTGTTCTTTGTCTACCATGTCAGAGTTCCTTTAAGTCAGAACTTCCAGAGATTGAAGTAGCTGCAACACCAGTACCTTGGGGTCTGTGTCTTGCATTGGCCTCTTCCTGATTTGCACTTACTGTCACCTACACCAGCCTGAGGGAAACAGAGGCAGTTTCTATGATGAGATGTCCTGATGCCTAAGCCCTGAGAATGTGGGTTAAAATATTGCCTAGTCTCTGTAGAAAACTTCAAAATAGTTTCATTCATGGTTGTCTGATTGGTTAGAAGGTTGGTACACAACAGAGAACCCCTTATCAACTGGAACAGCAGGACCATGCTCCTTAAGCTGAAGAATTTGACTGTGGAAAGAAATAATTCAGGGGAGAAGATGTCAGAAGGTACAGACTGTGGGATACTCCTTTCTGCTCTTACTCAACTCAAAAGTTATTCCTCAAGGAACTGGAACACTTACAGTAACAGAGATGTATATCAAGCCACTGTGGAAGGTAGATTTTTATCCACAAAAGAAGAAGCAAGAACCAGAATATACTGGGTCAATCTTACCTCCAGTCTGGAATGAGGCAGAGAAGAGGGTGTTGATTGCAACACAACAACCAGAGAGATGATTTAGCAGAAACTCTATGTGTTACATTAAAAAGTCCCATGAACACAGTCAGTTGAGGGAAGTAATCATTTCTTGGGTCTCTTATCCAAAAGCACTTATAAGGCAGAGGCTACTGAAGAACACATTAAAATGATAAATGGTCTCCTGCTTTCAGCAACTAACAGGTCAGATTGAGGAAGCAGAAATGACTGTCTCAAAAGAGGAAAGAATATGAACGAAGCAACCCCCTGAGAACTATAATTCAGGGACTAGCAAATTTAGGGCTCCAGAGGAGGCAATGTACTAAGGCACTGGAACATAGCACAGACCTAGATTAATACAGAATTGAGAAGAAGGATAGGAACCTTGAGTTTATAGAGGACTCTGACACAGAAGAGCACTGGGCTCTCTCTATGTCTGAGCCAGGCTTTTTGTCTTGGCTTGGAGGGCAAACTTTAGTCTGATGTGAACAAGCCTTTCATTATCTTGGAGTTTCAGTTTTCTTAAATGTGAAATATCCTCATTCACAGCACAAATACAGGTGCATTTATTCTTTTAAGGACTATAAATGCTGTGTAAATATAAAGTAATTTTGTTGTTAATTGGTTCTAAGTTTAGCTGCCTGTACAATTTTCCCTTCTAAGGATGATGGTGGAGAATAACTAGGTGAGGGCATCTGGAATGTGTTTCTTCAGAAAAACAAACTGCACTCCTTGGTCTTATATTCTGCCCCATCTCAGAGGCCCTGGATTGTCGACACAGGGGCTGATTCTCTGGTTTTTGCCTCCTTGAAAATTAGCCAAGGAGGTTTTGTTCTCCCTGTCTTCACTTACCACCTGAGGAAAATGCAACTGTGCTATTTGTGACAAACAATTGTCAGAGAACTTCTTTGGATAGTTATATTTTTTAGCAAAATCAGGAAGATGCCTAAACTATTCCTCTTGTTTCCTCACCAATATCTTATGACCTGTGGCAGATGAAAGATAGCTACAAATTCTTTGCTACTTCTCCAACTAAGAGATGAAGTCTAATTCCTCTTACCTTGAATCTGAGTGGGTTATATGACTGGTGAGCCCAGTACAATGTGGTAGATATTTGCTCTGTGCAAATTTCCAGGCATAAGTCTTAAAAGACTGGCAACTTCTACTTCCTGTCTGTTAGAATACTTTCTGAACTACCCTGACACACCTATTAAGAAGCCCAAGATAGGTACATGGAGATGTCCTGTAGAGAGAGAATGATGCCTGGCATGTCCTGTCTGTTTCAGCTAACAGAGTTCAGAACAAGTGTCCTAAGAATGTGCCACTTTGGCATACAAATTATTTTTTTAATTTTATTATGTTATGTTAATCACCATACATTATATCATTAGTTTTTTTATTATTATGTTATATTAATCACCATATATTACATCATTAGTTTTTGATGTAGCGTTCCATGATTCATTGTTTGCTATAACACCCAGTGCTCCATTCAATACATACCCTCTTTAATACCCTTCACCAGGCTAACCCATCCTCCCACCCCCTCCCCTCTAGAACCCTCAGTTTGTTTCTCAGAGTCCATAGTCTCTCATGGTTCATCTCTTCCTCCGATTTTCCCCCCTTCATTTTACCCTTCCTACTATCGTCTTCTTTTTTTTAACATATAATGTATTATTTGTTTCAGAGGTACAGGTCTGTGATTCAACAGTCTTACACAATTCACAGAGCTCACCATAGCACATACCCTCCCCAATGTCTATCACCCAGCCACCCCATCCCTCCCACCCTCCACCACTCCAACAACCCTCAGTTTGTTTCCTGAGATTAAGAATTCCTCATACCAGTGAGATCATATGATACATGTCTTTCTCTGATTGACTTATTTCGCTCAGCATAACACCCTCCAGTTCCATCCACGTCATTGCAAATGGCAAGATTTCATTCCTTTTGATGGCTGCATAATATTCCACTGGCATACAGATCATTTTGAGCTGAAGACAATCAAGCACCAGAAGACTCAGGAAGAGGTTTTGTTTGTTTGTTTGTTTATCTCCCACTTAACTGCCTACAAAAATTTAGATAGAGGACCAGGTCCAGAAAGAGAGCTATGAACAAAATTAAATACAGATTATGGGCTAGGTGTCATTGGGGAGGAAGAATTCTTCTACTTTTCAAGGTCCTTTTAGCTAGACTAAGAATCAAATTGATATGAGACAAATTAACAGGAAAAAAATCAAATTTAATCACATACATATGGGGAGCCACACAGACATGGAAATTCCAAAGACAGGCAGCATGATGCTTGTTTGAGCTAAGGAGAGGGATAGGACTCTGAAGATAGCAGGAAGGAGAAAGGAGACTCTTAGAAAATAAAGGTTGCCCTATTATGTCAATAACTTTCATAGGTAAAGAGGAATCTCTGTTAATAGCTCTCTTCCCAGTATAAGCAGGCTGTTGAGGGGTAGGTAAAGTGCTTTTTATGAATCTACAGGGTTTGGAATGCTTTTAATTTAAAATAATGTTTGTCAAAGTTGCTCTACAGTATCGTAAGCTAGGTTGAGTTAGTAGGGTCTTTTTGTTCAAATTCCTTTCTGTCCCATTGTCTCTGTATATCACGACAAACATTTGTTTACCAAAAATTTGCTCCTTTCATCTTCCTGTAATTGTCTTTTTTTTCTCTTTGAAGTTCCAGACCCCTACCTCCTTCTCCTTAGCACAAGATAGATATAAACCTCAATTACATGAGTCTCTTTAAACCTCCCATACATATGAAATTGTATGGCTCCCATACATACGAAATTACTATTTTTTCCTGTCAATCTGTTTTATGCCAGTTTAATTAATAGACCCAGCCAACAGTACCTAAAAGAGTAGAGGAAAAAATTTACCTTCCATACACACCCATGCTAGCCCAAAAAACAGATGAGTGGAGAAGCCCTCTTAGACCTTCCAGCCCCAGTAGATTCCTCATCAACAAGAAACAAGGCCAGCCATCAGCTAGGATCAGATGGTGTTAGTTAAGTTGCTCCAGGCATTACCAGCTTTTTCAACCACTTCACCTGTTGCCCCAGTCATCAGAGAGCAGAGTAATGCTATCTCTGCTGTGCCATGTCCTAGTTCCTAACCTAAAACTATGAGCAGTAAAATGGTTGTTGTTTAAGGCTACTAAGTATTAAGGTTGGTTTGCTACACAACATATAAGTGGAATGGGGCCCTTATCTGCTTTCTTCATGCAAAAACATAGAATTTAATGCATTAAACAACAACAACAAAAATGGGGAAATCCTAGATCAGGTGTTCTATCTATTCTGCTATCTTCAACAGAGAGCAAAGCCATCCTGGTTTATTACAAAATCTCCATTGTCCAGAATATGGTTTGGTACTTCACAGAATACCTATTTTGTTGTTGCAACTCCTAAAAGTGCCCAGGAGCAAGTCTAGCAAATATAGATTTGGTCCCAGAATTTCAAAAGTCAAAGACCTTAGTATTTCTCCTACTCAATGTGGGTCTGAAGGCATTAACATCCAATTTCCTTAGGATGGAAGTACTTTCCCTACAGATATCTCTGAATCCATTAACATCAGCATTGTTCAGTAAGTGCATCCAGTGAGCATAGCATGAGTAAAATAACCCAGCTTTGTCTTGCAAAATGAGAGTGATATCCTGGTTTTTGTTTTGATTTCTCACTGAAAACTAGACACCTTTTCAAGATGTCAAACCAGATGCTAAAAAAGGAACCTAACAATCTTACAGAGAAATTCTTTGTTGAAAAATATCTGTACATTTGTATGTTTTGCTTCTTTGTTTTATAACCACCTACTGTAGCTACCTGTTTTGTTTTTTTTTTTTCTTCTTCTTCTAGTGTTCCTCTGTATCTTTCCTTTTTCCACTGTTCACTCAGATGTAACCAAGTTGGCAGTGTCTGTCTGTCAAAAGCCTGTGGTTGAACGAAAGTCTGACATTAGATATTTATCATTGTGGAATTTCTTCCATTCCTAGATCTCTTTTTCTGATTTTGCTAAACAGGCTATGTGTCAGTCAATGCTGAAATTAATATGTCATTTTTTAATATATCAAGTTGGGGGTTAAAAATGAAACAATGTAATGCATTTATTATTTTAGCTCTCCTCTGTTTATTCTAGTGTGAAATTGTTTTCCAGGAGGTGATTTATTCTGGCAAGGCTTTTCCCTCTTGCTAGGTAATTGTAATATTTGAAGAGAAGATGCTAACTGGGCTTGCCTGTTATCAAAGATTTCATTATAATGTGTCAAAAATGGTTCTGACACAACATTGAGCCCATTGTCCTTTATTTTCATTTCCCATGGCTACTTTTCAATGGGGGTGAGCAATAAATCTACATCTCTGAAATTTACTGTGTGGCTTTAAAGATGTGGAGTAGAGAGAGAGTGACAGGGCAGAGGTCCAATATGCCTGAAGTCACCACCACTGTCTATAGATACTTCTCTATTTCAGCAATCTTTTGCAGAAAAGGACTGATTGTCTTGAATGGCAAAGCAAGGCCAGGGCAAGTTAGAGCTATTGGGGGCATGTGAGATGAAAGGAATTAAAAGAAAATTGTCCAACATTAAAAAAGTCAAATAGACACTGCAATTGTCTTAATTGGTTAGTTCTTGGATAGTAATCATAAGAACTGATAAGCTAGACAACAGAGCAAATAGAGGTCCAGAACAGATATTTTACTTAGACCCTCCCACTTAGGTGGAACAGGAATTGAGGGAGATTGAACTGGATGTTGTTATAAATGGAGAATCCTAACTTTCTGGCCAGGACCAACATCCTTGTAGATATGGCAGTGTAGGGACAGGTAAACAGTCAGGTCAAATGACAGTCCAGATAAAGTGGCAGAGAATCCCCTAACACATGAGCAAGCCTCAAAATACAGGTAAAGATGACCTCATGGGAGCCTGTCCACATAAATCAGGATTCCAGCTGTCTTCCTGAAATACAAATTACTCCCCTCTGATTTGGGGGGAGGATAGGCCTCAAACCTAAGAGGGCTCAGGGATAGGTTTACTAGAGCAGAGACTAGGATAGAAATGTATTCGTAACAATTGGGGCCCAGGGTGGACTTACCAACAAGAAAGAGTTATGGTTGTCAATCCTGCACTCTGGATGAGGATTAGACTAATAACAAGGACAAGATCAGCCCTTTGGGCTGAGCCCCTGGTATGGAGCTAGTCAATATCTGACATTCTGCCTATAGTCAAGGCTGGTTCTAAAGTCTAGAAGAGATTTTAGTAGTTTCTGCAGGTGAAAGTCAAGTGTAATGGATAATATATGGAGATGGGAACCAACCTGTGCCTGACATGTTAGAACACCATTCATGAAACCAAGGCCATGGGGATTCACTTACCTGGGTATAAGTCCTATTAAATAACAAAAATTCAACTGAATAAATTTCAAAGATTTAATTGCTTTTATTAATTGGCTCATGAATTGGGCAATGATCTATCTAGCAATTAGAATCGCTGTCAAACTGCAGAAAAGGAAAGGTTACTGACGAAAAAGAGTGGAAAAAAAATATTAGCAAAGATGCCTTGTATTAGGCAAAGTTGCTCTCTTAAGTGGAACAGAAGGGGTCTATCAGTAAATTTCCCAATGCATACCAGGGAATTCTATGTTGACTGGTTAATGGTCACATTTATGTGGGGGGGGGTTGCTAAAAGTATAGTTAGGTTAGGCATTAAGTCTTGGTTTGCTGGCACAGATCCTTAACATAAGTGAATCCATTTTGGACCTGTGGGTTTTTTTTAACAATTCCCTACTTTTGATCAGACTTTCAGCTAAACTGACAGATGTGAAAAAGTTTAAGGCATTAACACTACCCTTAGTTACCATAACTGAACTTTACATGGTTTTTGTTGTTCCTTTCATGTGGTACCCATAGGTCATGACATTTTTTGCTGAACCTCTGTGATATTCACAGGTCATGGCTTTAGGTCCACATTTTTAAGTTGGTAATTTTCTACATTGCTTTTTTGACATTCCAGTCTTAGGGAGATCATTTGCTTGGTGGTGATTATGAACATATACTTAAAGCTTTTGAAAGTATACAACACACCAGGGACATTATTACAATTATTGTGAACAGGCTAATTTCCAATATTTAGAGTGCACTTTGAAGCCATGGCCCAAAGACCCAAGCCAATCAAAATAAAATATATCAAAGAAAGACCCTGCTAAAAGAGTTACCTTTTAAGCCAAGTGTCATGCTTAGTAATTTTGTAGAATTGAGTTTCCTCAGAGGTGTTATTCCAAGTACAGTAAGGGTGTTGGCCTTCTTACCTCTTAAGTAATCAAGAGCTATCCTATTACCAAGAACAACTTGGGCCAGAAAGTCTAAGGATCTTTTTTGGACAGCATTGTCTTAGCAGCAAAATCTGAAATATCTTTAAGAGTTAAGGAGAAGTTTCTGATCTAAATTTATTTACATTTATTCCTAACCAGAGAAGAATGGCTCTGTCAAATGAAACAAATTCTGAGTCATGAATGCCTGGTGGTAGGTCCTTTCTAACTCAACAATGTAAATCGAGGGGTGTCAGCCAGTGAGACGTCTTAGTTCATTTGTGGAAAGTTAAGGGCAAGTTAGATAGCCTAAGAAGCATTGTCCAGATGTGCACCAGCTATCTAGGTATTCATAGGACCAAGAAGAATAATCACCACAGACAAAGATAAACCCTATTCCCATTAGGGAGCCATTACTGTTAATAAATTCATTCACAGGAATTGTTGTATTTACAGGGTCAGGCAGGTTTTTAGGGCATATGGGAAGAGAGTATCAGGGCCTGAATAAAGAATTATTTTAAATGCCTTTCAAAGATGGTTGATGCTGGAGAGATCTCTTGGTGTGTCAGGCCAAATAGGATACAGATAATCATGGGACTGTGGGGGTGCAAATATACTAAGATTATGTAGGTAACTTTCTAATTAGAAATGTAGTTATAATCAGGGAAATGTAAAAACAAGGCACTAGATGTTCTGGCCATCGAAGTTGAACTTAATAAGAGACTCTTAAGGAGGGTTGATTGTGGTTTATGATGATATTGGAAATAGAAGAGAAATTAGTCACAAGGAGGACCAGAAGGTCTCTAGCATCATAGATAAATTGGAATCTTTGATGATTCAAATCCATAAATATGAAAAGTTATCCCCTTAGCCTGGGAGATATGGATGAGAGCATTGTCTTTCCAGGCCAATACCAGAGCAAAAAAACCCACTAAATCGGTGAGGAATTGACAGGACAAAGAAAAGCTATGTTTGGGAACTTCAATTAGTAAGGAATTCTAAACGGAATTTTGGAGGGGTAGTAAATTAGTAAAAGTACAAGGTTTGTTTATACAGTCTTCTAGACTCTGAATTTCTTAACTTTGGTGGTAAGGTTGCCCTTCATATGGAAGATTTATTTCCTGCTTTCTGGAGACAAAGCAGGGCCAGAGTGTTTTTCCTTTACTGTTTCTTAAATAATATTAAGTCAAAATATTCTAAGTGGCACAACTTGGAGCACCTGCTCTTTGCCTCTACAGTCCCTTCATGGAAGAAATTAACAGTAATTATCACTGAGGAAGCACACATATTGGCTCACTTGACAAAAACTTTAATTCAACTGTCTTAAATATACTCAATGAATGAAGGAGATATCATGGACAAAAAGCTAAAGAAAACTAGGAAAACGATCTAGAAACAAATAGAGAATGTCAATGAAGAGATAGAGATTGTGAAAAATAACCAAACAAATTCTGGAACAGAAATATACGATAACTGGAATGAAAAACACAATAGAAAGTTTAAATAGCAAATTTCATCAGCCAGAAGAAAAAAGATCTACAAAGTTGAAGAAGAGTCAATTGAAATTATCCAGTCTGAGTAGAAAGGAAAAAGAAAAAAAAGAAAAAGAAAAAGTCTGTCTACAAGACCTATGGGAAACCATAAGGTGTACCAAAATGTACATAATGGTTGTCCCAGAAGGAGAAAAAGAGAGAAAGAAGCAGAAAGAATATTTAAAGAAAGAAAGTTTTTTTTAAAAAAACTTCTCAAACTTGATAAAATACACAAATCTACATTCAAGAAGCTCATTGAAACCAAATAAATATAAACACAAAGATATCTACACTGAGCCATTTTATTATCAAATTGTTGAAAGCAAAGGAGAAAGAATCATAAGAGCAAAAAGAGAAGATACTTATCATGAACACAGGTTCCTCAATAAGATTAATAGCTCATTATTCATCAGAAACCAAGAAGATCAGAAAGAATGAAATAACATTTTAAATGGGCCAAATAAAAAAGCTAACTAATATGTTTATGTTTATGTCTATGTTTAACAGAATTATACTTCAAAGCTGATAGTGAAATTAAGACATTCTCAGAAAAAAAAAGTTCAGTTTGCTTTTAGTAGACTTGAATGACAAGAATGAAAGAGAAAAGAACATTATCTAACTCATTCTATGAGGCCAATATTATCCTGATACCAAAGCTGCACAAAGATACAAGAAAATAAAACTACAGAATGAGATTCCTCATTAATATAGATGCAAATGTAGTCAACAAAAGAGTAGCAAACCAAAACCAACAATATCTTTAAAAAAATTATGTACAGTGACCAAGTGGGATTTTTCCTAGGGATATAACAGTTGTTCAACATAAGAAATTAATCAGTTTAATATATCATATTAATAGAATGAAGGATAAAAATACATGATCTTCTCAATTGATAGAGAAAAAACATTTGAAAACATCACACACTGTTTTATGATGAAAATACTCTGAAAACTAGGATTTGAAAGAAACTTCCTCCATATGAAAAGACCATAGCGAGGATCACCTTGGTGGCTCAGTCAGTTAAGCGTCCAACTCTTGATTTCAGCTCAGGTCTTGATCTCAGGGTCATGAGATGGAACTGCAAATCAGGCTCCAGGCTCAATGTAGAGTCTGCTTGAGATTCTCTCTCCCTCTCCCTCTGTCCCTCCTTCTGCTCATGCTCTTTCTCTCAAATAAAAAAAAATATATATATATATATATATATATATATATTTTTTTTTTTTACAAAAGGCCATAATGATAGATGCCTGGGTGGCTCAGTCATTAAGTATCTGCCTTCAGCTCAGATCATGATCCCAGGGTTCTGGGATTGAGCCCCACATCGGGCTCCCTGCTCTACAGGAAGCCTGCTTCTCCCTCTCCCACTCCCCCTGTTTGTGTTCCCTCTCTCACTGTGTCTCTCTCTGTCAAATAAATAAATAAAATCTTTTAAAAAAGACCATAATGAGAAAAATCACAGCTAAGATTATATTTATTCATGAAAGACTAAAGCTTTTATCTAAAATAACACAAGGACACTTGTTTTCACCATTATTATGCAACATTTTACTAGAGATCCTAGTCAGAGAAATTAGGCAAGAGAAAGAAATAAAAGACATCCCCTTTCCTCTCCCCCAGAAAAAAAAAATACAGAAAAATAAAGAAGCAAAACTATGCATATTTGCAGATAGTAAATGAATTTAGCAGAGTTTCAGGTCACAAGATCAAGACACAAAAGTCTGTTGTGTTTCAATACTTCAGCAATGAATAATCCAAAAAGTAAATTAAAATAATTCTATTTACAAAGGCATTCAAAGCAGGATACCTAAGAATAAATTTAACCAAGGAAATAAATTCTGAAAACTAGAAAATGTTATTTAAAGAAATTAAAGACAACTTAAATAAATGGAAAGATAGCCTATGTTTATGGATTGGAAAACTTAATATTATTAAAATGGCATGATATCCAAAATGATATACAAATTCAATAAAAAATAACTATTAAAATTCCAATAGTCTTGTTTTATGGAAATTAAAAGTCAATCCTTAAATTTATATGTAATTGTAAGTGGTTTCAAATAGCCAAAATAATATTGGAAACAATGAAAAAGATATAGAACATTGTTATGGTCCACAATACTCAGGGGAAAAAAAAGGAGCAAATCTGTATGACCTTGGATTTCACAGTGGATTCTTTGAACAACAGAACAGAAAAATAAATAAATAAGACTTCATCAAAATGTAAAGCTTTTGTGCATGAAAGAACTATAAAAAAGTTAAAAGAAAACCTGTAGAATAGGAGTAAATATTTGTAAATCATATATTTGATGAGGAAACAAGGGACTTATATCTAGTATATATAGAGAACTCCTACGATTGAACAACAAAAAGACACATCTCCAAAAGAGAAACATCTACAAAAAAAACAGTATACAAATGGCCAAAAATCACATGAATAAAGGTTACCATTATTAGTCATTAAGGATATACAAATTAAAATACATTGAGGTATCACCTGACAACTATTAGGATGGTTATAATAAAATTAAAACATGGGGTGCCTGGGTGGCTCAGTTGGTTGGGCATCTGCCTTCAGCTCAAGTCATGATCCCGGAGTCCGTGGATCAAGCCCCACATCAGGTTCCCTGCTCAAGTGGAGAATCTGCTTCTCCCTCTGCCCCTCACCCCACTTGTGCTCTCTCTCTCTCAAATATCTAACTAAATAAATAAAAATCTAAAAACAATTAAGACAATCAAACTAGTACTATTTAAGGTGTGGAGAAATTGGAAAATTACTTGTGGGAATTTAAATTGGTTCAGATGCTACTGAAAATAATTTGGTGGTTCCTCAAAAAGTTAAACAGAATTACCATATAACCCTGAAAGGTGATTCTTAAGCATATACCCTACAAAGTTGATAAGAGATACACAAACAAATTTATGTGCATGAATGTTTTTAGCAGCACTATTCACTGTAGCTAAAAGGTAAAAACTGCCTAAATGGCCATTAATGGACAGATGGATAAAAATATGTGATATACACATACAGTGGAATATTATTCAACCACAAAAAGGAATGGATTGTTAATACCTGTTGTGACATGGATGAATCTTGAAAACATTATGTTAAGGGAAAAAAGCCAGCCACAAGAAAACACATATTACATTCCACTTATATAGAATATCAACAATAGGTAAATTTGTAGAGACAGAATGCAGATTGATGGTTGTCAGAGGCTGTAGGAAAGGGGAAATTAGAAATAATTGTTTTGGGATATGGGGTTTCCTTTCAGGTTGATAAAGATATTTTGGAACTAGATAGAGGTGGTGGATAGACTGTTCTGTATCCATACTATGCAATTCTACTCAGCAATAAAAGGATTAAACTACTGATATACATACAATGACCCAGGCGAATCCTCAGAAATTATGCTAACTGAAAAATAAAAAATACCAACAAATTATATACTGCATAATTCCACTCACCTAACTCCCTGAAATGCCAAAATTACAGAAATGGAGAACAGATTAGTGGTAGGCAGTGGTTAATGAGAGGTTAAGGAGGGAAGGAAATATATGTAGCTATAAAAGGAATTTTTATGGTGATAAAATGTGGTGTATTCTACTCTGTCAATATCAACATCCTATAAGTCTTCAAGATGTTACCATTGGGTGATACTGGGTAAAGGATACAAATGATCTCTCTGTATTGTTTCTTGAAAATGCATATAAATCTACACTTGTCTCAAAATACAAAGTTTAACCTAAAACGAATAAATAAACAAATATATTATTTGCTTCTAGTTGTTTGAAAAATACCTGTCTCCCTACTAGACTATAAATTTCATGAATGAAGTTATGGCTGTGTCTTGTAGAATCAAAGTAAAATGAAGTCGCTTATGTCAGAGACAAAATGGAAACAGTCAACACGTACATAAAAGAAGCTTAAGCTAACTCTACATGAATTTACAGCTCTTCTCAGAAATCAGTAGAAGACATACTAAACCCCAAATGCCAAATCTGTTTATACAATCTCTAGTCGTCCTTTTTTCCCTGATTCAGCTACCCCAATCCAAATAAGGAAAAAGATCACTTGGAAACCAATTAGCTGAAAAAGTTACCAACTTTCACATTTATCCCTTAAAAATTCCTTAGTCTGTGAGGAACTCAGAATTTATTGCTCCCATAGCCTTGAGTTTTCTGGTTGTAGGTCAAAAGCCTTACAATACACTCATCTTTCTGTTTTGTTTTATTTAGTACGCAGAATTTGGTTTTTGACAGTCTGTAATGTTCAATGCCATAGTTTCTGTGTCCAGCATAGAGGATCATCTCAATATCTATGGAATACTGAGATAATTTAATGAATGAGACTGAGCTCAAGGGGGTCAAGCAATTCCTCCAAGGTCACAAGTAGGTAATGTTGGAGCAGGAATTTTAACTCTTCATATAATTTCATATAATTTCTTTTATGGGGTAATATGTAATTACATATTAATTTTATATAATACATAATAATATAGAATAATTTTATATGTCTTGTTTATGTCTTCCAAGCCTAGGAAACTATTTTGTATTTAAGTGATATTTTAATAAGCCAATGATGGAGCAAGAGACGGAAGTTTGTTAATATCAAGAATCTACTTTCACCTAGATGTAGGTAGAAGTTCTGGGCACTTCCTGGCCAGGCAACTGAATGTTGAATGGCTGTACACTATTAATCCAGCTCACTCTTGAAACCAGACTCCTGCTCTGGGGGAATCAGGATCTTGTTGACTGACTCTTTTAAACAAGTTCTATAGTCTCTTTATCAAGAGGTTACCTTGTCTTTTCTCATAAATAACCCATGGGAGGGCTGAAGCCTATCCACTCAAGTCTCAACTCAGAGGTATGTCTAGGTTAGATGCTTCTTCAGCCTCCAACACAAGAACCTGGGACTCAGCAGCCAGTCCTGCTCCAATCAGCTGCTATTTCTGGTTCCCATCCTCAATCCAGCATAATTTATTTTGTTATGAAAATCAGAATAGGTATACAGGTTATACAGGTTAATAAATAGAAATTTGTGTACAGGTTAAGAAATCAGAATATGTATACAGGTTAAGAAATAGGAAACCAGAATTCTGTTGACTTAAGATCTGCGCCTGTGACAGCATTAGTCAATAACCACTGTCTATAGTGGACCATTTGAGAGTCAGCCAAGAGCCACTCAGTCACTGTATTGGCAAGTCACTCTACAAGCCACTATTGTTTCCATGCAGAACATTTTCATTTGATGCTTATATAATGATGCTTCTGTGTATGTTTCAGAAAGTAGTAAACACTTTTTAAAATGCGAGTAGTTTCAAGTACATTTACTCTTAAATTTCCAAGGGTAAATAAGCACTTAGAAAGTGCCAGTGTCATTTTGGATGGATTTATTACAGTGCCCAGTATGAACCAAGAACAATTAAGCACCTGTAAATATTTGGTGATGGAAGATAGCATAAAGGAGCAATGGCTACATGTTGGAAATGCCAACATACTAGGAAGTGCTTGGACAACAGTCTAAACTTTTGTATTTTTAGCTAGATATTTGAGTTCATGTGGAAACCACGCCTTTTTTAATTTAAATTCAATTAGCCAAGGTACATCATTAGAGAAACCATCTTGATATATTGAAGATAAGATCAAGGATATTAGAAGTGGAAGGAATCTTAGCATTAGCTCATTTATTCCTGAGGTCATAATCCCAAATGTCACAAATGATAGCATAGATTAAAAAATCATCATTAATACTTGAGAAGTGTTAAAGGATAGAAAGTCTGAAGACAGTGGCAAAATAAATACCACATGCCATAGAAAAAACATTCAAATTCACAATTTACAAAATATAGACCATTATACATTTGGAGTTCAGATAAGGCTACAGGCCACCAGTTTGCAACATCTGGTGAGTTAAGTCCTTTCTTTTATATTAAGAAAAAGGAATTCCAGATGATTGGCAATTGCTCTAAAGTTACAAGGCAAGAAACCAGTAAACATGAGTCTACAACTGCATTTTATTCCATAAAATAAATTATGGTTAACTAGACCCAAGTTGTATGTATTTAGTTCTACTACCACATACCAGTGGTGATCCTTCCCACTTTTATATTCACAACCAAGGCAGGGAATTTTGTCATATTTAATAATGATCCCAATTACTCTCTCTTTTTTCCAAGAACTTTGCCCTTTGGTGCACTTTCCCTACTCTCTGTCTCCAATCAATTTCAAGATCAGACTAAAATTCCCTAGTGTCCCCATACTAAAATAAAAACCACAAACACAACACAATAAATCCCTTATTTATTTTCACATTTATTTATAGCTATAGTTCCATTTCTTTCATCTTCTTAATGTCAAATTTTTTGAAAACTAACAATAGATGCTATCTTTACTTCCTCACCTCCCATTAGATATCTTGATCCATTCCAAAGGCTTTTACTTTCTTCACTTGACTTAAATGTTAATATCAAGGTGACCAATATTTCCTTGTTGCAAAAGTAATTGTTAGGTTTTCTAAGTACAAAACCACACATAGCAATTGCCTTGACACCAGCGGCTGCTCACAGAGTACTGTTCCAGGAAGTTGGGGATAGTGAGAGTAAATGCCTGCCACATCTCAATACATCTTTTTAGTAAATCCAGCTCTTTGTTCAAATCCAAGTTGAGAAATAGTCCTTGAACTTGGAGGGGGCACAGAGGGGAGTGAGAGCAAGGACTGTAGGAAGGATGGGGGTTCTCGTGAGATGAACATGGAGACTAGGGGATGAGCCTGTCAGGGATGCACAGGCTGAAACACTTTCATTCAAGATTACTACCATGTTTACGTCACCAAACCTGTGTTCCTATTTGATCACATTTAAGTTTTTTGTTTTTGTTTATCTTCTAGCTTCTGGAATATAAAACTCAGAAAGGTGAATTGGGTGCTATTAAGACACATGGCTTTAAGCTGAAAGAGACTTCTTTTGAGTTGAATTTCCCACAAATTCTGTAACTGCTGGGTGTGTAAGTGCTTCAGGAATGCATCTCCCATTTTCTCCATCCACCTTTAAGGTATATAATAGCTCCCACAGAATTCTGTGGAGAAGGAGAAACAATTTTCACTCTACCCTTCTAGATTCCTGGCTGAGAGACTCCTGTAATTAAAAAAGGAAGGAAGGAAGGAAGGAAGAAGGAAGGAAGGAAAGAAGGAAGGAAGGAAGGAAGGAAGGAAGGAAGGAAGGAAGGAAGAAGGAAAGAACTTCTGGGCAAGATGGTGGAACAGGAGGACCCCAAACTTGCCTTGCCCCATGAATATAACTGGATAACACATACATCAGAGTAAATAACCCAGAAAATGACCAGAAAACCCTAAACCAAACCAAACCAAACCAAAACAAAAAACCTGAAAGAACAGACTCTCCATAGCTATATGTAGAAAAGAGGTCACATTGAAGAGGGTTTATTTATTTTTTTAAAGATTTTATTTATTTATTTATTAAAGAGCAAGCAAGAGAGAAACAGCCTGAGAGGGGAGAGGGTCAGAGGGAGAAGCAGGCTCCCCACTGAGCCGCGAGCCCAATGCAGGACTCGATTCCAGGACTCCGGGATCATGACCTGAGCCGAAAGCAGTCACTTAACCAACTGAGCCACCCAGGCACCCTGAAGAGGGTTTAAAAGGCATAGATGCAGTCAGTAGCTAAATGGACCTGCAGGACTATCTGAAGAAGGGAGCAATGCTGTGGGCATAGAAAGGAAAAGAAAGACCCTCATACCGGGCATCTAGGCACAGGAAACCTACATGGGGAAGATGAATCCCCATAACATTTGGCTTTGATAACCATAGGGGACAGATTTCATGAGTTCTTACAATTGGCGGGCTTAATACCTGGGACTTTAAACATCAAAGAGTTAGCTCTGGGAGAGCCAGAGGGTGATAGAAAACTGAGTACCTGCCCTTAAAGAGATAGCACAACAAACAGCCCTGCTGAAATACAGCATAAAAGCAACAGTTTGGAAAAATGGCTGTGTTATATAAGAGGGAGATTGGTTTACTAATGTGAAAGCATGTGCTAGGGGGGCAGGAATAATTGAGGAACAAAGGAGCTATAGGGAGCTATTTTCCTCCCTTATTCCCTATCCTAGACACACAGATACCTGCAGCAACCACAGCAACAACACTCCCTGCCTAACTTGCTAATAGTATGCCCCACCCCCACATTATCCTGAAGATACCTCCCCTCCAGTCAGGTCTCAACTCCAGGTCTCCTCCCACAGTAGACCTGCTCAAAACTTGCTAACGGTGCTGCCATACCCCAATGCACTTCTGCAGATCTTCCCCCTTCCAAGCTGGACTGCCCCTCGCTCCTCGCAGCTGCAGGTGCTCTCCCATGGTAAACTGTTGTGGACTGTGCTAGCCTCAGGTGCCCTCCCCCTTCCTTCTCCTGTGAATCTGCCGCCTTCTAAACACCCCTGTGAAGATCTCATCCAAAGCTGTGCCATAAGCATGGGGGTGTGTAAACAGCCGTGACAAGAGCCAGCACCACTCTAAAGTGACTCCTGCCTTGGGGATAGGAGAAGATAAACACACACACCAGGCCAGTTGTGCCCCAGCAGTGGGCTGGGGGCAGACATTTGCTCTGACAGCAGGTCTCACCCACCAATAAAAGTTTCTCAGTGGACACCACAGGAAAAGTGCCTTGCAGCTTTGTGTTACTGCATCTCTGATACACACATGCTTTCTGAAAAGCAGGAGACACAGCTGACTTTCCTAACAGTTGAAAACAGAGAGTTAGACAAAATAAAGAGATAGAGGTGTATGTCCCAAATGAAAGAACAGGACAAAATCACAGCAAGAAACCTAAATGAAACAAAGTAATATGCCTGATAGATAATTTAAAGTAATTATTACAAAGATGCTCACTGGGCTTGAGGAAAAATAAAAGTGGAGGATCTCAGTGAGACCCTTAACAAAGAGATAGAAAGCATTATAAAGAACCAATCAAAGATGAAGAATACATTACCTGATATTAAAACACACACACACACACCAGATGGAATAAATAATAGGATAAAGAATGAGGAAGAAAGAATCAGTGACCTGGAGGACAGAATGATGTAAACCAATCAAACTTAACAGGAGAGAGAGAAAAATAATAAAAAATGAAAATAAACATAGGAATATCAGTGGAAACATCAAGCATAATAATATTTGCATTATAGGGATCCCAAAATGAGAAGAGACAGAAAAGTTGGCAGAAAATTTATTTGAAGAAACAATAGCTGAAAAATTCCCAAACAGTGGGCAGGAAACAGATATCCTGAAAAACAAAACAGAACAAAAGTGTAGGTGCAATAACCTTAGATTTAAAGATTAATTACAAAGCTGTAGTAATCTGAACAATATGTACTGGCACAAAAATTGACACACAAGCCAATGAAACAAATAAATTCATGATTATATGGCCAATTATTCTTTGACAAAGGAGGCTAGAATATACAATGGGGAAAAGACAGTCTCTTCAGCAAAAGTATTTGGGAAAACTGGAGAGCTACAAGCAAAAGAATCAGACTGCACCATTTTCTTACACCATACACAAAAGTGAACTCAAAATGGATTAAGGACCTGAATCCATGCAAGTCCTAGAATAGAGCACCGACAATAATTCCATAACAACAGTTTTCTAGATATGCTTCCTGAAGCAAGGGAAATAAAAGCAAAAATAAACTCTTGGGGCCATATCAAAATAAAAAGCCTCTGCAAAGCAGAAAACAAACAAAGAAACAATCAACAAAACTAAAATACAACTTGCTGAATAGGAGGAGGTACTTGTAAATGACATTCAATAAAGGGTTAGTATCCAAAATATATAAAGAACTTTTTTAAGTGAACACAAAACGTTCCAAATAATCCAATTAAACACTTAACAAAGTGTGGACATCAAGGCAGTTGAGTCCCTAGAGGAATGTCACTCTGCCTGTTTCAAGGACTTGTCATGGGCTATAGGTAGTAAAAAAATTTAATAATTTTTCTTCTACCTTTGTTTCCCACATCAACAACCTCAAACTCTTGGTCTTCATTGAACTTTTGTTCAAAACAACCTTCCGAATTTCCTACTAAAACCTCACAAAAGCTGACCTTCCCTTTGTCTCTTCAGACTTGCCTGTGGTTTGCCATAGTTTGCTTGTCTCAAATAGCAATTTCCCTGATGTTCTAGAATAATCTTATTTTGCTTGTAAAATAACTGGCTATTTCGTTTTTAAAGTTGACACCACTAAATGCAACATGACAGAACTGTAGTTTACCCATATACCTCAATTAACTGCCACAGAAGGCAGAGTGAGCTAAAGGCCTTTAGAGAAGCTCAGTACAATATGAATCCTAAATAAAGGTAAAGTTACAGATAAAGGATTTTGGAATGGTTTTAAGGGGTAGCCATATACATCGGGGGTCTTGAAGGATGTCAGGATTACAGCAAAGAGAAGGATGACTACAGGAAAGCCCAGTGGTATGTTGAGAACGATTGGGAAAGCATGGGTTTGCATTTCCCTTGAGTATATATTTGGGAATGAAGCTGCTGGTTTGTACAGTCTGCAGGAGCTCAGCTTTAGTAGCTATGCAAGCAGTTTTAAAAAAAAATAAGTCAATCAGAGAAAGACATGTATCATATGATCTCACTGATATGAGGAATTCTTAAAGATTTTTATTTATTTATTGAGAGAGAGAGTGATAGAGAGAGAGCATGAGAGGGGGAGAGTCAGAGGGAGAAGCAGACTCCCTGCTGAGCAGGGAGCCCGATGCCGGACTCGATCTCGGGACTCCAGGATCATGACCTGAGCCGAAGGCAGTCACTTAAACAACTGAACCACCCAGGCACCCATGAGGAATTCTTAATCTCAGGAAACAAACTGAGGGTTGCTGGAGTGGTGGGGGATGGGAGGGATGGGGTGGCTGGGTGATAGACACTGGGGAGGGTATGTGCTATGGTAAGCGCTGTGAATTGTGTAAGACTGTTGAATCACAGATCTGTACCTCTGAAACAAATAATACATTATATGTTGAAAAAAAAAAAGAAGAAGTTAGCAGGAAGGGAAAAATGAAGGGGGGGAATCAGAGGGGCAGACGAACCATGAGAGACTATGGACTCTGAGAAACAAACTGAGGGTTCTAGAGGGGAGGGCGTGGGAGGATGGGTTAGCCTGGTGATGGGTATTAAGGAGGGCACATATTGAATGGAGCACTGGGTGTTATATGCAAACAATGAATCATGGAACACTAAATCAAAAACTAATGATGTAATGTATGGTGATTAACATAACATAATAAAATTAAAAAAACAATTGATGTTTCTCTTACACTCCCACGCAAGTGCATTTTCTTCCAATTGCATGTCCACATGACCAATGGTCACTTATCAAAAAGGACATGCTTTGCAGGATGTGGTAATGCAGTGTCACCTTTTGTTGCAGATCCCAAAACCCTAGATCCATTTCTGTACTCTATTCTTTTTGGCTAGTTCATCTCTTTTTGCAACAATACCACACTATCTTAGCGTTGTAATATTTGGTTGTGCTAGCCTTTCAGCTACGTTTTTCTTTTTAAAAAATTATTCTTGTCTTTTTGCATTTTCATAAGAATTTTTGAATCAGCTTTTCAACTTGTACACACACCCACAACATAAAATCTGATAGGATTTGAATAGAGATACTGTTTAATCTATAGATTTAATAATGAGCTTGGCTTCAGACTGTCCTATCTACTCTTCCTTTGTGAGAGTTAACTTATGGGAAAAGGATCAAATCTCTGCCTTCAATCTGTAAAGATTTTAAGATGAACAGGGAAATAAAGTTCAGTTCAGCATCAAGAAGCCAGCAGTATTATAATTTCCTCACAACAGAATTGCAGAAGAAAGGCAGCTTAGAAAAAAATGTTGCAGAAGGAAAGCTGTTCAAGGAAGGCTCATGGTCCCCACGTTCCCTAGAAAGGCTGAGATAATGCCCTGCACTCTGCTTTGTAGAGTACCTTAAAACAACAACAAACAACAACAACAACAAAAACCTCTCCTTCATTTTTCACTCTGCTCACTTGATTGAATGGGCCACTGTCCAGCCAGGGGTAACTTGCCCTGAGTATAACGAGGGCTGCACAAAAGGAGACTGGAATGTGGAGGTACAGAGCTGAGATGATCCTCTCTATCTACTCCTCAAATTTTTGCTTCAGGAAAGAGTCAGTGAGGAGAATGCTGCAGCCAGAAATATCTACCCTCCTGCCCTCTGCACTACCAGACTTCTTCATAATGCAGTGTGATTTTCCCCAGTGTCTTCCTCAGTCCCACAGCTGGTTAGTGTCCCAGAGCTGTCAAAATCCAGGGCCTGCTCAGGTGTCCACTCTCCCTCATGTTCCTTCTTGCACAGACCTTAATGAACATTTTCATTTTCAGCAGAAGGCCAATGCCTTTTGGAAGCAAAATATTAGTTGTCCTGCACTGTGTGGTTTTTATAGTAGCATCCTAAGTCATAGGCATATTTCTTTCTTCCTAGATTTTAAAACTACCCCAGGGAACCTGAGACCACCTTTCTGGCTATCAAATTTTACTCTCTCTACTCATAAGCACATACAATTAAATGACTATGACTACTCTGGACACCTAATTCACCTACAGATAAACTTGCCCCAATAACACTTCTGGATTCTAGTCAGTAATCGGCAACTCTAATAGCAAATTCTCCCCTCTGGAACCTCCTTTATGTTTGAAAAAGATCTGATAGATCCCACTGTGAAATGTCCCTTCTCCCGTAGACGTAGTTTGTGTTTTTTCAGGCAGTCACTATCAATTATGATTAATTTATTTTGATTTTTTTCTGTTTTCATTTTTCCCTGCCCTGATGAACATGTGACTGTGGACATTTGCCCATCTCAGCACTGTTTGCAGGCATCCTGGAAAGCTCAGTTCTCTTCTGTCAGTTCCTGAGGGTAGAAAATGCCTTCCTGAAATCAATGAGACTAGGGAGGTGGGCAAAACCCATGGGGGGGCCCTTATTTGTTATAAGTGAACAATGTGAGTTCAGTCCTTGGTGAGTTACAGGTAGAGATTGCGCTAGGTGGAGTTGTCACACAAAGAAACTTTATTTGCAACAAATAAGAAGACAGCAGGGGAATAACTTCCAAAGCCATGACTCTCTGAGCAGGGGTTAGTGAGTTCCTTTTTTTTTTTTTTTTTTTTAAGATTTTACTTATTTATTTGACAAAGAGAGATAGCGAAAGAAGAAACACAAGCAGGGGGAGAGGGAAAGGGAGAAGCAGGCTTCCTGCCGAGCAGGGAGCCCGATGCGGGGCTTGATCCCAGGACCCTGGGATCATGACCCAAGCCCAAGGCAGATGCTCAACAACTGAGCCACCCAGGCGCCCCTAGTGATTTCCTTTTATTCAGAGTTAGGATGAATATTCAGAAAGAGAAACTTTGTCATCACTTGTAAAGGCAAGCATAAAGTTGAACAGGCATACTTGGAAAACATGCCTGTACCTGCATTCTGTTATGTTAATGAAGCACCTACTCCTTCTAGGACAGAGACTGTAACATTGTAATGAAGAAAAGGTAACTGTTGAACAAGAAAGGGGCTACAGGCATGCTCTGAGATGGGATCTTGGGCTCATAATCCTGGGCATTATTTTTTGAAATAGCACTGGGAGTTTTTAAACATTGATTTATTTTCTCTGATATGGCTAGGCTAGAGATTGTTAGTTTTTGCATTCCCCCCTTTTCCCTTAAAAATCCTTAACTACTGAGTAGTCTTGTACTACTTTTGTATTTATTTGTAATGCTGACACCTCCTAGGAAGTCCTGCAAGAAGTGTGCTTGGACAAGTAGGGAATAGATCACAGAAAATAGCTGGGGGCCCAAAATGACTTCTCTTGTGTCACAAAAGTTATGTTTCATCTTTCTTTTGGGGTATTCCCTAACTCTTTCTGCTTATATTGTCTCTCCGGGAAGCACATGTGCTAAGTAATCAATGAATAATGGGATGGCAGTTATCAGGGTTATTTCTGGTGTTGTAGTATCAGTCAGGACAATACCAGCCAATATAGGGTTTGGAGTTAGGCAGCCTACATTTTCACAGACTCTGCTTTTCTGACCATCCATCTTTTGTGTGTTAACTCTGTTCAGAAATCATTGTTATGACACAATGAACTACTCACGTCAATGTAGTAAATCAGACCAACACATTAGGGCTTTCAGGAAAGATTAGTTCCCTTTTCTTTAATCCTGCTTTTCCAAATTCTCTTTCATGATGCTTCTAGAGCATTCTCAGGTGGGGCTTTTGTCAGTCAGTATTAGAGCAAGTCACCACCCGCTCCAAGGCTCTCTTAGCTACTGGACTATCATTTAGATATTACCAATATACAGGAAGGCATCTTTCTAATTCTTTTAGAAATGGGAGCAGAAATGCAATTGTGTCTTCCAAAGGCAGGGCCTGGACCTTTCATGGCAGTATGTTCATCTGCTATAGTAATGTAGATACACAGTCTGCATGAAAAAGGGATACCTCAGACAGCAATGCATATTTGGGATTTCTACATATCAAAGTGCTTTGCCTTGAGTAGTCATAGTATCTGGGTCAAGGGAAGGTTTTAAAGAGGCTGAGGCAGGAAAAGAGTGACCTCTAAGCATGTAAGGGCAGAGAAATACAGGAAGTTGGGCACGCAAGCACAGTGGACAGAACATGGTTTGTCATGAATCACATGTCTGAGTAGCATGGTAAATGCCCCCCCCATGTGATTTTTAGTATTATAATGAGGGAAAATGTCAATGAAAGGTCAACACTGGGTCCCACCTTGGCACAGACTGGTTTGGTTTAGTCTTCACAAGTTTTCATAGTTGAGTACCTCCTTTAGGTAAGCATCCTGCTTCCACATTCCTGCAAGATATGCTACTCAAGAGGCACAGTTTTAGCTATCAAGGAACACTGGGCTGGGCAGTAAGGGTTGAGGGGATACAAATCCAGTCACTGCTCTGTCTCACCTGTAACAGGTAAAAGTCATCCTTATTACCAGAAATAAGGAATTTAGGACCCAGAAGTCTATATAAGCAAAACTTGTTACTTTGTCATTAATTTATTACACCAAGACCAAACTTTTTTGCCTTGTCATTTCTTCACAAATTTATTATTTTCTTGTCTGAAAGGTATAAAAGCTGACTGCTTTGGCTACTGCTTTGAGTCTTTCTCTCTCTTTCTTATTTTAATGGAGCTCCTGTGCTTATGAAACTAATTTTTACCTGTTAATACGTCATATCAATTGAATTATTAGACTAGCCACAAAACCTAGAAGGGAAGAAAGAAAAACTTTTCTGCCCCTAAAATTTTGGTGCTCAATGTGGGGTTCTCCACTGGATGAACACTTCTTATTCTGGGGCCGCTACAGCTGAAAGATCTTGTGACCTCTGACAGAAACTGACAGAAGGTAAGTATTTTTACCGTATCAGTCTCCTGGATCTCTGCCTGAAGAGTCTGTTGGAAGCAAGAGTGGTGAAAGTCATTTTCTTTTTCTAAATTTAGATATTAGAAGGAGAAGGTATTTGTGTGAACTAGTTTCTTCTATACAGCAACTCTGGTAAAGATTTGCTATAAGTACCCTTGATTTCTATTGATATTCTTTCTCCCAAAGGTGGTAATTGTTTTCTTATGTCTCTGTCTTTTGCATCATTTTGTTAAAAGGAGGAAAACTGTAGGTTAGAAGGCAGAGCTTCTATAATATGCTTGTTGTTAGAGCTGGCCACACACTGGTGAGTTCATGCTTCTCACCAGACCAGTGTCCATGTAGACAAACTTTACTCTGAATCTGCAATGTAAAAACCAGATGAGGTTTCCTTTTACCTTGTTCTACGTCCTGACAGCTTATCTTTGTGAGGCGTGAGAATATTTTCTTTGGCCTCCACTAGCCAGAAGGTTGTGCATCTGGTGGCCAAATAGCCTGGGATTTTGAGACATAGAGTCACAAACACCATTCTTTTTGTCTAACTGTGCCGGCTCACAGAGGAATTTGTCATGAGGGGTCTTTGCTATCTCAGACTTTACAGTCTTCCAGTGCTGAAAAAGTTCCATTAGAGTAGTGCCTGACTGGTATCACAGATAGTGGACCTATGACTGCAAGTGTTTCATGATCTCATGAGAAACAGGAGACACTATTTTCATTAAACCATTCTTACTACCAGTGACAACAAAGGTCTTCATTTTCTTAGGCTGAGAGTGAACTTTCTGGATCTATGAGGACCGCATCTTTTGCACCCTCTTTTGGGAGACTTTTTGTGTCCATGTTAAGCCATAAAAAAAAGTTTATTGGTTTGAGTCACTATTGAGATTAATATAAATCCTATTTGTCAATGGCCAAATGATAGACCCTTCAAATTAGAAAAACTTCTATATTTGAAAAAAAAATTAGAAATCCCTCATCCTAAACAACTGTCTTATTGATACCTATGGAAAGACCAAATTTAAAAGTACATAAATAGGAAGATAACCACCAGTCCTCAAACTCTCTTAACAAGATGAAAGAATGGAAATTAAACATATCAAATCCTGAAATCTGTATCCAATACAAATTCCCCTTCTAAATATCTGGCCCCAATCTCTCAGCAACTTCCCTTAGCTCCCAAAATTCTTCCACAACATCTCCAAGACACCTTTTCAACTTCCTTTTTCATACAAGATTTACAGAGAGCACCCCAGCCTGATCTCTGAGCCAGAGTATATAGATGACATGTAAGTATTCAAAACCAAGAAGTGAATTTAGCAGAATCATCTGGGATGGACAGTAAGGCTCATTTTGTTGTCCTTTACAATTTATTTTACTTTCCAGAACTCTATAATCAAGCTCTGTAAGCTTCAGGTCTTCTTATGCCATGTCCTTGTGGATGAATCCTGGACCCAACATCACAAAGAACTTATCTGTCTCCTGGACAGCAACAGATCTTTAAAATTGTAAAGTCTTTTTTTTCCCACTTTCCAAAGATCCTACCAAATTTAGAGAGAGATTAGAAACAAATTACAACCCCACTCATAAAGACCTTGATTGGCTGTGTTAAGAGATAAACTGGAGTGTATTAAATATTTTAAGAGCTTATTTGAACAAAAATCGATTTGATTTGAGTAGCAACCAATCTAGCAGATAGAAACTCCAAGGAGCTGTCCAAAATGAGACTTTTATAGAGAGAAGAGAGCAGGAAGAAAGAAGTTATGCTGGCTAAAAAGTAGGTTGGTTATTGCAAGGTTACTTTCCTTCAGGGGATGGCAGGGATCTCTCAGGCAGATTACCTAAGTAATGCTGACTGGTGATTCCTGATTGGCTAGTTTATTTATTTATTTATTTTTAAGATTTTTATTTATTTATTTGACAGAGAGACACAGCGAGAGAGGGAACACAAGCAGGGGGAGTGGGAGAGGGCTCCCCACTGAGCAGGGAGCCTGATGCGGGGCTTGATCCCGGGACCCTGGGATCATGACGGGAGCGGAAGGCAGACGCTTAACAACTGAGCCACCCAGCTGCCCCTTGATTGGCTAGTTTACAATTTTAGTTCTGAGAGAACCAAAACAATAATTAAGTCTTGATATGATTTTGTGGGGTTAGCATAAGAGATTCCATTTGGGGCCTGTTGTCATTTTTAACAGCTGCTAAGTATATCCATCCCTCCCATGATTATACTACAGTTATCAGACAAGTCAGTTGCCCTGGGCAGGAAAAAAGAAAACAACAACAAACAAACAAACAATCAAACACCCTCCAGAGGAAACAGATGACCAGAATTTCTTCTAGGCTCTCCTATAAATGATCAGGAAATGGGTTAGCTGGAGGTTAATGTTTCATGGGCTGATAGAAGCAATCATAGAGGTTGGCTCCTCAAGAAAAATTGGTCCAAGATTAAATTGTACACTCAGTAAAGATAGTATTTAAAGGTCTTTGTAAAACACTCTATACAGACTTTACAAAGGCATCCTGTATTACACTCTAGAATGTAGAAGTCTTTTGATTTCCATTTTCATTGCTAATCTTCTTCCTGATATAAAGAAGCAAATTAAGGAAAATGTAGTTGGATAGTGACTCAGTCTTTTGATATCATTCAAGCTACAACCCAATTATTTGAAGAATTAGAAACATCTGTTTCTATTTAACAAATCAAGTTATTATAGGACCAGAGGTGTGGCTCCAGAAACATTTCACAGTCCATCTATCTTTTTGCCAAGCCCCAAACTTTCTTTATTCATCTCAAAATGCTTGCATACATTGTGAAAAATCAGTGCATTGGAAATACAATTGTCCTGCACTTAAAAAAAAAAAGAAGGAAATTTTAAAATAGTGATTACCCTAGACTTCTGATAGACAAATATACACTAAAACTCTTAGGAGAAAGCTTACATTCTTTTTCTGTCTCTTCAACATGTAAACCTTCCCATGTTTTTGAATTATAAACAATCCCAGGACATACTAAAACACTGCCCACAATTACATGAGACTGAAGGGGGGAAAAAGGTTTTTTATTTTATTTATTTATTTTTGACTGTTTTTTAAATTAAATTAAATTTTTATTTACTTTTATTTATTTATTATTTTTAAATTTAAATTCAATTTAATTAACATATACTGTATTATCAGTTTCAGAGGTAGAATTTAGTGATTCATCAGTTGTGTACAACCAGCATGCATTACTCCAAGTGCCCTCTTTAATGCTTTTTTTTTTTTAAGATTTTATTTATTTATTTGACAGAGAGAGACAGACACACAGAGAGCACAAGCAGGGGGAACAGCAGAGGGAGAGGGAGAAGCAGGCTCTCCGCTGAGCTGGTAGCCTGATGTGGGGCTTGATCCCAGGACCCTGAGATCACCACCCAAGCCGAAGGCAGATGCCCAACAACTGAGCCACCCAGGCGCCCCCTCCTCTTTAACGCTTTTTAAAATGCAAGCTGCAGGGTGCCTGGGTGGCTCAATTGGTTAAGTGTTTGAGTCTTGGTTTCAGCTTAGGTCATGATCTGAGGGTTGTGAGATGAAGCCCCATGTCAGGCTCCACACTCAGTGGGGAGTCTTCTTGAGATTCTCTCCCTCTGCCCCTCTACCGCCCCTCTGCTCCCCACCTTGAGAGCGCCCGCATGTGCACTCTGCTCTCTCTCAAGTAAATAAATAAATACAGAAATAAAATACAAGCTTCTATAAAGCCCCCCTGTCCAAACTGTAGTCTAGGGTCTCCATAAGATTACTTATCAAGAGCAACCACAAATCTTAAAAGACTTCTCCACAAATAGTAAACAACTTTAGCCAGCTGAGTGGGCAAACTTAACTTATTCCAATCGCCAGAAATAAAATTTGGATCTAATTGGTATTTATAGAGTTTTGTATTATTATGCCTGACTCATGGTTCAAATTTTAGAATGATAACTATAAGATATCTGTTTTTGTCTATGTTTCTGTGTTTATATATGTATATTATAGATATGTGATATTTTTTCTTCCTCCAGATGATATTACCAAAATTATTTTGCAAAAAGCTCTATAATTAGCTTAAGGAAAAAAAGTCACTTATCAAATTCAATATTTCTAAACTCTCAGAAATATAATAAAAACTCAAATTTTTTTCAAATTCACATGACCTGGGATAATTCTCAATAAATAAGAGCCAGTTTAAGATTGTTGGTTTAATTAAAATAGGCATGTCTTCAGAGTTACCAGCATTAAATATACTGCAGACACACAATTTTTATTCTACCTGGGTTTACTTGTCAAATAAACTCACATTATCTTTATTACAAAATTTGTCAGCAAGAAAAATACCTTGGGATGATAGCTGACTTTGTCTCATAAAATTTTCATGAGTAATCTAAATATAATTGTTAGGAACAAGTGAATTAAGTAAATGTAAGTGGAATAAAAGTTTTTAAGTAAACTTTTCAACAATAGTTATGTTAAAAAATATGTTAACTTACTTTTCCAAATCTCTTTGGTAACTTAAATCCCAAGGGTTTTGCTAATTTAAGTTAAATGATGGAAATTCATTAAATATTCTAAATAATTTCTAAGTCAGATAAAATACAGAAACATAAATTATCGAACAAAGGTTTATCCACTTTTGGCTTCTTATTACAGATAAAATAAAGATGTATCTGTTACTACAAGTCTTGTGCCACATTGAAAAAACTTATGCTATGAGATAGCATGTGCTTTTAGAGGTTATGTTTATTCATAAATTTGACAATCTAAAGAATGCTGATATAACAGTTCATGATCGCTTACTTCTTAATTTTCACTAGAAATTAACATTTGCAGGGATTAAGAATTCTAATTACTATATGCAATTAACTACTAGAAATAATAAGGGGAAAGTTTCCATATGCAAAGAAAATGGGATGTGGAGCACCTGGGTGGTTTAGTCAATTAAAGGTCTGACTCTTGATTTCAGCTCTGGTCCTGATCTCAGGGTCATAGAATGGAGTCCACATCAGGCTCCACACTCAGTGGGGAGTCTGCTTGAGTTTCTCCCTCCCTCTCTCTCTCTCTCTCCCCCTCTGTCCCTCCCCTTGTTCATGCACTCTCTCTCCCTCTCTAAAAATAAAAATAAATAAATCTTTTTTAAAAAAGAAAATAGAATATTTTTTTAGTTAAGAAAAGGAATGAGGTAAAGTGTATTTTTGTTAAGAGAAAAAAATGGAAATCTTTTCCTAAAATAAAATAACTGTTTCAGAATGAGAAATAAAAGAATGAAGGACAAATTAAGTAGACAGAAAGTTAGGAAAAGAGAGAGACAGACACAGAATTTTACTTATGTGGTCAAACTAGCTAAGAATAGATGAACTTATAAACAGGTGTTTAAAAATAAGGTTTAATATCAATTGTGAACAGAAACTTAATTTTCTTTCTTCTGCTAAAAGGACAAAGTTTTCTTGGACTATTTGTTCTTGATAAGATTATAAAAAGTTTATCTTTACCTTTTTAAGTAATATGCCTAGAAAGTAAAGAATTTGTGTTTTATCAAAATGATTTACTTTGCTTCATATTGTCTTTATAAGGTTTTTTTTTTAAAGATTTTATTTATTCATTTGAGAGAGAGAGAGAATGAGAGATAGAGAGCATGAGAGGCAAGAGGTTCAGAGGGAGAAGCAGACTCCCTGCTCAGCAGGGAGCCCGATGCGGGACTCGATCCCGGGACTCCAGGATCATGACCTGAGCCGAAGGCAGTCGATTAACCAACTGAGCCACCCAGGCGCCCCAAGGTTTTTGATTTCTTAAGAAAACATCTTCTCTCTTAAAAGAGCGTTGGGGAGGGTATGTGCTATGGTGAGCACTGTGAATTGTGGAAGACTGTTGAATCACAGACCTGTACCTCTGAAACAAATAATATATTATATGTTAAAAAAATAGAGAAGAAGAAGATAGAAGGAAGAGAAAAATGAAGGGGGAGAAATCAGAGGGGGAGAGGAACCATGAGAGACTATGGACTCTGAGAAACAAACTGAGGTTCTAGAGGGGAGGGTGGTGGGGAGATGGGTTAGCCTGGTGATGGGTATTAAGGAGGGCATGTTTTGAATGGAGCACTGGTTGTTATATGCAAACAATAAATCATGGAACACTACATCAAAAACTAATGATATAATGTATGGTTATTAACATAACATAATAAAATAAAAAAGTAAATAAAAGCAAAATATCAGAAACACTAAAAAAAAGAGCTATTGGTTTTACAATTATGTAACTTTCTACATTTACCTGTGAAATCTTTAATTGTCACTTTGGTTAAATAGATACCTAAGCATTGTTTTAAAGTGACCTATGATCTTAATTAATCAACATGTTTTAAAACGATTTTGACAAACCTTCCAAAAATCAAATTCAAAATTTAGACTTTTTGACCTCAAACCAACTGGGAATTTTTAGATGGTCTCTGGAATGTCTTGAAAAATGTGTTCTCTCTCCTTATAAAAATAGAGATGATAAAACTAGTCTTATATGATATGCTAAATTGCATAGAAAGCATTATTAAATAAGGAGCTATACTAACCCTTATTTAGATTGTATTTGTATGGTTTTATATTATTAATATAAGTGTTCCAGAAATTGTATAAAATTTCTAAAAATCAAATATGTAATGTTAGTCATAATTCCAGTCATTATCTTAAAATGTTGTGTGTCACAGAAGTAACCAAATTTCCTTGTCAATTGCATTACAATAAACACCTATTAGATCTTTAACAATGGCCTTTACAGACAGGTGTTGTTTTACTCTGATGTTTTGCAAAAGTGTTCCGTAAAAGTGCTTTATCTTCAAAGAGATTCTGGAAAAGGTTAAGAAATACAGGTTTCTGATAACTTAGATCATACCAATGAACTGGTTCAGAATTTATAAAATTTAATGGAGAAACGTGGCTTCATAAAACTACTGACAGAAGACTGAGATTAATGAGAACTAGTTACATGGGACTAAATAAACTGATGAGGATGATTATTAATTTTTATGACTTTTTGTTTGACACATTGCTGGTTCTTTGATACTTTATTTTTCCAGATTTAAGGAGACCTTTCCCTCTTTTCTCTGAAGCCATCAGCAATTCGGTAGATATACCTTTGTAAACAAAGATGAAATGATTATTTTTTTCTCCCTACCTGACCCTCCATCTCCAGAATTCAAAAACTCTTAGTGAGTATTCTTATTTTCATGGCAATATAGTTATTTGTATAAGTTCAATAAGAATCTGTTCTCCTACAACAGGAAACAACCAGAAACATTACCAAGGCTTGACTAGCATGTCACATTTCACAGAGATCTGCATAAACTCAGATATGACCAGACATATCAACCAAGAACTAAGGTTTACTTTATGAAGCCAATAAAAACCCCTTGAAAAAATTAGTCTAACACCTTGCGTACGGGGTTCCTGACAGCCTCACCAGGTAAAGAAGGAATGTCACTTCCTGACAGAGCCAAGGAACTTCATGTTATTTTGAGAACCTCAAGAAGAGAGGAATTCACCCAAATCTATAGGTATCACAGCAAAATCTGATGACATCCTTGTCTTGGCTTCCTAGCTCCAAGAGGCTTTTAAAATCCAACCTGAGATTACTAGCAAAGCAGACTTGTAAATGGGTCAATATGATAAATCTCTATTCTTCCTGCACTAATAGAAATGCTCAGGCCAAGTTTATTGAGACAAAACTTATTTTGTCAACAAATTAGTCTTACTTTGATTATCTCTGATAGAAATAGAAATACGCAAACAATGAATCATGAAACACTACATCAAAAACTGATGATGTAATGTATGGTGATTAACATAACATAATAATAATAATAAAAGAAATAACTGCAAGGAAAAATTATATTTCAGTATTATACCTTTATGGATATCAGATTCTAGTGCTGTTAATTGTCTTTGAAATTATGCTTTTTAACTATAAACCAGACTGAATTCTAAATTCTCATTTCCTCCAATATCTGACTACAATTATCTAAACTAATGTTTCCAATTTCCTCCCACAGTTTTACTTGGAATCTTTAAGAACTAGGAATTCGCTATTTCCAAACCATGCAAACTAAAGCTGGACAACTTGATATAAACTTCAGAGAATTCACAACAGCTCATATATGAACAATCTTCATGCCTTTTGCTGTGTGGGCCATTCAGAAAAATCACCAGAGACATTCAAACTAAAAATCAGGAAAATCTATCAGATTGCCACTGTCTGCCCTTATTTCATCTGAATATGCTTTGAACCTGACATCTGGAAACCTTCTAGACTGGCTGAGTTCAGAACTCAGAAACTGGAATTATGGTCTGTTCCAATCATTAACTATTGTTTTTATTTTGTTTCCATAGAAATGCCTGTTATTAAATACCTTATTGCTTGTGCAATATAGGCCTAATTTTGAGAGCATACCTACATCACCATCTCCTAGATGCGTTTAACTCTACCTACTGTTAGGACTAAGAGACTGGTTCAATAAGGCAGAGCAATCTACCAACTCAGGTTCTAGACTACTTTTTTAAAGATTTTATTTATTTGAGAGACAGACAGAGAGACAGAAAGAGAGCACAAGTGGGGAGAAGGGCAGAGAGAGAGAGGGAAAAGCACATTCCCTGCTGAGCAGGGAGCCCAACACAGCTTGATCCTAGGACCATGAGATCACGACCTGAGCTGGATGCAGACGCTCAATGGATTGAACCACCCAGATGCCCTTCAGGTTCTGGACTATTTAACCTCTAAGGGAAATTTCAAAGGCTGGACTGAGGGGGACCAGAATATGTGAACCTCAAATATGCCATTTTGACATATTAAGTATTTTGAATTAAAGTTACTTAGGAAACAGTACAAGAAGGATATACTCTTATCCTCCTTTGTCCCCTTGAAATCTGGAAATAAATTTTCCATATGAAAGGTACCTTACCTGTACCAGGAAGGTAAAAGTTATCCTTATCACCAGAAATATGGAAATTGGGACCAAGAAGTTTGTA
The DNA here is from genome assembly GCF_037043125.1 of Eumetopias jubatus. Taxonomy (NCBI): domain Eukaryota; kingdom Metazoa; phylum Chordata; class Mammalia; order Carnivora; family Otariidae; genus Eumetopias; species Eumetopias jubatus. Next base: position 83,046,935 of record NW_028274819.1, on the reverse strand, counting down.
TTAAAAAAAAAAAAACTTACTACTTCCTCACTAATTTACTATCCCAATCCCAAACTTCTGTGCCTTGTCAATTCTTCACAAATGTATTGTTTCTTTGTCTAAAAGGTATCAAAGCTTCTTTCTTTGGTCAGTTCTTTAAGTTTCACATTTTTATGGGGCTACCAATGTACAAAATTATTTTTTTCCTGTTAATCTGTCTTATGGCAAATTAATTATTAGACCAGCCACAGAACCTAGAAGGGAAGAAAGGAAAAGTTTTCTATCCCAACATAATCAATATTAAAGAGGCTTTTTTCTCAGCTCCAAGGGCACGGGGCCATGGATGCACATGGAGGGCAGATGGGCAGCATGAAGTAGTAAAGAGAGCACCAGACTCAAAAGCCCTGTTTCCAGGCCCTGGTTCCTTCCTTTCTTAGAAAGTTACTTAAACTTGCTGACCCCTAATGTTCTTATCCAAGTGAATACCCAGAAGTTGTTTTGAAATGATTGATTAGAATACTGTATGTTTGGGAGCCATACATCATAAACCTGGCATTTGAATCTCTCTAGAGCACACACTTGTGGATGGCTGGACCATTGGATGAAGGAGATTCAGTCTCACCAGACATGACACACATGTCATGAAGAGTCTCCCAGAGTTAGACTCACAGTATTGGGAAGGTCATTCTTTTGGGCTTTCCTCTGCTGGGTGTTTCCTGGGTATATGTCTGCCTTGCTCAGGCTTCACAACTTGTGATTAGGACAGTTCATTAACTAAGAGTGGTTAAATTTAGTGAAGTGAGTCTTGTCACTTAATTCAGCTACTGAGATGGGCAGTTCTCTTTATCTCCTCCTAACCTCAACTAAAACTAAATTTTCTTTCCTCCTCCCTCTCCTCCTCCTCCTGCACTGTGTGACTCACAGTTCTTCCTCCTGGAGTGTCTCCCCATCCCATTGCTAATAGGCTTCGCCCCATGATGATCTGACCCACAGAACACCAGCAGCCATGACCCAAGCAGAAGCTGAGAATGTGCTTGTGTGCTTTGGCTTTGCCTCTTCTATTCTTATGCCCCTCCATGAGAAGACCATGCCCCATGTAGCCACCATTCCTTCAGCCTTCTCCAGACCAAGATCCATGGAATAGAACTAAATTTGACCAGGAACCTAGATCCAACCTGCCCCAGGGGAGCCCAATTTTGATAGGCCTCCTCATAGCCCCCAGAAGGCACCTGAGACTCTTAATGTTTGTTGAGATTCTTAATGTTAGAAGACACACAAATTCTGAAAACATTTGTTAAGGGAAAAACTGACTAATATGGTCCATCAACATGAGATAATAATTTGTTGTATGTTTATATAGTGAAATACTCTATGGCAATAGAAATGTATCACAAAAATAAGTCAAAATGGTACAATAATATTTACAATATGATACCATTTGCATAAAACTAAAATACATGCATATGATACAATGTATTACTTGGGCATAAGCAAATATGGTAAAATATATTTTATATGTCCAGAATTCATGGTAGTTCCTATAGGGATGGATCAGGGACAGATGAATGATCAGGGATTTAAGTGGTTTTATTTCTTAGTGAATGAAAAATATATAGGTGTTACTTTTTATTATTATAATTTTCTTTTTTTAAGATTTTATTTATTTGAGAAAGGGAGAATGAGAGAGAGAGAGAGACTGAGCATGAGAGGGTGGAAGGTTAGAGGGAGAAGCAGACTCCCCACTGAGCAGGGAGCCTGATACAGGCCTAGATCCCAGGACTCCAGGATCATGACCTGAGCCGAAGGCAGTTGCTTAACCAACTGAGCCACCCAGGTGCCCCTAATTATAATTTTCTATGTCTAATTTTATATAATCAGGTATCTAGTTAAATGTAAAATATTTAAAAATAATTCTGAAAAAATCAAATGTCAAAATGTAAATTTTATCATTATTTTTTTTAAGATTTTATTTATTTATTTGAGAGAGAGAGAATGAGAGATAGAGAGCACGAGAGGGAAGAGGGTCAGGGGGAGAAGCAGACTCCCCGCTGAGCAGGGAGCCCCATGTGGGACTCAATCCCGGGACTCCAGGATCATGACCTGAGCCGAAGGTAGTCGCTTAACCAACTGAGCCACCCAGGCACCCCTAAATTTTATCATTATTAATCTGTGCATTCAAGCAAAGCTTTCTTGGGCCCATATCTGTGCCATGGTGGAGGAAGCCAAGGTGCTGTCCTTGATGGGAAATTGTTGTCTCATCATGAAGGTGCATGGGAATCTTGATTGGGATACCTTCAGGTGACAAGGGAAGGTTTTGCCAAATAGTAGCAAGCTGAGTATTATGAACAAATTCCGCTGGGTTTGGTCAGCTCTGATCTGGGTTGTCATTTTGATGCTTGTCATGGGTGTTTCTTCTTCCCTTCATGTCATCTTTTTGTAGGACAGCACAGAACTCCCAGGACAGAACATGTGGCCAGATTAATAGGATCAGGACCTACTCTATTTGGAGAATACAAATTTCTGCTGTGCTTGTGGCTAGTTAGATCTCCAAGAACCATGACTTGAACTTACAACAAAGAGCATCAAAATGTGGATCTTTGTTACTGCCCTGTTGGGCTTACTGTGCAGCCAGGAGACCCTGGGAAGTACAATCCAGAGGTTGATCTTCAAATTCTTAATCTATGTACTCTGGAAGTCAAAAACTAAAATGCCTACTTTACAAGGGGAAATGAGCACACCTGGATGCAGACAACCCTCATGCAGCAGAGACAGGGCCTCTCACCAAGGCTTTCAGATGAGCCTTTGTTCTTTTAACAGAGATTGGCTACCCTCCCTCTAACAGAGCATTTCCAGCTTTCCCTTTGGTCATTCCTTCTGGTTTCCAGATCATGGGTCTGTTATAGACACTGTCTGTACTCAGCAAAGTAGCAGTAAATCTCTCTCCAAGTCACTGGGGGATGTGGGAACCCCTCCACACAGGCAACCTGTTTGACTCACCCTGAGTGGTCTATGTGGGGATAGAAACAGTCATGAAAAGCAGCAATGTGACAGCCAGTCCAGGATTGTCAGAATGACCACAAACTTGTGGAATTTGTCCACATTATCCAGCCCTCTGCCACTTGGCAAAATATAGTTTTCCATTTGGGAATAAAATTTATTTCAAAAACAAGAAAAATCCAGTTTATAGATGAGTTTCTGTGAAAATCTGGCATGCTGCCCTCCCCAGAACTGAATGTGGTTAAATAAACAATACATTTCTAGGCAGTTGCCACTGTTTTGAAAGGTGTGTCATGCTTGAGAAGGAAAGCACTTAATGTGAAATTTTCCATGGTCTTGCTGGAACACCCACACCCCAATGATGAGCTGCCATTGTGGATGGCAAATCTAGGAGTCTTTCAACACTATTCATTCAGAACTTTCCATTTTTCCCTTCTGCCTGATGAAATTGCCTCTACATTCTCAAGCCTCCAAACCCACAGTTCCCTTTGATTCTCTGCTTAAATTCTACTTCTTTTCTGAAAATTCCCAAGTCAAATTTGGCCTGAAATAACCATTCTTGTTTCTCATCTCACTTATGTGTGGACAAGGGTTTATCAGACTTTCTTACAGTGCTTGCATGTATGAGGCACTGGGCTAAGCCCTTCAGAAATTCTGCTTCATTCAATTTTCATAACTGCCTTGTTATCCCTATTTTGCATATAAGAAAACAGAGGCACAGAGAAATTGATATAGCTTGTCCAAGGTCATACTTCCAGTAAGTGACATGAAAGTGGTTCAACTTCCAGTAAGTGGTTCAACCAAGATGTGGCCTCAGGGAGTAGGGCCCCAGAATCTGTGTCCTAATCCATAGTCTCAGCCACACCCACCTGGGTGGGCATCAGGAGTCTTTACACTGAGTGTACACTGTAAAAGACACTAACACAGAGTTGACTCTGACCTTGGGGCTGAAGACCACATGTTCCGTTCCCATTTGGCCTAAGTAAGTGACATTCTTTGCAATAGGGCTTGTGCCTTCTGTGGTTTCCCTGGCTTGGTCTAGTCTCTCCTGTGTGCTTCCCTAGCACTGTTGTATATTTCATCCCCACCCTATTGTGGGTTTCATGTCCATGTCCCCTAAAAGGCTATAGCTCCAAGATGACAGAACTTAACTAATCATGTTCACCCCCAGAGTGCTTTCCATCCTTCGTCCTGAGCCTAACACAGGTCTTGGGATGGAGTACTGCTTATTCATAAAACAATGTGATTAAATCAGACATCTGTAAAAATGCTCCAAAATTCCAGCATCTTATAAGGGTAAGTTACAATAAACTTAAAATTTTATCAGTTATCATTGCTAGTTCAAGAGTGAGGGGAAATAAATCTCTGAACATCTCTGGACTCTGTTCTACCATCTGCAAATTGAGTGATTATTCAATTACTAGGTTTCCTTACAACCCTACAATACTGTGCCCCTACTATTCATTTGATTCATGCAACAATGTGACAAGGTAAGGACAGTTGCTTAAATCTTTGTTTCAGAAAAGAGAGATTCAGAGAAATTATTTTAATTGATTAATTTTTAAAACATACAGTGTTTTAGTTTCAGGTGTACAATATAGTGATTCAATACTTCCATATATCACCAGGTGCTCATCATGACAAGTGCATTCCTTAATCCCCATCATCTATTTAGACCATCCCCCACCCACCTCCCCTCTGTTAACCATCAGTTTGTTCCGTGTAGTTTTACAGTCTGTTTTTTTGTCCCTCTTTTTTCCCTTTGCTCATTTATTTCTTAAATCCCACCTATGAGTGAAATCATGTGCTATTTGTCTTTCTTTGATAGAAAAACATTTCTTATATAATGTAACATAATAGTCTCTAGCTCCATCCATGTCACGCAAATGGCAAAATTTCATTCTTTTTTATGGCTGAATAACATTCCATTATACATATATATCACATCTTCTTTATCCATTCATCAATCAACTGACACTGGATTGCTTCCATATCTTGGCTATTTTAAATAATGATGCAGTAAACATAGGGGTGCTTTTAGTGCTTTGAATTAGTGTTTTTGGGTTTTTTTGGGTAAATTGCCAGTAGTGCAATTGTAGCTCTTAGGGTAGTCCTAATTGTAACTTTTTAAGAAAAGATTTTATTTATTTATTTGTTTGAGAGAGAGAGAGACTGAGTAAGCACAAGCAGGGGGAGTAGGAGGCAGAAGGAGAAGCCTGCTGTCTACTGAGCAAGGAGGCCGATGCAGGACTCAATCTCAGGACCCTGGGATCATGACCTGCACCAAAGGCAGACGCTTAACAAACTGAGCCACCCAGGCACCACTAATTGCAACTTTTCGAGGAACCTCCATACTGGTTTGCATTCCCACCAAGAGTACAAGCAGGTCTCTTATTCTGCACATCCTCGCCAATACCTGTCACTTCTTGTGTTGCTGATTTTGGTCAGGTGTGAGTTGATATTTCACTGTAGTTTTGATTAGCATTTCCCTGATGATAAGTGACGATGAGCATTTTTTTCATATGTCTGCTGACCATCTGTGTTCTTTGGAGAAATGTCTGTTTATCTCTTCTGATCATTTTTTCATAGGATTATTTGCTTCTTGGGTGTTCAGTTTTATGTTTTTTATATATTCTGGATACTAACCCTTTATCAGACATGTCATTTGCAAATATCTTCTCCCATTCCATAGAAGCCTTTTTAGTTTTGTTGATTGTTTCTTTTGCTCTGCAGAAGCTTTTTATTTTAATGTAGTCTCAATAGCTTATTTTTGCTTTTGTTTACTTTGCCTCAAGACATGTATCTAGAAAAATGTTGCTCTACCTATGTCAAAAAAGTTACTGCTTGTGTTCTCTTCTAGGATTTTTATGATTTCAGGTCTAACATTTAGGTCCTTAATCAATTTTGAATTTATTTTTGTGTGTAGTTTAAGAGAGGGGTCTATTCTCTTTCTTTTGCATGTAGCTATCCAGTTTTCCCAGGAACATTTGTTTAAAAGAAAGAGAAATTAAGGAGTGGATCCCATTTACAATTACACCCAAAACCATAAGATACCTAGGAATAAATCTAACCAAAGAGGCAAAGAATCTATACTCAGAAAACTATAAAATACTCATGAAAGAATTTGAGGAAGACACAAAGAAATGGAAAAACGTTCCATGTTCATGGATTGGGAGAACAAATATTGTGAAGATGTCAGTGCTACCTAGAGCAATCTACACATTCAATGCAATCCTTATCAAAATACCATACACTTTTTTCAAAGAAATGGAACAAATAATCCTAAAATTTGTATGACACCAGAAAAGACCCCGAATAGCCAGCAGAATGTTGAAAAAGAAAAGCAAAGCTGGTGGCATCACAATTCTGGACTTCAAGCTCTATTACAAAGCTGTAATCATCAAGACAGTATGGTACTGGTACAAAAACAGACACATAGATCAATGGAACAGAATAGCAGCCCATATGGTGAGCACTGTGAATTGTGCAAGACTGTTGAATCACAGATCTGTACCTCTGAAACAAATAATGCAATATATGTTAAGAAGAAAAAAAAAGAAGAAGATAGCAGGAGGGGAAGAATGAAGGAGGGGAATCGGAGGGGGAGACGAACCATGAGAGATGATGGGCTCTGAAAAACCATCTGAGGGTTCTAGAGCGGTAGGAGTTTGGGTTAACCTGGTGATGGGTATTAAAGAGGGCATGATCTGCATGGAGTGTTATGCACAAACAATGAATCATAGAACACTACATCAAAAACTAATGATGTAATAAGGTATGGTGATTAACATAGCAATAAAAAAAAAGAATAGAGAGCCCAGAAATGGACCCTCAACTCTATGGTCAACTCATCTTCCACAAAGCAGGAAAGAATGTCCAATGGAAAAAAAGACAGTCTCCTCAACAAATGGTGCTGGGAAAATTGGACAGCCACACGCAGAAGAATGAAACTGGACCATTTCCTTACACCACACACAAAAAATAGACTCAGAATAGTTGAAAGACCTCAATGTGAGACAAGATTCCATCAAAATCCTAAAGGAGAACACAAGCAGCAACCTCTTCGACCTCAGCCACAGCAAATTCTTCCTAGAAACATCGCCAAAAGCAAGGGAAACAAGGGCAAAAATGAACTATTGGGATTTCATCAAGATAAAAAGCTTTTGCACAGCAAAAGAAACAGTCCACAAAACCAAAAGACAACCAACAGAATGGGAGAAAATATTTGCAAGTGACATATCAGATAAAGGGCTAGTATCCAAAATCTATAAAGAACTTTTCAAACTCAACACCCAAAGAACAAATAATCCAATCAAGAAATGGGCAGAAGACATGAACAGACATTTATCCAAGAAGACATCCAAATGGCCAACAGACACATGAAAAAGTGCTCAACATCGCTCGGCATCAGGGACATCCAAATCAAAACCTCAATGAGATACCACCTCCCACCAGTCAGAATGGCTAAAATTAACAAGTCAGGAAACGACAGATGTTGGCGGGGATGCGGAGAAAGGGGAATCCTCCCACGTTGTTGGTGGGAATGCAAGCTGGTGCAGCCACTCTGGAGAACAGTATGGAGGTTCCTCAAACAGTTGAAAATAGAGCTACCATATGATCCAGCAATTGCACTACTGGGTATTTAGCACAAAGATACAAATGTAGGGATCCGAAGGGGTACGTGCCCCCCAATGTTCATAGCAGCAATGTCCACAATAGCCAAACTGTGGAAAGAGCCAAGATGTCTATCAACAGATGAATGGATAAAGAAGAAGTGGTATATATACACAATGGAATATTATGCAGCCATCAAAAGGAATGAGATCTTGCCATTTGCAACGACGTGGATGGAACTGGAGGGTGTTATGCTGAGTGAAATAAGTCAATCAGAGAAAGACATGTATCATATGACCTCACTGATATGAGGAATTCTTAATCTCAGTAAACAAACTGAGGGTTGCTGGAGTGGTGGGGGGTGGGAGGGATGGGGTGGCTGGGTGATAGACATTGGGTAGGGTATGTGCTATGGTGAGCGCTGTGAATTGTGCAAGACTGTTGAATCACAGATCTGTACTTCTGAAACAAATAATGCAAGTTATGTTAAGAAAAAAGAAAAAGAAGAAGATAGCAGGAGAGGAAGAATGAAGGGGAGTAAGTCAGAGGGGGAGACGAACCATGAGAGACGATGGACTCTGAAAAACAAACTGAGGGTTCTGGAGGGGAGGGGGGTGGGGGGATGGGTTAGCCTGGTGATGGGTATTAAGGAGGGCATGTTCTGTGTGGAGCACTGGGTGTTATGCACAAACAATGAATCATGGAACACTACATCAAGAACTAATGATGTGATGTATGGTGATTAATATAACAATAAAAAAATTTAAAAAAAAGGAAATGGGCAGAAGACATGAACAGACATTTTTCCAAAGAAGACATCCAAATGGCCAACAGACACATGAAAAAATGCTCAACATCGCTCGGCATCAGGGAAATCCAAATCAAAACCTCAATGAGATACTACCTCACACCAGTCAGAATGGCTAAAATTAACAAGTCAGGAAACGACAGATGTTGGTGGGGATGCGGAGAAAGGGGAATCCTCCCACGTTGTTGGTGGGAATGCAAGCTGGTGCAGCCACTCTGGAAAACAGTATGGAGGTTCCTCAAAACGTTGAAAGTAGAGCTACCCTACAACCCAGCAATTGCACTACTGGGTATTTACTCCAAAGATACAAATGTAGTGATCCAAAGGGGTACATATACCCCAAAGTTTATAGCAGCAATGTCCACAATAGCCAAACTATGGAAAGAGCCAAGATGTTGTGATACACACACACACACACACACACACACACACACACACACACACACTGGAATATTATGCAGCCATCAAAAGGAATGAAATCTTGCCATTTGCAATGACGTGGATGGAACTGGAAGGTATTATGCTGACCAAAATAAGTCAATCAGAGAAAGACAAGTATTATATGATCTCACTAATATGAGGAATTCTTAATCTCAGGAAACAAACTGAGGGTTGCTGGCATGGTGGGGTGGGAGAGATGGGGTGTCTGGATGATAGACATTGGGGAGGGTATGTGCTATGGTGAGCATTGTGAATTGCGTAAGACTGATGAATCACAGACCTGTACCTCTGAAACAAATAATACATTATAAGTTAAAAAAAAGAAGATAGTGGGAAGAGTAAAATGAAGGGGAGGAATCAGAGGGTGAGACGACCCATGAGAGACTATGGACTCTGAGAAACAAACTGAGGGTTCTAGAGGGAAGGGGGTTGGGGGATAGGTTAGCTTGGTGATGGGTATTAAAGAGGGCACATATTGAATGGAGCACTGGGTGTTATACGCAAACAGTGAATCATGGAACACTACATCAAAAATTAATGATTGTATATATGGTGATTACATAACAATAAAATTAAAAAAAAAACCTAGATCACTGAAAAAAAAAGATATTAACTCTTCTTTAAAAGTAGAATTCCACTGTGCAGGCTTCTGGCCTTGGACTTTTGTTCGTTGGGAGTTTTTTAATTACCGATTCAGTTTCTTTGCTGGTTCTTCGTCTGTTTGAGTTTTCTATTTCTTCCTGTTTTGGTAGGTTATATACTTCTGGGAATTTAACCATTTTCTCTATATTGTCCAATTTGTTGACATATAGTTTTTCATAATATTCTCTTATGATTGTTTGTATTTGTGTGGTGTTCACTGTTATTTCTCCTCTCTCATTTGTGATTTTATTTGTCCTTTCTCTTTTTCTCTCAAAAATTCTGGCTAAAGGTTTACCAAATTTATTGATTTATTTCAAAGATCAGCTCTTGGTTTCATTGATCTGTTTTATTCCTTTGTGTGTGTGTTTATTTTTTGTTTTTAGTTTCTTCATAATTTATTTCTGCTCTAGTCTTTATTATTTCCTTCCTTCTGCTGGTTTTAAGTTTTGTTTTTTGTTCTTTTTCTAGCTCCTTTAAGTATAATGTTAGGTTGTTTGATATTTTTCTTGCTTCTTGGTGTAGGTCTCTATTACTATAAACTTTCCTCTTAGAACTCCTTTGCTACATCCCAAAGGTTTTGGACCAGATTCAGAGAAATTAAGCTAAGTATCAAAAGTCCCATGATTAGATGCAGGGAAGCTTGGTAATTAGCCATGGGCTAACTTGTGAAAGTCCTAGCACAGTTTAAATCTTGTAGTTTGTTTTTATTTTTTAAACTCTGTATTTATATCCATCTTTTCACCTGGATTGTCTACATATCTGTATATCTACAGAAATATACATCTACATCTACGTCTATGTCTATATCTGTATCTCAGTTAATCCCAATGGATGTTTATCTTTTTGATCTAACCCTCATCAGAAAAACTCTAGCTGGGGTTTAACAGTATGAAAAACACTTTAAGTACTGATATATCCTTAGGGTTTACACAGGGTCTGGCCTATGTTTAGTGACCAGTAACTGTTGAAAGAATGCATGAATGAAGCCAGACTCTAAAAGCCTAACACATCCTTCACCCTGGCAGCTGATTAATCACTCCAACATGTCCCTAATTAAGGGGTTGATGCCCCAGGAGTCTGCTAGGGTCAGGCAGCTAACACAAACAAAAGAATCTGTGGCAGAAGAGCAGCAGGGAGAGGTAAGCCTATACCAAATTTTTGCTGGGCAAACCCTGTCTACAGAGATTTGCATTAATATTAAAGAGAAATAAAATCACCATCCTAAGTAATAGAAACATGTTGATGATGAACTCAGCCAGTGGCATCATGACCTTGTCCAAACTTCTCCAACTCCCTTTTTTTTCTCAACAGGACACCCAATGTCCTTCATGGTCAAGTTAAAACCTAACTTCTTACTCCCCTTCCCACTCCCTATATGTACATTACAGTCTGCCTCTAATAATGTCTGCTCCCCACACAGGCAGCACATTTCCTTTTTTGATTTTGTTCATGTTATTTCCCATGCTGCTACATGTTGCCAGAGCTTTGCTCAAATTCTGCCCGTTGAAATGCAGGGCCTAGAAGTTTTTATTTGCTCCTTTCAGATATTCTCTAAGATAAGTATCCATATCCACATTTTATGGATGAGAAAACAATAGCACTAAAGAGTGAATTGTCCAAGAGTGGATTTTCTACATGTTAGTAAATTGGCAGAGCCAGCACTTTTGGTTCCTGTTCTAAACACAGATTCTCCCTGCAATTCTACCATGATTCAGTTTTAATTATAAATACATCACCTTGTATGCCAGTTGTCTCTGTACCTTTATATCTTTCCCATTGGTTTTAGAACTCCTATAACACAGGTACTGTTTTACCTATCATTGCTTCCCTTAAAGGATTTCTCACAATGTTTTGTTCATAGGAATATCCTATGATTTTTTTTTTCTGCATAGAGTCTACACTCACTGGGAGTGTATGTGAGTATGTGTTTGTGTGTGTGTGTATCGTGTGTGTGTGTGTGTGTGTGGTGTGATATGTGTGATTTGGTTTGAGGCAGGAATAGGAGCAGGAGGTATTGGGGGGGAGGCATCACAACATCCAGGGTATGTGCTTCGTGGTTCCCAGAAGCACTGTCCCATCACAACAGGCAATGTTGGCAAAAAACATGCTATGCTGGTTTTTCTGCTCACTTTCTCACTGATTTCCCCATTGATAATGAACACCTGCTACCTGACCATTTCCCTGTCACTGGCCTTCACCTCTCTGAATCCCTGTTATCCTTCCTCCAAACAAATCAAGACCTTGATACAAATACAACATCTTATTTGTGCCAAGGTTTCATAGCCAGCAGTCAATGGGTATTGTAAAATGCTCTAAGAAGAAAGAGACATAAAAAGGAGTGTGTGTGGTGTGCACGTGCATATATATATATACATATATATATGATGTGTATGTTTCTGCATGTGTTTCTACGTGTGTGTTGTATAGTGTATGTATGTGAGTGTTTGTGTGTGTGTGTGCTGAAGCACACACACACACAACCATACACACAGTCCCACTTGGTAACTTGTCAAGTTTCTCAAATATCAACACAAAATGTTTTCCACTAAAGCATCAGTAAGATAGGTCCCGCTGATGAAGGAAATGCTGTGTCAGACTTTGTGAAAACAGCTTGAGGAAGAGAAGTAGCCTAGATTACAAGGGGTGCCACCCCTACACATTCAGCCTGTAGGAGCCTGGGGGATGTCTTGGGTACATGAAGGAGGTTGGGAAGTCAGGGCCTTGTTTCTAGATCACTTCCCACTACAAAATTCAGGGACCTGGCTGCATAACTCTTTTGTGCTATAGTCCCAGGAAGTTGCAAGTTCTCCAAGGGCAGAGCATGTCTTAAGAGATCTGAATGTCTTTATCATTGCTTTGCCCCTTTTGTGTACTATAATGACTAATTTTTGGTATATATTAACTCAATCTTCCCCATAACTTTGGTTTTATTACATACTGTTCAGTTACAAAAATAGGCTCAAAATGATCTTTTAATATAGACAAGGTCACATAGTAAGTTAGTTGAGCAGCAAGGAGTGGAACTTAGGAACAAGGTTTTGGTAAATACTCTGTAGCCCAAGGCTTTACACAATGCTTGGACCCTCATACATGGTCAAATAAATGAATGCATGGGCACAGTGGAATGCTGGGAAGGTGGCAGAGCAGTTATTGTTAAGTCTGCATGCCCATTCCATCAACTGACCGCAGACTCACACTGACCATAGGCACTTCAGGGCCCTGCTGACTGACCTTCTTTCTCTGGGCATCTACCAATTTCTCCTAGGAGAACAACCCCCTTGACATGGCTGAAGACTGAACACCCAAGTCATGGTCTAGAGACCTGTGTGGGATAAAGTCCTCTCCAGCGCCTTCTCTGAGCCACTCTCAACACCAAAGCCTGGACTCTGAGCTGCCAGTCCTGCTCCTGGCCCCTCTCTTTCTGGATCCAGCTCAGTCTAAATTCAAAAGAACATTTTTAAGCATGTACAATAGTTGGTTTAGGAATTATCTAGCTCTAGCAACAGAAAGCAGTGAGTTTGTTTTCAAGGTAACAAAACCAGTGAGGCCAGTGGGGAGAAAAAATTTTGCAAGTACTTTCCTTGAGAATAAAAAGCCCATCATACTGTTAGTAATTATTCCCTTTCCCTGACTTTACAGTGGACCTGGAAATAAGCAAAAGCACTTGATCCATGTAATTTGAAATTGTGGAATGGGGTTAACCACTAACAGAGACAATGGGCAGGTGGCCTCTGGCTCACAGTGGCACCTCCCATCTCTCTTTACTTTAGACTCCTTCCATAGCTCATGGTCCTCACCCAGGATGTAACAGAGAGGACCAAGAGCAGTACATAGCCAGGTTAGCTGCAGGACCCAGAGGGCCAGTTCTTTCTTCTTGGGAAGGCTATGGAGAGACAAGCATCACATGGAGGGAGTACACAGCTCAGCTCCCATTGAGGGGTGCTCCTTCTTCTCCAGGATAACTACTGGTTTACCGGTCCTGTAGGGCTAATAAGAATAGGGCAATGACAATGAGAATAGAGGAAGTATTGTTGATATTTTACAATGGAAGTTTCAAGGAACATTCTGGCCCCGGTTATATCTGCTTTAAAGAACAGTATCAAGTCCTTGACCTACAGTTTCTCATAGCCAGTGAGAGCCATGAGCATGTGACAACTTACTCCATTTCAAGATGGGATGAATAATAGGTTGATTTAACTTCAAGTTATTCTGAGGCCATATCTTTCATGACAGTGAGAAGTCCTGGTTTCAGATTCTTATACCTAGACACCTATCTCCTTGATAACATGCTCTGACATTGAAAAGTAGGATCTGATGTAACCCTCCACTCCATTCTCTCAGCACCTTCATTTGTTGTGACTGACTATGGCATCAGGAAGAAGCATACCCCTAAAGCCTGGATATCTGGAATGAGGGGGGCCAGCTCAGCCCTCTATGCCTTGGGGCAAGGGGTCTCTCCTAACAGCCTTGGACACACTCTCATAAGCATTCCCTATATAGAGAGAAGGAATAAGTTTTCATGTCAAGAAAGACATTAATTCAAGTCCTACACTAATTCTATCTTTGGTAGTGATATTACTGACAGAATAATGTTTTTTTTAAAGATTTTTTTAAAAAATGTATTTAGAGAGAATATGAGTGGAGGGAGGGGCAAAGGGGGATGGAGAGAGAATCTCAGACACCAAGTTGAGCATTGGGAGCCCACTCTGGGGCTTGATCTCACAACCCTGAGATCATGACTTGAGGCAAAATCAATAGTTAGATGCTTAACCAACAGAGCCACCCAGATACCCCTAACAGAATAATGCTTTTGTGAAGAAACAGAAATCTATTCAGATATACTACTGACTTCCCACTTCCAATGAAAACAGCAGTATACCCTGAACAAGTAATAGCATGACTAAGAAGAATTGCAGTATATATCAGGGATAAATATATGGGACAGTGGGGGAAAGGAAAAGCCATTGAGCTTTCCAGACAAGAAATAATGAACTTGGGGAAGGAACTAAGATAAAGAAGTCTCATCTTCTGGTTATGTCCTCATTTTCATGTCAGACCTGATCTTGGGAACCCTTCTCCACAGCCTCATTCATTCTCAACACTCTTTTACACTTTTTGGGCTTTTCTTGTACTTGCCAGAATATTACACATTCTCTAGTTCCTGAAATGAAGAGCATCTACAATTTTCACCCCAGTCCCCAGTGACTGTCTCAGCAAAATTAGCCAAAGAAGAAAAGCTGGCTTGTTTTTTTTCTAGGAACATATGGCTCATTACCAAGAATGAGAAGGAGATGATCATGTAATGGTTCTAAATAAACACCAATAAATCTGAGCCCAGATGGTCCTAGAATCCCCAAAGAAGGTCAACTTTTCCTCTGTTTGCAAGTGTCCTAGCAGGAGCCTTTGCAGAATCATGAAGATCAGGATCGGAACACACCTAGATCCTTGCCAAATCCCCTCCAAAGGAGACATTAGTTAAATGAGTCCCAGCTGTGTTAATGTTCTTTTCAGGGTAGTAAATCAGGTTTGGTCAGAAGCACTGAGAACTCTGATATGTAAAACTCCTGGTTTGATTGTGAATGAATCTCTCCCTCTTTTCCTCTCATCTTGATTCCTCTTCCCAGGCAGTGAGGGACTTCTTTAGGACCTGTTGAATAAACTCGTATCCAGGGTGATTACTCAACCAGACATGATGGCCACAAGCCAGGATTTAGAAGTGAGAAGAGTGAGAAAGGCAGGGAAAGATGAAACCAGGAGATGAAAGGAGAGAGAAAGAAAAAAAGTACAGAGTTAAACAGGAGATGAAAGGTGGAAAAGAGGAAAGTATAGAAAATAATAATAGAGAGAGTATACCAGTGGAGGAGAGCAAGAAAAAGGAATGAAGAAAGCAAGAAAAGAAAAGATCAAGAGTGGCACCTGGGTGGCTCAGTTGGTTAAGCAACTGCCTTCAGCCCAGGTCATGATCTCAGGGTCTTGGGATCAAGTCCCACACTGGGCTCCCTGCTCAGCAGGCAGTCTGCTTCTCCCTATCCCTCTGCCCCACCCCACCCTGGCTTGTGCTTTCTCTCTTTCTTTTCTCTCTCTCTCAAAAACAAATAAATAAAATCTTTTAAAAAAGAAAAGATTAGACAGTTGTGCATGTGAGGGATAGTGATGGGGAGGGGGGAAGAAACAAAAACATGAACAGTGATTTTAACAAGAGAAAATGTAGAAGAGAAAAAAAAATATCTGCACAGGAGATGGAGAATAGTGAGACCAATGAAAAAGACTGTAAGGAGGACAGAGGCAGGAGGATGTACCTAGGGGGAGAGATCAAGCCAGAGACTTGAAGGCAGAGTGTTGGCTGGTTCAGAGAGAGGTGGGCTCTGCACTGTCACCTATAGTCCCCCACATGACTCTTGACTAAGAAAAACTACCAGCTGAGTTATGTGGCCAGAGTGGAAACAAGTGGAATTTCTGTCCCTCCTGTCCTAGGGCTGCCACAGCCCCAGGCTTCTTGCTAGGTACCTGGGATGTGATAGTAATTCTTAAGCCAGAAGCTGATTTCCTACTTTGATGTGATGGTGTCATAGCAATCATCCAAGATGACAATGCAACCTCTCCATGAAATGTAATTGCAGCTAGGTCAGTGGTTTAGGGGAGTTCCATGATGACAGTCTGTATGAGCAATGTCTGTGAGCTCACATACCTGACATGAAAGTCATCCTGGATAGACAAGAGTGACACTTCTCATATTAGAGGCCCCTTTTGGATTTCTCCTTCAACCTCTTATTCTGGCAAAGAGCTCAGAATTGTAGCTGTTGACTGCCACAAAGTCACCATTCCCAGAATCAAGGTCCAGGGATTGCTGGTGCCTCACAAAATAGACTGCTAGGCCAGTGGATAGAGAGAGGCTTGTTCTAGGCCTATGCATAAATAATCAGAAGGCATGGGGTTGATTGCCTCCCTTAATCAAATATGCCAACTCCTGCTTGACAGTTCCAGTGTTTCCCTCCCTATCATCCTGCTTCCAAAGGAAGCCAGCAGCCAAGGCATGCCAAATGACTTAGATCTTCCTAACCTTTAGGTTTTTCCAGTCAGGGTCCTCCAAAGACCATAAAGTTCAGGATCTTGGGCTGAGGCTGACAGTGGAGCTCAGAGAGAAGGTGGGTGGGGAGGCTGGAGCCACAACATGGGACAGTATTTCTATTGCCTGCTAACAGTTATTTTAACTCATCAAATAAGAATAATTGATAGGGTCACAGAATCATATCTATCAGAAGTGACAGAGAACTCTCAGATCTTGGTTTTTCCGATCCTGATTTGGATCCTGGCTCTCTTTCCAGGAGGGACTTTGACTGTATCATCAGCCTCTCTGAGTCTGTGTTCTCAACCATAGAGTAAGAAGGAGGATAATGACCCTACAGACTTTTTGAGAAGGTGAAAGCTGATGAGTGGCCAGTGTCAAGTGATGCCCCAGGCTTGCAGCTGGTGGCGAATACATGCTAGCTACTGTCTTTTTTCTTTTTGACACAGAAAATATTGATAAAACCAATCATTTACATAAGTTAATAATCTCAGATAATCCAGGGAAAAGTCATTTTATTAAAAGGTTTTGTTCCAGATTACTCTGTTTTTATATATTGTGCCACATGCAGTCATGCTCTGGCCCCTACATGCATTTTGTGGATCTAAGGGGGAAATCCAATGTCAGAGAGAGGCCCCTAACTATGAATCTACTCTTCTCCCACCTAGAGAAATCTCCCTCTCTCCCTCTACCTGAATGACTCAGGAAACTTTCTCCAGTGATTCAACAGAAATCAGCAGATTAAGTAAAGTGGAGTCTTCAAGGTTTCAATATTTTTTAAGAGATAATGGCACCTCCAGATCCAAGACACAAATTCACAAAACATAACATTCACAGGAACATGTCATTCACAGGAAACCATACACATATGACCCTTTCTGAACTGATTCCTGCCACCCATTCACAATGCAGAACAGGCTCCCTTCAGTGAGCACCTTGCAGCCCAACTGTATAATGGACCTCCTGGAAGGGAGTTCTCACCTTCAGCCACTTTACAATCCCTATCAATGCCTCTTTGTGGTCATGGTGGCACTTTCTGGCCAAGAGTACGATCATTAACAAAGATTCTCTCCCTGACCAAATTCTAATCAGTTTTCTCTGAACCCTTTTTCAACTATGTCTCAACTTTTGGATTTTTGTGTTCATCTCTGTATTATCTAAATTTAGTAATAATTCTGCTAAGTCAATTTAGCCATCCTCAATATCTTTTCACCTTGCATATATGATCAGATTCCTCATCTTCCACCATCCCCCACATAATGTCTAATCACCTTGGTCTGCTTTAGCAGGAATCCTTTTAGGTCAGTTAAGCCAGAATATACCTTATCCTGATATTTCTCTTTGTAATTTTCCATCCACTGACTCCCATTCTGTCCCTTGGATGTAAATCCCTCCCTTAACTTTTTGTATTTGGAATTGATTACAATCTCTTTCTCCCCCTGCAAGACCCCTTTGCAGTGGTCCCTATACCTATTTGATGCCTGCTGTTGAATAGTCTGCATTACATTTTTTTAACAAGTGAAAAAATATTTTTCTCTTTAGTATTATTTACTTAACACACAGATATATGTCAGATACTTCTAAGTGTAAAAACTTGAAATCTAACACAAGACAGTACTGAGACAATAAAAAGCTTTTATTATCAAAAATAATCAAACTCCAGTAAGACTTAGAATACAGTTGAACCTCAGGAATGACTTGATCCAGAAGCTCAATTACCACTAAAATCCTTCTTCTCCTTTCCTTTTAGGTTGGCTCAATCTCTCAGACAATATCCACATGGCATTGTTCAGGCATATACCCCACACTGGGCCCCTGAGATGGACAGAGATAATTTTTCACAGTGCTCATGTTAAAGAAAAATGTAGGAAGCTCTCCGACTGACCTAGGTTAAGTCAAGGGTTTGCCAGGGAAAGAGAATCTAAAATAGCATGACTGCTCTTACTCTAGCCACATTATTAAAGTGATGGGTAAAGTATTGTTTTTCAGGAGAGAAGAGAGTGCAATGCACTTTTCTGGATAGATGACACAGCATATGTCAATAGTATAGTTTAGTCACCTTCAGACACAAATCCATCAATGATTCTCCTCTATGTCAGGTCACCTTACCTGGTTTTGTCTGTTTGTTCTCCTCTTTGACTCATTTTGACTGTAGAGGCTCAGACCTCTGTGTGTTTGGTCAGTGCTGGCCTTGATGGAGATAAGGGAGGAAAGAGAAAATGTGTTCCTCAAAATGGAGGTGCTCACACCACCTCAATTTTTTGTTGTTGGTGGTGGTGGTTTTGTTTTAGTTTGTTTGTTGATTGGTTGGTTGGTTTGTTTTTAAATTTTATTTTATTGTTATGTTAATCACCATACATTACATCATTAGTTTTGATGTAGTGTTCCATGATTCATTGCTTGTATATAACACCCAGTGCGCCATTCAGTACATGCCCCCCTAATACCCATCACCAGGCTAACCCATCCACTCACCCCTCTCCCTTTTAGAACCCTCAGTTTGTTTCGCAGAGTCCACAGTCTCTCATGGTTCTTCTCCCCCTCCAATTTCTCCCCCTTCATTTTTCCCTTCCTACTATCTTCTCTCTCTCTTTTTTTTGACATATAATGTATTATTTGTTTCAGAGGTACAGACCTATGATTCATCAGTCTTACACAATTCACAGTGCTCACCATAGCACATACCCTACCCAATGTCTATCACCCAAACACCCCATCCCTCCCAACCCCCACCACTCCAGCAACCTTCAGTTCGTTTCCTGAGATTAAGAATTCCTCATATCAGTGAGGTCATATGATACATGTCTTTCCTGACTGACTTATTTCATTAGCATAATACCCTCTAGTTCCATCCACATCGTTGCAATGTTTATTTGTTTTTTGTAGGCTCATCCTTTTCTTCCTGGATTTTAAGCCCACTTGTCTTACCACTCAACGTTTTTCCTAGAATATCTCATCCAAGACTATGGATCTTATTACCACTATATATAGATGGCACACAAGTGTTCATCTCCAGTGCAGAACTTTGTTCTGAGGTTTGGACCTATGTGTCCAACTGCCTCCATGGCTTCTCTTCTGGGGTATTTCAACATAACCAAAAGATGTCATGCCCCAAGGAGGCATGATCTTTCTCTGAAACTAGACCTCTTCCTGCAATGTGCCCTAAGGTTACAACTTAAAATAAATTATCTTCATCTAACAACAGAAGCTAGAAAACTAGTACTCACCCTTGACTCCTCATTCTCCCTCACCCTATAATCCAAGCCATTCCTAAGTGTTTTCTTCTTAAACATACTTTGAATTTATATTACTCTCTCTCCATCAAAATTCTTGCCCAAATAACCTTCATCTTCTGCCAGAATTTGTGCAAGAGTTGCCTATTTAGTCTAATAATAAACATTTCTACAACAACGGGGTGACCCTTCCAAAATTCAAACAAATCATGTTACTCCCATTGCTTAAAACCCTCCAATGGCTACTCAGCGATATTTGGATAAAATATAAACCCTTTGTGTGGCTTGTAAAACCTTGCCTAATAACACAGGAGAAATGGAGGTGAGGATGGAGCCTTGTGAAGATATACAGCGGCAACTGAGCCACATAGGACCCCAGATGTCAGTTTCAGCACCAAGGCCAGCAGAAAAAGTCAGCCCTCATTTTCCCAGTTCTCAGCAAAAAACAAAGGTATCTAATCTGAGGAATCTGATCCCCCAAATCAATACTATTTAATATTTATAGCAGGCTAACTAGTGAGTAGCAGGAACAATGCATTTTCATATAAATTAAAAGGCTCTAATTCTCCAAGCCAGTGAGCTTCCCAGAAGTAAATTACTTATAATTCTGAGATCTAAAATAAACTAACCAATTGCACAAAGTATTCGTTATATAAATATGTGTGATTAATATGCTTATAAACATGGGTGGATGGAGATAGCTTATAGATGATGAAAAAACATAATGTGAGTTTCCAGACCAATAAACCTGTTTTTTTTGATGCTAAAAGATCTAGTTAGCAGGTATTATTTATGTCTTTAACAAGCTTCATAGCAGGGAAGTTATGAGAATGTACTATAGCGTCAGGGTGCTTGGTTCAATTCCTGTCTCTGCCACTTATTATGCACAGGACTTAGGGCAAATACCCATTTATGTCTCGAATTTGTCATCTATTAAAGGGAAATAAAAATAACCATTCCTCATTAACACTCTGAAGTGAATTTAGTTAACATATGCAAAATACTTAGAATAGCACTTGACTCATAGTAAATGCTGCAGCATAGAGTATTCATTTTAATGTTACCAACAGGGCACCGTACAAGGAAGAGTAAACCACAGTGAGGAAAGCACATGCCAGAGGATTTGGAATTAGAGAGATCTTGGCCAAACTCCCATCTCATAGATTTAATCTGTGTGAACCCAAACATATTTTTTTTTTCTGAGTCATTGTTAAAAACTGTAAAATGGGTAAAATTAGTTCTTAGGGTTTGGAGGAGGTAAATATATTTAAACAATTTTATAAGTGTTTGACACATAGTGAACCCCTAATTGGTACCAATTATCGCTTTTGAAGGCCACAGAACCTGTCTCATAAGTAGATTACATGATAAAAGGAGAGTTTGCATATGTAGTACGAAATTATAATAAAATGCCCTGATTAATATATTTGAGTATCAAGAAAAATCATTCCTTAGGGGCACCTGGGTGGTTCAGTCATTAAGCGTCTGCCTTCGGCTCAGGTCATGATCCCAGGGTCCTGGGACCAAACCCTGCATCGGGCTCCCTGCTCTGCAGGAAACCTGCTTCTCCCTCTTCCACTCCCCCTGCTTGTGTTCCCTCTCTCACTGTGTCTCTCTCTGTCAAATAAATAAAATTTTTTTAAAAAAGAAAAAGAATTCCTTAAATTTGCAGCCTAGGATTGGAAATCCATAAGATACCTTCCAGGAGAGCTTCATTTTCCTGCATGAGGAACTAGTGCTGGGGGCAGTAAGAAGCACAGACTTCCCTTCCTGAATAGTATCTTTCTGTCAGGCTTGTCCTTCCCCATCCTTCAGTCCTTAGGTGCACAGGATGGCACAGCAGGTCAGAGGACTGGACAGACACTGTAAATTGTTCTTTGTGTGGCATTTCAGCAGCAATCCTTAACTTAATAGCTCACCCTGGGTAACTAACAGCCTGGGGGCTGCCAATGCTAAGCTTGCTAAAAGCTTTGACTGTTACATATTCTAAACAGTACATTAAAAGTCCACAAGCTTCCACATGGATGTGCAGGAAATCTGACCTCTGAAAAGATTTTGCAATGTCCCCAAGCAAATGCACTAATTAAATGGGCCCTACCCTGCCCACTTCACCCTGAGCCTGTGATGGACAGGAAGCCTGTGAGCCCAGAAATTTGGATCCAGAATGTTCATGAGTACAAACGTGTGGACAAAAGCCAGAGAATATAAAAACAAACGTGACCCACAAATCCCAGGACCCTGCTCAATACATTGCTTTTAGTTGAATTGTAGAGTAACATTTTCAAGTTTTCAAATGGGTATTTTTATGTCATTTAGATATACACCTAACATCCTTTGTTTGCTTTTATTAACCAATCATTCCTTTCGTAGAATACAATAGCTCCATGACAGAGATACATGTTCTACCACACTAAAGTCAAAAGAACTAGTAAGCGTTCTCAGGTGCTTTCAGGTACCTTGTGTCTTGCTGGGGAAGCATAAAGTAGAGATTAGTAACATGCACTTTGTAGTCTGACAGGCCTGAAATACAAATCTTACACAGTCAGCACTTCCTAGAAATATAACTTTGAAGATATATTGCTTCTGCAAAATTTAGTGAACTCATCTGTAAAATGGTGATAAAAATAGCACCTACTTCATTAGATTGTTGTAAGGATTAAATGATATTGACTGCCTAGCAGAGTGTCTGGTGCATGTAAATGTTCCACTAATGTCATTCCTGTTCCTGCTGCCTTCCCCTCACTAGGCCTGCCCTCCACCCAGGATGCCATGGAGCAGAGACACAGCTCTGGCAGTGAGAGGGCAGATCCAGGTTGTGTGCCCATATCTCCATCCCTATCTTGTGACAGAGGGCTGTATTTGCATACATGGAGAGTGCACATCCTCAGACCAGCGGCCTTGTCTCCTTCCAAACAGAAACACAGTCCACCTTGTTTATCATTTCTGTGTGGGTGATAGAAGAACTGATGGTAAGAAACTTTGCCAACAGCAAAGTGGACAACTTGTTCTCAAAGAGAGGAGAGATCATAGGAATGGTCATTTCCTCAAGGATATTCATGAGTGAGCTCAACATTCTCCAACAACACTACTGAGGAGAAAGCCATCAGCAGCCCTGGAAGCTGTGTTTTGAAGACTGGAATTCAGCAATTTGAACACAGGATTTAACCCTCTTGCACTCTTCATTCATTCATTTACTCGGTTATAAAGCATCAGGACATTTGCTCTTAGCTGGGCTCCAGACTAGATGCCAAAGACTCAGACATTAACAAGACATAGTCCCTGTCCTCCAAAGACAGGTCTGTGCCTCTTTACAGACTAGTAGGCAAAACTGATGGGCAAATGAATGAAGTGAGAACAGAGTGAGTGTGTTAGAGTTGAGGCATGGGCAGGCCTAGTGAGGCAAAGAGTGGCCAGTGGTCACATTGCACCTGATACTGGGAAGGTTCCATGAGATGATGATTTTCATGCTAAGACATGAAGAATAAGAAAGCATTCTCCAGCCAGACAAAGGGAAAAGGAATTCAAGGAAAGAGAAGTGCAAGTGCAGAATGTGAAAGAATGAAATGATGAGTCCAGGACAATCCAGAAATTTGGTGAACAGTAAAGTGTCATTCTGCTAGGATGAGATGGGCACAGTGAGTGTAATGTAGGGAAAAGTCAGATCTAGAGGGCATTAAAATGGATATCCTGCCAGGGCACTGGGTAGATGACAGTCTGTGATGGGAAAATGGCAAGGTTCTGTGTCTGACCTTTTTTAAATAGTCATATTCAGAGCATTCAGGTCCAATGACCCTACCTCCCCAAGACCTATATGAGGGCTTTGTCCATTTCATTGCATCCTTGGCCAGGAATGTCTAAGAGTAGGTCATGTTCATAACCACCAGGACAGAGACAGGCCCCTCTTTTTTGGAATTCAGTCCAGCCTCCTCTTATGCACACCCATTGACCATAGCAGCTGAGGATGCTCAGCTACTCTCAGACCCAGGTGAGAGATCAATGTCTAGCTCCTGAGACAGGCACTACCAAAACCAATCTCAGACTCACTTTCTCATTTTACAATCACAGTGAACTTCAATGAAACAGATGAAACCTATACAGTATTAATACCATGACCTCATGGGCTAATTTTACTTTTAAGCAGAATTAAGTGAGGACTAAAGGAACTGAAGTGTGAGGGTTGACAATGGAGGTGAGGAATTGTGTATGCACAAATAAGATAATTTTATGCAAATTTATTTAATTTGAAAGGTCTTCTTTAAATGCACAAAGGCTAGAAGCCATCCATATAGTTTCATTTCTAATGTTCTGTGTTGCCCACAAATTTAATAGTGGTTATAAATGATTATAGCAATCCCAGTCTTTGCTGTGTATGTTTCATAATTTATTTAATTAAATAATATTTCAAAAATTACTTGCATTACATTCATTTATAACAAATAATGAGATTAGGAGAAACTCAGCCATGTAACATGGGATATGGGTTTCTATTATAAAATTCTGATGCAATCTCAGACAAACAAAAAATAAATAACTGAGAAGGACAGAGAAAATGACAGATGGTGGAAGGAGAGAAAAAGGACAAGGTGAAGGAGAAAGTCATGGACTGGTGGATATGGGAAAAGAAGAGACCAAAGATTTCAGGAAGAAGCAGGAAGGTGGTAAAATGTCTGAGGCTCAGACCATCCTGCATGCAGTTTTGTTTTGTTCTCTCTATTGCTTTGTACAATGCCTGGTATATAGTTAGTCCTAAAGTGTTTGTTGACTTCAGTTGGTCAGGGACTAGAGGAGAAAATGAGAGAACTAAAGCTAGACATAGAGATATAGACAAGAGGGAAGAGGGGGAAACCCAAGAATAAGATGCCAAAGGGTTGAGGAATTTGAGGAAAGATAGAAAAAACACAAGTGGTAAGTGGTTCAAGACAAAATCAGTTAGGTGTGGGAGATGAGGGAGAGTGAGGGAAGGTGAGAAGGGAGAGGGACACAAAAAGAGAATCAGAGCCTGTGTGCATGTAAAGTGTCAATCTTAAAAAAAAAAATTGTCAGTTATTTTACAAGCAGAATGAGTTTATTTTATTTTTAATTTTTTTATTGTTATGTTAATCACCATATATTACATCATTTGTTTTTGGTGCAGTGTTCCATGATTCATTGTTTGTTCATAACACCCAGTGCTCCATGCAGAACGTGCCCTCCTCAATACCCATCACCAGGCTAACCCATCCCCCTACCCCCCTCCCCTCTAGAACCCTCAGTTTGTTTTTCAGAGTCCATCATCTCTCCTGGTTCGTCTCCCCCTCTGACATACTCCCCTTTTCTTCCTCTCCTGTTATCTTCTTCTTTTTCTTTTTTCTTAAAATATGTTGCGTTATTTGTTTCAGAAGTACAGATCTCTGATTCAACAGTCTTGCACAATTCACAGCGCTCACCGTAGCACATACCCTCCCCAATGTCTATCACCCAGCCACTCCATCCCTTCCACCCCCAACCACTCCAGTAACATTCAGTTTCTTTCCTGAGATTAAGAATTCCTCATATCAGTGAGGTCATGTGATACATGTCTTTCTCTGATTGACTTATTTCACTCAGCATAACACCCTCCAGTTCCATCCACGTCGTTGCAAATGGCAAGATCTCATTCCTTTTGATGGCTGCATAATATTCCATTGTGTATATATACCACCTCTTCTTTATCCATTCATCTGTCGATGGCCATCTTGGCTCTTTCCACAGTTTGGCTATTGTGGACATTGCTGCGATAAACATTGGGGTACACGTACCCCTTCGGGTCCCTACATTTGTATCTTTGTGGTAAATACCCAGTAGTGCAATTGCTGGATCGAACGGTAGCTCTAATTTCAACTGTTTGAGGAACCTCCATAATGTTTTCCAGAGGGGTTGCACCAGCTTGCATTCCCACCAACAGTGTAGGAGGGTTCCCCTTTCTCCACATCCCCGCCAACATCTGTCATTTCCTGACTTGTTAATTTTAGCCATTCTGACGGGTGTGACGTGGTATCTCATGGAGGTTTTGATTTGGATTTCCCTGATGCCAAGCGATGTTGAGCACTTTTTCATGTGCCTGTTGGCCATTTGGATGTCTTCTTTGGAGAAATGTCTGTTCATGTCTTCTGCCCATTTCTTGATTGGATCATTTGTTCTTTGGGTGTTGAGTTTGATAAGTTCTTTATAGATTTTGGATACTAGCCCTTTATCTGATATGTCATTAGCAAATATTTTCTCCCATTCTGTCGGTTGTCTTTTGGTTTTGTGGACTGTTTCTTTTGCTGTGCAAAAGCTTTTTATCTTGATGAAATCCCAATAGTTCATTTTTGCCCTGGCTTCCCGTGCCTTTGGCGATGTTTCTAGGAAGAAGTTGCTGCGGCTAAGGTCGAAAAGGTTGCTACCTGTGTTCTCCTTTAGGATTTTGATGGACTCCTGTCTCACGTTTAGGTCTTTCAACCATTTGGAGTCTATTTTTGTGTGTGGTGTAAGGAAATGGTCCAGTTTCATTCTTCTGCACGTGGCTGTCCAATTTTCCCAACACCATTTGTTGAAGAGACTGTCTCTTTTCCATTGGACATTCTTTCCTGCTTTGTCAAAGATAAGTTGACCATAGAGTTGAGGGTCCATTTCTGGGCTCTCAATTCTGTTCCATTGATTGATGTGTCTGTTTTTGTGCCAGTACCATACTGTCTTGATGATGACAGCTTTGTAATAGAGCTGGAAGTCCGGAATTGTGATGCCGCCAGCTTTGCTTTTCTTTTTCAGTATTCCTCTGGCTATTCTGGGTCTCTTCTGGTTCCATACAAATTTTAGGATTATTTGTTCCATTTCTTTGAAAAAAGTGGATGGTATTTTGATGGGGATTGCATTGAATGTGTAGATTGCTCTAGGTAGCATTGACATCTTCACAATGTTGATTCTCCCAATCCATGAGCATGGAACGTTTTTCCATTTCTTTGTGTCTTCTTCAATTTCTTTCATGAGTATTTTATAGTTTTCTGAGTACAGATCCTTTGCCTCTTTGGTTAGATTTATTCCTAGGTATCTAATGGTTTTGGGTGCAATTGTAAATGGGATCGACTCCTTGATTTGTCTCTCTTCTGTCTTGTTGTTGGTGTATAGGAATGCCACTGATTTCTGTGCATTGATTTTATATCCTGCTACTTTACTGAATTCCTGTATGAGTTCTAGCAGTTTTGGGGTGGAGTCTTTTGGGTTTTCCACATACAGTATCATATCATCTGCAAAGAGTGAGATTTTGACTTCCTCTTTGCTGATTTGGATGCCTTTGATTTCTTTTTGTTGTCTAATTGCTGTGGCTAGGACTTCTAATACTATGTTGAATAGCAGTGGTGAGAGTGGACATCCCTGCCACGTTCCTGACCTTAGGGGAAAAGCTCTCAGCGTTTCCCCATTGAGAATGATATTCGCTGTAGGTTTTTCATAGATGGCTTTTATGATATTGAGGTATGTACCCTCTATCCCTATATTCTGAAGAGTTTTGATCAAGAAAGGATGTTGAACTTTGTCAAATGCTTTTTCTGCATCTATTGAGAGGATCATATGATTCTTGCTCTTTCTTTTGTTAAAGTATTGTATCACGTTGATTGATTTGTGGATGTTGAACCAGCCTTGCAGCCCAGGAATAAATCCCACTTGGTCATGGTGAATAATCCTTTTAATGTACTGTTGGATGCTATTGGCTAGTATTTTGGTGAGAAATTTTGCATCCATGTTTATCAAGGATAATGGTCTGTAATTCTCTTTTTGGATGGGGTCTTTGTCTGGTTTTGGGATCAAGGTAATGCTGGCCTCATAAAATGAGTTTGGAAGTTTCCCTTCCATTTCTATTTTTTGGAACAGTTTCAGGAGAATAGGTATTAATTCTTCTTGAAATGTCTGATAGAATTCCCCTGGGAAGCCATCTGGCCCTGGGCTTTTGTTTCTTGGGAGATTTTTGATGACTGCTTCAATTTCCTTAGTGGTTATAGGTCTGTTCAGGTTTTCTATTTCTTCCTGGTTCAATTTTGGTAGTTGATACATCTCTAGGAATGCACCCATTTCTTCCAGGTTATCTAATTTGCTGGCATAGAATTGCTCATAATATGTTCTTATAATTGTTTGTATTTCTTTGGTGTTGGTTGTGATCTCTCCTCTTTCATTCATGATTTTGTGGATTTGGGTCATTTCTTTTTTCTTTTTGATCAGTCTGGCCAGGGGTTTATCAATCTTGTTAATTCTTTCAAAGAACCAGCTCCTAGTTTCCTTGATCTGTTCTACTGTTCTTTTGGTTTCTATTTCATTGATTTCTGCTCTGGTCTTTATGATTTCTCTTCTCCTGCTGGGTTTAGGCTTTATTTGCTGTTCTTTCTCCAGCTCCTTTAGGTGTAGGGTTAGGTTGTGTATTTGAGACCTTTCTTGTTTCTTGAGAAAGGCTTGTATTGCTATATACTTTCCTCTCAGGACTGCCTTTGCTGTAACCCAAAGATTTTGAACAGTTGTGTTTTCATTTTCATTGGTTTCCATGAATTTTTTTAATTCTTCTTTAATTTCTTGGTTGACCCATTCATTCTTTAGTAGGATGCTCTTTAGCCTCCATGTATTTGAGTTCTTTCCGACTTTCCTCTTGTGGTTGAGTTCTAGTTTCAAAGCATTGTGGTCTGAAAATATGCAGGGAATGATCCCAATCTTTTGGTACCGATTGAGACCTAATTTGTTACCTAGGATGTGATCCATTCTGGAGAATGTTCCATGGGCACTAGAGAAGAATGTGTATTCCGTTGCTTTGGGATGGAACGTTCTGAATATGTCTGTGAAGTCCATTTGGTCCAGTGTGTCATTTAAAGTCTTTATTTCCTTGTTGATCTTTTGCTTAGATGATCTATCCATTTCAGTGAGGGGGGTGTTAAAGTCCCCCACTATTATTGTCTTGTTGTCAAAGTGTTTCTTTGCTTTTGTTATTAATTGCCTTATATAATTGGCTGCTCCCATGTTCGGAGCATAGATATTTACAATTGTTAGATCTTCTTGTTGGATAGACACTTTAAGTAGGATATAGTGTCCTTCCTCATCTCTTATTACAGTCTTTGTTTTAAAATCTAGTTTGTCTGATATAAGGATTGCCACCCCAGCTTTCTTTTGGTGTCCATTAGCATGGTAAATGGTTTTCCACCCCCTCACTTTCAATCTGGGGGTGTCTTTCGGTCTAAAATGAGTCTCTTGCAGACAGCATATTGATGGGTCTTGTTTTTTAATCCAATCTGATAGCCTGTGTCTTTTGTTTGGGGCATTAAGCCCATTTACATTCAGGGTAACTATTGAAAGGTATGCATTTAGTGCCATTGTATTGCCTGTAAGGTGACTGTTAACTGTCTGTTGTCTGTGTTCTTTTCTGCTCTTTGCTGCTTTTAGGTTCTCTCTTTGCTTAGAGGACCCCTCTCAATATTTCTTGGAGGGCTGGTTTTGTGTTTGCAAATTCCTTTAGTTTTTGTTTGTTCTGGAAGCTTTTTATCTCTCCTTCTATTTTCAATGTTAGCCTAGCTGGATATAGTATTCTTCGCTGCATATTTTTTTCGTTTAGTGCTCTGAAGAGATCTTGCCAGTCCTTTCTGGCCTGCCAGGTCTCTGTGGATAGGTCTGTTGCCAATCTAATGTTTCTACCATTGTAGGTTACATATCTCTTCTCCCGAGCTGCTTTCAGGATTTTCTCTTTGTCTCTGAGACTCGTAAGTTTTACTATTAGATGTCGGGGTATTGACCTATTATTATTGATTTTGAGAAGGGTTCTCTGTGCCTCCTGGATTCTAATGCCTATTTCCTTCCTCACATTAGGGAAGTTCTCTGCTATAATTTGCTCCAATATACCTTCTGCCCCTCTCTCTCTCTTCTTCTTCTTCTGGGATCCCAATTATTCTAATGTTGTTTCGTCTTATCGTATCACTTATCTCTCGAATTCTGCCCTCGTGATCCTGTAGTTGTTTCTCTCTCTTTTTCTCAGCCTCTTTATTTTCCATCATTTGGTCTTCTATATCGCTGATTCTCTCTTCTGCCTCATTTATCCTAGCATTTAGTGCCCCCATTTTTGATTGCACCTCATCAATAGCCTTTTTGATTTCGATATGGTTAGATTTTAGTTCTTTTATTTCTCCAGAAAGCGTTTCTCTAATAACTTCCACGCTTTTTTCAAGCCCAGCTAGTATCTTTAAAGTCATGATTCTGAACTCTAGGTCCGACATCGTACTAATGTCCATATTGAGTAGGTCCCTGGCTGACGGTACTACCTCTTGTTCTTTTTGCTGAGGTGATTTCTTTTGTCTTGTCATTTTGTCCAGAGGAGAATAGATGAATGAGAGAACAAAATGCTAACAGGTTTACAACGTCCCCAGCAAATATACTGTATACAAATCAGAAAAGACCTGAAACCAGGGGAAAAGAAAGGGAAAGAAAGAAAAAAGAAAGAGAAAAAGAAAAAAAAAGATAAAAACAAAAACAAAACAATACAAAAAAAGCAGAATATGATCAAATATGATCAGGCTAGTGCATAGATCAGTGCCACACGCTAGATTTTGGGCGTATTTTGGTCTGTTAGAAAAAAGTGCCTCCTAAAATTTTAAAGGAAGAAAGACATGTATGTACAAAATAAGGGTTGATACAATGAAGGGATGGAAGATGACTGTAAAGATGAAAATTATAAAAGATTTTATAAAAGGACTTGGTAAGATAAGTTGTTTGAAAAAAGAAAGAAGATTTAAGAAAAAAAAAAAAAAGGAAAAAGGGAGAGAATGTGATCAGGCAGGAGACTAGAACAAAGCCATACACTAGTGATTTAGGGTATATTTTGATCTGTTAGAAGAAACTGTACCTCAAAATTTTAAAGAGAGAACAACTTATATATATATGCCAAAAATAAGGGTAACTACTATGAAGGGATAAAATATGACTCTAAAAATGAAAAATGAAAAATGTTGTTTTTTTTTTTTTAAAAGGGAGTGATAAGATGTTGGTTGAAAAAGGGAAAAAGAAAAATAAAATAATACGGTCAACAAAAATTAACTTTGATGAAATAATGGATCATGGTAAAAAAAAAAAAAAAGCCATGAATCTATGTGCAGTATTCCCCTAGCGCTGGAGTTCTCCCATTCCCTTTGATCAATTAACTTGGACTTGGCTTGCTGGCTGTTTGTGCTGATCTTCTGGGGGAGGGGCCTGTTGCTGTGGTTTCCAAATGTCTTCGCCGGAGGCGGAATTGCCCCCCCCTTGTCGGTCCTGGCTAAGGAAGCCGCTCCGGTTTGCTCTCAGGAGCTTTTGTTCCCTGCAAGCTCTCGGTACAGCTTTGGAGGACCAGGGCAGAAATGGTGGCCTCCCAATCTCCACCCGGAGGAGCTGAGAACTCGGGGCCCCGCTCCTCAGTGTGCCCCCAGAGAAAAGCAGTCACTTCCGTGTCCCCGGTCTCCGGCCACACTCCGTGCTCACCCGGCCTGTGATCGAGCGTTGCTATCTCTGGCACCCTACCCCGCTCGGAGTCTCCAAACCCAGCAGATCCCTGCAGTGCGTTCCCGCACTGCTCCTCCCCGGCAAGGAAGGGGAGTCTCCCCGGATCTGCTGCTTGTTGGGTCCCTGCTGGGGGAGCCGTGCCCCGACTGGGCCGCAGATTACAGTTTATGGCAACCCCGAGCTGAGAGCCCGCGACTCTGCTCCGTCTCTGCAGCCGGCTTCCCCGCTCTGATACCTGGGAGCTCTGGCGCACTCAGGCACCCCCGGTCTCTCTGTGACCCCAAGGGTCCTGAGACCACACTGTCCCGGGAGGATTCCACCCCCCGCTTAGCCACTGCAGTGACGTCCCTCCGCCGAGCCAACTTCTAAAAGGTCCAATTTTGTGCTCCGCGGCTCTATCACTTGCCAGAATCGGCCGGCGGAGGCCCCTCCCCCGCTGTCTATCCTCCCGAATATCGCCTCGGATTCACTTCTCTGCACGCCCTACCTTCCAGTAAGTGGTCACTTCTCTGTTCAGAGAGTTGTTGCTACTCTCCTGTTCGATCTCCTCTTGAATTCGTAGGTGTTCAGAATGGTTTGATCCCTATTCAGCTGAATTCCTGAGACCAGACGAAATCTAGGTCTCCTACTCCTCCGCCATCTTGCTCCACTCCCCCAGAATGAGTTTATTTAAGAATAGCAGAAGAATTGCAATACAGGAAACCATAAACATGTCTGAAGAGATGAAAAGAAGGTCAGCCTTTATTAGATTTTAGGAGGAAATTAGGTAGGTTGTTTTAAACAAAAGTTTATTGGAGAAAAAAAAGTTCAAGTTTGTGGTGGTTTTTCATTGGTCGTCAATGGTAGTGTGTTGCTGCTTTCCTCTTACTCCTCCTCCTTCTTCTAAAGCAGAAGATAAAATTACTATTTTAAAACTATCCTCTCTACTTCCAGGAAATATGGCTGAGTAGAAGGACCCTAAGCTCACCTTATCCCACATATAAAACTAGATAAAACTCACATCAGTGTAAATAAGCCAGAAAATCACCTGAAGACTGGCAGAAAAAACTCCACAATTAAATGTAGAGAAAAGGCCCCATCAAAGAGGATAGGAAAGGCAGAGATATGGTCAGGTGCTAAATGGACTTACAGGCTAACTGCATGAAAGAGCCATGGGCACAGAAAAGGGAGAAAAACATACCTTCACATTGGGGAATCTGTATGGAGAATTCCCATAGCATTTGGCTTTGAAAACCAGAGCGGCTAGACTTCATGAGTTCTTACAACCAGTGGGACTTAAAACCCGGAGCTTTAAAAATCAGCAGGCTATGCTCTGGGACAAAGAGCCCAGAGGGTGATAAGTCCATGACCTTAAAGAGACAGCACAGGAAACAGCCTGTGAAAATATAGCATAGAAGCAACAGTGTGAAAAATCCTGGGGCATAGAGAAGGGAGTTATTGTGGAGCAAGTCCCAGAGAGACAGAGATCACTGAGAGACTCTTCAAAGAACAAAGAAGCTGGCAAGGGCCATTTCCTTTCCCTGGCCCCCAGTATAAACACACACACACACACACACACACACACACACACACACACACACACACACACACACACCCTTGCAGGGACGAGCACAGCACCAGCATTCAGTACCTAACTTGCTTAAACCATGACCCAGCCCTTAGTCCTAGCACTGTGGGTCCCCTCCCCCAAAAGACCAGAGAAAACCTTACCAACACCTTATCTCCAGACTGTTCATTTTGTGGGTATCAGTCCTGGCTGTGTTGATGGCCTGTCACCTTCCACAGAGGATGCACCCACTTTGTTAAAACTGCATGCCCTGCCTGGGCACACTTGCAGAACAGCCATGGCTGCATAGCCCCTGTGGGAGAAGACTGGAGTGCTGGCACTCACATTCCACCCACGTACTTGGCAGAGTGGCCCTGACTGTTTTCAGTCTCAGCAGTAGAAGCACATCCCCTATGGCAAAGAAACACCTTATAAAAAATGCATGCCCTGCCCACTACTTTCAAGATCAAGAGACCTAGCTGACCATCCTAACACACAGAAACAGATGCAGAGAGTTAGACAAAATGAGGAGACAGAGGAATATATCCCAAATAAAAGAATGATAAAACCACAGAAAAAGACGTAAGTGAAACAGATATATGTAGTGTGCCTGATGAAGACTTTAAATTTGTCATCATAAAGATAATCACTGGACTTCAGAAAAGAGTGGAGGACATCAGTGAGAACTGTAAAGAAGAGCCAGAAAACATAAAAAAGAAGCAATCAGAGATAACGAACACAATAAATAAAATTGAAAATACATTAGGTTGAATAAATAGCAGACTACAGGAAACAAGAGCAACTTAGCAACATTGAAGAAAGAGTAATAAGTAAATCAGGATGAGCATGTGAGAGGAAAAAAATATATACAGAATGAGAATAGACTTAGAGAACTCAGCAACTCCATGGAGTGTAATAACATTCATATTATTGGAATCCTAGAGGAAGAGAGAGAAGGGGGGTGCAGAAAATTTATTGAAGACATAGAAGCTGAAAACTTCCAGAATATGGGGAAGGAAATGAAGATCCAGATCCAGGAGTCACAGAGATCTCCCAACAAAATCAACCCGGGGAGGTTCACACTAAGGCATAGTACTTAAAATGTAAAAACTGTAGTGATAAAGACAGAATTTTGAAAGCAGCAATATAAAAGAAGATAGTTACATACATGGGAAATCCTGTAAGGCTATAAGCATATTTTTCACCAGAAACTTTACAGGCCGGAAAACAATGGTATGATATATTCAAAGTACCAAAATACTCTATCCACCAAGGTTATTATTCAGAAGGGAAGGAGAAATAAAGAATTTTCCAGACAAACAAAAGCTAAAGGAGTTCATGAACACTAAACCAGCCTTACAAGAATGTTAAAGGGGACTCTTTGAGTAGAAAGGATCTACCATAAAAAAGAGTAAGAAAAGTAGGAAGCACAAAAGCAGTAAAGTATATCCATTAAAATCAGTCAACTCACAAAATAAAGGGACTAAAGTATGACACCATATACCTGAAACCTGGGGAGGAGAAGAGTAAAGAATATTTTCAAACTTAAAAGACCATCAACCAAAGACTGCTATTTGCTTAAGATATTATGTATGCCAATAATGGTAACCACAAGTAAAAAATCAGTAATAGACATGAAAAAATAAAGATAAAGGAATCGAAGTATATCACTAAGGAAAGCAAAATTATGAGAGAAGAGAGCAAAGCAAGAAAGGAACAGAAAAACTACAAACACAACCACAAAAACAAATAACAAAATGGCCAAAAAACATACCTATCAATAATTACTTTTGAATTTAAATGGACTAAGTGCTCCAATCAAAAGATATAGGGTGACAAAATGGATTTTAAAAACCAAGAACTGTATATATGCTGCTTAAGAGAGACTCATTTCAAACTTAAAGACACATGCCAAGTAGAAGTGCGTATGTGGGAACATTTATCATGCAAATGCGAATAAAAAAAAAGCCAGAGTATCAATACTTATATCAGACTAAAAGGACTTTAAAAGAAAGACTATAGGGGCGCCTGGGGGGTTCAGTTCTTAAGCGTCTGCCTTTGGCTCAGGTCATGATCCCAGGGTCCTGGGATCGAGCCCCACATTGGGCTCCTTGCTCCATGGGAGGCCTGCTTCTCCCTCCCCCACTCCCCCTTTGTGTTCCCTCTCTTGTTGTGTCTCTTTCTGTCAAATAAATAAATAAAATCTTAAAAAAGAAGAAAGACTGTAACAAGAGACAAAGAAAGACATTGTATGGTCATTGAGTGGACAATCCAGCAAGAAGGTATAAAAATTGTAAATATACATGCACCCCACATGGGCACACCCAAATTCATAAAACAATTAATAACAAACATAAAGGAATTAATTGATAGTAATACAATAATAGTAGAGGACTTTAACACCCCCACTTACATCGATGGACAGATTATCCAAAGAGAAAATGAGAAGAAAAGAGTGGCTTTGATTGACACACTGGACTAGATGGATCTAATAGATATATTCAGAACATTCCATCCTAAAACAACAGCACACACATTCTTTTCAAGTACAAATGGAACATTCTCCAGAATAGATAATATATAAGATCATAAAACAAGCCTTAGGAAATTAAAAAAATTGAAATCATACCATGCATCTTTTCTGGCCACAATGCTATGAAAGTAGAAAACAATTATAAGAAAAAGTCTAAAAAGAGCACAAATAGAGGGAGGTTAAGTAGCATGCTACTAAACAATGAATGAATCAGCCAAGAAATCTAAGAAGAAATTTTAAAAATATGGAAACAAATGAAAATAAAAACATAATGATCTAAAATATTTGGGATGAAGCAAAAGTGGTTCTAAGAGGGAAGTTTATAGCAATACAGGCCGACCTCAAGCAGTAGGAAAAAAATTTCAAACAACCTAAACTTAAGCTAAAGGAGCTAGATAAAGAACAACAAACTAAACCCAGAACCAAAAAGAGGAAGGAAATAATAAAGATTAGATCAGAAACAAATAATATAGAAACTAAAAAAAAAACTCCAAAACAAAAAGACACACACAACAAAACAGAGCAATGAAGATGAGGTGCTGGTTCTTTGAGAAGATCAACAATCCTCTAGCCAGACTCATAAAGAGAGAGCTCAAATTACATCAGAAACAAAAGAGCAGAAATAACAACTTACACCACAGAACACAAAGGACTGTAAGAAAACAGTATGGAGTTTCCTAAAGAAGTTAAAAATAGAGCTACCCTAAAACCCAGCAATTGTACTACTAGGTATTTACCCCAAAGGTATAAATGTAGTGATTCAAAGGGGCACCTGCACCCCAATATTCATAGCAACAATGTCCACAATAGCCAAACTGTGGAAAGACCTGACACGTCTATTGACAGATGAATGGATAAAGAAGATGTGGTATATATAATGGAATATTACTCAGCCATCAGAAAGGATGAATACTTACCATTTACGTTGATGTGGATGGCACTGGAGGGAGGGTATTATGCTGAGCAAAATAAGTCAATCAGAGAAAGATAATTATCATATGGTTTCACGCAAATGTGGAATGTAAGAAGCTGTGCAGAAGATCATAGAGGAAGGGAAGGAAAACTGAATGGGAAGTCACCAGAGAGAAAGAAAAATCATGAGAAACTCAACTATGGGAAACAAAAGGGTTGCTGGAGGGGAGGTGGGGGGGATAATTGGGTGATGGGCATTAAGGAGGGCATGTGATGTGATGAGCACTGGGTGTTATATGCAACTGATGAATTACTGAACTCTACATCTGAAACTAATGATATTCTACATGTTGGTCAAATTAATTTAAATTAAAAAAAAAGATTGTAAGAGATTATTATGAAAAATTATATGCCAAAAAAATGGACAACCTAGAAGAAATGGATAAATTTGTAGAAACATTTAACCTACCAAAATTGAAGTAGGAAGAAATAGAAAATCTGAACAGACCAATTACCAGCAATGAAATTGAATCAGTAACCAAAAGCCCCCAACAAACAAAAGCACAGGACCAATGTCTTCACAGGTGAATTCCATCAAACATTAAAGAAGAGTTAAAGGAGCTTGGGAAGATGGTGGAGTAGGAGGACCCTAAGCTCACCCTGTCCCACTTTTACAACTAGATATCACTCATATATGAATAAAGAGAGTGATTCCAAGAGTGGCAGAGAAACTCCACAACTAAATATAGAGAAGAAGCCACATAAGAGAGGTTAGGAAAGGCAGAAAAAGTGGCAGAAAAGATGCCCACAGCAGGAAGCGAGCTGCAGATGCAGAGAGGGGAAGACCTCAAGGAGCCCAAAAGGGGAAGATGGACTCCATGACGTCCTACTTTGAAAACCAGAGGGGATAAATTCTCTGAGTTTGTTTTCCAATGGGACTAGGAGGCTGGTGCTTTAAATGTAAGTTGTTTCAGCAATGCGCCAGCTGGGAGGGTGAGTGATAGCTGCTATTAAAGAGATAGTCGACCTTGGAGAGGCAACATAGAAGTGACATTTTGTGCAATGCCTGGGGCAAATGGGAGGATTTTGAAACATGTAGGGGGGCTTCTCAGGAAACAAAGGAACTGATAGGTACAATTTTCCTTCCTTGCCTCCCTGGCATAAACATAGGGCCACCTGCAGTAGGTAGGTGCCTGGACACTTGCTACCTAACCTGCTGGCAGTGCTCCCTGCCCACAAGTTCAACTAAGATCTTGCTCACTCCAAGCCTGATGGCCTTGGCCTAGGCTCTGTGCAAATTTGGCTAATGCCCTATGTGTATGCTTTGCCCAACTGCTGGGCACACAGGTAGAGGGTGACCCAGCCCCTGTCATTCCTTCTGTGTGTCATGCCTTCAACTGCTGCTGCCTCCTCCATGTGCCACACCCCCAAACACCCCTATGGCCATCATGCTTCCAGGATCTGGCCTTGGACTAGGAAGTCACTGAGGATTTTGCTAACGCTGCCACTCCACTCCTGAGCCCTCCTGCAGCCATACCCTTTCAGAACCAGCCTGCTTTGGACTCACTAACACCACAGAGCAAGCACGGCCTACAATAGGCAGAGTCACTGCAGATGTTTGGAGTGAAAGGAAAAGTGACTCAAACAGAAAATAAGGACACAAGCAAAACACATAAGAGATTCTCCTGAAGTGTCAGGTTCTGACGATTAGGGGACACTGCACTGCAGGGCAATATAGGACCTTTTCTTCATAAAGCCACTACTTTCAAGAGCAGAAAACATAGCTGACTTTCCTAACACAAACAACAGATACAGAGAGGTAGTAAAAATGAGGAGACAGAGGAACGTATCCCAAATGAAAGAACAGGGCAAAATCACAGCAGGAGATATAAGCAAAACAGAAATAAGTAATATGTTTGATAGCAAATTTAAAGTAATGATCATAAAGTTATTCCCTAGAGTTCAGAAAAAGGTGGAGGACATCAGTGAGACCATTGACAAAAAGATAAAAAATAACATCACAGATGAAGAACTCAATAAATGAAATTAAAAATACAACTTGGATGGAATAAATAGTAGGCTATAGGAAGTGGAGGAACATATAAGTGACCTAGAGAATAGAGTAATGGAAAGCAATCAAACCAAACAGGTGAGAGACAAACAAATGCCACATAATGAGAATAGAGTTAGAGAACTCAGTGACACCATCAAGTGTAACAACATTCAAATTATAGGGATCCCAGAAGGAGAATAGAGGGGGTGGGCAGAAAATGTATTTGAAGAAATAATAGCTGAAAACTTCCCAAATCTGGGGAGAGAAACAAAGATGCAGATTCAGGACACACAGAGATCCCCCTACAAATTTAACCTGAGGAGGTCCACACCAAGACACATTAGTAATTAAAGGTCAAAAAGTAGTAATAAGAAAAGAATTTTAAAGGTTGCAAGAGAAAAGAAGACAGTTACATACAGAGGAAACTCCTTAAGGCTATCAGCTGATTTTTCAGCAGAAATGTTACGGTCCAGAAGGGAGTAGTACGACATATTCAAAGTGCTAAAAGGGAAAAATCTGCAGCCAAGAATATTCTATCCAGCAAAACTATCATTTAGAATAGAAGGAGAGATAGTTTCCCAGACAAACAAAAGTTAAAAGAATTCATGACCACTAAACCAGCACTGCAAATAATGTTAAGGGGGACTCTGTAAGTGGAAAACAAAAACCATAAGTAAGACTAAGAAAATACGGCAGCAATATATATATATATATATATATTTTTTTTTTTTTTGCAAAATTCAGCCAAGAGAAGCACAAAAAATGCAATGTAAAATATAATACCAAATATCTGAAACCTGTAGGGGAGAATATTTAATGAGTTTAAAATTTAGAGATCCTCAGCTTAATATAGACTGCTATATGTGGATGTTATATATAAACCAAATGGTAATCACATATCAAAACCTGATAATATATATGCAAAAAATAAAGAGCAAGGAATCCAAGTATACCACTAACAAAAACCAGAAATCCATGAAAGAGATTAAGAGAAGCAAGGATCAGAGAAAAACTGCAAAAACAATCACAGAAAAGTAACAAAATGGCAATAAATACATATTTATCAATAATTAGTTTGAATGTAAATGGACTAAGTGCTCCAATCAAAAGACATAAAGTGACAGAGTAGATTAAAAAAAAAAATAAGACCCATCTATATGCTGCCTAGAAGAAAGTCATTTCTCACCTAAAGAAACATGCACATTTAGAGTGAAGGGATGAAGAAATATTTATCATGCAAATGGATGTCAAAAGAAAGTTGGAGTAGCAATACTTAGATAAAATAGACTTTAAAACAAAGACTGTAAAAAGAGACAAAGCAGGACACTATACAATAGTAAGTGGGGCAATCCAACAAGAAGATATAACAATTGTAAATATTTATGCACCCCACATGAGAGCACCAAAATACATAGAACATTTAATAACAAACATAAAGGAATGAATTGACAGTAATACAATGATGGTAGGGTATTTTAATGCCCCGGTTACACCAATGGACAGATCATTCAAACAGAAAATAAACAAAGAAACAATGACTTTGAGTGATACACCACGCTAGATGGATTTAATAGATATATTCAGAATATTCCATCCTAAAACAGCAGCACGCACATTCTTCAAAAATGCGCAGAGAACATTATCCAGAATAGATCACATATTAGGCCACAAAACAGACATCGACAAATACAAGAAGATTGAGGTTACACCATGCATCTTTTCTGACCCCAACACTATGAAACTAGAAGTCAATCAACCACAGGAAAAAATCTGAAACAGCAACAGACACATAGAGGTTAAACAACACACTACTAAATGATGAATGGGTCAACAAAGAAATCTAAGAAGAAATTGAAAAATACATAGAATCAGAGAGGGAGACAAACCATGAGAGACTCTTGACTCAGGGAAACAAGTTGAGGGTTGCGGAAGGGGAGGTGGGTGGGATGATGGGTCAACTGGGTGATGGGCATTAAGGAAGGCATGTGATATGATGAGTACTGGGTGTTATATGCAACTGATGAATTATTGAACACTACATCTGAAACTAATGATGTACTATACGTTGGCTAATTGAATTTAAATTTAAAAAAAAGAAAAAATATATAGAAACAAATGAAAATGAAAATACATGGTCCAAGACCTTTGGGATACAGCAAAAGTGGTCCTAAGAGAGAAGCACATAGAGATTCAGGACTACTTTAGGAAACAAGAAAAATCTCAAACAACCAACCTAACCTTACATCTAAAGGAGCTAGAGAAAGAACAACAAACAAAGCTTAGGCCAGCAGAAGGAAGGAAATAATAAAGAGGAGACCAAAATAAATGATATAAAAATTTAAAAAAAGCAATAAAACAGATCTATGAAACCAGGAGCTTATTCTTTGAAAAGAGCAACAAAATTGAAAAACCTCTAGCCAGATTTTCAAAAATAAAAAATGAAGAACTCAAACAAACAAAATCACAAATGAAATAGGAAAAATTACCAACACCACAGAAGTACAAATAATTTTAAGAGAATACTTTGAAAAACTATATGCCAACAAATAGGACAACCTAGAAGAAACAGATAAATTCCTAGAAACACATTATCTAACAAAACTGAAGCAGGAAGAAATACAAAATTTGAAGAGATTACCAGCAAGGCAATTGAATCAATAATCAAAAAAACTCCCAATAAACAAAAGTCCAGGACCCCACAGCTTCACAGATGAATTCCACCAAACATTTAAAGAGTTAATACCTAGGGGCGCCCAGGTGGCTCAGTCAGTTAAGCCTCTGCCTTTGTCTCAGGGCATGACCCCAGGGTCCTGGAATAGAGCCCCATGTCAGGCTCCCTGCTCAGTTGGCCTCCTGCTTCTCCCTCTCCCTTTCCTCCTCCCCCAACTTGTGCTCTCATTTTTGTGCATGCTCTTTCTCTCTCTCTCAAACAAACAAAATTTTTAGAAAAACACTTAATACCTATTCTTGTCAAACTAGTCCAAAAAATAGAAGCAAAATTTCTAAATTCATTCTATGAGGTCAGCATTACCTTGATGCCAAAACCAGATAAAGACTCCACTAAAAAAAAAGGAACTACAGGCTAATATCTTTGATGAATATAGATGCAAAAATCCTCAACA
Source organism: Eumetopias jubatus (assembly GCF_037043125.1). NCBI lineage: Eukaryota > Metazoa > Chordata > Mammalia > Carnivora > Otariidae > Eumetopias > Eumetopias jubatus. Next base: position 83,005,493 of record NW_028274819.1, on the reverse strand, counting down.
AAATACTAGGAAACCAAATCCAACAATATATTTTAAAAAATCAAAAACTATGATCAGGTGGTATTTATTCCCAGTATGCAAGGTGGTTCAATATTCCCAAATCAATCAACATGATACATCACATCAATAAGAGAAAGTGTAAAAACCATATGATTATTTCAATAGATGTAGAAAAAATATTTGACAAAGTATAACACCCAATCATGATAAAAGCCCGCAACCAAGTAGGTTTAGAGGGAACATACCTCAACATAATAAAGGCCTTCTGTGAAAAACTGACAGCAAACATACTCAATGGGGAAAATTGAGAGTTTTCTCCCTAAGGTCAGGAAAAGACAAGGTTGTCCACTCTCACCACTTTTATTCAACATAGTACTGGAAGTCCTAACCACAGCAATTAGACAACAAAAACAAATAAAGACATCCAAACTGGTAAGGAAGAAGTACAACTATCACTATTTGCAGATGACATGGTAATATATATAAAAAACCCTAAAGACTCTACCAAAAAAACCCCAACAAACAAACAAACAAACCTACTAGAACTGGTAAATGAATTCAGGAATGACATAGGATAAAAAATCAATATACAGAAATCCATTGCATTTCTATACACTAAGAATAAAGTAGCAGAAAGAGAAATTAACAATCCCATTTAAAATTGGACAAAAAGTAATAAAATAACCTAGGAATAAACTTAACCAAAGAGGTGAAAGAAGATCTGCTCTCTAAAAACTATAAAATACTAATGAAAGAAATTGAAGACAAAATAAAGAAATGGAAAGATATTCCATGCTCATGGATTGGAAGAAAAAATATTGTTAAAATGTCCATACCACCCAAAGCAATCTACAGATTTAATGCAATCCCTATCAAAATACCAAAAGCATTTTTCACATAACTAGAATAAACAATCTTAAAATTTGTGTGGGATCAGGAAGACCCTAAATAACCAAAGCAATCTTGAAAATGAAAAACAAAATTGGAGGTATCACAATTCTGGACTTCAAGTAATATTACAAAGTTATAGTAATCAAAACAGTGTGGCATTGGCACAAAGATAGACACATAGATCAGTGGAACAGAATAGAACACCCACCCCAGATAAACCCACAATTGTATATTCTATTGATCTTCCACAAAGGAGGCAAAAATATGCAATGGGAAAAAGGCAGTCTCTTCAACAAATGTTTTAATAACTGGACAACAACATGTAAAAGAATGAAACTGGACAACTTTCTTATGCCACACAGAAAAATAAACTCAAAATGTATTAAGGACCTAAATGTGAGACCTGAAACCATAAAAATCCTAGACCATAAAAATCCTAGAAGAGAGCACAAGCAGTAATTTCTCTGACATTGGTCACAGCAACATCCTTCTAGATATGTCTCATGAGACAAGGGAAATAAAAGCAAAAATAAACCATTGGGACTACATCAAAATGAAAAGCTTCTGTATGTGAAGGAAACAAGCAATAGAACTAAAAGATGACCTATGGAATAAAATAATATATTGCAAATGACTTATCAGATAAAGGGTTTAATATTCAAAATATGTAAAGAACTTATACAACTTAACACCCAAAATCATCATCATCATCATTATCGTCCAATTAAAAATGGGCAGAAGACATGAACAGACATTTTTCCAAAGAAAACATATAGATGGCTAACAGACACATGAAAAGATGCTTAACATCACTCATCATCAGGGAAATGAAAATCAAAACTGATGAGATAATTTCTCACACCTATGAAGACGGCTAAAAACAGAGGCTTAAGAAACAATTAGTTTTGCTGAAGACGTGGAGAAAAAGGAAAACCCTTATACTGTTGGTCGTAATGCAAACTGGTGCAGCCACTGTGAAAAACAGTCTGGAGGTTTCTCAAAAAGTTAAAAATGGAACTACTCTATGATCCAGTAATTGCACTACCTGGTATTTATCCAAAGAATGAAAAATACTCATTTGGAGTGATGGAAGCCCATAAGTGTCCATTGTAAATGGATAAAGAATATGTGGTATATATATATATATATATATATATATATATATATATATATATATATGCAAAGGAATATTAACCAGTCATAAAAAAAGAGTGAAATCTTGCTATTTGCAACAACATGGATAGAACTAGAGAGTGTAATGCCAAGCAAAATAAGCCAGTCAGAGAAAGACAAATACCATATGCGTTCACTCATATGTGGAATTTAAGAGACAAAATAAATGACCAAAGGAAGAAAAGAAAAGAGACAAACCAAAAAAGAGACTCAACTATAGAGAAAAAATAGAGGGTTACCAGGGGATAAATGGGTGGGAACATGTGTGGGCTAGGTGAAGGACACTCATCACTTACCTTGATGAACACTGAGTAACAAATGGAATTGTTGAATAGCTATGTTTTATACCTGAAAATAGTACAACACTGTACGTTAACTGCAATGTAATTAAAATTTTAAAAATGGCCTCCCTTGTCAAGATAATTCTTATCTTCCTTCCTTCTGCTGGTTATGCAGACTGCAACAAGTGGTACATGTATCAGAGCTCCCCCTTCAGGGGCTCTTGACTTCATTTTAAATGAGTTTTTTTTTTTTTTAACTCATTTTTACAAAAGTCACTCACTAAATAATGCATTCCGACACAACTGAAGTATCTGTCAGAGCACTTAGGGTATTCAGAGAATGCCTGGTAGGAAATAGCAACATTATGATACTTCAAGGATCTTCACCACCACCCCCCCAAGAACTTTCCCACTCAACTTCGAAACAGTCTGAAATAAAGATTTCTCCAGTGAAGAAGTGGAGCCATGGCAGGATCTTTGAATTTTACATCATTGGGATAGCTTACTGTGATAATTATATATAGAAACTGTTCCAAAGACTAGAGAACAGTAAGAGAACCATCAATGACAGACAATGAAATCAGCCATGTGCCTGAGGGCCAGGATAGTGGGGTTTTTCCTTCCCTGGAAGAGTGGGACAGTCAACTGTTGGAGCTCAGGACAATACATACATGTTAACCAGATCAAACTCTGGGATTGGCACCACAGTAAAGAGAGGAGAACAGACAGTCCCATTTTTATGATTCAGTGCTTGTGGGCCAGAAGGAAGTATGTGTAACATGCAGTAGTAGACTGAATGAAGAGATCAGGTCCTATCCCTAGAATACGTAAATGTTACTTTATGAAGAAAAAGATTCTTTGTTGATGTGATTGAATTAAGGATTTTGAGATTGAGAGGTTATTTTGGATTATCTGGGTGGGCCCTAAATGTAACCACAAGTGTACTTATCAGAGAGAAACAGAAGAGCCTTGACACAAATTGCAGAAAAAGCAATGTGACTGAGGCAGAAATTGGAGTGGTGCAGCCACAAGTAAGAAATGCTGGTAGTCCCCAGAAGACTTAAGAGGTAAGGTATGGATTCTTTCTTAGAATCTCTGGGAGGAGTGCACCCCTTCAACACCTTGATTCTGCCCAGGGAAAATTATTTGGCATTCTGGCCTCTAAGTTGGTGTTAGTTTGTTATAACAACCACAGGAATCTAATACAGATGCCTACCATGTATGAAAACCTGTAACAAGTGCTTTGCATATATTCATCAGTTGTTGGCACAACTGCAATTTTAAGTTCTAGTGTTCCATGATTAATTTTTAGAAATATGAGGAGCACCTGGGTGGCTTAGTTGGTTAAGTGTCTGCCTTTGGCTCAGGTTGTGATCTCAGGGTTTTGGATCAAGCCCAGAGTGGGGCTCCCTGCTCAGTGGGGAGTCTGCTTCCTCTCCTCCCTCTGCCCCCTCCCCACTTGCATTCTCTCTCTCTCTCTCTCAAAGAAATAAATAAAATCTTTAGAAATATGAAACCTTAGACAAAAAGATGCTATATAACTCACCCTAACTTCTTGGTAGGTGGCTTAGATTGGGGCAAGCACACAAATAAATAGAATATAAGGTCAACTCTTTCCTTGTAGATTTTAGTTATTTATTTGACAGAGAGAGAAGGAGAGCACAAGCAGGGGGAGCTGCAGGCAGAGGGAGAGGGAGAAACAGGCTCCCTACTGAGCAGAAAGCCCATTGATAGAGCCCTGGGTTCTATCCCAGGACCCTGGGATCATGACCTGAGCCAAAGACAAACACTTAACCACCCAGGCACCCCTAGGTCAACTCCTTCTATGTCTCTTTTGTGTTCCAATGCCAAGGTCACATAAAGAGATGCTTAATATGTGTTCATTAAATTAATAAAGTTATATAAAGGGCATAAAATTTTTAAAAAATAGTGTTCCAGGGATTTTAGGGGGAAAGGAAATTAGAGAAGGCTTAGAGAGACTGAAAAGATATAGAAGAAGTGGAGAATATATAAGAGATGGAACTGTGAAGGGAGAGATGGGATGGTGGAGAGGAAATTTGAAAAGAGCACCTCCACTGTGCAGTGATCTCTTGTTAGGCCAAGCCTAATTCTGCCTTTGTTGTCTTCCCAAGTGATTCATCCCTGCCTCCCTTCCTGGACTTAGCTCAAGCTGCTTCCTATTTTGGGGAGCCCTTATTTTTCTGGGTTGTCTATTCAAACTCCAGCCTTTTCTCAAGTCTCAGTCTAAAGCTAAGAAGTCTTCTCAGACACATGCACTTCTCCAGTTCTCCCTCTCAAAAGTGCCTCATATACACCTTGGTGGCCCAGTCAGTTGAGGGACCGACTCTTGATTTCAGCTCAGATCATGATATCACGGTCCCGGAATGGAACCCCACATCCGGCTCCACACTCAGCAATGTGTCTGCTTGAGGTTCTCTCTCCCTCTCCCTCTGCCACTCTTGCTTGTGCTCGTTTTCTCTGTCTAAAATACATGAACCTTAAAAATAAAGTGTCCCATATGAATGAGTCTAGAACTCCCCAGCCTAACTCAGCTGAATCAGAGTCACATTAATTAAAATTAATCTTTACATGCCTTAAGACTGTTATTATGGTTCACTCATATATCAGGACACAAAATACGGATTCAGAAATGATTCAGAATTGACGGGCTAAAGCCAGGAATTATAAAATTACACATTAATTCACTTGACCAATTTATTCCAGAGCTAATGTCAGTTTCTGGAGGAACATGTAAACAAAACACATGCTCCTCCCCGCCAACCTGCTCCCTTTAAGGAAGGAGGTCACAGTCTTACTCAGACCTGCCATTGTAGTGTGAAAGCAGCCATGAGCAATATATAAATAATGTGTAATAGAGGTATAACACCGTTCCAATAAAATTTTATTTAACAAAACAGATAACTGATCCATGGATTAGAGTTGGCTGATCCCTGAACTAAGTTATAAGTCATTGAAAATTGGAGGATATGGCAATAAAGTGATGAAAGGATGGACATAGCTATGGAAAGAGAAAAAGTTCAAGTTTCCAAAGATAATCAGTAGTTCTTATTAAGCACTCAAAATGAAGTAAATGCTTAATGACATTTCCCTCCCTAAACCCTTTCAGAGATTCTCCTTTATTTATAGAATAAAGACCAAAAATTATCTGTCTGGCACTGAAAGTCAGCACTTTGATTGGAAGTGGCTATGTGAGATAGGATTATGACTAACCCTTATCTCAATTCTGTATTTGTTTTATTGTTTATTTGTTTGTTTGCTTGTTTTTGTTTTTTAAGATTTTATTTATTTATTTGACAGAGAGAGACAGAGCACACAAGCAGGGGGAGGGGCAGGAAGAGGGAGAGGGAGAAGCAGGTTCCCAGCTGAGCGGGGAGTCAGATGCAGGGGTCAGGGCTCAATCCCAGGGCACTGGGATCATGACCTCAGCCAAAGGTAGACGCTTTACAGACTGAGACACCCACGCACCCCAAAGCTTCTGTATTTGTAATGTAAGATAGGATAAGATTATAAATTTACAAGAATGACACCAAATATAAAATGAGTAAGAATAAAGATGAGAGCAATAAATGGATGAGAGTATGTGAGGCAATGGCTGCTTGAGAAGCTTTGCTTTTTAGGCAAGGAATGGGGTTGATAGGACTAGTTTTAAGGTCTGAAGTTTCATAGGGTCATAGATGAAAATTAGCGGGATAAATTGAGTTGAATCTAATTTCAATATTTTGTTCTCTCAATAAAACATGGCCATATCATCAAGTTTTCCTTATTTTTCATTTTATTTATCAAAAATTTCCTTGTTAAAAATATAATAAAATGGCTAGTAGCATGAGTTACAAAATCAGACTTCTTGGGATCAACTCCTGGTTATTTCATTATATATGGATCCTAAGCAATTTGTTTAAATTCGACAACATAAGGTTGTTTTTTTTTTCCAATTATAATTGTTTCTTCTTATTGCTGTGAAGATTATTTGAGGTAATGCTTATAAGGAACTAGAACAATGGCAGGCTCCTAGTACTCACTTAATATATGGCTGTGGCTTAGAATTATAATTATTATTAATTACTGGGTCCTCCATGAGATTCTTTAGAGATTTTTCAATGAATAGGAGGCTATGAAGGTTGCTGAGGACTTACCTCAAGGCAGCAGGTCCTCCACAGTTTTGAAGAGTGCTGCTGAGTTGGTTATGTCAATGATTCTAATTAGAGTATTTTTTTTCCACTGTGCTAACCCTGTAGGATCACAGCAAAGCAAATATGAGAATGACAAAGCCAAAAATTTATTAGGAACTGAGATGAGTCTTTTTCTAAATATTTCTTAGGCACAGAATGAAGGTCTTAGGGAATTTTCTTTAACTCATTCTCACATATTATTTCACTAATAAGCTTGTAGATCAGGTAGAAAAAATAAATTACCCCCATTTTTGTGAGGAAACCAAGGCTCACAGGGTTTTGACAAGTTGCAAGGATTTAATCTTACCCATTTCCTGTAAGGATTTAAAATCACCCAGACTTGGAGTCTATTTCTTCCTTCTCTGAAAATCCAAGGTCCTAGAGCAGGGAGTTTTTCTTATGGACCCAGTGAAGTTATCTTGATAGTATCATATGTTCTACAGAAGGAGAGGGATAGACAGAAATTCTATACACAGAAATCTCAGATTGTAATTGGAGGAGATTTTTCTCCTAACTTTGAGACCATGGGTGGGGGCACATTCCTGACAGCTGGTTTTAGCTTAAAGCTGAGGCCCAGAAGTGGAAGATCTGCTGGGGCATGTGCAGTGTCTTCTTGGTCCTCTCTCTTTCTCTGCTCCTTGTCCTCATCTTTGAGAGTGAGTTAAGGCCCTGAACTGCCCCTAAGATGATAAATGAGTAAGCTCAGAACAGAAGCTCCCCTACCTTATCAGTCGTCTTTCAAGTGGAGATAGCAGTGAGGCCTGACTAGCAATGAATCCTCCTAACAAGAGGCTCCTCGACATGTAGACACTTTAATGAGACTGCCCAGATCTGTGGCCTGACACCAGGGCAGAAGGAGAGAGAGAATAACGAGATACCTCTGTCACAGGGACAGGGAGAAATAATGCACATGGTCAGAGGGGCAGTTAATTCAACTAAAATATAAACCTCTTGTCAGGAATCAATTACTCCTTGGTAATGGCAGGTTGATTGTTTGGCAGGGGCTGGAGGTGGAGACCAGAGGGAAAGGAGAGTGGTTGTATGGAGTCAAAGAGAGGGGACACTCACTTACCACAGGGCTCTATAGCAGTCTCAACTGTGCTCATAGCACCCCCTTCAGGAAAGCTTTATTGACCAACTCTATTAAAAAAGTAACTTTTAGACTTTTGAGATTGTAGCCATGAAAAATCCGCCACAATTTTTATAATTTATTATTCTGCTTCCAACACTTGACCTTGCCTAGTAGGAGTGGATGATAAAGGTAGATTCTCAGTCTCAATAATAATTCTCAAGAAGGCAATTTTCCTACTTCCCTAGAGAATCCATTCTAGTAATACCAAAAGCCCTGAAATGTTTGCCAAAAAGTGAGATTATATTCAAATAAATGAAAGATTATTTTTCTGATCCTGAGCATTTGAATGCTGATGGGTCAATTTAGAAATATTATGAAAACATAGGAAACTTGGAGGTTGCAAAAGAAAAGAAACTGAGGAAGTGAAGATCACGGAATGTGGGGGAGAACATGGTGTTTCAGAGTTTGGATTCTAGGGTGGATTTCTGGCTCTCAGTCCCAAATCTGTTGCTGTGTAAACTTGGGCAAATTATTAAGTCTTCTGTCCCTTGGTTTCTTCATCTTTAAAATATGGAAATATATGCTTAGGGTTGAGGATGCAATGATATGTGTCAAAAGCTACCTACACAAACAATGATTTTGATTTAATAGGAGAAAGATGGTTTATATTTTGGGGAGAAATAAAAAAATTCATGAAAATTCATAAACCTCCAACCCTGTCCTAGTTTATTCAGACTGGTATAATAAAATATATGATAAATTGGGTGACTCAAACAACAAACATTTATTTCTCACCATTATGGAGTCTGGGGAGTCCAAAATTAAAGTACCAGCAGATTTTATGTCTGGTGAGGACCTGCTTCTTGGTCACAGATGGTTGTCTTTTAGCTGTGTCCTCACATGGCAGAAGGGGCAAGGGATACTTTCTATAAAGAAACTAGTCCTATTTGGGAGAGTTCTATCTTCATGAGCTAATGAAGACCCCACAAACTAATAGCATCACATCAGGGATTAGGTTTCAACACATAAATTTTGGAAAGGCATAAACATTTCATCCACAGCAAACTCTCACCTCTCACTTGAGATGTTGAAAAAGTGCCTGTCTGATGACTTTTATTTTCAATGAGAAGTGAACCCATTTTATCTGCTAACACTGGGGATGGGATGAGAATACAAAATGGTTAACAAGGAGAAGAATGTTGTAAAGTAGACATTATGGAAGTGGTAGAGTGAAGTTGTCTGAGAAACATGGTAAGATAGTGAACTGTGTTGGGGTAGGAATCATAAATATGTAGTGATATTAAAAGTATAGGCAGGCAAAAAGGCATATTTGATATCTTTAAAAGTTGGTGTTGAGCAAAGAAACTACAATGCAGTGAGGATGGGACAAGAAAGTTGAATATTTCTGTAAGGAACACAGATTTAAAGTATTTAATGAAGAAAATAAATTTTACAAGGACCACATGGATGGATGGATGGATGGATGGATGGATGGGCAGATGGACAGACAAATGTATAGATAGTCAAAACCAATGGACAGCAGGTCTTAATGAGAGTAAATAGTCATTGCAACTAGGCTACTTGAGCTTGTGGGGTAGAAGGAAAGGATATGGTCAGAGTGGGCTATTTGAATTCATGTTGAAGATGCAACAGAGTTTGATGATGACAAAGTGTAGGGCATGACCATGGGTGTGGCTGTGAAGTTGAGAAAAGATCCCTAGAGATGAAAAAGTTAGGATTGAGAGGCCAGGTTTTCATGTTTAGGTGTTCACATGGGTAGTGAAAGTCTCAAGATGACAGATCTAGAGGAGAGAGGGACTGTGAATGGGTGCTGGCAACTTCAATAAGGATAGGGATAAAGGAATAAGAGGCCAGTGGGTGACTATAACTTGGAGGGAGGGTATTGGGTTCCTACAGAACCTGATGGCAGCAGCCTTAAAGGAGGCTACAAGTATCCCACTAACAGCAACATCTGTCCTTTGTCCTCCTACAACTCCCCCCAATCACTACTTTCCTCTCACAGATGCTGGTTTTGACTTCTTGTTTTTTGTGCTTTATTCTCTAGTGTTGTGGTAGTCTCAGGAAATAGTATTTTACAAAATGCAAATGCATTCAGTTTGCTGCCTCATTTACAAAGATAATTTTCCCATTAAAATCAGCTTTGTCTTAATATTCTTAAAAACTTAAAAATGACCTATCTCTTAAGCATTCATTATTATTTTTTTCTATATGTTTCCCATTAGATTTTACATGATTTGGGCTTTATACTTTTTAAACAATTGATAGTCTGGAAACAATCATCTATTTACCAGTGGATGAGAATCTTCCCAGCTCAAATTCCTCTCAGAGTAGCAGGAGGTTAGTGTGCTATCTTAAAGATCTTGTAATCCTTGTAACTAAAACATTACTTGAACTCTAGTGTGAGACTTTTAAGATGACTGAAGGAAAGATTTCCCTGCAGGAAAGATTTGTAGCAGCCTATAACCTAATTTTCGTGGCCACTATGGTAGGACAGCATCTCCCTTGCTTATCTTCTGGAGGCCAGCACCCTTATCACAAGCTATTATATTTAGGATATAAATAAAGAACCATTTTTGGCAGAGGCCCTAGCTTAGGTGACATGTCTTCACTTTTACAAAGTGCTGAGATGCAGAATCCCAGAGCAAAAGGGACAGTATCTTCTTTAATCTTTGTATATCAGTGGTTTAGACACAGTGATAATAATAAGAGCTACAATGTATTGAGCATTTATCTTCAGAGCACTAAAGAAACACTTAACATGCATTTTTCTTCTTCTCCTTCTTGTTTTCATTTTTCTTTTCTCCTCTTTCTTCCTCTTCTTTTTCTTCTTCTTCCTTTTCTTCTCCTCTTCCTCCTTCTTCTTCTTCACTATTGTTATTATTGTTAGTGTTATTTGTGAGAACACTTAAGATCTATTTCCTTAGCAAATTTCCAGTGTACAATACAGTATATTAATTATAGTCATCATACAATACATAAAAGCCCCAGACTTGATTCATCCTGCATAATTAAAACTCTGTAACCTTTAATCAACATCTCTCCATTTCTCCCACTCTCCAGTCCCACTGTTCAACTGTCTGCTTCTATGAGTTTGACTATTTTAGATTCCATGTATAAATGAGATCATGAAGTATTCGTATTTCTCTGTCTGGCTTATTTTACTTAGCATAATGTCCTCCAAGCTCATCCAAGCTGTCTCAAATGGCAGAATTTCCTTCTCTTTTTAGGCTGAATAATATTCATTGTATGTGCATACCATTATTATTTATCCATTCATCTGAGAAAGGACACTTGGGTTGTTTCCACATTTGGATATTGTGAATAATTACATACATGCACATTTAGTTCTCACATCATCCCTTCAGGTAGATATTTCAATATTCTTTGCTTTGGGGATAAGGAAACTGAGCCATGAAATATTTTAAGCAGGTGCTCAGACCCCACAGTTAGTAAAGTGAAGAACCCAGGAGATTTAGATCAGAAATGGAGACAGGCCTCTGTCTCGAATCCCAGTTTTTTCCCCTACATTCTACTTGTGAAGATGATCATACACTGGTATGAGAAGCTGAAGATTTTAAGTAAGAAGGGGGTTGTGAGTCTCATTTCCCCAACCTTTTCCTTGGATGATCCATGGGAAAACCCTACTTGTGGCGGTAAGCTGTTTGTGCAAAGTTGGTGATCTAGTTTTCTCATTCTAAGAGGAGATGAGAATGTGTGTCTTTTAGCAGCCAGAATGTCTGTGCCCACCAGCTCATTAATTCAAGGACCTCTCTATGTCCACAGCCACCCAAAGGCAAATACGTTGCAATTTAGGTGATCCCTACAGGTCCTGAGGTGCTAGAAGTGATAAATGTTTCCATGCCAGTATCCTTTCAGGCAATAAATGATGGTTCTGTTTGTCAAAGATCCCAGTGAAAAAGCCTCAGCCTAGAGTTAATATTAAAGAAAAGTGGAAATGCTCCTTCTTAAGCCTGAGTGAATACCACATTGCTTAGAACCCTAGTGATGAATGACCTTTTCTTCCTTCATCTTTGTCTTGACACCCCAACTACCCCCACGTACTCATGAGAGCTTACCCAGCCCCCCTTCTTCCTGTCAACTTGTGGAAAGCTCTTTAAGTCCCACTTTTGCTATCAAAAGGTGTTTATGTCCCCAGAGGCTGAAGAGAATATTTGCTTATCTCCTTTCTTCAGCTTCACCTGGTTTGAAAATGAAACATACATATGCCTCACTTCCCCTACTTCTTACCTCTCTCATACACCACTCTGGGGAAGTTTCCTAGGAACCTCTGCATGCATGTCCTTCCCTTTATTTTGTAGACAGTCTTGTTAGCCTCACAGCCTTTCCCTAGGACCCAATGGCCCCTGGATTGCCAGCTCTAAAGCATTCATAGACCAAGATTCCTCACTGAAACCTGACACAAACCATGCATAGATGAGGTAAGATGCAAGCATTAAGCTTAGTCAGTATATCCAGCTTGTCCAGCCATATATGGGAATCTGGTTCCCATTCTTGGAAATGATCAATGACCTTGATTTTTTTGTGACCCCAATCCACTGGCACAATTCTGCCAAAATTATCTTTTTAATTTTTCAGGCTACTTTTTTGGACAAAAATCTTCAACAAGAGTAATTAAGAAATATATGGAGTGCTACCATGGACTGAATTTTTTTTTCCTGATACCGTCTCCTTTAATGCTCAATATTTGCACAAAATCACAAGCCAATAAGTGGTAACTGTGGGATTGAGGTACATGCATTCTTATCCCAAATTTGCAGGAATTTTAAAGCATGATCTGCATATACTGACAAGGAAAGGAATCAGTGACATAGTATTCTTAGCAAGTAATAGTAAAATAAAATGTAGAATAGTATATCATTAAAAGTTCAAAAATCCAAAATCAATAGCAAAAAATATATTTTTTTATTGACAAGTGGGCAGAGGAACTGAACAGACATTTTTACAAAGAAAACATAAAAATGGGCAATAGGTACATAACAATGTACTCAACATCACTAATTAACAGGGAAATGCAAATCAAAACCACGATAAGACAACACCTCACATCTGTTAATGGCTATTAAGAAGAAAAGAGACAAGTGTTGGTGAGGATGTGGAGAAAAGGGAACCCTTGTGCACTGTTGGTGGGGATGCAAATTGGTTCAGTAACTATGGAAACCGTAAGGATGCTCCTCAAAAAATTAAAAATAGAACTATAATTTACTCCAACAATTTCACTTTTGGATATAGGAATCAAAATTACTATCTTGAAGGGATATCTGCATTTACATGTTCATTGCACCATTATTTACAACAATCAAGACATGAAAACAATCTCAGTGCTTATTGATGGATGAATTGTTAAAAAGAAAGAAAAAGAAGAAAGAAAGAAAGAAAGAAAGAAAGAAAGAAAGAAAGAAAGAAAGAAAGAAAGAAAGAAAGAAAGAAAGAAAGAAAGAAAGAAATCATAGATACAGAGAGCAGATTGGTGGTTGCCAGAGATGGGGGGGGGTAAGGGTGGGCAAATGGATAAAGGTAGGCAAAAGGTACAAACTTCCAGTTATAAAATAAATAAGTTCTGGAAATGTAATGCACAGTGTAGTGACTATAGTTGAAAATACATTATTTTATATTTGAAATTTGCTAAGAGAATATATCTTAAAAGTGCTCATCACAAAAAGAATGAAATTGTGAAAGATGATAGATATTAACAAAAATTATGTGGCAATCATTTCACAGTAGATACATATATTAAATCATTATGTTGTATATCTAAAATTAATACAATGTTACATGTCAATCATATCTCAATAGAACTGTGAAAAATAAATAAAAGATCCATAAAACCTATCCTCTGTCAGTATCTGTACTATAGTCATGTCTCTGCCTAGATGTGTGTTTGCCCAGATGTCTGAAAGGGTGCACTTGACTGCAATACAAATACCCAAACCACTCCTGCAGGGTGGAATTTTGAATAATGCAATAATGAGGCAGATGATTGGTGAAGACTCCTTTAGATTTGTTGGGGCTCAGGGAAGTCTGCCCTAAGGTATGTCACAGTGACATATTGATTATTTTGAATTAAAGTAACTTAAGAAATAGCCAGTGCAAGAACACCCTGAGTCTCCTGTGTTTCCAGGAAACAGAAAATAAATCTCCCATGTGAAAAGTACCCTCCCTGCTAGAGAAGGTAAAGAGACATCCTTATAGGCTGAAGCAGGAAATTCAGGGCCAAGGATGCCCATATAAGCAAACTTGTTACTTTTATTAAAATTACTATTCCAGTCCAAATTCTGTTTAGAATTTCTTACTAATTGAAGTTCCCAAACATAAATTTTCTTTGTCTTATCAATTCCTCACAAATTTACTGTATCTTTGTCTAAAAAGTATAAAAGCAGCCTGCCTGGGCACCTGGGTGGCTCAGTCGTTAAGCATCTGCCTTCGGCTCAGGTCATGATCCCAGGGTCCTGGGATCGAGCCCCGTATCAGGCTCCCTGCTCGGCGGGAAGCTCCCTGCTCCCCGCTCCCCCTGCTTGTGTTCCCGCTTTCACTGTGTCTCTCTCTGTCAAATAAATAAATAAAATATTTAAAAAAATAAAATAAAAGCAGCCTACCTTGAACTCTTCTTATGTCCCATATTTATGAGATTGCTATATGTATGGATTAAATTTAATTTTCTCCATTTATCTGTCCAATATCAATTTAATTCTTAGACCAGCCAGAAGAATATTGAAAGATAAAGAAATTTTTTTCTCCTCAACAAGTTTTAAATCATAATTTAACCTAGAGTAGGAAGGGGGTGGTTATTGACTGGAAAAAAAAAATTGAGAACAGGCACAATTAAACTGAGGGCTCAAGTGATGTCATCAGCATCCCATCTCTCCCTCTCTCCATGCCTTGCTTACCTAATACTCTGTGCTGATATTATTTTCAGACAGACTCTTTGATATGGAAAATAAAAACAGAAAGCCAAAACTGACTACTGGCACCTCCAGCCTTAGGTGACCCTCTCAGGTCATGCTGAATCTCCAAGTAGTAGCAGATGAGTTCAGAGAGATAATGGGTGGAGAGAGCAGATATTATTTATGCAGCCTTATAGGTCATATCAGGGCCTTAGATGTAATTCTAAGTACATTGGGAAAACATGAGAGGGTTTTAAGCACAGGTGAGAACCAAACTGTTGCATATGTTTAAGGACACTTTTATCTGTCATGTTGAGTCTGGATTGCTGGGTGGCAAGAATGGTTGGAAAATAATGATTGAGGAAGCCATTGCCACAGTTCGTGAGAGGGGACCACTTGGGCCAAGGTGATGATAGTGGAAATAGGTATGGACAAAATCAAGAAATAAATGTTTCCCAGAAGACTGATGGATTGATTATGCAATTTGAGGGATAGAAATAAACAATGGAAACCAGAATGACTAAAGTGAAGGAAAAAAAGTTCTTGCCTAATATAGCTTCTTTCTCTAATATTTCCCTCCTCCTTCAAAATCCTACAAAGCTCAGTGTCTAAACTATTAAACAGCAAGTGTACAGCCCTGGACTGGAGACAGAGAGGGAAGGGATCATGAAATCAGTGCTCCCAAGGGCTTTGCAATATAGGTGGAAAGGCAAAATTGGACATTGCAGGCAATGAGTTTCATTGACATCTAGTTGGCTCTAAGTCAGCCTGAGGTAAGAATAAAGGGGAGCTGGGGTGGAGACAAGTTTGGAGAATTTAGAAGATCTGAAAAAGCTCCATGGAGCAGAGAGGAAATGAGCTGAATCCATAAAGATGGGAAAGGCTTGGATAGGTGGAGTAGGTCCTCAAGATAGAAGGGGTAAAGAGAGATGAGTCTTCAAGGTAAGAGGGAAAGATCAAGTAAAGGCTGGAATCAAGATAGAGGCTGGATTAATTTGCATTAAGAAAAGAGTTGGTGAAGTAGTTTGATGTGCATAAAGGATAAGAGCTCTAGAGTTAGACAGACCTGGGTTTTAATCCCAGCTCAGACACAAGCCTACTCTGTGATCTGGGACAGTCTCCAAACACAGGAGGGTCTCAGCCAAAGAGGATAAAAGTGTCCATCTTTAAAATAGCATATGTAATGCTCTTGAAATGAGCCTGGAACTTAAGACCTTTGATCAATGCTGACTATTAATATTGGAAATATAGTATAAGACAAACATAAGAACATCGATTTTAGAGTTAGAAGTACTGGTTGATCAGCAGAATCATTGCTAACTATCCTGGGAAGCTTCAACCTGGTGCGCTGGTTCAGGCAATAGAAAACTCACAAGACTTTTCAAGCAGACTCGAATAAAATTCAAGAAATTAGATATATAGGTGTTAGAAGACAGATGGGAGAAAAAGTAGATACTAAGGTAACCTAGATATTCAGAACTTAAAAAGAACTGTTATTCCTAGTCTTTGGGGAACAAAATAGAAGTGGCATTACAGAATTCAGGAGTCAGAAAGAGGTACCATCTGTCAGGTGCTGAAAACTTTGAGGGTATGCCCATTATCTGATTCTCAGAACTGTGGAGGTCTAACTCGTACTAGGGTTAGGACGTCTAAGAAAAAACTCGTGTCTTGGATCCTAAGACATCACATGTAGCTAATGCCCTGATTTGTGTCCTGAGAAGTACTAAGGAGGCCAAAGGTAAGGAGCTGCACTTACAGATTGCTGCTGCAAAATGACAATAGGAACCAGAACAGAGAGACCCTTCCCATCTTGCAGTCTCCAGTCACATTCCAATGCCTCTCGTTGTCAGGACCTAAGTGAAAGTCAGTTGATAGGTGTCTATAAAAATGTAGTTTGAAAACTTTCAGCCTAGCATCACAGAGCAGACTATGCAAGGGTGCTCTAGATTGAGAGTTTGTAGTCAGAGAGTTTGTAGTTTGTTTTCTTCTTTGTATTGTGGGTATAATACCTTAGTTGCAAGAATTAGAAGTTGTTAAAAAGGAAACCACAGGCCAAAAATGTAGCCATTTGTCCTAGGCCACATCACCAAACCAGAGCATAATACCTAGTCTAATTACAGTTTCAACCTCCCCCAGAAATTGTTGTCTTCACTGGTCAGTCAGAAATTTTCTGGTCAGCACCATTTAGATGCTGTCACATGGGCCCTCCTCATCACTCAAAGGAATATGAGGTAATTCACCTAAAAAGATACTTTTGTCCCCAAAAGATGACTACATCTGAAATAATCCTTTTTTTTTCTGTTTATTACTTCCTTATTCTGCCTTTAATAACATTTTCCTTTATGTAGCCCTTTGGAGATGAGATGCTGTCCAATTCTTGAATTGATTACTAAAGTTAATTAGATATTTAAAATTTACTAGGTTGAATTTGTGTTATTTAACAAGATAAAGCAAGTATAGCATCCAGCAGAATGCTTGGCCTGTGGTATAATCAATGGTATTATGATTGTGTGATTAACAATGCTTACATTTGAATAGCTATTTAAAATTTTCTAAAGCATGCTTACATCTATTCTCACATTTAGTACTCAGAACCCTCCTGGGAAAAGAAATAAATTTGGATACTAATGCTCATGTTACTGAATGATCTATCATAGCTGCTAACTCAGGAAATAAATGTGTAAGCCCTGGTGCATTGCCATAGCCAACTGCCCCAACACAGGAAATCTTGAGGGCCTGGAGAAATAAAAACACAGCTCCTGGCTGGGCTTGCCTACACTGTTGAGCAAACTCTGATAAACGTGTTGTAAGAGAAACCAATAACTCAAGAGATGAAGGTTTGAAAAAGAGAAAAGGAGAAATTTATTTTGGGTGTCCACTGCTGGGGGAAGGTGGCAGTCTCAAGATTTAACCACCAACCTCTCCACCTACATGATGGAGACCTAAAATTTTATAAGGAGAGGTTCAAGGGGGTACATGCTAGAGAGTAGGCAGAGAGCTTGTGTCATGGGTGGGGGTCTGTATGTGTCCAGCACATAATCATGGGCAGGGAAGGGATCATGTGGGGGGTGGTCTTCTAGGCATTCTATTGCTATCAGGATTTTTCTGGCCTAGTGGTATTTCCAGTCATTGCAAAACACCTTCATCAATGCCTCAAGAAAGTGCAATAAGAAATAAGTACAGTGGGTTTTAGTTAGAGCATAAGGTAAGCAGTATTGTCTCTTTCTGGTTTTAACTTTTGGGGTCTATAGTTAAACAAGAAGGCTCACTAACATTCAGATTTTATTTTGTTTGTTATTAGAACAACTCAGCAAAATAAAATTCCAGTTTATTGTTGGAAAACATGGTTTCACAAATACATCAAAGGCCAAAAAATAAATAAGTAAACAGCAACTTCATAGACAAAAGAGGAAAATAAGAAGCCTTTTATCTTTGCCTTTTTAACCATCTCATAACAAACCAACTACTTATAGTACAGCTAAGTACAGACAAAAAAATTTTACTGGAATGCTCAGAATAAGATTTTTTATTGTTGGTTTTGCTTTTTTTTTTTTTACAAGTTTTTTTTTCTTCTTCTTCTTCTTATTTGAGGTATAATGAACATGGTCACACCGCAAGTAAAGTAAGAAGCAAGACAGAGAACGCTCTGAAGCCTGGTTTGGTCATCCAAGATAATTAAAAATGGCAGACCACTAACAATGTGTACAAAGATACAAAATGTAAATAAAAAATAGAAACACAGTTTCTTTTTAAAGTACTTTTAAGAAAAAGAGCAAGACCTTGGAAGTTTGGGTTCTTTTTCCTCCCCCATTGCAGATTCCCATTATGGCTTAGGGTGGCAGGGTGCGTGTATCACCTGCAGTGGCACTGGCTGCATGGGGCGGCTGGGCAGGACTGTCCATTTCAAGGTGGACTGCATTTAGATTCTCACATGGGAAGCGGAGGGTGAATATGTCATGGGAGTGTTTGTTTTTATTGTTTGACTTTTCGTTTTTTTTGTTGTTGTTGTTTGTTTTGTTTTTTTGCTGTCTAGTCATCCTCATCGGTCTGCTTCTTGGTGTGGACATCTTTATCCTCATCATCTTCACCTGCTCGTGTGCCCGCAGCTGTCTCAGCCTCCTGGTCTTCCTCTCTACCCTCTTCCTCACCATTCCCTTCCTTCTCTTCTTCCTCCTCCGTTTGCTCCTCCCTTCTTCCTCTTCTTCATCTTCCTCTTGTCAGCCTCCTGCTCCCCATTTTCCTCTTGAGCATTCCCATCAACATGCATATCTCTTCCATTCTCACCCCTGCACAATTTCCTTTTTCTCCTGTAAGTCCTTGGTGATGATTTCAGAGCTGGTGTCCACGGCTGTGTCTGACATGACAGGACAAGCCAGTAACTCGGTGTAGCAGATTAAAAGGAAAGCAGGAGTTGGAGGACTCTGATGATGAAGCTGCTGGAGTCTGCAGTGGAGGTGGTTGCAGTGAGCGAGGAGCTGGACTGCAAACAATGCAATGTTGCTGTTTCAGAGCAGCCAGTGGGGTCAGATACATTTTAAATGATGATGTCCTTCAACAGATGAATGGATAAAGAAGATGTGGTCTATACATGCAATGGAATATTATGCAGCCATCAAAAAGAATGAGATCTTGCCATTTGCAATGACGTGGATGGAACTGGAGGGTGTTATGCTGAGTGAAATAAGTCAATCAGAGAAAGACATGTATCATATGACCTCACTGATATGAGGAATTCTTAATCTCAGGAAACAAACTGAGGGTTGCTGGAGTGAGGGGGGTGGGAGGGATGGGGTGGCTGGGTGATAAATATTGGGGAGGGTATGTGCTATGGTGAGTGCTGTGAATCGTGCAAGACTGTTGAATCACAGATCTGTACCTCTGAAACAAATAATGCAATACATGTTAAGAAAAAAAAAAAAGAAGATAGCAGGAAGGGAAGAATGAAGGGGGAGAAATCGGAAGGGGAGATGAACCATGAGAGATGATGGACTCTGAAAAACGAACTGAAGGTTCTAGAGGGGAGTGGGGTGGGAGGATGGGTTAAGCTGGTGATGGGTATTAAAGAGGGCACATTCGGCATGGAGCACTGGGTGTTATGCACAAACAATGAATCATGGAACACTACATCAAAAACTAATGATGTAATGTATGGTGATTAGCAAAACAATTAAAATTAAAAATAAATAAATAAATAAATGATGATGTCCTCCCTGGTGCTCTGGAACTCAGACACTAGGAAAGAGGATTTCCTCATATAGGTAACAAATATCAGTAGGAATAATGGGTATTCCTCTCCAGAGTGAAATATAAATCTGCCTTTATCTGCATAGGCTACTCTCACTAAAAGCCTCTCCTTTATCTTCCCCCAAATTAGAACATCATCCTTTGATTAAATCAATTCCAAATAACCTTGAAAATCTAAGATATTGAACTACTATTATCTTCTAAAAAAAAAAAGTTCCACAAATTTATATACTTTATAAAATACGTTGTCATAAACATGGATCAGGTAAGTTTTGCTACAGAAGCGGAAACTAGATCTGGAACTTGTATTGTGTGAGAAGGTAAACTTGAAAGTGGTGTTACTGTAGTAGATTCACAGGTTGGCAAAGTAGAGCATAAAGCCAAAGGCATCAGGAGATGATAAGAAGGAGCCTCCAAAGAAACTCAATAGTTCCCTAATAGGAGGAGCAAGCTCTGGAGACAAGCTCTGCCATTTCATTGATTGGACCTAACCTTGCTTCAGGACTGAGTGACTCTTAGAATACCAGTCTGGGTCTGGATTTGACAGAAACTAAATCTGAGGAAGATATAATCTTCAATGTTTGTTTGCTTGTTCTCTCCTGGAAATTTCTAAATGCAGCTGCATATAACAAACCTGGAATACCGAGTTGACACTTTGTGCTTGCAAAAACTCACATTTCTCTCTTGGGAAACTTGGAATGAGGGCCTTGTGTGTGTGTGTGAGAGAGAGAGAGAGAGAGAGTTGTGGAGTGGGGAAGAGGAGGGGATGTGAAAGAAGGCAAAGGACAGGGACCATCTGTGATCTCTCCCTCTTTCCTCTTTTCTCTTAGCTATTGTAGGTATCATGGAGGAAGGATTTCCTCTGCCCTTTAAGTTCTCTCTAGATGGACTAAGAATCAACTTAATGTGAGACAGATTAACAGGAGGAAATAAAATTTAATAGCATAAGTACAGGGAATCCACACAGACATGAAATTCTAGATTGTCAGGCAACATGTTGCTTATATGAGCTAAGGAGAGGGGTAGGGGTCTGAGGATACAAAGGGGAGAAAGACCATTAGCAGGAAGTTGAGAAGAGATGTTTGGAAAACAAAGATTGCTCTATGATGTAGATAATTTTCTTAGGTAAAGAGGAATCTCTGTTAATAGCTCTTCCTGGTATAAGCAAGCAGTTGAGGATATGGTAAAGAGCTATTCCTGAATCTTCGGGGTTTTTTGTTTTTAAACTCAAAATAACGTTCATGCCAAAGTGGCCCACCTTGCGGTGACCTGCTCCTACATAGGGGAAGATAAATAATTTTTTCTCTACCTTTCTAGGTTCTTGTTTGAGATACCCATCCCCCCACCCCTTTTAAAAACAAAACAAAACAGCTTTACAGGAGAAAAACCAACAAAAGTTTAATAACATGTACCCCCTATATACATGGGAGAGACCCAGGAAAATTGAGCAACTTTCTGAAATGGTGGCATAAGCCACCACTTCACATACCATCTCTAGTTAAAAAAAAAAAAAATGTTGGAGGTGAGGAACCAGTTATGAGAGGCTACCAGGAAAAGCATAGTAAAGAAGGGTAAACTGTTACACAGATTTAGGCCCTTGCCTTTGCTACTGACAAGACTTTCTAGAGATTTAGTCATCCTTCTCTTCCTGGTACAGGCAGGGGGACACCCTTGCAAATAAATATTTTTCTTATAAGTGTAAAACTCCTTTACAAAAGGGTAACTTAGTTTTCAGAGCTTTTTTGTGTCTGCTACTTCTTAAAAAAATAACTAACTCAAGATAATTCTTATGCCAAAGAAGCATATTTTGGGTTGGCAAATTCTGCTCTCCTTCAAGAGATACCCAAGAAAACTGTGTAAGTCTCTAAAATGGTTCAAGCCATCACCATAAACAGCATCTTTGGGTAAAAACAAAAGCAATATTTGGGTGGGGGAGAGTAAGGCCAATTAAGGGAGGTTATAAGGAAAGCACAGTAAACAAGGGTAAGGTTGTTGTACAGATTTAAGTCATTGCCTTTACCGTGGACAAGATTCTCTTGTGATTTAGAGTCTTCCTTTTGTTCTTGGTAAAAAGAGAGGGAGACACGTTTACAAATGGAGATTTCCCTTATAAATGTAATTTTATTTTACAAAAGTAAAACTTCTAATCAGTTTTCAAAGCTTCTCTGGTATCTGTTATTATTTATTAAATGATGTACAATGGAATATTACTCAGTCATCAGAAAGGATGAATACCCATCATTTGCATCGACATGGATGGAACTGGAGGAGATTATGCTAAGTGAAATAAAACAAGCAGAGAAAGACAATTATCATATGGTTTCACTTATTTGTGGAACATGAGGAATAGCACAGAGGACATTAGGAGAAGGAAGGTAAAACTGAAGGGGGGGAGATCAGAGGGGGAGATGAAGCATGAGAGACTATGGACTCCAGGAAACAATCTGAGGGTTTCAGAGGGAAGGGGGGGGAATGGGTTAGCCCAGTGGTGTGTATTAAGGAAGGCACGTGTTGTAACGAGCACTGGGTGTCATACACAAACAATGAATCATGGAACACTACATCAAAAACTAATGAAGTACTGTATGGTGACTAACATAACATAATAAATAAATAAATTAATTAATTAAAAATAAATACATAACTGCATGATAGGTAATATGGTATGAACTAACCTGATCCTAAATTAAATAGCCTGGTGATGGGTATTAAAGAGGGCACGTTCTGTGTGGAGCACTGGGTGTTAGGCGCAAACAATGAATCATGGAACACTACATCAAAAACTAATGATGTAATGTATGGTGATTAACATAACAATAAAAAATTTAAAGAAAAAAATTCATTGAGAAAAAGAAAAATAGGATTAATAATAAATTGCTTAATAATAATAAACAAAAATGATTTAATAGTTTATTTTTTTCTGGTTTCTTTTTCTGTTTGTTTTTTTCAACTTATGTTATTTAAAAGTAACCAGCTCAAGATACTCCTTATTCAAAAAGGCAAATCCTGGGGTGGCAAGTTCTGCTCCCCTTCACTTTCTCTATGTTATTGTCTCTAGTCAGTGTCCACTCAGAAAATGTTATGGGGCACCTGGGTGGCTCAGTCAGATAGGCAACCAACTCTTGATCTCAGCTCAGGTCTTGATCTCATCAAGGTAGGGAGTTCAGGCCCTGCATTGGGCTCCATGCTGGGTGTGGAACCTACTTTAAAAAAAAATGAACTTCAATAACATATTTGGGGTGCCTGGTGGCTCAGTCAGTTAAGCATCTAACTCTTGATTTTGGCTCAGGTCATGATCTCAGGGTCTTAAGATGAAGCCCATCTTGGGCTCTGCAGTGGGCATGGACCTTGCTTAAGATTCTTTCTCTCCCTCTCCCTCTACCCTTCTTTCCCTGCTCACACTCTCTCTCTCTAAAAAAAAAATATATATATATATATATATATATATATATATATATATATATATATATATATATATGATATGGGGGAATTCCCAAAGAGCAAGCTCCAGTGGGTTCCTAACACACAACTCTCAAGTTGGGCTCAGGCTGCCAAAATTTGAACAAAGCAAGAGGATCATAAATAGGATTGTCAGGTGGATAGCTCTAAAGGATTACTATCAGTCCCATTTGCTGGGAATTAGTGCTCCCAGAAGCAATGGAGGGTCACTTTTCCACTTGTGGTTTACATGAAAAAAAGAATAGGTGGATGCTGTCCTCTGAGGGATTCCCTGAACACCCTTGAGACTGCTGGCCAGAGTCTATATGGAAGGGAGAGCTGACTGTACATATTTAGAGTGATATCCTAGGCATTGGGAATACATGAAGAAAGACCACAAGTTATATGCAGTCTATGGTTTTGTTTTCCCAAGAGTTCTTTTGGGATTGGTTTAGAGCAGGGGCTTGACCCTGTTAAAAGTTAGTTTGGCCAAAGAATGGAACCAAACCTATGCCCATCTAAGGAACTAATGAAATAATAAACTGGTTGAATAAGCCATATATATTCACAGAATGGAGTATTATTTAGCTATAAAAAGGAATGAATATCTTAATATAGAAAATATCTTTATATAGTTTCATCTTCAGGATAAATGTTAAGTAAAATGAAGTAGAATAGAAAATTATGTGTAGAGCAGGCAACCATTTCCCCAAGAAAAATATAAATACTAAAAACATACAAATTTTTCTTATTTTAAAAAAGGCATAAACTATATTTTAAATATTATTTATCTATGATTCAAGGAATGGAATAGTTTGGAAGGCACCTAGAGAAACTAGACTTTTATGCATATTTTTAAATATCCCTAAAATTAAAATCAAATTAATTAATTTAACTGTATATATAGTTTGTGAAAAATTCACAGAGAAGGCATATTACAAGTGACCTCAAAAACATACTAATTGGATTGAATATCTCTAATTTTCTTAAAGATTTGATTCTTAAGGATTAAAAGACCACTCTTTCCACCCCCAAAATATCCTTCTATAGCATTCTATGATCATTTTTGTTGCATAGTGGTGGTATTCTTTTTTTTTAATTAAGAAAATAATATTGAGTGATTATCAAGAACAAATTATGTTGTGGAAGACAGGCAAAAAGTTAGAAGCCTGAGGAAAATTTTATGAAAAACAAACTGGGGTCATTAGTTATTTAATAAAGAGGAAAAGATTAAGCTAACAAATAAGAACCTTGGAGATGAGGTAAATATAAATATTGCCATTGGAACCCAAGCAAGCGAAATTTAGTGGTAATGTGTTTGTTTTCATTTGTTTGTTTGTTTGTTTGTTTTTAATTATGAAAAGATTTCAACTTTACAGAAAAGTAGAGAATAGTATAGCAAACAACCATGTATTTACAACTTAAATTTAATAGTAATGTTTTATTGTATTGCTTTCTCTCTCTCCCTTTCTCTCTTTTTCTCTCTCTCTTTGCAAATATATTTTAAAATAAAGATATCATTACATTTTACTCTGAAACAAGGTAGTATGCTTCTGTAAAAAAAATCAAGACTTACACAAATACAAATTTTACTCTTGGGATCTGAGAACCCCTAGAAGACATGCCTGAGGGCTTTAGTTTGGAGACTAAGGTGTGCAAGCTATGAACTCCATAATAGTTTGGGATAGTAAAGGGGATTTTTAAAAGTTGTTTAAAAGATTTAGAAATGGAAAAATACTTATCTGAATGCAAGGAACTGGAAAAGAGACAGAGATCTAAATCATATGCTATTTGGTGTATGATTTAACCATTTTTCCTATCTCCAACAATGTCTTAATTTAAATTTGCATATATTTTTAAATGTAAATGTAATTGACATATGGCACTATATTAGTGTCAAATGTCTACCACTATGATTCAATGTGTACATATTGCAGAATGATCACCATGAAAGTCTAGTTAACTTCAATCACCATACATAGTTATAATTTTTTTCTTGAGATGAGAACTTTTAAAATTTACTCTTAGCGACTTTCACATATACAATACATTATTGTAAACCATAGTTACCATGCTGTATGTTACAGCCTTTTGACTTATTTATTTTATAGCTGGAAGTTTATATCTTTTGACATCCTTCACCCATTTTGTCTACCACCACCCCCTGCCTCGGTCAACTACCAATCTGTTCTCTGTACCTATGAGTGTTTTTACTTTCTTTTTAGGTTCCACATATAAGTGAAATCATATGGTGTTTGACATTTACACTCCGACTTATTTTATTTAGCATAATGTCCTCAAAGTCCATCTATATTGTCACAAAGGATGAGAGTTCCTCCTTTTTGATGACTGAATAATATTCCATGTGAGATATATATATCTCACAATTTCTTTATCCATTCATTTGTCAATGGACACTTAGGTTGCCTCCATGTCTTGCCTATGGTAATTACTGCTGCAGTAAACATGAGGTGCATACATCTTTTTGAGTTAATGTTTTTATTTCTTTCAGATACGTATCCAGAAGTGGAATTGCTGGATCATATGGTAGTTCTATTTTTAACTTTTTGAGGAAAATTCATACTGTTTTCCTTAGTGGCTACACCAATTTACATTCTCACCAACAGTGCATGAGGGTTCCTTTCCTTCACATCCTTGCCAACATTTCTTACTTATTACCTTTTTGATGTTAGTCATTCTCACAGGTGTGAGATAATATCTCATTATGGTTTTAATTTACATTTCTCTGATGATTAGTAATGTTGAGCACCTTTCCAAGTACCTGTTGGTCATCTATGTGTCTTATTTGAAAGACATGTCTTATTCACTTCCTCTGCCCATCTTTTAATCAGATTTTTTCTTTGCTATTGAGTTATATGAGTTCTTTATATGTGTTGTATATGACCCTCTCATCAGATATATGGTGTACAAATATTTTCTTTCCATTCAGGAATTTGGCTTTTTATTTTGTTGATGTAGTGATGGTATACTTATTTTGAGATGGTTTTGATTGTATTTAAAGGGGAAATTAATAAATTAACCTGATGTCACTGAAAGCCAGGAATTCCAGTGAAGGAGAAAGATTTAAAGATGTAGCATTGAATAAGGCTAAATAAAAATCCAGTAGTTATAAATTTGAATCGGGATTACCAACATGAATATATGATTTATTTTATCTTTAAATCAATATATATTATCTACAAATGCTTGGACACAATGTCCATCTTAGTGACAGTGGGCACATAACTTCCCAGGAAAAGTTATCAGGGTTGCATTAAGCTATAACTGGAAATATACCGAATGAACCTAGAACATCTTACCATACTAGAAAGCAAGGAGTTTGTTAGACTATAGTCCTGTTAACAGACTCAGAATCAACCAAAATAGGCTCCCACTGGCCAAAGAAGGGATAACTTGAGAACCAATAAAGTCAGTAACTTCAATCAGTAGAAACAACTTATGCGTATGAGTCCAAAATGTTATTAAAACAAAAATAATGGCTTGGTTAATAATGTTATTAGAGTAATATTTTTGGCAAAAAATTTGTAAATAAATTCATCATATTAAAAACTATAAAGAGAAATATGTAAACACTAACTTGCCTTTCCTATGCAAACTTCAACTGAAGAAAATCTAATAGTTTATGAAGGTAAATTTATCTTCATAGAACTATCCCAGCTAGTTAATAAAAATGGAATGACAGAATTAGAATATCACATTTTGGCAACTCCCTAACAAAATAATGAATCAAAACTGCAATCACTAATGACTGCTAACATTTTTTTAAAGCTATTATATACTTTCTGATAGAAGTACACAATAGAACCTAGAAAATATTTTTGCCCAAAACTTAAACCTGAATTTAAACATTTAGATATTATTGACAGCATATATAGGACATAGAAGAAGCTATATATTATCAATAACACAGGAATACAATCAGTAAAATCCATAATATGGGAAACTTCACATTGAAAATTCCTTTCTTATTTAACAACAACAACAAAAAAATGCAAGGAAAAAAGGATAGAGGAAGCAACCTGTACATTAAACTAATTTTAACAAATAACACCAATGAAATTTCAGTATATGAATCTTATATGGGTCTTTTTTAAAGTGGTTTTTTTTTTTTTGTATTTTATTTCCAGTTAGTTAACATATAGTGTTATTAGTTTCAGGTGTGCAATATAGTGATTCAACAATTGTATACATTACTTGGTGCTCATCATGACAAGTGCACTCCTTAATCCCCATCACCTATTTAACCCACCCCCCCTACCCAGCTCCCCTCTCTTAACCATCAGTTTGTTCTTTATAGTTAAGAGTCTGTTTTTTAGTTTGTCTCTCTCTCTTTTTTCTTTTACTCATTTGTCTTGATTCTTACATGCCACATATGACTGAAATCATACTGTATTTGTCTCTCTCTGACTGACTGACTTCATTTAGCATTATACCCTCTGGCTCCAACCATGTTTTTGCAAATGGCAAGATTTCATTCTTTCTTATGGCTGAATAATATCCATTCTTTCTTATGGCTGAATAATATCCGATGAATAATAATTGCATCAGATATATAAGACCCAGTGTCTTAACACAATATTCAGCACTGCTTGACAAAAATATGACTCTAATATCCAACCATAATAAAGATTTCATTCTTATAGCTGAATAATATCCGATATATATATAATGTATAAATATATGTGTGTGTGTATATATATATATTATGAGTGTGTGTGTATACATATATGTTTATATATGTATAGTATGAGTGTGTGTGTATATATGTATATATACACAACATATTCCATACCTTCTTTATCCATTCATCTATTGATGGATACTACTTAGGCTGCTCCCATTATTTGGCTATTGTAAATAATGCTGCAATAAACATAAGGGGCCATGCATTGCTTAGAATTAGTGTTTTTGTATTTTTTAGTAAATACCCAGTAGTGAGATTACTGGGTTGTAGGATAGTTCTATTTCAAACTTTTTGAGGAAACTCCATATTATTTTCCACAGTGGCTGTACAAGTTTACATTCCCACTAATGGTTCACAAGGATTCATTTTTCTCCATTTCCTCACCAACACTTGTTGTTTCTTGTGTTTTGATTTTAGCCATTCTGACAGATGTGAGATGATACCTTGATTTAAAGAAATAAGCATGTAAAATTGAATTTATTTAAAAATATTATTTAAGATATCATTGTTTTTTAAAGTTTGGTAATAATATTACAGTTATATTTTAAAGCGATGTGAATGTGAAATTTGAATATAAATCATATGTTAGATAATTACAAAATTAAATGTTGAGTTGGGTCACTGTATTTAAGAATGTAAGAATGTTCTTATTTTTAGAATTTAGTTCCTAATCAAAATGGCTAAAAATTAACGTCAGGAAATGACAGATGTTGGTGGGGATGCAGAGAAAGGGGAACCCTCCTACACTGTTGGTGGGAATGCAAACTGGGGCAACCACTCTGGAAAACAGTATGGAGGTTCCTCAAAAAGTTGAAAATAGAGCTACCATAAAATCCAGCAATTGCAGTACTGGGTATTTAACCCAAAGATACAAATATAGGGACCCAAAGGGGTATGTGCACCCCAATGTTTACAGCAGCAGTGTCCACAATAGCCAAACTGGAAAGAGCCATGATGTCCATCAACAGATGAATGGATAAAGAAGATGTGGTATATATACACAATAGAATATTATGCAGCCATCAAAAGGAATGAGATCTTGCCATTTGCAACGATGTGAATGGAACTGGAGGGTGTTATGCTGAGTGAAATAAGTCAATCAGAGAAAGACATGTATCCTATGACCTCACTGATATGAGGAATTCTTAATCTCAGGAAACAAACTGAGGGTTGCTGGAGTAGGGGTGGGGTGGGAGGCATGGGGTGGCTGGGTGACAGACATTGGGGAGGGTATGTGCTATGGTGAGCGCTGTGAATTCTGCAAGACTGTTGAATCACAGATCTGTACCTCTGAAACAAATAATGCAATATATGTTAAGAAAAAAAAAGAAGAAGATAGCAGGAGGGGAAGAATGGGGGGGTAAATCAGAGGGGGAGACGAACCATGAGAGATGATGGACTCTGAAAAACAAACTGAGGGTTCTAGAGGGGAGGGGGTGGGGGGATGGGTTAGCCTGGTGATGGGTATTAAAGAGGGCACGTTCTGCGTGGAGCACTGGGTGTTATACACAAACAATGAATCATGAAACACTATATCAAAAACTAATGATGTAATGTATGGTGATTAACATAATAAAAAATAAAAAAAAGAAGTTAGTTGCTAAAAGACTTATGGTGAAATATCAAGATGTATACAAGTTACTTTCAGGTAGTTTAGCAAAACAAGAAAAGAAAAATATCACTGCTAATATGGCACATTGGTAACATTTTGAACATGCATCAAAGACTTGGTCTCTGGCCTTTCAGTAGGAAAGACAGGTAGTCCAGTTATGAGAGATGGGGTAAGATCACTTCACTCTGCCTCTCCAATTAGTGCAGCTATAAAAACCTGGAAAGAATTCATGGAGTTATTCTGAGAGGTAAATAGTAACAAGGTGATTGGAGGAAAAGGTCAAAATTTAAACTAACATCAAACTTATGGTTAGTTTTTTTTACCTGTTATTTCCTTCCAACATCCCTCAGTCAGGTCATTCTGTGTCTCTAAGTACAGTCTTTAGCTTAAAATCTAATTTGTCTGATACAAGAATTGCTACCCCCACTTTCTTTTGAGGTCCGTTGGCATGATAGATGGATCTCCATCCCTTCACTTTCAGTCTGGATGTATCTTTAGTTTCAAAATGAGTCTCTTGTAGACAGCATATGGATGGGTCCTGTCTTTTTATCCAATCTGCAACCCTGTGCTGTTTTATGGGAGCATTTAGGCCCTTCACATTGAGAGTGATTATTGAAAGATATGAATTTATTGTCATCATGTTGCCTGTGAAGTCCTTGTTCCTATAGATCGTCTCTGTAAATTTCTGTTCTATATCCCTCTTGGCATCTTTCTCCTTTTATAGAACCTCCCTTAATATTTTTTTCAGGGCCGGCTTAGTGGTCACATATTCTTTCAGTTTCTGCTGGTCCTGGAAGCTCTGCTTCTCTCCATCCATTCTAAATGACAGCCTTTCTGGATAAAGTATTCTTGGCTGCATGTTCTTCTCATTTAGTACCCTGAATATGTCTTGCCAGCCCTTTCTGGCTTGTGGGTAGGTCTGATGTTATTCTGATCTTCCTCCCTCTGTACATAAGGAATCGCTTCCCTCTAACTGCCCTTAAGATGGTTTCCTTGGTTCTAAGATTTGTGAGTTTTAGTATTACATGCCGCGGTATTGGTCTGCTTTCCTTGATCTTGGGAGGCGTCCTCTCTGCCTCTAGGACACGAATATTTGTTTCCCTCATTCCCCAGATTAGGGAAGTTATCAGCTACGATTTGCTCAAATACATCTTCTAGTCCTCTCTCTCTCTCCACCCCCTCAGGGATCCCAATAATTCTGACACTGGAATATTTCATGTTGTCATTTATTTCTCTAATTCTGTTTTCATGTATTTTAAGCTGTTTTTTCCAGACCTCCTCCTGTTCCTTCCTATCAGTTGGTCTTCTAGATCACTAATTCATTCTTCTGCATTGTTTACCTTAGCTGTTAGAGTATCTAGATTAGATTGGATCTCACTGATAGCATTTTTATGTTCTGCCAGTTCAGCTTTCATTTCTGCCCTTAGAGACTCTATGTTGCCATTAATCAATTTCTCCATTCTAGCTATTGTCTTCATAACTGTTACTGTGAAGTCCATTTCTGACATACTGGTTATATTTGTATCCATTTGTAAATCTGTGGCAGAAGTCACAATCTCTGAGTCTTTCCTATTTTGGGTATTCCTCTTCCTAGTCATTCTGTTGAGGGGTGGTTGAGGGAATGTACAGAGTCCAGATTATTGACCACAACCCAAGCAAGATGCACTTGTTTTGTAGGGACCTTAGGGTTGTCTGCCTCTTGTTCTCCCAGCCTGTCTTCTGAGGGAGGGCCTGTTGCACTATTGCTCAGGCAAACCTGTTTGGGCAGAGTTGTCCTACCCCCTGTGCAGGGGGATGGGCTCAGTGAAAGCAGGTTTTTTGGGGCTTTTGTTCTCTGGAGGCTTTCTCTGGCAGCTTTCCAAGTCTCTTCCGAGAATCAAAGCAGAAGAGACCGTTTCCAACCCTCTGCCTCTAACAGAGAGATTGCAGTTTGTTCTTCAGTGAGCTCTCCAAGCCACACTATCTCCATTTCTGTCTGTGCTACTATAAACTGCAGCATCCTGGGTTGTGCGCCCCTCAGCAGCACTGCCATTGCTCACCTCCAGGTCGGGGAATGTGTCTGGCCTTTGTGCTTCTACAACTGCCAGCTGCCCCCAGTTCGCTTGCACGGTCCTGCCACTCAGGGTTTCAGTCCAGCGGGGCTACCCTAAAGTCCTTTTCCCATTGCTACCAGTCTGTGAGTCTATGCCCCATCCCCAGTGCAGGAAGCTTTTGTGCTCTAGCAGTGCAGGATCCCGACAGGTCCCTCCCCCTTCTGTTTATCTTCTGATATCTGCCTGGGGAATCATGACTCCCCACTTCATACCTCAGAACCAACTGCCTGTGATATTCTGTTTGTAGAGATCCAGATATATCTTCTTACATCTCAGGCTGATTTTGTGGGTGTTCAGAGTGGTCTGGTAGATATCCAGCTCAATTCAGAGGACCAGTTGGAATAGGGTCCCCTACTCCTCTGCCATCTTTCCACCTCTGCCTCAATAATATCTTCTTATAGTGGGTTGGTTTGAATAGGAATCCTCAGTCCACACTGCTTTCTATTATGTTACTTAAATATCTTTTATTTTGTAACATCCCACTCTACATTTTTGAAGCTATTGACTAGGGTATTTTCCCTATAAATTGTCCCATGTTATGAACTTGGCCAATTGCTTCATTGTGATTGTCACACTGGCCTTGTAAACTAGTAATTAGATCTAGAAACTTGGCAAGATTTAGGTTTTATTTCAAAGACAAAAATACTTTATAGTTGGCACTGAACACTTCCTATTGCATTATATCATAAGTCATGTACAATCTAGTTATCCATATTTAGTAATTCAAGATTGATCAGTGGCTTAAGTGGTGTCAGTTTAATTTCTATTAAAGGCAATCTATTCTATAGGGTATTTTTTATTATCAAATCCTCCATTGAATTTCTGCTTAATGATCTTGGCATATACTGTTGATCACTGTCTATATCATTATTTCATTAATGGTTGAGAAAATGTTGATTTTTAAAAATCAGTCTCTTTTGCTCCTTTTTTTGGAAAAAAAGAATAATTTTACTCATAAAGTATTTGGACGTGCTACAATACAGTTTATTGAAAAAAGGCAAAAGAGTGAAGATACATAATTATTTATATTGGTTTATCAACATTCAGAGTAATGAGTAATGAGTTGGTGCACTAGCACTAGCATGAAACAATATTTTTAAAAAATTATTTTATGAACTCATGAATTTGTATATATTTTATTGTTTCAATCTGTGGCAGTTAATTTTCTTTTTGATTCTCAAATGGTCTCATCTTAGACCAATGGGAGCCCTGTTAATGGTAGACTGCTGTTTCTTTCTCACATGACATCTTATTTTATGGGGCAAAAATACTTCCTAGGATTATCTTGTACATTTTCACACCTGGAATTGACAATTTCTCTGAGGAGCTATGCCTTCTTTTAGTGGGAAAAAGCATTTAGAGGTTAGAATATAGGTATCAGGAGTATACAGTGTTATTTAATCTTCAAAATGATTCTGAAATCTGCTTATAATATCCAATTTTAGTAAAGATTCTGAGGCTTAGAGAAGTTGATAAACACAATCAAGGTCATAGAATTACTTAGTGGCAGAACTCAAAACTTTTATGTGTGCTACAACAGAGTACACAATACAGAGTTGAGAGATTGGTAATTGGTAATCTAATTGATAAGAAATGAAATGATTCAAGTGCATTATGAGATGACCAGCAATCACAGATTGGATTTCATGGCAATAGAAATATGGTTACTGGCATAAACTATAAAAGTAAAGATGGTAGGGGAGTCTGGATGGCTCAGTCGGTTAAGCGTCTGCCTTTGGTTCAAGTCATGATCTCAGGTTCCTGGGATTGAGCTGGCATCAGGCTCCCTGCTCAGTGGGGAGTCTGCTTCTCCCTCTCCCTCTGACCCTCCTCCCCAATTGCAGTCTCTCTCTCTCAAATAAATAAATAAAAATCTTTAAAAAAATGTAGAGATGGTATTTGAAGAGTGGGCTTATGCCCTATTGGTAGATTAACTTGTGAGAGAGAAACACCAATATCCCTGGTGTCTTAGTTTGAGTGATCTTAAAAACAGGACCTGAGATAAAAATTTGTGTGATAATGGTTTATTTGGGATGCTAGGAAGTTGAAGTAAGGAAGCAGAGAGAGTGAGGTAGGAGAGAATAAAGGCTAATAAAGGGTACATTATCAAAGTTGCTGCAGAGTTTCAAGGGTTCAATTCCATCTCTGAGAAGTGTACAGATTACTACCTAAACTCTTCATCCTGACATTGGTACATGGACTTTCCTACATGTTTTGAATAATACCCTTTGAGCTTCTGGGCAGCACCTGGTTGCATGTAGGTCAAACATAAGGAGAAAGTTTTAGAGAAGAACCTCAAGCAAAAAAACAATGAATGGGTCTGCATTTAGGTTGGACTCTGTCGCTGTGCAGGCAACTATTTGCTACAACTGTATCTAAAATGACTTGTGAGGATGTGGGTGGTCTTTGACCCCAGTTCTACGACCTTCTTCTATTCTGTCTTCTCCAGGTTGTCCTACCCTATTCTTACTACTGCTTAGGGGTTCCTTGAACAGAGCAGCTTCAGAAGGGATAAGAGTGAGAGGACTGAATGTACATATGACACATGTTTTCCAGGATAAATATACCCTGTCTGTGAGCCTCCTTTGATCCCCTTTGGGAGGTGTAGTCCACAGAATAGGCCCATTCTTAGCTCTAATTGGAGATGAGGAGAGAAGGGAATGAGGGCTCTTCCTTCATAAGCTCAAGTCTCTGTGTCTTCTAAAGATTCTGTTCCTATGTTCTTAGGTTTAGAGCACTCCATTTAAGTAGTGAAACAATTAGAATTCTTAGGGGACAGAAAACAAACATTGAACTTGTCTACACTAATCATACAGAAGAAAGAGGGGGAAACAAAATGGGAAAGGCATAGTGAGGAAGAACAGTGAAGGCAGGTGAGCAAATGCCAACAGGAGATCTGAAAAATATATCTTCCCACGCCTTTCCTAGAAAAATCTCCACCAGCTGAGTGCCATGCTCCACCCTGCCCAGCATCCTCTAGCATTCTTCTTCTCCCTTCTTTTCTCCATACCATCCAGTCCTAATGTCTTATTAACAACACTCCCAATACCCCTCTTCACATCCAAAAAGAAAGAAGAAAATAATAAGGTCCTGAGCCCATTGAGAATGTTTTTTTCTGGCAAAATGTCACTATGTCTATGCAAGAATATGTTGCTGTGTATCTATGTGTGTGTGAACAAGCTCAGGAGTCCTTGTTGTATATTCTTTTTCTATTAACAATTATAAACGTTATATGGTCTGTCACCATGTCTTTCATACACCCGAGACAGTACACAGTAACTCTGTAGTAACAGTCATTTAATAATAAAGACAATGGTGATGATGATTGATGCTGCTGACTAATCCAAATATCTCCAGGGAAAGAAGGACAGACACTCTTTTGAGAGAGAACAGAGCTAAGGAACTGCCAGAAAAGTTTGCATTTTCTAGCCAATTTATCAAGTTTCCATTTATGATTTTCTTCAAGCGTGACACAAATGAATTGCTTTCCTTTCTGAAAGAAAACAAATGAGAAAGTTTATTTATACATTTTTAACAGCACTCAATAAAAATCACTTTCATGTTTCAATGTGAACTAGTCACATTATAAATATTTGAAAATGTTTTTTGCATGGATAAATAATAAAGGGAAGCTTTGAGGAGAACTTATATTTTTAATATCACTCAAGGAACAATTCATAAATACCTATAATCTGTTCTCTGGCACTCATTGTCCAAAATCCATAGCAACTTCAACTTTATACGATATTATAGCTTTATTTTGCCTTGACAGATCTTGTAATCACAATTACTACTTAACTCAAATTGTTTCAAGGTTCCAGATGAAACTAATATCATTAGGGGCACCTGGGTGGCTCATTTGGGTAAGTGCCTACCTTCGGCCCAGGTCATGATCGCAGGGTCCTGGGATCGAGCCCTGCATCAGGCTCCCTGCTCAACGAGGAATCTGCTTATACCTCACCCTCTGCTGCTCTCCCTGCTTGTACTCTCTCTCTCTCTCTCTCTCTCTCTGCCAAATAAATAAATAAAATCTTTAAAAAAAAATACTGTCATTACTAGTGACTACTGTTTCTTCAAGGAAGCCGCTCTTAGTGGTTCTTTTCAGCTAGGTTTTGTAAAGTACTGTGAACTAGGCCCCTTCTGTCCCTGCTCCTTCTTCTGTGAGGCTGGCAAACAGCTGGTGTCTTCTTTCCCATTCTCAGGGCTTCATTTGCTAAGACACCATGGCAGCTCAGGCAGCTCCTACTGTGATATTTTTCCCCCATTTAGATAAGTTCCACTCAGCATGAAAGAGTAAAGGAGCTGTACTTCAACCCCAGTCTGATGGGGAGAGGTCCTTGGGGAGTGAAGGTGGCAGAGTGATTTCTTCTCAGAAAGTTTTTCCTCCATCTAAAAATTTCTCACCAAGAATGGTTATTCATTTCTTTTTTAATTTGTATGTTCATTCAGTGTATGAATAATTATTTGCTAGGTATTTTTGGCATTATTCTTGGTGCTCAAGTAACAATATATGAAATGATAAAAACAGGAATAAAGTGACTTCATTGTTTAAATGCAAATCCAATGATACCGAAAACATTGTCCATAAAATAAACTAACTAAAAATTAGACTTTATCAAAATTGAAAATTATTTGTCTGGGAAAGATACTGTTAAGAGAATGAAAATCACCCACTGTGTCAGCAGGAGAAGTTACCTTGCAAAGCACATATCTGATCAAAGACTTTTATTTAGAATTTATAAATAACACCTGAAATTCAACAATAAAATAAGCAAACAACTCAATTTTTAAAATAAACAAAAGAACTGAATGGACACTTCACCAAAGAAGATAGGCAGATAGAAAATAAGCATAAGAAAAGATGTTCCACATAATTTGTTACAAGAGAAATGAGATACCACAACATACCTATTATAATTGTTTGAAGAAAAAAAATGACAATACCTCATTTGTTACTAGTGGGAGTTTAAAATACTACAGCCACTTTGAAATACAGTTAAGCAATTTCTTATAATATTAAATGTACACATCAACATACCAGCAATCTTACTACTGGCTATTTGTCCAAGTGCATTGAAAAACTACATCCACACAAAAACCTATGTGTGAATGTCTATAACAACTTTACTCACAAATGCTAAAAACGGAAAACAACCATGATGTCCTTCAAAACATAAGCAGATAAACCAGTTCTA
This sequence comes from Eumetopias jubatus, assembly GCF_037043125.1. NCBI lineage: Eukaryota > Metazoa > Chordata > Mammalia > Carnivora > Otariidae > Eumetopias > Eumetopias jubatus. The sequence goes on along the minus strand of NW_028274819.1, from coordinate 82,968,676 downwards.
GTCCATTCGTCACGTGGAATACTACTTAGCAGTAAAAAGAAAGGAATAATTTATTCATGCAACAACACAGAGGACGCTTAGCTGCATTTTGCTAAATGGAATAAGCCAAACCACAAAGGCTACATATTGTATGATTTCCTTTATATGTCATTCTGGAGAAGGTGGAACTATAAGAATAAAAAACAGATCAGTGGTTGCCAGGGATTGAGGGAGCAGAGTGATTCACTGCAATAGTTCACACGGGGGTTTTTAGGTTATAGAACTATTTTAGCATGACTTATTGATATCTGTGAATACATGATTAGGATACATATGTGTATTTTGTATCTCTGTCCACTGAGAAGGTCTAAGAACAGTGACACCCTAGTAACAATGAGTATATCCACCATCCAGATTTTTGTTTCTAAATACCAATTTACAGTAAAAGAAAAGGGTCCTTGGAGAAATGGCCAATTTTAATGAAGGCACATGAAAAATGCAGGATGACCCTAAAGTATCTGGTAATGTCAGAAAGTAAAGAAGTGTTAAAAACGTTATTGGAAATATAAGCAAAATATGAATGAAGTTAATATTGTACTAATTAAATTTCTTAGTTTGGGCAATTATAACACAGTAATGTGTCAACACTGAGGAATTTGGGTAAAGGGTATACAGAATCTATACTACCTTTGCAATTGCAACTTTTCTATAATTGCATTAATCCTGGCAATCACCTGGCAAATCATTTCTTCCTGTCTTCCTGCTCCAACGTGAAGTTTCTGAGACTCATACACATGCATACATATGTGTGTTTATGTGTTTGTATGCCTGTGTTTATGGTGCAATCAAAGCCAGATGCATGGGCAGCACTGAGGGAGAACTAGAGCTGGACAAAAATGACTCCTCAGTTTTCATTTTGAATTTCAGTGTGAATGAGCCAGGCAGAGGACAGGACACTACATCAGGAAGCTGGCCATCCCCTCCAGGCTGATGTGGCTATTAATTTGCACATTTCAATCAACAGGTGATGTACTTACTATAAGATCATTCCCACTTGCCTTTATCCATCTTGTTTATCAGAGCCTCATGCAAATAATTCTTGAAAGCCATATTGAAATACAGATCTGCTGTCTAAACAAACCTCTAACATTTCAAGAAATCCCATGGAGGCACAAATAAACTCCCTGGAATAATGAAGCAGCACAATAACTTACTTTAATAAAACCAGCCTCTGAAAATAACATTGCTTCATTTCCCTCTCCCTTCCCCACCCTCACCTCTTCTAACATCAGCCATGAAGCTTGTTGGCGCTCTCCTAGATCAGCCAGGGAAGCTGCAGAGGCCTGAATAATTAAGTAAATAAACCCTGTTGATTTCTCCTCTCATCTTACCCACCTTCTCTCCTGGGGTCCTGGGTCAGGTCCTGTTTGACATCTTACTATCCCCTAACCAGGGAACCCACTTTGACTGACATTATACAAGGGATGAAAATGCAACTGAGGAGGTGCCTCCAGTGTGGGAGCTCAGCTGACAGGTGGTCATCAGGGGCAGAAAAGGTAGCAGAGCCAGCATGAGCCTGAAGCAACAGTTGGGGGAGGTGCAATTGGGAGAAAGAATTTCAATCAACATAACAATCCTTCATTTAGAGAACAGGAGAGCTTCCTGAGATGTTCAAACATAATAAAATTTTTAAAATAAAAGTGGCTAGTCTTAACCCTTCTGCAACTGTTCCTGTGCAGTGACCCCTTGAGTCAACAGAATGAGTAAGCTTAGGGAGAACTTCCAATGCTGTCCAGTAAGGGCTCAGATCTCCATGGCTGCCATTTTGCCAGTGTCCACCCCCACAAAGGCTGAGCTGCATCCTTATCATACCCCTGCCCTGCCTGATCTCTTGTTCTGTCTTATGATTATTCCCTCTTGTCTTTTCCAGCTGTCTTCATGACATTAATGTTCTTGTAAGGGTTTGGGCACCTTTTTATTAGAGAATTATAATCCCCTGAACAGTATATTAAAAACCTAGCCAATGCGAGCTATGAAAATATATTTTATCTGCATTTTGTTTTATTTACCTTTAAAATATAAGATACAATCCCAGAAGCTACATCTTGATGGCCCTAGAAAACTTATTTTTGGGTTGCCTTACTTGAGGTTTCAAGGTGACTTCTCTGAGTCTGTCTGCTCCTGTATCTACCAGCTCAGTCCCTGTGTGAGACCATGGGGTATGAGTTTTCCATTAGGAATCTCCTCCCCCAAACATCATCTATTGATAATTTTAAGGAGTTTTTATGATATAGGAGTGCTATTATGATGCCAGTTTGGTCAGTAGATACAAGAATACACAAATTCCTTCCTGTTTTACAGGTCTGTCCTTCCCCAAGCTCTTCAAAGGAAGATGCATGTATAAGTAACAATAGCAAAGAGAAACATAACACTTTTTGTTTTTATGGCTTTTGCTCTAATTCCCAATCATAATTTCATCAATCTTTATTTGACTCCGTGGGAAATTCTTTGTGACTAGATAAAGGCAGTTTAGAACTTAGAGTCAAAGGCTAGAGAGCCTATGATTTCTCTTTCACCCAAAGTCAAACCTCAGATCTTACCAACGGTGGACAGATCAGTTATATATATATATATATATATATATATATATATATATATATATATATATATATATTATATTATATATATGGTATTATAAGTATTATATTACTTATAGAGATATCAATTAAGGTTATTTGGTTGTAGGTGACTAACAATGCTTTCACTAACAATTTCAGAGAATTCCTTCAAGGCCAGAGGAAGTAGTACCACAGAGAAAGAGGCCAACTTGATCCCCAGTGTTCAGTGCTAAACTGCCAAAGGCTGGAGAAGTAGATACAGGTCTGTCTTAAAAAAATTAGTGTCCAAAGAGTGGGAAAAAAAATGGCTGTTTGCCATGCACTTCTCAGTATAGATTTATGGATTGATAAGAAAGAAAAAGGGGTTGCTTCTACCTGGGTTGTAAACTGCATCCTCTGAAAACTCTATATTTGGTCTATATGAGCAGTCATTGACCTATACTTTTGTTTCCTGTTCTCAGTTCTGTTTCATGTCTGGTGAATAATCATGTGTATGTATGGCAGCATGGGAGAAAAGGGAAGAAATGCAAGGAGACTTGAGATTTGCCTAGAGATTGATGATACTAGCCAGGTTTGAATCTCAGTGTTAGAATCACTACTCTGACACAGCACTTGGAGCCTCTGAAAGTTGTAAGGTATGTACTGGCCTTTGATGTCCAAGCTTGAACCAATCACTCAAATTGACTATCTACTATCTTAGAGAGCAGAGAGAAGAATAGTGAAACAAGATTTGCAAATCCCTCCCAGTGAAGGGTATTGAGACCAGCCTAGCATATGAGTTCCTAAAGGGGGAGAGCTGAGGAAGCTGAAGGTAGAGAGCAGAAGTTAGCAAAGAACTGGAGGAAAGGGAAGAAGAAAGTTACTATTCAAATAATATGCCTGCTTCAAATTTTGACTACGATGAGTTATTCTAGGAAGTCTGATTCAGCTTGCACAGGAGTTGTTTTTTCTTATGTGTGAGACTCACTTAACCTTTCAGTCAAATATCTGGTCTAAAAATATATCTCATATAAAGAGTCAGGCCTTTATATGAGATGGGGTGGATAAAAGATATATTCCAAGGTTCTGGAGTGCAAGTCAGAGTGGAGGAGAGATGGGAGTCAAGGTAGATAGGGTGGACTCCATTCCTCTTTTACAAAAAAACAAAAGACTAAAATGTAGGTTGAGCATAATTATATAAAGTTATATATTACTTATAGAGATATCAATTAAGGTTATTTGTTTGTAGGTGACCAACAATGCTTTCATTAACAAGTCAAAAGTAAACTCTTGGAAGGATATGGAGGAAATTACAAAAAGAAAATCTGGAGAACTTATCTCAGAAAGGACAACAACAATATGGGCTACAGGTATCAGAATTTTAGAAACCAATTATTGTCTTTTTTGGGTGTCACATAACTTAACTATTTCCATTCTTTGTGTCATTGAACTCAAAGTTCAAGTTTTAGGGAAAGAATATCTGACTGGCCAGCATGAGTCACATGGTCACTAATTGAGCACAGCAGGAGATTCTTGAGTTATAACACCACCAAAGCATTGTGCAATGAGAGAAGAACCTTTCCCCAAAACAAAAACAGAGTTTCTAAAAGAGAATTGAGCTCTCAATGCCAGGCACATACACAATGACATGTTGACAATACATTACATAGGGTAGCCCAGAATCCCTTATCAGATGCAGCAATATTGAAAATAAAGTCTCAGCTTCATACATATCATACAGATTGTTTTGCTTGTATGTTGGGACTTTAGTCAGTTATGATCAAAGACACAGTACCAGAAAGTTGAAATGGCTTCAAAAATTAGAATTTTAGTTTATGCATTTTCAATAGGGACAATATGGTCCACAAGAGGGGAAAAGAGGCTTGCGGGTGGGGGAATAAAACTTAGCTATTATAGTGAATTGTGTCCTTCCAAATGGCCACAGTACACAAAGAGATATATAAAATATCCATGGTAATAAAATTTCATGGGGGGAAAGAATAGGGTAATTAGGAGAATAAATTCTTGTTTTACTTTTTTTGCATGGAGGTGGGTAATAATGGGAAAAAAAAAAAGGTTCAGAAACCATGTTCTAGACCACTACTTCTCAACTTTCCATGCCATCAAAATACCTAGGGACATTAAAAAATTCTGATACATGAGACTATGTTCATAGGCTCCGATGAATTATTCTTGGGTGTATCCTGGGCATTGATTCTGAAATGCAACAAAGGCTGAAAATCACCCATCTACATCCTTGTAGTTATGGTGAGCATCAGGGTCATCCACTAGGAGTTTGTCAGAAGTGTAAAATGTAAACCCACTCCATGTCTGCTGAATCAGAATCTACACTTAAAGAAGATTGCCAGGTAATTCATATACACATTATATGTTTAGAGCATTGAACTATGCCAATGATTATCAACCATCCAAATCACTGATGGAGACTTTTTAACCTTACAGCTGTCCCAGCCCACTCCAGAGTCATCAAATTAGAATTATTGGTCCTGTGTTTGACTTTGGAACTTGTCCTCGTAATGCAGCCTACTATAGCCCACATGGACATATATTAGTACTAGCTGGATTTGGAAATCTGAGGGGAGAAATGGAAGTGTGGGATGTTAAAAACTAAAAACTTATTTCTAAGACAGTGGCCTCTGATTCTACCTATTTTGCTTGGTGCCCTGACAGTGAGCATATTTCAACAGCCATGTGTACTCTCAGGTTATGTGTTAATAATGGGTACAAGATTTGGCATTAGACTGACTCTGTCTTACACAAGTATGATGTGCCATCAAATGAAGAATTATGGCAGGTTTCTTGGCAGCCATTTTTAGATGGAATATTTCCAGTAAAAACAATAACTTACCAAACAGTTCCAAGTGAGGTACCCAGTGAAGAACCTAAAGTTGCAACAGCTTATAGACCCCCAGCTTTAAGAAATAAGCCAATCACCAATTCCAAACTGCATGAGGAGGAACCACCTCAGAATATGAAACCACAAGCATGAAAGGATAAGCCATTATCAAAAACAGCCCTTAAAAATCAAAGAAAGCATGAGGCTAAGAAAGCTGCAAAACAGGAAGCAAGAAATGAAAAGAGTCCAGATTTGGCACTTACTCCTGCCCCACAGAGCACACCACTAAATACTATCTCGCAGTCAACCTCTGGAGACCCTGAAATAGACAAAAAAAATCAAGAACCTAAAGAAGAAACTGAAAGCAATCAAACAACGGAAAGAACAAGCAGCAGCTGCAAAACAGCTAGAAAAAAATCAGTTGGAGAAAATTCAAAAAGAGAAAGCTCTTCTCCAAGAGCTGGAAGGTTTGGAATTGGGTATTTATAGATTCACAGAGAGCAAGTTGTTATCAGAAATAAGTGCAAACACATTTTCTGTTAAACCCACTGGTGGACATGAAATATATCCATGTGCCCACATTTAATGTTCATCTATAATTTTAACCATTTATCCAAGATTCTGCATATGTGTGAAATTATTTAATAATGTTTATTAAATTGATTTTTACATCCTGCATCCAATACCATGTCAACACATGATATAGAAAAGAAACACATGAATTTTTTAGTAAGTTTGACAGATTGAAAGACAATGTCGTTTTTTTTATTAGGGGATAGTATTTACCATACATGTGAATAAAAACATTTAAATAAAAAAATTAGAATTATTGGTCTTAGGACAGTGCACTACTGACTTTAAACAAACCTGCAGATGATTGTGATGCATATTTCTGGATAAAATCCACAAATTGAGTTAAAGAACATTATATTAATATAAGGACATTGAAAGTCAAAGAGGTAAAATTACTTACCCAAGAGTTTTAACCACCTCCAATTCTCCTCATTGATGAGGGAGGAATTCCCAGTTACAGTTATGGGGATGGCCAAGTACATGACACTTGACAGTGGACTGCTGAGATTGACAGCTATTTATTAGTCACATATACTCACAGCCTGGGGGAGGAAGATACCACATACCATGCAGGGCCACATAAGGCTGTACAGAGTGAACATCAGGAGCTGTGGGAGGAAGGCTCTGTAGTATCAAGAATGTAGGGTCCCCATTAATTACTGTAAAGGGATGTGATGAGCTTGTTTGAATAATTGTGGGAGCTGGCAGGACAATGGAGCTTACTACTCTGGGTTAGGCAGAAATTGTTTCTAGTATCCTTGATAAGGAAGGTTATTTAGCTAGAGGACCTTATCTGTATGAGAACAATAAGGAAGGAAACAGGATTAGGCCATTGACAGCATTCTGCGTTTCAGAGGTCAAGGCAGTACATATATTGAAAGTAAATTTCAGGACTTCCTCTACAACTGAGCTTTGATACCTTAATATCAATTTAAATCTTGGTGACTGGGGTACCTGGGTGGCTCAGTTGGTTAAGTGTCTGCCCTCAGCTCAGGTCATGATCCCAGGGTCCTGGGATCAAGTCCCACATCAGACCCCTTGCTCAGCGGGGGACCTGCCTCTCCCTCTCCATTTGCGTGAGGTTGTCCTACCTACTTGTGATCTCTGTCAAAAAAAAAAAAAAAAAAAAGGCTCCTCTATCTCCAGGAGTCTCTTAAAAATAAATACATAAATGAACCTTGGTGGCTACTGAGACTTTCAGAGAGTAGAAGAGTCTTAATAGAAATTGAAGGAGGAACTAGACCAGAGAGAGAGAGGGCCACAATCACATGACAGGTAAATGTCTAAAACATGAACTTTAGAGGTGTTTTTGTTTGTTTTTAATGACCATTAAAAGTAATTGAGGAGGGAGCAAGATGGCAGAGGAGTAGGAGACCTGGATTTCGTTTGGTCTCAGGAATTCAGCTGAATAGGGATCAAACCATTCTGAACACCTACGAACTCAACAGGAGATCAAAGAAAAGAATAGCAACAACTCTCTGAACAGAAAAGTGACCACTTGCTGGAAGGTAGGACGTGCGGAGAAATGAATCGAGGCGATATTCGGGAGGATAGATGGCGGGGGAGGGGGCCTCTGTCAGCCGCTTCTGGCAAGTGATAGAGCTGCGGAGCACAAAATCAGAACTTTTAAGAACTCGGTTCCGCTGAGGGATGTCACTCCAGTGGCTAAGCTGGGGGTGGAACCCTCGTGGGACAGTGTGGTCTCAGGACCCTCGGGGTCACAGAAAGACCGGAGGTGCCTGAGTGCAGCAGAGCTCCCAGGTATCGGAGCAGGGAAGCCGGCTGCAGAGACGGAGCCAGGGCGCAGGCTCTCAGCTCGGGGTTGCCATAAACTGTGATCCGCGGCCCAGTCGGGCCACTGCTCCTCCAGTAGGGACCCAAACAAGCAGCAGAGCTGGGGAGACTCCCCTTCCTCCCCCGTGAGGGGCGGCATGGGAGTGCACCGCAGGGATCTGCTGGGTTTGGAGACTCCACACGGGGTCGGGTGCCAGACATAGAAACACAAAGTCACAGGCCAGGTGAGGATGGAGTGCAGCCAGGGACCAGGGACACGGGAGTGACGACTATTCTCTGGGGGCGCACTGAGGAGCGGGGCCCCGAGTTCTCAGCTCCTCCAGGCGGAGACTGGGAGGCCACCATTTTCACCCTGGTCCTCCAAAGCTATACCGAGAGCTTGCAGGGAACAAAAGCCCCTGAGAGCAAACTGGAGCAGCTTGCTTAGCACAGACTCACAAGGGCGGGGCAATTCAGCCTCCGGCAAAGACATTTGGGAACCACGGCAACAGGCCGCTCCCCCAGAAGATCAGCACGAACAGCCAGCAAGCCAAGACCAAGTTTACCGATCAAGGAGAACGGGAGAACTCCAGAGCTAGGGGAATACTGCACATAGAATTCATGGCTTTTTTACCATGATTCATTAGTTTCTCAAAGTTAATTTTTTTAACTGTTTTTGTTTTATTTTGAATTTTTCTTTTTCCCTTTTTCAACCAAAATCTTATCAATCCCTTTTTAAAAAAGCATTTTTTCTTTTTCATTTTTAGAGTCATATTTTATCCCTTCATAGTAGTTACCCTTATTTTTGGCATATATATAAGTTGTTCTCTCTTTAAAACTTTGAGATACAGTTTCTTCTAACAGATCAAAATATACCCTAAATCACTAGTGTATGGCTTTGTTCTAGTCTCCTGCCTGATCACATTCTCTCCATTTTTCTTTTCTTTTCTTTTTTTTTTAATCTTTCTTTTTTCAAACAACTTATCTTATCAATTCCTTTATAAAATCTTTTATAATTTTCATCTTTACAATCGTCTTTATCCCTTCATTATATCAACCCTTATACATATATGTCTTTCTTCCTTTAAAATTTTAGCAGGTACTTTCTTCTAACAGACCAAAATACGCCCAAAATCTAGTGTGTGGCACATATCAATGACTAGCCTGATCATATTTGATCATATTCTGTTTTATTTTGTTTTGTTCTGTTTTTGTTTGTTTTTATCTTTTTCTTTTTCTTTTTTATTTTTCTCTTTCCTTTTTCTTTCTTTCGCTTTCTTTTCCCCTGGTTTCAGGTCTTTTCTGATTTGTATAGAGTATATTTGCTGGGGACATTGTTAACCTGTTAACATTCTGTTCTCTCATTCATCTATTCTCCTCTGGACAAAATGACAAGACGAAAAAAATCACCTCAGCAAAAAGAACAAGAGGTAGTACCGTCTGCCAGGGACCTACTCAATATGGACATTAGTACGATGTCAGACCTAGAGTTCAGAATCATGACTTTAAAGATACTAGCTGGGCTTGAAAAAAGCGTGGAAGTTATTAGAGAAACCCTTTCTGGAGAAATAAAGAACTAAAATCTAACCAACTTGAAATCAAAAAGGCTATTTATGAGGTGCAGTAAAAAAATGGGGGCACTAACTGCTAGGATAAATGAGGCAGAAGAGAGAATAGCAATATAGAAGACCAAATGATGGAAAGTAAAGAGGATGAGCAAAAGAGAGATAAACAACTACAGGATCACGAGGGCAGAATTCGAGGGATAAGAGATACGATAAGATGAAACAACATGAGAATAATAGGGATCCCAGAAGAAGAAGAAAGAGAGAGAGGGGCAGAAGGTATATTGGAGCAAATAATAGCAGAGAACTTCCATAATGTGGGGGAAGAAACAGGCATCAAAATCGAGGAGGCACAGAGAACCCCTCTCAAAATCAATAAAAATAGGTCAACACCCCGACATCTAATAGTAAAACTTACGAGTCTCAGAGACAAAGAGAAAATCCTGAAAGCAGCTCGGGAGAAGAGATATGTAACCTACAATGGTAGAAACATGAGATTGGCAACAGACCTATCCACAGAGACCTGGCAGGCCAGAAAGGACTGGCGTGATATCTTCAGAGCATTAAACAAGAAAAATATGCAGCCAAGAATACTATATCCAGCTAGGTTGTCATTGAAAATAGAAGGAGAGATAAAAAGCTTCCAGGACAAACAAAAACTAAAGGAATTTGCAAACACGAAACCAGCCCTCCAAGAAATATTGAAAGGGGTCCTCTAAGCAAAGAGAGAGCCTAAAAGCAGCAAAGATCAGAAAGGAACACAGACAACATACAGTAACAGTCACCTTACAGGCAATACAATGGCACTAAATTCATACCTTTCAATAGTTACCCTGAATGTAAATGGGCTCAATGCCCCAATCAAAAGACACAGGCTATCAGATTGGATTAAAAAACAAGGCCCATCCATATGCTGTCTGCAAGAGACTCATTTTAGACCCAAAGACACCCCCAGATTGAAAGTGAGGGGGTGGAAAACCATTTACCATGCTAATGGACACCAAAAGAAAGCTGGGGTGGCAATCCTTATATCAGACAAACTAGATTTTAAAACAAAGACTGTAATAAGAGATGAGGAAGGACACTATATCCTACTTAAAGGGTCTATCCAACAAGAAGATCTAACAATTGTAAATATCTATGCCCCGAACATGGGAGCAGCCAATTATATAAGGCAATTAATAACAAAAGCAAAGAAACACATTGACAACAATACAATAATAGTGGGGGACTTTAACACCCCCTTGACTGAAATGGACAGATCATCTAATCAAAAGATCAACAAGGAAATAAAGACTTTAAATGACATACTGGACCAAATGAACTTCACAGACATATTCAGAACCTTCCATCCCAAAGCAACGGAATACACATTCTTCTCTAGTGCCCATGGAACATTCTCCAGAATTGATCTCATCCTAGGTCACAAATCAGGTCTCAACCGGTACCAAAAGATTGGGATTATTCCCTGCATATTTTCAGACCACAATGCTTTGAAACTAGAACTCAATCACAAGAGAAAAGTCAGAAAGAACTCAAAGACTTGGAGGCTAAAGAGCATCCTACTAAAGAATGAATGGGTCAACCAGGAAATTAAAGAAGAATTAAAAAAATTCATGGAAACCAATGAAAATGAAAACACAACTGTCCAAAATCTTTGGGATACAGCAAAGGCAGTCCTAAGAGGAAAGTATATAACAATACAAGCCTTTCTCAAGAAACAAGAAAGGTCTCAAATACACAATCTAACCCTACACCTAAAGGAGCTGGAGAAGGAACAGCAAATAAAGCCTAAACCCAGCAGGAGAAGAGAAATCATAAAGATCAGAGCAGAAATCAATGAAATAGAAACCAAAAGAACAGTAGAACAGATCAACGAAACTAGGAGCTGGTTCTTTGAAAGAATTAACAAGATTGATAAACCCCTGGCCAGACTGATCAAAAAGAAAAGAAAATGACCCAAATCAGCAAAATCACGAATGAAAGAGGAGAGATCACAACCAACACCAAAGAAATACAAACAATTATAAGAACATATTATGAGCAACTCTATGCCAGCAAATTAGATAACCTGGAAGAAATGGGTGCATTCCTAGAGACGTATCAACTACCAAAACTGAACCAGGAAGAAATAGAAAACCTGAACAGACCTATAACCACTAAGGAAATTGAAGCAGTCATCAAAAATCTCCCAAGAAACAAAAGCCCTGGGCCAGATGGCTTCCCAGGGGAATTCTATCAGACATTTCAAGAAGAATTAATACCTATTCTCCTGAAACTGTTCCAAAAAATAGAAATTGAAGGAAAACGTCCAAACTCATTTTATGAGGCCAGCATTACCTTGATCCCAAAACCAGACAAAGATCCCATCAAAAAGGAGAATTACAGACCAATATCCTTGATGAACATGGATGCAAAAATTCTCACCAAAATACTAGCCAATAGGATCCAACAGTACATTAAAAGGATTATTCACCACGACCAAGTGGGATTTATCCCTGGGCTGCAAGGCTGGTTCAACATCCGCAAATCAATCAACGTGATACAATACATTAACAAAAGAAAGAACAAGAATCATATGATCCTCTCAACAGATGCAGAAAAAGAATTTGACAAAGTACAGCATCCTTTCTTGATCAAAACTCTTCAGAGTATAGGGATAGAGGGTACATACCTCAATATCATAAAAGCCATCTACGAAAAACCTACAGCGGATACCATTCTCAATGGGGAAAAGCTGAGAGCTTTTCCCCTAAGGTCAGGAACGTGGCAGGGATGTCCGCTCTCACCACTGCTATTCAACATAGTATTAGAATTCCTAGCCACAGCAATCAGACAACAAAAAGAAATCAAAGGCATCCAAATCGGCAAAGAGGAAGTCAAACTCTCACTCTTTGCAGATGATATGATACTGTATGTAGAAAACCCAAAAGACTCCACCCCAAAACTGCTAGAACTCATACAGGAATTCAGTCAAGTAGCAGGCTATAAAATCAATGCACAGAAATCAGTGGCATTCCTATACACCAACAAGAAGACAGAAGAGAGACAAATCAAGGAGTCGATCCCATTTACAATTGCTCCCAAAACCATAAGATACCTAGGAATAAATTTAACCAAAGAGGCAAAGGATCTGTACTCAGAAAACTATAAAATACTCAGGAAAGAAATTGAAGAAGACACAAAGAAATGGAAAAACGCTCCATTCTCATGGATTGGGAGAACCAACATTGTGAAGATGTCAATGCTACCTAGAGCAATCTACACATTCAATGCAATCCCCATCAAAATACCAGCCACTTTTTTCAAAGAAATGGAACAAATAATCCTAAAATTTGTATGGAACCAGAAGAGACCCCGAATAGCCAGAGGAATATTGAAAAAGAAAAGCAAAGCTGGCGGCATCACAATTCCGGACTTCCAGCTCTATTACAAAGCTGTCATCATCAAGACAGTATGGTACTGGCACAAAAACAGACCCATAGATCAATGGAACAGAATCGAGAGCCCAGAAATGGACCCTCAACTCCATGGTCAACTTATCTTTGACAAAGCAGGAAAGAATGTCCAGTGGAAAAAAGACAGTCTCTTCAACAAATGGTGTTGGGAAAATTGGACAGCCACATGCAGAAGAATGAAACTGGACCATTTCCTTACACCACACACAAAAATAGACTCTAAATGGTTGAAAGACCTAAACGTGAGACAGGAGTCCATCCAAATCCTAAAGGAGAACACAGGTAGCAACCTCTTCGACCTCAGCCGTAACAACTTCTTCCTAGAAACATCACCAAAGGCACAGGAAGCCAGGGCAAAAATGAACTATTGGGATTTCATCAAGATAAAAGGTTTTGCACAGCAAAAGAAACAGTCCACAAAACCAAAAGACAACCGACAGAATGGGAGAAAATATTTGCAAATGACATATCAGATAAAGGGCTAGTATCCAAAATCTATAAAGAACTTATCAAACTCAACACCCAAAGAACAAATAATCCAATCAAGAAATGGGCAGAAGACATGAACAGACATTTTTCCAAAGAAGACATCCAAATGGCCAACAGCCACATGAAAAAGTGCTCAACATTGCTCGGCATCAGGGAAATCCAAATCAAAACCTCAATGAGATACCACCTCACACCCGTCAGAATGGCTAAAATTAACAAGTCAGGGAACGACAGATGTTGGCGGGGATGTGGAGAAAGGGGAACCCTCCTACACTGTTGGTGGGAATGCAAGCTGGTGCAACCCCTCTGGAAAACAGTATGGAGGTTCCTCAAACAGTTGAAATTAGAGCTACCATTCGATCCAGCAATTGCACTACTGGGTATTTACCCCAAAGATACAAATGTAGGGACCCAAAGTGGTATGTGCACCCCAATGTTTATAGCAGCAATGTCCACAATAGCCAAACTGTAGAAAGAGCCAAGATGTCCATCGACAGATTAATGGATAAAGAAGATGTGATATGTATACACAATGGAATATTATGCAGCCATCAAAAGGAATGAGATCTTGCCATTTGCAACGATGTGGATGGAACTGGAGGGTGTTATGCTGAGTGAAATAAGTCAATCAGAGAAAGACATGTATCATATGACCTCACTGATATGAGGAATTCTTAATCTGAGGAACAAACTGTGGGTTGCTGGAGTGGTCGAGGGTGGGAGGGATGGGGTGGCTGGGTGATGGACATTGGGGAAGATATGTGCTACGGTGAGCGCTGTGAATTGTGTAAGACTGTTGAATCACAGATCTGTACTTCTGAAACAAATAACGCAACATCTTTTAAGAAAAAAGTAAAAGAAGAAGATAGCAGGAGAGGAAGAATGAAGGGGAGTAAGTCAGAGGGGGAGACGAACCAGGAGAGATGATGGACTCTGAAAAACAAACTGAGGTTTCTGGAGGGGAGGAGGGTGGGGGGATGGGTTAGCCTGGTGATGGGTATTGAGGAGGGCACATTCTGCATGGAGCACTGGGTGTTATGAACAAACAATGAATCATGGAACACTACACCAAAACATATTATGTAATATATGGTGATTAACATAACAATAAAAAATTAAAAAAAAAGAAATAGGCAGAATACATGAATAGACATTTTTCCAAAGAAAACATCCAAGTGGCTAACAGACACATGAAAAAATGCTCAACATCCCTCAGCCTCAGGGAATTCCAAATCAAAACCTCAATGAGATACCACTTCACAACAGTCAAAATGGCCAAAATTAACATGTCAGGAAACGACAGATGTTGGTGGGGATGTGAAGAAAGGGGAACCCTCCTACACTGTTGGTAGAAATGCAAGCTAGTGCAGCCACTCTGGAAAACAGTATGGAGGTTCCTCAAAAGTTGAAACTAGTGCTACCAAAGGATCCAGCAATTGCAGTACTGGGTATTTACCCCAAAGATATAAATGTAGGGCTCTGAAGGGGTACGTGCACCCCGATGTTTATAGCAGCAATGTCCACAATAGCCAAACTATGGAAAGAGCCAAGATGTCCATTGACAGATGAATGGATAATGAAGATGTGGTATCTATATACAATGCAATATTATGCAGCCACCAAAAGGAATAAAATCTTACCATTTGCAATGACGTGGATGGAAGTGGAAAGTATTATGCTGAGCAAAATAAGTCAATCACAGAAGGACTTGTATCATATGACCTCACTGATATGAGGAGTTCTTAATCTCAGGAAACAAACTGAGGGTTGTTGGAGTGGGGGGGTGGGAGGGATGGAGTGGCTGTGTGATAGACTTTGGGGAGTGTATGTGCTATGATGAGTGCTGTGAATTGTGTAAGACTGTAGAATCACAGACCTGTCCTTCTGAAACAAATAATACACTATATGTTAAAAAAAACAAAAAGAAGATAGCAGGAAGGGAAAAATGAATGGGGGAAATTCAGAGTGGGAGACGAACCATAGAGACTATGGACGCTGAGAAACAAACCGAGGGTTCTAGAGGGGAGAGCGGTGGGGGGATGGGTTAGCCTGGTGATGGGTATTAAGGAGGGTACATATTGAATGGAGCACTGGGTGTTATATTCAAACAATGAATTATGGAACACTACTTCAAAAACTAATGATGTAATCTATGGTGATTAACATAACATAATATAATTTTAAAAAATGATAAGCCAAATACAATCAGATGATATTTTAAAATACTGAATGAAAAAATGCGCAAAATCATTCAAAAGTAAATATATATAGTGGTGTCCTAGTAGGCCAGGATTTACTGGAAAATGGCACAAGAAACTTCCTGGGGTAATGGAATATTCTGTATCTTGATTTGACTGGTATTAATTTGTATGTGTATGCCCACATGTGTATGGTGGGTTATGTGTGTGAAAATCCTTTTTTTTTTACATCTAAGTACAATTGACACACAATATTACCTTAGTTTCAGGTGTACAAAATAGTGATTTGTCAACCCTATACATTATGCTATGCTCACCACAAGTGTAGCTACCATCTGCCACTCACCATTAAACACTATTACAGTAACATTTACTCTATTGCCTGTGCTGTCTTGTCAAAATCCATTTTGACTGTACATTAAAGATTTGTGTATTTTAATGGGTATAAATTATACTCCTATAGGCCTATTTCTCTTTGAAACACACACACACCCTATCACATATATACACAACACACAATACCTTTATTAGTTTATATTAATAATATATATATAATATACATAATTTTAAAATAATAATAAAACAATATATATTTCTTCTTCTTCTTAAGATTCATCAATAGCTTTCTTTGGCAGTTTGTATTAATCCTGAATGTCTTACTCTTGTATACATGGTCTCAGATAGTATGATCTCTGCCTAAATCATCAGCCTTATCATGCATCTTTACTTCTACAGCTCAATGCCCTCCAGTCACCGTAAACTTCCTTTTTTTTTTGATAGTATCATATTGTCTCCTAATTCAAGGTCTTCATGCATGTCATTCTCTGTACTAGAAATGCTCTATTTTCCATTATTCACCTGGCTGACCCCTTCTCACCATTTAGAACTCATATTGGATATATTTCTCCAGTGAGACTTTTCTTGACCCTTCCCTAATCAATATATACCTCTTCTGTTAATATCTCTTCCAGAATTATAATTCTGTTCTTCCTTGAACTTTATATGATATAGATATAAAGTTTTTAGTAACTTTGTAAATAGTGTGTACCTTCTGCCTGACTTTTTTCGTAAGTGTAGAAGTGTCTGATTTTCTCACCACTAAAATCCAATGCCTTATTATAGTAACTGGTTCACAGTAGGTACTCATAAATATTACAATTAGTGAATAAATAAAATATCTAGTATATAGTAAAATAACCAACCAAGAGACTTGGATCAAGAATCAAGATATTTGGGTTCCATTCATGGTTCTGCCTCTGACTCACCAAAGGACCTTGAACAAATTACTGGACTTCTCTAAGTCCCAGCTTTCTCATCTGTATATAAAGGGTTTGAAGTCATGTAATTTTATAACTCTGAATTATATAGCTATAAAAATTTAAAACTTTCTATTTCCTGAGATACTCTGTTGACCCCTATTTTGTGTACAGGGACCCTTTGTGGAGCATTTTTGCTGTGCTTCTCTTTCCCTTTGGTTTTAATTTTCTAGTGTATTCAAACTTACATATCAGAAAAAATATGGTGTGCTAGCTTCTAGTTCTGAGATGATATATGTTGAAAGCAGCCTACTACTGATTCTCCAATTCCATTGCACTCATATAATAATCAGATTGAAAACTTCTTTAGATTAAAATTAGACTCATGACATATTCATGCATACATATTTCTACCTAAACTTGTCTATATGCAAATAAGACTATTTGGTATGGAACAAAATGAGCAGAAATATTGTTACTTATTGATTTTTATAGAAGGAGTACACAAATGAATTCAGTGAATAAACATAAAATGTTTGAATCAATGGCCTGTGGAAATAGCTGAGGTGTTCAGTGCTGGAGATAATCACTCTCATCTAGTGAGTGTAATACACTGATTCCACATCAAGAAGAAGCAAGCACAGGACCCTGTGTCTCCTTATTGGAGTAAATGTAAATAAGGTTCTCTGTTAAAGAATCTGGATGCTGGGGCACCTGGGTGGCTGAGTTGGTTAAACTTCTGCCTTCGGTACAGGTCATGATCTCAGGGTAGTGGGATTGAGCCCTACATCTGGCTCCCTGTTCATCGGGGTGCCTGCTTCTCCCTCTCCTTCTGCCTCTCCCCCAGTTGTGAGCACTCTCTCTCAAATAAATAAATAAAATCTTTAAAAAAAAGAAGTTGGATGTTTATCCATGAATTTGACAAAAGAAGGTCAAAATGAAGTAATAAGATGATACAATAAAATAAAAGGGGAAAAAAGTAGCTTTTTATATTACTGTTGTTTCCCTAAATGAGAATAAGCATACAGCATCAGAGATTAAATGGCAATCTAGAAATCAAGCAGAAGTACTAGCCACATTTTCTTCCCTAATGCTGTCTGAGAAATTGTTTTCTGAAAAGAAATAGACATGTTCCAAATAATTTTATTTTTTGTTCCTTGATGGTGTTCAGGGCAGGCCACCCCAGGATGTCCCCTTTGGCATTTGAATTATGTGGAGCTAAAAACAATCAAGGCCCAAAAGCCTCAGAAGAACCTTTGACCTTTCCCTTAACTGCCTAAAAGAATTTAGATAGATTTGTTCCTGCAAGGGAGCTATCCCCATAGATAACTACAATATAATATGAGCTAAGTGTGGTAGAGAGGGAAGAACCTAGCAAAGTCTGTTTGTTAAAATTCCTCTCTGTGCCCCATTGTTTTTGTACAACCTAGCAAATATTTGTTTGCCAGCATTTACTATTCTTCATCTTGCTGTGAATTTCCTTACTTACCCCCTTCCCCCTTCTCCTTATTTCAAGATGACATATACCTCATTTTGCCTGTCATTAGAATACCTCATATTTATGTGGATTCCCCATAAGTAGGTAATTAAATGTAGTTTTCTTCTGTTAATCTGTCTAAAGTCATTTTAATTATTTCACTGATCAAAAGAACTAAGAGTTTAAACGAGGGCTTTTCTCTTTCCCAGCACCCTTCAGATAGTTATTTCAAAAGGTAATGAATCTGCCAATCTAAAAAATTCCAGAAGGTCTTGATAGAAAAACAAAACAAAACAAAACCTCTTGGCTTTTCTGTTTCTGACTTTCTCTTACCCTTGAAGAATTTAATATTTTCTTAGTTCTCTTTCTTGCCTCAAACACAGATCTGTAATCTGAAAAATTTGAGTAACACACACATTTTTTTTTCTTGATGGAAAACAAAAGTGATAGAGAAAAAAATGGAAAAAAGAAAAACTAGGGAATAAGGGCAAGAGGGAAGAAAAAAGGAGGAGAGGAAACAGAGGATAAGAAAAAAAAAAAGAATTAAAGGAGATGAGAGAGAGTAAAGAAAAGAGATAAACCCAAGTTGTAAAAGAAAAGAGAGAGACAAGCAGGAGAATAGGAAGAGATGATGAAGAAGATTAAGAAGGATGCATAACTTGCATGCTTCGAAACAATTTCCCAGAAATAGATAAAATCTATGGAACAGTATCTGAAATGGTTGTTGTTACAACAACAAAAAATACCAAAAAACAAAACAAAACAAAAAAACCCCACCAATCTTGCAATCTATAGCAATACTCAAATGGCTTAATGAACTATTTAGCAATCTCTAGATACAGAGATATACAGGGCAGGGAAATAAACATACACTCTACAGATCCTATCTGTCCCTTGTACCACCCCAAATGCCAAAAAAAGTTACTTTCATTTGATGAAAATTTCCCTTAAAGTTGATGTTCATTTTTAGTTTCAATCTAAACAAAACCACTATTTATGTACTTGTCTGTGTTATGAAATATCTTACAAATGCGACTTTTCGATTCTGAGTGTAAGCACATTTGACAGCTCCCAGATTCCACAAAACACCAGAACTTTATCTTAAAATAGGAAAGCTTCCACCAGGTTTAGTAAGTGAGGTCCATGACCAAAGTCTTAGTTATAGACATCGTGTAGTGTGTGTGTGTGTGTGTGTGTGTGTGTGTGTGTGTGTGCGCGCGCACTTGTTCATTCCTTAGCCCTGGAATATACTATTTCTCAGAAAAGAACGACTTACTTTTTCCTACTAATTTTTCTGGGATTACATTCAATGTGATTATTAAGACATGACAAATAGAAAAACTTATTCTTTGTGTCCAAGTTGGAATTCAAATGATTTATATGGAAAATGAGATTCACAAGTGATTAAAAATAAAATATGCCTATGTTTAACTTCTCAAAATACTTAAAATTCAAAGGTATCAGTCACCATATCTGGCACATAGTGTCACATACTTTTTGAGGCTGCCTTTCTTCCCTATCCCCAAGTGCCAAGGGAAGGATGTACAGTTGATGGAAGCTCCTCATTAGTGTATCTTCCTGAACCCCAGCCCTCTAAGTGGCTATTCTGGTAGATACTAGGAAAGCTGGGCTTAGCTAGATTTCAGTTTCCATTGGTGTTAATGTGTTAGCTATGCCTTATATTTTTGTATATCTAAGTTTTTACTTATCCTAGGACTGCCTTTTCTAAGGTTAGTCAATCCCTAGAGCAAACAACTCTAGTAAACAACTTGCCCTAAAGTAAGATTTTTCAAATGAAAACCAACCAATCTAGAGTCTACATCCCAACCAGCTCCTTTATCAGGCACTCACATTCTGAGCCACTATCCACCTGCCCTAATCAGCCCAAGGCCAAGTACCAGACAAAAGATGACTCTATGCCTAGAACCTGCTGAAGTTTTTTCAAACTAGCCAATTTCAAGCCTACTTATTTTGCTTTGTCTGTTTCTTCACACCAAAACCAAAATAAAACTCCTGCTTTTTCCCTACTCTCCTTCAGCCTCCTGACTGACCATTATGCTTCTCCCATAATGCAGCATGCCCTCTCCTCTCAGGACATCTGAGTATAACCAACTACCTTTTCAAAGGCAGTCATTTCCTGATCTGTTGGCCTTGCCATGCCTAAATTATAATATTATATTTTAAAACACCTAGGTGGGTCCACATAGATTCAGACAAATTCTGTCTGAATACCTCTTGAAAATTCAGAAGAAACAGACAATCCTAATACAGTAGGCTGAATAATGAACTCCATACCCTGAGAATATGTTACCTTACAGGTTAAAATGGACTTTGCATATGTGATTAATTTAAGAATCTTGAGGTAGGAAGATTATTTTGGATTATTTAGGTGACTCAATAATCATTTTTTACTTGTAAGAGGGAAACAGGAAGGTCAGAGTGATAAAGACAGATTGGAAGATACCTTTCTATGCCCTTTGAAGATTGAGGGTGGCACCAACAGCTAAGCAATGCAAGCAGCCTTTAGATGTTGGAAAAGTCAAGGCAACAGATTTTCCTTTAGAGCCTCCAAAAGGATCACAATGCTGCTGATACTTTGTCTTAGTACAATAAAACTTACGGATTTCTGACCCCCAGAACAATAAGAGAATAAACTTATGTTGTATTAAACTTCTAAGTTAGTGGTAATTTGTAAAAGCAGCAAAGGGAGTGGTACTGAGAGTGGTATCTGCTGTAACAGTGGTGTTTGTGGTGTTAATAAGTAGCCGGAAATGTGGAAGTGGCTTTGGAATTGGGTAAAGGGTAGATAAATTTTGAGAAGCATAATGTAAAAAGTTTATATTGCCTTTAACATATTGTATAAATAAGGATGTTAAATACACTGCTATTGAGAGCTTAGAATGAAGTGAGGAGCATGGTACTGGAAACATATATCAACTTGTAGAATACACAGATCATCATAAACAGACAATTGAACATAGAATGCACTGCTGTTGAGACCTCAGGAAAAAATGAGAAACGTGTTATTGAAAATGGAAGGGAAAAGAATACTTGTTATATAATGGCAGAAAGTTTAGCTTTATTTTGTTCTACAGTTATGTGGAGAGCACAAATTGTAAGCAGTGAATTTGCATATGTAGTCAAGGAGATTCCCAAGCAAAATGTTAAAAGTATGCCTGGTTTCTTCTTGCCATTTATAATAAAATATAAAAAGAAAGAGATAGATTGAAAGAACTATTAAGCAAGAAGAACTATTAAGCAAGAAGGGCTTGATGATTTGGAGAATTCTCAGGTTATTCAGATTGCAAAATATTAAAATTAAGAGATTCACTGTTAAGAAGCATGTTCTGGAGGGAAAGCCATGGCTGGATGACTCCTTGAGAATGCCTGGGAAGACTCAAAGGATCAGAGTATCCAACCACACAGAGGGGTATTTGAAGAGCTCAGGCATTCAACTCAAGGATCTTCTCAGCCATATAAGTACAAGTCAGAAGCAGAGGTGGAATTATCCAGGAAAGATCTGTGAAGGAGGAACTTCATATCTAATGAAATGAGTATCTAAGAAATACATAGGAGACCCACAAATTCCTGTAGACTGTTATACCAGCAGAAATACTGCCAGCTTGGACTGAAAGGGACAATGAAAGGATGAATAAAAGAAAGCTGTCAGATCCCCAAATTTTTACAGACAGGAAACGGACTGATAAAAACTGCCACAAAAACTTGCTTTCTCTCAAGAAAACAGAAAGGATGACTCTGTGGACAGATCTGTGAGTCCAGAGATCATAGTTATGAGCCACAAAGGATTTTTCCAAGGTCTAGAAACCTAATGCAATTTGCCCAGTTAGATTTTCAAATCTCTTGGGACAAATGACTTTTTTTTTTTCTTATTTCAATTGTCTACTTTTTTTTTTTAATAAGTATGTCTGGAATATTTATAACTATGTCTGGCCCATTATTACATTTAGGGAGCAGACAACTTGTTTTCTAGTTTCAGAGGTCCACAGATAGAGAGGAATTTTACCCCAAGATCAAAATACTTTGGACATAAATTGATCCTGTGATGGGTTGAGACTTTTGGGAAATTTGGGATGGAGTAAATGTATTTTGTGTGTGGAATAATGTGAATCTTTGTGGGCCACAGAATTAACTGTGGTGGGCTAAATGATGTCCCTCTGCAAAGATGTCTCCATATCAATCACACAAACATGTAAATATGTTACCTTAAATGGCAGAAGAGACTTATAGAGTTTTAAGAGGACAAGGAAAGAGTGGTGGCAGTCCTCCCCAAGGAAAGAGATTCTGCCCTAGAATCTCTAGAAGGAACACAGCCTGGCTTACACCTGTATTTCCCAATAAAATGCATTTCAGACCTCTGAAGATGGCTTAGATCTGTAAGGTAATAAAATTTAAGCCACTAAATTTGTGTTAATTTGTTACAGCAAGAATGGGAAATTAAAACAGAGAAGGAGTAGAGAGAAAGAGAGAAGAAAGAGGGAGGGAAGGAGTAGAGAGAAAAAGGGAGTAGAAAGAAAGGGAGAAGAGCAGATTCCCCATTCTCACCTATAGAGATATCAGGATGTGAGGGCACAACTGACACCAGGGATCCCTTTCTTACCTCTGGTTATACAGGTAACATGGAGAACTCTGTGTTCTTGGATAGAGAAGATATGAAACTATAAATGGAGACCTATACTGCTGTGTCTTCACTACCCGCTGACAAGGATAACCTAAGGAATAAAATAGCTGCAGGCTCTTCATATATCTCCCTTTCTCAAAGTCTTTCTCAATACCTTCCCCCTTAATGCCCAGAAATAGTTCTTCTTTGAGATCCTAGGGTCCCCATAAAATGCTTTCTTGTCATCACTTCCTGAAAATCAAGTATATGGTATTTAGCAGGGAGAAAACCTGAGTTGCGCTACTGTAATATGTTTCTGAGAAACCATAAGTGCCATGTCTGGGTTTGGGCAGGTGTAGTGTCTGTGAAGATCTGAGATAGGAAAAGAAGATATCGTTTTTATTAAGCAGGAAGGAGACAATATGGTGGGACAATAAGGGACATCATTTTATCTGGTCCCTTAAATTTAGCTATATAACTACCAAATCATTCTGAACACCTATGAATTCAATCTGAGATGTGAGAAAAGAATTGCTGGAATTCTACAAATAGAAAAGTGACCACTTTTTGCAAGGTAGGAGGTGCAAAGTGAATCTGAGGGGTTATATCAGAAGATAATCTGAAGGGGGAGGGGCTGTCCGAAAGGCAGCTATGGAAAGTGATATAGACCTGGAGCTCAAAATCGGAACCTTTAGAAATTTGCTTCAGTGAGGGCGCCTGGGTGGCTCAGTTGGTTAAGCGACTGCCTTCGGCTCAGGTCATGATCCTGGAGTCCCGGGATCGAGTCCCACATCGGGCTCCCTGCTCGGCAGGGAGTCTGCTTCTCCCTCTGACCCTCTTCCCTCTCGTGCTTTCTATCTCTCATTCTCTCTCTCTCTCAAATAAATAAATAAAATCTGTAAAAAAAAAAAAAAAAGAAATTTGCTTCAGTGAGAGACGTGGCAACCCTCTGCATTCCTCCAGGAGGGTCAGCATGGGAACATACACAACCAGGCAACAGCTCTCTGTGAGGGGGGCTTGCAAAGGACAGAAATGCAGCAACCCACCACCTTTCTCTGGAGGATTTGTGCAAGCATGCACCACAGGAGACTGCAGATTTCAGCACACACACAAGTGAAGACTGCTTATCCCTGAGGGTTTACTAAAGAGAGGGGACTGTGATCTTTCAGCTCTGGGGCAGATCGGGGTGCATTTTTATTTTCATCCTCTAAAGGGTCTCAGAAAGACTTCAGGGAGCAAAAGACACATAGAGCAACTAGAAGCAGTTTACACTGAGCTCGGCCCGCTGGCAAGGGGTGGTGCAACTTTGTGCAGGCAAAAACTTCTGAGAATCAACACAGCAGGCCCCCACAGAAGACCAGTTGAAAGAACAGGCAAATGCCAAGTTTACAAGAACACAGTACTGAAAAATTCCAGTGCTAAGAGAAAAATAGTGTATAGAATTTGAGGTTTTTTTCCTCATGATGCCTTAACCTTTCAGTTTAAAATTTACTTTTTTTCTTTTTTTTTCCTTTTCAACTAGTTTCTTATTATAGTAACTGTTTTTTTAAGATTTTTTCTTTTACTTTCCAATTCTACATTTACATTTTATAGATTTATTCATCATTTTTGGCTTCCTTTCATGGTAGTCAATTATATATATATACATACATATATATATAATTTTTGCATTTTTTTTATTATGTTATGTTAATCACCATACATCATTAGTTTTTGACATAGTGTTCCATGATTCATTGTTTGCATATAACATCCAGTATTCCATGCAGTACGTGCCCTCTTTAATACCCATCACCAGGCTAACAGGTCCCCCCACCCACCTCCCCTCTAGAACCCTCAGTTTGTTTCTCAGAGTCCATAGTCTGTCATGGTTCATCTCCCCTTCTGATTTCACCCCTTCATTTTTCCCTTCCTGCTATCTGTTTTTTTTTAAACATGTAATGTGTTATTTGTTTCAGAGGTACAGTTCTGTGATTCAACAATCTTACACATTTCACAGCGCTCACCATAGCACATACCCTCCCAATGTCTATCACCCAGTCACCTCATCCCTCTCAACCCCCACCACTCCAGCAACCCTCAGTTAGTTTCCTGAGATTAAATATTCCTAATATCAGTCAGGTCATAGGATACATATCTTTCTCTGATTGACTTATTTCACTCAGCATAAGACCCTCCAGTTCTAACCATATCATTGCAAATGGCAAGATTTCATTCTTTTTTTGGCTGCATACTATTCCATTGTATATATATACCACTTCTAAAACCATTTATCTGTCGATGGACATCTGAGCTCTTTCCATAGTTTGGCTATTGTGGCCATTGCTGCTATAAACATCAGGGTGCACGTAACCCTTCGGATCCCTACATTTGTATCTTTGGGGTAAATACCCAGTAGTGCAATTGCTGGGTCATAGGGTACCTCTATTTTCAACTTTTTGAGGAACCTCCATACTGTTGTCCAGAGTGGCTGCACCAGCTTGCATTCCCACCAAAAGTGTAGGAGGGTTCCCCTTTCTCCACATCCCCGCCAACATCTGTTATTTCCTGACTTGTTAATTTTAGCCATTCTGACTGGTGTGAGGTGATATCTTATTGAGGTTTTGATTTGTATTTCCCTGATGCCAAGCGATGTTGGGCTCTTTTTCATGTGTCTGTTGGCCATTTGGATGTCTTCTTTGGAAAAAATGTCTGTTCATGTCTTCTGCCCATTTCTTGATTGGATCATTTGTTCTTTGGGTGTTGAGTTAGATAAATTCTTTATATATTTTGGATACTAGCCTTTTATCTGATATGTCATTTGCAAATAACTTCTCCCATTCTGTCAGTTGTCTTTTGGCTTTGTGGACTGTTTCTTCTGCTGTGCAAATCTTTTTATCTTGATGAAGTCTCAATAGTTCATTTTTGCCCTTGCTTCCCTTGCTTTTGGCAATGTTTCTAGGAAGAAGTTGCTGTGGCTGAGGTCGAAGAGGTTGCTGCCTGTGTTCTCCTTTAGGATTTTGATGGACTTCTGTCTCACATTTAGGTCTTTCAACCATTTGGAGTCTATTTTTGTGTGTGGTGTAAGGAAATGGTCCAGTTTCATTCTTCTGCATGTGGCTGTCCAATTTTCCCAACACTCTGTTGAAAAGACTGTCTTTTTGACATTGGACATTCTTTCCTGCTTTGTTGAAGATTAGTTGACCATAGAATTGAGGGTGCATTTCTGGGCTTTCTATTCTGTTCCATTGATCTAGGTGTCTGTTTTTGTGCCAGTACCATACTGTCTTGATGAGGACAGCTGTGTAATAGAGCTTGAAGTCCGGAATTGTGATGCCACCAGCTTTGCTTTTCTTTTTCAACATTCCTTTGGCTATTCGGGGTCTATTCTGGTCCCATATAAATGTTAGGATTATTCGGTCCATTTCTTTGAAAAAAGTGGAAGGTATTTTTATACAGATTGCATTGAACGTGTAGATTGCTCTAGGTAACATTGACATCTTCACAATATATGTTCTTCCAATCCATGAGCATGGAAAATTTTTCCATTTCTTTGTGTCTTCCTCAATTTCTTTCATGAGTATTTTATAGTTTTCTGAGTACAGATCATTTGCCTCTTTGGCTAGATTTATTCCTAGGTATCTTACAGTTTGGGGTGCAATTGTAAATGGGATCGACTCCTTAATTTCTCTTTCTACTGTCTTGTTGTTGGTGTATAGGAATGCCAATGATTTCTGTGCATTGATTTTATATTCTGCCACTTTACTGAATTGCTGTATGAGTTCTAGCAGTGTTAGGGTGGTGTCTTTTGGGTTTTCCACATAGAGTATCATATATCTGCAAAGCGTGAGAGTTGGACTTCTTCTTTGCCAATTTGGATGCCTTTTATTTCCTTTTGTTTTCTGATTGCTGTGGCTAGGACTTCTAATACTATGATAAATATCAGTAGTGATAGTGGACATCCCTGCTGTGTTCCTGACCTTAGGGGGAAAAATCTCAGTTTGTCCCCATTCAGGATGATATTCGCTGTGGGTTTTTTCATAGATGGCTTTTATGATATTGAGGTATATACCCTCCATCCCTATACTCAGAAGAGTTTTGATCAAGAAAGGATGTTGTACTTTGTCAGATGCTTTTTCTGCATCTATTGAGAGGATCAGATAGTTCTTGTTCCTTCTTTTATTTAATGTATTGTATCACATTGATTGATTTGCAGATGTTGAACCAAACTTGCAGCCCAGGGATAAATCTCAGCTGGCCGTGGTGAATAATCATTTTAATGTACTGTTGTAGCCTATTGGCTAGTATTTTGGTGAGAATTTTTACATCCATATTAATCAAGGATATTGGTCTATAATTCTCCTTTATTTTCTTAATTTTTTATTGTTATGTTAATCACCATACATTACATCATTAGTTTTTGATGTAGTGTTCCATGATTCATTGTTTGTGTATAACACCCAGTGCTCCACACAGAATGTGCCCTCTTTAATACCCATCACCAGGCTAAAACATCCCCCCACCATCCGCCCCTCTAGAACCCTCAGTTTGTTTTTCAGAGTCCATTGTTCGCATGGGTCGTCTCCCCCTCCAATTTACCCCACTTCATTCTTCCCCTCCTGCTATCGTCTTCTTCTTCTCCTTTTTTCTTCACATATATTGCATTATTTGTTTCAGAGGTACAGATCTGTGATTCAAGAGTCTTGCACAATTCACAGTGCTCAACATAGTACATACCCTCCCAAAGTCTATCATCCAGCCACCCCATCCCTCCCACCCCACCCCCACTCCAGCAACCCTTAGTTTGTTTCCTGAGATTAAGAATTCCTCATATCAGTGAGGTCATATGATACATGTCTTTCTCTGATTGACTTATTGTAATTCTCCTTTTTGATGGGATCTTTGACTGGTTTGGGGATCAAGGGAATGGTGGACTCATTAAACGGGTTTGGAAGTTTTCCTTCCATTTCTATTTTTTGGAACAGTTTCAGAAGAATAGGTATTAAGTCTTCTTTAAATGTTTGGTAGAATTCCCCTGGGAAACCATCTGGCCCTGGGCTTTTGTTTGTTGGGAGATTTTTGATGACTGCTTCAATTTCCTTAGTGGTTATAGGTCTGTTCGGGTTTTCTATTTCTTCCTGGTTCAGTTTTGGTACTTGATACATCTCTAAGAATGCCTCCATTTCTTCCAGATTATCTAATTTGCTGGCATAGAGTTGCTCATAATATGTTCCTATAATTGTTTGTATTTCTTTGGTGTTGGTTGTGATCTCTCCTCTTTCATTCATGGTTGTGTTGATTGGGGTCATTTCTCTTTTCCTTTTCATAAGTCTGGCCAGGGGTTTATCAGTCTTTTTAATTTTTTCAAAGAACCAGCTCCTAGTTTCATTGATATGTTCTACTCTTTTTTGGTTTCTATTTCACTGATTTCTGTTCTGATCTTTAATATTTCTCCTCTCCTGCTGGGTTTAGGCTTTATTTGCTCTTCTTTCTCCAGCTCCTTTACAGGTAGGGTTAGGTTGTGTACTTGAGACTTTCTTGTTTCTTGAGAAAGTCTTGTATTGCTATATAATTTCCTCTTAGGACTGCCTTTGTTGCATCCCAAAGATTTTGAACAGTTGTGTTTATCATTTTCATTTGTTTCCATGAATTTTTTAAATTCTTCTTTAATTTCCTAGTTCCCCCATTCATTCATTACTAGGATGACGCTCTCTAGCCTCCATGGATTTGAGTTCTTTCCAACTTTCCTCTTGTGATTGAGTTCTAGTTTCAAAGCATTGTGGTCTGAAAATATTCAGGGCAAGAACCCAATCATTTGGTATGGGTTGAGACCTGATTTGTGACCTAGGATGTGATCTATTCTGGAGAATGTTCCATGGGCACTAGAGAAGAATGTGTATTCCGTTGCTTTGGGATGGAACGTTCTGAATATGTCTGTGAAGTCCATTTGGTCCAGTGTGTCATTTAAAGTCTTTACTTTCTTGCTGATCTTTTGCTTAGATGATCTGTCCATTTCAGTCAGGGGTTGTTAAAATCCCCCACTATTACTGTATTGTTGTCAATGTGTTTCTTTGCTTTTGTTATTAATTGCCTTATATAATTAGCTGCTCCCATGTTCGGGGCATAGATATTTACAATTGTTAGATCTTCTTGTTGGATAGACCCTTTAAGTAGGATATAGTCTCCTTCCTCATCTCTTATTACAGTCTTTGTTTTAAAATCTAGTTTGTCTGATATAAGGATTGCCACCCCAGCTTTCTTTTGGTGTCCATTAGCATGGTAAATGGTTTTCCATCCCCTCACTTTCAATCTGGGGGTGTCTTTGGGTCTAAAATGAGTCTCTTGCAGACAGCATATTGATGGGTCTTGTTTTTTAATCCAATCTGATAGCCTGTGTCTTTTGATTGGGGCTTTTAGCCCGTTTACATTCAGGGTAACTATTGAAAGGTATGAATTTAGTGCCATTTTATTGCCTGTAAGGTGACTGTTAACTGTATTTTGTCTGTGTTCCTTTCTGATCTTTGCTGCTTTTAGGCTCTCTCTTTGCTTAGAGGACCCCTTTCAATATTTCTTGGAGGGTTGGTTTCATGTTTGCGAATACCTTTAGTTTTTGTTTGTACTGGGAGCTTTTTATCTCTCCTTCTATTTTCAATGACAGCCTAGCTGGATATAGTATTCTTGGCTGCATATTTTTCTCGTTTACTGCTCTGAAGATATCATGCCAGTCCTTTCTGGCCTGCCAGGTCTCTTTGGATAGGTCTGTTGCCAATCTAATGTTTCTACCATTGTAGTTTACATATCTCTTCTCCCGAGCTGCTTTCAGGATTTTCTCTTTGTCTCTGAGACTCGTAAGTTTTACTATTAGATGTCGGGGTGTTGACCTATTTTTATTGATTTTGAGAGGGGTTCTCTGTGCCTCCTGGATTTTTATGCCTGTTTCCTTCCCTACATTAGGGAAGTTCTCTGCTATTATTTGCTCCAATATACCTTCTGCCCCTCTCTCTCTTTCTTCTTCTGGGATCCCAATTATATTAATGTTGTTTCATCTTATCATATCGCTTATCTCTCGAATTCTGCCCTCGTGATCCTGTAGTTGTTTCTCTCTCTTTTCCTCAGCCTCTTTATTTTCCATCATTTGGTCTTCTATATTGCTGATTCTCTCTTCTGCCTCCTTTATCCTAGCAGTTAGTGCCCCCATTTTTGATTGCACCTCATTAATAGCCTTTTTGATTTCGACTTGGTTAGATTTTAGTTCTTTTATTTCTCCAGAAAGGGTTTCTCTAATAACTTCCATGCTTTTTTCAAGCCCAGCTAGTATCTTTAAAGTCATGATTCTGAACTCTAGGTCCGACATCGTACTAATGTCCGTATTGAGTAGGTTCCGGGCTGACGGTACTATCTCTTGTTCTTTTTGCTGAGGTGATATTTTTCGTCTTGTCATTTTGTCCAGAGGAGAATAGATGAATGAGAGAACAAAATGCTAACAGGTTAACAATGTCCCCAGCAAATATACTCTATACAAATCAGAAAAGACCTGAAACCAGGGGAAAAGAAGGGGAAAGAAAGAAAAAAGAAAGAGAAAAGAAAGAAAAAAAAAGAAAAAAGATAAAAACAAAAAGAGAACAGTACAAAAAAACCAGAATATGATCAAATATGATCCGGCTAGTGCATAGATCAGTGCCACACCCTAGATTTTGGGCATATTTGGTCTGTTAGAAATAAGTGCCTCCTAAAATTTTAAGGGAAGGAGGACTTATATATGTACAAAATAAGGGTTGATACAATGAAGGGATGGAAGAAGACTGTAAAGATGAAAATTAAAAGATTTTATAAAAGGAATTGATAAGATAAGAAGTTGTTTGACAAAAGAGAGAAGATTTAAAAAAAAGGAAAATAAAAGGGAGAGAATGTGATCAGGCAGGAGACTAGAAGAAAGCCATACCCTAGTGATTTGTGGTATATTTTGATCTGTTAGAAGAAACTATATCTCAAAATTTTAAAGAGAGAACAACTTATATATATATGCCATAAATAAGGGTAACTACTATGAAGGGATAAAATATGACTCTAAAAATCAAAAAATAAAAAATGTTTTTTAAAAAAAGGGATTGATAAGATGTTTCTTGAAAAAGGGAAAAATAAAAGAATAAAAATACAGTTAAAAATTAACTTTGAAAAACTAATGAATCAAGGTAAAAAAAGCCATGAATTCAATGTGCAGTATTCCCCTAGTGCTGGAGTTCTCCCATTCTCCTTGATTGGTAAACTTTGTCTTGGCTTGCTGGCTGTTTGTGCTGATCTTCTGGGGGAGGGACCTGTTGCTGTGGTTCCCAAATATCTTTGCCAGAGACGGAATTGCCCCACCCTTGTTGTCCGGGCTAAGCAAGCTGCTCGGGTTTGCTCTCAGGAGCTTTTGTTCCCTGCAAGCTCTGGTACAGCCCTGGAGGACTAGAATTAAAATGGTGGCCTCCCAATCTCCACTTGGAGGAGCTGAGAACTCGGGACGCTGCTCCTCAGTGTGCCCCCAGAGAAAAGCAGTCCCTCCCACCTCCCTGGTCTCTGGCCGCACTGCGTGCTCACCCGGCCTGTGTCCGAGCGTTTCTATCTCTGGCACTCGACCCCGTGTGGGGTCTCCAAACCCAGCAGATCCCTGCGGTGTGCTCCCGCGCCGCTCCTCCCGGGGGAGGGAGGGGAGTCTCCCTGGATCTGCCGCTTGTTCGGTCCCTGCTGGAGGAACAGTGGCCCAACTGGCCTGCAGATCACAGTTTATGGCCACCCCGAGCTGAGAGCCCCGCCTCGGCTCCGTCTCTGCAGCTGGCTTCCCCACTCCGATACCTGGGAGCTCTGCTGCACTCAGGCACCCCCGGTCTTTCTGTGACCCCTAGGGTCCTGTGACCACACTGTCCCGCAAGGGTTCCACCTCCCACTTAGCCACTGGAGGGATGTCCCTCAGCAGAGCCGACTTTTAAAAGTTCCAATTTTGTGCCCTGTGGCTCTATCATTTGCCAGAAGCGGCCGACGGAGGTCCTCTCCCCCGCCATCTATCCTCCCGAATATCGCCTCGGATTCACTTCTCCGCACGTCCTACCTTCCAGAAAGTGGTTGCTTCTCTGTTCAGAGAGTTGTTGTTACTCTCTTCTTCGGTCTCCTGTTGAGTTCGTAGGTGTTCAGAATGTTTTGATCCCTATTCAGCTGAATTCCTGAAACCAGGCAAAATCCAGGTTTCCTACTCTCCGCCATCTTGCTCCGCCCCCTGGGCAGCATAGACATTTTAACAATATTTGTTCTTCCAATCCCTGAGTATAAATATTTCCCATGTATTTTTGTCTTCCTCAACTTCTTTCAAAAGTGTTCTGTAGGTTTTGGAGTACAAATCCTTTAACTCTTTGGTTAGGTTTATTCCTAGTTATCAAGTGGTTTTGAGTGCAATTGTGAATGGGATAGATCCTTAATTTCTCTTTCTTCTGTTTCATTGTTTGTGTGTGGAAATGCAACTGATTTCTGTGCATTGATTTTATATCCTGCCACATTGCTGAAATCCTGTATGAGTTCTAGCAATTTTGGAGTGGAGTCCTTTGGGTTTCCACATAGAGTGTCATGTCATCTGTGAAGAGTGAGAGTTTGACTTCTTCTTTGCCAATTTGAATGCTTTTCTTTCTTTGTGTTGTCTGATTGCTGGGGCTAGGACTTCCAGTACTATGTTGAACAACAGTGGTGAGAGTGGACATCTCTGTCATGTTCCTGACCCTAGGAAAATGCTCTTAGTTTTCCATATTGAGAATAATATTTGGTGTGGGCTTTCCATATATGGCTTTTATGATATTGAGGTATGTTCCTTCTATGCCTATACTGTGGAGAATTTTAATCAAGACAGAATGCTGTACTTTGTCAAATGCTTTTTCTACATCAATTGACAATATCATATGCTTCTTGACCTGTCTTTTATTAATGTGTTGTATCACATTGTTTGATTTGTGAATGTTGAACCACCCTTGTAGGCCAGGAATAAATCCCACTTGGTCATGGTGAATAATCCTTTTAATGTACTGTTGGATCCTATTGGCTAGAATCTTGGTGAGAATTTTGGTTTCCATGTTCATCAGGGATTTTGGTAAGTAATTCTCCATTTTGGTGGGGTCTTCGTCTGGTTTAGGGATTGGTAATGCTGGCCTCACAGAATGACTTTGGAAGTTTTCCTTCCCTTTCTATATTTTGAAACAGCTTCAGAAGCATAGGTATTAATTCTTCTCTAAATGTTCAGTAGAATTCCCCTGGGAATTCATCTGGCTCTGGACTCGTGTGTTGGGAGATTTTTGATTACTGCTTCAAGTCCCTTGCAGGTTATGGGTCTGTTCAGGTTTTCTTTTTCTTCCTCATTCCGTTTTGGTAGTTTATATATTTTCTGGAAATGCATCCATTGCTTCCAGATTGTCTAATTTGTTGGTATATAGTTGCTCATAATATGTTCTTATAATTGTTTGTATTTCTTCAGTGTTGGTTGTCATCTATCCTCTTTCATTCATATTCTATTTATTTGAGCCCTTTCTCTTTTCTATTTTACAAGTCTTGCTAGGGGTTTATCATTTTTTAATTCTGTGAAACAACCAGCTCCTAGTTTCATTGATCTTTTCTGCTCTTCTTCTGGTGTTATTCAATGATTTCTGCTCCAATCTTTATTATTTCTCTTCTCTTGCTTGGTTTTGGCTTTATTTGCTGTTCTTTCTCCAGCTCCTTTATGTGTATGGTTAACTTGTGTATTTGAGACTTTTCTTGTTTCTTGAGAAAGGTCTGTATTGCTATATACTTCCCATTTAGGACTGCTTTTGCTTCATCCCAAAGATTTTGAACAGTTGTGTTTTCATTTTCAATTGTTTCCATGAATTTTTAAAATTCTTCAATTTCCTAGTTGACCCACTTATGCTCTTTAACCTACAAGAGTTTGAATTCCTTCCAAATTTCCTCTTGCGATTGAGTTCAAGTTTCAAAGCATTGTGGTCTGAATATATGCAGGGAATAATTCCAATCTTTTGGTACCAGTTGAGACCAGATTTGTGACCCAGTATGTGATCTATTCTGGAGAATGTTCCATGGGCACTCAAAAAAAATGTGTATTCTGTTGCTTTAGGATGAAATGCTCTGAATATATCTGTGAAGCCCTCTGGTCCAGTGTGCCATTCAAAGCCCTTGCTTCCTTGTTAATCTTCTGCTTAGAATATCTGTCCATTGTTGTGGGTGGGGTGTTAAGGTCCCCTACTATTATTGAATTATTATCAAGATTTTTTTTATTTTGGTTATTAATTGGTTTATATAATTGGCTGCTCCTAAGTTAGGAGCATAAATATTAATACTTGTTAGAAATTCTTGCTGTATAGACCCTTTAAGTATGATATAGTGTCCTTCTTCATCTCTTATTAGTCTTTGGTTTAAAATCTAATTTGGATGTATGAGGATTGCTACCCCAGTTTTCTTCTGAAGTCCATTAGCATGATATATGGTTCTCCACCCCCTCACTCTCAATGTGGATTTGCCTTTAGGTCTAAAATGAATCTCTTATAGACATTATATTGATGGGTCTCACTGTTTATCCAATCTAATACCCTGTGTCTTTGATTAAAGCATTTAGCCTATTTACATTCAGAGTAACTATTGAAAGATATAAATTATTGCCATTGTATTACCTGTAAAGTCCCTGTTTCTGGATATTGTCTCTGTTTCTTTTTGGTCTATGTTACCTTTGGGCTCTGTCTTTGCTTAAAGGATCCCCTTTAATATTTCTTGCAGGGCTGGTTTAGTGATCACAAATTCTTTTAGTTTCTGTTTTTCCTGGAAGCTCTTTATCTCTCCTTCCATTCTGAATGACAGCCTTTCTGGGTAGTGTATCTTGGCTGGATTTTTTTTCTCATTTAGTACCCTGAATATATCATGCTAGTGTTTTCTGGCCTGCCAGGTCTCTGTTGATAGGTCTGCTGCCAACCTTATATTTCTACCCTTGTAGGTTAAGAACCTCTTGTCTCAAGCTACTTTCGGCATTTTCTCTTTATCTCTGAAATTTGCAAGCTTTACTATTATATGTTAGGGTGTTGACCTATATTTATTGATTTTGAGGGGGATTCTTTGTGTCTCCTGGATTTGAATGCTTGTTTCCTTCCCCAGATTATGGATATTCTCAACTATTATTGTTAAATAAATCATCTGCCCCTCTCAGTCTCTCTCTTTCTTCATCTTTTGGGACTCTTATTATTCAAATATTATTGTGCTTTATGGTATCGCTGATCTCTTTAATTCTCCTCTCATAATCATTATTTGTTTTTCCTCTCTTTTTCTCAGCTTCCTTACTTTCCATCCCTTTGTCTTCTATATCCCTGACTCTCTCTTCTGCCTAATTTATCCTAGCAGTTAGAGTCTCCATTTTTGACTGCATCTCAGTAATAGCATTTTTAATTTGGGCCTGATTAGATTTTATTTCTTTTAGTTCTGCATTAAGGGATTCTCTAGTGTCTTTTTTTCTTTTTACAACTGCAGCTAGTATTTATAATTGTTATTCTGAATTCTAGCTCTATCATCTTACTTATTTCCATATCATTGAATCTATGGCAGAGAGTATTACATCTTGTTCTTTCTTTTGTTGTGAATTTCTCCTTCTAGTTATTTTGTCTGGAAAAAAAAAAGAGGAAAGAAAGAGAAAGAAAAAGAAAGGAATAAGGGGGGGAAAGAAAAAAATAAAAACAGCAAAAGAGCAGTAATAATATCAACAAGAACAGCCATATCTTCAGGAAGTGATTCTTGTGCATGCTGTGTACACTCTGTTATTGTGTTTTGGCTGGTCTTTCCCACTGGTCCTTCCTCTACAGAGTTTCTCCTTTCTTGTAGTGGGGAGTTCTTCTTTCTTTAAGTAGGAATGCTTTGGTTTGTTTGTGAAGTTAAGCTGGAAGCTTAACTTAATTTTCTAACTTTCCTTGATCAATAGACTTGATGTATGTTG
Source organism: Eumetopias jubatus (assembly GCF_037043125.1). Classification (NCBI taxonomy): domain Eukaryota; kingdom Metazoa; phylum Chordata; class Mammalia; order Carnivora; family Otariidae; genus Eumetopias; species Eumetopias jubatus. The sequence continues at coordinate 82,932,875 of NW_028274819.1, read as the reverse complement.
GGGTTTGTTTCTCTTCTGAGGTAGAGGCCTGCTGTCCTGGCTCACAAGCTAACTTGCCCTCTTAACAATACTCCTGTCAGTTCAGGGGGCAGGGTTTAGGGTAGGAGATTCCAGCTTTCACTAGTGGTGCTGTGTTTCTCTCTGGATTCTGACTATGCTGGTGGGTAGGAGGAGGGGGTGGTGGTGAAAGAGGTAAAATATGGTGTCATCTCACCCTCTTGTCTCTGGAGTTTGGATCTCCCAGCAGGTACACTAAGGAGGCCCTCCCCCCAAAATTGAGCAATCTCCTGTGGTCCAGGCCTTATCAATTCCCTGCCCTAACTGTTCTGTGTCTGGATCATCAGCATGCCCAGAGTCACAGATCAGTGTTTTATTTTTAGCTAGTGGCCGGGATTCAAAACTCCAAGTTTTAAAGGTCCTGGTAATGTGTGCACCCACTCTCATCACCCAAAAATCTATCACATAGTGCTCACATAGAGGCTAGAGTTTATTGTAACAGTAGAGAAAAGCTGGAGCCACTCTATTAGCCATCTGCACTTGACTCAGTCCCCACTCACCTTTGTCCCAGAAAATGCATCATAGAGACTTGAATCTATTATGACAGACAGCAACAAGCAGAGGCCATGTTATCAGCAATCTGTTTCAGTCTCTGCACTGCATGCAGCCAGTCCCAGAAAAGTGACTGCTAGGTGCATGCACAGAGACTCAAGCCCACTGGGACTCAGAGCAAAAAGTGGCAGCCAGGTTATCCATGATCTGCTCCACTCTCTGTGCTGTGCATAACCAGTCCCAGAAAAGTGGCTGTTTGGTGCATGCACAGAGGTCCAAGGTTACCCTAGCTCACACCAAAGAGCCAAGAGCCTCTCTACCCTCCTCAGCCCCCTCTGACCCCACTGCAGAGCTCCCCTCAATGACTCCCTTTCTGTCTTTTTGTCTCTGGAGAGGATAAATATGCTCCCCAAATGCCCTCCAGAAAGGAGAGAAATCTCTCCCTGAGTAACCCGGGGATCCACTCGCCACAGCTTATTGTGGGGTCGTAAACCGCTGCAATCTTTGTGCCTTTATCCCTCTTCCTGACTTTGCTCTGTGAAACAAGCTTCCTCCCCTTCCCAGCCCCACAGCTTCCCAATTCCCCAGTTCAGGGTTCTGAACCTTGCTTCTGCTAAATTCACTCTCTCCAAATGTGCTGATTGTTTCTGTACTCCTCTGATCTTTTTCCTAGTTGTTCAAAATAGTTCAAGGTTGACCTAGCTGTATTTGAAGGACAAAGCAATTTCAGGGCCCACCTATTACTTGGAAGCTCCCCCCATTCCCTCACTTTCAATCTGCAGATGTCTTCGGGTTTAAAATGAGTCTCTTGTAGCAGCATATTGATGGGTCTTGTTTTTTATTTATTCTAATACCCTATGTCTTTTGATTGGAGCATTTAGTCTATTTACATTCAGAGTGATTATTGATAGATATGAAGTTAGTGCCATTGTATTATCTGTAAGTTTGGTGTTTCTGGTGATGTTGTTTGTTCCTTTCTATTCTTTGTTCCTTTGTGTTTTTGTTTTTTTTTTCTCCACGCAGAATCCCATTTAATATTTCTTGCAGGGCTGGCTTAATGGTCACAAACTGCTTTAGTTTTTGCTTGTCTTGGAAACTCTTTATTTCCCTTGCTATTCTGAATGACAGCCTTGCTGGATAAAGTGTTCTTGGTTGCTTTTTTTTTTTTTTTTTCATTCAGCTAATTGAATATATCATGCCACTGTCTAATGACTTGCCAAGTTTCTGTGGACAGATCTGTTGTGTACCTGATCTGTATGTTCTTTCTTCTGGTTCATTTGTAGGTTAAGGACTTTTTTTCCCTTGCTGCTCTCAGGATTCGTTTCTTGTTTATTTTGTGAACTTGACTATGATGTCTTAGTTATGGCTGGCTTTTGTTGAATTTAATAGGAGTTCTCTGTGCTTCCTGGATTTTGCTGTATGTTTCCCAACCCAGATTAGTGAAGTTTTCAGCTATAATTTGCTCAAATAAACCTTCTCCTTTATTTCTCTTCTTCTTCTGGGACTCCTATGATAAAAACGTTATTACACTTTAAGGAGTCACTGAGTTCCCTAAGTCTACATTTGTGAACCAATACCTTTCTTTCCCCTCTTTTTTTCACCTTCATTATTTTCTATAACTTTATCTGGTATACCAGTAATTAGCTTCTCTGCTTTGTCCATTCTTGTCATTGCATCCACTCAGTTTTGCATCTCAGTTACAGTATTTTTTATTTTTGCCTAACTAGTTTTTAAGTTCTTTTAACTCTGCAATAAGGGGTTCTCGAGTGTTTTCTATGCTTTTCTCAAGCCCAGCTAGTATACTTATCATTTTTGTTTTAAATTCTGGTTCAGACATCTTATTTGCATCTGTATTGATTAAATCCCTGGCTGTGACTTCTTGATCTTTCTTTTGGAGTGAATTCCTCCATCTTGTCATTTTTTCTAGGTCGTGTGTGTGTGTGTGTGTGTGTGTGTGTGTGTGTGTGTGTGATTGTTAGGAAAGCCTGTTGTTCCTGCTCCTGAAAGTAACGACTATATTAAGAAGGAGGGGGAAAGCAATCTAGAGCCTATTTCTCCTAGAACTGAAGCATTGGGGCAGTCTATGATCAGTAGACTTCGTGCAAGCAAGGAGTTTGTGCTTGTCTTCTGGGGGGTATGGCCTGTTATGCTGATTATTAGGAGGACTTGCCCTATTGGAGATGCATCTGCAGGGAGCAGTAGGGCAGGGCTTGTTATAAGCAGCTCCAACCTCCACTGGATGGTGCTGTTTTGTGCACTGAAGTAGGTCAGTGCTGATGGGGGGAGAAGGGAATGGCTGTCTTGTCCCCAAGCAGGAAGTTTGCCACTCTTCAGGAAGCCGTCACAGAAGAGCAAACAATCATCCCTTTTAGGATTTTTATAGTTTCAGGTCTCACATTCAGGTATTTAATCCATTTGATTTACTTTTGTGTATGGTGTAAGAAAGTGGTCCAGTTTCATTCTTTTGAATGTAGCTGACTGGTTTTTCCAATTCCATTTGTTGAAGAGAATATCTTTTTTCCCATTGGATATTTCTTTGTCAATGGAAAAATGGAATGGAAATGTCAATGGAAATGTCAATGGAATGGAATGTCAATGGAAAAATCCCACTGGATTTTTCTTTGTCAAATATTGCTTTGTCAAAGATTAATTGACTATGTAATTGTGGAAACATAAAAATCAATAGCAAAAAAGCCCCCAAATAATCCAATTAAAAGATGGGCAAAACTTATAAATGAATGCAGAAAGGCTCTAGTATGATTCTGCACCTCTTTTCTTTCTTTCTTTCTTTCTTTCTTTCTTTCTTTCTTTCTTTCTTTCTTTCTTTCTTTTTCTTTCTTTCTTTCTTTCTTTCTTTCTTTCTTTTCTTCCTTCCTTCCTTCCTTCCTTCCTTCCTTTCTTCTTTCTTTCTTTCTTTCTTTCTTTCTTTCTTTCTTTCTTTCTTTCTTTCTTCCTTCCTTCCTTCCTTCCTTCCTTCCTTCCTTCCTTCCTTCCTTTCTTTCTTTCCTTTTTCTTTCTTTCTTTCTTTCTTTCTTTCTTTCTTTCTTTCTTTCTTTCTTCTTTCTTTCTTTCTTTCTCTCTTTCTTCTTCCTTTTTTTTTGTTTTTGAAAGAGAGAGAGAGGGAGAGTATGAGCTGTGTGAGGGGTAAAGGGAGAGGAAGTGAATCTTCTGTGTGGAGCCTGATGTGGGACTCACTAATTTCACAATCCTGAGATCATAACCTGAGCTGAAATCAAGAGTCAGATGATTAACCAACTGATCCACATAGGCATCCCTCATTCCGCATCTTAAAATTATTTTTAAATGGTTATTTTAAAGTGGTTTTTAAACACTATGCAGATATTGCATGTAAGAGTCCACAGAAATATTAGTATTATTCCACTCTGCAGAGCTTATAGAAAGTATCACAAACCCACTTACAAATATCACACACACACACTACAGTTTATGTAGGAGGTGTAAGGTAATACTGTCTCATGTTTATAGATAAATCTGGGGTATAAAAAAGGCAAAAGTCTGAAATTTTTGGCCAGATCAGGATGAGAATCTACGGGTTCTGGTTTCTGACAGGGTGAATTCCTATTATGCCCAGCTATGCCTGGATCAATAACTTAGATAAAAAAAAAAAGTCAGTAAATTCAAGTGAAGACAGGGAGTGAGAGAGACAAGCAGAAGATATAGATTCAGAAAACAAACAATAATCTTACAGACCAGAGTTTGTTTTAGGAAAGGTATAACATTTTTATTGTGGCAGACATTATACTTGGTCCACCAATTAGGCAATCACATCACTTTTTTTTAAAAGATTTTATTTATTTATTTATTTATTTATTTATTATTTTTTTAAATTTATTTATCAGATTGAAAAAGAGAGAGAGAGCACAAGCGGGGGGTGGGGAATGACAGGCAGAGGGAGAAGCAGGCTCCCTGCTGAGCAAGGAGCCAGATGCAAGACTCAATCCCAGGACCCTGGGATCATGACCCCAGCTGAGCCATCCAGGTATCCCAGTCACAGCACTTTTTATTCTGTTTTGTTTTGAGGCTGGAGAACTCAATACTTATTTTCCAGACACTTTGATGGTAGGAGTAGTTGTTATGTGTTATTTTTCATACTAATGTGATCATTGAGAAGGTCTAGTTTTTTTTTTCTCAAATAGAAGAGACAGTTGAAACAAATGAGCTAATTTCTTCAGAACTGCTGTGTTGTCTTAAGACCACAAGCATAACAGAAAGGCCAATTGAATCAGAGACACCATGCCTCACACCATGTAGTTCTAAAATAATTTAATAAGCTACTATCTCTAGGTTTTGTATTTCGAAGAAATAATACCTCATAATTTGCAGCTGAATGATTTTTAAAATTTAATGTAATTTTTTAATTGGGCTTGCAGCTAAATTTCCTAAATCTGGTGTTAAAATGGAGAGGAGAGGGAAAGCCTAAGTAATAGAGTTGTCAGAACAATCAACTAAGAAACATGTACAAGTTTGTAGCAAAGACTGGCATTGAGAAGACATTTACTGGACCTCCTTCTCCATAGCTACTACCTTCTACTCCCTCTTCTAGGATTTTATACTCATGATAATGATAAATGTAGCAAAACATTCCTTCCTGGACAGATCTCAAAGTCAGATATAGACTGGATGAATGAACGAAAGACAGACTTTGTAGTTCTAGATGAAAAATTATGGATGTATTCTGAGGGTAAATGCTACCCTTAGAAAACATCCATTATGTTTTCTAGACCCTACTCCCAATTTAATTCAAGAATAAATTAGTTCTCAGCTAGTTGCCATAATTACATCCCACTTCTTATTGTTCTTCAAGTTGTATGTATGCATGTACATGTGCATGTATGCATGTACTGGCTGAAGTTAAAATTTTTCTTTTCCTAGAGATGCTTTTATTCGCATAGGAGACTCTTGAAGCTATAGAATCTTTAGAATATGACAGTTATGTTCTCAGGCACTCTGACAGATGGCAAACCAGATTTTCAAGTGACATTATTTATGGAAAAGAAAGTTAAAAAGAGGCAGTTATTCTACATTTTTACAGGCTTGACCTACTAAGAAGCATTATTTAGGCACAAAACAAGTTCTAGTGTTCCTCCTATTTTTGATTCAGGCCCAGCAATTTGTTGATAGCCCATACCATGGCAAATTTAATCGACATTGATGGCCTGTACTTTTAGGATTTTTATCCTGATTATTTATAAGTGATTAAATGTCCATGACTCTTTGAAGCTGAAAAACAATTGGTTCTAAGACTCAAGGCTATTTGCTGATTTTCCAAGGCTAATAATATAACTGTAGCTTGCATTTCAGTGTTGGGAAGGGAGCCATTTTCAGCACTGAGGTAAGTATGTAGTGGCTTAGGGAAGGAAGAATCTGATGTGGTCTAGAGAGGAGAGCTAAGTTTATCTGGCTAGAGAAAAGAGGAAACAAGATAAAAACATTAAAGGGTATTTACTTCCTTTGATAAATATCATTTTTTCTTTAGCAATTTAATAAACTTTTCTTGTTTTAATATAAATCCATTATATTCAGCCATGTCACCACCACAAAATAAAATTCATCCTTTGTTTTCATGTTTGCCTTTTTTTCTTCTTGGTTGAAATTACATTTCACCATAGTGTATGCATATTTCATGCTCCCAGTTTTTTTTTCCCCTGATTTTTCATTGGCTCAGATTTCACTGAATTGGAGCAAATTCCTTTCTCTTCTTTACTTCCCCAGTGTAATGGAAGCACTGCTCTCAGACTGAGAAATCTCACCTAACTGGAGAAAAGCAGCCACCACATAAAGGGAAGATCCAATGAGGGTGAGTGGGGTGCTACATCTCATTATTCTCTTCAGTGTTTTCTCCTGCTGATTAAACCTTAATTTCTGTTTAAATTATTTGTGTGCCTTTCTCTAAGTGTATTTATTCTGCTGTAAAATTACTTGCATAACCAGAATTAATATTATTGTAACTGTTTTACAAAGTGCATTATCATCACTTTGCAAAGTGTAGGGCAGTCTATCCAAATCAACACTTCATCTAGTTCCATTAAGCAGAATCCTGGCAAAAACAAAACATGGATTTTAGGCATACTCATGTACTCTTTTGCATATACATCAAATGCCATAGCATCTAGAGGGGAATTAATTGGGGAGTTGGCTCTACATTGATTTATGTAATTAGTATTTATTTTAATTTATTAAATATATTTATTTCTTGCCTTCTTCATTTTCCCCATTAAAGGATTAGCCATAACCACAATAAAAACATTTATATAAAAGTTAATATAATTTAAATAAGAAAATGAATATCAGAACCAAAGAAATGAGGAGGGAGTATACATTTGCTGTAACTGTAGATCAAACATATCTCAGAGATCCCTAAATAAAGCAGTGTCACAAGGCTCTGCTCACAGTACCTGTCTGTCAGGAGTTCACAATCAAGGTATATACAGAAGTTGACATTTCAACAAAAACGCCTGCTCTACTTCTCCCCTGCACAACCCAGCATTAAATAGATATTGATTACAGGATACTATAGTGAGGCAGAATCAAATCACAGATGCAAAGAGCCCAACATGCTTGTCTGAAGTTGGATGATTTTCTAGAGGAAAAAACAAAACAAAACAGGGTCATCATCCATGATAATAGTTTCAGATTAGAAAAAATTCTAGATGAAAAATACGTTGGGGTGGGTAATAAGAGTAAAGAGGAATAGTGAACATACACTCTTAACCTGTTGTCTCATTGCTAGACATTCTTTATATGTTATCTCATTGACTCTTCATGACAATTCTCAAGAAATGCTGATTTTAATTTTAAAGAGAAAAAAATGATGGCTTAAGACGATTAAATGAGATGCAGAAAGTTATCCAAATAGTAAGGAGCAGAGCCAGAATTTAAACTCACACCTAGTTTAAATTCCTATGATTTTGATTTATTTACCACATAACATTTTTTTCCAAGTTTTTACTTAAATTCCAGCTGGTTAACATATAGTGCAATATTAGTTTCAGGTGTAGAATTTAGTGATTCATCGAAACATAGTGGTCATTACAAGTATACTCCTTAATACTCATCACCTATTTAACTTATCTCCCTCCTACCTTCCCCCAGTAACAATCAGTTTGTTCTCTATAGTTGAGTCTGTTTCTTGGTTTGCTTCTCTCTTTTTTTTGCCTTATGCTCATTTGTTTTAATTCTTAAATTCCACATATAAGTGAAATCATATAGTATTTGTCTTTGACTTATTTCACTTAGTATAATACTCTCTAGCACCATTCACATCATTGCAAATGACAAGATATCATCCCTTTATAAGGCTTAGTAATATTTCATTGGTTCTATATCTGTTGGTCAGCTGATGGACATTTGGGCTTTTGTTGATAATGCTGCTGTAAACATGGTGGTGCATGTATCCCTTCAAATTAGTATTTTTGTATCTTTTGGGTGAATACCTAGTAGTGCAACTTTTTAACTTTTTAAGGATCCTTAACACAGTTTTCCATAGTGGCTGCCCTGGTTTGCATTCCCACCAAAAGTGTAAGAGGGTTCCCCTTTCTCCATATCCCTGCAAATATCTGTTGTTTCCTGTGTTAATTTTAGCCATTCTGACTGGTGTGAGGTGGTATCTCATTGTAGTTTTGATTTGTATTTCCCTGATGATGAGTAATGTTGAGTATCTTTTCATGTGTGTTAGCCATCTGGATATCTTCTTTGGAAAAAATATCTATTCATGTCTTCTGCCCATTTTTTAATGGTATTATTTGGGGGGGGGTGTTGAGTTTTATAACTTTTTTAATATATTTTGGATACTAACACATTAGCAGATATGTCATTTGCAAATATCTTCTCCCATTCTTTAGGTTGCCTCATAGTTTTGTTGATTATTTCCTCCACTGTGTGGAAACTTTTTATTTTGATGTAGTCCCAGTAGTTAATTTTCTCTTTTGTTTCCTTGCCTCAGGAGACATATCTAGTAAGAAGTTCCTATGAACGATATCAAAGAGTTACTGCTTATATTCTCCTGAAGGATTTTAATGGTTTTTTGTCTCACAATTAGGTCTTTAATCCATTTTGAATTTATTTTTGTGTATGGTGTAAGAAAGTGTTCTAGTTTCATTCTTTTGCATCTAGCTGTCTAGTTTCCCTAACACCGTTTGTTGAAGAGATTATCTTTTTCCCATTGTGTATTATTTCCTGCTTTGTTGAAGATTAATTGCCCATATAATTGTATATAATCTGATTTCTATTCTGTTCCATTGATCTGTGTGTCTATTTTTATGCCAGTACCATACTCTCTTGATCACTACAGGTTTGTAATATAACTTAAAGTCTGTAATTATGATGCCTCCAGCTTTGCTTTTTCTTTCTCAAGTTTGCTTTGGCTATTTGGGATCACTTTTGGCTCCATATAAATTTTAGGGTTGTTTGTTCTAGCTCTGTGAAAAAGGCTGGTAGTATTTTAAAAGGGATTACATTAAATGTGTAGATTGCTTGGGGTAATATGGACATTTTAACACTATTTGTTTACCCAGTCCATAAGCATGGAATACTTTCCCATTTCTTTGTGTCATCTTATCTACAAATAATGAAAGTTTAATTTCTTCCTTGCTGGTTTGGATGCCTATTATTTCTTTTTGTTGTCTGGATGCCTAAAGGAAGACTAGGACTTCCATTAGTATGTTTTCATATATAGCCTTTCTGTTGTTGAGGTATGTTCCCTCTAACCTCACTTTGTTGAGGTTTTTTAATCCTGAATGAATGATGTACTTAGTCAAGTTCTTTTTCTGCATCTATGAAAAGGATCATGTGATTCTTATCTTTTCTTTTATTAATTTGGTGTATCTTGTTGATTGATTTGTGAATATTATACCACCCTTGCAGCCCAGGAATAAATCCCACTTAATTTTACCACATAACTTTTGAATGCTTTAACCATGGGGCATAGTTTCACTGAATAGGAATTTAGGACATTAAATATAAATTCTGTTTTTCTAACACTGAAGCCTCACAGCCAAAAGAGAAGATTATGTAAGTGAGAGGTAATTCAGACAAAGGTCTTGCAAGAACATCAGCAGTCCTGGCTATTATACCTAGGGCATCTTAAGTCCATACAAATAGACAACTTGCTTCTTCTATTTTCTATGAAGTTGAGAAATAGGACTACGTTCTTCAGTCTACTGTTCTCCTTATCATTCTTTCCCATAATGTCAGATTCTTGCAAGAGTCAGGTTATTCTCAAGGAATTAAATTGGCATAAAAGCAACTCCTCTCAATAGTATAACCAAAAATTCACTCACAGAATTTTTGCTTCCCAACCTGAAAGCCTTGAGCTCTGTTTGTTTGGATATCTTGCTTCCCAAGAGGGAATTTTTTCCCTAGAGGAACACAATATTTATTCCACTGAAGCACAAGATGAGACTGTCCTTGTCAAGCTTTATGCCAGTAAACCAACAGACAGATAAAGGGGCTACTCTACCAGCCAGAGTGATTAATTCTGACTACCCAGAGGACACTGTGTTGCTGATATACAATGAAGAAAAGGAGGACTATCTATGTCTGGAACCCAAGTGGTTCTAAGAGACACCTCTTAGTACTTTAATATGCAATACTAAAGGTAAACAAATGAATGAATTAATGAACAAAAGCAGTACTACTGAGGGCCAGACCATTCAGAAATAAAAATTTGGCTCATTTCATCAGGTAAAGAACCTCAAATAGCTGAGATTCTGGCTGGTACAAAAGGAAATATGGAATGTATAATCAAAGAGGAAAGTCATAGCTATCAAATGTAGTGACTACAATATAGTGTGCCTGGCAAATAAATATCTGTTTTATACTAAAACAAACAAACAAATGCTACCATCTACAGCATAAAAGTAAGAACTGTAGTAACTTTCACATTGTCTCTTTGCTTGTTGTATTTATATTGGCATCTGTATTAGGTTTCTTCTCCTGCTGTAACAAATCATGGCACACTTGGTAGCCTAAAACAACACACGTTAATTACCTAAAAGTAATGGAGCTCAGAGGCCTGAAAAGAGTCTAACTGGGATAAAATCAAGGCATCATCTGATTTAATTTGTCCTGGAAACTCAGGGAAGAATCCATCTATTTACTTTTCTTTTCTAGCTTCTAGAGGCCACCTGCATTCTTTGTCTTGTTACCCTTTTTCTTTATCTTTAAGCTAGCAATGTGCATCTCTCTAACATTGTCCCATAGTCATATCTTCTTCTGAATCTCATCTTCTGCCCCCGTCTTCTACTTTTAAGAAGTCTTGTGATTACATTGGACCCTCTTGGATAATCCAGGGTAATCTTCCCATCTCAAGGTCCTTACTTTAATCACATCTGCAAAGTCTCTGCAGATTCTGAGAATTAGGATGTAGACATCTCTGGTGGAGATTTACTCTGCCTACCACAGCATATATTATGGGTCTTGTATAACCCAGCCCATTTTGTTCAACTCTTAGTCCTCTTATCATTTCATATGGAGGCCACAAAGTAAAATATGTTTGTTTTTTTTTTGTTTGTTTGTTTTTAACTCAAACAGTTCTTGTAGGAACTCAGACATTTTCCTGAATCCTAGAATTCATTTTCTCATCTCCAGATGATTTACATATGTTCTTGGCTTGTCTGGAGATTTCTATGAGTATATGCGTGTATGTTTGGTGCTCTGTCATAGAGAGGGGCAGATCAAGAATGAGAAGGGTTTGCAGTGCCATAAAGGGTCCCAAAATGTATACAACAGATGTGACAATGAACAATACAGAAGGAAAGATGTAGTCAGGCAAAAATCATTTGACTAAGAGCCTGAGTTTAAATCTCAGTAACACTACTTGTTTACTTGGCAGGGACACCTACCAAGTTTTTTGGTCAAACAACAATCTACCTGTTGCTGTGAAGGTATTTTTTTTTTTTTTTTTAGAAATGATTAACATGTAATTTAACAAACTTTGGGTAGATCAGGTCAACTTCCATAACACTGGATATGTTTCTTACACACACACACACAAAGCAAAATGTGAATGAACTAGAAACGCTGCTGCACTAAACTCTAGGACACTTTGAGTAACAAACAATCCTACTCAGGGAACTCTCTTTTCCCCAGATAGAAGGAGGAAGACTTCTCCTTGTTCTGCTAGGGCCTTCGTTCCTGAGGAGACACACAGAAGCCAACAGGGGTGAGGTCAGCCGGCAGCAAGGTCGACAACCACTCAGTGTCTCCAGCCCATGGCAGTACTAGTACCAAGAATGAGTGTTAAAAGACCAAGGATGAGGAGAAGGTGCATACCCAGCAGTTAGGGATGCTTTTAGTAGCTGGTAATAGAACCATTGGTCAAAAGTAACTTAAAAAAATAGTAATTTATTTTTCTCAAATAATATAAATTATGGGGATAGGTGGCAGCTCAATACTGTCAGACCCAAATCTATGCAATTCTTATGCATGGCTCCTTTATTCACAGTGTGGGTGCCATGGCCTGGGCTTTACACCCACCGTCAAGGCAGGGAGAAGTTGAGAGAGAATGAACTAGTAGTAAGCAGCTGAATCTGACCTTTTGTTAAGAAAGCAAATGTTTTCCTAGACACACAGCAAATTTTCGCTGACATGTCTGATGAGTGTTGGGTCACAGGGTCAACCCTGGCTGTGAATATACGTGACTTCCTAGGCTTTGCAGTGTGAGGTGCTGGGGTTGTGGGGGCTGAGAACAGAAGGTAGGCAGTCAATCAAAATCTCTAGACACTCCCAGGAAAGTTCAAAGGAAGGAGAAAATTGCAAAGGGTTGAACTTCTGTTAGCCAAGGGAAGGTGGGAGGGGGAAGCTGAATTTCAACTTGAATGTTACCTCATTTGCCTCCCCCAACTACCTTGTGATCCCTGCCAGCAAGCCAGTTCTCATCTTCTTTAAGGTTGGGCCCCTCCAGGGCATTAGAAGGAACAGCCCTTCCATGCCTCCCTTCCCTCATTTCCTCTCCCAACATTGATACATTATTGCTCAGGATCCCCTCACCTGGCACTTAGATCTCTACATAAGATTTCCCATTGCTTTCCTCATGTCTTCATGTCCAGACTTGCACATACAAATCTACCCTTCACACTATGTCTGAGTGGATCTATCTACAATACAAAGTTGACTGTGTTACCTCATTGCTTAAATATCATACCCCTACCTCCTTGAGGACAAAATCCAAGCTCCCTGGCAGGCACCCAGACCCCTAGGCATGCACACCCTCTCCTTCAGTCTCAGCACTCACCATTGTGCACTCTCCCTTTACGCTGTGGATGTGCGTATTGTTCCTCAAACATGCTATGCAGAGAGCCCAGGCGTTGGTGGTGCCCTTTCTGGGATTGAAGCTTGGCTTTTCTCTTACTAGCTATGTGACTGTGGGCAAGTATTTAAACTTTCAGTGGTATAGATTTTGCAACCATTAACTGGGGATTTTACTTTTTTATTTTTTTTGTTTTTTTAATTTTTTATTGTTATGTTAATCACCATACATTACATCATTAGTTTTTGATGTAGTGTTCCATGATTCATTGTTTGTGCATAACACCCAGTGCTCCACGCAGAATGTGCCCTCTTTAATACCTATCACCAGGCTAACCCATCCACCCACCCCTTCCCCTCTAGAACCCTCAGTTTGTTTTTCAGAGTCCATTGTCTCTCATAGTTCGTCTCCCACTCTGACTTACTCCCCTTCATTCTTCCCCTCCTGCTATCTTCTTCTTTTTCTTTTTTTTTAAATATGTTGCATTATTTGTTTCAGAAGTACAGATCTGTGATCCAACAGTCTTGCAAAATTCACAGCACTCACCATAGAACATACCCTACCCAATGTCTATCACCCAGCCACCCCAACCCTCCCACCCGCCACCACTCCAACAAAACTGTTTCTTTCCTGAGATTCAGAATTCCTCATAGCAGTAAGGTCATATGATACATGTCTTTCTCTGATTGACTTATTTCACTCAGCATAACACCCTCCAGTTCCATCCACATCATTGCAAATGGCAAGATCTCATTCCTTTTGATGACTGCATAATATTCCATTGTGTATATATGCCACTTCTTCTTTATCCATTCATCTGTCGATGGACATCATGGGTCTTTCCACAGTTTGGCTATTGTGGACATTGCTGCTATAAACATTGAGGTGCACGTACCCGTCTTGATCCCTATATTTGTATCTTTGTGGTAAATACCCAGTAGTGCAATTGCTGGATCGTATGGTAGCTCTATTTTCAACTGTTTGAGGAACCTCCATACTGTTTTCCAGAGGGGTTGCACCAGCTTGCATTCCCGCCAACAGTGTAGGAGGGTTCCCCTTTCTCCGCATCCCCGCCAACATCTGTCATTTCCTGACTTGTTAATTTTAGCCATTCTGACTGGTGTGAGGTGGTATCTCATTGAGGTTTTGATTTGGGTTTCCCTGATGCTGAGCGATGTTGAGCAGTTTTTCATGTGTCTGTTGGCCATTTGGATGTCTTCTTTGGAAATATGTCTGTTCATGTCTTCTGCCCATTTCTTGATTGGATTATTTGTTCTTTGGGTGTTGAGTTTGGTAAGTTCTTCATAGATTTTGGATACTAGCCCTTTATCTGATATGTCATTTGCAAATATTTTCTCCCATTCTGTTGGTTGTCTTTTGGTTTTGTGGACTGTTTCTTTCGCTGTGCAAAAGCTTTTTATCTTGATGAAATCCCAATAGTTCATTTTTGCCCCGGCTTCCCTTGCATTTGGCAATGTTTCTAGGAAGAAGTTGCTGTGGCTGAGGTCGAAGAGGTTGCTGCCTGTGTTCTCCTTTAGGATTTTGATGGACTTCTATCTCACGTTTAGGTCTTTCAACCATTTGGAGTCTATTTTTGTGTGTGGTGTAAGGAAATGGTCCAGTTTCATTCTTCTGCATGTGGCTGTCCAACTATCCCAACACCATTTGTTGAAGAGACTGTCTTTTTTCCATTGGACATTCGTTCCTGCTTTCTCAAAGATGAGTTGACCATAGAGTTGAAGGTCCATTTCTGGGCTCTCGATTCTGTTCCATTGAGCTATGTGTCTTTCTTGTGCCAGTACCAAACTGTCTTGAAGATGACAGCTTTGTAAAAGAGCTGGAAGTCCGGAATTGTGATGCCGCCAGCTTTGCTTTTCTTTTTCAAGATTCTTCTGGCTATTCGGGGTCTCTTCTGGTTCCATACAAATTTTAGGATTCTTTGTTCCATTTCTTTGAAAAAAGTGGATGGTATTTTGATGGGGATTGCATTGAATGTGTAGATTGCTTTAGGTAGCATTGACATCTTCACAATGTTGATTCTTCCAATCCATGAGCATGGAACATTTTTCCACTTCTTTGTGTCTTCTTCAATTTCTTTCAGGAGTATTTTATACTTTTCTGAGTACAAATCTTTTGCCTCTTTGGTTAAATTTATTCCGAGGTATCTTATGGTTTTGGGTGCAATTGTAAATGGGATCAACTCCTTGATTTGTCTCTCTTCTGTCTTGTTGTTGGTGTATAGGAAGCCATTGATTTCTGTGCATTGATTTTATATCCTGCTACTTTACTGAATTCCTTTATGAGTTCTAGCAGCTTTGTGATGGAGTCTTTTGGGTTTTCCACATACAGTATCATATCATCTGCAAAGAGTGAGAGTTTGACTTCCTCCTTGCCGATTTGGATGCCTTTGATTTCTTTTTGTTATCTGATTGCTGTGGCTAGGACTTCTAATACTATGTTGAATAGCAGTGGTGAGAGTGGACATCCCTGCCACGTTCCTGACCTTAGGGGAAAAGCTCTCAGCTTTTCCCCATTGAGAATGATATTCGCTGTAGGTGTTTCATAGATGGCTTTTATGATATTGAAGTATGTTCCCTATATCCCTATATTGTGAAGACTTTTGATGTGGTACTTTGTCAAATGCTTTTTCTGCATCTATTCAGAGGATCATATGATTCTTGTTCTTTCTTTTGTTAATGTATTGTATCACGTTGATTGATTTGCGGATGATGAGCCAACCTTGCAGCCCAGGGATAAATCCGACTTGGTCATGGTGAATAATCCTTTTAATGTACTGTTGGATCCTATTGGCTAGTATTTTGGTGAGAATTTTTGCATCCATGTTCATCAAGGATATTGGTCTGTAATTCTCCTTTTTGATGGGGTCTTTGTCTGGTTTGGGGATCAAGGTAATGGTGGCCTCATAAAATGAGTTTGGAAGTTTTCCTTCCATTTCTACTTTTTGGAACAGTTTCAGGAAAATAGGTATTAATTCTTCTTGAAATGTCTGATAGAATTCCCCTGGGAAGCCATCTGGCCCGGGGCTTTTGTTTGTTGGGAGATTTTTGATGACTGCTTCAATTTCCTTAGTGGTTATAGGTCTTTTCAGGTTTTCTATTTCTTCCTGGTTCAATTTTGGTAGTTGATACATCTCTAGGAATGCACCCATTTTTTCCAGGTTATCTAATTTGCTGGCATAGAGTTGTTCATAATATGTTCTCATAATTGTTTGTATTTCTTTGGTGTTGGTTGTGACTTCTCCTCTTTCATTCATAATTTTGTTGATTTCGGTCATTTCTCTTTTCTTTTTGATAAGTCTGGCCAGGGGTTTATCAATCTTGTTAATTCTTCCAAAGAACCAGCTCCTAGGTTCGTTGATCTGTTCTACTGTTCTTTTGGTTTCTAGTGCATTGATTTCTGCTCTGATCTTTATTATTTCTCTTCTCCTGCTGGGTTTAGGCTTTATTTGCTGTTCTTTCTCCAGCTCCTTTAGGTGTAGGGTTAGGTTGTGTATTTGAGACCTTTCTTGTTTCATGAGAAAGTCTTGTATTGCTATATACTTTTCTCTCAGGACTGCCTTTGCTGTATCCCAAAGATTTTGAACAGTTGTGTTTTCATTTTCATTGGTTTCCATGAATTTATTAATTCTTATTTAATTTCCTGGTTGACCCATTCATTCTTTAGTAAGATGCTCTTTATTCTCCATGTGTTTGTGTTCTTTCTGACTTTCCTCTTGTGATTGAGTTCTAGTTTCAAAGCATTGTGGCCTGAAAATATGCAGGGAATGATCCCAGTCTTTTGGTACCGGTTGAGACCTGATTTGTGACCTAGGATGTGATCATTCTGGAGAATGTTCCATGGGCACTAGAGAAGAATGTGTATTCCGTTGCTTTGGGATGGAATGTTCTGAATATGTCTGTGAAGTCCATTTGGTCCGGTGTGTCATTTAAAGTCTTTATTTCCTTGTTGATCTTTTGCTTAGATGATCTGTCCATTTCAGTGATGGGGGTGTTAAAATCCCCCACTATTATTGTATTGTTGTCAATGTGTTTCTTCACTTTTGTTATTAATTGCCTTATATAATTGGCTGCTCCCATGTTCGGGGCATAGATATTTACAATTGTTAGATCTTCTTGTTGGATAGACTCTTTAAGTAGGATATAGTGTTCTTCTTCATCTCTTATTACAGTCTTTGGTTTAAAATCTAATTTGTCTGATATAAGGTTTGCCACCCCAGCTTTCTTTTGGTGGCCATTAGCATGGTAAATTGTTTTCTACTCCCTCACTTTCAATCTGGGGGTGTCTTTGGGTCTAAAATGAATCTCTTGTAGACAACATATTGATTGGTCTTGTTTTTTAATACATTCTGATAGCCTCTGTCTTTTGATTGGGACATTGACCCCTTTTACATTCAGGGTAACTATTTAAAGGTATGAACTTAGTGCCATTGTATTGCCTGTAAGGTGACTGTTACTGTATATTGTCTGTGTTCCTTTCTGATCTATGCTGCGTTTAGGCTCTCTCTTTGCTTAGAGGACCCTTCACAATATTTCTTGTAGGGCTGGTTTTGTGTTTGCAAATTCCTTTAGTTTTTGTTTGTCCTGGAAGCTTTTTATCTCTCCTATTTTCAATGACAGTCTAGCTGGATATAGTATTCTTGGCTGCATATTTTTCTCGTTTAGTGCTCTGAAGATATCTTGCCAGTCCTTTCTGGCCTGCCAGGTCTCTGTGGATAGGTCTGTTGCCAATCTAATATTTCTACCATTGTAGGTTACATATCTCTTCTCCCGAGCTGCTCTCAGGATTTTCTCTTTGTCTCTGAGACTCGTAAGTTTTACTATTAGATGTCGGGGTGTTGACCTATTTTTATTGATTTTGAGAGGGGTTCTCTGTGCCTCCTGGATTTCGATGCCTGTTTCCTTCCCCACATTAGGGAACTTTTCTGCTATTATTTGCTCCAATATACCTTCTGCCCCTCTCTCTCTTTCTTCTTCTTCTGGGATCCCAATTATTCTAAAGTTGTTTCATCTTATCATATCACTTATCTCTCAACTTCTGCCCTCGTGATCCTGTAGTTGTTTATCTCTCTTTTTCTCAGCCTCTTTATTTTCCATCTTTTGGGCTTCTATATTGCTGATTCTTTCTTGTGCCTCATTTATCCTAGCAGTGCCCCCATTTTTGATTGCACCTCAATAATAGCCTTTTTGATTTCGATTTGGTTAGATTTTAGTTCTTTTATTTCTCCAGAAAGGGTTTCTCTAATAACTTCCATGCTTTTTTCAAGCCCAGCTAGTATCTTTAAAGTCATGATTCTGAACTCTATGTCCAACATCGTACTAATGTCCATATTGAGTAGGTCCCTGGCTGACGGTACTACCTCTTGTTCTTTTTGCTGAGGTGATTTTTTCCATCTTGTCATTTTGTCCAGAGGAGAACAGATGAATGAGAGAACAAAATGCTAACAGGTTAACAATGTCCCCAGCAAATATACTCTATAAAAATCAGAAAAGACCTGAAACCAGGGGAAAAGAAAGGGAAAAAAAGAAAAATGAAAGAAAAAAAAACAAAAAAAGGATAAAAACAAAAACAGTACAATACACAAAAAACAGAATATGATCACTTATGATCAGGCTAGTGCATATATCACTGGCACACACTAGATTTTGGGTTTATATGTCTGTTAGAAAAAAGTGCCTCCTAAAATTTTAAAGGAAGAAAGACTTATATATGTACAAAATAAGAGTTGATACAATGAAGGGATGGAAGATGACTATCAAGATGAAAATTATAAAAGATTTTATAAAAGGAATTGATAAGAAGTTGTTTGAAAAAAGAAGATTTAAAAAAAAAAAAGAAAAAAAAGGGAGAGAATGTGATCAGGCCGGAGACTAGAACAAAGGCATACACTAGTGATTTAGGGTATATTTTGATCTGTTAGAAGAAACTGTATCTCAAAATTTTAAAGAGAGAACTATATACATACATATATATATATATGTGTATATATATATATATATATATATATATATATATATATGCCAAAAATAAGGGTAACTACTATGAAGTGATAAAATATGACTCTAAAAATGAAAAATAAAAATTTTTTTTAAAAAAGTGATTGTTAAGATGTAGGTTGAAAAAGGGAAAAAGAAAAATTAAAAAAAAATAAAGTGAAAAAAATTAACTTTGAAAAAATGAATCATGATTAAATAGCCATGAATTCTATGTGCAGTATTCCCCTAGCGCTGGAGTTCTCCCGTTCTCCTTGATCAGTAAACTTGGTCTTGGCTTGCTGGCAGTTCCTGCTGATCTCCTGGGGGAGGGGCCTGTTGCCATGGTTTCCAAATGTCTTTTTCCAGAGGCGGAATTGCCCTGCCCTTGTCGGTCTGGTTTAAGCAAGCTTCTTGGGTTTGCTCTCGGGAGCTTTTGTTCCCTGCAAGCTCTTGGTACAGCTTTGGAGGACCAGGGTGAAAATGGTGTCCTCCCAATCTCCACCCAGAGGAGCCGAGAACTCGGGGCCCCGGTCCTCAGTGCGCTCCCAAAGAAAAGCAGTCACTTCCATCTCCCTGGTCTCCCGCCGCACTCCGTGCTCCCCTGGCCTGTGACTGAGCGTTTCTAGCTCTTGCACCCGACCCCCCGTGGAGTCTCCAAACCCAGCAGATGCCTGTGGTGCACTCTGGTGCCGCTCCTCCCCGGGGAGGAAGGGGAGTCTCTCCAGATCTGCCACTTGTTGGGTCCCTGCTGGAGGAGCAGTGGCCCGACTGGGCTGTGGATCACAGTATATGGCCACCCTGAGCTGAGAGCCCACGCCTCGGCTCCGTCTCTGCAGCCAGCTTCCCCGCTCCGATACCTGTGAGCTCTGCCACACTCAGGCACCCCCGGTCTTTCTGTGACCCCGAGGGTCCTGAGACCACACTGTCCTGCGAGGATTCCACCCCCTGCTTAGCCACTGCTGCGACGTCCCTCAGTGGAGCCGACTTCTAAAACTTCCGATTTTGTGCTCCACGGCTCTATCACTTGCCAGAAGGGGCTGACGGAGGCCCCCTCCCCCGCTGTCTATCCTCCCAAATATCGCCTCGGATTCACTTCTCTGCACGTCCTACCTTCCAGTAAGTGGTAGCTTCTCTGTTCAGAGTTGTTACTACTCTCTTCTTCAATCTCCTGCTGAGTTCGTAGGTGTTCAGAATGGTTTGATCCCTATTCAGCTGAATTCCTGAGACCAGACAAAATCCAGGTCTCCTACTCCTCCGCCATCTTGCTCCACCCCGGGGATTTTATTTTTTGACTTATGTTGCAGATTAAACATGTTAGTTTATGTAAGACACTTAGGAAAAGTTTTTCACATAAAAATCATGCAATATTAGATGTCACTATTTCACACTGCCCTGCTTTTGCCCATGCAGTTCTCTTACTTGGAGAGTCTCCTTTTCTGGTTAACTCCTCTCTAAGAATAAGGGCAGAGTAGTTTGGCTTCAGTTGAAAAGGTGTTTTTAAACACTTAGCTCAGTGTCTGACTCACACCAAGGGCTCGATAAATGTTAACTACTATTGTACTTATTAATCTTTGAAGACTCAATGCTGTTATCTTCTCCAGTATTTCTCTTACCCCAATGGTGCATCCCTTATCTTCTCCAGGTTTCCTCTAACCCCAATGGTTATATCCCCTTTTCTATAATGAGAGTGCCCTGAAGAGAAGCCATTGTTATATTCCAATGAAAGGGTCTATAGGTTTGGCTCTTCTACCATACTGTGATACCTCCTGGGCAAAGAACCTCAATCTTCAATTCTGGTTGATGTAGCAGTTTGTCTTTTCTTTCAGCTAAACTAAACTGAATTTCTCCATCAACAGCATGTTAATATTTTGATCAAGTGAGACATTTCATTTTAGAAGGTAGAAATATTAGGAAGGGTGATCTTTTTGAATAATGGCTCACTTCCTTTGCTTCTAGATCTTTAAAAAAAACAAGACATTGCTTTGGTATGAAGCTCAGGGATGGGCGGATTTCTATGTACTTCTCAGAACTGATACCATTCATTAGACTGTGACTGTACTGATAAAATAAATAATATGTAAAATATATTGAGTATTTGTTTGAAAAGCATCCCATTGTTTCAGTTTGTTTATAGAAACCCACACAGATCATCACCCATTATAGAGTCAATATAAAGTCTGTAGATATGTGTGTAATATTTTTTAGACAAACACAAGATAATTTGTACAATTAAATCCATTGCCCCCCCTTCATTTCCCCTGTGTGGGTCACTGTTATGACCATTTGGGGACCAGCCCACTTGGAATTGCCCTCATAAGTACATTAATTCCTATATTCAAGCAAAGTTTTGATTTTTGATGGAGTATTTGCTTTTGGGAAGCAGTTAAAATTATCTAGTACCAAATCAAACAGTGCTGGTGATGAAACTGCTAAAGACAGACATAGGTCAAAGTGGTCACCACATAATGTGACTGGTCTCCACGTGTAGCTCTTAAATACTATTGTAAGCTTCCCCGACAGAAGGTCTGGGATGGGGGTCAGAATTGAGTAGAAGAAAGTAAATTGGCCACAGATGGACTGAGTTAGAAGCCCAGACCTGCCACTTAGGATTGGGATGACTTTGGGAAACCCTATTTTCTCCATCTTAACAGTGGGGATGGCATTACTTTCCTTGCAACATCACAAAATGAATTAGAGATAAATGTATTCAAATGTCTACCATGCATTGGTGCTAAACGTAAGTGAGTGTTTATCAACTAAAAAGATGTTACCAGTGACCTCATCATTGAAATTAAGCATATAATCTTCCAAAGGGCTCTTCTTAAAGATACCATATACTTAGCTATAATATTCATTTAATCTTTGACTTAATATTTCAACAAATATATATTGAGAACTTATTTTACATCTAGCACTGATTTAGGGTAGGCTATAACATACAATCTTTCATGAAATTAACAAATTCCCTGTCCCCTTATAAATAAAATAATATAAAAAATAGTCTCAGCCAGTGATATCAAGAAAAATAAAGTAGAATAAGGATGATAGAGAGTAACATTAGAAGAGTTGTTATTTTAAAAAAGGTAGTCCAGGAAGGCTTCTCTAGGCAAGCAAAATTTGAGAAAATTGAGGGAATTAATGGAGATAAGCCATAGGGACCTCTCGGAAAAGAAGGTTCCAGGTCAAGTGAATAGCAAGGACAAAGTTTTGAAAATGTTGCTTTATAATCAAGGGCTGGATAGATGAATGGATGGACAGTTGAATGGATAGATGGATATGGAATTGGAGAAACTCATCAATGATCACACTTTTCTAGTATTTCTAATATGCTTTTCCAAGTGTCTAAAGGTTCAAGACTTGAGATTAAAAAAACGATGGTGGAGGAGTAGGGGACATATTCCAACTGGTCCTCAGAATTAAACTGGATATCTAGCAGACCACTCTGAACACCCACAAAATCAGCCTGAGATGTAAGAAGATAGATCTGGATCTCTACAAACAGAATATTGCAGTTGGTTGGTTTCACAGTATGAATTGGGAGCCGTGATTGTGCAGGCAGATATTGGAGAATATATGGAAGTGGGAGGGAGCCAAGCCATCGGGATCCTATACCATGAGTGAGTGATAGCCTTTGGCGCTGGGGACCAGGCACAAAATCGCAGACTGATAGCAAAGGGGAAAGGACTTTAGGGCAGCGCCCTAGACTGAAACCAGAGTAGCGGGGCCACGTGTGTGAACTGGGAGTGGCTGGCAGTTTTAGAAGCACAAAGGACAGAGACGTGCCCTGACCTGAAAGTGAAGACTGGGAATGCTGCTGAGGTGTGCACAACCCAGGATGCTGCAGTTTATAGTAGCACAGAAAGAAACAGAGATAGTGTGGCCTGGAGAGCTCACTGAAGAACAAACTGCAATTTCTCTGCTCTGAGGCAGAGGGTTAGAAATGATCTCTTCTGCTCTGACTCTCGGAAGAAATACAGAAAGCCATCAGGGAAAGCACCCAGAGAACAAAAGCCCCCCAAAACCCGGTTTTCACTGAGCCCATCCCTCCCACAGGGGGCAGGGCAACTCTGCCCAAACAGGTTTGCCTGAGTAACAGGGTGGCAGGCCCCTCCCCCAGAAGACAAGCTGGGAGAACAACAGACTAGCAATCCTAAAGTCCCTATAAAACAGGTGCATTTTGCTTGGGTTGTAGTCAATAATTTGGACTCTATACATTCCCTCAACCACCCATCAACAGAATGACTAGGAGGAGGAACCCCCAAAATAGGAAAGACTCAGAGACTATGACTTATGCCACAGGTTTACAAATGGATACAGTTATAACCAAGATGTCAGAGATGGAATTCAGGGTAACGATTGTGAAGAAAATAGCTAGAATGGAGAAATCGATTAATGGCAACATAGAGTCTCTAAGGGCAGAAATGAAAGCTGAATGGCAGAACTTAAAAATGCTATCCATGATATCCAATCTAATCTAGATAATCTAACAGCTAGGGAACGAGGCAGAAAAACAAATTAGTGATCTAGAAGACTAATAGACAAGAAGGAAAAAGAGGAGGCCAGGGAGAAACAACTCAAAATCCATGAAAATAGAATCAGAGAAATAAGTGACACCATGAAATGTCCCAACTTCAGAATTATTGGGATCCTTGATGGGATGGAGAGAGAGAGAGAGGACTAGAAGATATATTTGAGCAAATCATAGCTGAGAACTTCCCTAATCTGGGGAATGAAACAAACATTCATGTCCTAGAGGCAGAGAGGACCTGTCCCAAGATCAAGGAAAACAGGCCAATGACCTGGCATGTAATAGTAAAACTCGCAAATGTTAGAACCAAGGAAATCATCTTAAGGGCAGTTAGAGGGAAGAGATTCCTATATACAGAGGGAGGAACATCAAAATAACATCAGACCTATCCACAGAGACCTGCCAAGCTGAAAGGGCTGGCAAGACATATTGAGGGTACTAAATGAGAAGAACATGCAGTCAAGAATACTTTATCTGGCAAGGCTGTCATTTAGAATGGATGGAAAGATGCAAAGCTTCCAAGATCGGCAAAATTGAAAGAATATGTGACCACTAAGCCAGCCCTGCAAGAAATATTAAAGGGGTTTCTATAAAAGGAGAAAGACCCCAAGAGGGATATAGAACAAAAATTTACAGAGACAATCTATAGAAACAAGGACTTCACAGGCAACATGATCACAATAAAATCATATCTTTCAATAAACACCTCAACATGATCGGCCTAACTGCTCCGTAAAACAGCACAGAGTTACAGATTGGATAAAAAGACAGGACCTATCCATATGCTGTTCAAAAGCATATGTCATAAATTAGATCTCAACCATTACCAAATGACTGAGATTATTCCCTGCCTATTCTCAGACCATAATGCTTTAAAACTGGAACTCAATCACAAGAAAAAATTTGGAAAAATTCAAACACTTGGAAAGTGAAGACCACTCTGCTCAAGAAAGCTTCCCTCAACCAGGAAATCGAAGAAGAACTTAAACAATTCATGGAAACCAATGAGAACAAAATCACATTGGTCCAAAACCTTTGGAATACTGCAAAGGCTGTCCTAAGGGGGAAACACATAACCATCCAAGCCTCACTCAAAAAAATAGAAAAATCCTGAATTCGCCAATTAACTTTACACCTTAAAGAACTAGAGAAAAACCAACAAACGATGCCTAAGCCACACATTAGAAGAGAAATAATTAAGATTAGAGCAGAGATCAATGAATTAGAAACCAGAAACACAGTAGATCAGATCAATGAAACTAGAAGCTGGTTCTTTGAAAGAATTAATAAGATCAATAAACCACTCACCAGACTTATCCAAAAGAAAAGAGAAAGGACCCAGATTAATAAAATTATGAATGAAAGTGAGTGATCATGACTAACACCAAAGAAATAGAAACAATTATTAGAAATTATCATCAACAACTATATGCCAATAAATTGAGCAAGCTGGAAGAAATGGATGCCTTTCTGGAAACATATAAATAGCCAAGACTGAAACAGGAAGAAATTGACAACATGAATAGGCCAATAACCAGTAACAAGATTGAAACTATGATCAAAAACCTCCCAAAAAACAAGAGTCCAGGGCCTGATGGATTCCCTGGGGAATTCTACCAAACATTCAAAGAAGAAATAATACCTATTCTCCTGAAGATGTTTCAGAAAATAGAAACAGAAGGAAAGCTTCCAGACTTATTCTATGAGGCCAGCATTACCTTAATCCCCAAACCAGGCAAAGACCCCATCAAAAAGGAGAAATTCAGACCAGTATCTCTGATGAATATGGATGCCAAAATTCTCAACAAAATCCTAGCTAATATGATCCCACAGTACATTAAAAGGATATTCCACCATGACCAAGTAGGATTTATCCCTGGGTTGCAAGGGTGGTTCAACATCCGGAAGTCCATGACTGTGATAGAACACATTAATAAGAAGAGAGAGAAAAACCATATGGTCCTCTCGATGCAGAAAAAGCATTTGACAAAATACAGCATCTTTCCTGATTAAAACTCTTCAGAGTATACAGATAGAAGGAACATTCCTCAAGTTCATAAAATCCATCTATGAAAAACCCACAGTGAATATCATCCTCAATGGGGAAAAGTTAACAACCTTTCCCTTAAGATCAGGAACATGACAAGGATGCTTACTTTCACCACTGTTGTTCAAAATAGTACTAGAAGTCCTAGCAACAGCAATCAGACAACAAAAAGAAATAAAAGTATTCAAATTGGCAAAGAAGAAGTCAAACTCTCTCTCTTCCACAGATGACATGATACTTTATATGGAAAACCCAAAAGACTCCACCCCCAAATTACTAGAACTCAAACAGCAATTCAGTAATGTGGCAGGATACAAAATCAATGCACAGAAAACAGTTGCTTTCTTATATGTTAACAATGCAACTGTAGAAAGAGAAATTAGAGAAATGATTCCATTTACAATAGCACCAAAAACCATAACATACCTCGGAATAAACTTAACCAAAGAGATAAAGGATCTATACTCTAGGAACTACAGAACACTCATGAAAGAAATTGAAGAAGACACAAAAAGAGCGAAAAACATTCCATGCTCATGGATCAGAAAAATAAACATTGTTAAAATGTCTATGCTACCCAGAGCAATCTATACCTTCAATGCCATCTTGATCAAAATTCAATGACATTTTTCAAAGTGCTGGAAGAAACAATCCCAAAATTTGTATGGAATCAGAAAAGACCTTGAATCAGCAAGGAAATGTTGAAAAAGAAAAACAAAGCTGGGACATCACGTTGCCCGATTTCAAGCTATACTACAAAGCAGTGATCACCAAGACAGCATGGTACTGGCACAAAAACAGACATATAGACCAAGGGAACAGAATAGAGAGCCCAGATATGGACCCTCAACTCTATGGTCAAATATCTTCAACAAAGCAGGAAAAAATATGCAATGGAAAAAAGACAGTCTCTTCAATAAATGGTGCTGGGAAAATTGGACAACCACCTGCAGAAGAATGAAATGTGACCATTTTCTAACACCATACACAAAGATAAATTGAAAATGGATGAAAGACCCCAATGTGAGACAGGAATCCATCAAAATCCTAGAGGAGAACATAGGCAGTAACCTCTTTGACGTTGGCCACAGCAACTTCTTTCAAGATATATCTCCAAAGGCAAGTGAAACAAAAGCAAAAATGAACTTTTGGGACTTAATCAAGATAAAAAGGTTCTGCACAGCAAAGGAAACAGTCAACAAAACAAAGAGGCAACCCACAGAGTGGGAGAAGATATTTGCAAATGACACTACAGATAAAGGGCTGGTATCCAAGATCTATAAAGAACTTCTCAAGGGAAACAAATGGAAAATATGAACTATTGGGACTTCATCAAGAAAAAACTTTTGCATAGCAAAAGAAATGGTCGACAAATCCAAAAGGCAACCTACAGAATGGGAGAAGATATTTGCAGATGTCCTATCAGATAAAGGGCTAGTATCCAAGATCTATAAAGAACTTACCAAACTCAACACACAGAAAACAAATAATCCAGTCAAGAAATGGGCAGAAGACATGAACAGACATTTCTCCAAAAAAGACATACAAGTGAACAGACATAAGAAAAATGCTCAACATCACTTGGCATCAGGGAAATACAGATCAAAACCACAATGAGATCCTATCTCACACCAGTCAGATTGGCTAAAATTAACAAGTCAGGAAACAACAGATGTTGGTGAGGATGCAGAGAAAGGGGAACCCTCTTATACTGTGGTGGGTATGGAAGCTGGTATAGCCACTCTGGAACACGGTATGGAGGTTCCTCAAAAAAGGTAAAAATAGAATTACCTTATTACCCAGCAGTTGTACTACTAGGTATTTATCCAAAGGATAC
Organism: Eumetopias jubatus; assembly: GCF_037043125.1. Classification (NCBI taxonomy): domain Eukaryota; kingdom Metazoa; phylum Chordata; class Mammalia; order Carnivora; family Otariidae; genus Eumetopias; species Eumetopias jubatus. The sequence continues at coordinate 82,905,653 of NW_028274819.1, read as the reverse complement.
AAACATGTGATCTGAAGGGGAAACTGAACCCCAATGTTTATTGCAGCAATGTCCACAATAGCCAAAGTATGGAAAGAGCCAGATATCTATCAACAAATGAATGGATAAAGAAAATGTGTTCATAAAAAAAAAAATGAAATCTTACCATTGCAATGATTTGGATAGAACCAAAGGGTATTATACTAAGTGAAATATTTCAGTCAGAGAAAGCCAATTATCATATGATTTCACTTATATGTGAAATTTAAGAAACAAAACAGAGGATCATAGGGGAAGAGAGGGGAAAATAAAATAAGATGAAAATTGGAGAGGAAGACACTCTATGAGGGACTATAGGAAACTGAGCATTGTTGGAGGGGAGGTGAATGGGTTGGGGTAACTGGGTGCTGGGCATTAAGGAAGGCACATGATATAATGAGCACTGGGTGTTATATGCATCTGATGAATAATTGAACTCTACCTCTGAAACTAATGATACACTATATGTTAATTAATTGTATTTAAATAAAATAAAAAAATAATGAATACTAGAGCACAGGAGTTCTCAGGGCAGTAAAACTATTCTGTATGATATGTATTTGTGGATACATGACATTATGCATTTCTTGGAACCCATAGAATGTACAACACAAAGAATGAAATGTAATGTACACTATAGATTTTGGATTATAATATTGTATTAAGAATTGTTTTTCAGTGGTAATAAATGAATCTCTTTAAGGCAAGATGTCAATAACAGGGGATCTTAGGGGTGTGGGGTATTTGGGAATTATGCTTAACTTTTTACAAATCTAAAAATGCTCTAAGAAATAAAGTCAATTTTAAAAACAAGTATTCATTACAAAAATTACAAAAATTACTATGATATCAAATGATCTTTCTTTGATTAAATTCGGAGTCAAATGTTTTGAAACAGAGGTTTCCTTTTTTAAATAACCACATATTGAATCAGTGTGTGACATACAAAGTCACACAGACACACTAAAACACATGGTTGTGAAACAGAGCTGTTTCTTACCCATCTTCATCCCATTGTGTCCTTTCCCGACATACTAAGTTTGGTTGATGGACCCCTTGGTGCTGTTGGGGGGAGGTTTAGCCATAAACATAACAACACTATATCCTCAAAGGTGAACAGGCCTAGGAGATGGAGACGGGCACAATCTGAAAGAGATGTTGTATCAAGAATACTGAATTTATCTCTGACTTCACCAAGAAAAGAATCTAAGCCATGTGTGCATAACATCTAAAGATGAGGTCAGGGATGCCTGGGTGGCTCAGTCGGTTAAGCGTCTGCCTTTGGCTCAGGTCATGATCCCAGAGTCCTGGGATCAAGTCCCACATCAGGCTCCTTGCTTGGCAGAGAGCCTGCTTCTCCCTCTACCTGATCTGCCTGCCACTTCCCCTGCTTGTGCTCTCTCTCTCTGACAAAAAAATAAATAAAATCTTAAAAAAAATAAAGATGAGGTCAGTTGTATTCAATCTTAGCTTGTCTCAAGATCACCTGGGGTGCTTCATAAGTGTGTAGATCCTTGGTTGAAGATTCTGATTCAGGAGGTGAGAGTGATTTCTGTATTAAATAAAAACAAACATTTCATAAATGATTCTGATGTTCCACACTAAGATTTATAAACCACTGAAATAGATCATTGGAAAAATTTGTGGATTTTAAGGACACTTGATATGGATAATGATACAGGCTATGCCCTGTTCTCTCTCTTGTAGCACCTTATTCTTTTCCTTCTAGGCAGGTGCCATAATTGGTAACCACACATTACTTTATGTCTGTCTCCCTTATAGAATATGAGATCCTTAAGTGTAGGCACTGAGGCTGTTGTAGGTACAACTATACTCCTGGTACCAGTGTCTGATAAAGCATAGAGTTCAGTGAATATTTGTGGATTGGATTAATGAATAAGTAAATAATTTTATATACCTTTTGTTTGTTTGCTTTTTAGAGAGAGAGAGAGAGAGAGAGAGCACAAGTAGGGAGGGGCAGAGGGAGAAGGAGAGGCTCCATTCTCAGTGCAGAGCCTGACGTGGGGCTTGATCTCATGACCCTGAGATCATGACCTGAGCCAAAATCAAGAGTCAGATGCTGACTGACTGAGCCACCCAGGCACCCCAAATTTTATGTACTTTTTACAGACTTATCATATTTCAGCAGTGATTTTTTTTTTCTGTAAAGTAGGCACAAAGAGTGATGGCAAAATCTATAAACACTATCACACACATATACACACATCAGCAGTGAATAATCAAAGGCTGGAGAATTTCATACTTTTTAAGGCCACAGATTGAGGGAAAATAAGAGGAAGCACATTAGAGGTGTGTGTGATTATTTTCCTCACTGAATTTAATGGAAGACCTTCATTGCCCTCATTTTGTCCAGCCTCTCACACAGATCCCAGAACCTCTCAGTATCTGGGGCTTCACGGCTCATTTGTTCCCAGGAATCTTCAGCTGACACACCCAGGAAAAAGGAGAATCTCCTACCCCCTTTCTGAGTCTGACTTCTAAAGATTGGATTTATTTCAAAGGCTCATCCCTCAAACACCAGTTTTGAGAATGGTAGAGTAAATGTGGGGAGAGTTGGGGATGGAAGAAGGGATCCTCTCATACTAACTTTCATAGGGCTGCTCTTCCTGGTGAACAGGCTACTGCCTGGGGGTGGAATCATGATTATAGTCATACACATCCACATACTCATACACACTCACTACCAAGCACTCACACACATATACCATATACAGGCACTCTGCAAACGAACAGACATACACACACACCACTGCAAGAAGAAAGGAATATGACCAGAAACAAGGACTGTGATTATGTTTGTCAGATCCTGTGGCTCAGATGCTGTGGCACAGCTCCTGTGTCTGGTGTCTGACCTGGGCACCACCCTCTGCTGCTGAGGGTTCTGGCAGGCCTTGGGAAGGATGTGCAAATGCTCTAGGGGCGTCTGGTTGGAAGAATCTTCCTTGCATGATCTCAAGATTGCTGCTCCTCAGAGACCAGGGAAGGGGTACTTAACCACCTTTATCGGACACCTAAGAATACTCAGGGCTTCCCTGGTCCCAGTTTAATTCAGTCATGAAAAAGAATACAAAAAGGGGGGCAAATAAAATAAAATTTCTGCATCTAATCCAGAAAGAAATGTCTGTTTAGCTCCAGACCCAGAACTACCTTGGGCTGACCGTCCTTCATGAGCACTTCCTCAGTATACATATCTCCATCCATTCTGTTCCATTAGGACAGTGTTCATATCAAAAGATTAGAATCCCATCTCCTAAATACATCAGGCCATTGCTATTGCCTTAAAAGACTTTATACCTTCCATTTCTTCAGGACTCATCTCTGGAATCCCTCTCCACATTCCACCCCTCAACCTCTCAAAGAGCTACCATTCCTCAACCACCCAAGTCAGTCTATGACCTCTACTTGATCCATTTAAATTGGGATTAATTGCTCCTTTACACACACTTCTGGCATCTGCAGTAACATCCAGGTCCTTGCCCCCAGGGACCTCTGTGTTGTTGTGGGAGAGTATCACCAAGTACACTCACTGTGTGGCTTGCCCTTTCCCACCATACTGACTGATGTGCTATAAATGCCAGCTGTGTTTATTTCATTAATAACAGTTTTCTCCCAGAGATGTATCTGGAAGACCGTATCTGCCCTGTCCTGCAGAATGACACAGCAGCTGCTCTCACTAATCACATCCATCTGTCCATCTACCCATGTGTCCATCCTTCAGCCTTCACTTGCTCCCTCCAAACCCCAAAGCCTAGAGAGATGCACAGTAGGATTGTTTGCCCTCCTCACCTTTGGGTCTCCTGCACAAGCCTCCCTACATCCTTAGAGCTGGGTAATTTATTAATGAGACCCCAGTTCTCAATGGTTCTGAGCAAACAGCTGTACCTCCTCTTTCTTGCCAGAGTGGCAATATCTTTTGACAAAATTACCCAAACGGTACTGTTTTGGCACTTTTCCAGAAAGTTCTCATGCAGTCTAGAGTCAACCTTTATGCCACCATTCCTTCCCCTCCCTGGTTCCCTTCTGCTCCTAACTGCTCTCTTAGAAGTAGCAGATGTGTTTGTTGCTATTCCCCTACTGTTGGTCCCCACACAAGAAGGGAGGCTGGCGCTTCCTCTCAGATAAGGATGGCTCTTTCATCCCAGAGGAAGCCTGTGGAGATGGACCAGCTCCCTTCTCAGCTGAGAAGAGCTCCCAGCTCTGAAGGGCAGTATTCAGAGACCTGCATGTTATAGATGCTTTCAGCTCCTGCCTGTTCCTCCAAATTCCAGTGAGGGTAGCAGTTGCTGGAGGTGTCTCTAGGACTAGATTCAAGTGTAAGAACAAGAAAGAATCCAACACCTTGCAGACTGAAAAGCCTGTGTGAGAATATCCCCTTAGTATCTAATGGCCTAATTATATCATATGTCTGCAGGGAGGGATTAGAAAACTGTCTTTAAGGGAGGGCTAGGAAAAGACACTCATTAAAAATATCACAACCCTGCAAAAATTACAGATCAAATTAATTCCTTCTTCATATCTTGGGTGTACCAAGCTCTCTTCCCTCAAAACCTGAAGTTTTCTCAAGTTTTATAACAGGCCAGAAAAGTGGAGGTACTCACTTACACCAGGAGGAAGGTTCTGGGAGTCTGAGTTAATCAGTGGGACGAAAGGCTGGAGTAAACCAGGGCAGTGCAGGGCTGGCAGGAGAGGCTGGGAAGGTTGTGCTGGGCTCCTGTCCCATGTCCAAGACCTGTGTCACTGTGCCCAGGAGCCCCACCCATGTGGCCTCAGAATTCCAACCATGGAGGCTTCCCCCTGGTGAGGAGGGGACTGTGCTTTATAGGACTGAAGTTCATTCTTCCATCAGGGTGTAAGGAGCACTAGAGGGCATCATGGAACTCAGAGCAGCAACAAGAAAGAACAGGGCTGTTGCAGAGATGCTGAAAGGGAGACACCTGTTCACTTTCTTACAATCCAGAGGGACATTGCCAGAGCTGTTTCATAAAAATCCAGGAGGACATAACATTAATGTTTTCTTCTCTTGTAAAGTCTCTAACAATCTTTTTCAGGGGTGGGGAGCCTGGTATCAGGAAGCCCAGGATTCCTGGGCATGGTTCTGGCTGGTGAGGGGCCTTTGAAAGAGTCTAGGTAGGCCACAATCCACCTGTTGAATGTACACTGACTGTTCAATGGCTGTCTGCAAGTGTCAGGCAGGGCACATGCTGTGTCTCCCACTGCTCATGGTTCCCCACTGCACACAGCCTGCCCTTGTAGAAACTCCGGCCCAGCACTCATGGCCTTGGCTGCATCTCCTCCAACCTCATTCCCCCCATGGCTCCCAGGCTGCCTATTTGTGGCTACACACATCCTCCTCCCAGCTCTGGCCCTGCTTTTGCTCTTCTCCTTTAATCTGACCTCATATAACAAGCCATCCCCTCCCTGAGTCAGCCCCCACTTGCCTTACGAACACCAGTTCTCCCAGCCCTTCTCCAGCATCCCTGCTTGCTCATAGCCCTGGACCACACTGCTCTAGGTTGGGCCTTCGCCCAGTTCCCTAGAAAGCTCTTCCTGAAGCAAAAGTTGGGAAATGCAATTCCATACAAAGCAGGCTGGCCTGAGATCAAACACAGGAGGCCAGTTCCCAGGACCGTGTGAAGGAGCGTCACGATGAGCAGCTGACTGTTCACCTCTCAGCACCTCCCAGAGGCCATGGGAACTACTGCCTGGGGTGGAATCTGAAGACTCTAACCTCTGGCTTGTATGCTCTGTCTCCTCAGGCAGCCTCAAGAGAAGCCAGGAACACCAGACCAATCCAGACAGAGTACAAGGACTATGCTGCACTATCAGGTGTGACTGCAGGGTGTTGTGCCAGGCCTCAGTCTTCAGCCTTGTAAAGGAGGCAGCAGCAGTGACCTGGCTGCAGGATCCTGGGCAGTGCACAAGGCAGTGTGGGGGCATGCAGTCCAGCAAACCAAAGCATGTGTAGTTTCCCCTCTAGGAGGGGAAAGAAACAGATCCTGCTGTGGTATAGTATTTGTCCTTAACCTGTATGTGCTAGTGTTCCAACCAAAACAGGAGATCAACTACAAAGTAGAACAGGATCTCCCTCAACAGGAAGCACAGAAAGGACATGGAAAATACAACCAGTTGCACTTTTCACATTTCATTTCCCCCTCACAACCTCATAGGTTTATTCTGAGTTTACAGGTAAGAGAGGGACCCCGGGTAGCAAACCATGGAATGCCACCTCCCTGAGGGTAGAGACCCTGCACTTAAGATGTATACCCAACACAAATCATCTTTCACCTCATTTGTTACATTAGTTTTCTTTTGCTGCTGAAAAAAATTACTACAATCTAAGTGGCTTAAAACAATGCAAATACATGATATTACATTCTTGCAGGCTAGAAGTCCAAGTCCAACGTAGGTCTCGTTGAGCTTAAATCCAAGGTGTCATTAGGCTGGTTCCTTCTGTAAGTTCTACAAGACATCAGTTCCTTACCTTTTCTAGCTTCTAAACATGGTCTTCATTCCCTGGTCTCCTTCCTGCATTTTCAGGCCCATACTTCGAATCTTTCTGTGGGTTTCTTCCATAGTCAATTTTCCTCTGACTTTCTGCCTCCTCTCTTCCCCTTTTAAGGACCCTTGTGATAACATTGTGGATAATTCAGGATAATTCAGGATAGTCTCCCTAAACCAAGGGTCTTACCTTAATCACATTTACAAAGTTCTTTTTGCCATGCACATAACATACTCAGAGGTTCCACTCACAGGATTCGGAGGGAGGTTTTTTTTTTTTTTTTTTTTTTTTTGTGGGGGAGAGAGCAACATTCTGTCTCCCACATTCACCATATTAGGATCTATAAAAGCCAGAATCTTAAACACAAATTTCTAAGACACAAACCTCTGCCTAGCCTCCTAAGATTTCTGACCAGCCTTATCTATAGTAACCTTCTCAAGTTACTGTGTCTTTCAGCCAGGGAGGTCTCAGGCCCTCTGAGTAGGATAAGGAAGTAGCACAAAAGGATGATCTGACCCAGGGAGAGTTCTGGAGATGGGGAAGAAATGGCCTCCTGGGGTGGGGGTGGGGTAAAGGGTATGCAATGTCTTAGGACAGGTACTGCACAGAGAAGGAGGGCAGGTAACCTTGAAGAGGGGCCTGGAAGGGCAGGAAGGAAACTGGAGCCTGAGAGAAGATGGAACTGAGATCAGCTGTATTTACATGAGGGTTTCAGTCCAACCCTGTGTTAAGCAGCAAATCCATTTCCATTTTTTTCTTTCTTTTGTGTTTGGCAGACTTAATGTGGCCACAGGGTAAAGCTATAAGGTTCACTTGTCTCAGCTCATTATCACTTTCTCTCAGTTCACCTCATCCGATTCTGTCTCATTACTGATCTCCCCACATAGTGGCTTTTAATACATGCTGCCTCCTCACTCCCCTTCCCTTCCTGCCCCCACAAGCCCACCCCTCACCTCTGCTGTCTCTCTCAGCACCCCCCGCCCCCGATTTGTGCCCTGGAACCTGATAGATGAGCCCACTGATTGAAGACAAATCTCTCAGAGAAAGAGGCCTCAGGGAGGAATCCCAGTTTCAGGAGCTGACTCTTTCCCAGCCCTGTTTCTTATGATCCCAGCTTCCCACCTGGGCCAGAATCTGAGGAACATGTCACAGTGGTCCTGCCTCTCCTCTGCAGCAGCCTGAGCCAGTGGCTATGGGACTACGAGCTGCCAGGGCTCTCTCTTTGCAGAAAGTCCTCTCTGGTGAATCAGCGTGGCACCGGGCAGAGGGAAGGATACAGGCTGACCTCATGCATATGGTGCCTTGGCGGTCCTGGTGGGCTGCAGTGTTACTGCAAGGAGAGCTCTGATCTGTTGCTCATGTCCCCACTCCCCTCTGATGTGTCTTATAACACCTGGAGGGATTATTCATCCAGCACATTAAGACTGTTACACTTAGCAGGATTGAAATCCTTGTTTCTATAGAATTGGAGGTTTCTTTGGATACATGCACAATTCTTAGCCACATAATAAAATAAAATTGATCATGTAGCAACAGTTAATCACTCCCAATAAAATAAAAGATGCACTTATCAAGACACTATATTTCATATTATTTTCTTCCAAAGTCTTCTGACTGAATAGTACATATAACAATCACTCTGCTGGTTCAGAATATATTTTTATGAACCATTTTGTTCTCTGAAGAACCCAGATTGGATCTTGAATGATGATAGCTGGAATGGTGACATAAGTGGGCAGAGGCTTTTTCCTCTAGGGCTTCTGATGATACAAAGGAAGAGTAGATTAGGTGTGGGTAAGACTAGGGAGCAAGGACTGCAACAAGGGCAAATGACAAACTCTAGTCATAGAAGCAATCCTGTGTGGGGAACAAACACTCACCACGTCAGTGACAGGTGGCCATGGTCAGGTAGGGAGAACCAGATGGTCTTCACCTCCCTAAGGGCACAGGGTGCAATTGCAGGGACTACGATGAGACCAAGGAGGAGTCCTACCCAGGCAAGGTGGGACTTGGGCAAGAGACAAGGGCAAACCAGCCACGGAGACCTGTGCCCAGGGATGGATGTCTCTGAGTCCTGACCAGAAGTAGTGCTTATACTAGCTAACCCTAGCAGCCCCTCTAAGGTTGGGATGATGACAGAGGGATTCACTTGAAGGTATGAAGCTTAAAAGTTGTTCATTTCCTGCTCCTTTCTGACCTCGTGATTCAATTCTTGTGAAACTGAGGAGTTAGGGAAGCAAGAAGAGGGAGGGTGCAGACTCAGAAGGGAGTCTCTCTATTAGGGGCATGCACATTGCTGCACTGTGGGTCACTCATGGTATACCACTTGACCCCAAGCTGGTTTTCTCCCAACATTCATTCTCCCTTAACCCCTTCCACAAACATCCCAGCCTCCTTCTTGTCTGACCAAAGAAATATTGCTCTCATTCACATTAACTAGAGCTAAAGTGTTAAAATAGATTTTTTTTTAAAGCCATGTAAGTTCCAAAGCCAAGACGGCATAATTCCATTTAAACTGTCACAGATCAAAAGTATTTCTGGAATGCTAAAGACTTCTAAAACTCTCCTCCTTTATATAAGAACACTGGCAAAAAGTGAAAAATAATAAGCTTTTTCAGAGCTCTGAAAATTAACCAAAGGTTTGCAACAATTCAAGGATTGTTTATTCAAGAAAAAAATGAGTAAGTATAGGTAGAAAGAGAGAGTATTGTGGTGTTCTAACTGACCCAATTGCTATCTCTCTCCCTTGAGTTCTGTAGTAACTTGAAAATCAATAGCTTTGCAATTAATGTATATGTGAACAGCAATCTGCCTGTGACTAGAAGGTAAGGGACAAAATAAATATGAAGCTGCCAAAAACACCTACCCCAGACCATTGTAACTATTTGATCTGTCTGCTCCATGTAAAGGTCCATTTTCAAAGTGTGCCTTTATTTGACTTAACTCAGAGCTCACTCTGT